>NC_085977.1:12152682-13516182 GCF_910591565.1 Cydia splendana | reverse complement strand
GTATTATATTCGTAATGATTGAGTAAAGGAGGTGTTTTAACAACAAAAATTATAAGTAAGTGTACAAGGTATCAATCTGCTTTTTATAGTTTTTATTTAGACATAGACATAGACATAGACATAGAAAAACTTTATTTAACATCACAAACATCACATTAATGGTACATTTGAACATAGATCTAATGTATTTAGTCTAAGCATTTAAACATAAAACCTTAAAAACTTTTAAAACAAATTAAATTTATGTTTACATATAAACAAAACAGCGTGATGTTAAAAAGGGGCTCGACTCAGCATGATGTTACAGTAAAATTAACTGCAACGCTGGTTTTCAGTCGGACCCTAATAAAATAATAAAGAACCTAAAGTAGGTAAAAGAGGAAAATAAAATATGTGACGGAACGGAGAGCGGAGTGCAAGTTATAAAAAATATATGTGTAATACCTACTGTGTATTTTATGTGTGTTCGTTAGTTTGTGTAATACAGTATCATATTAAAATATACATATTAAAAAAAGGAACGTTTTGTGTATATAGATTGGGATATATATTGAGTGTGAAGTGCATACGTATTTGTTAAGAATATAGTCTAGTGTATTGTTTGGCTGGGCTATTATCAGAGATAAGAAGGTAGGTAAGAGGGTATTGCTCTACCGCCAAGAGGTAGTTCTTTTTGAATCTGAAGAAGATGTCGCTTAAGTCGGGTTTTGAAACTATGAAGACCATTTAATATCTGTAGTGGTGGAGGTATATTATTCCAGCACTTAGTTGCTGTGTATTTAAAACTACCTCGAAAAGCGGTGGTGCAGTGATGTGAAGCTACTAATTTGCTGCTGACCGATCTAAGGCCATATTTCATTGAAGTGTTTGAGCGCCAGGTGAACTTTTCAAAGAGGTACTCCGGTTTTGCAAACTTTACTACGCCGAACAATAAGGAAGAAAGATGGAGTTCTCTTCTGTAAGCCATTTAAGCGTTCATATCTAGTATGAACATTATGAACGCTTAAATATCGGCATTTGTATGGCTATATCGACGTTTTTATGGCACTGTGTCGACATTTGTACGCCACATTCGACATTTGTATAGTCTAAGTAGAAATATATTATCTTCATAAAAGTTTTTTGACCATATTTCGTACGTCATGAGCCCGATTCAAGAAGTTATTAAACACGAAATTCTACCATCATTTTGCTAACTATAATTATAATAAAAATATTTCAATTGTATATCAACAAATAATAAGGGCCTATACGAATGTCGTAGTAACACTAGTAACTCGAAAAATACGTCGCTAGGTTAACTGTTTCTTCGACCAAAAACACCGTCTCTGTGTCCACTAGTGTTGGAGATCGAAGTCCAAGTGATGCACTATTGTATCGTATGATAAACGTAAATAATGGATAAACAGACACACCATATTTTGGGAGGTATTATTGAGTCACAACCAAAACACTGCCGCGCCGTCAAACACACAAACGCTTTCCTAATTTTAATAAATAACGCAATTATTTATAATAAAATCACATCTCTCAGCTAAGCCTTGCTCTTTATAAAGGTATTACTTTTTTGACAATACGTTACCTACGTCCAAACTTATAATTTTTTGCTGAGCCACCACGTGAATACTGTTCGTTAAATGTACTTGGATTTTTAGCCTGAGGACACAAAAAATGCTCAATCGAGAATTGACCGAGCTTATGACAGAGGATTAGGAAATTTACTCAGTATTCACAAGAAAAGAGTAGAGGAGTCTAGGACAGTCTAGGTTGCTGACCAATTTTGTTCATCAGAACAAAATTGGTCAGCAACCTAGACTCCTTCAGTTTTTATTCAAACAGTAACTTATTAAGCTGGTGTAGTCGGGTAAAAAAAATTTTTTTTTCAATGTATTTTCTTTTTTGATAGGGGGGTGCAAGTGCACCTCCTTGCACCCTGCTGCCGGCGCCCACGGATCCGCTGTGTGGACCCCATACCTATAAAGAAATATTTTCTGTACAGGATTTCACTTTAAACGCTGAGACGTGCGCACGCTACGTCAACAACTGGGAGCGCGCGCGCACCGAACAGCATCACCAGACGATCTACGACACCGAGTATACGCCTTCACAGGTCTGAGGGCCACAGCGAGCCATGTTCAAAGTTTTGCCTACCTGTCACACTTACGTACGAATTTACAAGAGCGACAGAGAGGCAACACATCGAACGTGATTCGCGGTAGGCCCTGTCGCGATTATAACAACAATTAATATCCCTAAGCCCCCATTCGCACGGCAGCTTTTTCAACGCGCGTTAAAAAAGCGTTTGAATGACACAAATGGATAACCACAGCGGTATTCACACGACAGCGGTGGCGCTTTTTATAAAGCGTTGTTGAATTTTCGACTTTAAGCCTTGGTCATTAAGTCGAATTTAGAGTGCGGATTGAACAGATTCAAGCTCTTTTTTAACGCGCGTTGAAAAAGCTGTCGTGCGAATGAGGGCTAAGAGTCATGCGACAAAATTAATAAATTTAATTAATTTATTTAAGAGACAACAGTGGCCCATACCCACGCCCGTGGGTCAAGGAGATCTGAGGGCCTACCGCGAACACCGAAGTTCGCAAATTGCGGGCATCTTTCTGTCACTCTAATTACGCCTAGTAAAAGAGAAAGATGCTTGTAATTTGCGAACTTCGGTGTTCGCGGTAGGCCTTCTGGGTGTATTTGTCCTCATTTTAAAGTGTAGGAAACTCAAATAAGAATGATTTAGCATACTGATCTAACTAGGATCCTGATTCCCGTAATTCCCAATACCTCTTACTTTAGACCAGCCGAGCGGTCGGCAAACTTTTAGCAGCCAAGGGCCACATAGTAGTTATATAAAGGAAATGACGCGGGCCGCACTTTCTTAATATGTGTGACTTTATCAGACATTATTGTTTGACAATATTACATACACAATAGCCAGGGGGCTCGCGGGCCGCCTGTTGCCGACCGCTGATTTAGACCGTCGACTTCATGGGGGACTTTCTTCACTTAAACAATATGTAGGTACATATATATTCTTATTTACAGGTGGTTGAGTACTTCAAGCAACGCTCAGATAACGAGCAGCGTGTGCATACTGAGGTGGAGCTACTCATCAACATCGCTATTAATGTGGGTTTTACTTTATTCTTCGTTATTTCATATGACCAAGAGTCATAGCCATATAATATAAGGTACTAGCGACCCACCCCGGCTTAGCACGGGTTAACAAATTATACACCTAAACCTTCCTCAAGAACCACTCTGTTTATAGGTGAAAACCGCATGAAAATCCGTTCAGTAGTTTTTGACGAGTTTATCGCGAACAAACATACAAACACACAAACAGACAGACGGCGGGGGACTTTGTTATATAAGGTGTAGTGATGGTTTGAAGCACCAAGTTTAGCCAAATATACAAAAGATTTTTCGCCTTCCGAATAAGAGCACGTATAGATTGGCAGGTATTTTTCATGTCATCGAGCGAACAGGTTGGCGATTTTCCACATTTTATTTTCTTAAAGCTTCCCATATGTGTGAGCTTTTCCAATATTTTGGATTATTTCCGCAACTTGCGTACTCCCATCTTAAGGGCCAGCAACGCACTTACAACCTCTCTGGTGTTACGCGTGTCCATGGGGGACGGTAACCGCACACGATAAAAGAAATCCGTGACAATTTCATGTATGTTTCAGGAAACATTGGAAGAAGTCGAAAGGTGGATGGAAAAATATGACAAGGACATGGAACAAATCGATTTGAAAATACAAATAACGAAGAATGATTACCAAAATGCACGTGATGAGAGAATCGGATTGGAGAACACGGTAATATCGTTATTCACTGTCTCCACCTCATCCACAGTCATAGCATAATAAGTTAATAACCCGTACACTGGACGTAACATTAAAAATAAAGAAGAACCCGGATCTGGGCCTCGCAGAGGCCGAAGACCAAGCCCGGGAAAACCACGAATGCCCAGAGCGTTAGCGCACTGCGAGGTCGAAGGCCGAGCTGTAAAAAAAGTCTTGAGTCCTATTTTTTTACACCGCTCAACACGACTTCGACGAGGCTCACAGACCAATTTGAACCCAATTTTATGCAACTTGTGCAACTGTTACGATTTTAGTATTTAGAAAAAAAGCATGATCTTAAATTTTCTGGAGACTAAAGTTCCCTCCCAATTAATTATTTATTTTATTTCGCAGATCGAAAAGCACGACAAACTCATGAAAGATTGGGTCAACTTCAAAGAAGAGCGCGAGAAGGCGCGCCTGTACGTCGAGACCATGACCAAATCGGCTATCACCGTGCAAGCTTGGTGGCGCGGCTTGCTCGTCCGAAGGCAACTCGGGCCATACAAGCCGAAGAAGGCACCCCCCCATAAGAAGAAGTAGCAAGTTTTTTTTACTAATAAAGATGTTTTTGAAGGGATTGTTCAAGTGGTGTTTTATTTTTGCAAAGGTTATACGAGTTTTCAGTGACAAACTTACCTTGAACTATAAATCATCATCATCATCATCATCTCAGCCATAAGACGTCCACTGCTGAACATAGGCATCCCCCTTGGACCTCCATTCGTACCGGTTGGAAGCGACTCGCATCCAGCGACTTCCGGCGGCCTTAACAAGGTCGTCTGTCCATCTTGTGGGTGGACGTCCTACGCTGCGCTTGCTAGTCCGTGGTCTCCACTCGAGCACTTTTCGACCCCATCGGCCATCTTCTCTGTGTGCAATATGGCCTGCCCATTGCCACTTCAGCTTGCTAATCCGGTGGGCTATGTCGGTGACTTTAGTTTGTCTACGGATCTCCTCATTTCTGATTCGATCACGCAGAGAAACTCCGAGCATAGCCCTCTCCATAGCTCGTTGAGCGACTTTGAGTTTTGAGATGAGGCCGATAATGAAAGACCACGTTTCGGAGCCGTAAGTCATCACTGGTAACACACATTGATTAAAGACTTTCGTCTTGAGGCACTGAGGTATGTCGGACGAAAAGACATTACGTAGTTTCCCGAACGCTGCCCAACCGAGTTGGATTCGGCGGTTGACCTCTTTCTCGAAGTTGGACCTACCTAATTGGACTACTTGTCCTAGGTAGATGTACGAGTCAACAACTTCGAGTACCGAGTTCCCAACAGAGACTGGGATGGGCACAACATTGGCATTTGACATAAGTTTCGTCTTGTCCATGTTCATTTTCAAGCCCACCCGTTGTGAAACTCGGTTGAGGTCATCGAGCATCATGCTGAGTTCCTCCATCGACTTTGCCATGACTACGATATCGTCGGCAAACCGAAGGTGAGTGATGTATTCACCGTTGATGTTGATGCCAAGTCCTTGCCATTCCAGGAGCTTGAAGGCGTCTTCCAATACGGCAGTAAACAGTTTCGGAGAGATAACGTCTCCCTGCCTTACGCCTCTTTGCAATGGAATCGCCTTCGTGCTCTGCTCTTGTACTCGGACCGACATGGTGGCGTTACTATACAAACACTTCAACACTTCGATGTACCGATAGTCAATATGGCATCGCTGAAGAGACTCAAGCACCGCCCATGTTTCCACCGAATCGAAGGCTTTCTCATAGTCCACAAACGCTAAGCATAATGGCAAGTTATACTCTTCGGTCTTCTGTATAACTTGCCGCAGCGTATGGATGTGGTCTATGGTACTATAGCCTTTTCGGAAACCGGCTTGTTCGGGAGGCTGGAACTCATCAAGTCTGTGTTCGAGACGGTTCGTGATGACCCTTGAAAATAGCTTATAGACATGGCTCAGAAGCGTGATGGGTCTGTAGTTCTTCAATAGGTTGTTATCACCTTTTTTGAAAAACAGCACCACCTCGCCTCTATTCCATGTTTCAGGCGTTTTGCCCTCGGACAAGACGGAATTAAAGAGCTTCTGGAGGACTTTATATAAGTACCGGTGTTCCACCCGCTCTCAGAAGCTCTGAAGTGATTCCGTCTTTGCCCGGCGCCTTGTTGTTCTTAAGCTGCTTCAGGGCCATCCTAATCTCGTACAGACTGATGTCCGGGATATCTTCGGTATAATGTCGGGACAGCTTGGCTCTTGGATCTCCTACCAAGCTGTCAACGGGCTTTGCGATCGAAGTGTATAATTGTCCATAGAACCTCTCGATCTCGCCTAAAACCTCTGCTTTGCTCGACGCTATAGGCTGCCATCTTCCCGTTTCAGCTTTGTCAGCTGGCTTTGCCCAATAGACTTGTCCTTTGCGAACACTTTGGAGCCTTGGTTTCGCTCAATAGTCTCTTTAATACGGTTAGTATTAAAGAGACGCAGATCATGTCGCAAGGACTTAGATATACGTCTATTGAGCTGCCTATATGACTTCGCGTCATCGGGAGACTGCAGCTGTAGCGAGCGTCGTTCAGCCATGAGGTTTAAGGTTTGCTCGGTCAAATTCTGAGGTCTATCTTTACGGCGGGGTCTATAAAACGTAGACCCTACTGTGTGGACAGTTTCCACTAGCCCGTCATACTTTCGTCCACTGAAGCCAAGTTCTCTAGGCAAGCAAAGCGGTTAGAGAGCTCGAGTTGAAAGCTTTCGGGGTTTTGAACATGGGCTCGAGTAGGTCGGAGCGTAGACTTCATCAGGCTGGACCTTTCAAGTTTAATATTGATATTTAGTGAGCCTCTTACGATTCGGTGATCACTACCGGTCTTTACCCTGTTGATCACAGAGACATCACTGAATATCCGTTTCTTGTCGGTCATGATGAAGTCTATCTCGTTTCTCGTGGAACCGTCAGGACTCATCCAGGTCCATTTCCTGTGAGGCGGCTTCTGGAAGAAAGAGTTCATCATGAAGAGTTCCTCTCTCTCCAGAAAGTCGGCCAGCCTCTGACCCCTAGGGTTCCGTTGCCCATACCCAAATTGCCCCACTCTCAACTCATCACCGCTTCTCTTGCCCAACTTTGCGTTGAAGTCCCCCATAACAACAGTAAAGTAGGTTTTAGAAGTATGTATGGCCCTACTTACGTCCTCATACATAGCCTCTACTTCATCATCGGAGTGTGACAAGGTCGGTGCGTATACCTGAATGACCTTCAGCGAATATCTTTTGGATATTCTGAGTATTAGGTATACCACCCTGCTCGACACACTGTCGATGGTTATTATGTTGTTTACGAGGGACTTGTGAACGAGAAACCCGACACCACCTTGGGACTGTTGGTCGCCCTCCCGGTGGTAGAGCAAGTTACCAGACTTCAGGGTTGTCGTGTCCTCCCCCTCTCTACGGACTTCGCATAACCCTACAATGTCCCAGTGTAACCTGCTCAGTTCCTCTTCCAGCTCGCAGATCTTTTCGTCAGTCCTCATAGTGCGTATGTTGTGTGTTACCAGGGCCAGTCGTCGTCGGGCCGGGTAGCCGGATCTGTGCCGGAGATTCTTAGCAACCCTGACCCCGCTAAATGCCCTGACCGCTACCATAGCCAGAGCATCGGGGGTCGACGGAACCTCGGGGCCGTGGTTTTATTGTGCTCTGCATGATGGGGGGTGAATGCCATAATCGCCACGCTTGGCAGGCGGGTTGGCGATCGCAGTCGAGTACACCGAATTCGAGGGACGCTGCTGCCCGTCCACCGGTGGCCTTGGACGTAGTTTAAGGACATACCCGGGTCCACTATAAACTACTACTCGGGGAACTATAAATACCTATAGTATTTATTGATTTATGCATAAATGTAGGTACCATATTTATGTCCCATGCGAGTTTTCTGTCACGTGGCCTAAATCGGAATTTATGATTATTGCACCATACAATGCACGCATAATATGCCCTTGAGCTTTCGAGGGTCTGCTACTATCTAATTGAAATGAATAAGCTGCACTTAACCCTTTCACGGGCAAGACTGAAAAAAATCATCAATTCAAGCCTCATCGCCATCATTTAGTCCTAAAAATTCTGTACTGCCCTATAAAGGGTTAAGTGGACCAACACGTATGGGAACTAAACTTATATAAGTGCTCTTTTTTACACGATGCATATATTTAACCCATTACCTGCCTAGAGTTAGGTCAAGCCTCGTCAAGCTAAGCCTAACTCAGTCTAAGTCTAAATCTAACTTAGAAATCTAAGCGCTTCAACAATAACGAGTTACATGCGCCTTGTGCAAGACTTTATCAATAGTCGATAGAAAATCGATTCAACGAGTCGACTTAGTTTGACGTTACATAATTTGCCCACATCACTACTTTCCAGCATTGCAAACGTCAATGGAGTCACGTGACCATTTACAACCAATCAAAACACGCGTTTTGCAAAACTGTCTTCCTATATATGTCTGTTTATCAAAAAGTTGAATTTTCAGCGTTATTTACTAATAAAACATGCCAAAAAATGAAAAGGTGAGTTCGAAAATAATATAGAAGACTCACGGAACAAAGTACCTGCCCGAAGTTTTCGCATGACCGCGTAGAAAAATATAAAATTATAGTGCTATCGGCATTTTGCTACGGTCTCCGTACACCGACCAAACGTAAGTTAGTATGTACATGCCATGTCAGTCAGTTCGTTGATGGTATGCGATTCCGCATAACATATAAGTTTATAAATTAGTTGTGGTGTTCAAAATATCGGTGTTTACAGTGAGTTTGAGTGAGAACTGTATTTCGCAGGAGGAGATGAAGACGAAAACGGACAAAAATAAGAGCGGAGACAGTGACTCTGAGGTGAGTTGTTTATAATGTAATAATCTTGAGACGGCCCGTCGGCGGAGCCAACGGTGAAATATTTACAGCATTATCTTGTTATGAGCTAATTGTTAGTGAAACTTTAACCTTCAACGTTTTATTTGCGCCAATCTGTGGAGTTTGCGAAAAAACGCCCGACCAAAATCATAAGTCATTAGTAATCTATTTGAGTTTTTGAATTGGTGTCTGATTGTGTATTTGCGTGTAAACATATAATTGTTTCCTATTTCCTATTGACATTATCCTTTTACACCACACTTAAGAAACTAGTCAGAATTTCCTGTTCTTTGTGAGAATCAGTATGAACTAATGAAGATATTTACTAGTGAGTTTGTATCATTAGCATAACTCAGATCAACTTTTCAAATCTGGTTTCCTTTTGATTTGATTAACCTAGAAAGTTTAAGCTCATTTCACACTCTTTTGAAGCTATCAAACTGATAGAGAAAGAGAACGTATAAGGACTTTGTTTTAGGTGTATTTTTTAGTCATGCAGTCTTTTTTTGAGATTTGGGTACTATAGCGATTATAAGCATGAAATATTGTGTAACCCCCTTATTCATAAACGTTTACTAAAGTTGACAAGCCGATAATAATTGTTTGTCCCTTTCCATCATACCAATACGTCGGAATGGGACAAACGATTATTATCGGCTTGTCAACTTTAGTAAACATTAATGAATAAGGGGGTATTTAGCAAATCAATTTATGTACTAAGGTAAGGCTACACACAACTTTTGTACATATTCTATTATTTATTCTGAACTTTTATAGAGTCTCCAATAAGAGTTCCAAATTCAAAAACAGTACAACTGCTTCCGAATGTCAGGAGGTTAAGAAAACAGCCAATTCACTGCTATACAGTCCTAAGATTAGACAAAATAGAGAGGTCAAACACTGATAACCTTCCAATAGACCCCCAGCAACAAACATAAGGTTCAATTTTGCATTTTATTATGTCAATTCTACAAATATTGTGTTGCTGTTGATATAATCATTAACCAATGAACCTCTAAACTAGCTTTTATTTCTCTGCAGTAATATTATTTTCATCCTCTACCCATAGAGGAGTCTAAATGCCAGTTAAACTAACAGCCTCAGCAAAGGTATTAAAACCTCAAATTACAACTGTTTATGCCAGGGGCATATTTTGAAATTTGGCGCCCCGGGCCAATACGTTTTGCCGCCCCAGAAGTAAAGGGAGAAAAACAAAATGCAATCCGCTAGGGGCGGCATATGCCGCCGGGGTTGGCGCCCCGGGCCATGGCCCGGATGGCCCTAGGGTAAATACGCCCCTATTTGTGTCCAAGACAATCTTCAGTAATTTTTTTTGATTATTGGAAAAATTCACCACTTCAGGCAGGGCTTAACAAAACAAGTGTTTTAAAAGGCTGCAAATATGAGTCTTTCCTGAAGCGGTGAATTTTTTCGATAATTTCAGAATTGGTAGTGTAATAGTGTTGCTTGTGGACTCATCTGGATGATAAAAAGAAAATAATAAATAGATTTTCAATCTATTTTATTGCCCACTGCTGCACATAGTCCTCTTGTCAAGTACACCTCATGTCCATGTCCGGAGCTCATGTCATACAGAATTGACCTAAATATTTTAAATTTTGTCAAAATCTTTATGTAGGAGATAGATATGAGCGCCGCGCCGGCGCGCCGCCGCCGCCGACAAAATTTTCGCGCCGCCGCCGCCGACGCTGCGCTATCGGCGTGGCATCGGCGTGACCTTGTTAGATACTACTATTTTCAGAATCAGATAATATATATTTTATCTAGTTTAGATCTTTAACGGGGCCAGTCTGAATAGCTTATAGACATTAAAAGGTATTTTAGGTCCATATAATTCAAAGATATCGATGGCAAATTCAAACTTTTCTGTTTGGTAACCGCGCTACTAGTGTTAGGGCAACGAAATGACTAATTTTGCCAGCTGGCTAGCTCATCCGTCATTCACCGCTAATTTAACCATTGCAAACATGGTTGAATGTCTTAAAAAGGTGTAAAAGGGGGTTAATTTCAGATATTAAGTGTTTTCACGCCCAAAGGTGGCCGTTGGCTTCGCACGGAAGGCATCGGAAACGGAATCGGGTCTCATTCAAGCTTGGCCATTTTTCAAATTTCAAGCGTTGCTCCCTCGCAGCCCAATCTTTGGCCTCGCATCGCTCGCATAGAAGTAAGCCGCTATCTGAACCTCCAAGTTTTCGACCCTGTTTGGAGCCTAACTTTAGGCCTCGCTTTTAAAATGCTTGGTCATTGGTTCTTCTCCGATCTTAGCTCCACTGCAGCACAGCCTTTGGCCTCGTACAAATGCACCTGCAGGAAAGCTCCAGGTCTTTAACACTATGGCCTCGGTCTTTATCGGCCTTCGGACTTGCTTACACTGGACCAATAGTTCAATTCCAGCTTTGCTCTCTTGCAGCTTGTCCTTCGGCCTCGCAAAGAAGCGCGCCGTAGTCGGCGCTCCGCGCATTCGGCCTTCAGCCAAGCTCACACTTGGAGTTCGATTCTAAGCTGTAAGCTTACCTGCAACTCAGCATCTAGCCTCTCATGGGAAGGCGTCGGAATCAGGTCTTCGGTGTTAGGTGGAGCTCGGCCTTTTTGACATTAATCGGTTTGTTGGGTCGATATTGGTTCATGACGGAGTTTGATTTTCCTCACTTCGGCTCTTTGGACTGTCGACCAGACGTTTCCATGATACAGTCAATCCGCTACTTTTTACTTAGTACAAAAGATAAGGGCCACGGAAAGATCTTCCGGCCAGGGCCTCGCCAAGATTAAGACCGCCTCTGATGATGCGCGCTATCGTTTATACTATATTAAAAAAACCGGACAAGTGTGAGTCGGACTCGCCCACCGAGGGTTCCGTACTTTTTAGTATTTGTTGTTATAGCGGCAACAGAAATACATCATCTGTGAAAATTTCAACTGTCTAGCTATCACGGTTCGTGAGATACAGCCTGGTGACAGACGGACGGACGGACGGACCGCGGAGTCTTAGTAATAGGGTCCCGTTTTACCCTTTGGGTATGGAACCCTAAAAATCGTACCTTTATTCAATAAATTTTGCTTGAAATTGAAAAATGCACTTATTTTATAACTTTCTTACAGAAAAACATGTATTTTCGGTAAAATTTTGTTTTGATTTCTTTTTTCATTAATCAAACGTGTTTCAAGGCCACGCCGCCGATTCGCCGCCGCCGCCGACCGATTTTGACCGGCGCGCCGCCGCCGGCTAAATGCCTATCGGCGCTCATATCTAGTAGGAGATTACCTATGTTATAGTTTTTAAATGTACCAAACATTATCATCAGGCATCGGAGTTTTTGTCGCATGGTAAGACTAATAGCAAGCTATGGAGTCGACATTTGCCATAAATGTAAACTTTTATTCATACTCATACTCATGATTAATTTTATTTAATATGAGAACAGATTACTAAATAGTTACTACGTATATGAGATTAATTTATTAAACCTCATTTGTTGCAATATAGCCGAAAGTGAATGGAACTGTCACCTAAGAAAATAACCTTCCGCAATTAAAAAAGTTATGAATTAATTCTATCACTACTGTCATTGATTAGTTGTTTACTTGAAAGATATTTTACGTTTCAACATGTGTCCGTCTATACTTTCATACTTATTTATAACGAGAAATTGGAAAAATTAATCAGATGTGCGATTTGGTACAAGAACGAGAGGAACATAATATGTATACAAGACACTATGGATATACAATGTATACATATAATAGGTATGAATTACGTATTTCAATGGACGATGAAGTCGATGTGGATGGTGAAGATATCGTGTTTCCTTCGTATAAATTCAATGGCATAGGCAATAAAATAGTTGAAGTTATGAATTCATAATGTAATAGAAAAATATTTTTTTATATAATTCGACTAAGATAATAATATTATCTTAGTATATTATACACGACCGACCGCTCTAAAGGCATTTTAAGATAAATTAAATAAATGAGTATGAGTATGAATAAGAATTTACATTTATGGCAAATGTCGACTCCATAGCTTACTATTAGTCTTACCATGCGACAAAAACTCCGATGCCTAATTATCATGTAAAGTTAAATGAAAATTTAACATTATTTGGCTGATATGATGATAAATTCTATCTCTAGGCTCTAGGAATCATCCACTTATAATGTTGTTTTGTTTAATGACTATTCAAACACAGTCTACTTATTGTGTATAGTTTTTTTTTTAAAAGGGTACAAAACCAAAGGGTACCATTCTGCAAAAAAATATTTAAAAAGCACTCCAAATTCAATGATACATGTTTTCATTCAAGGTCTACATTGTTACAAATACCTGCTGAAGTGATAGCGATATTATTGTTGAGAATAATCATATGCATTCAAGCACATTATACCAAATGATATACTTATCTGGCATTACACTCCGTGTCATGCAAATTCAAACCTACTGCCAACAACATAGCATATATATTAGTTTAAACACTTCACAGTTTACCCAAGTATTATTGTTTAGAGTATGTAAACACAGAGATTTGGCACCATCAATGATTTCTCCGTAGTGTACGTTACGCAGTTATGCGAAAACGCACGCGTTTGCGGTATGCGAACAATTCGCAGTTCTATATGTAAATTTTTAAATTTAATTGGATGTGTGTGTAAATGTAAAGTGTAGGTGTGTTGTTTGGTGTTACATGACTGCATTAACTGCTTAACTGCTCTATTGTACGTGTAGGTGTAATTGTTAAACTATGAGTACTATGACCTCTAGAAACGAAATTATCATGTCAGTTCTCATCACATTGCTAACCTGGTTGCAACCTAAAGGCTTTTGGGACGCGGACGCTCATGTACTTAATTCTAAGATCAAGTATGTTTATTTGGGAAAACTTACTTAGTTTTAAAAATTACAGACTGCATTGAGCTCTTTTGAAGTTATAAGTGTAGTGTATTGAATTATGACCCAGACCTCTAGAATCCAAAATCTTATGTCAATCCTCATCTTGACACTCTTTCAGTTGCTTTCTAAAACTAGGGGTCCATTCGTCTGATATTATATCATTTTAAAATTAGGGAAAATGCGTGCTTGTGTCTTAGCGTGTTGGTAGTGCCGTCGCGCCCCATTGCGTAAATCCACTGCTACGTATTTATTTATCAATATCAACATAATATTGAACAGATACGCTGTCATTTAATAAAATAAAAATACATTTTGTACTTAAATAGCTGCACCGACCTGTCAGTGTTATCGCGATACCCCTGATTAACTTTCACTATCAACTGCATTTGCTGCACTCGTGCGTTCTGTTACAACCGGCTAGACTTGTTATTATTTATGTAGAATTCCATACATTTTAGCAACAAGAGTACTGCAGAAACGTCCATTCTAAAGACACTACATTTAGCGCTATTGCGCATCCTATTTGATCGCTGACATACAAAATACAAAATTTACACAGCGAATTTCCTCAATGGAATTTTGTTTGTTTAAAAACTGTTCTGGAATCGCGACGAGATCGTAGAACGCAGCAAGAGAAAGTCCCCAACATGGTTGACCGATAATCTTTTGAAGATGGCATAGAACCGTTGGAAAAGAGCTGCCCACGATCAGTCGTGTGGAAGTCTTTGGGAGAGGTCTATATTCGTCAGTCATTCGGCTCACATAATGGTGGTGGTTTAATTACTGTGCTCAGATCGTTCGTAAGCATCGGTGGATGTCATTCGAAAGACGGTCTCTTCTGGATGGACTTAGCTCAGGACCGGGATTGTGGTCTGTGGCGTACTCGAAGAGAGGCCAATGCTCAGCAGTGGGCTATAAAAGGGCTGGAGATCATGATGCCACTTATATGAAAGTAAACCAATAAGATGATTGTAAAAAAAAAAAACAGAAAACCGACCGTTTATAAATTAATGTACCTACATATGAAGACAGTATCCGTTAAGTTTTTCCTTCACTCAGTTTGGGTATTTTCTTATCTTGAATTATTGTTTCCAAAGAATGCTCCAGTTCTGGCTGATCTCTTCCTATTTTCATAACAACTCGTTTGTAAACAAGCATATTGCATGGCACGCGTAACATGAGAGCACTCGGATGTAACTCGAGACAGTGACCTGCTAACGATTTGCATACTCCAAGCGCATTGTTAACGTCAACACGTGCTCGCACACATGACAGTTATTAGGAGTGACATTCATATGACAGTATAATGTCAGTTCAGCTTGCAAACTGGGTTGATGGCGGCGCGTCCATATTATAGAAATACAAGCGTATACGAGCCGCCTCGGTGCACGCTGTTCAAATCCCTTGGAAGCTCAGCGCCACACTGCACGCGCCGCTGGTCGGTGTGGCCATTGGGGCCGTACACTTAGATGTGAATAGAGTGGATCCTCATAATCATAAACGCTTTGAGCTGGTAACACGTATCTGACATGTTGGGTGTTGCGAATGTTCATAGGATAGTGTCCGCTTACATAGAAGCAGTTTTGACTGAAACGATCCTGGCTGAAAAAGGGCTCAACTCCATTTTCTGCAAAAACTACACTAAGTAGGTACGTCAATAAGGGAGTTGATTGAATAAAACTGAGAATTCCTCAGAGACATTGCGTGAAGCGAAATATACCTATACTACACTACTATATTTACCCATACTTTTATACATAATACTCGTAGTCGTTTCACTTTTAATCTTTGAATCCGATCCAACCCCTACGCGGCCTACGCGATAGGCACACTACAGATTAGTATTAGTACGGACTACGGGTAACAAGGAGTGGGCGTCCTCGTGTATTGAAATTACTACACGTAGTCGATTGAAATTTACTACTACTACTACGTGTCTAAAATGAGGCCAACTCTATATACTGTACCGCCATCATCATACGCAAAAACATGGGATCGCTCAGTCATCATCATAATTTTAGCCTCTTGTCGACCACTGCTGAGTATAAGCCTCTCTTCGAGTACGCCACTTATCCCGGTTCTGATGAGGGCCTACCGCGAACCACGTTCGACGTGTTGCCTCCCTGTCACACATACGTATTACGAATTTACAAGTGCGACAGAGGCAAGACGTCGAGCGTGGTTCTCGGTAGGCTCTCAGGGCTAGTCTCGTCCAACAGTGCCCCGCGATCTTCCGAACGTCGTCCGTCCAACGAGCTAACGCAAAAGCCAGGCGCTTCTTTCATCCGAAAGCGCCCACTAATCCGTTAACATTTTGGTCCACCTGCCATCACTCTGGCTGGCAACATGTCCCGCCCAATTTCATTTGAAGCTTGGTAATGACTTGACTCAGTACCTATTTCAAAATGATCCGTACTCTCAGGTGTCTCCTTGTTTTGTCCTTACTAGTGCGCGCTTACCTATAAGCATAAATTGTTTCATTAAAATTGTACGTACTTTAAGAGACCAGAGGACGTTACCATAACAACTGGCGCCCTTCAAATTTGATTAATCCAAATACGTGTAGTCCTGAGAGACTTCAGAGTTATAGGGGTCAGACAGGACCTCACCGAACTTTCAGACACTTAACTTGTCAGGGAAACTATTTATAGCGGTGGCCCGCGCCATTTACTTCGTAAGATATTAATTGGCCATAATAGCTATACAATGTATTAATCTAATATCAATTAGTGGAGTGTCGTACTGTCAACCGATAGAATGGGGTAGCTGACTCTTTGTTGTCGTGTCGAGAGATTTTATTTAATGACGTGGAAGGAACCAATCTGAAATGAAATATCGAATATTATAACTTTTAATTTAAAACGTAATCAGCTTTACCTATTTTTTTAAACTCGCGTTAATGAAAACGTAGGTGCCGCAAAGATATATCTACACTGTTATTATGGTTTAGTGTCATTTATTTGAAGTTACGGAAACTAAGAGTGGTCTCCTAATTGGTATTACTAGCAGAAATTATTAAGGTTTTCTAGCCGAAGCACACAGAAATTAAAGCGCATACAAAATAATACAAACTGATTTTGGAGAGTGTGCACAGAAATTGCATGGCTTAAGTCTACCTTCCCCTATCACTGGATGTCCAAGTGTAGGGCAAATGTAATCCTTAAGTTGTTAATTATGTTAACTTATCATTTATCCGCTTGAATTTGCTTCGTTATTCTTATAGCAGACAGCTCACAAATTGAATACGACCCCATCATTTTTATTCCCAGACGAATACGATTTAGGTCTCTTGTAAGCAAAATCGAATAAATACCGAACAATTGAGCTTTCCTAGTCTCTCTGGACACTTTTCATAAGGTATGGCTGCTAGAGTCAATAAGCTCGACAGTGAAAAAAAAAAACAATTTAAAAAACCACCCTATTATATTGCACAGCTCTGCCAACACTATTAATTCCATCTATTCTGGGAAGCTCGTGTGCGCGATCGATTCCTCAAATAAGGATTCCAATTAACACGTGTAGGCTAGTTTCCACTCTGACGCGTTTCTCGTCTGTTCTCTTTGTAGATTGAGGGATGTGGCCTGGGTTGCCAGACTTTTGAAGATTGAAGAATTCGGTTATCTGCGTCTCTCACTGCATGAGCAATGGAGATGGAGACAGATGATCTTCGAAGTTAGTTCGTAACAGCCCCATGATTACCCAGAAATGTTGGTAATGTCAAGACTGCGGCTAAGATTTACCTACTGAAGACTTGTAGATGCCGGAATAATAGGATATGATTGAGGTTCACAGATCAGGTGTTTTGAGCCTGGGGACTGAATTCCAGTGTGAGTTGGTTTTCAAAACTTCGTAAGAGAAGAAGTTTCGACGTAAAAAACGTAGAAATGCATTGAAGCTCACACACGTTGTTTGGAATGGCAACAAAAACATTTCTTTAATAAGTCCTAGTTTAATGACCAGATGTTAGTTTAATCTTCTCTTGTTAAAAGAGGGTGTTGTATGACATCTCTGGAATTCTCTGAAATATCAGGATTTTGAATTTTACATCTTGAGTGATAACCCTAGCTGGCCACATAGAGGGAACTATAGTAGTGACACTAATTCCATCCAATCTATATATACTATGGTACACAGAGCTGCACTTCCGGCCCAGTTCCCAGAACAAGCTGGCACTGCTACATGTGTATGTATAGTATACTATTAGTTGTGTCAGTTTAATCAGTGTCACCTCGTCTCCTTCCCCAAGAGGCGGAATTCCAAAAATAATGAACTGTGCCTGTAAGAAGAATTTAGTTTATGACAAGTTTAATTAAGTTAAGACCTCATTGGTAGAGTCTAAATAACTTTTTGGAGCCTCAAAGAATATTTCGAAGTCCAATGCAGAATTTGATCTTTCCTTTAGGTGGATGATCTCAAATAGGTATAGTATGAATTTTCTTAAATGATTGTTACGCCTAAGACCCAAATCTGTTAAACAAAAACCATTGATTCTTTTGTGCGAGCGGTCAGCTCCCGTATTGAGCGCGTGGCAAAGCAACAATGTCGTTTAAAAAGCTGCTGTATGGTATTGGTTTTAAGGTTCACGCAAGTTCTGACGTTCAACCCAAGTTCTAATCAAACACTTGTCGAAATATTCCGAATATGTAGTTCTGGCAAATTGCATGTTACTTGTTGACTCGAATCGATAGACGCCTGACGTCACATAGTTGGCATTCGCTTTCAATGACGTAATCACCTTGCATCGTTCGCATTCAGGACTGTAAGTATACCTGCAACTATTTAAAAAAATGCATGAAAGAATAAAAACACGCGGTTTGCGACATCCAGGCCATTAGGTTGTTGGTGTCTACTACTTAATGGGGTTGGCTGGTTGAAGTGTTATATAGATGGAACGAGCATATGAATGAAATGAATGAAATCGTTTATTCACAATGAACATATGGTACAAATAGGATCTTAATTTAAATACATTGCTTCCCATTATACATTCAGTCAATATAGACATGTGAAAATATTTGTCAGTGATATATAGTCACTCAGTCATTTAAAATTAGATACACTTACATGATAAAAAGTGATTCAGGCATTTTTTCGTAAAAGTATAAGTAAAATGATCACGGGTAGAGCCTTGAGAATAGACTCTAAATTTATATACTGCGTCGGTGGCAATTTACATGACCTTTTATTTTGTAACACATATTGGTATTTATTTACTCGATTCAGCAGCTCAATATTTATATCTAAAATAGCATGATATTCTCAAGGGTTGTATCGTGTAAATTATGCATGGGCGTCTACACAATTCAACTAAATGAAGCTGATATTGACGAGCAATTGCAATTAACGAATGCATTTTTTAAATTTCGAATCGATGTAGCAATTATATTTGTCCCCGGGCAATTCAGTTGTTAAGGGTTGTGTTTTATAAAATGGAATAACGCCATTCGTGAAATGTTACAATTGAAAGTTTCGTTTAATTCTTCGTTAAAACATTTATAACAAAGATTTTGAAATATTTGTTGTTTCGGTATTGAGAACTTCGATTTTTTTAAATCGAGGAATACAAGGAGGTCCTTGTAACAGTTGTAACCTGGTTACAGACAGCAAACCTTAACCGGTCGGCAAATATTTAGTATGAAAATTACTGTCTTTTTTCTAAATTTCTTAGAGTACACAAACAAATAAAAACTGGTTGCCCAAGATACAGGCTATGCCTAGTTTGGGGACCCCTGTTCATACTGTTTTATATAAAAGTATCGCAGTATGCATGTATCCTCAACTTCATGTATATTCCCACTGTTAAACCCATTTATATGTGCAAAAATAAATATTTTTTCATTATTTTTTTTCATTTCATTTTCAAATAGAATCGCACGTGGAACATTTCAACCTCCCCATCTCAATAAAGGTGTCAGTTCGCCAGCTACCCCGCAGCGCACCCACATTGCACTTTCCAAACATAAACAAGTCTATAAATAAATACTTTGTTTGCCCCCCGCCTAAAGTGGGCGTGGACCGGCGTACGCGCAGTGTCAGATTCCAAACGCTTACATTTATACAGTTTGTGTGACCGCGTACTCGCGGCAGCATAAACACCAAGGCACTTTTCCTTTCGGTACCGAGGAATTCGCCCGGCTAGCTCCGCTAGAATATGTAAGAGTGATAGAGAGGCAGATCACAAATTTCGTGTTTCGCGGTAGGCCCTCTGCTCTCTAAAATCCGACCCGCAAAACGAAGCGGGAGAGTCCAAGGTACGGTCGTGGCTCTCGGTTAAAAAAACTTAAGACCAGGTACTACGAGAAAAGAGAATCGCTTACCTCTGAAACACCACGGATTAGGTAAAGCCGTTTCAACTACATATACAGATTCCAGTGTAGGATACCAACGCAGTGGAGGTTTCTCCTGAATTTTCTCCATGGCTTAACTACGCCGCTACCAAAATGATCTAACTCTGCACAGACTCCGCAACAACAAACTGTGAAAGCATAAAATTACAAGTTTCTATGAATATGTCGTTTATTTATGGCACTCCGCACTTTTTCACGTCGAAGTTGGAGCTGACCTAGCTTGCTCCAACTCTAGGTCACTAATAGGAGTGGTTCGGTCAACTCGCTCGACCATTAGGAATACACTAGCAGGTAGTCCAGAAATTTTGGGAGAGCCACGTGTGCGACGATTCGGGACGGGAATAAATCCCGTTGGATTTATGTTGACTTTGATGAATTTATGCGCTTATACGCGGCTTCCTGCATATAATCGAATAACCATCAACAATCGTGTATTCTCTTCTTTTTCCACCACATAAACTTAGCCAAAACACAGAGCACTGGAATGTGAGTCAATATAATGTAAACGAGCATAGAACAGTATAGTTTTCTGATAGGCTCGGACGTAGCTAACTTTACACGGGCTTTGCAATAACAAAGTGTGGATTGTCATCTCAAACGTCCAATTTCTATGAAAATATGTCGTTTATAATGTCACTTAGACACTTTGTTCTGACAACGTCGGTGCAGTTAGCTTAGCTTATGTAGACAGACTCTGTATTTTGCTCTCGAGAGCGTGTAATGTATTTAGGTCAATACAATTTGTTTTATCAGTGAAATAAACCAATTTTTAAGGTTCCGTACCCAAAAGATAATAACGATAACGGGACCCTATTTACTAAGACTCCGCTGTCCGTTCGTCTGTCTGTCACCAGGCTGTAACTCATGAACCGTGATAGGTAGACAGTTGAAATTTTCACAGATGATGTATTTCTGTTGCCGTTATTGCGTAATGGTACGGAACCCTTCGTGCGCGAGTCCTATTCGCACTTAACCGATTTTTCCCTAAAATATGTCTGACTGGAACCATCAGTTTGTAAACTCAGCTGCGCGAAAAGTTTACATCACAATTTAAATTTGGAAGAGCCTCGTTGAATGATGTCATGTCCGTTGTAAATATTAGGGCTTGCTCTAACGCTGACAGCTTAAATATGTGCAAACCTCACAATTGGCCTTCCAAATTTAGCGCAAGATCATAATAAAATGTGTATGCTTCAGGTTTAAGTGTTGCGGCCGTTAATTTTTGCGGTTATGTCGTGTAATTCTCGACAGGATCCTTAATGTTCCCATTAATTAGCCATTTATAACATTCTCGCCGGATTGTAGGATATAATATTTTAAGCCAGCTCGTAAAGGCTCCTTTTATTCTTCAATAACTGATGGGAAAATTGCATTTTATCCACAAGAGGGGCAAAGTAAGTTAGTGCAAAATTTGAGTTGTTTCCTCAAGTTGACTGGTAGAATTGACTAATACTTAATGACTTTGAATGTTAAATATTTTATTTTAATGGTGTTCATTTGGTTTTGATTTGTAATGTTTTAGAGTTAGTAGAACAATTTTCCTCGCGTTATTACGAGCCCCGATGCAAATTATTTCGTCTAGTTCCACGCAACAATTTTGTTTATTCTAATAAATTTTACACATGAACATAAAATTACCCAGTAATGGGAACCATAATAGTAATGTTTAATGTAGTTTATTTTGATCGTATAATAAAATTGCATGAGACTTTTATTGCAGAAAAAACGTACTTTTCAAAAACGTTGTCCAAATCGTATTGTCCTCTCCCACAGCACTGCTGCATGCATGGGCTCGAAACAAATTTGTCAGTACATTGGCAGAGCCCTGTTGCTTTCCCTAGTAATAGCCCTTTTCACATATATGTTGCAATCCTACCCGTCAATAAAAAAATAAAAAATCGTTATTTTTTTTCTTTCAGTACAAACGGTATTTCTTGTATTTGGATTTAGTTATTGCAGAGTATTACCATATAAAATTAAATTACATTAGTATAAGCATTAAATATTAGTAATTTTAAAACGAAAATATTATTTTTGAACAAACGCGAGAACCTCAAAAAATGGTCTCACTAGACGAAAACATATGCATCGGGGCTCGTATAGTGAATAACTGTGTGCTTCACTCGGTAGCAAAGTGTGTCTAACCCTCGCCCCTTGAAACCCTCGCAACGTCAAGATTCCTCTTTACAAATCACTCGCTAGCTCTCGCTCGTGGTTTTAGAAACTTTCGCTTGCTCGGGTATAATGGCTCGAGAGGTTGAACAACAACTTTGCTCCCTAGTAAATCACTATTAACCGAGTCCCTAATAAAGAAGGCAAATTGAAAATTCCACATACTAAAAACTTTATCAGTTTCGGAAATTCAAAACTTCGTTCATTTCATTTTTATTTTTTACTAGTGTTATGACTTATGAGAGCTTCCGTCTCTTTAAATATTTAATGCGTCATAACAATAATTTAAGTTTCAAGTAAAATTTCTTGCGTTATCGGTTAGTTTTAATGGATACGTTCTGACTTCTGATTGATAGCAGTTGGTGCCATAAATACCCAGTTAAATGCTGACCCATTTCGTTTCCTTACTGTATACTTATTCGTCAAAACTCGTGGGCGAACATCGTAAACAAAAGAATAAAACTCCACGAAATTCCGATATCAAAAATATTAAATTTCAAACTACGTCAAGTACCAAGAAATAAAGAAATCTGTATTATACTATGATTAAGTACCCTTAGAGCGTTTTCATTTGTCCGATCCGATATCGGATGTCGGATACGACTACAAACAAGCAAAAAGTCAAAAAGTGTCTTTTATATTTTTTATACAAAAATAAAGGGACGATGCCATATCAGCTGTTTTCCTCCAAAGGTCATCCAACGTCTGATATCGGATCGATACAATCTGAAAACGCTCTTAAAGCTGGAAAATCATCGTTAAGTACAAAATTAGACTTAGCACGATTCACCAAAAAGAGAAAATCGATGATTTAGAGATTAATTTTCGCTGAACATACAGGCGGGGTCAAATCGGTAGCTCTTAAGGTCATAATTGGTTTCATTTGATGCACAACCCTGTATAAGTTTTCGTACTGATTGAGCTAACTAGGGAAGTAGGTTAACTAGCAAAGGCTTCTGGATAGGATCAAGTTCCCTAGTTCCCTTAGGGCCACTTGCACCATCCCACTAACTCGGGGTTAAGCGGTTAACCCGTTAACTCAGTGTCAAATTGTACTGGTAGCCATGGTAACTCCAGGTTTAACGGGTTAACCACGGGTTATTGGAATGGTGCAAGTGACGCTTAGGAAATACGATGACGTAGATATCTTAAGTTACAAGCATTATTGCATTGTTTATACTGTTGTAGTTTTGATATTCATGCTTGTACTTTTAGCCGTGCTATACCCTAAAGAGTGTTTAGTGTAAATATTACCAAAACATGTCGACGTATAGGTATTAAACAATTACATCTTTTTTCATCTAGTATTTTTGTCGACATTGAAAAGACAAAGCATAAGGCACAAGAACTACGCTATACAGAGAACATTGCTAGGCGAAAAGGACGTAAATGTATGTACATGTTGTAGGTATTCGATAGATTCAGTAATTAGTCGCAATTAATAAATAACCTGTAAAAGCAGTTAGAAAGCAAATGGCGCAAAGACACATAGTGTCCATTAGAACTCGATTGTCTCATTTGCTTTAAAAGATAGTTGAGAACCTTTTACTACAGTTCTTGAATACAAAATAGCCAATTTCGTCTGGCTTGGTAGCCGGTCTATTTGAGATGAGACTAGAATCTAAACCCGTGCATATCTTTCTGTCAGTGTGTACTAGACCAAGAATGTCAGCCGCGTCGCGTGAAAAATTGAAATCTATTATAATAGATCTGGTATAAACGCAAAACAAAGTCAATGTTAATTACAATTAGATTTAGCAAGGTATAAATAGCAAAACCAGTCCACTGTGTATACAATAATTGCATAGAATCACTGCTTTATTTCATTGGTAGGTTGCCATTGAATTGCATTTAGCTGCAATCTAGATTTCTATTTCTGCCTTTAACAACTACATATAATAAAACATTATGATGCCTGTATCTACAATGTTTCACTTAATTGTTTATTCTTATACATTATTATAGTTTTATTTGGATAAGAGACGTTTGTAATAACAAGGCGTAGGTATTCTGTAATTCTGCAGTTTGCCATACTTATAATATGTATAAAAGTTTGTATTATGCAGATTCCGCCAATTTAAAGCTTGATATTGTGCATACAATCTCGAGCTAGATAATCAGGAGTACAGTCGGCATCAAAAGTATCTACCATTCTCTAATAGCTCAACAAAAAGAGATTTGTCTAGACATGTAGGAAAAGTAGACTTTTGACAAATACTTTTGAACGCGAACTGCAGAGATATAATCTCTAATTGGAAAAGTATTCCAGGATA
Organism: Cydia splendana; assembly: GCF_910591565.1. Taxonomy (NCBI): domain Eukaryota; kingdom Metazoa; phylum Arthropoda; class Insecta; order Lepidoptera; family Tortricidae; genus Cydia; species Cydia splendana. Next base: position 13,491,765 of record NC_085977.1, on the reverse strand, counting down.
ACATATATTTATGGGTGCCTTGTTTCATCCGCTATTTGTGATATAGGAAATATTTTTGTGTCATATCTAAGCTTGGAATGAAATCGCAATGCTCCTACTTCAACTTTCTTTGATGCATAACAAATCTTGTGATCGCAGATATCTGTTCACAAAAGTATACCTACACCATACTTGTCAATATCATCAGCCATGATCAATAAAAGTCGAATACCACCACTTCTAGATGCATACGTTTCCAACACACATGTTCTAAACCTTGCAATCAAGTTATTCATAAATGACTCACTCTATCGAATGTTTATTTTGTAGAGAAAGTTCGTGTGTTTTAGCCCAAATGAGGAAAGTGATAGTTTGTGCACTAGACGCGAAAGTTTTGATGTTATTGAATTTGTGCTATTGATCGGAATGCTCTGAAAATAGCGTAGACGTAGAATGTTTGCGTCGGACTGAATTTGTTAATATGTTCGTGTCTGCTACTACGGCGGCGAATTTTGGCGGGCGTACTCTATCCATCATCTTCAAGAAAGCTCAGGTGAGTTGTGTTATAAACACGGTGTTTAACACGTTGTAAATCTTTAGGGATATTCGTCTGTTTTTGTTGGTTTTAACATAGTAAGCGAACTTGTACACAGTTCGTGCAAAAATATTAAGGTCAAATTTGAGAAGACCGTCTATATAAGGGAAGATCTGTCGTCGGTTTTAACAAGCTTTGTCAAGTTACTGCATACATATACACGGTGGCTAAAAAATAATTCCTGTTGCCAGGGAGGTTTTGGGATTATACTGAGCAACTTTTACTGTGGGACCAACCGCGAAATCGCGATTTTTTTTTACTGTTTCATACATTTTGGCTGGTCCATCTTCTATAGGAGGGATTTTTTTTACGATTTCGGGGTTGGTTCCACAGTAAAAGTTGCTCAGTATAATCCCAAAACCTCCCTGGCAACGTGAATGTAGTTATTTTTTAGCCACTCTGTATCTGTGTTCTATTCTGTACGAATACTACGGTCTATTTTAAAGAAAATTCACGAGTCTGCTCAGTTTGCCCGAGGGAGCTATTTTCAGTAGATTTTACTATCGCTATGTCCTTTCTCTACCCCGTCTGGAATTAAAGCTCTAGCACTAAAGTTTATGGATCTTAACTGCTGGTTTAAATCACGATCTTATTGCTGAGGAGTTAAGTATCTTTATTGGAAATCTACATTCTTTAAATAGTCTAATTAAATACCTAGGTAACTAGTACTTGGTCACATTTAAATGGACCGCAATCTTATGTCAGGTGTCAAATTATCTTTTATGAGAATTATGAGTATGACTCTCATTAAAAAGTTATGTCAAACTGATTAGGTAAGTATTAGTTATTGGCACGTATTTAACCGGTCAACTAATTAATCGAATTTGGGTAGTTTAAAAAAATAGAAATGGGTACTAAAATTAATAGTTTGGCAACAAAAACGGAGCCTTAAAATATATCAATAAGTTGTATTTTAATGCCGTTACAGCTTTTGATTATTTTTAGGCAGGTACCAAGTATTTATTTGGCAACTGAATTATTATATAGTTTTTAAAAAGAAAACGGCTATCTATTTTTCAAAAATGAAGTTCTTTTAAAATATTTTGTTTGGTCATTACACGGTCAACCTAACACGCTCCTCCTCGCTTTGCTCGTCGTCACACCTAATTGTTGACTCTAGCAAAACACAGTGGTAACCATTGAAATAAGTAATTAAAAATTTAAAGATCTAATGGTATAATGGCCATTAGGCGTTTCATGATTAGAAATTTCGACTATAAGTATACTGACCATTACGTATTGGTAAATTAATTTGAGGTGTTTTGTGTAAAAAGTGACTAATATTTTGCTAATATTCATTAAATTTAACTGCTTTCGTGTTAAAATACTACCTAGCTGAAACGACATGCTCCAGTTATGACTATAGTTGATTACTTAGGTGTGAACAACTAGATGACAACTAAATTTTATGATCGCTTTACAATATTAGTTGCCAATTTATTATTTTAGTCGCCAACCTATCACATTAAATTCCCTATAATTTTTTTGGGTGGCTTGATTTTGCTGCCAGTTTTTTAAATAATATGATGCTTATATTTGAGGCTAATATATATTTTTTGGCGCTAAAATATTAATGCACAGCCAAAATATATTATTATATGCCCAATGAAAGTTCCTGTTTAATATTTTAGTTGCCCGGTTAATAATAAGCCTTAGTTATTTTACTTATTTTTAAGTTATTACTCACCTATATATAAGATCTGACTAATATAATCAGTAACTCTGTCTGTTACTTCTTCAAGCTTCAACCGCTGGACCGATTTATATTAAATTTGGTATGGAGATAGTTTGAGGCCCGAGGAAGGGCATAGGATAGTTTTTATCAATCATCATTATCATCACCATCGCACGAGGTTGCGGGCACAAGCTATTATAAGATAAAAACAACATATCCGGTCAGCATACTACGTTATTTACAATTTATAACGGTGCCCCAGCGTCACCGGGCACAATTTGCATACGCAGCGGCTCATGACCCCAATGTACTGCGACATAGTCCCATCTTCACACGGCTCCTGTATGACATGCGACCTTATGCCCACTGACGTACTGATCAGATCTTCACTGACCATGGGTGAACCTTCAGTATTTGCAAAACGTTTACGAATTATCACTTGAGCGTTTCTTTTATTTTTTGCCATTTTTATATATTGTGAACTTTTTTGCCACTTTTGTGTTATTTCTACTCAGAACCACGAGCTCTTTCGCGCGATCCTAATGGGGTAAAAAATGTCCCAGATTTTTTTTCCTATTGTGTTACCATTTCCCCATATACTTTGTATGGCAGTAACAAAAAAGGAAAGTTTGAAAAATGTATGGAAATTTTAAGACACTTGTTCTCCTATAAGGATGAAAAGGGCTCGCGATCCTGACTAGATATAACACAAAAGTGGCAAAAAAGGTCATAATATATAAAAATGGCAAAAAAATAAAAGAAACGCTCACTTAACAGTGTGGCTAAAACATCTCATTTATGTTTTAGTCTCAAGTTACATGTGACATTTGGCTTCGGGCAGTGCCATATGTTAAAAGTTTTAATTTCATTGCTAACTTCTAGTGATATTTGACCTTTTGTACTTGGGTTGGATCTACTCCCATCTGCATAGGCCGGATTGACGATGCGCAAAACTTTTACGATTGGAATTTGAATAAGGCTATGCTAAGCGTATTTGAACCTAGGCAGCGAGTAAGCAAAACTTAAACTATTCAAATTAGAAAATGCCAATAGTTATTTAAACTCGTCTCTATTACAGATCCATTAGTATAAGGTGGTGGTTGTCTTTCTTTCTTTTATTATAATGTTTCAAAATTTCATAATACGGACTTACCACTACCAGGTCTATAAGTACCTAAGTCTGTGGCTTGTACAATGCACACACTACCTAATACGAATCTCAAAATGACATGTGACATTTTGGTTTGAGACGGCGGGATCACATATCTGCAAAGTGCATCAGATTTGTTTCGTTGCGGAACTATTCAGAATCCAATTGATGCGCCACGAGAATTTCATTCATATTCCAACGTATTTTGAGCTAGCTGCAATGATCCAAAAAGGTAGAGCTATAAAGTTGATAAATAGGTTAACAGATCCAAACAACTTTAGACTGGTCCAAATAACTTTCACATGTTTGTGTTGACCGTCCTTCAGATTGACGGACTGATGACAAAATATATGTTATCCGCTCATCAATTCGATGGATTTATGGCTTTCGAAAAATCGCGGGTTAGCGGGCCACTTCTTCGACTAAGGGCCACCCCACACTACCGTCTTTTGAGCGCTATGGAAAATAGCGTCACTGTGCAGTTGCGCCAACATTGCGTCGAGCAGCAGCCATAGAGTTGAGTAGACGCTGACGCTCGGGAGACCCTAGTGTGGGTTGATCCTAACTCAGAAACATTAGTTTATTGCAAAACTGGACTGAGATGCCACACGGGTTAGCGGGTCACTTCTGCGATTAACTCAGAAACATCGGTTTATTGCAGAACTGGACTGATATGCCACATCTAGGTACCTATACCAGATTTACCAGACAGTTACGATAACTTCAAGTCTTTCCTTAAGAACAGATACAAAAATCGAATTTAAACTGTTGTGAGACATACTAACATTGAATAATTTTACGGTTTAGACTCACTTGTTTTTAGTCACTCGCGCGACATGTTTCGGAGAGCCTAGGTCTCCTTTCTCAAGCACTAACAGTGCGAGCAGCGAGAGTGCCGTAAAATTATTCAAGATACAAAAATATCCAAGTTTTTTATCAGAGAGTCTACCGCGAAAATCGATAATTGTAATCTTGTCTGTCTTTCTAATGATCGAATATGTAAGAGTGATAGAGAGGCAAATAACGAAACCTCGATTATCGCGGTAGGCCTTCAGGTCTATCTATATTCAACGTTATCACACAATTAGAACAATGAATGACGTAATACCGTTCCGGGCACTGACACAAAACCAATTTACCGTGCTATCTATCGTAAGTGCATTTAAAAACTCATTCAAATATGTACCTTATTGTATAAGAACAAGGCATACAATCGAATGAGTTTTCATATGCATATACGATGGAAATGCTAAACGCGGCAGTACCATGCCATGACGTCATTTGTTCCGAGGTGCGATATGCCCTTACCATTAGACTATTCAGACTATTGCAATCAATCTTTGTAATTGATTGCGGTGATTTGTGGAGTGTTTTCTGATGCGGTATCTTTATTAAGAGCGCTCTTACATGAAAAGTCGAAATAATGCAAAATTGATGATACTAGTCGACGAAATTCAGGACTTTGCGCTCATTATTAGAAACAATGAGTACGTGTTCCAGTAAAAGCGTCTTCTTATCTTTATAAATATCGTTGTAAATATTAGAAAAAGGACTTATTAAATTAGAATTGATTTTTTTTCTGATGGTCGTTTCCGAAAAACCCCGTGAAGCACTGAATGGCGAGCTCTTATTTGGAAATGTTGAGAATTTTACTCTGCTAAACCTGGCTATTTTGTATTACTAATACCCTGTACTTTAGGCATATCAAACTATATTTTTCCTACATACCTTTGAGAAAGAGAAAATCAAAGTAAAACGAACTCGATTTTCTCTCCGAAACAAGTGTCAATTCCTACGAAAATCTACTTAATATCGAAGTCATTTTCATACTCAAGCAATCTGCAACGTTTGCTTATACTGTTGGTATACATTAGTGTTTATGAAATTCTACTATAATTTTTTGGCAATTTTTTGAAAACTACTCTATATTACCGATGACGCGCGCTGCGCCAGCTCAGTGCCGCGGCAGAGCTTGTAGAGGCAGGACGTGTGTCGGTCGGCTCCGCACATTTTCAACGGCGACGACGAGGTTTTTTATCATTGTGTGCGGCGGGCGCCGTGTAAAACGCTATACTGTGTGCGTGTAAACCGCAACGAGAGACTTTGATCCTAGCACCGTTTTTATAGTATTATAATTTATAATGGTACAGTTTAATAAACTACCGGACAGGATTAAAAATATTTGAAACGACCTGACATTCTATATGTATTTATTTGACTGAAGATAGTTTGACTCAGGGTCTGATGATGGAGCCGGAAGGTGGTCACCGGTATCAATCAACCATGCAACTAAACCACTTCGTGTTTAGGCTCGTTTTATTCATCTCAACAAGATCTTTGACACAAGATAGTACTCAGGGTCTGATGATGGAGCCGGAAGGTGGTCACCGGTACCAATCAACCATGCAACTAAACCACTTCGTGTTTGGGCTCGTTTGATTCGGCTCAAGAAGATCTTTGACTTAAGATAGTACTCAGGGTCTGATGATGGAGCCGGAAGGTGGTCACCAGTACCAATCAACAATGCAACTAAACCACTTCGTGTTTAGGCTCGTTTTATTCGTCTCAACAAGATCTTTGACTTAAGATAGTACTCAGGGTCTGATGATGGAGCCGGAAGGTGGTCACCGGTACCAATCAACCATGCAACTAAACCACTTCGTGTTTGGGCTCGTTTGATTCGTCTCAACAAGATCTTTGGCACAAGATAATACTCAGGGTCTGATGATGGAGCCGGAAGGTGGTCACCGGTACCAATCAACCATGCAACTAAGCCACTTCGTGTTTAGGCTCGTTTGATTCGTCTCAACAAGATCTTTGACACAAGATAGTACTCAGGGTCTGATGATGGAGCCGGCAGGTGGTCACCGGTACCAATCAACCATGCCACTAAACCACTTCGTGTTTAGGCTCGTTTTATTCGTTTCTATAAGATCTTTGACACAAGATAGTACTCAGGGTCTGATGTTGGAGCCGGAAGGTGGTCACCGGTACCAATCAACCATGCAACTAAACCACTTCGTGTTTAGGCTCGTTTGATTCGTCTCAACAAGATCTTTGACACAAGTTAGTACTCAGGGTCTGATGATGGAGCTGGACTGTGGCCACGGGTACCAGTCTACCATGTAACTGAACCACTTCGTGTTTGGGCTCGTTTGATTTGTCGCAACAAGATCTTTGACACAAGGTAGTACTGAGGGTCTGATGATGGATCCGGAAGGTGGTCACCGGTACCAATCAACCATGCAACTAAACCACTTCGTGTTTGGCTTCGTTCGATTCGTCGCAACAAGATCTTTGACACAAGTTAGTACTCAGGGTCTGATGATGGAGCTGGACTGTGGCCACGGGTACCACTCTACCATGTAACTGAACCACTTCGTGTTTGGGCTCGTTTGATTCGTCGCAATAAGATGTTTGACACAAGATACTACTCGGGGTCTGATGATGGAGCTGATGATGATAGACAGGTACCCGTCGCCACCTTCGCGCTCCATCATCAGACCCTGAGTACTACCTTGTGTCAAAGATCTTGTTGAGATGAATAAAACGTGCCTAAACACGAAATGGTTTAGTTGCATGGTTGATTGGTACCGGTGACCACCTTCCGGCTCCAACATCAGACCTTGAGTACTATCTTGTGTCAAAGATCTTGTTGAAACGAATAAAACGAGCCTAAACACGAAGTGGTTTAGTTGCATGGTTGATTGGTACCGGTGACCACCTTCCAGCTCCATCATCAGACTCTGAGTATCACCTAGTGTCAAAGATCTTGTTGAGACGAATCAAACGATCCTAAACACGATGTGGTTTAGTTGCATGGTTGATTGGTAATGGTACCTTCCAGCTCCATCATCAGACCCTGAGTACTGTCTTGTGTCAAAGATCTTGTTGAGACGAATCAAACGAGCCCAAACACGAAGTTGTTTAGTTACATGATAGACTGGTACCCGTGGCCACCTTCCAGCTCCATCATCAGACCCTGTGTATCTTCAGTGTCAAAGATCTTGTTGAGACGAATCAAACGAGCCTAATCATGTTACTACATGGTTGATTGGTATCCGTGACCACCTTAATCATCATCAGATCCTCAGTACCAGTTCGTTTTTAAACCCTCGTTGATACAAACTTTACAACCTATAGGTACCAAATGCAATGACGAAACATGTAAATAAGCGAGTAGGTACCTATAATTTCTTTCGAGTAATATACCTTCATAAGTACAAGTATGGGGCTATTCATAAATTACGTCGTTTCAAATGGGAGGAGTGGGGGGGGGGGGTCTGGACATCGGATGATGGTAACATGACGTAGGAGGAAACAGATTCATCCGAAGCTTGATTTTTGGATGATTTGAGGGGGGGGGGGGGGGTCAAAAATCGTCAAAAATAGATGACGTAATTTATGAACAGCCCCTATGTACATTTGCACTGCATTTAGTATTTTCGTACTTACCAAATAACAGTTTTAGAACTTTAAAAGTTAAGTACAGTTAGTGTTGTTATGGTTGATTTCAATATGCTTCGCGAAGGATCAAGAATGTTTAATCCATCATTGTAGTGCGAGTGTGGTAGAAGGGATCGGCGTACTGAGCTCGCACGGCCTGCCGCAGCGCGTAAAATACCTAAACTCGCTCAACGCCGAAATGTAATAGCGCTCTTAAGAGCGCTCTTACAAGAAAAGTCGAAATAATGCAAAATTGATGATACTAGTCGACAAAATTCAGGACTTTGCGCTCATTATTAGAAACAATGAGTACTTGTTCCAGTAAAAGCGTCTTCTTATCTTTATAAATATCGTTGTAAATATTAGAAAAAGGACTTATTAAATTAGTAATGATTTTTTTTCTGATGGGCGTTTCCGAAAAACCCCGTGAAGCACTGAATGGCGAGCTCTTATTTGGAAATGTTGAGAATTTTACTCTGCTAAACCTGGCTATTTTGTATTACTAATACCCTGTACTTTAGGCATATCAAACTATATTTTTCCTACATACCTTTGAGAAAGAGAAAATCAAAGTAAAACGAACTCGATTTTCTCTCCGAAACAAGTGTCAATTCCTACGAAAATCTACTTAATATCCAAGTCATTTTCATACTCAAGCAATCTGCAACGTTTGCTTATACTGTTGGTATACATTAGTGTTTATGAAATTCTACTATAATTTTTTGGCAATTTTTTGAAAACTACTCTATATTACCGATGACGCGCGCTGCGCCAGCTCAGTGCCGCGGCAGAGCTTGTAGAGGCAGGACGTGTGTCGGTCGGCTCCGCACATTTTCAACGGCGACGACGAGGTTTTTTATCATTGTGTGCGGCGGGCGCCGTGTAAAACGCTATACTGTGTGCGTGTAAACCGCAACGAGAGACTTTGATCCTAGCACTGTTTTTATAGTATTATAATTTATAATGGTACAGTTTAATAAACTACCGGACAGGATTAAAAATATTTGAAACGACCTGACATTCTATATGTATTTATATGACTCAAGATAGTACTCAGGGTCTGATGATGGAGCCGGAAGGTGGTCACCGGTACCAATCAACCATGCAACTAAACCAATTCGTGTTTGGGCTCGTTTGATTCGGCTCAACAAGATCTTTGACTTAAGATAGTACTCAGGGTCTGATGATGGAGCCGGAAGGTGGTCACCAGTACCAATCTACAATGCAACTAAACCACTTCGTGTTTAGGCTCGTTTTATACGTCACAACAAGATCTTTGGCACAAGATAATACTCAGGGTCTGATGATGAAGCCGGAAGGTGGTCACCGGTACCAATCAACCATGCAACTAAACCACTTCGTGTTTAGGCTCGTTTGATTCGTCTCAACAAGATCTTTGACACAAGATAGTACTCAGGGTCTGATGATGGAGCCGGCAGGTGGTCACCGGTACCAATCAACCATGCCACTAAACCACTTCGTGTTTAGGCTAGTTTTATTCGTTTCTATAAGATCTTTGACACAAGATAGTACTCAGGGTCTGATGTTGGAGCCGGAAGGTGGTCACCGGTACCAATCAACCATGCAACTAAACCACTTCGTGTTTAGGCTCGTTTGATTCGTCTCAACAAGATCTTGGACACAAGATAGTACTCAGGATCTGATGATGGAGCTGGAAGGTGGCCACGGGTACCAGTCTACCATGTAACTGAACCACTTCGTGTTTGGGCTCGTTTGATTTGTCGCAACAAGATCTTTGACACAAGGTAGTACTGAGGGTCTGATGATGGATCCGGAAGGTGGTGACCGGTACCAATCAACCATGCAACTAAACCACTTCGTGTTTGGCTTCGTTCGATTCATCGCAACAAGATCTTTGACACAAGTTAGTACTCAGGGTCTGATGATGGAACTGGACTGTGGCCACGGGTACCAGTCTACCATGTAACTGAACCACTTCGTGTTTGGGCTCGTTTGATTTGTCGCAACAAGATCTTTGACACAAGGTAGTACTGAGGGTCTGATGATGGATCCGGAAGGTGGTCACCGGTACCAATCAACCATGCAACTAAACCACTTCGTGTTTGGCTTCGTTCGATTCGTCGCAACAAGATCTTTGACACAAGTTAGTACTCAGGGTCTGATGATGGAGCTGGACTGTGGCCACGGGTACCAGTCTACCATGTAACTGAACCACTTCGTGTTTGGGCTCGTTTGATTCGTCGCAATAAGATGTTTGACACAAGATACTACTCAGGGTCTGATGATGGAGCTGATGATGATAGACAGGTACCCGTCGCCACCTTCGCGCTCCATCATCAGACCCTGAGTACTACCTTGTGTCAAAGATCTTGTTGAGATGAATAAAACGTGCCTAAACACGAAATGGTTTAGTTGCATGGTTGATTGGTACCGGTGACCACCTTCCGGCTCCAACATCAGACCCTGAGTACTATCTTGTGTCAAAGATCTTGATGAAACGAATAAAACGAGCCTAAACACGAAGTGGTTTAGTTGCATGGTTGATTGGTACCGGTGACCACCTTCCAGCTCCATCATCAGACTCTGAGTATCACCTAGTGTCAAAGATCTTGTTGAGACGAATCAAACGATCCTAAACACGATGTGGTTTAGTTGCATGGTTGATTGGTAATGGTACCTTCCAGCTCCATCATCAGACCCTGAGTACTGTCTTGTGTCAAAGATCTTGTTGAGACGAATCAAACGAGCCCAAACACGAAGTTGTTTAGTTACATGATAGACTGGTACCCGTGGCCACCTTCCAGCTCCATCATCAGACCCTGTGTATCTTCAGTGTCAAAGATCTTGCTGAGACGAATCAAACGAGCCTAATCATGTTACTACATGGTTGATTGGTATCCGTGACCACCTTAATCATCATCAGATCCTCAGTACCAGTTCGTTTTTAAACCCTCGTTGATACAAACTTTACAACCTATAGGTACCAAATGCAATGACGAAACATGTAAATAAGGAGTAGGTACCTATAATTTCTTTCGAGTAATATACCTTCATAAGTACGAGTATGGGGCTATTCATAAATTACGTCGTTTCAAATGGGAGGAGTGGGGGGGGGGGGTCTGGACATCGGATGATGGTAACATGACGTAGGAGGAAACAGATTCATCCGAAGCTTGATTTTTGGATTATTTGAGGGGTGGGGGGGGTCAAAAATCGTCAAAAATAGATGACGTAATTTATGAACAGTCCCTATGTACATTTGCACTGCATTTAGTATTTTCGTACTTACCAAATAACAGTTTTAGAACTTTAAAAGTTAAGTACAGTTAGTGTTGTTATGGTTGATTTCAATATGCTTCGCGAAGGATCAAGAATGTTTAATCCATCATTGTAGTGCGAGTGTGGTAGAAGGGATCGGCGTACTGAGCTCGCACGGCCTGCCGCAGCGCGTAAAATACCTAAACTCGCTCAACGCCGAAATGTAATAGCGCTCTTAATGGATGATCTATGCATACCAAATACCAAGATCTATCACTCGCACTTTTAATTGACAATAAACCTTATTCCAAAGATATAAGGTTCAGCAATGTTTAATTAATGGTGTTGCAGTAAGTAAAAACCATCGCCATATTATTGTCTAAGTTTGCGTGTGATATTTGAGATTAAATCGACGGATCTGATTTATTTCATGGAATGAGCCCCATCATCATATCCTAGTTTTTAGAAGATCGAAACGTTTAGAAGTTTTTATGAAAACTTGTTTTATGAAACAGATAAAAATAACTTTTACCTAACCTAACTAGGTGTTTAGGTAGATACTATTAGACAATAAATAATACAGCCCATAAAACAGTTAAGATCCTGCATTTTGGTAAGTCAGTTACAAATGTGATAATATTTATTAACATCGTTAAAATGTACCTAATACACATATACGTGTCACTCCAGTTTAATACAACGATCTTCCCATAGTAAACACCAATATCTATTTATAATACACCTCTAGTATTATATAATCTGTGACCTTATAAAATAAAATCCCCCGCCGTGTCTGTCTGTATGTATGTTCGCGATAAACTCAAAAACTACTAAACGGATTTTCATGCGGTTTTCATCTGTCAATAGAGTGATTCTTGAGGAAGGTTTAGGTGTATACATACATAATTTGTTAAGGTTTACCCGTGCGAAGACGGGGCGGGTCGCTAGTTCTAAATATTCTAATGTACGTCGACGTCACCGCAGACGTGGAGGCGCGTGTCAAACTATACGCGCACATTATAGATATCGACCTTACATTTACATATATCAATAAGATTAATATGTTACTCACTTAAGAATATTCAGAAGGCATTATAATGTTAATTCAATAAGTGGCTTCTTTGTTACGAATTCAATGTTTCACAAACTGCTAAGATCTGGACGATGAAGCCTTGTTTAAAGATACCTTTTTCCGTTAGAAATCCGGTTGCTTATGCCTTCTTATCAAAGTAACTTGAATATAAATAAACGTATTGATTATGTTATTGTAAAATAGATACCGAGCCTTATCCACAAGTAAAAAGGAAACATCACAAATGAAAGCATGAATGGAAGCTTATTCATTTTTTTTAATTGGTTTTGCTTTTCAGATCTAAAATCTATTTTGTTTACCACTTCGTTCTTCTATTTGCCTCTCTATCGCTCGAATATGCTAGAGTGCTAGAGGCAGATAACGAAATTGCGATTGTAGAGGTAGACCCTCTGCCCTCTGGTTGTCTTCTACGGTTAAAAAAAAACAACAGTCGCCATATATATCGGAGCGGCCAAGGTTCACAAATATCTGAACAAAGTCTCTATTGATAAAGCGTTAAAGCGCATGTTCAGATAGTTTTGACCACCTTGGCTGCCCCGATATATTTGATGGCGGTACAAGTCGAGTCGGTGGAGTTGATCCGCCGTTTGTACAGTAACGTCTAAAAATATCGATACGGAATAATATGTATTCACGACCTTATTGCCCATTATATTAATTAAGGTAGTGTATACATACTTTTGGCACTATGTCCGTATGTATATTTTTAGACGTGAGTGACGTGACTGTAATATCGTGGCCTTGACATTGGATATTGAATTGTTGATAATGTTTATTTGATTGATTGAATATTTGTGTTTGAGCGAGTAATCAATCTTTTCAATATTGTCGGGTCAATCGATTGGTTTTCTTGACTTAGGTTACGTTTTCCCAGTAGGAATTAACTTTATAAATGACGAACTAGGTAGGTACTGTAAATGTTATGTTTATAGGCTTTATTGCATAATTTGATTCAGCAAAACTATTAGCTTAGCACCCTTTCATACAAATGTTGAGTTGAGTTAGATAATGTAATTGAAACCGTTGAAGGATATGGTTGTCATGATATTTAGCCAATAAAGGGAAAGGGATATTAGAATATTGGGCATAATTAACATTTACCACATTTTAATTTTTATTTGCAATATTTATTTCAAATCTTTAATAAGAATAAATAATGCGATTCTCGCTGGGTGGTTGGGTAATCAATCATTTGATTGATTACCCAACCACCCAGCGAGCCCTCATTGAAAAATATAAAAAACTTTACAGAGGAAAAACTACCGGTTTGAATATTACACCTAAAATAAGACTAGGTTACCGTCTTTGTAGGTCCATTTAGCCCTAAATTTTAGGGCATGAATAGTTACTTGTTTGTGCCTAAGTTTAAGGACTCAACAGATAGACTATCAGACTCAACAGTCTCGGTCATATAAAACTTAACCGAAGCATATTAAGTACTTGACATCTACTCCAAACATTCCACAGAATATAAATAATGCGAGTTTATATTGGTATCAATTCGTATATATTTATTGCACACGCTTCACTGAACGTCGACAGTTATCTTAGACAGTTATTGATTTACAAGTAGCTACGACAAAATGCGGAATGGATTTACAAATGTAAGCCTTTTTAGCTTCTAACGTATCGATTTGGTCGGAATATTTTTTCGGTAGTTCCTATGCTTCCGTTTCATAAGCATGTACCGAATGAATTAGCTGATATATACGTGTATTATTTATTACATCTAGCTTTGCTTTGCAAGTGCGACGAAGTGCCCAAGTATTGTGAGATGAAAAGCGAAATTGTCTACCGTTGTCCCGTACGAACGCGAATTTTCTGAAAATTTGCAGGTACTGTCAGCAGCAGAAGTTGATAAGCGGGCGAGGTGTTCAAAATTACCTTGACACACTCTTATTCTCTTAACAATAAAGTCGCGTCAAGATCATTTTGAACACCTGGCCCGCTTAGCAACTTCTGCTGCTGACTGTATGTATAGGAGTTTCCTTTTCTATGGGCAAATGGTCAAAATATGCACAGAAAAATAATCGCCTGCTTTAAATGCCGGAAAAAAAAACAGGAAACAAAATGCGTCTGTACTCTGTACGGGACAGCCCGTGGAATGTCCCAGAGTCGGACCAAGTATTTGTAGTGACAAAGTGTGGCAATGTCATCATTAATGTCAAATTTCTATATGACGGTTGAAAACAGATAAATATCGGTATTGTTATGTCTAGCCCATTCACGCCGATAGCTTGTCTATAATAGATAAGCGCGCAATCAGATCAATATAGGATATCGATTGGCTTTGCTATCACGAATCTAGCCACTAGCTATTTTCTACCACACAATCCGTTTATTCGATAATCAAGGTTGTTGATAATAACTTTGCTTAAATAAACTTTGATTGGAAATGTTGGAATATACATATATATTTTAGGGACAATCTTACACATATCGACCCGGCCCGGCCCCAAACAAAGCAAAGCTTGTCCTATAGGTAGGTACTGGGCGACCATATACCTAGATATTTACATAAATAAAGAAATACATGCCGCCGCTTGCCTGCAATACGCTCACATCTCAAAATTTATGATTATTGGAGATTCAATCTTAATTAAATATAATAAAATTAACTTTCCTATAAAAACAATTGTGCCCAGTGACTGTATTGCAGGCACGAAACGGTGCATGGAATACATTCATAACTCATAAACAAATATTCGATATTAATTTAGTACACAAATAAAGGCCTTTACCGGAATGCGAACCCCTCCCAGGAGCTCCAGTTTCGTAGACAGGGCCACTACCGTCTAGGGGGCCGTTAAATGTAAAGTGATAGGTTGCCTAAGTCTTCATTTTAATTATAGTCTAGTTCTGCAAAGACGCCCTTTTCTCTTCATGTAATTTATGAGGGTTTAGGTCGGAATAGGCTTTCACACCCTTTTCCAATTATTGTTTTGAAAGGCAAACTAGCCCTTGAAGTGGTCCTCTTTATCAGTTTATCCATTTTCCGCTTATATTTTTAGGTTTTGGCTACCTACAACGTGAAATGTCTAAAGCAAGCATATAGATAGATGGACTACTCGTATTTTTATAAACATTTCTTGTTGTACTGTTAGCCATGAGAGTAAGTAACAAACACACACACACACTATACGGCCCATAATATAATGGCTTTATAAAACCAACAATGGTTAATTTAAATCCTTTAAAAAGTCCCTTAAACATTGCAACCGAGATCAACAAATAATTAATCCGGTCCTATATTCCCAAACATAGGTCTATGGAAACTAATTAACGAGTTTTATGGAAACTAATTAACGTATTCTCTCACGCCTACATGTTTTATTAAAGACCTAGATATATATAAAAATATTTACCTGCTTTTGCATATTCAAATCGGATTCTTTTTGTAAAATTTATCAGTTATAGCTCGTCAATTTCAATAGAATATTGTAATTTAATGCAAATTATATGACGCGGTAATAAAAATCTTTTTTTTCCTTTATAAACGTGTAAGCGAAATGCGAGAAGTGATACGAATAACGAATATAGATGCAATGCAAATGAGGCAAGGTTATAGAGAGGCAAAACGGTGTACTTTCGTTTGGGCCAAATACCTTTCGCCAAATTTCACTTCCCAAGAAACTTATCGCAATAGTTTCCACCAGTAAACCAGGCAAAACATATAGCGTCCTGACCAGAGCAGTCAATGGACTTTTCACATGTCCAGATCCAGAGATACTACGTACAGAGTTTTCACTGTGACTTCACCAATCATCTTGTCCGTTAACGCATGACATGTTATCTTTCTCACTTACACAATTGGGGCTCGGAAAAGTCGCGAACCGATTCGGTTTGTGCATGACGGTGGCGCTGGCTGACGGGTATGGGAAACATTAATTAGCTGAGAGTTCACAGCGGTCATATGGTGTGAAGATGTCATCCCATGAAAGTTCATTTTTTCCCACCCCGTGCGTTGTCGTCGTTTTTATTTCCCCCGCCACATACTTCGTACATAGCCAATTGACATGCCAATGACACTACCTACATATTAAACTCAGTCATAGCTGTGCACTGCTATACAGCATTTTGTTCTGCTAGCTTGCAGCTTCCACACTGGAGTTCGTGAGTACGATTCGAACCCCGGATCGTGCACTCTTCGAGTGTGTTTAAAATATATTCATGGGAAAAATCGCGAGGAAACTGAGCTAATCCCAAAAAGGTTTAGTTTCTGCTCTGGGTCAGATGGAACCACATCGACAGTAATTTTTTTTAAATTGTAACTCATTTTAGTACGCGTATCGACATTCTAAAAACAGATGAACAACATTGTTGACATTCGAGGAGGCGTTCATTCAATGCTGGAATTGATGTTCTAGTTCTAGCCCACGCATCGTAACGTTCCAGGCGGTCTAAATATAAGACCTGTCTCTCGACTCAATCTGCTTATCGTCCGTTCCGGTCAGCGAGGCAACATTGACATTGAATCCCACATCTATTGACCTAAATACTTAGGGCTGCCTCTACAAGATAAAGATGATCTTAAAGCTCTTAAAGGCATTATAAACGTCGATAGTCTAGGTACGTACGTACTTATTATTATCATTACCTGACATACATATGTTGATTGTTTACAAAATACAGGATTGATTTTATGTCTAGCTAGCATAAGTAATCATTTTATTCATACAACTTGATGAGCCTCTTATTAGCAAATATATAAAATTCTAACTTTTCCAAATGAACTAAAATAGTTCCACAAAATATGTATGTATATGAAAGCATTAAAAAAAGGTTTATGTTAAAACTTTCTGAAGTCTCTCATTCGAAATGAGCTGCAAGAATGACAAGGTTTGCGCAGTAGCTACAGAAATTAGACGAAACGGACAATATTGAAAAAGGTTGCCTTTATAAAACCGTTAAAAAATTCGCTATTCCCATGAAATATCAGACAGTATACGAGTTTAAGGTAATAACCTTAAACAGTAACTAGTTCTTATTTATCTCATAACAAATGATATAGTACGGTTGGCAACCCTTCGTAAACACATAACGTTTTATCGCGTCTCATATCGTAAACTACCGTTTTATTTTATTGATATCCTGGCGACCATCTTTGAGGCCTCCATTGTTCCTTTATTGCCGATCGATATTGTTTGTGGATCAAGTAAAGTGTGTCAATTGGGCCCAGTTTGGCCAGAATTATTGGGCTGTTTCATTTGTGATGTGGCAAAAGAAGTACTTGGAACAGCTCGGGTTTTGTAAAAACCATTTCGCCAAGTTGATATTTGTCACCTCAAAATGACAATTTCCTGTACCTTACCTTGCGTCAAGCTTGGACCAGCATAGTGAAACAGTAAAATGGCTATCAAAGGTAATATAAATTCGATAATGATCAAGCAGTAAGCAGCCCCTAAGACCGACCTGTAGGAAGGACAATAATTACGTTTAGTCACGCGATTGCAGACATGTAGAAATAAGCACGACCTGTACGGTTACCATCAGTTTGTCACTGACATAAACGCCGTCGAGAACGTAATTTACTTTCTATACATCTCGCTCGCACTCGCATATTAGTGCAAACGGGATGTACAGAAAGTAAATTACGTTCTCGACGGCGTTTATGTCAGTGACAAACTGATGGTAACCGTACAGGTCGTGCTTATTTCTACATGTCTGCAATCGCGTGACTAAACGTAATTATTGTCCTTCCTACAGGTCGGTCTTAGGGGCTGCTTACTGCTTGATCATTATCGAATTTATATTACCTTTGATAGCCATTTTAAGCTTATCGTTCCAGTTCTCTTGATCCCCATATCTCTAAAATTATGCATTATGTATTGTTTTCTGAATCATCTGACCGATTTTATCTTTGGCCACAGGGTCGTCCAGAAAAGCCATCGTCCATAGCATCCGGCCCGCCACCGCCGGCTGCCATCGTACCAAAGTCTGCCGATGGACCAAGGCCGCCAGGATGGAACGGGCAGCCCAGGCGGCACGGCTCCAGCCGGTTCAACGTCCACAATCATAACCAGGAGCTGGTGAAACTACCACCCATCAAAGGTTAGTGTCTTTATAGCAGCAGGTCAGGTACTAATGGTAGCTATACCGAAATTCGCGGACGGACCTTGACCTCCGGGATGGAACGGGCAGCCCAGGCGGCACGGCTCCAGCCGGTTCAACGTTCACAATCACAACCAGGAGCTGGTGAAACGACCACCCATCAAAGGTTAGTGTCTTTATAGCATCAGGTCAAGCACTAACGGTAGCTATACCGAAATCCGCGGACGGACCTAGACCTCCGGGGTGGAACGGGCAGCCCAGGCGGCACTTCTCCAGCTGGTTCAACGTATACAACCATAACCAGAAGCTGGTCAAGCTACGGCCTATAAAAGCTAACCGTAGTTCTTACTTCTTATGTCTGCCGAAGTAAAAATTTCAGGTTACCTATCATATTGAAAGACGTCCACTATTAAACGTCCCTCATACAGCCCCATGTCGATTTCAGAAGGCTTTTAGGCAGAACCTAAATACTATAACACGGTTTTGGCAAGAGTAGAGTGGCTGTACGGGGTCCCGCAGACTTCAAAACGGAAAATCATTAATGTTTCTTGGAGCATTACACCAATGTGGCTAACGAACGCTGCTCTTTTAATGCTTTTCAAAATACTAGTATTTAAGCTAGTAAGTACACCTAATAATCCATGGCTAGCTTTAATATATCTTTTTCAGTGTCTAAATCTAAAACTCCGCTAGCAGTCTCATCAAATCAAAAGAGTAGTGTTCGTTCCCAATGTTTACATCAAAGACTTGCAATAAAGACAATTTAGAGGACAAGCGAACACGACTGGCGCTAATTGACGCTAAAATTGGTTCTAATTGGCACCTGCGGCTACGGTAATAGGATAGCGTTCGTTTTCATTGGCGCTTAATGTGTCCGAACCGTATTTATTTCAATTTACTTTGCTACAAAGAGTTATTAGAAGTGTAAGATCTAAGAAAAATTCTTGTCTTGAGGACAGCTGAACTGAACTAAATTATTACAATCTATAAATTGCACCTTAGAATGCAAACGTTGTCACAGTTGCAATGACTAAATTCGCGTTGATTGACGGATGGTCAGCTGGTGGCATTGGTAACGCATTGGACCGGCAATCCAAGGATGTGGGTTCGAGTCCCACGTTGGCCAGAGTTAATCATCGTTGATTTTTTCATTGTGATTGACATCTGTATTTACAATTTATTAATTGAACTAAAGGTTGCAAAAGCAATTTACATTATGCGGTTACTATGTCCGTATTCCGTATATGATGGTAGTTTTGTCTACGTGACAGCGTGAAAAACAGTCTTTCTCTTTCAATCGCGTTATTATGATCATAATGAATTTAATTGTTATCACTTCGCTCTCTCTGCCCACTTGTCAAAACACACTATTTTGGCTAGGCACCCTGAAATGTTCTCTGACATTTTTTTATGCGGAATGCGTGTTTGTTTTGAGACTTTCTGCAACATTGTACAGATTCTTCTCTGTATCTTTATTGCATGAATGTTTATCGTTATTCGTTTATTGCACTGGCTTATTAGTAACTGTTGATGTAGGCTGCAGCTATCAATCTATAAATCCAGGTTATAATAAAAATGTGTGGATGTTTCTTATAGGATTTTTGTAAGTATACCTATGTATTTTCTTGGATTAATAATGGATGTTTTCCATGCGTTTATCTTTGACGATGCACAGCCTAAACCGTTTAATTTAAAGTAGGACATTGACATTTGAAACACTCCATAACATTCTTCAAATGTTGTAGAATTTCATTACGAAAGGACTTTTTTAAATACAACATTCAGGGGTGAACTTTGGGTTTAATGTTTTGAACAACTTCTAAACGGTATACGGTTACGATAGAAGTTACTATGCGTGTAAACAAAATGAACGAATGGAAAAAATCGCACGTCTCTGGTAAGCTTCGGTAGCTCCGTTGTTTAAGAGTAGAGCCTCTACCATCAGTTTTAACATTGACATAACGCTCACGTCTACGTAATTTACTTTCTGTACATCTCGCTTGCACTATTGCTCGCATATGCGAGTACGAGCGAGATGCATAGAAAGTAAGTTACGTAAACGTGAGCGTTATGTCAATGTCAAAACTGGTGGTAGCCGTATAGGTGTACTATCACAAACTCATTATGCTTTTTCAACGTTCTATCAACAAAATTCTTCAAGAAATGTCAATATCTAATAGTTTACCAGAGTCCAACGACATAAGACCTTTGCCCACTTTGATTTGATGACGGCACGTTTACGACGTGACGAGGCATTCGCGGCATCAAAGGGTATTTTATGTTCGATAACATTTTTCACGACTGACGCTAGTCTGCAGATTAAATAGGTACAAATATAGAGACTCCAGTGTAAAAAATGTTTGATCATAATATTTACCAAGTTGTCGCCTCGCTCAACTCTTCCAGAGCTTGGCCATTATTTCGCTTCGCGCTGGGGTGGGCTGATTACATATTAAATTAACTCACATTTATAGACGGGTCTAATGCGAAATTTATTCAATTGCCTTTATTTACCGAGGTTTCGACATAGGTTTCACTGGTCGTGGTCGCGGCTGAGCTGATTAATATTCACTGTCATGTGAATATCACATTCGTCTACAATGAAGCCAGTTTACAAAAATAATAACAGTTATGATTGTCATATCACTCTTCGAGTATTTTTCTGAATCCTGTGGAAGTAGAAGATCGGATACATATTAATTTACGGTAATGCACATTAACTTAATTGAAATCGGTGGTCATCTTACCTTCCATCCATTATAATTAATAAAATACGTGCATGTTAACCGAAGACTATTTATTGTGTGACAGAACGACATGACAGCAATTCATATAAAAACATATTTGGAACACCACAGTTCCATATTTAAATCAACACTGTAGATGGCGCTGCTGGATATCATAAAACTACACCCCCACTATATCTAAGCATAGCCATCAGCATCATCAGCATTAAAAAAACAGCTTTAAAAAGAACTACACATACCTACTACTTAGGCACAAGTCCTAACTTCTCAACAAATCTAAAGTGCTTGACAAACCCTAGACTCTTAGTTAACAAGTCAGCTGGCATCTCAGCTGTCGCTAAGTATTTTGCTTCTACCACACCTTTAGCTATTATATCCCTACTAAAGTGGTAACGTATGTCAACATGCTTCGACCTATTATGAAACACAGTGTTGGCCAATAACTTCAGAGCACTTTGGTTGTCATTATAAATTGTAATTAATGACATCTTATTTGTAATTTCATGGTACAATGACCTTAAGTACATAGCTTCTTTAATACACTCAGAAATACTAATATATTCTGATTCACAACTGCTCAAGGACACGCTATTCTGCTTCTTACTGCACCATGAAACTACACTGCCAGACAAAGTGAAACAAAATCCTGAATAGGACCTCCTATCAAGAACATTACTGCCCCAGTCAGCGTCAACAAACCCGGTAAGCTTTGAATCAGACTCGCTACTATACCTGAGGCAATAGTGTTTTGTTTTCTTGAGATAACGCAAAACACGTTTGGCATGAGCCCAGTGTTCTCTACCATGACAGTTATTAAACTGGCTCAGATACCCTACACTAAAAGCAATGTCAGGCCGTGTCAAAACCGCTAGGTACATGAGACTACCAATGAGTTGTTGATAAGGTAATTCAGTATCACAGCTCTCACCTTTATCTAAGTTCAATCTTTCCTCCATAGGAGTTTGAGCAGTGTTACAGTCTGTCATATTGAACTTATGCAACAACTTGTTAACATAATCCTCCTGATCTAAAGTTATTACATTATGTTCTTTATCAACACACACATTCATACCTAAGCACTGTTTGACCTGACCAAGATCTTTTAATTTAAAATGTGAAGACAGTACCTGTTTCAAACTTTTGGTTTCCTCTTCATTATTAGAAAACACAAAGAAATCATCGACATATAGAGCTACTACAGTCAAACCATTGTCATTTTTCACATATAAGCAAGGTTCAAGTTTAGACCTAGTATAACCATACTCGGTTAAGCAATCATCTACCCTCCTGTACCACGCCCTTGAGGATTGTTTGAGACCATATATGGCTCGCTTCAACTTAAGCACCTGTCCTTTACCTTCAGATGAAGGAAAGCCTTCTGGCTTCTCCATATAAATATCCTCCTCAAGATAGCCGTTCAGGAAAGCAGTAGTCACGTCTAAATGAGAAATATCTAAATTTAATTGAACCGACAAAGCAAATAAAAGTCTGAGAGTTGTATGCCTTACCACTGGCGCGAAGGTTTCGTCATAGTCCACTCCGTACTTCTGAGTATAGCCCTTGGCTACTAACCTGGCTCGGAACCGCACATTGCCCTCACTATCGTACTTCTTCTTAAGTACCCACTTGCACTTTACAACACTAGAGTCTTTTGGAACGCTGACAAGCTCCCAGGCCTGGTTGTCTTCGAAACTTTTCAACTCTTCTGCCATAGCTTATCTCCATTGCTCTTTCTCTGGTCCGCGCAAAGCCTCTGATAGTGAAAGACCACTGGCATCATCCATCCTGCTAGCATCTGAACATAGATTTGAAATGCCATACCTTTCAGGCGCTTTTCTTTGTTCTGCTGTTCTCAGGACTGGACCGATTCTCTCAGGAGCAGGAACATTTTCAGGAACTGAAACACTCTCAGTTGTGGTATCTGCATCCTCATACTCACTAGGGTTCATTGACTCAAAAGATGAATCAGTCAAAGTTCTAGAAATATCTGGACTCTCATCCCCCACTGAACTTTGACACCCTACTTCAGCTTTTTGTATTGTTTGTTGTTGAACTTCAATTTGGCAATACTCTTGTGTTTCAAAAACCTTTACGTCCCTCGCTGTGAAAAATGTTCTCTTTTCAGGATCGAAAAGTCTATATCCTTTGACCCCTTCTGGGTAAACCATTAGGATAGCTTCCTTAGACTTTTTCTGCCACTTCACCCTTTTCTCTTTGGGGATGTGGACCATGACAGTACTGCCGAAGATTCTTAGGTGACTTAGGTCTGGCTTTGTCCCTGTCCACATTTCAAAAGGTGTTTTGTTGTTCAATCCTGAAGCTATTGTCCTGTTCCGTAGATAAACTGCACAACTACACGCTTCTGCCCAGAATTCTGTGGGTAGCTCGGAGTCAAATAACAGGCATCTAGCCTTCTCACACACCACACGATTCTGGCGCTCACACAACCCATTTTGTTCAGGCGTATAAGGGTTCGTCCGTTGATGCAGTATCCCATTTACCTTCAGGAACTCGCTGAACTTCTTGCTGCAAAATTCAAGACCATTATCACTCCTTATAATCTTGATCTTTTTGTCAAGTTCATTCTCAACTTTAGCTTTAAATTCTTTGAAACAATCCAGAGCTTGACTTTTCTCTTTCAAAAAATATATAAATGCCATACGACTATAGTCATCCACAAATAGCAAATAATATCGTGATCCTCCAAGAGATGTCACTTCCATTGGACCAGCTATATCCATGTGGATAACATTCAGTAAATTGTCACTTCTATTGCAATTATTAGGAAATGGCAGTCTGCATTGTTTGCCTTCACAACATACCTTGCATTTACTGATGTCAATCTTGTCGCTAATACTGAAACCTTCCACTGCATCCTTCATTTTCGTCATGTATGAGCTGTTAACATGGGCGAGACGACGGTGCCAAGTCTCGGCAGACACTGCCATAGCAACGTTGGTCGTATTTTCTGGCATATTCAATTTGTAAACGCCGTTTGTCAAAGTAGCCGTAGCAACAAGCTGTCCACTTCTGTTGTAAATCTTACAACCTTTCTTAGTGAAGTCTACTTTATTACCTTTCTTTATCAGTTGGCTTACAGATAACAGGTTCGTAGTTAAACTCGGTACACATAAAACATCTTCAACAGTTATGTCGAACTCACTGTCGGGAGTCACAGTCGTAATCTGTACGTTTCCGGAGCACAACACTGGCATACATGCCTTATTTGCTGCAACTATCTCGCGAGTAGCCGGCTCGTACGATGCATTCATAACCCAACTTTCATTTGCCGTAAAATGGGTACTAGCGCCGCTATCAATGTAGTAATCATTTTTCTTAAAGTCGGCACTTAAAAACACAGCACTGAATGCATTCGACTGTTTACGTGTACAATTTTTTTCGATATTTGGGCACTGATTTCGATAATGCCCCGGGACCTTGCATCGAAAGCATTTCACATTGACAGTTCTGACTTTTGACATTTCGCCGCCATCCTGTTTACCACAGACAATCTTTGTTTTATTCTTCTTGTTATGTTGGTAACTTGACGTACTCGCGAACGCACTCTCAGTCTCGTTCCCATTCCTTGTCAAATTTGAATTTTTCTCTTCCATGTCTAAAAGTTTTGTTTTGATGGCATCTGTCGTGATAGAAATGCCGGAATGCTCTATTGCCATGATCATTGGGGAATATTTCTCAGGCAAACCTGCTAATAATAGCGAGCCGATCCATTCATCACTAATGGCAAAACCCGTACCACTTAATTTTTGACCATTTTCAACCATTTTCGTTACGTATTCTGTCATCGAAGTCGAATTTTCGAGTCTTATGGAAATTAAATTTCGCAACAACGTAATTTTTCTGGCGAAACCAGAGTCATCAAATAAGCTTTTGAGTTTAGTCCATAATTCAAACGTAGTTTTGATGCCTTTTACATGGACATACAAGGAAGGGTCGATTGTCAAAATCAATTTTGCACGGGCTTTTTCGTCATCTGCAACTTCTGTACCCGTAGCTTCTGGCTTACGCGTAATAAACTTCTGCGTGCCCTCTAGGATAAGAAAATTCTCTGCAGCGAAAACCCATTCACAATAGTTCTCTCGGCCACGTAACTTGGGCACATTCGTCACATAGTTTGGTGACGACATCTTCGGATTTCTGTCACAGATCGCACTCACAATATATCACACACGATACACTATAAACTGGCAATCTAATACTTGACTAACCCCCCGTATTTATCACTTTAAATCGCCCATAACCTATAATTAATAAAATACGTGCATGTTAACCGAAGACTATTTATTGTGTGACAGAACGACATGACAGCAATTCATATAAAAACATATTTGGAACACCACAGTTCCATATTTAAATCAACACTGTAGATGGCGCTGCTGGATATCATAAAACTACATCCATCTATCCCAAATCAAGCATCTGACAGTGCCGACGCGTCAAAAAGATTCGTAGAGCCGAAACCGAAGCTAAGCTTTGCTTTCCTTCATGAGCGTAGGTAAACTGAAACGGGCCCAATTAGGTACCTGAAAATTGGACAAGCCGATAGGAATCGAGTTTATGGATCCTCGACCAAAGCCATCTGGTCATCCGACTAGATTTTGGATTTAGGTAAAAAAAAGTAACAGTCGCACCAGAAATTTCCGTTTTTATAGAGTGGCGTATCTGCAGTTATGGAGTAACCTGTGCTGCAGCGGAAACCGTGGGCGCGAAGGAAATTGGAAACCCAGATACGACTCGAAAAGCGCTATCTTTCGGGAAAATTCATTTCTAATGTCGATATAAAAGCTAACGGTATAAGCCTTGATAACAGTTTGGACAGGTCTCAAATTCGCTTGCTAAGTAAAGCGCTTATTACATCTATTACGGTCGTCGGGAACTTGCGACAGGGGGCAGAGATTTGCAACAGTGTGAAAATTTCAAACATTGATATTTTTGGTAATTCAAAGACAAAGTACTTACCGTTAACAATGTTCTGATATTTCACGAAACGGAAAACTTGGTTTAATCCGCTCGGCCTCGGCGACTGTATAGATGTAATAACACTAATAACCGCTCAAGTAGGTAATTTTACGCGCGTTATTTCTAATGGCGTCTGTCAAATCTAAAACGCCGTTAATAGTCGTTTGCCCCTGTCTGTCACTGACATTTGTGTTTGTTAAAAAGAGAAATTGACAGTGGTCTGCTTATTAATATGATTAAGGGGAAAGATTCATAGGCGGTGTCACCATCACCACCAACTACTTAAGGCCAGACCGATCGTCAAATACCATTAATGAAATGAAAATGATTACAACTATAATAACTTCTGTTAAAAGATCAGTGAAATGGCCAAAGAATGCGTCGTTCTCACGTACCCGTATAATAATGTGCATTTATCGTACAAGTATGATAATTGCATCTCCGACACTTGCTTCGGTTTCTTGCGCAGAAAGAGCAATTACATAGTTGTTTGTTGTTACGCTGTGTGTTATCACGCGAACCTGCTTAGGCTTCAAGTTTTTTATAATGCACTTAAACTTGATAAAGTCGTTTGAATCAATGAATTTAATTTATTTCAGAAAACATTTGCATATTTATTTATTTATCGTATGACATTCAAATTACACTGTTCATTAATTAACTACATAGTTTATAATCTAAATCTACATTTTTCCAAGTAGGTGATGGCTGACGAGTGCAGCCATCAGATATGGTTTTAAAATCTACCACTGGGCCATCGTACTTTATTAGTGGGCACTCCAAAACGATATACGCATATAGAATTAAACTAAGTACAGTCGCCATCAGATATATCGGAGCGGCCAAGGTGCTCACAAATATCGGAACACGCCTCTATTGTCAGGGCGTTAGAGCGCGTGTTCAGATATTGTGAACACCTTGGCCGCTCCGATATATCTGATGGCGACTGTACTACATAATATTAATAAAATACAATTAAATTAAAACGGCTACTAATCGTAATCGTAACGTTAATCGGCCGTCAAATTTGATATGAATACCTTTTCCGTTCGCAACATATACGTTTACAAACGGATTAAAATGCGGGACGATTCTGACGAAATGTAAATATTTGTTAGTTCCTATGTTGTTACGCTATTATTATCTTACCTCAAATATACCGCCATGATTTCAGGGCTTACAGCCAGCCATAAACATGCCGAGCTGTTTGATCTCTGGGCACCGGAAAAAATCATGACATTGATTGTTCTGAGTTTTTTTGTTGCAAACGGGAGATCTTTCAAATTATAAAAGTTTTAACGTTGGTTTGACGTCAAAGGTTCTTTATACGATTAATTTTAATGCGGCATTAGCTGTGCACCTATCTTCGTATAGAAAAAGTGACTTGAAAAAGTTGCAAAGAATATTCAGCAAAAAAATTTACCGTATTTAGGGGAGGTCAGGAGTCTTGATAATATATGTACTGTTTTTATCATTTCACCAGCAATTTGAATAGCTGAGAATCACTGTTTTTCAAGCCGGGCAATGTTTTTCAAGGTAGGCAATAACAATATTGAGCGAGTTGACTTACCTACTATTAAGTGTTTTTTCCATAAATATGTACTAATAGATGAATTTTCATTACATCCGGCGTCTTCAATATAAAAATGGCCAACCAAGCATTGTTTTCCCTCGCAAATTGCAATAATCGTGGTCTTGACATTGGTCTGATCGCAAATAGCAAAATAAACGCTGGCGCATATTACTCGTATAAAGACCATTATTTCCAAGGGCACTCGACGACCAAACATAACGACGTTTTTATTCTAGTGTTTTTGTTTAAGCACTACGTACTATACGAACGGTCCAATCTTCTCTGCCCTATATTTCCTAAATGGTTCATAACCACTCACATGCTTGATATTTTTCAGTGACCTCTATTATTATAATAAAATAAGGGTGACAGCTGGTAGCTACAGTTACCAAAAGCAAGTGAGTGGATAATGTCAAAGAGCGCTACGGGCCAATAAAAAAAAACTAAAATCCTTACGAAATAAAGCGGGTTGTTTTTTTCTATTCATACAATATTACGAGAGGAAACCCTAAGTACATGTGCTCTAAAAGTTTATACTCACAAGATTGCGTGGCCGGTGTGAGACTGTGAGTAAACAACATCCAATTTGCATCTGCGGAGGATAGTCTAGCCTCACATCACACGTAGTTTAGCTCGTGTAATCTACCCTTTGATACAACTTAGCTATACAACTTTGTAATAGACCGAGCCTGCGTTGGCGGCATATAATTTCCATGTCAGTACGCTCGGCACCACATTGAGAAACGAACACCTTATATATGTACAATGTAATACCAAATGAAAATGAATCTCAATGTGTCGCTGGCACATTAGTGGCAGAGAGTAAATAGGCGTTTTCACAATTTGATAGGTCAAATGCAAATAATAAAAATTGTACATGATATAAACAAGAACCACATGTAGGTATGAGCATAGAGAAAAAAGTACATAGAGTGCTCACTCCATACATCAGTTTTGTTACCAAAACGACTATTATTTTCGTAATCGAAATTATCAGTATACTGCTACTTGACAATAGATGTTGCGGCGACCGAAAAGTCTAATGCTCAACAATTTTTAGCTAATATTATAACCGGATTAACCGGAACTCTAATTTCAACTCCTTCTGCTTCTAATAATAGTTGTAAGTTGTTGTTCAATACAATTATCGTGAGTCACACGAGAGACATGTAGTAACGAGTAGCGGTACTGATAATTCCGCTACGCGATGCTACATGTCGACTACGAAAATAATAGTCGTTTTGGTACCCTAAACTGATGTATGGAGTAAGCACTATATTTCTCTATGGCATGAGCGTATGCATATTACGTAATTTCAGAATAATCCTCTGAATGGCCCTCGAACAGCGTGCGATTTGATTGTTGCACTGTAAACGGTACTAGCGCATTGGGAATTGTGCACGCCGTCTGGTACGTTAGACACGCTTTGTTTGATTATTCTTTCGGGGAATAACATTATACGGATCTTATGCATGTGAAGGTGCTTTATTCATACATGTTCACGTACATTCGTCATCAATAGTAACGGGTAGAACTACTTGCGAAAACCTGCCACCTCTTAAAGCGAGGTTTAGGGCTCATTAAGACGGCACGCGAACTCGCATGCGATTTTAGTTACATTGCTTACCATTGAGGTTACATCAATTCAGCCTACCGATCAAATAACGCAATGTATTGAAACTCACATGCGAGTTCTCCCACCGTCTAAATGAGCCCTTAGACCAAAAAGTAAATTGCATGCAAGTTCTTTAAAGAGAATCTAGAAATATTTCCACAATTCGCATCTACAAATAGAAAAAAAGAATAGCAGAAAATTATGTATATACAACGACACTATTCCCACACTTAACTACCTACAACAGTTATTGAACGTGATGTGTCTTTTCCACGGCGATAAGCGACTAAACTTGACCATCAACTACGGAGCCCTAAAAAGTGATAGTGACTACGCTAAAAACTCCTCAGCATAGTTAAAGCCACCCAGTGTAAAGTGGCTCACGTCCGCTTAGCTTTTTATGCAACATCCCTTTCTTTGTGCTGTGTTCCGGTTCCGGAGAAACGCTCAGGGCTGCGATGTAGCAAGTACTTACCTACAGTCAGTGGGTACAGTCACTGACTGTCGGCCCGATTCGAACTTTAAGATACGTCAATTAATAGGTCTAGAAACGACATGGATTAGATATTTATGTCAGTGTCAAATGTGACGTTTCTTCAAACAAAAACGTCACTTTTGACACTGACACATCTAATCCATATCGTTTCTAGATCTATTAATTGACGTAGGTATCTTAAAGTTCGAATCGGGCAGTGTACTTGCTATAGTCAAGTCTAGGTTAGTAGATTATGTTTATGGAGCAATATAAAGATAGACGATTCTTTCCTATAACTTATAATTTACTTAGAGTGGTATTCCACCTGTCCAATTTCTTTGTCCAAAGTGTATTTCGTCTCACATTTTGCTTAATGAGAGAGTGAGAATTAATGATATTGGACCAATATATTGGACAAATCGAATACCACCCTTACTTTCCTGAAATAGTACAGAATGGTAAACAATGCGTTAGATGGATTGGCTCTAATAAATGTCGGTGTTGACCAATACAAATATCTTGCTACCTGCATGTGTACACTTGATCATGATCGATCAATGACAAACCGCACATTTCTCTCATGTGTTTGCCAAAATCGATCATAGCACACATTTCTTCTAGTTGTAGTTACTGCGTTTCAATCATCAAGGAGAGGCCGCGGACTGAGAGTAAGCGACGAGCGGCAAATCAAGACCGCGCTTGACCAAATGTATGAACGGCATTGATTTGCCGCTCGCTCGCTTGCGTCCAGCCCGCGACCAAGGGCTTGTGCACAAATCACGCGAGGTTCGACAGGGGGAGGGGGGCTCACGAAAAAATCACGATAGATCACGTTGGGGGAGGGGGGGTCTAAGGAAACCTCACGTGTATTTTTCTACAGTGAACGAAACTAAGAAAAAAAACCTACCACATGAGTAGATACTTTTTCTCGGTTTCGTTAAACATAAATCTTCACTCTGCACTTCAAAATAGCGAGTATATTTAACGAAAATAGAAAAATAAACAAGATTTTCTATATACAATACTATTTATCTTAAAAGTGTCGAATGAAAAAATGACAAAAAAATACACGTGAGGTTGTGTGGGGGGAGGAGGGGTAGCCAAAAACCTCACCAAATATCACCAAGGGGGAGGGGGGGTCAAAAAGTAGCCGAAAACACCTCGCGTGATTTGTGCTCAACCCCCAAGAGGAAACAGACTCATTGGATATGTTCCAATAAGATTCTAAACTGACAACTCATTTGTCTAATGTGTGTCACAGATCAGGGTGATATATGTATTTTTTGTCCTATTGGGATTCAAGAAATGTAACGCTAACCTAAACTGGCGATATGAAAAAGTACATTAACTCATAATATTAAACCTTACTATATACAGTCAGTTGCACATGTTTTATATTCCATGTAGTTTAGTTTTATTATTGTTTAGTTTGTATTTTTTGTCTCAATAAAGTCCCCAATGTTGCACAGATAGCTGACCGCCCCTCCAAACAAATTTCTATGCAGGGCGGGTAAGTTATATTTGCAGCTGACTGTACATCATAAGGTTGAATATTATAAATTAATGTGCATTTTAGTAGTAGTAGTAGTAAAACACTTTATTGTACAAAAATCAAAACAAAACAGGAAAAATAACATTCGTCATTAGTACAAAGGCGAACTTATCCCTTTAAGGGATCTCTTCCAGTTAACCTTTGAGCAATTGAGGGATTGATTGATTTTTGATTTTCATGGAGATATGTGGTTTTCTAACAAATTGGTATCGATTTTGGGCAGGGCTTATTTATGACGTTGAGTTACGGTCCTGTGTCAGGAAATGCCGATACCAACATTTTTTAAAGATTGTGGGAATGTTTGTAATACGAGTATGAACGTATAATTGAAAATCTTGCTTCGTCCTAACCTCCTTATAAAAATCTTGTTTTAAATTATGGGATGGTGGCCTATAAAATTATAGAAGTTACGGCGCGACCATTGTCGATTTTGTTGTTCCTCTAGCTCTAGTGGTAGGTATACATATATAATTATGAAAAACAATATAAGTACTTGAGCCGTCTCACAACAGCAATTTTATTTTTTACGAATTCGACTGCCCTCCGACCCCGCAAAGCTAATATGATTCGACATTTCTAGAATCTCATTTTGTTTACGCGTGTCAAACAAATATATTTACGTGAAAATCAGCCTACGCGACAAATACAAGATACGTTAGCCTCGAAGCTAGTAAAATGTCCACGAGCCTGGATTAATCCACAATAACAACCGCTTTCACAACAACAAAGGCAGAATCAGGACAATGACGATAAAAGCCTGTTGACAACTAGACTTTATGTCTATGTCTAAATGGTAATTTCCATTTCGCTACGTTATAGTGGCCTCGATAAAAACAGGCTTCTTATTAGATGGAATAAAACATGCCATAATACGTAAAGACAAATACATAATAAAGGCGGTTAACCTCATCTGCGTACGATAATGGAGCCCGACCAAAATATTGGTCAACATTTTGCGTTTTTCTCGAGAACGATTTTTTCTGTTCTATACGGCACGACCGAGGTTTGAACCCACAATTTTTGACCATCATACACATACGAAAGGTTGATACATATATCCAACAATATCTTGAGTTGGATTGCGAGTAATAGACAGATCGGAATGTCCTGTAGGTCCTACCTAATGTTGTGGCATTTGAAAATTTTGAAATAAGTTAACGCTAATGCCTCGTAGTAATGATATTTCTAATCTATATTTAATAATATTTATATAATATATTGCGCTATCTATAACCTCCTACTAAGCAATCTAGTAAGCACAAGATTAAAATAAATAGCGTTACGAAAACAAATAAACCCTTTTTACCCTAAACTCAAATCCGGTCCGGTCTAACATGTAAAAAAACTGTTGCAAACGCGAGAAGGCGGTATCTTGGAGCAATCAGTACAATTCAGTACATAGTTAGAGTATCCGTGCCAACAGGCAATATATGCCAAACACCTGCGGGAAATGGGTCAGTGGGGCCGCTTGAGCGAACTCTGACCTATACCTGTGTAACATACAGGTTAAGCAATTCCAATTGCGCTATATGAGAAAGCCTGAGAGATTTTTAGAACAGTGGTTGAAAATACCGAAGAGTGGGGTGTACAAAAACCTTCGATAGATATTGGATCAGTGAGGACACTTAAACGATCTCCTTTAACAATCCAACAGGGCGCATACATTGGCAAAACGTAGTAAAAACAGTGGAATGTGGGAAATCTGACAACACTAACTGAAAAAGGAATAATGCTAAGTCCACCAAGTCGACTAAGTTACCATTTGGACAGCCGACCGACAACAGAAGGAAGGAATGGAAAGGACAACATCAGGGTTACCTTCAGCTTTTATTAACCATTACTTTGGTTAGACAGTGAGACATCTATTCTTTCTGTTCCATTTTCCACCAAACGATACTCAAAAACCTACGGAATATTCGAGTTATCCTTCCTTCGAGGCAATTTATCCCAATATTGTATGTGGCACGAGTTTTTTCATTGATAGTTTCTCAGTAACCTAGGCTATCTTATTTTATAGGGTTATCGTAGGTCGTAGAAACTCTTAGGTTTTATGATATGTCTAGGGAATTCAAATATTATTAGAGGAGTGCAAAAACGGGATTGCTTTTCTTTTTTAGTGCTAGGCAAGTCGGATTCGATTACGGTTAAAACCAACTATGTAAAGCTTTAATATAGCTGGTTGATGGTTGACCGCTAAGAAAGTGTAGCTCATTAATCTTATTGTATTGTATGCTATGAATAATTGCGAGTTATTCTGAAAAATTCTAACTCATAAAAGTTCACACTACACCTTCATTATTTTAGAAAGTTGCGATTTCCTTTCCTGTAGGTGCATTTCTGCACATCCTATTTATATTTCTGAGTAGTATTTTCTGGTTTTTTGTAGGTAATTGTACAAATTATTGAAGACTAGTTATTACAGAATAGTTTTAAAAAAAGCAGCTAGTGCGCGGTGGTGCGCTAGTGGTGCTCACTTTCTGTGAGAAGGTAGCAAAACTATTATCAGAGATACTAAACGAAACAGCTTTATTATATGTGTAAACATTAAAGCAAATACATTGTATATATTCTGTGAAATACCAATTAAACCTTGAAACAGAACGGTCATCACACATCGCTGGCTACGGACTAATCTCCCTTATCAACGAGTTGCCTTGCGGGCTCCTCTGTAACACCGTCTTATGTTGTTTGACGAGGATACCCAAGGCCCTGGGGACCTAGTATCACAGTCTAATTAATGCCAAGAAAGCTCTGTTTTTACACTATAGTGACATTTAATTGGCTAATTTACCATATAAATCATCCTGTTTTTCTACAATTTTTTGACTTAAATGACAGATTGGTTTTAATGGTTTTACCAAAGAGGTTGGCCGGTCGAGTTTCTCCTGTCAATCCTGAATAGTTTGAAATTCTTGTTTTTTTTTTGGGATTTTATCGGCTAAATCCCATAGAAGAAAACTAGAAACATTGAAAACCTACGCTGGCGCTATCTCTAAAAACCTTTGACAGTTGCTTTCCATTGGAGCAATCAAAATACCTTTATTATCCCGGATACAAAAACAAGGATCATCTACAAACGTAATTATAGGAATTCCCCATGCAAATCGTGAACGCAATGAGTTCCCGTTCTTACACTTTGAAACATCTAACGGAACGGTCATCACACATCGCTGGCTACAGATTAGCAATCTCCCTTATCTGAGAGTTGCCTTGCGGGCTTCTGTGTAACACCGTCTTATGTTTGACAAGGATTCGAATTCCCTCGGGACCTACTACAGTGTAGTTTAATGATAGTAACCTATCTTCATACATTTTGGAATTAAAACTTTTGTGAAGTAAGCCATTTTTAACCGACTTCAATTTCATAGAAGGAGCAGGTTCTGTATTCGGTTGTGGCTATTTTTACAAACCGCTTTAGGTGAAATTTGGCAAGAAGGTTTTCCTTGAATTGTTTTATATTTTGAAATGTAGTCCTTTGGATAGGGGACGGGAAATAACTCATTCCCAGTAGCCAGCGAAGGCCAAAATTCCTGACATGTCAGGAAAATTCCTGTCATCTGGTAACCCTATGGGGGGGTCAAGCCAAGTGTGACAGTGCGTATTAACGACCTCTCTTTTTCCCAAAAAGTGTGTCAAGAAGGGAAAAAGGGTTAATGGACGACCCCTAACTTGTCTTCAAATATTGCAAATCAATATTCAGCGTTATCACTTAAGCTTTAGGAATAACTTAAAAAAAATTATTAAAGGTTAACTTAAATGGTAAACAAATACAGTAACCCTACGTAATATAGAAAATGAAGAGTACAAACCGGAAGATAATGCGAAATCGCCTATACCATGGTTGTCAAAATTACCTGATCATTTGTAACCTTTATTGCAAGGAGGTAAGATCTACCGATGGTCAGTTAAGTATTTTACTTTTGGTACTTTACTACAAGGGGCATCGACTCTTACATTAGTTGATTGATGCTCCGCTTATGACAGTTATGACGAAGCAGTAAATATCAAAAACCATTAATATCGCATTTTTGTTTAGACGTCGCTATGTGGAAAATATGTATCGGTTATTTATGAAGGACGGACAAAAGCGATGTATGCTTGTATTGCTTGTGCCTCTAATATTAGTTGGAAACCTCAAAACAAATAAGTGAATAGATGAAGTTATACGTTATTCATGAAACTGAACTTAAAAATGTATAAGACACAAAATTAACTTTACTATGGAAAACGGAGTTTTTACCATGTATACATTGTATACACTCATCAAGTTCCATCTTCATCTCTGGCGTGAAGTAGCGCAGAATAGGGCAGAGTGGCGCTCTCTTGGTCAGAGGCCAAGATCCTTTTTGGGTCACTCACTGAGCCAGTGATGTAGGTATGTATGTATACACTCACCAAAACAAATATACATACATAATTTAATACCCCGTTTTCGTATATTGTAAATGACCGTGTTATTAGCTTGAAATCAAATTAACTTCTATTTGAATCCTAGACATCCCTTTGATTAACAGACGAAATAATTATCCAATCGGGCCAAAACGCAGACAGTGATTCCGGGAAATCCTCCAGAAAAGGGGATGCGAACCCACCTACGCTATCGTAAAAATATGGATAGCATAGTTCCTATTCCCATTGGCTTACGCGCACTCGAAAGCTACGAGAACGCAAGACCACAAGTAAATGCCAGGTCTCTGAAGTCCTAATACCAACGCCTAATCGGAGACCATGCAATTAAAGTGGTTAAAATAAGGCGAATATTTGTTAAGCATAAGGAATCACCCCAGACGGCGGTGACTTCCTAGAAACGACAATATCAGGGGCAAACTTTGTTTGGGTGGGGTGCGTAAGTTATCGAAACTGAAACGTCTTAAGAGAAAATGCGGACGGACAAGGGTAAAAACTTCGATTTTTCCGACTCGAATGTTTCCTCCACTACAATGAAGATTCGGTCCTTTCAAATACGAGAGACGAGATATACCATCAAAGTCTACAGCCAATTCGTCAAAAATTAGTGCACAATTTTGGA
Organism: Cydia splendana; assembly: GCF_910591565.1. Classification (NCBI taxonomy): domain Eukaryota; kingdom Metazoa; phylum Arthropoda; class Insecta; order Lepidoptera; family Tortricidae; genus Cydia; species Cydia splendana. The sequence goes on along the minus strand of NC_085977.1, from coordinate 13,455,565 downwards.
ACTAACGGTAACGGATGTAGCACCAGTTTACTTTCCTCTCAAATACCTACACTTGTATTATCCTTAGGCTGTTCGACTTGACAAGGTGTTATGGCAGTAAGAGACTTAAAAGCTTAAGGCTTATCTGCTGAGTACATTTGTATTACATATGCTGTTTTGGCTCTAAAGACTGTGCCAGACGCACCGCTGTATAAGATTATTGATCGCTTTAATTGCGCACAAATTGTCTGAGGAAGTGAATGCTTGGTGACAGGTGAGGTAATGAAATTATGAGGGGCTGTGGTTCATTTTATTTAGCTTAGGGTATTTAAGGGTTGTACAAAATTCAAATGGAACCGGGAGGACGAACGATAATGACATATTTACATAGAAAGACAATAACCACAATATCTTTAACTTTGAAGATAGAATCGTTGTTTATCGCACTCCGTATTGGGGTCATTGTATCGTATTTTCATGTTTGAAGAACGACACCTATCGTTGACTTCCTTTACCACTGGCTGCTGTCCAGGCTGTTAGGTCGTGAAGACTCAAGTTATCAGGGCTAGGGCAAGACAAGACTGTCTTGTAGCAGTTGTAGCCCTGATAATTCCTGGAATGTATGAATACCTATCTCCTTTCACAATCTCTTGTTCGAATCAGTAGCGTGCCTAGGATTTCGGAGTAAGGCAAGCCGAAAGATATGTTTTCGTAATAAATGTCCAATCTCACTCTTTGGACTCAAATGAATTTGCTAGCGTATCGCGGCGAGATATCATAGCGCACAGGGCATACTAGGTACTAACTACTAGATAGAATTTCACAAACATATCAGAGGGCCTACCGCGAACACTGAAGTTTGCAAATTGCATGCTTCGTTCTCTTTCACTCTAATTACGTCTTAATTGGAGTAAACCAACAATCCTTGTGTTTTGTAAACGGCCATACAAAATGTTCTCTTAATGTGACTGACTTATCTGAGAATACACAAGTCGGGTGTTGGAAATGATATCCCGTTTTTCTACAAAGTTTAATGATTTTACCTTGTCTTCGTTGAGTAATACGTGGACGCATCTCATATCGTCACAAGGAACAACTTCATCCATTGTTAACACTTATAAACGTCACAACAAAGAAACAAATCCACATTCACTACTTAATTCAAATTCACTTAAATAAATTGAGCTTTCGTTACTTACGACTCGACTAAATAATAATACACTTGAAGTAAACGCGTGCCCGTGCGAACTTATGCAGCTAACTTCACACCAAAGGCCAGGCTTTAAATCGCCTTATAAAATTGCTATACATACCAACAAATAGTTACATCGTTCTATGGCGTTTGTAGGCTTAGAGGGCCAAGAGCGGGACGAAAAAGCAAGCCCGGTTGCAAGCCGACGAGTGCGAGCAGGATAGCTAGAACATCCTACGCCTGATTTCTTTCGCGCGGACGAGGCGCCAGCGCCACCACGGCAAAAATTTGCAACACGCTGGCGCCGCGGTCCGCGCGCAATGGCTTGAATTTAGTAATACGGGTTCATTTGGCGCGCGGTTTAAAAATAATCTATATTGATTATTGATCTTATCACTACGTAATTTCGGTCAGGCAACTAAGGCAAGCCCGGCTTTTGGGCTTGTATGGAAGTACCGCCACTGGTTCGAATTTATTGTGGTTGTGTCCCTTGTCAGTGTCACTAAACTACGTCCTCAAAGGTCGTCCTTAAAAACAATCGCAATGTTATTTTGCTTATTTTGTTGTAGAATAATGTGCAGTCTACGCCATTCATTATTATACTAAACACCGGATGTTTTTCATAATCCCGCCATTTGCAATTCAATAAATCATAGTCTATTGTGTTTTCGATACTTTTTGCAACGTTTGCATCATATCTTTACTTGCCAACCACTGCTTACACTTCTACTTCTGATATAGCTACCTACCGGCTTGGTTCCTCTGGTGATTTATTTAGCACTTGACATTAGTCAAAATACAAGTCAGTTATGAAAATTTTGTACCTTTACCCTGCCGTAAGCTTCGCACACAGCCAATTATTATCAGAACCCGTACCATACCACACCCGTACCACAGTGTCAAAACTGACATATACGCCAACGTCTACGTAATCTACTTTCTATACATCTCGCTCGCACTAATATGTCAGTTCGAGCGAGATGCATAGAAAGTAAGTTACGTTCACGCTAGCATTTATGTCAGTGCCAAACTGGTGGTAGCCACTTCTGTGTGTTAACCCAAACACCAACAATATTTGTGCTAATTTGCATGAGGTATTGTTTTGCATAGTTCAGCTCGTTAAAATGACACGACGTCTCCTATTACCGCCTGAGCGGAGACAGTAAACATTGTATCGGGAAATATTTATACCGTGTTTATTCGAAGGTTCAGAAGTGTTCATTGATTTAATTTAATTGCAAGTTGGAATTAGACTCCGCGTCTTTGTGAGATAAACTGTGAAATGTGTTTGTGATGTGAATATACCTCTAACTCACAGCGACAAGCTTAAGATCATCTGTGGAGCTTGTCTTTGCAATAAGTTTTTTTTTGAGGGTCATCTCTTTGTACTTTTCTCTTAGGCAGATTTTTAGGACTATGTATAAGTTAACCGGGGTTAAATTGAGGGTTTCTTATAATGTGAACCGTTAGAGGGGTGGAGTTTATTAACCTATTAACTATTTGATATAAATAGTTGCATATCTATCTGCTAATTATCCCTTGGTTTAATATAATCAGTGGAGTGGCGATAGGCGCGGGGTGTAAAGGCAGTCGGGTGGATGCTCTGACCCACGGCCAATGTAAACCCGCGCAGGGGTGTCGCCGTAAGTGGCTCAGTATAACAGCTTTGTGGTCAGTATATATAAATATGATCTGTTCCTAAAAAAACATTGTGTGGGTTTTGGAGTTTTTATTTGTGTATTTCAACTTAGAATCTCGAGCTCTTTCGATAGGAACACTCATATAAGTGTTCTAGTTTTTTACTAGTATTTATTTAATTTCGTTGCATTTGTATGAAGTCGTCGACACAGGTCTTTATAATGCTATAATGTCATATTATAGGCACTACGTCATGTCATATTTTCTACTTAACCGAATGTACCGCTCAAAAAAGTACCTATACGTTACATGTCACTTTTCATTCGTGTATTACCTAATATTAAGACCTCATTCGGAATTCGGGTCGATATAAAATAGAAGTGTAAAAAAATTGTGTTAAACCGTCCTATCTCAGGAACAACACGTGTTGATAACAATATTAACAATGTTTAAAAGAGTTGCGTTGAAGCGAAATTACGCGCTCGTTGAAGCGCACAGTAATTTGAGATGCACTTCCGCTTCATCCTTCTGAGAAGCGATTATGTAAATCGCGTGCGACACGAGGCGACAGCCCTATAGCGCGTACACTCCCATGCGGACCTATTAAGTTGTATCGGCATAATAGTGTCATAGTGAGATAAGTCGTTACGGAAGGGAAGGCAGTATAGAGCGGCGATAGGTGCGCGCGCAGGGCGGCGGGCGCGGCGCGGCCCGTCAGTCCGGCCGCCCCCGCCGCTCGCTCCGGTCCCGGCGCCGCCGGGTGCTGTGCCGGATGCCGCTGCCGGCCGCCGCCTGCGATGGTCCACGCCGGGCCGGTGCGCGCTCCTACCCGCGCTATGTTCACCGCCGCTGAGACGAAGCCGCGCCGCGCCGTCTCCCCGCTCGGTATTCCGAAGTCCCCGTCGTTCCATTCGGGACTCGATCTGGTCGCCAGCCAAACTACCAAGCGCTCCGAAAGCGTGTCCGACGTCGCTCGTGCGTTCCGTTTTGCGCTTTTCTCTGGTGGAATGGAGGCCCCGGGTCCGCCGCAGAAGGCGCCGTCGCCACCGGGCGCGCGCAGCCCGCCCGCAGCTGCGATCACGCCCGAACGGCTCGCCGTGCCCGCTGATAAAGAGAGCCTCATGGTCCAATTGCCCATACTTAAAGGTTCGTCGATGTCACCTTGAAAATTCAATGTTTACATGCATATCGCTTTAGCTGTTCATTTATCCGCCACCGAGATAAAAGAAACGTTTGTAAACGGCTGCGTTTCGCGTCGAAGCATAAACGAATTATCATCGTAACAAAATGCCGCAAGTATCTACGAATTCGATACAAAGATGCGTCATTCTAAGCGTGACCGCTAGCCGGCACAACATGCGTAGCCCAAACTCGCCTACGCCTTAGCCTTGAAGAGGTCAGCTACGGCTAATATGTTCGCCGTGAAAGGTACACTAAATGGCGAAAATGCCGCAGAAATATATCGACCCGCTGTCCGGCCGGCCCATTAAGTATGCCATGGGAAAATGGAATGCGTCCTTGCCGGCCTGCAGTCGATTCCCATTCACATTATTCATGGTATGCTAGGGCTAAAAATAAAGGTTGTGTCGCTAACGTGCCTAATGATGGTAATTAGTTTGCTAAGGTTATGTGCTCGTTTCAGGGAGGTAAATGTGTTAGTGGTTGATACATAATCGTGTTTCAACGCCGTCTAGAAAATACTGAAGTTTCAGAGTTGCCCGTAAGAGATAAGTTTGAAAACGATTGCGATTAATCAAAAAATACAAAGTCTACAAACAAAAAATGATCTAGATAGTTTTCACCAAGAATAACATACTGGAGATTTGTCAATAAAATTTTCGAGAAAAGGTTTATCCACTTATGAAATATGGTCCCTGTTTTAGGGTTTAATGAAAGAGTTACTTTTTAGCTACTTTCAAAGCAATCGTCCTTCCATAGAGGTATATTTTTGTTTTACAATCAAGTAAAACTCAAAGCTTATACGTATTGGTTATCGATATGAAAATGGAAAGCAGACCCACGTAGCCAGTGGTCACCCCTAATACGAATAAACGTATACATCTATACAAATATATTATAAAATGTAACTAAACTGACCGCAGATATACTCACAGAAGTAGATTTAAAGCATAAATAACCATTTGGGCCCTTAGAAAGGCTTTAATTAAAAATCTTAAAACTAGATGGCACCATTCAATAAGAATATGCCTAAAATGCTTATTATTAAGTATTGCATATATATGACACCGGCCAAGAAAGTTTAATTTTACGTTTAGAAGTCAAAGATTCAACAGTTGATAGATTCGTACAAAGGCTATTAAAGCTAAAATATAAAAATAGTAATAAAAGGCACGCAAGGATCAGTGTTTTATGTAGGTTGTTCGTTTTGAATATTTACTAGTCTCTAACCTATACTCACACACAAGGCACGACACCAGTTTACAATCAATGTTATGTACAGTCAGCTGCAGAGAGAGGTTACTCCCCTGTCCCCCCCCCCCCCTGCATAGACTGATTGTATGCATGGGGGGGGGGTCACCTCCCTCTGCAGCTGACTGTACCGTACCTATCGATGATGTGAATACTGAATATCGAACAGATGCTAGTACGATACGACCCCATTGTAACCGAATTTATGTATTCCAGCAATGACCGCATCGGGTTGTTTATTCAAGTTGTTTACCCAATCAAAGGCAACTTTGACTTAGATTGGGTAAATTCAACCTTTTTGTACACAGTTTATTGTGTTGATTGATTCCTTTGTTTAACGAAAACTATTCTTTTATTTATACAAATATACATGTCACTTTCATTCCTATTACAGAAGTAAAGCAAAACCAAATAATTATGTAATAAAATAAGTGCAAGAGATTAAGTCCCGTTTTTGTTTTAATTTTATGAGTGAAAATCGTGTTTGTTTAAATCAACATAAAGCAAAACCTTTTTATGTTTTCCAATTTTGTGGTCCGCTCGTCACATATTCTACAGGAAAGATGAGTGATACGACTGTATTTGTGTTAATCATTCTGAAATTATCTGAAAAATATTTTTCTAAGGCTGTGTGTTGACGTCACACCCTTCAGTCGCATATTCGGCTTTATGTTACCACTAGGGGAGGTACGGGACCATTGGGCAGTCGGGAGGCTCGGGCACTCCCTTGTGTGTAATACTAATTAATAAGTCCTGATTTACTCCTGTCTCCCCAACACCTTATAAAACAAAGTCCCGCGCCGCGTCTGTCTGTTTGTGTGTATGTATGTTCGCGATAAACTCAAAAATTACTTAACGGCTTTTCATGCGGTTTTCCCGTGCGAAGCCGGGGCGGGTCGCAAGTTATAAATATAATTGTGTTGTTATCTCACTCGGTAATCGCAGAGGACATTATTATAATGCTTACTGTTATTATTGTTTGTTATTATTTCAAATGGTAAGTCTTTAAGAAGACGGAAGTGGTTAGATTCGAATAATTATGCACTTTTTAAATATTAATGTCTTGTCTAACACAACAAGCACTGATATTCAAATGTTCCCGTTTACTACCACATGGAACGAATAAAATGTATTAGTAAATATATTACTCTGTTAGAAAATTCTAGTTTACTTCAATAAAATGCACTAAACATTTCCTAAGATCTAAAGTACTTATCTAAATATAGTAATTATCAAATCCTAAAAAAAAAATATATTTGTTTCGTTAAATATATGTACCTACTCTGATTTTTTTTAAACTATGCTCATAGGAAATAGTATGGAACGCTTGCATAGAAAATGTATACGTAGTACTTTAAAGTAAAAAAAAACAAGCTCTCATTGTTGGGAGTTGTGACTTTCCAGTATATGTTTAATAAACGCTCTTCCACAGTTATCTAAGTACATTTATACAGCTAAATATAAGAATAAAATTCTAGTTAACTTGCCAGAGCTGCGCTCCGAGTCCTATTGTCCGGTTTCCATGGCAGCCCCAGGCTGCTGGAATTTTCCTTTCATCGACCGGACGAGTTGTGTACCGAGCTGTTTATTTTATTATACGTTCTAACTTGGAAAATATAAAAATGTGTCTGACATTTTTGGCGTAGCTTAGATTTTCATCTAAATTAGCAGATATTTTTAAGAGAATGTAAATGTATGCTTAAAGGTTTAAGTAGGTATATATGTACCGGTCTATTTTTGATAGGATCATATTCGTGCTTTAAGTGCTTTATTGTATGATTTATTGTCAACTTTTCAAATTATTTTCGAACCATAATATAATAGTATTGGAAAATGATTTACATTTGTCTCATATAAGTACGTAGATTACATATTGTAAATGTTAAATTAGAATCCAATATGTATTTTCTCTAACGAACAGCTGTGCTATGCGTTACACGGAGTTATATACTTTAATCCCGCGGGTAATAGGGTGAAGATTGAACTCTGGAACCGTACTCACATATTTGTTACGTCACAGTTGATTAGATTCTGTAGGTACTTACTTATGTATATTTATTTTAATGTGTTTCCTTTCTTGACTTGTTCCTGAGATATTATGGGGTGAAGTTTGACTAGAGCCGCTTGAAGTGTCAACATAGATTAAATAAGTCGACACAAGGGTTCTAGATGGTAGTATAGTTATAAATGCAAATATAAATGCACACCAATACTTTTTATTGATTCTTATAAACTAAGATTGATGAGGCCCTAAATGTTTTCCATTTTCTTTAACGTTTGCGAACCTCCTCAATTTTCATTAAAAATTGGGTTACGCCATTACTAACGAGTATAATCACATGCAGGCGGAACAATCTTCGGTATTTCATGATTGTAAAATAACTGAAGGAATCCGGTTTTTACTAGTTTCACTGCGGCAGAACCTAACCTACCGTAATAGAAACGCAATTGCGATTGTGGTTATAACTTATAAAGAAGTTAGCGACCATGCGATTTATTTGCAGATTACATAATATAGCCCGAAGTTTGAATAAATATTTTAGTTTACTCTCGATATGCAACACGATACTCGTATACGATTTATATTTATGTATGTATCTGGAATTCTAATAAACATGATCAATTTCTCACAGCTGTCATAACTTTCAGGTGTGTCTGATGACCGATATCAATAAAAAAATGATATATTTTAAGATTAGGTACTTGAATATGTTCCAATGTTCGGCTTAATATTTGTAATACAATTTGTATATGCCAATTAATGTTCATGCAATTCTCAAAAGCCTTATCGATTTCTCACAAATGTCCTCTCTTACAGATGCGCCAGCCGCCGAACGCGAGCAGCTCTTCGTACAGAAGCTACGACAGTGCTGCTTGCTGTTCGACTTCGCTGATGAACCCCTCTCAGACTTGAAGTGGAAGGAGGTGAAGCGCGCCGCTCTGCTGGAGATGGTGGAGTATGTCACGTCGCAGAGGGGAGTCGTCACTGAGGCGATATACCCCGAGGCGGTCAATATGGTGAGTTACGTGTCCTGGCACAGAGAGCTCGTTCGACGCTAATGAACCCCTCTCAGACTTGAAGTGGAAGGAGGTGAAGCGCGCCGCTCTGCTGGCAATGGTGGAGTATGTCATGTCGCAGAGGGGAGTCGTCACTGAGGCGATATACCCCGAGGCGGTCAATATGGTGAGATGAGTCTTCGTATAGAGACTGAGATAATACTGCTTGTTGACTTGCCATTGTCACTGATGAAGCGACAAAGCGCTTCCTTACATTCCATTCAGACTGGACTACCAAACGGTTACTAACGGATTTTGGATTTCAGACTACCAAACGGTTACTAACGGATTTTGGATTTCACGGGCCTATAAATCCCGGTCTTTTGATAGGTTTGCGTGGGTATATAGATCCAACGCGTATAGGCCCTTTGGAGAGCTTTAATGTCAGGAGCAACATCGGTGTGAGCGGCTCAGGGGTGTCGAGAGGTGTACGGATTATTATTAAGCCCGTCCGTCTGAAATTTTCACAAAACACCGATTTTTTATGGCTGCTTTAAAAACCGATAGTTAAAATTAAATTAAATTAATAACTAAAAGGAACTTAAAGGAAGGTATTTCCGGACCGATACGACCATCAAACCTTCAATAATAGAGGGTAGAAATGGTAATCGCTTACCATCAGGCGATTCGTTTGCTCGTTTGCCTCCTATATCATAAAAAAGGGACCCAATAAAAATATCTGAGATCCGATTGTATGCTAAATCTATTCTTTCACTTCACAGTTTGCCATAAACCTCTTCCGAACACTGCCGCCGTCGTCCAACCCCAACGGCGCAGAGTTCGACCCTGAAGAGGACGAACCCACACTCGAGGCTGCCTGGCCACATCTTCAGCTAGTCTACGAGTTGTTCCTGAGGCTGTTGGAGTCTCCGGACTTTCAACCCAACGTAGCCAAGAAGTACATTGACCAGAAGTTTGTGCTATCGGTAAGACTGGCTTAAGATTCTAGTTTAAGATCTCCTTGCTTGTCGAACCCCCAACAGACAAGTAAGACAAGTCTACGGTCGAGGCAGCCTGGCTACGTCTACAGTTAGTCTATGAGTTCATCTCATGGCTGTTGGAGTCTTCAGACTTTCAGGCCAATGTGGCCAAGAAGTTTGTGCTGTCGGTAAGACTGGCTTAAGGTTTACTTGTGTGTCGTACTTCCCCTCCAAAAAAGCAGTAAGCGTCTCCAAAGAAGACGAGTCAATGCCTACTGTCGAAGATGCCTGATCGCACCATCCTTTAGACAATTATTCATAATGTTGTTTTAATAACCTGACTTCCTGCTGTTATAGACAGTGAGTATATTACTTTATCAAGTCAGTATATGAGGAGGTGGGCTATCATTGCCTTCTACAATCGCAGTTCATGGAAAAACCATCATTTTCGTTACTACACCAACGATGGCTCACCCCATAAACGCTGCCATTTTATAACGAAATCCATTTATTCAATAAAATCAGTCGATCAATTAGTTTTAATCAATAATTATTTTTGACATACGATTAGTGATACAATCAATGACTGACCGTCTCTATTAGTAGACTTTCGTTCATTCAATCCTTTCGACAGTATAAGAGATTGCTGGTCGCTTGCTTTTTCCAATTTCCAGTTCCATTATCACAAATCATATGATAACATCATGACCGATCATTTCGAATAGGACGCTAGTTACGTTAGCAGTATGTCAGTAGTTCGGACATTAATTTCCGATGTAGATTGATACGGGATCAATCGTAACTGAATTTCCTCTAATGGAAATGGTATCACAGTATTTGTGTAGCATCGGTCCTTAAGAGGCCGTGTACGATTTTAGAGCAGAAATGTGAAATTGATGGATTTGGTCGTTGAAATTGTACACCTTTTGTTGCGTAATATCTAAGTAACAAGTATTGGTTTCTATTAGCACGTCTTCTCATCTTGGCTTTTAATAATGAGGTCGCGAGCGTGCGTCACCGGTAGTACATGACGCGAAGGGGCAGTTTTTAAAAATTTATCAAAAAATTATGGTAGGTAGTAAATTATACTAAATGATGTATAAGAACAGTTTCAGGAAACGTTGTCGATTGTTTAAGTATCAAAATTACGTTGAAGTTAAGTCGAGTTTCAAAGAAATTGTCACTTGTTTTGAAGTTATTTCTGGAGAAAATTGATTTCGTCTAACTTTCATTTACACTACTTCAAAGTCATAATATGAAAGATGTAGTCTAATAAAGTACAAGTACAGGATATGTGTAATACAAAATTATCATTTTTAGCAGTCCAAACTTTCCGAAATTTACAAATAAGAGCTGTAAAATCTGTTTTACGGGCGTTTACCTAAACGTCCATCAGAAAAAAAATCATTACTAATTAAATGAGTCTGTTTTAAAAAAAAATATCTGAAAAAGTACAAGATAAGAAGACGTGCTAATAGAAACCAGTACTTGTTATTTCTATTAGGTAGCAACAAGTGTAGAATTTCTTCGTCAAAATCTATCAGTTTTACATTTTTGCGACTAAAATCGTACACGGCCTCTTAACCAAGAACTTAGATGAGAAGTTTTGTAACAGGAAATCGATAACTTCAAAAACTTCAACATTTATTCAGCAAATAGGCCACAAGGGCACTTTTACACGTCAACATTGAATTTACATACAAGCAAAAATAATAACAGACAGACGTTTGAAAACATCTTTTCCCTATCTGGACATATAATATGGTACTCTAGTTAATAATGTAAAACATGGAAGATATTTCGATTAGTTTAAATTTCCCGCAGTCGAAATTGCCCTCCCCCCCTGCTCCTTACTTAATATTCTCAAGACTCGTAACCGCCATGAGTGCCATGGTCACTTAGGCTGTTGTTTTCACCAGACTCAAAACGAAACCTTGCCAAGGAATAAGTTAACCATAAGTGTATTTCATGAATTGGCCTATATGCCAGCCTTCCCCTAATTTCCGGATCAGTTCGCTTCCCGATTCCCGACGGATGTCATTTGATAACATCAAATTATGTTGACTGATTAATGGGCAAAACTTTGTTATATCTATTTCTAGCGACCCGCCCCGGCTTCGCACAGGTTAACAAATTATACACCTAAACCTTCCTCAAGAATCACTTTATTGATATGTAGGTTATAACCGCATGAAAATCCGTTCAGTAGTTTTTGAGTTTATCGCGAACAAACATACAAATAGACAGATGCGGCGGGGCACTTTGTTTTATAAGGTGTAGTGAAGTTAGTTTATCATAAAAATAAGTGCATTCCCGTTGCCAGGGAGGTTTTGGGTTTTGCAACTTATACTAATATGAGACCAACCCCGAAATAGCGAAAAAAAAATTTCGCTATGGGAGGGTAAATTTTTTTTCGCTATTTCAGAGTTAGTCCTATAGTAAAAGTTGCTCAGTATAATCCCAAAACCTCCCTGGCAACGGGAATGCAATTATCTTTTGGCCACCCTGTATAAATAAATGTGTTTTCTAAACTTTACCTTGACAATGGAAATGTCATTGAAGCATTCGATTGGCCTTAACCAAGCACTTAAAGGTGAAAACTTCTGTAAATCGATAGCTTAGACGTGTTCACTAATATTTTAGAGCCCCGTGGCAGACTGCCCTTGACCGTACATGTTCGAACAATTTATACCTTTTCGATGTGTATCGGACAACGTCGCCCAATGGTACTTTGTATTCGTTTATTTTCTCGTACTGCAGCGAAAGTAATTCATTATTTCTCTATGCCGTGACAACCGCACAAAAGGCGCTTTATTGTCTCCTCTTCGCCACACATCATAAATCTGTATTGTATCTTGTTTTACGTTCTATCTTTCGCGCTGTTAACTGACCATCAGTGCTTATGTCTATGCAAAAAGCATTACGATTGTCAGTGCACATACTTACTGAACTCTTAACTCTTCACTGATCATATATAGACCTTGATTGGTTAAGACTCAAGCCCTTTGAGTCCTCTGCTTTAAGACTCTATTCACTTTTTCAAACTCTAGTCATTAAGTCGAAACTTGAGTTCTTATCGAGAGCTGTCTTTTATGAAGACTCGAGTCCTTGATGAAAGATAACTCTCAAATTATGTACAAAAGTTTTCTAAAACGCATTACCTCACGAAATTCGTGGGTAAGGTACACATCATTCAATAACGCCTATTTTCCTTAGTGTTCTTTTAGATAAAACCTACAAAAATGTTAACGAAGTCTGTATACGAAGCTCGAGTTCTTTTAAGTTGCGCTTAAAAAGTCAATAAAGGACTCGACTCGGGACTTAAAAGACTCGGAAGTTTTTTTTGCGCAGAGGCGCTTAAAGGGGCCCAGAAATTACCAGTTCGCCGGACGACATCTGCCTGTCAGTTGTTCGGAACCGTCACCTTTTGCGATTAACTGACAGGCTGATATCGTCCGGCGAACTGGTAATCCGTCGTCCCCTTAAAAACGAGTCAATTTGTTCAAATTTAGACTCCAAAATCGTCCTACCAACTTTAACCTTATCTCGTACCAATAAGGTTCACTTCCGTTACTAAACTACACGTTTTGTTGCAGTTGCTAGACCTGTTCGATTCCGAGGACCCCCGCGAGAGGGACTTCCTTAAGACGACGCTGCACCGGATATATGGAAAGTTTCTAGTGCTGCGCGCCTACATTCGGAAACAGATCAACAACGTCTTTTATAGGTAAGTTTATGCGACATACAATATTTCCAACCCTTAGCCATTTTTTGCGAAGTGAGTTTAATATACAGGACTATGGCAGCAAGTTTTAATATTGAACTAAGTGTTCCGCGCAAAATGGCTGTTTCATACTTGGCTGATAAGATATCGATGTTTTATATGGAAGAGCCAAATGTTTTTCGCAATTTCAGAGTTGGTCCCATAGTAAACGCCGCTCAGTACCTATTACTACCAGCAACTCTGCTAATTGACAGTCTGCACTGAGACAAAAAACTAACAAAAACACACTTAGAATTACAAAAATAAAACTTAATCCGGGGACAAGGAGAGTCAACTAATAGGAACAAATAGACTTTTGCAATTTCCATTTAGTAGGAAATACAACTTCTATATTTGTAATTTGAAGTATGCTAGAGTAATTTCAGAAATTTGGTTTTGTTATTCCGAGAGGTGCTTTAGCAATATCGGAGGTGATGACGTCATGGTTGAAAACAAACCGTTTTGTAATTCTAAGCGTGCTTTAGCAATATCGGAGACGATGACGTCATAGGTTTTACTAAACTGTACTGCGATTCCAAGCTAGCTGTTGTTATTCTAGAGATAATGACGTCACAGGCAAAAACTAAACTGTTTGCAATTCCTCCGCCCCTAGCAAACGGGCGCCGCGAGAGCATGTCGCGCGCGTGGTAGCTACCCGTCTCTATTTCTGTCTGTATGAATAAAAAAGCATTTGGTAGTATATATATCTCTGTACTAAAGAGGCACTATAAAAGCCTGTCGAGATATTCTACCCATTCCTTTCTTATTCATACAGTCAGAAAGAGACTAGTAGTTATTACGCGCGCAACATGCTCTCGCGGCGCACCTGTGCTAGGGAGGTTGGAATTGCAAACAGTTTAGATTTACCTTTGATGTCATTATCACTAGAATAACAACAGCTAGCTCGAAGTTGCAGAACAATATATTCCTGTAGACCCCAACTACACAGTAGGTCGCCGGTTAATATGTCCATAGCCCACAATATATCCTAAATTTATTATTTAACTTAAGTATGTTTTAAACAAAGAAGACACGAGACACGCCCGCGCCCGACATCCGACACAATACTAACTCTAACCAAATGAACGTAGCAAGTAGTAAATTTTACTAAAATCACTAACATTCGTTTCGCTGTGTTGGTATTACAAAACTCGTTTAGTGATTGGTACAACAATGAACATAAACACAACAAGTCTATCTACTAAATACCAGTAAACTTTGTAATGTCGCTATAGTAACAACTGAATTGTTATTTTAAATGGGGTAATGTTATTCCCGCGAACTCGTTTTTTAGATATTACAAAACTATGTAAGTGAGACATTTACTAAAATCATAACTTGAAATCACAGATGCTTTTTTCCAAAAATCACAAACTTTACTAGTAAAAATCGGAGAATTTTAGTAGTAATAAAAATGGATTGTAACAAATACTGAACTTTGTTTAATGCTCCATTTACTAAAGTCTGTTTGCTGAAATTAGATTTAGTATTACTGAGCTGTTTGTAGAAATAAATAAATTTTACAGAAATAGTGAAACTTCCATGATTACTACTAAAACTTCATTTTTTCCCCCAGTACAGAACTGTTTATTAATTCCTGGTGGTGATTTTTCTCTCAGTGTGTGGATTTTATGTAGGTATATTTGCAAAAAATATATGTTTGGTGACATTGCGGTAACCGTGGTCAAAAATCGTGGGTTTTGACCTCGAGGTTTGAACCTCGGGTGTGCAGAATAGAGCAGAAAAAATCGTTCTCGAAAAAAGTTCAAAAAGATGACTAGTAATCGGTCAGGATCATTATTAATATCATACACAATCAAGAGATTAAACGTTTTATCAAGCGGAGTATGTAATGAAAGAAAAATGAAAAAGGGCATGAATAAAAGTAAAAACCGGACAAGTGCGAGTCGGACTTGCCCACCGAGGGTTTCGTACCTTTTAGTATTTGTTGTTATTAGCGGCAAACGGTTCATGAGATACAGCCTGGTGACAGACAGACGGACGGACAGTGGAGTATTAAGTAAAAGGGTCCCGTTTTTTAACCTTTGGGTACGGAACCCTAAAAAGAAGTCGAGTTTTGTTTAGTTTTTAGAAGTTTTCTGAACAAAAATGCACATGCATGATGTGTAACCTGACATGCCGAAGCTAATTGGCCTATTAGCTAAAACCCTTTGTTATACAACGCTGTTTTATCTTTAAAGCGGTTCACCACAGTTGCGGTTTACTGTAATTGCGCTTACAAATGACCCTAGTTAAATAGCTATTATATCACACCAAACACAGAGCTCTATAAATTGCACACCTTCAATTGATTTTACAACCCCTTTGTTGCCCATCCACTCCCGCACCCACCGCTAAACAGCTGCCAGGCGCCCGGATTAATTAATGATGATAGTATGGCATACTAACTAGAGGGATTTCGTTGCTCTATAAATTGCATATCTATTTCCGTGGCTAGCTCTTAGACCATGTGTCAGGGAGGCAACACGTCGAACGTGGTTCGCGGTAAGCCCTATTAGGTTCACGATGACGCGTTGCACACGACAACCGTGACGTTCAAAGGGTTAAGGTGCAGTAGATTCAGAAACCGGAGTTTTAAAAATGTTGTAGCGCTTTATTGGATACAATACGGCTGCCATAAATTTGATTAGCAATCTTGAGGCCTTTCTCGAGGGACTTAATCTATTCGAATCCTGGGTTTTAGACTTTCGCCCGATAGAAAAAAATAACAAACACCCTGGGTATAAAATGCGGCTTAAAAATTTGTAACAAATTTTGCACAAAAGCTAAAAATATGAAAATTGCGTCTAAAAATCTACAATATCATGTTTGAGGTAACTTATCGATTTACTTTTTTTTATTTACCGTCCAAAAAAATTAAAATTAAAATGCGGTCACGCTTAGTGAGAGTAAGATAAGAACACAAACTCACGGGGCCTTAATATGCATTTTCCGACTGACAATAAACGACATCCTTAAGACTCGTCACCATTCGCCCTTCTTCGCTCTTTACAGAAACTAGAAGGAAAACATCTAGCAATTATTCTATAAATAGCGGGAATATCGCAAAAACCGTTCCCATACGACAATGGAATAGTTTCGTCGCCAATGACGTGGTAATTACAGATCTGGTTATTGATCGCATATTTAGCTGCGTATTTCTTAGTGTAGGACTATCCCGAACGTTAATCAAACATCAAATATCAACATTTATTCAGCAAATAGGCCACAAGGGCACTTTTACACGTCATTGAATTTACATACAAGCAAAAATAATAAAATAACAATACATCCACATTTTTATAAAATAAAACGAACAATTCAGACTAATGTATTACAATTAATCTTCCTTGTGTTGTATAACCAGAGATTGGACTGTTGCAATATATAAGGTATAGAAGTCAAAACACGTTAAACTTTTGAATGATTAAGTGACGGCTAATGACACGCAACAGGGTATCTAACAAGTCAAATCAGGGGTCTATCGGGAAGATTGAAATTTGAAATTTTGCTGTCTGCCTCTCTATCTCTATATTCTCCAAATTTTCGAACACCATATTGTTTTTTATAAATACCATTTTTTCGGCTATCGTGCATACAATATTATGTGCAACGTCACATAACTAGATTTTTTTTAAATTAAAGGAAAACATATCGCTGCCCGAATCGGTGAACTTAAAAATTTTCCTTTAATTAAAAAAAATTGTAGCATTGCAGATGTATCTGTATCTGCTTCATAAAAAATTAGGTCACATACTTAACTAGTTCTTAAAATTGTCAGGTATGTTATTACAGAACTCGGCTACGGGTCGCATTGTAATTTCTACCGTTGAATTTTGTCAACCCTTCTTATGTGACTGTGACATAAAACACTATTAGTCTAACATATTTCAGAAGTAGACCCTTCTTCTTAGTAGTCAAATCAAAGAATTTAATCGAGGATAGAGTTAATTAAAAACTACGCAACGCGCCGAGCCCAAATCCTCCAAATTATCTAGTAATTATGTCAAGTCAAAGGTGGTCGCTACACACATGTGGAACGAAATCGCCTCAAGGTGACAGACTAGAGGTATTAAACGATGACGCCATACAGCGTACCTAAATATCTCAGCATATTGTTGTAATAGTTTTTGTACACCCAAGACAAACGAAAATGGATAGGTACACATTATTTGCATTCAATTGATATACATACATACAACACTCTGATTGCAAGAGTATGTGTTTAAAGCGGGATTTACATTACGGAATTAGTGGCGTGAAATTAATATCGTGACATTAGTTTTACCTACCTACAGTTTCACGTGTAATTTAATATTTTCGTAATGCACGCATTAATTTCATGAAAGCAAATCAATTTCGTGTCCTGCGCGATTTTTGGGTGAAATTTGGGTGTCATGCAACTAATTTCGTAGTGTAAATGCGACGTGAAAACTATAGTGTCGCGAAATCCCGCTTAAGTATAGCAATCGCATGTGTATTTGAAGATAAATTCAACTGATTATGTTTAGTTACAACTAACTTGTTCTCTCACTAAAGTACTCGTTCACACTAAGTTTTCAAATGCGTGCATGGTATAGTTATGCTTATCATGGCAGAATTTTATTGATATATCATCACTCTCGAGTCTCTATGTTCTAATACGCTACTTATAATAATAGATTGAAACGCGGTAACTCTGTATGCAACTCATACATAGTCAATTAGTTGCTACATTTTTCTTTTGGGCGTTCTAGGGGCAAAATGCGACATGAGAAAATGTTAGAGGTGACGTGAATTTCATGTCGCTACTTTTGATAGACCAGACTGTTAGATTTGTCAGTTCAGCAATGAACTCGTTATTTATCGTAGTCAGGTCACCGGTCAGCCCCATTGAAGTCTTTCAAGCTCGATGTTACTCGAGGTTTTTTTCTTTCTCGAGACTTCGTGAGACCACGTCGCTTTGTGCCTTCAATAATGTGGGTCCTCGTCGCCACTGTTAGACACGCAGACATGGGCACAAGTGAAACAACCGGTAGCTAGTTATGGACTGGTTTATTGACGGATAGGTATTGTGCTGGGCGCAGCCACGCACACATGTAAGCATACGCTAGACGTATATATAACAGTCATTTGCGTTGTGCGTCAAAATCAAGTCAAATCTGTGAGGTTGGCTGAACTTTCGAATCATTTTATATACCTATGTATACAGTAACGTATTGTTTCAGGTTTATATACGAGACGGAGCACCATAACGGAATAGCCGAATTACTGGAGATCCTCGGCTCCATCATTAACGGCTTCGCGCTGCCGTTGAAGGAGGAACACAAGATGTTCTTGCTCAGGGTGAGTGCTTAGGTCTATGAGGATAGAGTCGAGTTTTCAACAAAGCTAAAACTGTAGGTAATCGCCTTACCTACCACTTCGCCACTTGGATGATTGGCAGTCCTTGTACGTTCTGCTCGCACAGCTAAACTTTGGAATTAACTGTCGCCTGCGGTTTTCCGGACCAATATGACCTCCAAACTTTTAAGAAAAGAGCGTACTCCCTCTCAAAGGACGGCAACGCACTTACAACCCCTCTGGTGTTGCGGGTATCCATGGGCGACGGTAATCGCTTACCATCAGGCGATTCGTCTGCTTGCTTGCCTCCTAATCATAAAAAAAGCTTGGTGTTTCTCAGTATGAATGCGTCTTATTTATATGAGGATAGAGTCGATTTTACTACAAAACTGAAGCTCTACTCGCTCCGGAAGAAAACTTTTTTAGTGTTTATGTTTTTATGCCAAAGATACATTTTAGGCGGTAGTAAGATTAATCCTAATTTTTCCACATCCCAAATTGATCCGACAAACAAGGGGCAAGGGACAAGACAAACAACAAACAAGGGGCAGGGGCCTATACCACGAAAGTTACAATTACAATTTATAAGTGACAAGTTACAAATATGTACATATTTAGTACAACTGGGCATATCACATAATTTACAAATGACAAAATTGTAATGGAAAATTTATACAAATATGTAAATTGACGCGACAAATGTGTGTTTTTTCTGAAAATAAAGTATGTAATTTGTTCTAATACTTCTAATAGTAAATCCCATGGTGACGAAATATTAATAAAATCGTTTGTCCACAGGTGCTGCTGCCTCTACACAAGGCGAAGTCTCTGTCCGTGTACCACCCCCAACTAGCTTACTGCGTAGTACAATTCCTGGAGAAGGACCCCTCCTTAACACAACCCGTAGTTAGGTGAGTTTATATCTATTATATTTAATCAACCTCCTGAGTCTAAATGTACATTACAATGTACATATTCATGCAATCTAATTTGAACTTTTCATGTACCAAATAAAGTAGCATTTCTTTTGTTTCATTGCTTTTTAAAACAAACGAAATTCGTTCCAATTTACATATAGAACAAGGTTCAAATTAAAAATTGAAAAACTTTCTATCGTGGGGCTTCGAGGTTAAAATTGCTTGCGAACGTATGTATTAGTTGTAATGCGTTTGCGAGGGTTTCAAATTAAATAGAAAGTACTTAAGCTGTCACGCTCACAACAACCTAAGATTAGCCTAAGATCATATTATTGGTATGACAATGATAGTTTGATTTTTAGGTTGTTTCGTCCTTTTTTCGCATCGCAAGCAAGTTCAACTTCAAAATTGACCTAAATGTTTCTTCGAGATTTTTGGCTTAAATATCGTGCATTCACTATTTTGTTTGCTATTAGTTCTATGTGTAGCTGTGTCCTATGTGTGTAATCATTTACCTCAGCTCTCCTGCCTATACCTATAAGATTTAGGCGAAAAATTAAACCTCAAATTCACATTATATTTGGTATTCGCAAACGATATTGTATACTGACTATTTATTACAGGGCATTATTAAAATACTGGCCAAAGACGCACTCGCCCAAGGAGGTGATGTTCCTAAACGAGATGGAGGAGATACTCGACGTGATCGAACCAGCCGAGTTCCAGAAAATCATGGACCCGCTCTTCAGGCAGCTCGCTAAGTGCGTCTCCAGCCCACATTTCCAAGTTAGTACTTTTTTTTTTGTTCTGTATGGGTCTTATGTACAGATGTAGTGAACAATCCTTCCTTTGTCATCGTATTGTCTCGGAAACGTTCGTATTTGTCATAGACTAGCCGTATATTTATAACTGTATTAATAGGGGGTATTACTGCAATGTTCTGCCGCCAGAGTGCAGCACTAGCTCCTCTAGTAAACCATAGAGTAACTTATACATACTGTGCCTTAAACTATTTTTGACAAGTTTTCACAGACAATAAAATATGACATTGATGCATCAAGGCGGTTTGTTAACAAGGACCTACCGGGAAACGCAAAAATCGACATTTAGTTATCTGCCTCTTTGTCGCTCGAATATGCAAGAGTGATAGAGAGGTTAGATAACGAAATTTCGAATTTCTTGTTTCGCGGTAGACCCCCAGATTGTGACGGATAGTGGCAGTGGCGCCTCCTACGCAGAGTTTCGCGTAATATTCTCTATTCGAAAGGGGCGGATAGTCTACATATCTCGTGTTCAACGTGCACTCGTGCTGAGCCATCAGATGAATAAAAGGATCAAATTCCCTTGACTCGTAAAACGAGATTGATGTCAGTCCAGCCATTTATGTCAATAGTTTATAACATTCTAATTCATTCCAGGTGGCCGAGCGCGCCCTCTACTACTGGAACAACGAGTACATAATGTCCCTGATCTCGGACAACGCGCACCACATCCTGCCCATCATGTTCCCCTCGCTGTACCGCAACACCAAGAGCCACTGGAACAAGACCATCCACGGGCTGGTCTACAACGCGCTCAAGCTGTTCATGGAGATGAACCAGAAGCTCTTCGACGAGTGCACGCAACAGTACAAGCAGGAGAAGCACAAGTGAGTGTGTCACGTCATAATGTTCCCGTCGCTGTACCGCAACACCAAGAGCCACTGGAACAAGACCATATACGGGCTGGTCTACAACGCGCTCAAGCTGTTCATGGAGATGAACCAGAAGCTCTTCGACGAGTGCACGCAGCAGTACAAGCAGGAGAAGCACAAGTGAGTGTGTCACGTCATAATGTTCCCGTCGCTGTACCGCAACACCAAGAGCCACTGGAACAAGACCATCCACGGGCTGGTCTACAACGCGCTCAAGCTGTTCATGGAGATGAACCAGAAGCTCTTCGACGAGTGCACGCAGCAGTACAAGCAGGAGAAGCACAAGTGAGTGGAGATGATGAGATCACAACAAAAAAAAGTGTATTCAATACTTTCCTAGACGCAATGACCAAGTTAAAGTTAGTTCCATGCCTTTATGGTATGCAACCGTCTTTCACCGTTAACATTTTTGTATGTGAAGTTTCATAGCTCAGGTCTGTGTGACAATGATCAGTCCGTCAATTGTGGCTGGTGCAACTGGGCCTAAGTCGTCAGTTCCCCTGTTGTCAGCGGTCAAGCGGTAACCCTTGTGGTGTGATAAATAGTCTGTGCCTTAAACCACGCTTTTTTTTTTCAGAGAGCGAGAGCGCCTCCTGCAGAGGGAAGAGCTGTGGCAGCGGCTCGAAGCCAAGGCGGCCAAGGCGCCGCCGCCCGCGCCGCGCCGCGACGACAACATACAGTTCGCGGACGACACGCCCGACCTCAGCTACACGAGGATCGAGAGAGAGGCGACGCAGGTATGTGTCATATATGACGGAGGCACGGGCGACGGCAGTGGGCATAGTACCTCAATGTATTACACAAATTAGTAATTAGTATTAGTGGTATTTAGTTACAGCTAAATTAGTATGCTACCAGTGCATGAAATAAGCATTCGAACTCGTTAACCATACTAGTGCCTACTAAAATATCTAGTCGTTATTGGGATGTATTTGGATTGCACTCAAATAAAAGGATCGCATTAAATCGTTCAAGTCTTTATTCAAGTCAAGCTAGGCCGGCTCCAACCGTACACCTCTGACCCGAGAAGAATTAGCCCTATTTGGGACCGGCAACAAACTCGGCGGGACACATCTTTTCAAAACAACACTTCTTCTCTTTATTTTACAAAGGTAAGGTTCTAATCACACGTAAGAAATCAAAATAACACTTGGAATATAACACTTAGCTAAATGGTTAAAGAACGTTGGATTCTATAAGCTTTCAGAATAATCCTTCAGGTATAAGCCTTCAGGAACGTGGCGAGTTAGACACGAGGTTGGCTAACGAGTACGTCCGATCTCTAGCGCGGTCCGATCAAGACTGTCCACCAGCGGCGGAGCCTCGCTGCTCCAGTCCTCCCGCCTCAACGTTAAGTTGGTCAACCTGCTTGACCAGTCTACCAACATAACGACAAAAATGCCAACTCATGCCTACCTTCACCCAAGAGAAACCTCTTGACGTTCCAAAGCCTTCTACCTGTCATCTTAGTTCAACAACACGCCAATAAATGGCGTTACTCTCTACTAGACATGTGCGCCGATGGCAAAATCATCGGCGGCGGCGTCCGATGATTTTTTGACCGGCGGCGGCGGCGTGATCGGCGTGAAATCGGCGTGGCATAATTTTTGATACTACATGAGAACGTGGCTGTAGAAACTCTACTTTAAAGCCTTCTGAGTATTTACTAGGCTATCCAAAACACATTATGGGTATTTTATACATTATTGCCGAAAGTGATATCCCATCATGTCACTTGGCAACCATTTTTTACCAACCTAATGGTATGTTTAAATATTAACAAATTTAGCAATTCAGAGGCCGGAATTCTCGTGGCAGTTTGAATTATCATTAGGGATTTCTCATTTATCGACTTTCGATATACCTATATCAATGGTCAATGTAGAATACCTACAACATATCAAAAAAGATTAAAAGTAAAAGCGGTTTAATCGCTAAAGAGCGATCTATTCCAGATAACTTTGAGTTATTGAAAATGCGAAATAGATATGTGCATTAAAAACAATGAAAACTTAATAGTTAATAGTGTCACATATAATTACCTTCTTCAGTTCTGTGTTTTTTTTTCTATTTCAACTATTTCAAGTTCGGTCTTAGTCCGTTAGTTTCTTTTTAAGAGAATTATGTAGTCATCTTTTTACATGTTATCTGCTTAAACTAAGTACTTCTTTTACAGTCAAATATCCATTAACTATTTATAACTTTTAAATATTTTGAGTTCTACATTGTATCGATATATGTGTATCGAAAGTCGATAAAAGAGAACTCCCTATGACAGTTCAAAATCAAGAGAATAGTCTCTTGAGTGTCAATCGTATATTTGTAATCGTATTTTGATGTAGTTTATTGTTTTACATTAATAGTAAGTAATGTAGGTAAAATAAAATGCGTTCTATAAAAAAGCTGGGCGATAAAATATCAAATAATAACCTGTTATCCAGAAACTAGATCTTATTTAAATTAACGCTAAATCGTTATCACAGCTAACACCGCAACGACAAAAATGATGCTAATTTGTTTCGATGGCAAAAAATAAGCGAAAAAGCATAAGGATCTTTAAATTATACCTCTGACACTATCTATTCACTAAGCAACAAGCAATAAGACACGATAGGTATCAAAAATTTCCACGCCGATTATACGCCGGTCATATTTATCGGCGGCGGCGGCGTGGAAAAATCGTCGGCGGCGGCGGCGCGGCGGCGCGGCGCACATGTCTACTCTCTACGTTATGGATTTCGTTACAACTTGTAAACAGCAAACATTGCTAGTAGCCAAACATTGCTAATCAATTGTATACAGGTGTCTAAAACTATGAACTGTAACGCTGCAATACGTCCTTCTGGAGTCACGCCCCGACATATACTACTTTTAATGACTGAATGTAATAACGCTTCTCTATTACTGAATGTAAGTGTTGTTATATTGCCTCCAAAGGGAAGGGTAGAGACTAGAAGCCAAGGCAGTTAAAGCGCTGCATGCCGCCCGCCGCGACGTTAACATATAGTGCCACATACGACATTGGCGACTACATGTCTTGTAACAAAGAGCCTCCAAACTAAGTCTAAAGTTCTAAAGGGAAGCATTATGGAGAATACAACATACAGATCGCGGACGACCTTAGCTATAGTTCGTTTTTTTTAGCATTAAATAAACACTTCTGAACAATAAGTCACAGCAAATAATTATGTAACAATTATAAATCATATACGATTATTTACATTATTTTGCTTTCATTACTACACCTTATAAAACAAAGCGCGTCTGTCTGTTTGTGTGTTTGTTTATTTGTTCGCGATAAACTCAAAAACTACTGATCGCATTTTCATGCGGTTTTCACCTATCGATAGACTGATTCTGGAGGAAGGTTTAAGTGTATAATTTGTTATCCCGTACGAAACCAGGCCGGGTTGCTAGTAAGTAATATAAACGAATTTTTAAAAGGCGTTTTTACAATTTTTTTCAATAAAAAGACACGTCAAGATTGTTTGCCTTTTTTTAATGTTAAAAAAAACGAAGTATACACTAGGATCGAGTGGGAAGCCACCTTGGTATTTACGAATGGAAAAACGTAGGTTTAAAGCTCGGATTCGGGTGGTGGCTGCTTGTTAAGGCGAGGTAGGAATCAATACTATTTTTGTAATCCGCGAAACACAAAAAACGCTCTCTTTTCGCCCACGCTATAGATTGCGAGCTTAATTAGCGCAGCTCCTGAAAGACTCTTTATAGAAATAGAAATACATAGTTTATTTGGTATGAAATTTATACGAAATTTGCCCCCGAGTGAAACACAAAATTTTTCACCACACCAACCCGAAGAAAATATTAACTGTAAGGTATCAAACAAAATCAAACCAAAATAATTCCAAATGAATGGTATTCAATATTTATTATCCTCTCCCCTTCTCTTCTTCCCGGCCGATTTCGGCCACAGCGACTGCATTATATTATGCCTAGGAGCGGGAACTGAGCTGGTTCTACCAGCAAACATAAGAAAACAACTCAAAATTTGCATTAGATTACTTTGCCTCACATGTGAATAAAATGCAACTTTGCTATCAGTTTTTGAACAATCAAGAGAGCCTTTACCAGTTGGTGTGGTGAAAAAACTTATGCCTATACCTAATCTTATTCTAATACATAACACCAAAATGGCACTCAGCACATGCCGATGACTAAGATCCTAAAACATGGCACTTTAAATGTAGGTACAATCTAAAAGGGAAGCGCAAAAATACGGGCGCGTAACGACCGCATTAGGGCAATCTGGGCTCTTCTTAATGCAATATGCAATAATGCATACTTAAATTTTAATATTCTGCCTTCAAATATTAACTTTCCTTTCACAGGCTCGCAAGCAAGGTCTAACCTCAGCCAAGCCAGCGCCCCTGCTACGCAAGAAGTCGGAACTGCCCGCCGACTCCAGCACCGTGGCCGCGCTCATCCAGCACCAGCGCGCCGACCAGTACCTGAGCACGCCGCCCGACCCCGACCAGTGCTAGCGGACGTGAGTGCCTCTACTAACCTCAGTCAAGCCAGCTCGGCTAGACTCGAGAAGTCGGAACTGCTCGCCGACTCCAGCACATCCAGCACAGCCGACCAGTACCTGAGTCCACCGCCCAACCCCGACTAGTGCTAGCGGACGTGAGTGCCTCTACTAACCTTAGCCAAGCCAGCTCCGCTAAACTCGAGAAGTAGGAACTGCTCGCCGACTCCAGGCCATCCAGCACAGCCGACCAGTACCTGAGTCCACCGCCCAACCCCGACCAATGCTAGCGGACGTGAGTGCCTCTCTACTAACCTCAGCCAAGCCAGCTCGGCTAGACTCGAGAAGTCGGAACTGCTCGCCGACTCCAGCACATCCAGCACAGCTGACCTGACCAGTACCTGAGTCCACCGCCCGACCCCGGCTAGTGCTAATGGACGTGAGTGTTTCACTAACCTCGACCCAACCTCCACTCCGCAAGGAGCTGACGCCAACTCCAGCCCATCCAGCACAGCCAACCAGTCCGCCGCCTGATCCCGACCAGTGCTAGCGGACGTGAATCCAGCCTCTTTCAGTACAAACCACTTTGTAAAAGTTGCTGAAGAGGATGTCACAGCCCGGATGTATACTATCACACTGGACACCGTCATTCGGCCATGTTTAACCTCGAACTAACAGATATTTGTGCTTATTGCTCACTGGAATTTGAACCCAAGACCATCGGCTTCGGTGGGTCATTACTGACTTGGCCAGACAGGTCCTCAATTTCATTACTAAGTAAAGTACCCATGCCACTTGTGGTATGGCAATAGGGTAGCATAGCGCGCAAAACACTATGAGCGAACGACCCGAGATGTTATTGTCGTTGTTGCTGTCCTAAGGCACCTCAGAGGTGCAGAGGGCCTTAAGCCCCTGAGAGGGCCCCTAAGCATACGCTAATCCTGAAATGCATTACAAGATTATAAGGAGCCCACTTCAGGTATTACATGTGTTAGAGTTAGACCAAGAAAAGTCTGCAGCGATTTTGATAGCCCATGCAGTGCAAGTGTTATTTATACGTCATAGTTTAATAGAAGTTTGACGTTTAAAATAACACTGGCACTGCGTGGGCTATCAAAATCGCTGCAGACTTTTCTAGGTCTAACTCTACAACCCTTTGAACAACTCCACACCTCATATTTCAATTTTAACTTTAAACACTGTATTTTGGCGACAAAATAGCAATTTCTCCCAAAATCTATCCTATGCTCCAACTGAATATAATATTTATTCAGATATTTCTTCCACAGATTAACAACTATTAAACGGGCACCAACGCTCCCCAGCCCATCTTCTATAAAGTGATCCCGTGACCGTGATCACCATGGTGGCGGACAGTGATCAATGATCATCGGAACAGTGGTCTATGATCGTAACAGTGATCAATGGTCGTCGGAACAGTGACAGCGGCAGGACGCTCTAGTGACTACGCCTTGTGGTATATATTGAAACCGATCGGCGGTACTGGGAAACTACTCTCCTCGCTTCGCTCGTCGTCGCATCTCGGCGAAATGAAATGCTGGTAACTGGATTGTTCTGTAACAAAATATCCATGTAGAAAAATAGACACGCAGCGAAATGTGTATAACCCTGTAAGTACACGACATAATCAAATCGAGTTTTGAGTTTTAGATCTAATCAAGTACCTACAGTAATACAAAAGTCACTCTAGTGTTACACAAGGGCCCTAAGTAAGAAGATTCGGTAATTATTCGACCAATTTCGTCCACTGACACTATATTACCGAATTTGTACGGAAAACTGTAATTTTGATAAAAGTGTAGGTACCCGAGGGTTTAGCGCGGAAATCGAAATTTCTTTATCTGCCTCACTATCACTCGAATATGCAAGAGTGATAGAGAGTCAACGAAATTTCGATTTTCGCGGTGTGGGGACGGGTGGACGAAATTTATATCGCCGAATGTTTGATGAAACATAAAGTCAAAATATAGAATATGAACAATATCGACAAATTTCCTATAAAGGTGTTTCAATACTATCCGTTAAACACCTCTAGAAGTGACAGAAACTCCGCCGAGTTAAATAGTTAGTACGCATACTTATATAAAAATGTAGTTCTGTTGATGTTTTTATGTGATTTGTAGGCTTAGCACAGGGGCGCCGCGACAGTATCCCGCCCGCGAGATAGACTACCCGTCCTTCTCTAACTAATACAGTTAGAAAAAAGACGGGTAATCTTGCTCGCGCGCGTGATACTGTCGCGGAGCTCCTGTGCTAAGTCAACTATGGTTCGACAGTTGAACGTTTAACATTAATATGTCACTATCGTAAATATTGTCATGTTTTTACCTTATACTTGCCAGAGCAAATTGTATTTTGTTTTCATACACATAGGACTCTTAATAGTGTGAAAAGTAGTCAAAAACGTTCAGCTCTCGGTCCATTAGTACCTAAATATGTGATCTAAATGTTGCGAGAATGACGTGTTTATTTCAATATGAATCACAAAGCGCCAGCAAGCTTGTATTACTTAAATTATTTTTGTATTAAAATATATAATTATATATAAATCACCATTCCATTTGCGAAACCAACTGACACTGCGGTAAAGTGAAAAAGAGATAAAAACATTCTAATGCATTTGAAGCGTATGTTGATAATCTATTTTTAACCTTTTCGACGCCAACGGCTGTTATATCCGAACCGCAGGTTCAACGCCAAAGACGGAATAATCCGTCACAGACCACCGAGCAACTTAGACCTACGTCATAATGCATAAAGTTCAATTTCAGTTTTGACACTTCGGTGACGTGGCGTCCGAGTGACAGCTTTGTGTTTGACACGGCGTCCAACCCTACACTATTATAGTACGATCATTGTATGACTAACTAAATAAAAAAAGATTTTCTCGTAGTGTACCGTAAAAAATAGATTACCATATTGTTGTGAGTTATGACAACGCTAATGTTTTACCCAAATACGGCATATCCAAAAGTTGAGCTTCTATGTGGCTGAGAAAATATCTAACTATGTCCATTTGTACTGTAGGCTTAGCAGGAGTATACCGCGACAGTATCTCTCACGCGAGATAGACTACGCGTCTGTTCCTAACTGTGTTAATCAGAAAGAGTCGGGTAGTTTATCTCGCGCGAAAGATAGTTATTGTCGCGGCGTACTTGTATTAAGTCTATTGATTACAAGCGAGAACTGAAGGCTCAGGCAATATCAAATTCATTGAATGTTATTCTTATTTTTAAAACTCAGATTGACATATTGTTTCACTTTTCGTGTGTGGACTAGAATCGTGAGCTCGAACCTCGGTCGAGGCGTATAGAGCAGAAAAAAAAGAAAAGAAATGCAATATGATGACTGAAAAATTCAGTCAGGACAGGATCCTAATCAAACACACGAAAGGTTAACCCTTTGACCGCTAAAGCAGGCCACAGACGTATACTCTGTCGATTTGTAGGTGGCCCCGAACCCCGATTATTCTAATTGGCACCTGAGCACGGGTTACTCCAACGCTCAAAAAACCAGTGTAGGTGCGCTCTCCGATAACGCGCCTTTGTTACGCCATCTATATGACACATTTTAGACTGGTAGAGGCACGTGCGGTTTTAATTAACAATAGACAAAGGATTAGCGGCTCGGGGCCAGTTACAAATCGACAGACTATACCTACACGTTTACAGTTTAATATTAACCTTCGTTTATTCCATTATGATTTACGATGGTGCGATATATAACAGGCGTAGCAGTCAAAGGGTTAAGCGATCCAAACTAATACGAATGCTATAACTAAAACCGCACAGACTTTTGGCCGACTCGCTTCATTCATCTAGCTGTTATAATCATGTTTATACGAAGCCATTGTAATGTAGTTCTATTTATTATTTACGAACCAAATATGCATTGACTTATTTTTAACTTTGTAACAAGTTACTCGTAAGGTCGTTACGGGTAAATGTGGCTGGTCTTCACATTGGGGCATGTTTACACATTGATTAGTGTGTATTACGAGTTCATATATTGGCTAGGCTACTTTGCTACTTTCGCTCAGTGGCAAATGTAAGAACTCGCAATAAACACTTATCTTATACTTTTAAACGAGCAATATGTTTTCCGAGCAAAGCTCGGTCTCTACTCCCAGATATTGAATGTGTAAACAGACCCAATGGCCAGCCACACTTAACCGTATACCACACTTACCCGTATTGACCTTATGCGTTTGTGCTATTTATTATAATACATCTATATTGTGCCCCTCTCAAAGGAATACAGTAAAAAGTAAAACAGGAAATTCATTTTCTCATACAATAGGTCCCTATTGTGTAAAAAAATAAAAGTCTTGTTATTCTGTTATTGCATTTATTTGCATATATGAGTAAAGAGTTGGATCAAAAGAATGATCATTGTCAGATTTCCTTGGATATTTGGTGAGAAAAACTGTGTCATATCTGACGATAACTTTTCCATGGTTTTTGGTTTTATAATAAGATTGATCAACTCCTGAACTTTAACAAATTCCTTGGAAACGTAAAACTTTAAATGACGAGTCGCACGAACCCAGCGCCAAAAAGCCGCTCGCATACAAATTTTAAACGACATAGGTACCTAAATTACATGAATTTGGCATGAACATTTACGTTAATATGTCTGGTACTTGTATTTCTAGCAACGAACGCTGGTACCAGAGATAGATATATGTTACTTAAATGTTAATGTCAAATTTCATGTAATTTTAAAATGAGAACATTACTTGCGGCCAGCGGCGGCTGGTGACTACATATTATGGGTGTTCACTCACAGTAAGTTTTTAAACACCTCACAATAAACAAATTATGTGCACTCACTGTTCATACTCTTGTTTAATTATTTAGAATGAATAAAAGCCAAAATTGCATTCCCGCGCGTACTTTAAAATAGACTAAGGTCTGTTTACAAGCAAATGACAACATGGCGCGCGGACTGCGCGCGCATTCAAACGAGCTAGGAGCGCGCTCCAATTTTACCTGTTTCTTCATAGAAAACCTTCTGTTTCACGTGCGGGGCTGTGGCGAAACTTCTCTTTCGCTCTTATTGAATTTCCTATTGATTGAATGTACTAAATCTTTTTCCATAGGAGCGCAATCCAAAGCGCTCCGGTTCGCGCGTTACCTATAATTCCTATGAAATTATAGGAGTAGGCCGAGTAGTATAGGCTGTCTATAAACTTATAATGAATAAAGGTAATTATTTAATTGGTATTAACTTTTTTACGATCGATCTTAAATAGTAATATATTAATTATGTACTATAATTTCATCATGATTATTTATGGGAGTGCACCGCACAAGCGCTCTACAGGGCGAGCCGCGTCTGCTTGCGGCGTCTAGGTTCCTGTGGCTCTTAATTGGATAGGACCATATTATGTTCACATGGCTTATATTGATCAATTTATATATTTGTTGAAGGCTCAAACAGTAGCTTGTTACTTAAAGGAAATCACGAGGGACTAGCCATAGTTTATGCCTTAACTAATAGATATAACGTAATAGACTAATCTGGTTGACTACACGGCACTCATGTTTAAGAATTTTGTTTTAATAATTTACTTCAATCGTCGGGTTAAAACGCAAACACTCGTATAGTTTTCGTTCTTAATTTAACTAAGTGTGCTATTTTAGTAAATATATACAGCACTGGTTGCTTGCTACTCTAACTTATAGCTGCGTCTCTTTTGCCCGACGGTTGAGGAAAATGTAGACCCTATCATTAGTTGCGTGCTTGGCGTGCCAAAGGTGACACGTAAGTGTTTCGATTCACTGTTAGACGACAAAATGATTTAAGGTCAATAGGGATAAGTGTGTCTGCGGGATAAGTGTGGCTGGCTTTCACATTGGGGCCTGTTTACACATTGGGACCTGTTTACACATTGGGGCCTGTTTACACATTGATTAGTGTTTATTGCGAGTTCATACATT
This sequence comes from Cydia splendana, assembly GCF_910591565.1. Lineage (NCBI taxonomy): Eukaryota > Metazoa > Arthropoda > Insecta > Lepidoptera > Tortricidae > Cydia > Cydia splendana. Next base: position 13,424,205 of record NC_085977.1, on the reverse strand, counting down.
TGCTACTTGCGATTACACATGTATTAGCATGTATGTACTCTCATTTCGCAATAAACGCTAATCAATGTGTAGACAGGCCCTTATGTGAATGCCAGTTCTAGACTTGCCTCATAGATACATTTACCCGTTATTGATCTAACTACTTTAAAAGTCTATTTGGAGTGATTTGAGTATAAAAATGTGTTTTCAACTTTATCAAAATTATGACCACCTTATAAAAATATTGTCTATATATTTTTGAGATGTTGATTGAGACATTTTTATACTTATCTATAGATAATATGCATCATAAAAATCATGATAAAATTAAAAATATAACATTAACAAGACAATTTTGTATAAATGAAAGTGTGTAGGTAGTATATGAATGTAAAGATTGAATGGGCACCTTTTTACATTATTTATTTTATATATTTTAATCCAACGTGAATGTCTTTTTAAATTAACCCAATATAATTATACAACTTACGGTTATGGATAGGTATCTAAATGCATTCGTTTTTATTTATTGCCTTATGTATGACAGTAATGTTTATTTTTATGTACATGTTTAGGATACAAGTTTATGAATGAAGCAAGTGACTTTTGGGGAAAACTTATATTTTTTGTTTATTCTCCATTTAACTAAGATAAAACCAAATATGCTAATAAGTTTCCATAAAGACCCGCATATATATGAATGTTATAGTTCAATATAACTCGCATCGCAAGTACAAATGGTTATAGGCGTAGATTTTTTACATGTGTAGTACAGTAGGTGCCTAAAATTTGATAATTATATTTAGATAGATTTAACAAATTTTGGGACGCGCATCAACACATTGCTGGCCCAATATTACAGGGTTCTATGTTTCACTTTTATCGAACTGACGTTTGAACATTGTCATACGAGTAGTGACATTGTCGAATTTCAACGAACATATCTTGAAAATGTAACATAGAACCCTGTAATATTGGGCCAGCGACATAACACTGCGAAATATCAAGGCAAGCAATTTGCCACGGTGCACAATATTTTTGAACAATGCCCAGGGGGCCGATTTTTGAATTCCGATCGCTCGATTTCGTAGAATTTAAATGCCTAGTAGTGGAGTTATTATTGAACGAAATACATGAAATCGAGCGGTCGAAATTCAAAAATCGGGCCCCTGAACTGGTGCAAAATGCGAAAACATACTAAGTATAAGTAAAATACAGCGGAATGATAAGGACATTTTTATTGAGAAATGAACTCTAGCCATCTTGATGCTGTAAAATATGAAAGTGTGATGGCTAGATAGCATTGTACAGTAAACTGCCATCTAGGTCTAAATTTGTAACAAAATGCTGCCCTTAGTACAGCTAGCATTCCTAACAAAATCAACTGTTTTATGGTGCTTTCATGTATAATTCACATGACCATAGGTTAAATGATGGCCTAAACAACTGTGCCAGAAATAGTTTATTATCATATTGGCTAAGGGCACAAATACTACATATCCATGCAAACAGAGTGCGTCGCTTTACCCTCCTAAGGCTCACAGACCTAGCTACAGATGTATAGTGCATAATTGTTTTCCATCGTATTTTCTCGGATTTGTTCGTATTTGCCATGCTACTTCAGTCAACATCAGTACTTTTTGTACCGAGATTGACTGAAATAGCAAGACACGTTTGTATGTACCCACGTTTCCGTGAAAATACGATGGAAAATAATTATCCACTACATTCTGTAGCTGTAGTGTCTATTCAGTGCGATGAAATTTATTATTATTCTCTTTATTCAATTAGGGTCTTAGGTTAGGGTTTTACAATGTGAGTATAAAAGTAAAATATAAAAACTCTTACAAAACATAACAAAAATATATAAACACATTATAAAAAACCTAACCTAGGGTGCCGCCGGCAGCGGGGCAGGGTCCAAGCTGCCGGTGGTCAGGGCCGCAGAGTGAGGAATCGACGTACTATACGCGCCGTGTCCAAAATTACCGCCTTCTGCATCTGACCCTTGATCCAACCACCCAGCGAGAGTCTCTCTAGGTGTTGGTCGAGACTCTTCGCTATGAGACCGTTCGCTGACACGACTATAGGAACAATGATCGTCGAGTCAACATCCCACATAGCGGTTATCTCGTGGGCTAAGTCTAGGTACTTGCTGGACTTGTCCTTCTCGGCCTTCACGAGATTCTCATCATGGGGGATGGTGACGTCGACGAGCACGGTCCGGCGCTGCGATCGATCTATCAGCACGATGTCAGGCTTATTGGCTACAATAGTCCTGTCAGTGATGATAGATCGATCCCAATAGAGCGTGGCACGACCATTTTCGAGAACTGGCGCAGGTGAGTACTTGTAGTACGGCACTTCGCGGTCCACAAGGCCGTATAAGAGGGCAAGTTGCTGGTGAATAATTCTGGCTACGAGGTTATGTCTGTGCAAGTACTCGCCGTTAGCAAGATGAGAACAACCGGAGATAATATGCCTGAGTGACTCTCCGGGACGGCGGCATGCCCGACAAATGTCGACCGTACCGTCCTTCAGGATATATTTCCGATAGTTGTTCGTCATCATCACTTCGTCCGCAATTGCACAGGCAAAACCCTCGGTTTCTCCGAAGAGGTCCCCGAATCGTAACCAGTTCACCGACGCGAGCAGGTCCACATCGGGTCCCGTGAGGGCCTTGTAGAACCGCCCGTGTAGCACCTTACTCTCCCATGCCGCCTTGCGATCCGCAGTACTTAGTACCACAGGTTTGCGCCAGTTCTCGTTTGCCAAGGAGAGCGGCGTGAGGTTCCTGTCTACTGCCACCACATCACGATGCATCCCACACTCGTTGTTAAGGAAATAATTCCTGAGATTGTACACCTCGCGGTTGTGGAGATCCTTGGCGTTTAGGAAGCCTCGGCCTCCACACTTCCGTGGGATGTACAATCTCATAACTGACGAGCGTGGGTGTAGCATGCGATGTGTGGTGAGCAGTGATCGGACCCTCCGATCCAGGGCGTCCAGCTCGGTCTGAGTCCACCTTAGTATGCCAAAGGAGTATGTGAGTAGGGGCATTACCCAGGCGTTGAAGGCGCGCACTTTGTTGCCTCCTGACAAAAGACTGTTAAGGACTTTTGTGAGCCGACTGAAAAAGCGCTCCTTCACCGACCGTCTAATACCTTCTTCCTCAATACCCAACGACTGTGACATGCCAAGGTATTTATAGGTTTCTGATTCAGAGATGGATCTGAAAGACATTGTCTCAGAAAGTTGTAAATTTGTTGAATTTACAACTTTCCCCCGCTGTACATGCATAACCGCACATTTATCGACACCAAACTCCATGTTGATGGCATTACTGAAGACTTCGGTAGTTTTCAGTAGCTCCACCAAGTCTTGGCTATTTGGTGCAAATAATTTGAGATCATCCATGTACAGAAGGTGAGAAATGACTTCACCCCCTCTCCGAAGCCGGCAACCTAGTTCTAAATCCTTCAGCAAGGTACTGAGAGGATTCAGAGCTAGGCAGAACCACAGAGGACTCAGGCTATCACCCTGAAATATTCCTCGCTCAATCCTTATAAAATCCTGCGGGCCAGGGCTCTCATCCCCGCCTCCTGGTTGACGAAGGACTGTGGTCCATTGCCTCATACATGCGCTTAGAAAGGCTCTTAAAGCTGTATCAACTTTATACAGCTCTAAGATCCTCTCCAGCCATGAGTGAGGCACCGAATCATAGGCCTTCTTGTAGTCAATCCAGGCTGCTGAGAGGGCCCCCCTGTTCCTCCGGATTTGTTGGCAGATGGTCATGTCTATGAGGAGGAGCTCTTTAGTACCACGGGACCCAACCCTACATCCATTTTGAGCAGAGGCCAAAATATTGTTTGCGACAATGTGCGCGTTGATTTTTGCTCTCAAAATGGATGTAAGGAGCTTGTAGAGTGTAGGCAAGCATGTGATGGGTCTGTAGTTCTTCGCTTCCGTGGTACTACCGGACTTATAGAGCAGGAAGGTGACACCAGTTGTTAAGGAAGGTGGGAGAGAACCAAGCTCGAGGGCTTGTTGAAATTGTGCTGCCAAGCAGGAGTGTGAGCATCGGAACCATTTTAGCCAGAAGTTGTGCAATCCATCCGGCCCAGGACTTTTCCAGTTCTGGGCCGTGCGAATGGCACAACTTACGTCATCGGGGCTGATGGTGACTGCCCCCATAGGTTCGATGGACTCGCACTCACGCTCGACAACACTCATCCAACTCCCCTCGGTGTGTCCGACAGGCACTGACCAGATGCTACGCCAGAAGTCATTCATGACAGTAGCATCCGGTGGCTGCGAGTCGGACGCACGAGGGTTGGTTTCCTCCCACTTTCGGTACATCTTCCTTTGGTCACTCTGGAAAAGACGGTTCTGCTGGAATCGGTCCACACGCTCTCTGTAGCGGCGAATACGGTTTGCCCATGCATAGACTTTCTGCTTTAGAAAGTCGATGCGCTCCGTAATGTTGGCCATGTAGTCGCGGGGCCTAATATCCGTCCCCGCGAATGCCTGGTTTACAAAGCGCATTACTCGGGGGCGATTGTTGCCCCCCCTGAAGCAGATCAGCTTTGCGATAAGAGTCCTAAAAGAGCTGATACGTCGCTCGATCCGTATTTGCCATGCGGGGGCACCCCCGGCGGTCCTAGGTGCACGTTCAGAGTCCGGAAACTTGACTCGTGCAACACGGCACGCCGCGATGGCTCCGCAATACATGATCGCGTGCGTATCATCTAAATCTTTACTAGTCCGCAAATATGGCTCTAGTAAAGCGTTTAGGGCTCCCATTAGCGCTAGATTGTGTCTATTCATAGGCAAACGTGGTAATCGTGGCCTAGTATTGGGTGTGGAGCGATACTGCGTAATCGCCTCATCCAAAGTCCTCCTCAGTTGCTCATTGGCTGTACTACTCACACTCTGCGCGAACTCCTCCTCGTCGGCACAGAGATCTACCCGCGGCGCCTCCGGTGCCTGGTCGGGTGCCGGCACCGGATCCGGCGATGTGGCGGGCGGGTCTCGCACCGAGGTGGAGGCTGCGCGAGCAGAGAGAGCCTCCAGGCGAAGCCGATCAAGTGTCGAGTCATCCAACCGCTTTAGCCGCTGGATGACTCGCACCTGATCCGATAGCCGTTGCGCAGTCACGTCGATGGTTGGTTCGAGGGCCTGAAACAGTGGAAGCATTCGGACACGGTACGCGCATAAGTCGGTTCCCCCCTCTGTAGCCCCATAGTAGGCGCGCATGACGTTCTCATTCATGGTTTGAGACCATCTCATGCGACGCACTACACCACCGGCAGCGGGAGCCGTGGGCGGAGCAAGATGTCCCGCAGGCCCCAAGCGTGCCGGCAGCGGTGGCCGCCCGCGTCGCGCTGGTGGTCGTGGCGGCGGCGGCGGCGGCCCGCACTCGTCGCTCGACTCGCTGGTATCGGGCGCAGTGGCGAATTCATCGCCCGATGATTGTGAGGAGACGGACGAGACGGGCGAGGGTGGTGGGCGTGCGTTGGCTGTGGTGGACGCTTGTGAACGCGCTTTACTTCGTGTAATCATTTTCCTTTGTCATTCAACCATTGTTTGTCGGCTAGTTTCGTACAGTTACATTTTTTGCGGTCACGTATCCTTTTGCGAAGTGTCGCATTATTGTTATTATTATTATATTATTATATGTAAATGCACAGGCAGCTTAAAGCTGATACGTGCACATCAATGTCCACTTGTGTTTTGTAGTCTACGAAAGTGTTCATCGAGTTTGTTTTTAAAAGAGTTTATCGAAGGTGCACTGATCACTGACTCGGGTAAACCGTTCCACACTTTCACTACGCGGTTAGACAGGAAGTGTCGTCTGGGGTTGCTACTACTCTGCGTCCGTGTCAGTTTCAGAGAGTGTCCTCTCAGTCTGTCATTTATGTTGCGAGTAAAAATATCGCTTAACCCGGGTACGTTGTAGTGTCCTGTGAGTATTTTATACGTTTCGTTTAAATTATATTCAAATGGAACAGAGTTGCATTTGTTTTGTTTCATACAATTTTCAAACAAAACAAAATAACTTCTATTTCCTACACTATAGGTTCAAATTTCAGTAGCAATTTTTGGATATGCCATTTGTATGACTGGGCTTTAGGAGGTTACTACATTTTACATGACACTCCGTAGCGCACTCGGGTCATTTAGGAAATTGAAACTGTCTCGTTGTTAAAATTCAAGTTTCCAAGTGGACGACAACCTATACTAACTTGGGGCCTATTTCTCGAACGATATTAAACTAATATTATTAGTCCACGAACTGTCAAATCGTATGGGTTGCCATGACAATACACCAAAAATATTAGTCTAATATCGTTCGAGAAATGGGCCCCGTGTTGGACTGTTGGTATTCCAATTATTTGTTAGCCTGTTGTGTCCCACTGCTGGGCAAAGGCCTCCCTCTTTCTTCCACGCGTCTCGTTCTACGGCAATATTAGGCCAATCTTTCCGAAAGACGGCAAGATCGTGCCGCCATCTCCTTCGAGGTTTGCCGTGACGTGACGCAGCATATGGGTTATTTTATCAAAGGAGAAAGTTGCAGGGCTACGGCGTGTTGTTTTTGTTACTACATATAATAATTATTTGTTCTTGTCACATCTTTCATTCAGATGTCAGTCTCTGTCCGCACAGACTCAAATTATTATGTTCAGGCTTTGTATACATTCCTTACTTTACTATTTATTTGAATAACGCTTATTTTGATAATAATGCGCCATAATTCTGACTTCTCTCAAAATCAATCTTATTTCTACTATGGAGAGTCTGTGCGGAAAGAGAAGAGTTAGACCAAGAAAAGTCTGCAGCGATCTTGATAGCCCACGCCGTGCAAGTGTTATTTTAAACGTCAAACTTATATGAAATTTTGACGTATAAACAACACTTGGACTGCGTGGGCTATCAAAATCGTAGCAGACTTTTCTTGGTCTAACTCTAGAATGTATTGGATCCCATACATTTCACGACTCTTCTCTTTCCGCACAGACTCTATTTACTTTGTGTGTTTGAACTTTTTTGTTTTGTGTATGGATGGGGTCCCCGAAAGTCGCTTGCCAGTATGATCGTGGAGGTGTTGCACGTATGGAGACACTTAGACAATCATTTGCCACGCTGTTCGATAAATTGATAAATTTTGTATAAATATTTATAACGATAATGTAACTGTTGATTAAATGTAACAGAAGATATAAGGGTGCTTATGATTATCGTTATAATACAAAGTTGTGCATATAGCCATGTGTTTTATTTGACTACCTATATGACGGTCCTATGCCGAATGGGCGTTTTCAGATATCGTTGTAGGTTCACGACACGACATATGAGTATTTAAGAGGGTTATGATTTTAGCAGTTTCATGCTGTCTATGTCAGTAGTAGTAGTAGTAGTAGTAGTAGTAGTAAAATACTTTATTGTACAAAAAGAAACATAAAACATGAAAGAACACACATCATTAGTACAAAGGCGAACAGATGCCTGTTAAGTCTTATGTGTTCCACCGTAACGTCAAAACTTCCAGCGGATATTAATATATTAATGAATGAAATGTCAAATCGATGTTTTTTTACCTTTTGTTTTGCCTTTGATAAAATGTAATTTGACATATTTAATGACGGCTGAAATAAGCTCGCGAAATTATAAAGTAATACTTAAAAAATAATTAAGAGCCCATCAACGTGCACACTAGCGCCACTGCTAAGTAATCGTGATTATTTAAATTTAACGACTGGTATTTAAAAAAGGGGGCCGCTACGGACTGTATTGCGTATTTAAGTACCTTTTGAATACATCAAACTAGATTTTATGTTGCTGGATTCGTCGATCTAGGAACTCAAAACACGGCCGTTTTAACTTTGGACGCATAGATTGACAAATCCAACAACATAAAAAAAGTCCGTAGCGGCCCCCTTTTTTAAATACCAGTCGTTAAATTTAAATAATCACGATTATTTAGCAGTGGGGCTAGTGTGCACGTTGATGGGCTCTTAAATACTCAAAAAATAAAAAACACGTTTTGTTCAAAACTATTTAATCGTTATTTAATTATTCTTACAATATAACATAAATACAGTGTAAACAGTATATATATCCTTTTATACACATAATGTAATAAATAATTACAGTAATAAAATTTCATCACATTTATACTTTATTAGGTATTGAGGGACCGAATTATTCTTACGTTACATTTTATACATATATACTATATTTGTTGAAAAATCTCTTTGCGATGATATAATAATGACTTCAACTCTCCATACACCGTTTGCGTTCCTATATACTCCAAATTCAGTTCATCTAGAATCTAAATAATTTTATCGAGATTTCAAAGTTTCATCTATTTAGTGCAACGGTAGGACCCCGCATACATCACGCCATCTAGTAAATCTCTTAGTAAAATAAGGATAACTAGTTGTTAAAGGACGCTAAGCAAGAAGAATTTAGTACATTGCCCGCCATTTCCGATCTCCATCGCACGTGCATAATTATATTACCTACTGTCCCGCTCGCACAGTGACATTGACCGAGATAGCAATATAATTATATGCGCGTACGATAGAGATAGGAAAACCGGGGGTAATGTACGAAATTCTTAGTGATTAGCGTCCTCACTTTAGAACGTCGCCATATTTATTCTATTGAAGATACACTCGGAAGACGACTTGTTATGAAGAATAGCAGTCTTTATTATATAAATCGTCACTAGTCTTAATAAATACAATTAAGTTTACAAATGACTTCCATCAAAATTATTGATGTTAAGCTAAACCTCCTGAGTCCCTGAGGCCTTTATAAAGGATTTAATCCAAATGGAATTTTGAATTACAATGGAATATAATATGGTTCCAAATTCAAAACTGCAATAATGACAAGGGGGAGTCAGGAGGATAAATAGGATAAAGGAAATACAAATACAATCCTTTTAATTAATCTGACTGCTATTATTAGGCATTATCATTTATCTAACTCTGTCCAACATTTTAAAACTGAAAGAGATGAATAACTAATTTGCCTAGATGATTGACACAAATCTAAAAAAAATCTTTTGAATTGCAACTCACCTATCAGATTAACATTAGATATAAAGTACAGTCATAAGAAAAATATAAAGTACAGTCATAATAATTATGTTTCAAATATATCTGAATGAAAAGCTTTCATATTCCTATTTGGGGCATTATCTATGAAAAGGGACCTTATTGTCGATGGCGCTTACGCCGTACAGCGTCGCGCGGCATTGTATTTATATCGGAGCATTGTTAATAATGGCGTAAACGCAATCGACAATAAGGTCCCTTTTCATAGATAACGTCACATTTAACGAATACCTAGCAGACTGACACGAATTAGACCCAGAGTAAGGCCTCGCAGAACGGAGAAGGCCCTCGTCGTCTAGTGGTATTTAAATGTGGCTTTCAAAATGCCACATGCCTCATGCCTTATGCTTCATGTGAATAAGGGCAAAACGAAGCACATGGAGCATAAAGGGCATTTTCACTTAACTGTGTACCATCACGCTTTGCGATTGTTGCGCCATTTAGGGTCCTCGCTAAATTGGTTATTCAATACTTACGCTATAGAATTTCCAATTTAGCAAGAACCCTAAATGGCATAACTGACGGTCAATGTCAATGTCACATTTGGTCAGGAATGTGATGGTTAGACGTTACTGAAACACGAGTTAAGACGCGCTTTAAAGTACAAGTTAAAATGAAAATGCCCATAAGGACCCTTTCTCTGGAAAACCACAAGTATTTCCACAGCGCCTAAGGACAAAATGTTGTAACCGGTATTGAAACAGTATGTAAACGTATTTTATAGAAACATGACAGCAAGAGTGATGACGAAATCCGGTAAAAGTTTTGGCTACTTACACTATATTGTTATCTGGAGCAAGTCGATAATAGATTGCATTTCATATCGACTTTATTTAGATATAAGCAAGCATACAACATAATTACATAATTGAGAACAAGTATAATTTAACAAGCTAAAATAGATCACATACAGTTGAAAATAAAGTCCAATTTCGTACATCTTTGGGCCACGAATTATTTAAGACAATCTCATAATTTTACAATAAACTTCAACTTCATTATAACATTTTTTTTACATTTATACATGCCTTAATATATATATATATTACGTTACACTTATATAATGTATACATGATTATTACAAAGTTTTGGACATTTTACTACAACATTTTGTAAAAATGACAATATATGTATCTATCTTTTTCGAACACTATTGAGTAAGAGCAAAAAAGGTAAAATATTGTCATTATTACTTACTGAACCGTAGTATGGCAATGTAAATCGCCAAGATAAAGCATTCGTCTCTTTCTAGTTCGCAAGTCTGAGCGAAAAGACCGAATCCTTTACTTCGGTGTTGACGGTACCTAGTAACTCTGTAGATCGAAACAAACTCGCTTAATAGTATAAATACATATTGAACATTTTTAGGGTTCCGTACCCAGAGGGAAAAACCCGGGACCCTATTACTAAGACTCCGCTGTCCGTCTGTCTGTCACCAGGCTGTAACTCATGAACCGTGATAGCTAGCCAGTTGAAATTTTCACAGATGATTTATTTCTGTTGCCGCTATAACAACAAATGCTAAAAACAAAATATAATAAATATTTAAGTGGGGCTCCCATACAACAAACGTGATATTTTTTGCCGTTTTTTGCGTAATGGTTCGGAACGCTTCGTGTGCGAGTCCGACTCGCACTTAGCCGGTTTTTCATTTTATTTGACACTGAACAGTAGAAAATAAGCGTAAACTTAGAAAACACTTACTCAAATGAATTCTACCGCGTGTTTATCATATCATAAAACACCTATTTCTCTTTCCATGCCCTTCAAGCCTAGATTATTCTGAACACAACTTAACAAGGGGTCCTATTTATTGACATACCTTTCAAATGTTGACCAGCAACGTCTACGCTATCTATGCGCATACAGTCGCTTTTAAATATATTGCAGTGGCCAAGTTTCTGAAAAATATCTGAACATGCACTTTAACATCTTGACTATACAGGGGTGTTCAAATATTTGTGGAACCTTGGCCGCTGTTATATATTTGCAGGTGATTTTACCTTACAAGGAGCCGTAAGTATCCAATGCCTGAAAGAATTATATTTATTACACGTGTAATAAATATAATTCGACATAACTAACCAGTCTTTCCTATTTCTATTATCATTGAACAGCTTACCTTGCCCAAGTCACTTCTTTTTCCTAGTCAACTGACATCTCAGCCAATTCTGCTTCGAATTTCTTATCAACGTAAAGTTAAACTCCAAACAGATGTGTCCTATAATATCTCTCGGATAGCGTGCCTTGCCCGATCGGTCCGTCCCGAGATGGTCCCGAGAAAGTCTGATCCCACGATAGTCCAGGGAGGATTCTATAACGGTCCCAGGCAGGCCTTAGGACTGCCATTGTCCCAGTAAGATCCCATGTCGTAAAGTATCGCGGCAAGTCCCGTGAAATTTTCAGTATAGTCCCGGGAAGTTTCCCAGAGAGGCCCCAAGATGCTCCCGGGAAGGTTTCTTAAACGGTCCCGACAAGGTTACAAAACGGTCTCGGGATATTTCAAAAATGATTCCGGAACAGTCCCGATAAGATCCTAATATAATCCTAGGAAGGGTTCAGGACGGTCCCGGAAAGGCCTATTTCCTCCTACTCATCTGGTGCTTGAGTTGGTCGATCTGGTCGTGCTGGTCGCTTTTAAATATATTGCAGTGGCCAAGTTTCTGAAAAATATCCGAACATGCACTTTAACATCTTGACTATACAGGGGTGTTCAAATATTTGTGGAACCTTGGCCGCTGTTATATATTTGCAGGTGATTTTACCTTACAAGGAGCCATAAGTATCCAATGCCTGAAAGAATTATATTTATTACACGTGTAATAAATATAATTCGACATAACTAACCAGTCTTTCCTATTTCTATTATCATTGAACAGCTTACCTTGCCCAAGTCACTTCTTTTTCCTAGTCAACTGACATCTCAGCCAATTCTGCTTCGAATTTCTTATCAACGTAAACTTAAACTCCAAACAGATGTGTCCTATAATATCTCTCGGATAGCGTGCCTTGCCCGATCGGTCCGTCCCGAGATGGTCCCGAGAAAGTCTGATCCCACGATAGTCCAGGGAGGATTCTATAACGGTCCCAGGCAGGCCTTAGGACTGCCATTGTCCCAGTAAGATCCCATGTCGTAAAGTATCGCGGCAAGTCCCGTGAAATTTTCAGTATAGTCCCGGGAAGTTTCCCAGAGAGGCCCCAAGATGCTCTCGGGAAGGTTTCTTAACCGGTCCCGACAAGGTTACAAAACGGTCTCGGGATATTTCAAAAATGATTCCGGAACAGTCCCGATAAGATCCTAATATAATCCTAGGAAGGGTTCAGGACGATCCCGAAATGGTCCCAGGACGGTCCCGGAAAGGCCTATTTCCTCCTACTCATCTGGTGCTTGAGTTGGTCGATCTGGTCATGCTGGTGCGCGAGCTGCTCGTTGAGGCCGGCCACGTGCTCAGTCAGAACGGACATCTGTTCTTCGTAGTTGTGGGACGTGGAATGTAGCTCTTCTTCCTGATATAACACAATTTTTATATTGACTGTGAGCATAGACGCCATCACGAAGCTATTTACGTCATAAAAAATAATAAGAACAACGAAATATGTATGCGAATTTTTACAACGTCTATATGAGCATTTAGTGCCTTTGAACGCCATGCCGTAAAAAAAAAGATTATAATAGGGTATTATCGCGTAGGCGTACGTCGTCAAAGTAACTTTCAAGTAAAATTTATATTTGTTAGCCCGTACTAATGATGTTGGCGTGTGTGTGATGTTTTTGGATATGAAAAATGGTGTAAAAGACTAGCACGTAAAAAAATCTATTTTCTTAATATTAGACTTACCAATCTACTGATAGTTTTATGTTTGTCTTCTATGGTCCGCGCGTCCGTCTCTCTGTCACGCTCCATCTCCTCAAACCTCGTCCTCAGCATCTCACACTGTTAACAAATAATAATATATTACATATTAAAAATAAACATTATCAACAATTTAAATTGCCTCTTATCCCAGGGTTTGATATCGGCCAACCCGAGTTTCGGTTTATTAATATCAAAGCGTATATCAAATTTTAAACACACGTGTAATAAATATAATAATTTTCTAATCACCCGTAAAAAACTAATAAAAAATTAAAAAAAACTAACCTCTTTCACATAATGTTCAGTCTTACTCTTCAACTGCTCATTCTCAACTTTCAGTTCACTAATCTTATTCCTAAAGTACGTCTTCATCCTATCCTCCCTCGTCTGTATCTCATGTCCAAGTAGGAAGGGCACTTCCATACTGCCAAGTAGTCCTGTGACCCTGCCTTCTCCGTCCACTGAGGTCTCCGAGTAAAAGTTGAAGTCTCCGGAGTCATGACCGTCCCCTCTCCGTCTCTGGGATGCTGATACATGTTTGCTAATTTCTAGTTTTAGGCTTTCGTTTTCCATCTGGAGCAGCTCGTATTCCATGCGGAGTTTTTGGTTTTCCTGTTAAAGTTCAAATCATGTTATTAAATTAAATAAATGTGTGTACAGTCAATGGTAAAAATATGGGTGTACAAATCATAACTCTTATGTCAGCGAATTAAGAACTATGGGACATATTTTTGAGTAAGTTGTCTACACCCATATTTTTACCGTTGACTGTAGGTGAAGAATAAATATATTATACCATTTTAAACCTTACTGCTTTTAGTCAACTTAAGTGTGATGTTTACTAACTTTATCTTGCTTGTTCAAAACGATTGAAAAAGGAATAATAAACTACGTCATCTGAACCTCATCATCGTCATCTGTCTGATATTTTGAACTATTTCAAAATATTGTACCCAGTTAGTCAATTAGTTAGTTAACAAAGTGTAGGCTACGGTGACTGCTTACCATCAGGCGGGCCGTATGCTTGTTTGCCACCGATGTGGTATAAAAAAAAATTTACCCAGTTTTGGCTTTGTTTACAATGGAAATATCGTTGTTTTTTTTTGTTTTGGAATCGAACGAAATTATCGAAATTAAACTTTGTTCTAATTGCAAAAGGTTTAAATTCCTTAGGTAGGACTGTGTGCCTCCGCTGTCTTACGCGGGTGCACGCCCGCGGTTGCCATCGCGGGTAAAATCCGTTGCCCGCGTCCGCGCCAGCGTTGCTCATACTATTTTTCAACAGGCATTCACCCGCACCGTGCATTCGCGCAAGAGTGTAGGCACTTAAGAGGATAGAATTGATTAGTTGGCATTGTGGTAAAAAAGTAGTAGGTGAAAGAAGCTCACCTGTTCGGTAGCATGCGCCTTCGCGCTGATCTGCTCCACGGCATTGAGCTCGTCCACGGAGCTAAGCGCGTCTTCGCTGCCGATCTATAAAACAAAATAATGATTATATCGTCATTAAATGTATTTAACAATTTAACAAACTTAGAAACCATTCGTATGACTATGTAATTGTAATTACCAAGCTGCCAGCCTCAGACAAAAAGTCCCCATTACAAGTTGGCTGGCTAGGCTGCCTGTTCGGAGTACCGCTCGCTCTCTGCGCCTCCTCCAACGCGAACTGAAGCTCCTGGTTCCTGTGCCGCAGCTTGGCTACTTCGCACTTGTACCGGCTGTCACTCTCGCTCAGGTGGCGCTGGTAGTCGTCTAGGGCCGATTTTAGCTGGGACAGCTCGAATACTTTGTCTGAAAGCTGGAAATCACAAATAATTTAATGACGTTTATTAAATACCAAAAAAAAAACAAAGAAAATACCATAAACCCGTAATTAATTATCTAATAAGTAAATTAACGTATTAATTAATAAGATCTTGTTAATGGCTCACGCCATTGCGCAGAATTGAAGACTTTACGTCTATAAGATAGGATTTATAATCAGATAAACAATAATACTAACAAAATAAAAATATATACATAAGTATGTATGTAATCAATAGTTACTAATCACTATCATAAGCAAAACAAGTTTCAGATTGTGGGACATGTAGTTTAACATTCGGTAAGGCACCTAAAAGTAACCCGTAATATTTAATATCAGTGTGTAAATTAAAACAATTGGTCAGTGTACATAAGACAAACAGCTTTACCCTTATTGATTGATTGATAATCATAACTATGCACCTACTGAATAAGTTATTTAAAATTGTGATGTGAAAATATTATCTCATATGAAGCTTATCTTAAAATTTATGAAGGGGCAATCAAAACTAAAATTATATTTACACTAATGATAATGTGGAATGATTCACTTTATAACATTAAAGATAAGCGGCATATGGTATTCATTCAATTCAAGTTCAACCATATTCCTGAATAATTCAGTAGAATTAACAAAAACAAAGTTTTGCAGTGGGGCCTCTGTAATAAACTATTTACTTTATTTCTGAATTTATAATGTAATCTAGCTGTAGAATAAAACTATCAGGATCACAAAAATAACTGTAACTGTAAACCAGTGGCGGCGCATCAAACATATCCATAGGCAAGCCGGGCCTAATTTGGCTTATGTATTGCCTTTACAACTCTGCTCAAACATCCAAGAACAGGCAAGCCAGTGGGAATCGGCTTATATGGACGCGCCGCCACTGCTGTAAACAGTTCTTTTTTATAATATTTTGATGGAACTGTGTAAAATTATTTTAAACAGGTTACTGACATATTATTAAGTTGAATATACACTCAACATGCTTTGATTGAGGATTTTTTAAACTTTATTGCACAAGAACAAGTAAAAACTACAAAAGGCAGAATTAATGCCTTGAGACATTCTCTACCAGTCAACCACTAAACATACATTAGTAGGATTGTGTAAGGACAAGACATAGTGTCAAATCATGAGCTGAAATACTTAAAAATCAGGGCCTCCATCGCCTGCTTCACCTATAACAAACTCTTAAATTAAAATGAATGAATCTGTACATGGCGGGAAGAAGTTGATATCAGGTAGAAAAAAATTGAAGAAATTTGAACCTTATGTCATTTTATTTTAAGTTAAAATTTCTTTAGTAGTATATCTCCAGTTACCTGTGAAGCGTACTGTGCATTCTCCATGATCTTCTTCTGGAGCTCTTCCTGAAGTATACCGGTGTCCAGCGGTGGGGCAGTGCTGGTTGCAGCAGGCTTGTCATCTTTACTCTTTGCCTTCTTTGTAGATTTACTCTATAAATGCCAACAATCGGAATATTTCTGTATAATTCTAATAGGTACCTACTGCAATTTTCTTGACACAAAAAAAAATGTTAATTGTGAATTAATACAAATAGTTTGTAATGCTGAACAAATGCATTTTAAAAAACAATTGCTTGTAGTAAGAACTAATGTGCTTGCATTAAGATTTCAATTATCTGCTACATTTGCTTGTATGCTTGTTTGCATTCATTTTAATTGATTATTTAAATTTGATTAACATGTTTGGCCTTGAATGAGTCTTTTGCCAACTGACCTGTAACAGCTCGAGCTCATCTTGCAACACAGACACGCGCCGCGTTAACTGCTGATTCCTAAACGTAAGTGAATCTATCTCCAACTCCCCTTTCCTCAGTGCTTTCTCTTTCTCCTTCAAACTCTCCCTCAACTCGTTAGACTTCGCTTGCTCATCTAGCACGCCCTTCTTTAACACTTTAACGTGAACTCGCAACTGTAACGGAAACAACAGATTTACAAATTGCCGACTACAGTGTTTCGGACGTAAGGAACACCTATACCTTTGAATATTCCGTTGCCAACTTTTGGTATTTAGCCTGGATGTCACCCGTAGGTAACCCCTCCATGGCTGTATTTCACGTAGATGCAGACATTACTATTTAACAAATGATTAAACAGCGTAGTTGCTTAACAAAATGTTGTTAAAACACCCACTTTCTTGTGAAAGAAATGACAAGACACAACATACGCAAATTTGACATAACAAAGTAGCGAATAGTAATCATCGTTTTGTGAAATCGATTCTTCTGATGGTGAGCTTAAACTGTAAAAAGCTGCGAACTAAATAATAAAACCTGGTTCCTTTATACAAATTCAGCTATAAAATTTTTTTATGTAATGCAACAACCACAAAATTAAACATTCGGCAGTTTATTTCATAGCCCACAATCGAATAATTTGTAATGTATTCTTTTCTTTTTGATATTGCACATCACTATTTATGTCATGTCATTACAGAGGTATTTTGAAGGTATGGTTAAATAAAAGCTTGTGTATAAATCATTCATCCAACTGAAGTATTTACGCATGATGCATTTGCTCCGACAATGAACTAATCGACCATACACATAAGGTATAAAGTTTAATAAAATATATGCTGGCTTTTATATAACTAAAATTGAATTTTAAAACTCCGATTAAAATACGGGGGAAATCGTAGAATTCACAAACGGTCCAAATGGTATTTTTTTACACTGACAACACTGCGTCTGTTGATGTGTCGTGACTGTCTCATTGGAAATATCAATATTTAGTATTTTATGAAAGAAAAACAATAATTTCGGAACAATTTTTGATATTTATATACTCCAAAATATACAGCATCTTTCAATGTAAAAGTCATGGACGACAGGTTAGTCATTGTCGAATGAACTACATTGCAACAGGTACTACTAAGTCGGGAACAATGCAAATTATGACTAAACTACTTGTTACTCCACAGAATCATGGATTGCAGCAGTTCCAGTTACACCGAGGGCGAGCACGAGCACCCGCGTACAATTATACACATCGACATCGACTGCTTTTACGCTCAAGTAGAGATGCTGCGCTGTCCGGAACTGCGGTCGGTGCCGCTCGGGGTGCAGCAGAAGAACTTCGTGATCACGAGCAACTACGAGGCGCGCCGCTGCGGGGTGCACAAGTGCATGCTCGTCAACGAGGCGCTCAAGGTGTGCCCCGACATCAAGCTGGTCAACGGAGAAGATCTCACGAATTACAGGGCAGCTTCTAACAAAATATTCGAACTGTTATCCAGTTGGAAATGTCCCGTCGAAAAATTGGGCATGGACGAAAACTTTATAGATGTCACAAAGTTAGTACAAGAGAAGTTAAAAAGTGCAGATGTGAACAATATTATTGTGCCTGGACATGTATACGAGGAGCCGATGACGGAGTGCGCTTGCGGGTGCCACATGAGACTGAAATTAGCATCACAAATAGCAAATGAAATGAGACAGAGGATATACAATGAATTAGGTTTCACAACTTGTGCTGGTATTGCACATAACAAACTGTTGGCAAAGCTAATCTGTCCCCTTCACAAGCCTAATGACCAGACGACCATGTTCCCAGAACATGCTGAGGGCTTTATGTCCTCACTGCCTAGTGTACGCTCCATTCCAAGCATTGGTTCAAAGACTTCAGAAGCACTTGTGACACAGAAAATTATTACAGTGGCGGACTTACAGGGAGTACCTTTAGACTTTCTAAAGAAGCATTTTAACAGTGACATGGCTGTCAGATTGAAGAGCCTAAGTATAGGGAATGACAATACTCCAGTGAAGCAGTCCGGAAAGCCCCAGAGCATAGGGTTGGAGGACAGTTTCAAGACTGTTAGTGTTAAGAGTGAGGTGGAAGAAAAATTTTCTGCTCTGCTCCAGAGACTCCTGGTGCTAGTTAGGGAGGATGGACGCATTCCTGTCTCGCTCCGAGTCACTCTGCGGAAAAAGGATGCCAAGAGACTTAGCAGTCACCGGGAATCCAGACAGTGTCAGATCTCACCATCCATCTTCACAATATCCAATGGCACATTATCCGTCACTCCAGCAGGGCAGCAGAAACTCTTAAGTATCATTATGAGATTATTTAACAAACTCATTGACTTGTCCAAACCATTCCATTTGACATTAGTAGGGCTGGCATTTACCAAGTTCCAGGAACGCATGACAGGAAGGAGTTCCATAGTCAACTACCTTATGAATGACATATCCGTCCAGTCTGTACTGAACTTGCAAAATGACTGTGACACCTCTGTCTCATCCATGGACTATTCCGCTCCCTCTCCAAGCAGCAGCACAACAACTGACTTGTCTGACGCGGAAGTGGAACCCTCGCCTAAGAAGCCCAAAAAAGTGAACTGGATTGCAAAAAAAAGATGTTTATCTAAAGGGGAGGTAGCATCACCAAGCAAGCTGAAAGTGGGAGAGTTACGACTGAACTCTAAAGAGTTAGAGAAAGTTTCAGAGCTCAGACTGAATTCTCGAGATAGATCTTTAACTCCTAGAGCGAGTCCAGCTAAAGACAATATGTCTGACAACTCAGACACTATGAAAGATGTTGCAGAAGGAGGCTGTGATAACTGTCCCAGCGATGTAGACAAGGAGGTGTTCAGCGCGCTGCCGTACGAGATGCAGCAGGAGCTAAAGGCCATGTGGAAGAACCCCTCGGGCTCCGGCGTGGCACGGAGTAGCCCCCGAACAATGAACAAAGCTAAACCGAACACAATCTTAACATATTTTGTTCCACACAAATAGTATTAGTAAGATTTTATCTTGTTAATAATTTTAAGTGATAAGTGAATGGTTTCTATTTTTTCAAATCATACAATTTTATTCTGATCAAATACATGTTTATGTTAAAAAAAATAGTTTTCTTCCTCACTTCCTTGAATTTAAAATGAAACAAAAGCATAAAGATAAATATGAAATTATCAAATAAATAAATAAATAAGGGTTATGAAATGAAAATCTACGATTAGCGTATAAATGTGCATATCATTTAATATCTATACTTTTTACAGCTTCCGTGACCATAGAGTTAAGTTCTTTATACTTGTGCATTGTGTTGACGTCCACCTGCATTGCCCTCGCTAGGGCACCGTAGGACACGACATCCACACTGAGTTGAAGGCGGATTTTCTCCCCATCAGTGGGCCCAGAACTATCGCTGCTCTGTTGAGCAGTCTTCTCGCGTATTTGCTTCAGTCTTCTAAGGGACTCTTCTGTTTTCTGAACAGATGTGAGGACATCTTCTACGTACTTGTAATATCTGAAAAAATGTATTGGTCACATTAATAATGAGTATTTAGGGACTACATGTATGGTATAAGTATTCGTAATTCCTTTCATTCATCATTCGTTCCATTCGACTATTTCTAAATTGCGACATCTATACATACATATACATACAGTGGCGTAGCTAGCATGGGTGGCACCCGGTGCGGAAACTGTGGGTGTCACCCCAAAATTCAATCAAAATTGTAAAATATATTTAAAAAGAGTAATTGTAATTTATGTTAAATAGCTCAGGATTTACTCCATCGCTTACATTTTACGAATTTTTATAGGTGGCACTACTGATGTTCACGGTCGGGTGTCACCCCTAAATGGGTGACACCCGGAGCGGACCGCCCCCGCCGCCCCCCCTAGCTACGCCACTGTATACATAACATACTACATAAATAAAAAGAAAATTAGTGTCATGCTCATGACAGAGTTATATGCTCTTATGGGATTCGAATCTGGGGCTAATCTTCTTACTACTAACGAATTGGCTTGTCAAAACTAGACAGTCTTTCAGTACCTAGTAAAATGAGTCACATGACGTCAATGCTTCCTTATTCTGAGTAATTCATTAACATAGTAATTCTAAGTAACATTTAACGTCTAGTCGAGGAAAACCTTCACAAATAAACAAATTTAGGTATTCCGTAGAAATTAACTTTTCAGCGAACGGCACTTACGCTATTATAACTAGATGTGGGCACACTTCGTGAAGGAAAATCCCTTTCAGTAACTTTCGAAACCAGAATTATTCATCTTTTTCGGAAACTGTCTGAGATTCTGCATTTATGACCGATTTATAAATTGTGGGGGCTACAGCAGATATGAGGATCTTCGAAAAAGGAGTGTACAGGTTTCTAAAGGGTCGATGGTGGCGGGGGCTGTGGGAAAGTTGTGGCATTTGGCGGGCCGTACATTTGTTTTGTTTGTCAGCGACTTTGTATAAAACGTAATAAAGTGCACCCTAATAATTGTATGTACACTAAGTTTATCACGAAAAATAAAATAAATGAAAAAAAATGATAATAAAAATGCCAAGATCCTTTTTAAGGAATGACACAGTAACAATGTACCTATAAGACTGGAATACTTACGACTCCGTCATAACATTGAAAAGCGCCTCGAATATTTCCTGCATAAACGCGTTATCTAATCGCTTCCTGCCGTTCTCATTGAACTGGTGGACCTCTCTGCTTACCACATCTATATACGTGCAAGGTTTCGTAGGCACGCTCCTATTCGTTTTCCTATACAGACGTGGTATATCGCTAACTTGCTTCAACTGAATGTTGAAATAATCGAACATTTCGTTGACTATCGATTCTTTTATCTTGTGTCTCGTGCCTTGGAGGGTCTCCTCTGTGGTTTTCAAGCTCTGCCGAAGTAGGTCTTTGTTCTGGCAAGGTACTTTTGGTTCGACGGACTGCAGGAACTGGGGGAGCCTTTGAAGGAGCGTTTGCGTGTCCACGTAGATGCTAATACTGTTGTCTATTAGGGTCCTATTTACACTTGTAGGTTCTAATTTTGCAGTTTTCTGTAACAAAAATGTCAAATTAAATTTTTGCACTGCAACAACAAGAGTAGGCTGTTGCTTTCAAAGCCAAATGAATGAAGAACGTGTAAAGAAGTGGAACATATTCGACATTCGTTTTGAGCATATTATTTTTGTTTCTGTATTTTATAAGTATGTAACTATAATGTAGACTCTACAAAATCCCTATACCCCTTGTTAAAACAGCTTTTGCTATGAGATTCTCGGCTTATTTCCGCCTTTTATTTCCGATCCTCGGGTTCTAAAGTTTTTAAAATGATATTATCTTTTTTTTTTAACTACAAAATGTCCCGCAGTTCGGTGTGCCTCTTGGCATAGGCCTCCTCCAACCTTATCCACTGCAGTTAGTCTTCTGCAACTCTGGACCAGTAGGGCCCCAAGGTTAAGCGGATTTCATCTACCCATCTTGTTTTTGGATGTCTTTGTTTTCTGCTTCCGTCTCTTCTTCCGCATTTATATAATAAATGAGTAAAAATGGGTTATTTCCACTAGTTACCACCAAGTTGTTACCAGTGAGAACTACTGGGATTTTTTTCCCCACATTTTACCACTGGTAAAAGGTGGGTTTTTTCCCAGTAGTTAAAGCCTAACAACAGTTTATTTGACCCTCGCCATTTTGCGGATTTTCAATGGTACTAATTTCTTTTACTGGCAACAAGTACTCTTTGACAACGAACGTTGGATGTCATCGAATGTCACCGATATAAACAAACGGAAAATATCTACGAATATATTCAAATATAAACGGTTTTATTACAAAAATGACAAAAAAAATTACCAAAGATGCGAAATAAATTGTAGTGAATGCAATCAAATACTTACAGCTTAAAAAGGACGAAGAATTACATAGCATTCCAATAAACAATGTTTTAAAGTTGGTTGTTGACATGACCGGTATTGACATTTTATAGTGCGGTTTTATTGAACTGGTTAGTTGTTTGGTTTAAACTTTAATATTTCATTTAAGGTTTATGTAGATCGACGATAAAAATCCTATAATCGAATTGGAGACTGAACGTTTTATAATCGAGGTTGGTGGTCCTGAAAGCGACACAACATCTGATGAAAATGAGACTTCGTCAGAGTTAGAAAACGAAGAATATTTAAATATTGAATATTTAGAATCAGATTTTGACGAATAGGTAAATTGAAAGAACCGAATTCTCTGTAAGCAATGTTTTGACATTATACGAGTATCAACATGAAGCCAATGTCCACTACCCCGACTATACATGACGTACGCACATTATTGCCATACGTAAGCTGTTTGCAGCGACACTATCTCAGGGTTAAATAAACTGTTGTCAGGCTTTACCACCAAAATATTGTTAGAGTTAGAGTTCATACTAGATATCGAAAAAATAGGGAGTTTGATTTTTTGATCAAACAATGTTCTTCAAATTATATTATTATATATTAATGGGTAGTCTAGGGACGTAGACAAGGGTCTAAACAATGACCGTTATTATTTCATTTTTATTGCATAGTTACATATTGGATAAAAAGAGAGTTAAATGAAACATGTCTGACCTGGGTACAGATGGTACAGCACCAAGTGGAATATCGAGCCAGCAGCTGCAGCGAGAGCTTCCAGAACTTGTGGGCTAGGGCCTCGATGTAGACCCCGTCCGACCAGCACTGCTGCAGGGCGATCCAGCAGCTGGAGGACTCTTTTAGCACCAGACCATCTTGGTCTTGTTTTGTTGGGGTACTTTGTAGAGTTGCTTCAAAACCACCTGATAATGAAAGGTTCATTTAATGACTATTCAAAGAAGCTTGTCTAATATAAGTAACAAACATTATCATTTTTTTTTCTTATTTTTTTATTAAAAAAAACCTTATCATCTCCCTAGTTTTGTACCAGATTTTTACAAGGAATTGCTAGGGGTTCTGTCAGCAACCTAATTTTAAGAATCAGCACAGGTAAGCATTCTGACCTTCTAACTCATAGGGGAAACTAGGTCTTATTGGGATTAGTAGTAATATCTGTGAAAATATATATCCATCACTCAAACACACTTAAAAGAAAGTTACCTGCAATCTCTTGAAACCTTATCTGAAAGTACACAGGCAAGTTCCATCTCTTCTGAAAGCTCTTATACTCCGCTGTCTCATGCAGCAGCCTAACCATATCCACGTCTCCGCAGTACTTCTCCAGCTTCCTCACAAACTGAACACTCTCATTATACCTCCTGTAGAATATCTTAGGGTTGCCAGGCGCAAATATGGAAGCCAAATTAACTTCCAGCCGACTCTCTACCTCGCACCAA
Organism: Cydia splendana; assembly: GCF_910591565.1. Taxonomy (NCBI): domain Eukaryota; kingdom Metazoa; phylum Arthropoda; class Insecta; order Lepidoptera; family Tortricidae; genus Cydia; species Cydia splendana. The sequence goes on along the minus strand of NC_085977.1, from coordinate 13,400,328 downwards.
AAACAATTGACTAAGAATCTATACTGCTTAATGAGGAAAGACATCTTGGAATGTTCCATTACAGAGTGGATAAGCTTAAGTTTTGTATCTAGTAAAGCTAGAATTCTTTCGTAAACTCCTTGGAGACCGTCTTTGCTTCGTTGTAGCGCTGGCTCACTTATAATGTCCTGCAGTAAAGGAGCTATTGCCTGCTTTCTTACAAGCATTTCTGTTTCGGTAACTCTATCTAAAGATGCCAGTGTTAATAATGCTTTAAGCATGTTGTTTTCATCACTATCATTCCAGAATTGGAATAAAAGATCATTTAAATGCTGTATGAGCTTTCCTCCAATATTGTTAAATTGTGTTTTCTGATCTGATTTGATTAAATTGTCACATTTGGAGATGGTAAACTTCAATTGGTTGTACTGCATAGCTGCCCGGTCAGCTAATGCTATCTGTTCATGTGTTTTCTTATTGGAAATATCTTGTAATATATTTTCCAAGGTGGTCAAACTGTTGATAGTTTGACTGTAGTATCTTAAGAGCTGCTTTTTCTTCTGTAGACCATGTCTTTGGTTGAGCCACATTGATAGCTCTTTCATGGCATCATCTAGGCATTGTTTCACACCCTGAAAAATAATAAAATAAAATTTAGATTTATCGAAGAATGTCAATGTTTAACAGGCTCAAAAATATAGCTCTATGTTAATTTAACTAATTCAGTACATATACAATACTGCTAAGTACTAATTTATCGTCATGGCATGCTCAATTCAATTAAGATAAGGCAATATCCCTACCAAAACTTCCCCATTGAGTTGCGTCAGCGGCGTCTGAATTTTCGTGATGGCTTTGTCGAAACCGATGAGCGTCGCCGACAAATTGACGAAATTAGCGTAGTCCTTGTTAATTAACTCTATCATCGCCAGCCTTAGCACTTTTAAATAAGCGCCCAAATCATCTCGCATAGTCTCCAGAGAAGACACATTCTGGTGGTCCGCGAGGAAGTTATCCACGGAAAAATTTGTCTGAAACAATCCCAAACAAATTCCAGACACAATCATAACACTATTATCATTCTAGTGGAATTTATTACTGATTAAAAAGGAAGTGTACCTTGACGAAATCGTTTCGATCGAAGCACAACCCCCCCGGCGCCGGGGGCAGGGTAAACCCCGCAGTGTCGTTCTCCATATTATTAATTTGCTGGCATTATGTTTAAAAAGGCACTACCATTGAGAGGAATCATTGGAAAATGTTTTAATTATCTATTTAGATCGCTTTCTTCGGCGATCATTTTGACACCACTGAGTCACTGACGTAAGTCTGACACATCACACGTCAATTGACAGAGGTGTTCGAGACAGCTTTTTCACCGTCGGCAGTAGTTTCTTGATAAAATTTCTTAAAACAAAGTCACCCGCCACGTCTGTCTGTTTGTATGTTCGCGATAAACTCAAAAACTACTGAACGGATTTTCATGTGGTTTTGACGTATCAATAGAGTGATTCTTGAGGAAAGTTTAGGTGTATAATTTGTTAACCCGTGCGAAGCCGGGGTGGGTCGCTAGTCACTACACCTTATAATAAAACAAAGTCCGCCGCCGCGTCTGTCTGTGTGTTTGTATCCGACGTGTCGGAAGCCGGTGTTGCTCGAAGGTTTGTATTTTCGCGATAAAGTCAAAAACTACTGAACGGATTTTCATGCGATTTCACCTATTCTTGCGGTAGGTTTAGGTGTATAATTTGTTAACCCGTAGTTTTCTAACAATATTACGATGGATTTGTTTTTTGAAATCGTACTATTACTTTCATGCAAATAACAACTGTTTTTAATTTAATGAAAAATAATTTATATTGATTCATTGTTACACATACAGACAAAATTAACTGCAACCATGAATCTAGGATATAACTGGATCTGGCATGAAAGGTGGGGCGAAATGACCGAACGACCGAATGACCGAAAGCGCTATTATTGTTTGTCCTTGTCACAGTCTCACAAATTTTTTGTTTCCCACCGTAAATTTAGTATGGATCATAATCCATACCACCATACACCATACACCATAGTGGGCAACAAATAAATTCGACCAATCATAGTGTCGCATTGCGTATGTTTTGTTTTGTTCCTCACGGAGGCACGCGCATACCACTTCTATAGGATCCTTCCTTCTATGACTGCAACACACTGCGAAATTAATTAACTAAACAACCTATTTAATAGCCTAATTATTATTAACTATAATTTCCGTAAGTACTCGTAGTTAATGAAAACAAACCATAATCGACTCTCATTAAAGAATGTATCATTACACCATTATGTTTGGTACACTTATCGGTAATTTTCCAATTTTAAAACCTTACCAGTTGTAAAATATCATGGCATTTTGAAATTAGCCTCAGACATTTACAGTCTTTTCAATAATGGTTAAAAGTAAAATAAATATCGCAGATCTGTATTTGAGCAGGGCCAAATTTGTAATGTCCTTTTTAGGGGTCTGGATGCCCCCACCAAACGAGTCTATTATGCATAAATGCTATAGGTTTTTCATGCTGTCCTTGCAATATAGTTTCCTTTTATTCCAAGTGATATATATATGTCAAGTACTTGGGGACTTTGAGGAAGTCTCTCAATCGTCTTTCATGCTCCTCACTCATGCTAGTCTGTGTTTCAAGATCACCGTGTTTCACGTTAATATAGAATCGTTCAGGGAACTCCTGGCTCAGATGAACTCTGAAATGTTTATGCCTCAAACTGAGGGGCACGATAAGTAAGTCGACTTCGTATTAAACAGATTAACTAAACTACTTCTTATTAGTTACCGTTACCATCATCACCATTAGTTACCTACTCAAGTTGGCAGACAGTAGAAACGTGCTTAATATACTGATAGCAGTATATTAAATTTTGCAGGACTATATCGTGATTTTAAAGCTGAAAGATGTTTTAGAGACTACCCACGCTTAAATATACCAACCTGTTCCTGTACAGATCACTACTGCCTGATGTCAAATGTGAATTATGATCGACAATATGATAACTTTAATAGGCAAAGTCACAGTAGGTATATTAACTGTAACGATTGCTCTTCAGGATCTTGAAGCTGCAGGCTTCGAGGATCAAGAGACTGCTGTTAGGATTTATGGTCAGCTCTCAGACTACCATTAGCCTGTTCGCTCTTAGTTCGCTGTTCGATGATGCCAATAGAAATTTTCCGTTTAAAATGTGGTAAGTATAGTTATAGACATTTTTACTTGAAAGCCAAAAGAGTCCCCGAAAATCGTAAAAAATCCGATTGCCCCCCACGCTTAGGATCTTTTTTTAATATTTTGTTTTACTTAGGGGACCATATTGGGCGGTCGGGAGGCTCGCACACTCCCTTGTTAAATCAGGACGATTAACAAGGGGGTGCCTAAGCCACCCGACTGCCCAATGGTCCCCTACCTCCCATACTCCATGTAGTGTGTGATCATTTCGGATACTTAATTGATGATTTTCCTTCACACTTCCTCCTCACTGAATTCTAAAATCAGTCTGGTTTCTAAAAACAGGATGCCGGTCAGTCCAGAACCCTCGCCGCAGTACGAGCTCGGCTTTTTGTTCCAATTCGTGACCCTCTCCATGAGCGCGTTCATGTACTTCGGTGTGGACAGTGTTTGTCTGTCCATGGTCATCTTTGGGTGCGCGGAGATTGACATCATTAAAGAGAAGATTATGAACGTAAGCTAATTATCTATGCTACAGGAATGAACATCCTGAAATATTCAACCGCGCACAAATTTTGACTGTAAGCCGTGCAGATGCAGAATTTTTAGACGAGAAAATTAATTTCCTTGAATCTTTAGTTTTTAATCTGGAACCTTGTCTAATTTCATAAATGTTAAAATAAAATTGAGTAGGTACTTAAGTAAAGGCCCCAAGGGTCTAGAATAATGAAAACATTTTCCAGGTTAAGCCAATAGCGGAAAGACGCGTTAATCGGTCCGTTACCGCCAAGAACATTTTGGACGAGCACTACAAAGTTCTGATTGAGTGTGTGGCGCATCATCAAGCCATAGTCAAGTAAGCAGTTCCGTTAGAAGCAAAATTAGGCGTGGACGGTGGTAGAAAAGCCGACCGCAAAATTTCGAAGCGACTTGATACCGCGATTAAATGCACAATAGTTTCCCATATACACTCGAGAGCAAAAAAATCGACTCAATTCGCATTTATTAGTTTTTTTCGTGTTTTTCGAAAACGGTCAATGTTTTAGTAAAAGTGAGATAGCAATATTATTGTTTATTTATTAAGCTATCAAAAACATTAATAACCCATAAAATCGGTTAGGTAATTTTCAGGTAATTGTTATTTTTACAGAAAATGAGATTTTACCTGCTTTGATTACGCACGAGTTGAGCCTCTTTGAGAGCCATAAAAACCGATTTAACCGGTTATTTCTTATCAGTCGCTTATCAGAAGTTGACCTGTGCATCTCACGTAATTATTCACTGGAATCACCTGGATAAAATGCACACCACAGAAACTGAAGTCAGCCAAGTCATCGTTTTGCTGAATCAAAGCCTTAAGCAGCGTAAAGTTGCTGAACAGCTGAATTTAAGTCAGTCTACTGCCTCCAGAGTCTCTACCAAAAGTTCACATGGACTGGAAGGCTTGCTCAGAAACCTGGATCTGGCCGTCCCAGGTGCACATCGAAGAGAGATGACCACTTCATTGTTGCGGCCAGTCTGCGTGATCGACACCGTACCGGCGTTGACATCCAGCAGCAGCTGATGCAGGACCGAGAGCAACCAGTGAGCTCTTGGACAGTTCGGCGAAGACTTAAGGAAGCGAACCTTACCCCAAAAAGGCCTGCCACAGGGCCCAAACTGACCGGGAGGCACTCGGTTTTCCCCTCCATTGATACTTATCCCCGCCCAAATCATGACGGAACCTCCACCGTAGGCGACTGCCTCGGAGATGCAGTATGGCGCATACCGTTCTCCAGGTTTTCGGTACACCTGTCCTCTTCTATTACTGCCATGGAAACACACCCTGCACTCATCACTGAAGAGTACGCGGCTCCATTGCCCGTACGTTCAATTTTCATAAGTCGAAACGAAATCCACGCAAGCGTCCCGGTGCCTCCCTGTCAGTTTCGGCGCTGTAGCAGGCCTTTTTGGGGTAAAGTTGGCTTCCTTAAGTCGTCGCCGAACTGTCCAAGAGCTCACTGGTTCCTCTCGGTCCTGCATCAGCTGCTGCTGGATGTCAACGCCAGTACGGTGTCGATCACGTAGACCGGCCGCAACAATGAAGTGGTCCTCTCTCCTCGATGTGCATCTGGGACGGCCAGATCCAGGTTTCTTCCAGTCCATGTGAACTTTTGGTAGACTCTGGAGACAGCAGACTGACTTAAATTCAGCTGGTCAGCAACTTCACGCTGCTTAAGGCCTTGATTCAGCAAGACGATGACTTGGCTGGCTTCAGTTTCTGTGGTGTCCATTTTATCCAGGTGATTCCAATGAATAATTGCGTGAGATATGCACAGGTCAACTTTTGATAAGCGACTGATAAGAAATAGCCGGTTAAATCGGTTTTTATCAAAGGGGCTCAACTCGTGCGTAATCAAAGCAGGTAAAATCTCATTTTCTACAAAAATAACAACTTCCTGAAAATTACCTAACCGATTTTATGGGTTATTAATGTTTTTGATAGCTTAATACATGAACAATAATATTGCAATCACACTTTTACTAAAATATTTACCGTTTTCGAAAAACACGACAAATACTAAAAAATGCGACTTGAGTCGATTTTTTTGCTCCCGAGTGTAAGTGATGCTAAGTACGAATTTGATAGTCTGCCACGGCGGAACTTGCCGAAAGTACAAAAAAGAAGGCCACTTCCGGTGTGAAAAAGGGGGGCATTTAACCCATTTGATACCGAAATAATAGTTATGGCAGTAGTTAAAAAATTTACTGGTAGACGCAGAAAAGCGAAATATGTCAGTATTTTTTTTGCAATAAGTGCTTGGCAGACGCTCTACCCCTGCAGGGGCCCCTATATTAACCCATCTGATACCACCATAAAACCAATTCCAGTCGGTAGGTATGCACCCTCATTGCAGGAATATATAAGTCTGCCAAGGCTTTTCCTGCCGAAACACCTTGACAGACGAGATTATGTAAGCAAGTTGGCAAGATCACAATCGGTTACCCTAAATTAACCCATCTGATACCACCATGAAACCAATTCCAGTCGGTTGGTATGAACCCTAAGCTCATTTCAGGTATATATTTTAAGCCACTGTATTCCCGCCCTCTCACTTTTGTCCTTGGTAAAAAACGACACCGAGTTTGTTTTCAGTTACTTCGATTATCTTTGTTGCTGTCGACGTGTTATTTAGCTATACAAGGTGTTCGTTTTTCAGGTTCATCAAGCAGGTGGAAGACACGTACCATTCGTACTTGCTTTTTCAACTCAGCGGCGGCGTCGGGTTGATCTGCATGTCAGCTTTACGCCTACTAGTGGTATGCTCTATGCTCATCTCGCTTTGTCTCATCATCATCTTCTTCGCGTTATCCCGGCATTTTGACACGGCTCATGGGAGCTTCTTGGCAACTAATCCCAAGAATTGACGTAGGCACTAGTTTCTACGAAAGCGACAGCCATCTGACCTTCCAACCCAGGGGGGAAAGTAGGCTTTATTAGGATTAGTCCGGTTTCCTCATCACGACGCTTTCCTTCACCGAAAAACGACTGGTAAATTATCAAACGATTGTAAAATATCATTTCGTACATAAGTCCCGAACAAGCCGGTTTCCGAAAAGGCTATAGTACCATAGACCATATCCATACGCTGCGGCAAGTTATACAGAAGACCGAAGAGTATAACTTGCCATTATGCTTAGCGTTTGTGGACTATGAGAAAGCCTTCGATTCGGTGGAAACATGAGCGGTGCTTGAGTCTCTTCAGCGATGCCATATTGACTATCGGTACATCAAAGTGTTGAAGTGTTTGTATAGTAACGCCACCATGTCGGTCCGAGTACAGGAGCAGAGCACGAGGGCGATTCCATTGCGAAGAGGCGTAAGGCAGGGAGACGTTATCTCTCCAAAACTGTTTACTGCCGTAATGGAAGACGCCTTCAAGCTCCTGGAATGGGAAGGACTTGGCATCAACATCAACGGCGAATACATCACTCACCTTCGGTTTGCCGACGATATCGTAGTCATGGCAAAGTCGATGGAGGAACTCAGCATGATGCTCGATGACCTCAACCGAGTTTCACAACGGGTGGGCTTGAAAATGAACATGGACAAGACGAAACTTATGTCAAATGCCAATGTTGTGCCCATCCCAGTCTCTGTTGGGAACTCGGTACTCGAAGTTGTTGACTCGTACATCTACCTAGGACAAGTAGTCCAATTAGGTAGGTCCAACTTCGAGAAAAAGGTCAACCGCCGAATCCAACTCGGTTGGGCAGCGTTCGGGAAACTACGTAATGTCTTTTCGTCCGACATACCTCAGTGCCTCAAGACGAAAGTCTTTAATCAATGTGTGTTACCAGTGATGACTTACGGCTCCGAAACGTGGTCTTTCACTATCGGCCTCATCTCAAAACTAAGTCGCTCAACGAGCTATGGAGAGGGCTATGCTCGGAGTTTCTCTACGTGATCGAATCAGAAATGAGGAGATCCGTAGACGAACTAAAGTCACCGACATAGCCCACCGGATTAGCAAGCTGAAGTGGCAATGGGCAGGCCATATTGCACGCAGAGAAGATGGCCGATGGGGTCGAAAAGTGCTCGAGTGGAGACCACGGACTAGCAAGCGCAGCGTAGGACGTCCACCCACAAGATGGACAGACGATCTTGTTAAGGTCGCCGGAAGACGCTGGATGCGGGTCGCTTCCAACCGGCACGTATGGAGGTCCAAGGGGGAGAGGCCTATGTTCAGCAGTGGACGTCTTATGGCTGAGATGATGATGATGATGGTGACATAAGTTACGAAAAACTCATTGGTACGAGCCAGCGGTTTGAAATCGCGACCTCCGGATTGTAAGTCGCACGCTCTTACTGCTAGACCACCAGCGCGCAGTCGCTTTGTCTATTTCTAATAACAAGCAAAAAGTTTGAAATCGTAACTCGACTGCGAGTTTTTTTTAAAAAGCTATTAGAGCCTCTTTAAATTAATGGGATTTCATTTGTATGTACAGGTGGACTGGAAGAGTGTCGAGTTCGTGTCAGTGGTGATGTACCTGCTGGCGATGATCAGCCAGCTCTTCGTCTGTTGCTGGACCGGCCACGAGCTCACCGCTACTGTACGTGTACCTACCTACACCTGATTCACCCAATCTACGGATTATTAGGAGGAGGATTAACCATGTCGATCCACATTTGGTTACATTGAGTTTGAGTTAGAATGAAATGGCAAAAGTACTCGTAGATCATCCGGTTCGAAGGACCAATACCAGAAACATTATAATTTCACGGCTACGGCTGTTTCCGTTGCTGTCAATGATTTTATTTGTAGGTACCTAATGATCGAATGCGTTCACTGTTCAAACATATTTTTCATGATATGATTCTGCACAACACCCATAACATACTCATTCTCTTACACCAAAAAGTTAGTATGGTATGACAGGTAGGTAAATACAATAAGGTAAGTGCATATTGTAAACATACGCCAATATACCTAAGATAAATACGTACATTTACGCTGTACCTGCAATTGAGGAGAGTATTTTCAAAAGGTCTTATTTCTCTATGAACACCATACAAAAATAAGTGCTTTTGAAAAGACATTCCTCAATGAGGGTTTCCGCGATCGAGATTTTCACTAGATGGCAGCACCGTGACGAGAGGTCTTTTTGACAGCTGCTGTCAAAATCCACCAATAAAAAAAACATGGTTAAACATGAAGTGTTATGAACCCCCTGGGAGGTGCAGAAGCGGATGTTGAAGCTCGCATCAATAAAGCCCGCGCCGCATATGCGCAGTTGAAACCCGTATGGACTTCCACAGTCATCACTCGCCGCACCAAGCTAAGGGTTTTCAACTCGAACGTAAAGTCGGTCCTCCTATATGGATGCGAGACATGGCCCGTCAAGCAAGACATAACCAGTAGACTCCAGGTGTTTGTAAACAAGTGTTTGCGGCGAATCGTAGGGGTCTACTGGCCACGGACCATCTCCAATGTTAAACTATGGGAACTGACTGGCCAAAACCCTTTAGCTAAGGAGATACTTCTGCGGAAATGGCGCTGGATAGGACATGTTTTACGAAGGCCAAACAATCACCTATCCAAGCAAGGGCTGACCTGGAAAATTCCCGGAAAAAGAGGACAAGGTCGCCCACGTACCACCTGGAGGCGCGCAGTGGAAAAAGAGGCGGCATCAGTTGGCCTCGGCTGGGCGGAGCTGGAAGAGGCCGCGCTGGACCGCGAAGAATGGAAATCCCTTCTGAGAGCCCTATGTCCCTGATGAGGGATAACAGGATATCATCAAACATGATTGGTGGATTATGACAGCTAGACCTCTCGCCACGGTGCTGTCATCTAGTGAAAAAACTCGATCGCGGAAACCCTCCTTCGAAACACTTAATATATTGTTATGGACAGAGTTCGGAGCTCCACACGGTGGTGTACGAATGCTGCTGGTACGAGCAGGACGTCCGCTTCAAGCGCACGCTGCTGTTCACGATGATGCGCCTGGGCCGGCCGCTGGAGCTCCGCGCCGGCCGCTACGTCACGCTGTCCAGGCAGACCTTCGTTGCGGTATCTATACTACTTGATGCTTATGCTTTCCTGGTACAAAGGTAAACTTAAATATTAAGGACAATGGATGACTGACCAGGGTAATTTTCTGGCTGGTTACCTCTTTCAAGTAGGTACCAGAATAATGGTTCGTTTATTTAATTTATTTATTTTGTTCCAGATTCTACGCATGTCCTATTCGTATTTTGCTGTATTAAAGCAAGCTAGCAGTAGAAACTAAGTTGTAGAATTTGAAAATTAGACTAGATTTCAAACTCAAGCTATTCGTACCTACATTAACATTAAATTAACTGCTTCTTAAATACATAAATTATTTAGTGGCCTGATTAAGATGAATAGGTAATAACCTTCTTCTTCTTCAACCTAGCGGTTTTCCGGCCTAGCGCCAGGGTCCGCTTTCCTGCTCAGTCTTCTCCACTTTGCCCGGTCTTCGGCATCCTCAGGTGTGAAATTGTTCTCTACCATGTCCGCTATAACCTATTAATTTATATTATTTTTTTTAAATCAAACTCGTAAATTGTTAATAGCATAGCAATTTATTCGTGATTTGTACGCTACGCTGCTATTAGAAGTATTAGAAATTGTGGTTATAATTATCAATCTTTGTCAATTTAATTGCAATTAGCGGGGTAGCTAATTCGCACCTTGGAGTTGTAAACAAATCGAATTACAGTTGGAAGTTTAGAACCAAGTTATAAAGTTTGTTCCGTATACAGTATGTTGTGCGCCGAGCTAATATGTATATCTATTTAAAATGAGAGATGTTACAATTACAAGCAACTTGGTATAATAATGTAAATTGGTCTCTTTAATAAATATACCTGACCTACTTTACATCTGCTTAGTATCATACTAAAATTGTATATTTAACCATTAACAATAATAACATATAAAATCATAGAGGAATTTAGTTTTATATTTATTTAGACAGAAAAATATAAAACCTGGACATGATGCTGCCCGAACTTAATCTTTGCCAAATAAATTGGGCGTGTAAACTGGCTGTAGATACTGCATGTAGGAGACCAATTTAACCTGGCTCCATAACCTGTAATGGCGCTTATGGAAATATCAACTAAGGAGCAATGAGATCTAAATCTGAGTCATTTGGGCTATCAGCAATAAATGACTTGATAAAACACCCTATAGTTCTTCAAACCGTATAAAACTGCCGCAAAACCAATCATCCCAAGCTCACACCACTCAACATGGCGGTGAGCACGGTAAACAATGTAACTCTCTTTCTAAACCGTCCTCGAAATATCCTCTTATATCTCGGAATATGGCTCAAACCTGCCAACTACGTCTCCTTGTACGTCGCCTATGCCATTATAGTTATGTTCACCCAATATTCCTTTGTCTTCTTCGAGTTTATATACATAGCTTTAGCTTGGGGAGACATGGACGCGGTCACAGAAGCTTCGTTTCTGCTATTCACACAGGCGTCCGTGTGCTATAAAGTTACAAGGTTTATGATAAATAAGAATAACTTGGTATTTCTCTTGAGCTTCATGGAAGAGGAGGTGTTTCGGGCGCAAAACGAGAGACATGTAAGGTGAGATGTTTTCCACTCATTCTTCACATTTGTAGAATATATTTCACTCTCAACTTCACGGGCTTAACTTCATTGTTCTTCAGTATTTTACTAAAGCATTTGTGACTAAACCTAGAAAATAAAAAATCCTTTTTGTCGTAATTAGAGCGACTTGTCTTATGCGTAATATGCGTTGCGTTTTTGTAATTCTTTCTGATGTGCAAACGGTGCAACAACTTTTGAGCAGCGGCGTGGCCGAAACGGTCCTTAATCCCGATTTTGATTGACAGATGTCTCCTGAATCAATCTATCATGATAAAGCGCCTGTGCCTGTTTTTCCTCGGAAGTGCGCTGACTACTTGCACATTGTGGGGACTCATGCCCATTGTCGACAGCACTGGTGGAGAGCGTATCTTTCCCTTTTTGATCTGGTACGTCAAAACGAGTTTTTATCCGATTTTATTTTGTATAGGACGATCAGCCATAGCTGTTACTGCTGTTAGTGCCGATCGAATCTACTATATGCAAAACCATATAGTAGATTGCATGAGAAAAATCTCATGCACATGCAGTTCGATGTTCATATAGACGCAACCAAAATGGGACTTGGAGCCATAATGTTACAAGATGCTGATCGGTCTTGTGCTAACTACGTATTACTCAAATTAACTCAGTCAAGTTTATTTAATTCAAATACCGCATGAGCTGGGCAAATTCGCTAGATAGTGTTGAGCTTTCTGTATTTAGAGACCCTAAGCACTTTTTATACCCGGCTTGGTTTTTCACGAAATTAATTATGAGAGATTCCATTTCATTTATAAAATTGGTGATGATTGTAGTGTATTTTGCAGGATGCCAGTAGGTCCCGAGAAGTCTCCCCAGTATGAGTTGGGCTACTTTTACCAGATGGTAGCCATCTACATCAGCGCATTCCTATTCATCGCAGTTGATAGCGTCGCTCTATCCATGATCATGTTTGGATGTGCGCAGCTGGAGATTATCATGGATAAAGTAGAACAGGTAAGTGTAGGTTATAAATTGGTGGTATTAAATTATGTTTTTTTAATGAAATAGTCAAGACTGGGATAAGTGGAAAGGGAGGAGGGAGGCTTTTGCCCAGTAGTGGGACACTCTAGGCTCATATACATAAATAAATAAAAATGAAATAGTCAGCTAACGAGAAGACAACTCACTTAACGGGATGGGTCATTGTCGTCCATTGAAGTAATCTTGTCATAACGAATAGGAAACCCATCTTGTGTGACGTGTGACCAGCGGGCGCAGCATGGTTTCATTTTTATCGCATGTCACTATGCCCGTCACTTTCGCAATTAAATACTAGTTAGAACGTGACAGGCATGGTGATAAGCGATAAAAATGCGACCGTGCTACCGCCGCAGAGCTATATCTTAGTAAGCTATTTCCTCTAATTAAAGGGTGGTTTAGTAAAGCGCTAGCTTATAAACACAGCAGAAACTCCAGAAGGTTTACTTATTTTTTTGAACTGATGTAAAAGATTGATTTCAATTTTTTGAAGTTCCTCTGGTATCAAAGGTAGGTATTCCATCTGTCCAATATCTTGGTTCAATGTGCATTGCGTCTCACTCTCACTAAGCAAAACGTGAGAATCGTGAGATGCAAATACACATTGAACAAACAAATTGGACAGGTGGAATACTACCCTAATACACCATATTTTAGACTTGTGACTTTATTGTAAAGTAAGAAGGTATATTTTGCAGATAAAACGAGTGCCAATGTCCGGCAAGCTCAAGAGGCAAGATCGAGAGCAGCTCATCCAAGAGAATCAAGTTTTGTTCGTGGAATGTCTCAAGCACCATCAAGCGGTGATACGGTCAGCATAATGTTTTCCGATTAACGTCTTTTCTGGTCATTAGTCATGTAATGACGGGTAATTTCAGTTGAAACAATTTACGACATTAGGTAAAGTTTATTTAAACCGAAATTGACCACTTTCCTCAAAAGTGATTGTAGCTAAGTACTTGTCATATAATCTATTGGTTTGTTTCTGGGTGATTTGCAAGAAATCATCTTCTTGGGCTTATTTTCCTTGCCTCTTCAGTAATTAACAAGTCATTGTAAGATCTATTTCAGGTTCATAGAGTCGGTAGAGGACACCTACCACGCCAACATATTCTTCCAGCTGAGTGGGAGCGTTGCCATCATCTGCATCATTGGACTTCGGATAACAGCCGTCTGGTCATATTTATTCATTTTTTTGCTTAAGTGTCTCAGATGTGCTTTATGAAAAAAGCTTTCAACAAAAATTCTCTGCACCATGAAGTTAGAATACGATGATTAAGATGATAATTGTATCTTAGTGTTTATGTTCCGCAGACAACGCCAGGCAGCGTGCAGTTCATCTCGATGCTGAACTACATGGTGACGATGCTGTCGCAGCTTTTTCTTTATTGCTGGTGCGGGAACGAGCTTACAATACGAGTAATATCTTTATTCAAGTTAATCTTATGTTAAAGCAACAGGGTTACATAATCATCACAACTATCATAAGTCAGGAAGGTGGTTAAAATGAGTCCTTGGTGAAATTACAGCGCATTAACTCGATGAGCTTTCTCTGCGACGGCCTGATATTTATGTCATGACAACGCTATCTAATGTTTGTCGCATTAACTACTTGGTTAGTTGGTTCACGTATCTTCTCCTTATGCAGCTAGCATGACCAGCTGCGAAGTTACAAGAGATAACACATCCTTTCCGTTCCCCATCATCACTTTAGCACAGTTACTGTGCTGGCTGTAGTAAAGGTTAAACTGCCAAGCTTTTTCTAATTACTACAGTACTACTTTTCGACGCCATGTCAAACACAAAAGCTGTCACACGTACGCCACGTCACCGAAGTGTCACAACTGAAATTGAACTTTATGCATATGCACGTAGGTCTATGTTGCTCTGTGGTCTGTGACCGATTAATCCGTCTTTGGTGTTGGACCTGCGGTGGGGATATATCGGTCATTGGTGTCCAACAGGTTAAGCTATCTTGCATGGATGAGATGTGCTAGAGGCCTTGGGCCGGCCTGCATCTCTTCTCTTGTCTTTCTTATTTAATTTTAAAGCCCCGAATAATTTCGGCATGTTACAAAAGGCGTCTAAACCCAATTAATTTGACTCGTACCAGTAATATTTATTTCCTGACTTCTGTAACACAGGTCTTTACCTAGCTCAGAAGTCAGGGACTTTAACACCTACCTGTAACTTGTTTTTGTCAATAAAAAATATTTTTTTTTCCAGAGCGAGCTTCTCCGGGAAGTGATGTATTTGTGCCCGTGGCACGAGCAGTCCAACAGCTTCCGAAGGTTGCTGTGGGTGGCCATGGAGCGGATGAAACGGCCTATCATCTTCAAAGCTGGACACTATATACCGCTTTCCCGGCCAACTTTTGTTGCGGTAGTACACTTTTTACGTGATATAAAATACAGGGGACACTCCATAGTAAAACTCTTAACAATAAGACTTCTATTGCCTTGTTTCTTTCTGATTTGTTAAGAGTGGCCAATTACTATAGCAGTGATTCTAAAGGTTTTGGTTTTTCAAACCTTTGCCAATTTTTCCTAGGTTTTAAGTCATACTCAGAAACTATGGAGACCAGCTCCGATATCACAAAAAAAATGGTTTTCCCAGAACATCAACATCTGATCAGCCAAATTATGTGAAACAGGCAATTATTTTCGCAATTTGGGAGTTAGTCCCATAGTATGATGACCTGTATATTCTCCTCGAAAAATCGGCTAAAATCGGTTAAAAAACCACCCCAAAGAAATACTCGAATACCAGGCAAAAATCGTATACGAAACCACTCAACTTTTATATCGATGATTGCATCTTTTCAGATTCTACGGTCGTCATATTCATACTTCGCCGTCCTCAACCAAACCCAGAACAAGGAGAAATAGTAATTAATACAACCATCCACAAATTAGTTGTTTATTTATAAACCGCGTATCACATATGCGTAGTACAGTTACGACATTTTAGGCAAAAGTGTGCTTAGTTTATGAAAATTATTAAAAATACACTTTTTTTGTAATACTCAACGACACTTAACTTATAATAATTTAGTCCAATAGATAAATTCGTGCGCTTAAATTAAAAACTTCAACAACAGCGACAGCGAAGTGAAACAATTACAACCACGGTTTAGAATTTGATTTGCGATTCGTGATGGTGAGAAGAACGCTTACATGTACAAACAACAACACTCTTTACTGTCCATACCTGGACCTGACCTGACCTGGACCTTATGCCTTTTGTAATAAGATCCACCGATGGACAGTTAACAGTGAGGACGATGGTATAAGGTCTTCGTTCAATCCAATATCTGTGTTGGCCTTTAAAAACTAATCGCGTATCGACAGTGACTTGGACGCTTGGAAGCACTGCAGCTGCATTCCCGCAGCTCGGCCTTCGGCCTCGCTTTAGATGACTGAATCTTAATCTTTACAAGCCATCGTTGGCTTGTAAATATGTTTGTGAACTCGACCGTACACATTGGGCCAGCGTTAACCAATCTATAGTACACATACCTACCTAATAATGCGTTATAACAGCCAAACGTTAATTGCGATGCTCTAGAGCCGTCTTGTGAAAAAAAAAAACATTAAAGTCCAGACGTTCGAAGTAGGTATTTATACCAAGCGATAATTTTATTTTATAAATCGCAACCACGGCCAATAACACAGATATTATTAGATTGAATAAAAGCACACACCGTACAAATGCGTTCGAGGACATAAAAAGCTAAGTATCAATAAGCGTATGAAAAAAAAAACAAATCGCTGATATTTTTCTAGATACTTACCTTAATACATCCCAATCAAGCACAATAAAGCATTACTCACAATCTTGAATTTCATTTAATCTATACTTTAAAACACAAGGAGGAAAAAGCCTTAGAACATCAGGAATTGTTGATAAAGGTAACAGTCAGTCGATTACACTTACGTGATAAAATATGATAAGTTTCAATAAATAATAGGACATTGTGCAATGTGGAGTTACGCACAATGTGTTTCATCACACTTGCGAGGAAAGTTAAATTAATATTAAAAATATTGTTTAAATCAAAAATGGCAATTATTCGTCCGTCATCTTGTTAAAAAGTGTTCATTCGTTCATGAAATGTGGAAATAATCTTTAAGCGCCATTTGCACCATCCCACTAACCCGAGGTTAGCCTGGAGTTACCATATCGCATGGCTATCAGGACCATTTGACACATGGTTAACGGTTTAACCGGTTAACCCCAGGTTAGTGGGATGGTGCAAGTGGCGCTAAGACAGGCATTTAAGTCTTGATTGAACTTTTGTAAAAAACCGACTTATTGACGAAATTATAAAAAAAACTCCCTTGGGAGTAATATCAGTTGTTACTCCCTCTACGCATACGTCGCAATACATCTTACAAGCAAGTGTGATGAAAAAATTTCTGGCCAGTTACACCGTTCCAAATTATTATTTCACTAGTCACTATAGGTGCACATGCATATGATACTGGTTGAAAATATTTACCTACCCTCTTCGCGAATATTTGCGAAGTGAAAGACAGAGATAGCGAAATATATCTCTCAATTTTATATTCATTGCATGGTTAATACATTAAAATTAAAAACTAAAAATACATTATTTCATGTCAGAACATATTTTCTCATAATTGTATTGAATAAAAATAATGATTATATCACGGTCAAAACTAATTATATCTAAATATAATACCCGTTATAATACAATAATAAAAATAAATAGATTTTTAACGGTGTACCAGCCAGGAATAAAGCGCATTTTGCAGAAGCAAAATTGACTTTAATAATTGTAATTATAAAAAATGTGCGTAAAACAAAAATGCGATAGAGGACCCCAAGTATCACAGCGATACGTTAAAGATATGGGAATCAGTACATGTATATTAATACATATGTATATCGTAATTAATCCAATAGCCCTGTAAGCAATGTTTCAGAGGAAATTATAGGTTACAGAGGCCGCGCGCGCTCTCTGATATTCTTACCAACCATTTATATCACAAAGCCACAAATTCAAAATTTCTTTATAGATGACCTTCCATGGCATTTTTTTTTTCAAACATGCGTCCTTTTTAGTGGCTTTCAGCTTTTTACTGGTTGGCCAGCCGGACTATGCTTAAGCGGACGAGGTATTCAAAATGATCTTGACTACTAAGAGAATAAGAGCGCGTCAAGGTAATTTTGAACACCTCGCCCGCTTAGCAACTTCTGCTGCTGACTGTACGTGGTATACGTGACGCTATTTTTTTAATACTTGTTTGTTGTGTTTGATACTTGATACATATTTCTACAGGTTATTAAGGTTGCTAACATACTCGTCACGTCTCCGAAAAAGTAGATCTTTTTGTGGAATGCCCCTTCTGCACAATTACAAGTCGATAATTTGTTTCTATCTATAAACAATGTTTGATAAACGCGCTCGAGATCGCCGATCAGCGAAATCGACTCCACACTCGCGTTCGCGGCTTTGCGCCGCGATTCGCGCACGAGTGTGGAGCGGGCTATGCTATATAACTTTGTGACCACACTGGTTCATAAGCACCGGTTCATATTGACAAAGAATTAGTGCACTTACATACATATCGTTAGACAAAACTGATTTTACATTTTATTTAAAGTTCGATAACGTGATACACAGAACTCTATGCGCTAATAAATAATTCAAGAATAAATATAATCAAACAAATGGCAGTTCATCTAACTTCGAGTCACAATCAACAGATTCAAACAAATTTTAATCACGAACGTCGTCTAAAAAAAAAACACAACCGATTTTTTAAAACGAGTTAAAATCACAATTATAGGGCATTTGCACACTCGCCCTAACTTTGAAACAATCGCTTTAAGTGGGGTATACACTGATGAAACTAAAGGCTATTCTACACGATCTGACAGCTTATTGTTTTCAGACCCAGAACAGATCGTAATATCTGAAACAATTTGCTTCCTGACAAACAATAAATAGAAGAATTTAAAGCGCATGTTGTCTGTTATACAGTGTAGGTACATGATTCTATTCACCCCGTTTTAAGGGGCTACTACAAAACCGAGCAAAAGGCCCATCAGATATTTGCGCTAGATGTGTAGAATACTGCCGATAGCTCCAAATTTGACCCCGCTTAAAAAAAAACCTAAAATTAATCTATCTAAAGAGCGATCGCTATGTCACTACGTCTATGTCTAGGAATGGTAGGAGTTAGCACTACTGTCCGCTTCATTATTTGTTGCCTAATATACTGTTCTAATACGTTTGGCGTCAAAGTGTTTTCAACTCTCACAACAAGACATAAGGTCTATATCACGCCGAAAGGTCATTACAGAATTATCTATAATTTAAATGTAAATATACGCTACCGTAAAAATATAACTACTACATTTAAACAGCACTAAGTTGCTATGTCGCTGTCTCTTTAGGAAATTTGTTAGTAGCTAGAGATAATAAAATAATTAATATTATTTTGGGCCAAGCCGGTTCTCCACTAGAGACCCAGAGAGCTTTGCGGTAAGTATAGGTTTCATATGTCGATCATGCTAGAATAGATGACAATCGTTTGCAGAAAACGAAACGAAACGCTATAATTCCCATTCATTATTTACGTATCCTAGCGTTTCGTTTTGTTTTCTGCAAACAATTGTCATTTTGGCTAGCCCCCCTGCGTTTGTCAAGACAGAGATTGTATATGTAATAAGGTATCCAAACTCAACAGTAGTAAAACTGTCCCCACCTACTAAAACTGAACCAAACCAAATGTTAACTCGCCTTTATCATTAATTCATTTTCTGAGTTTTAATTTATTTGTATTTAGTGGAGAAACAGCCTTATAGTGCACCGAAGAGAAACATTTCTATTCATACCACAATTCTGTTATGTAAAGAAGGCGTAATTTTCTCATGTTTCGACCAAAAATGCTTGAAAGATTCGCATTAGTATACCTATTGTACATTTTCTTTAGATTTATGTACATAGGTATTATACCTTAAAACCTTGGCTTAGAAGCGATTTTGCATTAATAACTGCTAGAAGGGATCTCAACGTATCTATTTGAAATTGCCTGAAAGTAGCTATTCTCTACCAGTCAAGCAGTGTACAGTCGACGTCAAAGATATGTTCACGCTTTTCCACCTTACTCCTTTATAATAAGGCTACTGTGTAAATATTTCTTTGACGTCGACTGTACCTACTTAGTGATGTGTTTTGCGATCCGTTTCGGTCATACATTTTCGAACTGTGAATTATAGACTTTTTAAACATCAGTGTGATGGATCATTAAATTGGCACATTTGAACGACATTTACGCCTTATTTCATAATAGAATTACCCTCTACATTAAGAAGTACACGAAATGAATGCATTCCACAAGTGGAAGTCCCTTTCTAACAAAAGCAGTCAAAAAGCTTGTAACTTGTAATACAAGTGGAAGTCCCTTTCTAACAAAAGCAGTCAAAAAGGGACTTCCACCTGTATTACAAGTTACAAGCTTTTGATAAACAGTGACGCTATGGCACTACACTAAGCGTGGTCCAGTTGATATCGTCACGTATTATAACAAACTATTATGGAAAATAAGAAAATATACATTCAACGGGTTATCTTGCGTAGTAATTCCTTGGTAGATATTTATAATTTTTGGCAAGTAAACGTCAAAGCATACCGATCATTAACAAAGAAGATTAACAATATGCCGATGACGAATAAAAGGAAAGTATTTCAATAATTAACGAAAACATCTCAGAAGAATCACACGTCTTGAGGTTGGATTAAAACGTAACGTATGATTACAAATAATCGTTAGCAGTGTACGCATTGTAACATTGTATAAAAACAATTGCTGAATCTCAATGAGGTACCTAATATGTTGGCAACTTGGATTGTATAATTTGTGCATCTTAATGAAAACTATTGTAATCATATGTAACTACCAGTATAAAAGATTGTCCGTGTAATCATTAATTGTACCGTAAGCAAATATCATTAAAACCGTTGAAATGATTGATTTTGACGCCATATACCGGAATTACCACGTATTACGCCCGGTTCGCTCGAAACCGATATATTTGAGCAACTCACTATATGCGTGGCTAAGTTGAAGGCTACCCGTTAAATAGTAAATCAACAGCTTAAACCACAATAGCTACAATAACTTACCATTTAAAATAATGGCATATGCTAGTAAACTATTTGTGGTTTATGACGTCGACATATCTACTCATAAGAATTGCAGCGTAAATAGCATAAACATATCTATTGTTAAGTGCATTAAAATATTTTGAACATGAGTACTGGCACTGTTTGTATTAGAATGTAGTGGAAACCGTTTTGTCATTTGATTATAAACCTTGTCTTATAAGCATTAGGTCGATAATTGAATTGGAGTAGTTTAGTTCAGTATTTATAGGTAATTACGGTTTATTTATAATTTAGAGTCATCAAGTGTTTACCGTCAAAATTATATACAGACAGTGCCGTTACCCTACTATTTTCCCATTATAGATAATAAATTTAATAAGCTAAGTAATCAACAAATAAATTTAATTTTTATAAGCTGTCCAAACAATTGAAAATAACATAAATATTTGACGGAAAAGCTATATCTATCTATAAAATTTCAATCGTGTTAGCACATTTACCAAATAACCGTATATAAATAATTTAAAAACATTACCAGCTACGTACAACTAATTTGCAACATATACATACCTAAATATACATAAAGGTTCTACGTAATAAAATGGTAAACATATTTTGTACAATGATTTCATTATTTGTTCATCAGTATAAGCAATAATGGATTTTATTATCAAACGATAAGGATGTTAATCGTTTGTAGTTAAAAATAGACACCTAAACCAATAGACGTGCGGAAGCAAAGTCAAATAAGAATTCGTAACGTAAAAAGTAACTTCCTATAAAACTCCAAAATGGCATTACATTTTGGGAGGTGAATACTAGTTAGAACTATGATTCTAGGTAGGTCATATTGAACTACTTTTACTATGGGGTTGAACACGATGTCGCAGAAATAAATTTGATTTTATGCCCATTCAATTTCCACTAGTATGTGAGAAAATTTGTTTATATTAGTCATATTGTCAAAAAGCCAACTTTTTATGTTACGAATTCTTATTCAACCACGCTCATCCGAAAGTTGTCTATGGTTTTAAGTGACAGTAAAAAACTTGGCGAATTTCGTGTCGTCTATACACAGCCTTATTATTTATTTGAATACAAGCCCTTAAGTCGAATGCCGCAACCTAGTCAAAAAAGCCGAACCGGAGTATTTAAAAATATACCTTCTTTCCATTGCGTTAGACACCATTTCCTTCGACTGGACGGGCTGCGGGCTAATATAGCCCGTGGTAGTAAGCGTTATACATCGAATAACATTGAAAGCTGTTTAGGGTAATACTAAAAACTTTTCTGAGGCAAAAATAAAAAAAATATTTGATTTTTAAACATTTTTCTTATTGTATAATTTGTACTGTGAGAGCTCCAGAAGTAATTAAGCGAGCGAAGTATCCAAAACGATCTCCACAAGCTTTAGGTCTCTCAACAATAATATATTGGCAAGAAAATTTACAACTCGGTTAAGTACTTCTGATGTTGACTGTACATTTCAAATACGGATAATCTATTATGAGATTGATAAATGATAAAACGCCATATTCATTGGTGTGAAAAATTATAAACCTCAGAAAAGTTTTCAATATTTCATTAATATTATAGTAGGTTACAACATTGACTGTGTTGCTAGTTGTAAAAATTGGGAAAAATACATTTAGGTCTCATAATTGTAAGGTTTTTTTTGACTTGCACCATAATACTATTTAAGACTTAATATTAATACTATGGGGATAACAAGTACAGTCAGTTTAACAGTACTACTCTTTATAAAATATGTAATACTTTTTTCCATACGCCGGCACAGAATAAATAATAGTACTAGGTACAGAAGACTCGCTCTCTAACAAAACGCGTCTGTTACGATCAGGACAGGTATGGCCGCTAGGTGGCGACAGCGCCACGCGCGGCTTATGGCTAGCCACCAAAATTGGTGTGGAACGGATGTACTTTTAGCTACCTGTAGCAAAGCGACGAAATCGCGGAGTGAGCCACGCCTGCGACATTTTTTCTCATACAAATTTATATTTGCATGTTGATATTAAAATCCAGTCGCTTGAGAATAAATCTTACATTCAACCTACTAAGGTTCATTATCTTTTGATTCCGACGAGCATGGTAACATCGCCCACACTGTTAACTGTACATCGGTGGACCTTATGCCTTGATGTACAGTTAGGAGTGTTACTGTTTGTACATGCTAACCCCACAGTTGAGTTTTGTTCGACAGTTTTAATGGCAAGTATTTGAAGATTGGTATAAATGTTACATTGAATATGTTTTCAGTTTGTCTCTTATGCCCTTTCAATATCACATTAAATTCGTAAAACTTGTTTTTCTATTATTTTTAAACAAAACATATTTATCAATTTGTAAACGCTATGTGCGTAAATGTGACCTTTCGTGAGTCCAAATATTTCGACTATGTATTTGGCATATAAATACCGTCAAATAAGTAGTCGCACACATAGCTCATAGCAAGCAGGCAAAGAGAATAGAGTGTATAGATAGAGGCGGATTGTCAAAGTAAATTATGTAGCCACTGTAAATTTACTGATGCCATCTTTCGACAGAATATTAAAACTGTTAGAACGCCATTTGACTTTGATCCTTATTCTTTCACTGATATGTGTTAACTTGTTAAATATTAATATTAACGCCATCTACTCGACTGTAGGCCAAAGGTATGGTGCAATCTTTTCGAGTGATGGCGCTATAACCTTCAGCCTACTCTCGAGTAGATGTCGTTAATATTAATATTTAACAAGTTAACACATATCAGTGAAATAATAACGATCAAAGTCAAAAGGCGTTCTAACAGTTTTAATCTTCTGTCGAAAGATGGCACTAACTGCACTGTAGCTACATAATTTACCATGACAGTAACGAGCTATTTCAAATTCTCTTTGGCTCAGGTAATAAATCCAGATCTTTATGTGGCACCCTTGAGTCCCACAAACGCGATATAGCGTCACAAATGACAATTATGTACAATTCTAAATTGATAACAACCATGCCGCTTTTCTGGCAAATTGAGACCCCTGGGACTCCAAGGATTAATAGAGTAAAAATATCATTATTACGAAGAACAGTCGTTGTGTTAAAGTGAATAATAAAAGGGCCTAAACGACATTATTTCTATACACGTTTAAAACATGACAGTGACAGTTGAAATCTGACTAGATGACATTCAGAATAAACATAAAGAACTAATATAAAACGTCAATAGAACTACGAGGGAATATTCGAGTGGAAAGTTTAACATTTGAGCGTAGTGTCGTCTCGTACTTGCTTACAATTACTGACTCACCCTTGTTTATTCAACCTTGGCAATACCTGCAAATTCAATATATCATTTTTTTTTCAATTCAACAGAGATATAGTCTGTGCCGAAAGACTATAATTATGATATCTGCTAACGAAATTACAATTTTTGAAATAAAGGAAAACGAAGGAAAAAAGTTGAAAAAACCATATATGTATCTATTCTATTGAATGTAGGAGCCACTTCCTCATATAAGGTTTGTATTGGTATGCATTTGAACGTAAGATTTCTTTGACAAATGTTCACCCTTAGCAGTACGACTCAAAGGATTGAATTGTCTAGCTAGATTCTAGACTTTAAAATTTGATGTTTTATACCATGAAATGTTTGTTAACTGATTTCCAACATTATCATAAGGCACTAAAGTTAAATTTTTTACCTGTATTGGTTTATAGCCCGAGATCCCCATATTGTACGGACCACTTCTCGTAGCCCACGAGACTGTGCGGCGATACGGACGCACGGATCCGTATGACCGCGTTTATGTTATACCGAAAATCAACCTTATCACAAGGCGCTAAGGTTCAATTTACCTGTATTGGTTCATAGCCCGAGATCCGCCATATTGCACGGACCACTTCTCGTAGTCCACGAGACTGTGCGGCGACACGACGGACGGATCCGTATGATCGCGTTCATATTATACCTAAAATCAACCTTGTCACAAAACGCTAAGCTTCAATTTACCTGTATAGCATAGCCCGAGATCCCCATATTGTACGGACCACTTCTCGTAGCCCACTAGGCTGTGCGGCGACACGGACGGACGGATCGTTTGAACGCGTTCATATTATACCGAAAATAAACCTTATCACAAGGCGCTAAGGTTCAATTTACCCGTACTGATTCATAGCCCGAGATCCCCATATTGTACGGACCACTTCTCGTAGCCCACGAGACTGTGCGGCGACACGGACGGACGGATCCGTACGAACGCGTTCATATTATACCGAAAATCAACCTTGTCACAAGGCACTAAGGTTCAAGTTACCTGTATTGGTTCATAGCCCGAGATCCCCATATTGCACGGACCACTTCTCGTCGCCCACGAGACTGTGTGGCGAAACGGACGGACGGATCCCATCTCATACGAAATTCAACCTTACATAGAGGAAATAAAGACTCTTAGAATACAGTTTTATTTACCTGTATTGGTTCATAGCCCGAGATCCCCATATTGCACGGACCATTTCTCGTAGCCCACTAGGCTGTGTGACGACACGGACGGACGGATCCGCTTCAACGCGTCCATGAAGTCCTGGAACGTGATTGGCCGCACTAGCGACAGGTCCAAGCACTTTACCTCCTCGGGGTCGAGTTCTGGGGACAAATGTTGGTAATTAAAATTTTTGGTACATTATACGAACATTTTTTTTTATGTACGGTGAAATTAAAATAGGTACTTGAAGTTTTTAACCAGCCACTTTTTGAATTCTTTCAGTTCAGTTCACAGTTTGTGTCAGAAAGTGACGTTTTGGACAAATAATGTACTGTAAGGATTCAAAACTCGGTCTAGATCTAAACTTTTTAGTTTTTCCGTTAATATAATTATTACTAGGTTAAAATTGAATTTTAAAATATAGCTTTCTTCCTTAGTCGAGCCAAAGCTCGCCAGCCAGCTCCACACAGTATCATTCGGCTTGTTCATCTTACCTCTATTCAAATGCAGCTAGGTGAAACCACACTGTCAGTCCCGCAAGAGCTAACTTTGGTTTATTATCTTTGTACATTACCTAACATCTAGCTCCGGTCGAGCCCGCAATTCGTCGCCCAGCCAGGCGTGGCTCACTCCGCGATTTCGTCGCTTTGCTAGAGGTAGCTAAAAGTACATCCGTTCCACACCAATTTTGGTGGCTAGTCATAAGCCGCGCGTGGCGCTGTCGCCACCTAGCGGCCATACCTGTCCTGACCGTAACAGACGCATTTTGTTAGAGAGTGAGTCTTCTGTAGCTAGTACTATTATTTATTCTGTGACCCAGCTCACCTCTGATCGGCTGCAGCGCGGCGTCCCGACACAACGCAGTAAGGTCACTGCCCGAATAACCGTCCGTCAGCGCCGCCAGGCGGGACAACTCTTCGGGCGTTATCGCGGCCGCTGCCGAGCCCCGCGCCAGGACCCCGCGGAGCAGCTGGTCGCGGGTCCGAAGGTCGGGGAGTGACACGTATACTCGCTTGGGGAAGCGTCTGGAACATTCGATAAATATTTTAATTAAATCTACGAGTGTCAACTAAATTCCTAACGCATTTTTCGTCGCAGAAAACGTAAAAGTATTAAATAAAGAATAGTCACGCCCCAAATGGAATAATAACCTCACGCCGCCTGAGCCGAACTAACCTGAGCGCGGCTTTATCCAGCTCGTGAGGGCGATTGGTGGCGATCATAAGAATAAGCCAGTCAGCCCCCGAGGCTGGCAGTCGCGAGGCTTCGTGCGCGCTCGATGATCGCGCTTAGCCAACCATTGTAGACCTTATCACAAAACCATACGGTTCACTTTGTCAATAATACCTGAGCGCAGCTTTCTCTAGCTCATGCGGTCTATTAGTAGCGGCCATGACAATGAGCCGGTCAGCACCCGCAGCTGGCAGACCGTCGAACTCCACGAGGAACTCGGTCTTGAGCCGTCGCGACGCTTCGTGCTCGATCGATGACCGCTCGCAGAGCAGCGAGTCTACCTCGTCCACGAATATTCAGTGTGAACATTGTAGATCTTATCTCGAAGCAATAGGGTTCACTTCGTCAACAATACCTGAGCGCGGCTTCATTCAGCTCCTGCGGTCTATTAGTAGCGGCCATCACAATAAGCCGGTCGGCACCCGCGGCTGGCAGACCGTCGAACTCCACGAGGAACTCCGTCTTGAGCCGTCGCGAGGCTTCGTGCTCGCTCGATGACCGCTCGCAGAGCAGCGAGTCTACCTCGTCCACGAATATTGAGTGTGAACATTGTAGACCTTATCTCGAAGCAATAGGGTTCACGTCGTCAACAATACCTGAGCGCGGCTTCATCCAGCTCCTGCGGCCTATTAGTAGCGGCCATCACAATGAGCCGGTCGGCACCCGCGGCTGGTAGGCCGTCGAACTCCACGAGGAACTCTGTCTTGAGCCGTCGCGAGGCTTCGTGCTCGCTCGATGACCGCTCGCAGAGCAGCGAGTCTACCTCGTCCACGAATATTATTGAGGGCTGTGAAAATAGAACAAAAAAGAATTAGGCAAATATTGAAATCAAATAGTAATAAATAAAGTACAGGAATGAAAGAAACTGAGAAAGTATCCTAAGCGAGCACTGAGCAACGACGGCCGATATAGAGATAAATGTCGCCAAGCATTCTTAAACCTTATTGTGAAGAGATAAAGTCCACCTATGGTCTGTTATTACCTGCAGTTCCCTGGCCACTTGAAACAGCGCGCGCACCATTTTCTCTCCATCGCCAACATACTTGCTGGTGAGAGTGGCGGCTGATATAGAGAAGAATGTGGCTGAGCATTCTGCGGCCACACATCGGGCGAGGAGGGTTTTGCCTGAAAAAAAAAAGTGCAAATTTTCGTTTGTAGTGTGTATTGGGTAGTATAGTATATTGGCCAATAGAAATGTCACTTTATTTTATTATATGGGAAATGGGAAAAATTAGCTGTGTACGTGCCAGTGCGGAGGTGATGCCCAGGTTTTTCACGCTTTGTTCGTCTTTTTTTCCCACAATACAAAGTGGAAACTTGGATAGTATTAGTGATGTGCCGTTCCCGGGAAAATTCCCTTAGTGGGAAAGGGCATATGAAGGTAAAGTGGGGGAATTTTGTTATGGCGCATAGATATACCAAAAAGAATAGATAGTATAGAGGGGTCCTGTCATTGTAAATTTTGTAGTCACTGTAAATTTACTGCCATCTATCGACACACGACTAAAACTCAAAATGAAAACGTATAAAGTTATCAAAAAATGAATATATATGGATAAATAATTTTATTATTTTTATATCATTTTGACCCATGTTCATTCACTGATATCTATGTGTTAAAATTGTTAAATATGAAACGGTGTCGTTACGCCATCTAGCCGAGGATAGGCTAAAGGTGTGTGCGGCATCTATTCGAGAATGACTTTTACTTGAATTCCGAGGCACGTTTTTTCCTTAGACTTTATTCGTCTTATACGAAGTTACATATGTCTTTGGATATACTATTTTATTATCAGAAATTCAGTCAACACTTAGCATCTTAAACTTTTTTTTAAAACATTATAAACTGTATCTCATCCGCCTACGAAAATTCCCTATACTCCCGGGAAATTTCCCATTCTTCCCGGGAAATTTCCCATTCTTCCTGGGAAATTTCCCATAGTTGCTGGGAATGATTTCTCGGCCAAAATATTTTTTTACAATAATACGCCATTATTCAACAAAATCGATACAAATCATCACAGTTTAATCAGGGTCAAAATAAGTTAGGTACTAATAAGAATAGTGGAGTTCCGTAAGCTTTTTACCAAGAAATTCTTCTACATACGAGTGTTAAGGACGGGTTCTTGTAAATGTTTTTGCATTACATTATCAAGATATGTAATAAAAAAAAATCTGTAGCCATAATTTTTAGGAGATAAAAAAAAAAAATAAGTACGTATCTATTTGTATGGAGAAGATTTCGAAATGATCTGACTTCGCATTCAAGTACATCGGGGGCTTAAAGTGATGCCATATTTTTTTTTAAACATCCGAAGTGTCGAATACTATGAAGTATTTGAACAAATTAAATTATTTTTCAGAAAATATTTTAATTTGTTTTTATCAAGTAGAAACACTACTATATAAATTATAAACTGAAATAAATGTCATATACTAAGAAAAAGTGACCAAGGCCTCCAGTGCCCCAGGCTGGAATCGAACCAGCGTCCTCTGCTATCGCGGCAGGTGCCTGAACCACTCGGCCACCGGGCCACAGCGACATTAGTCAAATTTTCCAAGTATATGCACTTCCTACTGAAGGCTTGTGGCGCCCCCTAGCCATCTCTAAGGTAGAACAGTATGGTTCGAACCTTCTATCTGGATCATTCTCATGATGATACCGAGCTAGCGAGAGAGATGGCGAAGTGTCGAATGTTGTAAGCAAATCCACTTTCCAAGTTTTATTTTGGGAAGCCACTTTGCATTTTACGGTTTTAGGCTACTTTAGTTTACTAAACGCAGTTACTTGTCGTTATAGCTAGCTTTAATTAAAATTGTAATACACTTAATCTGTTTCAATATTCCCCTGTTTGGGGAATTTTCCCGGGAACACCGGGAAATTTCCCAGGAATTTCCCATATGGAAATATTCCTTGTTCCAGGGAAATTCCCACGGCACATCACTAGATAGTATATTTATAAGTTTACTAAGTTTAGCCCCTAAAGTACCTACAGTCAGTTCTCCCACCTGACGTTGATGTTTATCTAATCAATTTAATTAGGACAAAAACATTAGGATTTTCAACATGCACGTGAGGTGTTATGGATACGTTTTATGGCGAGTCAGGCAAAACTTTTAACCGACTTTGAAACATAATGGTTTTTTTTAGGGTAAAAACCGTAGCGTGTTAAAGTTTTCCAAACGTTTTTCTCGTGAAATATTTTTCTTACCGTTCCCCGGAGGTCCGAACAACAGCAACCCTTTGGCTGGCGACCGGAGGCCCGTAAACAGTTCTGGCCTTAGAGAAGGCAACACTACCATTTCTTGAAGCGCTTGCTTTGCTGCCTATAAAAAAAAGGATATGAACTGTAAAGACGAGATTCGAGAAAAAGAAATGAACTAAAGAAGGTAATAGGATAGATTACGTGTGAATCTAAAATTTATCGTAAAGAGTGTGTATGCTGTGATAAAACTTATTAACATAAAATTTAATTAGTTAAAAATGGCAAAAAAATCAGGCAAATATGACCCAAGACTTGGGTCTTGGGTCATATTTGCCTGATTTTTTTAAAAGTTAAAGTTCAGTTAACACTTTCGCAACCGGGCAAAAAACGGCGCACTACCCCAGAAACCGGTCGTCTATATCTGCGTACAAAACAACCCGCTGGGCGGGTTGTCCGGCATCTGAGTAAAGTTTACGAGTGCCCGAGAGTCGGGTACGCGGTGTCGAATGTGTTAAAAGTTAATTTAGCAGTTGCACTTGGGTTCAACTGCTAAATTAACTTTTAACTATTTGCCATTTCCATTGAACTATTGTCTATCCTCGTGCCTCCCACCATACAAAATTATAGCCAAGGAAGTTAGAATCTTGTAATGTGTTCAATTAGGTTTTCAAAAAGTGTTTACAAGACAAATGAAATGCTACCTACTTTGTTTTTAATTATGGTTGACATTCCATCGAAACCGAGTGTACATCCTAATGTACATTGGGCGGCTCGGGGCTATCTATGATTTTCTAAATCGAACTCACCTCCTGCCCAGCGATGTCATCCCACTGCACCTTCGGTCCTCCCTCCACGATCTCGTCCAGTATCAGCTGCACCAGTTTCGGATCCACGCCCCGGACCGTGAGCGTCTGCTGCGGCGTCCGGCTTCGTGTCGGAGTCCCTCGGTTGGATCCCACTGCGCGCCGTACAGGGGATCCGTTGACTGGGACCTGATACGCGCTCTGGCGTTAGTAAATAGAGAGAACGTGATGTTAATGGATGAGGTGCAATGTGAGTCTTATGGTCTAGCTGTTAAGGGTGATTATAGTCAGAGTCCCTCGGTTAGAGCCCACGGCACGCCGTACTGGGGATCCGTTGATTGGGACCTGAAACGCGCTCTGGCGTTAGTAAATAGAGAGAACGTGATGTTAATGGATGAGGTGCAATGTGAGTCTTATTACGAGTATGGATATGGACATGATAAGTTTTATTATCCTTAGATAGTGGGATAGGTTCACGCCACGGACCGTGAGCGTCTGCTGCCATCGTGTCGGAGTCCCTTGGTTGGATCCCACGGAGCGCCGTATTGGAGATCCGTTGACTGGGACCTGATACGCGCTCTGGCGTTACTAATAAATAGAGAGAACGTGATGTTGGTGAGTAAACTGCAATGCTTTATTGTGCTTAGGTAGTGAGATAGGTCCACGCCTTGGACCGTGAGCGTCTCGTGCGGCGTCCGGCCCCTTAGTCGGAGTGTCTCTGTTGGATCTAACGGCGCGCCGTACTGGGGATCCGTTGACTGAGACCTGATTCGCGCTCTGGCGTTAGTAAATAAAGAGAATGTGATGTTGGTGAGTAAAGTGCAATGCTTTATTATGCTTAGGTAGTGAGATAGGTCCACACCCCGGACCGTGAGCGTCTGGTGCGGCGTCCGGCTCCTAGTCGGAGTGCCTCTGTTGGATCTAACGGCGCGCCGTACTGGGGATCCGTTGACTGGGACCTGATACGCGCTCTGGCGTTAGTCGATAAAGAGTGATGCTAATGGGTGAGGTGCAAAGTGACAGTTATAAAGTAAATGATAAGGTCTATTATGTTTAGTAAGATAGATCCACGCCCTGGACCGTGAGTAAAAATTATACTTATTATCTAAGTGATTAAATGATAAAACCCATTATATTATGACTAGCCAAAAAACAGATTCCACGTGTCACATATGCGGCTACCGGCTGTAGATTGATGAGGTTCAATTAACCTAGTTTTAATAAGTGTTTGGTTGGTCCGGTCGGTCAATATTTATGTTGATACAGTGCCTTCTTTAAGAGCTATGTAGATAATGTATTATAAAAATAATACAGAAGAGCAGGTATATTTATTCTTCGATTGATAATGTTTTTATGTAATCATTAATCAAGGATTTATTTTCATCAAGAACCGAAATCACAAACTTTATCAAACAGTAAGTAAACGGGACGAGTGGATTTAGGTAAGTTACCGCATAGTGTTTCCTTTCTTTCTTTATAGTATTTGGAACTCGCTGATAACTGTTCTCACTCGCTTCACTGCAGGTGGCGTTGAGGCAAGTTTCGCCGGTTTCTAGTAGCTCACAAAATGTCCTACACTATGTCTAGTATCCCACATAGAGAAACTCACCGATAACTGCCGCTTTACGGATACTATACGTCGAGCTTTTGGGTTGAGATTATAACCGCCTCATTATGGACAGAACTACTATCTCACAAAGTATATCGTTTGCTACATAAAGTAGCAGAGTCGCTCACATAGGATTTAAGCCTCACCGATAACTTTACTCCCGCTAGTGGTAATGTCGGCTTTCGGTGCTAGATCGGAATTATGTTTATAGTATCTTGATAAATGTCTGACGTGTCGGTCGGATGGAATGTAGTACTCACCGATAACTGCCGCTTCACTGCAGGCGGTGTTGAGGCAGGTTTCACCGGATACCGGGTGTATGTTGAGCTGTTTGGTTGAGACGATGACCGTCTCATGGATGGTGGTTATGGTCTCGGATTTCATTGCATATTGGCCGGAATTCTTAGTAGGTTCTCACAAAATATAATTATCGTCTGCTGCTCTATGTCAGTCGCACAGGATTTAAGCCTCACCGATAACTTTACTCCCACTAGTGGTAATGTCGGCTTTCGGTGCTAGATCGGAATGATGTTTATAGTATCTTGATAAATGTATGATGTGTCGGTCGGATGGAATGTATAGTCTATATCTTTAGGTATTTAAATAAAAGTAAACAAAATTACCCTCAAATGGCTCCTTAAGCCAGTTAAGAGTAGATGAAAACATTACTTGATCAAATAATGTAGGTTAAAGTCAGGTCGTTCAGTGACAGGTTTTGTATTTGGTTGGTTGACCAATAAATTTTATAACTACCCGGAAATATACAAATTATTTGTTTATTTTTATTTAAATACCTATAGATAGATAGATAGATACAGAGTATAGTACTCACCGATAACTGCCGCTTCACTGCAGGCGGTGTTGAGGCAGGTTTCACCGGATACCGGGTGTACGTTGAGCTGTTTGGTTGAGACGACGATCGTCCCATGGATCGTGGTAATGTCTGGGACTTCATTAGAGGTCCGGAGCCGCTGGGCATCCGACGGCCGCCTGTTGTCAGCTTACGGCCTGCCACTGGTGTCAATGATGCATTATCAATTTGTTATTGAAAAAATGATCAACCTTTTAACAGCCATAGAATTTTTCATTGAGCTTGCTTGTGTCGCCGACGATACGAAGGTACACGAAGTTTTGTCGTATTTATCAGACCGCAGCGAAATGAGCCCGATTTTATTCGTCTTATATATCAGTCTACGGCGGTTAAAAGGTTAAGTACATATTGAAGATTAATATTAACGCTGTAAAGCACTTCCAGTCTGTTAGTCACAGATTATTTATTGTATTTTATAAGTTAGTTTATGGAGTGCGTCTAAGCTAATTCCGCACTGTCTGGGCTACTAAAAACGTCATATTTTAGTGTGAATTTTACGTTTGTGTCACTTCCACACTGTCGTTTGCCAAGGCAGTGCAAAGTAAGCTTAGCTAGTCAAAAGATGTACCTAAGTACTTATAATAAAAACAGTTCAGTTATAATCGTTTGTTATAAAGATGAAAGTGGAATCTTCTACTATTGAAAGATAACGGGTCTATTGGCAGATATAATGTGCTTTACAATGAAATCGTGAAAAAAACTGTGCACTCGCAAATCATTATCCATCGCACAATAGACGAAAAATCGTGCAAATATTTTGTCACGACGCATTTTTTACAAGGAAAGGCTACGCTCACAGTCGTGTTCAAATGAGATGATCACTTAAATGGACAAATACTTTTATCTAACCATTGGTGGACCTTATGTCGTCACAATAAGGTTTACGAATTGTCAGTAAACAGTTAGGACGATTTTCTGCTAATATACTTGGTCAAGCAGATCTTGTCAGTAGAAAAAGGCGGCAAATTTGAAAAATGTAGGCGCGAAGGGATATCGTCTCATAGAAAATTTGAATTTCGCGCCTTTTTCTACTGACAAGATATGTTTGACCATCTATATATGCAAACGAAAGATAATTAGAGTAAAAGTACAGTAGGTAACGTGCTTGAAATCGAAAGTGAGCCAGATTACAAATTTTTGTCACTTTCATAGCGGGTTCTACTTCTAGTTCATTTTCGGATTATTTTTTAACAATTATGGCGTTGATGCGATTTCTTCATTTTCGAAGAACATTTAAGTAAATTAAGAATAAACGCTCTCGTATCTCGGACGAGTCGCCTTACAAACAAACACCTGAATAAATATATCATATCATGTTCATCAATTTAGGTGCTAAGATTCAATAGGCAGGTTATACACGTTAAATTTATTAGCTACTATATGTTACTACGGCTGCGCCCAATATTATCGGCGAGACAAAAGCCCACGGCCTCCGCTGGCTTCGCCACGTATTATGAATGGATTAGGATCGCGGCGCTAAAGGTACGAGTATATCTGGGATGCTCGGTAGGGCGAAGACAGATCGGACGTCCCAGGTATCGCTGGGGCGATGAGGTTGAAGCGGACTTGCGCGATCTTCAAGCCAATAACTGGCGGGAGATTGCGCAGGATCGGGCCAACTGGCGTTTACTCGTGTCGGTGGCCAAGACTCATTTTGGGTCGCTTCGCAATTAAGTAGTAAGTACCTAGTAGTATATGTTACCATGACACCATTGTAACATATACTACTAATTAGATATCACTAGGTACATATACTACTAATTAGATATCACTAGGTACATATACTACTAATTAGGTATCATTGTGTTAGATACCGTCAGGCATACCTCATATATTTTCCATTCATAAAAGGAGAAGGGATTTAAAACAGAAATGAGACTTTTTCAGCTAAAATATACCATGTTGTCGGATGTGGAAACGGTGATTTCTCATTGCATCTTAATCTATAGTACCTTACTGAAATGCCATAAATAAAATGGTAAGTAGCTGGAGTTAAGCAAAGAGAATAGATAGTATAGAGGGGTCCTGTCATAGTAAATTT
Source organism: Cydia splendana (assembly GCF_910591565.1). Classification (NCBI taxonomy): domain Eukaryota; kingdom Metazoa; phylum Arthropoda; class Insecta; order Lepidoptera; family Tortricidae; genus Cydia; species Cydia splendana. The sequence continues at coordinate 13,365,630 of NC_085977.1, read as the reverse complement.
TGCAGTCGCAGTAAATTTACTGCCATCTATCGACACCGACTAAAACTCAAAATGAAAACGTATAAAATTATCAAAAAAAATTATATATATTATATGGATAAATGATTTTTTTTATTTTTATATAATTTTGACCCATGTTCATTCACTGATACCCTAATAGCATTTTCTTGTAGGGATTTTGTTGGGCCTTTGTTTACGTATTAGTTGGGCAACCGTTATATTTGGCCGTACGATTTGCTGGAGGGCCCTCAACAAAGGCCCTCCCGAAGATTCCCAGCAGAGGGCCATAAGAGTAATTTTTTCGTTGGGCCTATTTAAATAAATCATACAATTATTCAACGGTGGTGGTTTTGGTTGGGCCGTGGTTGGGCCTATACACATTTGTTTGATGGTTGGTTAATTGTTACATTTGGCCGTACGATTTGCTGGAGGGCCCTCGACAAAGGCCCTCCCGAAGATTCCCAACAGAGGGCCATTAGAGTAATTTTATCGTTGGGCCTATTTAAATAAATCATACAATTATTCAACGGTGGTGGTTTTGGTTGGGCTGTGGTTGGGCCTATACACATTTGTTTGATGGTTGGTTTAATTGTTACATTTGGCCGTATGGCTTGCTGTAGGGCCAACTGCAAAAAAATAAAAAAGGGCAATTTTTTCGTTGTGCTTCTGTTTGCAAATCCAACAATTACCCAACGGCAAGTCAGGTAGGTCGGTAGGTAGTCGTGCACCAGGTTGAAGGCCCAACACAGCTTGTCCCACAAAGGGCCAACATTGTAACTTTAACGTTGGGCCTTGTGTAGGATTCTTACAATACTACCGTAGGTAAATAGTTGTGTAATTTATAGTGTGCCTACAGTCTAATTATGTAATGGGCTTTTGTTTAAGAGTCCTACAGTTACCCTACGTTAAGTAAGTGGTTGTGTAATACGACGTTGGGCCTTTGCTGATAAATATTACAATTACACACTACTGTAGGCAACTAGGAATTGGTTGTATCCACATGAAGGCCCTAGGCTAGGCAGCAGTTGTTGTTAATCTTCTCTGTATCGTTCCAATTTTAGTATATGTACTGCCGAAGCAAGTACACTTACTATACATTCTAATTTGTATATATACTAACCGCACTTCGAAACTTCGTAAGCGAGATTTATGTGTTTTGAGATTTAAATTGCGAAAATGTTGGTAAAATACAATTTTTTAAATTTATGTATAAATTTTATAGTTATAGCTATTAGATGTATAAGTTACTTTAAAAAAATATTATGATTATATCCGGAATAATCGAGAAAATAACTATAACTTCGATGTTTGGAGACAGTAACGCCATCTAGTGACGCCACAAGCAAACTCAACTGGTATTGTTGGGCATCAGTACCACAGCCAACGTTGGTAAATGCGATATTTGTGCTCACTGGGCCAACGAATGTTATCGTTGTTTAGCCACCGGTACCAAAATACACAAAGGCCCATTGTTAGGCGTCAGTGCCACAGCCAATGTTGGTAAATACGATATTTGTTATCATTGGGCCATCGGATGATATCTTTGACTAGCCAATGTTACCAAAATACACAAAGGCCCATTGTTGGGCATCCGTGCCACAGCCAATGTTGGTAAATGCGGTATTCGTCACCATTGGGCCAACGAATGTTATCGTTGTTTAGCGAACGGTAGCAAAATACACAAAGGCCCATTGTTGGGCCTCAATGCTACAGCCAATGTTGGTAAATGCGATATTTGTCGTCATTGGGCCATCGTATGATATCGTTGATTAGCCAACGTTACCAAAATAAACAAAGGCCCATTGTTGGGCATCAGTGCCACAGTCAATGTTGGTAAATACGATATTTGGCATCATTGGGCCATCGTATGATATCGTTGATTAGCCAACGTTACCAAAATAAACAAAGGCCCATTGTTGGGCATCAGTGCCACAGTCAATGTTGGTAAATACGATATTTGGCATCATTGGGCCATCGGATGATATCGTTGATTAGCCAACGTTACCAAAATACACAAAAGCCCATTGTTGGGCATCAATGCTACAGTCAATGTTGGTAAATGCGAAATTTGTCGTCATTGGGCCATCGGATGATATCGTTGATTAGCCAACGTTACCAAAATAAACAAAGGCCCATTGTTGGGCATCACTGCCACTGCCAATGTTGGTAAATGCGATATATGTCATCATTGGGCCAACGAATATTATCGTTGTTTAGCCAACGGTACCAAAATACACAAAGGCCCATTGTTGGGCATCTGTGCCACAACGAATGTTGGTAAATGCGATGGTGGGCCAATACAAAATTAATGTTGGCTACGGAACGAACCTCATCCCAACGTTTTCCCTACCGTTGGCACCGTAGGCCCCAACGAAAATGCTACTAGGGTATCTATGTGTTAAAATTGTTAAATATGAAACGGTGTCGTCACGCCATCTAGCCGAGCATAGGCTAAAGGTGAGTGCGCCATCTATCCGAGAATTACTTTTTCTTGATTTCCGAGGCACGTTTTTTCCTTAGACTTTATTCATCTTATACGAAGTTACATATGTCTTTGGGTTAAGTAAATCAATACAGTCCACGATGTGGCACAAATGTAAACTTTTTAGGACCGATCTTTCACTAAATGACTTGTCGATTGACTGGACTGATGTCAACTATAACCACATAAATATAACATAATTAATGTGTCCCAAAGGCGCCAGGCAGCGTGACGGTCACGCAAATTATAGCCATTTCAATGTGCTCTCTTGTACAAACAGCAACACTCCTAACTGTAGGTACATCGGTGGACCTTATTACAAAAGGCATAAGGTCCACCGATGTACAGTTAACAGTGTGATACCTAACTCACAGACAAATAATGATTAGTCGACTTGAGAAACTTTCTAGCAAGCTGGTTGAAATGTAAGCTAAAATAAACGTTCTATCCTATCGACTATTAGCATTCTCGACTTGCAAGCCACACCTGTCATCGAAAATGGTATGTGTCTGTTGATAAATTCCATTCCATTTCGGTGTGGCATGCGCGCTGCACCTCAACGATTCCATGTTGCATTTCTATATGTAGTAGTTCAAAATTCAACTCTATTCCAAATGATATAAGATCGACAAGCACCCCCTTGCCTAAAGTGAGACACGGTCCTAAAACAACCTAAGAATGTTCGTTGCTCAATGTTGATACAACCTTACAGTTCGTTTGATTGTTAATTGATTTAATATAAACAATGGAATAGCCGGAATACCATGAAGGGAGCAGGGGTTCTAATGAGTAAACATTTCCGATTGACTAGCGAGGGACAATAGGACGATTGGTCGATCTGCAACCAAAATCAAGCCTAAAGGAAAACAAGAAATAGTTATTTGTTTTATGGGGACAAAGTTGTTGTTTAACCTCTCGTGCTACCTGAGCAATTTCTGTGTGACGTTGATAAGTCTGTTAACTGGCCCTACAGTAACACTCTATACTGTTATTATGCAGGTAAATTGTTTGTGCCTACGCCCTTTCTCTCACTAATTGCTACAATTGACTGGCCAAATACCAGAGGATCAGGAGCATCGAAGCGTAAACATTTCCGAATGACTGCCGGTTCATAGATCGGCGCACCCTAGCTTTCCGCTCTGTAGGGCCAGAGAAATGACATATTGATTTCCAATGAAACCCAATACTTCACGGTTTGAGGGTTTCTCTGAAGAAAATTGCTATCGATTTCAGAAGACGGCTAAGGCAACATTAAATATAGCCGAATGCCCAAACTTCCATTCTCAATAACAAATCAGAAGCTTAGAAAACAAGTCAATACCTACACATAATTTGTACTTGAATTTCATGACGACGATCACGATGATCCCACGGTTTAGTCACAGTCTATCTATACAGTCATTCGACGACGCGCACCCGAGCTGCGTACATCGCTGTCATCGCCATTGTTAGTAGCTCGGTACACGTCAAAGGCCGCCGAACCACTGTTACTTTTTACACTTTGGTTTAGTCAAAAAACCTAAATTAACCTAAGTAGCTTAGCTATTTACTGACACAAGGAGATAACTGTCTTAACATTCATCTTTGAACACCACACCACACATGGCCAACATGACGTCGAAATCTTTCATGTCATTGATGTTCCACTTTTCTTGACGTTTCAATTTTTGTAGCGGGATAGCAAACATAAAATTCTTGCTTGAACTTTCGTGCTGACAGCTTTAGTGGCCGTTCTGTCGGAAGTGTTTTAACGATAACAATGGCCTGGATAGAAGGCATTCCAATACGAGTTGCTTTTCTAAACTTAAATTTACAGTTGAAATATTTCTGACATGAGTGATTAGTTGATTACGTAATTTAAGTTGATTATCGCTACAAGAAGATCAACAGGAGCTTTATCTTATCTGCGAATAGGATTAACATATGTAATGCTTTTCATGGGATTGGTCGGAGCTCTACTTTATCCCTAAAACCCCTTTATTTTTAGGGTTCCGTACCCAAAGGGTAAAAGGGACCCTATTACTAAGACTCCGCTGTCCGTTCGTCCGTCCGTCCGCCCGCCTGTCACCAGGCTGTATCTCACGAACCGTGATAGCTAGACAGTTGAAATTTTCACAGCTGATGTATTTCTGTTGCCGCTATAACAACAAATACGAAAAAGTACGGAACCTTCGGTGGGCGAGTCCGACTAGCACTTGTCCGGTTTTTTTATCTGTGTCTGATATTGTTTCTGGGGAAAACGCTTGCAACTGACTCTAAATATTGCAATGGCCAAATATCACGTTTTATATTTTCAGTTAATAATATTTATTTTTGAGATGTCTTCGCCCTGTATTTACCTACTAGCAAACATCCGTACCTAATTTAAATAACATAACTTAAACGTTCGTAATTAAAATAACAAATGAAACAATACATTAAACTTAGACCGCAAAAATACGTAAGAAATTTCGTAACCAGTTCTTTTGTAACTTTTCGTCTATTGTCCGACAGATTTGCAAATTATTTACAACAACTGGAAATAAATATCTATAGAAACAATTAGCAAACCAAATTTATGCTAAATACAGCCACATCCAATAATATGTATACATTTAAGCCTTAAGTCTAGAATATAAGGTCTCAAATTGTATAACATCATTTTAAACTAGGCTTAACCAAAACGTCATTACATAATTCTTATATGATTACTATTTTAGGTGTTATTAGCAAAGTCTCCAGTCACACTGAAACGCCATATGTCCAATAGGAAATTAAGCACATACGCTTCTTTGCAGTCAATGAAATTAACCACAGTTAGTTACAAAAAGTCGTATGTCCATTCAAGTCAAAAGCGCATATACGTCGTATTAGAAATAATTAAAAAAGGTCAGTCGTAAGCAGTGGGCGTCATTATAACGTAAGTGTTACAACCTTTGGTTACAACTTACAAGCAAATAAGAAGTCTTTAGATCTGTGTCAATGACACCCACATGTCTCAAACGGAACCACGATGATAGGTCACGTAGGCCAAACAAAAATGGTCCTTACTACGAACAAATACGGTTGTTTGCGTTTTCTGGACATCCTGGTTTTGCTATACAAGGATGGCATTATGTAATGTCGTCTTGTGTCATACAAATCGCGTACAGAAAAAATGCAAGCACAGTGAACCCACATGCAAATAAAATATACGCCAATTGTTTTGTAGTAATGGATATTTTTGTGAGAGGGAGTCGCTTTCTCTTGCTTACAAACTTTGAGGTAGTCCATTTTTTTAAATTTACTTATTTTAAAGGCCAGAGCACATCGACTGCATGCGTGCGCTAAAATGTTGGAGCCGACCACGCATACGTCACGCAAGCGGTGTGCCGTCTCTCATAAGGATCTGCACATTACAATGCGCACGTGCAAGTCTACGCACACGCATCCGGTGTGCACAGGCCTTAAAAGTATTACAGATTACTGCAATTTGTTTCTACCTCTTAAAAACACGTGAATGTTAATGTCACACTGGTTAGAAAAATCTTCAATTCCTTATTAGGATGTAATTTAGTTTTTGCAGTAGGTTATGTCAAACGAAGCTAAGCATTAGTCCGCATTATCGCCGATAACCCGTCCTTATCGCAACGAGGGTGAAAAAGCGAGACGATTTAGCAGTTTAATGATGGTGCAAAAGAGAGCTAAAGGAGATGAGGTAAGGTTTAAAATTCAATGGCAATTATTGTCTGTTATGTTTTATATAAATCCAGACAGCCGGGCTATTTCTTATTAAACTAGTAAATCATATAGTGTTACCTCTATTTAATTCATTCACTTAGTTAGATGCAGCATACAACATTAATTTTTGAAGATATTCTATGCAATCAAATAAGGTAGGTATATTATTAATTGTTCAAGCGTAATAACACAAAGTGATGTCCTGAAATCCTTAACAAACCCAAAAATAATGCATCTTTGTAAGTTAATGTTAAATTTGAGTAAAGGTACGTCCACAATTCCGTGCCGTTAATTTCTGTTTACGAAAGGCACCTGTGAGCGATTCGTGCATAGCGAGCAGCGCATTTGCCAGATCTGGACGCACCTTTTGATGTATTCAACACATGCAATGAAATTATGGAAGATGCTGTTAAAAATTAAACCTTATCATCAACACATTTAAGTCTCTTTTCGCATGTTATCGGTGACAATGCAGCGGGTATATTCGTGTTCTACCTTCACTCGTTGCCTTCGTTTGACCACTGTTACTTTCAGTATGGGCGAGCAACGTCGTCTTAGCCTTTTCTAGAGGCCTCCTCTTAACAGGGGACTCCGGTTTTTTGTCTTTCTCGCTCCTTTCTTCGACGCCCAACTGACTGAGCGCGACTAGGTTGGCTATTCGGGAAAATATCTAAATTTAACCTTATTTGTAGGAGGGTAGAGTTGGTAATACAGTGGAACTTAGATAAATAGAATTAGGCACAAGTAATGCCAAATTTACCAGATAATTTTATTCAAAACGTGCCAAACATTGGCACATTTATAAAGCGTTTTAATTGTACCTTTATTTGGGGCTTTTTATATGCACTGACTGAAACATTGTTAATATTAAGTGCGACCGTAAGGTGACACACGTTTTTGTGACTAATATAATATTTTAGGTGACGCATTAGCAAGTAGCGGTACTACGTAAAGTTTGGAGTGAGACAGGTCTGTCAGAACTTGGCATTTATCCATTTATCCAGGTTCCACTGTATGTAATGTAATGTGTGGTGTGTAAAAAAAGGCTATCATGCAACAATGACACATTGTACATAACAAGCGTTCAAATACAACAACCTGAAATTATAATTGTGAATTTGAGCAGGTAGAGTTGATTCTACCGGGTTTTGGGGTCAATATGAAGGTGTTTTGTAACTTTTATTTATATTTCGAAATAATAATGAACTAGAATATAGGGCAGGTATATGAATTGAACAATTTGTTGTAACAATTTTTTTGTTATTCGTTGTTCCCATAAGGAGGTCTATAAATATTTATTCTATGTGCCGCGCAAGATTTGTTTGTAATACCATGACTAGCTATACCATTGTTTTTAGTAGAAGAAATATTAAGAATTGTTAAAAACTAAAAGTATAGTCTTGGAGACTGTTAAATACATCTCATCTCATCTGTTATCTTTAGAGATAAAATTAAATTAACTAGGAATATTAATGATTGGAAAAATATGACTCAGTATTTACATATTACACAAATATTATTTTATAGTAATTATTTGAAAAAAAAAATCACAAAAACTAAAAAAGAATAGGGACAGAATACTTAACAAATTCAGGAAAAAAACTACTGCTGTCACTAGCATAACAAAAGACCCAAAATCCAGTACAACCAGCTCCTCAACACAATAAGTCCACAACTGAAGTTTCGGTTTCGGCAGAAACTAGAGCAAAACCGAACTTCGGTTTCAGTTTCGGCAAAAACACCAGTTTCGGACGATAATAACCAGTCTACATACCAAGGAAGTGAAGCCTGTCCTTAGCCATCCCGAGATTGGTCTTCATCTTGTCATGCAGCCGCTGCGCGCGCTGCCAGGCATCGCCGCGGCCGCCCCAGCAGTCCACGGCTATGCCCCGCTCCAGTTCATAGATGCCCTTCTTGTAGAGTTCTATTGCCAGCTCTTTCTGACCTGTTTCAAATTGCATTTTCATTATACATATGCATTAAGTTGTTTTTTTAGTGTGTTTATATAAACATGATATAACTTTGTAGTAGAGTAGGTATGTAACAATAAAATGGATTAAAATAAATAGGTATTGAAATTATTAAATATTTTATATCCATATTATAAAAACACGTAACAATAAAGAAGAATAACCCTGACCACCAGCTTGGGCCTTGCCCCACTGCCAGCGGCACCCTAGGTTAGGTTTTTTATAATGTGTTTATATGTATGTCTTTTTTATTGTTTTGTGTTTTTATATTTATATGTATGTATTTTTTATTGTTTTGTGTTTTTATATTTATATGTATGTATTTTTTATTGTTTTGTGTTTTTATATTTTACTTTTATATTCATATTATAAAACCCTAACCTAAGACTAGGGTATGCAATAACCGGCCAAACTTCATAACCAATTTCGGTTACGGCTATGCCCGAAAAATAACCGAATATCGGTTATAATCGGTTACGGTTATTTTCGACGAAAAATTATAAATTTACAATGAAGTAATTAAAAAAATACAAAAATCTTTATTTTAGTACCTACAGTATTAGGGAATGTGACTAAAAGTCTTCGTTTTTTAATAAAACACACCAAATACAGTAAAAGTAAAATATGACCTTGGACGTGATACAATTTTCAATAAAAATGTTTCATAAATAAGGAAAGTAAATTTGGTATATTTTAGTTATTAAAGTCCATGAATGACAAAAATTATAGTCACAGGCGTCATAGCCAAAAAAGGCAGGATTTTGTACTCATTAGATGATAAAAACATACAATTTAAGTTATAAATAAATAACCGAAAATAACCGTAACCGGTTATTCGAGTTTCCAATATTCGGTTATGAAATTTTGTCAAATAATTTTGGTTACAACCGAATATTTCAGTTACGGTTATAACCGATTTGCATTCCCTACCTAAGACCCAAGATAAATAAAGAAGAACAATAAAAGTAAAGTGCAATTTTGTGGTTAAGGTATATAGTATTTTTCTGCGCTTGAGTGGAACTGTATAAAAATAAAAGATTTTTATTTTTTAATGCTGGCTGGCCTACCTTTACAAATATTTAGGCCAGATTTTGGCTTTTTGCCATCCATGCCACCTAGGAGATGACTAATTAGATACTCCAAGTCGTAAGAAACTTTTTCTAGCTCTATATCAAGTAGATTAAAAAAATTGAAGATAAATTTCAGATTCTCTTAAATTTTTATTGTTTTGATTTGCCACTCCCACTAAAATTGTATAGGGTTATTGCGCTATTTTTCGCCTGGATCTAGTTTTCGTCCACTTGACGAGAATATAAACCTTCATTGCTGCACAAATTTGGACTTATTGCAATCCTTAATATCTAAACAATTTATCTACTTATCTAGATAAAAAATATACTTCGCAAGTAGCAAATTGTAAATTGCAATTGAAAAACTTTATTTCAGACATTTTACAATATCCATATCATGAAAATGAAATGTATTATTTGCTAATCCATCAAGTGGACGGAAACTGACACCAGACGGTAAACTGACACAATTACCCTATAAGCCTAATTAGACAAGTATTACATAGTTTATATATTTGACTCACCCTCATTCTCCTCATCAATCTTCAAAGCTTTTGATATGTACTCAAAAGCTTTCCGATGGTGATGTTTCTGTTTTGCCAGCAGTGGGTCCCCGGGCCCCACATTGTGGCTGTACGCCATCTCGCCCGCGATCTCCGTCGACACCGCTCCGTCCTTCACTACCACCTCTAGGTTATATTCACCATTCTTACACGGTTTACGCATAAAACGATGGGAAGCCGAATACAAATACTTAAACACTATAAATAACTGATACAGCAATGATCTTAGAATATTAAAAAGTATAATAATGGGGAAAGAAACAACGTAAAGGTTCCTCTTGTGAACAGAAGGCGGCGGGTCATTTCGCAACGCAGACCCCTTCGCTAGGTCCGCATCAGCCTTCTTCGACTTTCGGTTCGGTGACCTCGTTGTTTTACGCGATAAACGACCATTTGAATCGTCACCCGAAACCATCAAGAACACTGGTCACGTAACAGTCGATTAACACCTAGTCTCCATACAAAGGAAACAAAGAAACGCACGTTATTGTACTACTCCACTATTCTAAAAACAGCAACAAAAATTTCAGACACTGAATGTGTATTGACAATTTTTGACGTTTCTGGGTAGCCGGTGGTAAAAAAATATATATGATAGGGGAAATCACTTGTATGAAATGAAAGAAAAGAAATATGCATCTGCATGAAGACTTAAATATTTGAGAAAGTTATACATAATTTAGAAATCTAACAATATGTGTTCAATAGCCTTTTCTCCCTCGGAGTAATTAACATTAATTGGTTATATCCTCTAAGTTTTCTCCTAAACTTAGATAGCAAATGCTACAATACAAGTTGTTTAGTCAGTATAGTAATAGGGAGATTAGGGAGTAATGATTTGAAGCGCTGGCAATACTTGCGTAAGTGCGTTTTGTTACTTCATGGACAATTATTAAACAAAAGCATGTATTAATACAAAGAAACAGATAAAAGAAAACTCCGGGAAGATAATACTAAATTATATTTTAATAAATTAAAGCATGTTATCAAAAAAACATGTTTTAACCTTTATTTTTATATTGATTTTTGTAAGTATTTATATTTTACTAACGTACGAACAAAACGTTTTGACAACTCATGACGTGTGAAGGTTTTTCAGGTTTTGCGGTACCTCAGCGGCAGCTGTTCGTCACCGTTTCGGCAGTGATTTGGATCGATGTTGCTTTTTCAGCAAATTGCATCATATTTCCCGCAGTGTACAATCACAGTATTCAAAATATCGAACCTTATCAGTATCACCCCAAGTATCGAATTATTAAGATAGGTTAGTAAATTCTGTAATTAAATTTCACTTAACCTACCATATTGTTAAGGAATCACACTTTTTTTAGTTTTTTGAGTGACACACTCTCGCCTTTTATTTACAACGTATGTAGCTGGTGTTTCTCTTCAATAAAATGTCTTTAAACCCATAGTAATAAAGAAAAAGCTGTGGGGAAAACCAACTCTTGATAAGAAACTTAATATATTCATATTTTTTCAAATGGATTTCAGTGTGTAGCCACCTGAATCATGGCAGAAGACAAAGCACCAGAAGAACAGATGAACAACCTCGCTGTGAATGATGATGATGATGTGGTGGATCCATGGAATGTCTCTGGAAAGTCGGAGACAGGCATAGACTATGACAAATTGATAAGTAAGTACCATTAATTTTATTCGGCTTAAATATATATCTGGTTGAATTTAACACATTCACTGTGGCAGGGGGTCGAAAGACCCCATGCAAAGTATGGTTAATTATGAGTTACACAAATAAACTGGTAAATATGTATGAAAAATCGCTTATCCTCTAAAATAGTATGTATTACTTATGAAACCATATTAGCAAATGTGTTTTTGGCCAAGAAACTTCCCGGCGAATTGAACATGTTACACATAATCTGTGTATATTCACAAAACTATACAATACCTCATTACAGGTAACACAAAACAGGTGTACATATTACCATTGTTTGTTCATGATTATTATTAATTGTTTTCAGAAAGATTTGGCAGTTCCAAGATTGATGATGAAGTTATACAAAGATTTGAAAAGGTTACTGGAAAAAAAGGTAAACTTTTCATTAAGTACATTATTTTAAATGTAAAAAAATATTGAGGATCGTAATTTAGATTTAGGCTGCATTTTCACCAGAGATGTGCAAGGCCATAGTAGCCAAGTGCAATAGCCATGCACATGCATGTGCGCTAAAATGTTGGAGCTGTGCACACACACATCACACAAGCGGTGTGTCAGCCTCTGTATATTACAATGCCGACGTACACGTTTAGTAGTGACATAGTCTGCAATTATATTAAATTTAGTTAACCTAGTATTTAATCCATTAGAATTCAATATTTTTAATTCTATTAATTTCAGCTCACCACTTATTGCGGCGTGGCATATTCTTCTCCCACCGTGACATCCACAGCATCCTCAACCTTGTTGAAGCCGGCAAGAAGTTCTACCTCTACACTGGCAGGGGGCCGTCATCAGATAGTATGCACCTTGGGCATATGATTCCATTCATGTTCACTAAGTAAGTCCGTCTTCCAGTGTGACTTGTATAGCATCCTCAACCTTATTGAAGCTGGCAAGAAGTTCTACCTCTACACGGGCAGGGTGCCATCATCAGATAGTATGCACCTTGGGCATATGATTCCATTCATGTTCACTAAGTAAGTCCGTCTTCTCATCTAGTCTTCCAGTGTGACTTGTATAGCATCCTCAACCTTGTTGAAGCTGGCAAGAAGTTCTACCTCTACACTGGCAGGGGGCCATCATCAGATAGTATGCATCTTGGGCCTATGATTCCATTCATGTTCACTAAGTAAGTCCTTCTTCTCATCTAGTCTTCCAGTGTGACTTGCATAGCATCCTCAACCTTGTTGAAGCTGGCAAGAAGTTCTACCTGTACACTGGCAGGGGGCCATCATCAGATAGTATGCATCTTGGGCATATGATTCCATTCATGTTCACTAAGTAAGTCATGCTTGCCGCTATAACAGAAATATCTATTGATTCAAGATGTATTCGACGTGCCCCTCATAATCCAGCTCACCGACGACGAGAAAGTTCTTATAATATTGATTGATTCCAGGTGGCTTCAAGATGTATTCGACGTGCCCCTCATAATCCAGCTCACCGACGACGAGAAAGTTCTTATAATATTGATTGATTCCAGGTGGCTTCAAGATGTATTCGACGTGCCCCTCATAATCCAGCTCACCGACGACGAGAAAGTTCTTTGGAGGGACATTAAAGTGGAACAGGCGCGGCAAATGGCGCACAGTAACGCGAAAGATATCATTGCGGTCGGTTTCAATCCGGAGAACACTTTCATATTCAATGATTTGGACTTTATTGGGTGAGTAATAACAATAAAAACCGGACAAGTGCGAGTCAGACTCGCGCTCGAAGGGTTCCGTACCGTTACACATAAAACGGCAAAAAAATCACGTTTGTTCTATGGGAGCCCCTCTTAAATATTTATTTAATTCTGTTTTTAGTATTTGCGGCAACAGAAATACATCCTTTCCGTTCCTTTCGGGCATTATCGGCTCCGTTCTGCTCAGCATTGCTCCGAGCAATTATTAGGGGTGGCACAAATTGACGTCCGTTTTGCGTGTAAGACCACAGAATAGATAACGACTTGAATTTTGACAACCCTAAGTAGCCAAAAGGGATAGTACCATATATTAGAAAGGGACAGCATGATTCGACCCTGAATCGCTGTCAAACTTCGGTTTTGTAAGAAGTTTCCTTTCTGTATGCAGGTAGTATTATTACTATTCCTTATTCTGTGCTTTTATATTCTAATGAAGTTTTAAATTATACTTCGAGCAACACCGGCTTCCGACACATCGGAAGGGAGGGGCCCAAGCGATATCTCACCGTACAAATCTTTCTGCCATTTTTCGCGGGGGGAAAGGTGCACACAGTCGCACTTCTCACACACTTACATACAAAATCCAATCTGTAATGACGACACAAATACATAGAAAATGACACACGTCAAAGACAAATCTTGCAAACCTCGATCTCTTTTTGTGTACGGACGAGTGACAAGTGTCACAACACGCACACTAACACATTTTCGTTGAAGTATGTTATTGTATTCTGAGAGATGAGAAGTCGGATTTGTCGCTCGACCGATCCGCAATTTGTACTGAGCGAGCAAAATCGATAAATCCAACAATTACATGAGACTAAAATATAATAATTGTGTTTGAATGTAATTAAACGTATGATATGTAAAAAAAAAATATTACATGTGAAATGTAACACTTTCTTTTTGTAAATTTGATGTCCCCGACCTCTTTTTATAACAAAAAACCGAGCAAACAGGCATTTTTGTGCAGCAGTGTTCACGCGCGCGTCTGGACTCGGTCTAGTGAAAAATCCAAGTGCAACTAGTTTTATTACCCGCGCTAGATTAGATTGACGCGCTAATCTTGTACCTCGGCAGAGGGGAAATAGTGCGAATGCCGCCTCCCTTCCGTGTTGCTCGAAGAAATTATACATTTGCATTACATTTAAAAGTTCATGTTATAATTCCAGCCAGTGTCCAGCATTCTACCAAAACATGCTTCGCATACAGAAGTGCGTGACCTTCAACCAGGTGAAAGGCATATTCGGGTTCGGCGACTCTGACGTCATCGGCAAGATCACCTTCCCCTCCATCGAGGCCGCGCCCGCGTTTTCTACTAGCTTCCCCTTCATATTTGAGAATAAAGTGGTAAGTTAGACCTGATTGGTCAATTTCAGCCAATGAACAATGACTGACGTCATCAGTAGATCACCTTCCCCTCCATCGAGGCTGCGCCCGCATTCTCTACTAGTTTCCCCTTCATATTTGATAATAAAGTGGTAAGTTAGACCTGATTGGTTAATTTCAGCTTTGGAGGAGGAGGACGCATAGTCTGTAATTTTCTGTACAAAACAGTCTGCCGATTTTTGCGGGGGAGGGCCACGTCAAATGTATACGTAACGTAAAAATAGCCATGTCAGATAAACGTCAGTCCATACAATGTGTATGATCATTGGTCGTTGAGTTTTAGAGATCATAGAATTAAATAACTTATAACAGTTTTATAACATACACCGTGAAAACTAAAAAAACGAAAACTCACTTTTCCACGTAGCATTAGAGTACGCGCTGATTCTAGCAACTCTAAATGATGCTATCAATCCTTAAAAAAAAAATTATTAAACTTTGTACAAGTTACTTGATAGCATCTAAGCAAACTGCACTGATTTCACAGTGATCAAGTATTCAGGGCCACTATAAAGGAATTTGATGTTTATCGCGGAGCTCCCTCACTCTGTCACGTCATCGATGCAGAGATAACTTAGAAGGACTCTGTTCAACTTTCACTTGTTATATCTTTTAAATTATGTACATACTAATGCACTAAATTGACCATTGGGAGACCTTATCTCGTTGCAGTAAGGTTTACATTTCGTCAGTTAACAATCACTTGCTTTTCCAGGTACCCTGCCTAGTTCCCTGCGCGATCGATCAAGACCCATACTTCCGTATGACTCGCGACGTCGCCGCCCGACTCAAGATGCCCAAACCTGCCTTATTACACTCTTCCTTCCTACCTGCCTTACAAGGGGCTCAGCACAAGATGTCGGCCAGCGACCCTAACGCTTCCATCTTCCTTAATGACACTGCTAAACAGATCAAAAACAAGGTAACTATTTAGCAGAATGGCATCAGGTAGGGCAAAGATGACCAAACAAGCGTTACTACATTCTTCCTTCCTACCTGCCTTACAAGGGGCTCAGCACAAGATGTCGGCCAGCGACTTTAACGCGTCCATCTTCCTTAATGACACTACTAAACATTAAAAACAAGGTAACTATTTAGCAGAATGGCCTCAGGTAGGGCAAAGATGACCAAACAAGCGTTACTACATTCTTCCTTCCTACCGGCCTTACAAGGGGCTCAGCATAAGATGTCGGCCGGCGACCCCAACGCGTCCATCTTCCTCAACGACACGGCTAAACAGATCAAAAACAAGGTAACTATTTAGCAGAATGGCCTCAGGTAGGGCAAAGATGTCCAAACCAGCGTTACTACATTCCTCCTTCCTACCGGCCTTACAAGGGGCTCAGCACAAGATGTCCGCCAGCGACCCTAACGATTCCATCTTCCTTAATGACACAGCTAAACAGATCAAAAACAAGGTAACTATTTAGCAGAATGGCCTCAGGTAGGGCAAAGATGCCTAAACCAGCGTTACTACATTCTTCCTTCCTACCGGCCTTACAAAGCGCTCAGCACAAGATGTCGGCCAGCGACCCTAACGCGTCCATCTTCCTTAACGACACGGCTAAACAGATTAAAAACAAGGTAATTTAGTAAAACGGCCTTAGATGTGAAGATACCTAAGCTCGCCCTACTACTATACCTAACCAATTACCTTTTTTACTTCATCAAAAACTATAACACTACTTATGTATTTACTTACCGACCCTACGGGGGATTCAGATAAAGATGCGATTAAGACGAAACGGGAGCTGAGCTAAAAGTCAATTTTGAGATTTCAAGCTGAATATACCCGTCGCTCTGACGGGGCGTGAGAGACTGTATTTGTGTGTGTAATGCACGCACACAGATGCGTACGCTTGCACCCGCGCGCGCCTCATTGCCGACAATTTGCAATGTTATTTTTCGTGCGTTACTGCCACGAGGCGTTCACTTATTACTTACTGTGTTGCGATTGAATTTTTTGACCCGGCTTACGTTTACGGAACTCGATAATCTTTCTACTACTGTGACTTGGCTTTGTTTACTTGACTTTGCTGATCAGCTTATTGTTTTGGACTCCGTGAGTTGTGGTTACCTATTGGACCGCACGCAATTCATCTACCTTTATTCAAGTAATTAAGCGTAATTAGCCGAAACCTTTATAAGAGTGTAATTCATAAGAAGTACATAAGATATAATTTATGTACTGGTTTGCTGTTAGCTTTTAATTGTATCACTTTACATATATGTTACTCAAATAACTAACACGGTTACACTGTTGTAAGAACATTATTTTTCAGGTAGGCCTTATTATACCTACTATAGGCCTTATTACCTCCTAGTACCTTAGTAGTACTAGTACTACTACGGAAATTGATTCAAAGACTCAAGACTGACTTAAGTGGCAGTAGGGTGTAGGGTTTTTTCTAGGCTTAATGAGTTCGCTGAAGCTTATTTTTTATACTTAGCGCACAGAACCACTAGTTTAACAGTATCAGCTCTAACCACATGTCACCATTTTGTCCTTTACGTAACAAGCTCAGGGGCCCAGAATATCCGATGTACCTATCAAATCAAGGTTCTGTACCAAATAAGGCCCGGTTATTATAGTTCGTTATTTTTTAGCATTAGAAAGAAGGTAAACAATCATGACGTGTCTTTTTATTAATAATTATTGAAAAACGCTTTCAAAAATTAGTTTATATTACTTATGAAAGCAAAAGAATATAAAAAAGTATATGATTAATACATACATACATACATACATACAATCACGCCTATTTCCCGGAGGGGTAGGCAGAGACCACGGATTTCCACTTGCTACGATCCTGACATACCACTTTCGCTCCCTTCACATTCATAACATTCCTCATACACGCTCGCCGGTTTAGGGTGCTCTTGCTCATTAATATGATTAATATGATTTATAATTCTAACATATTTGCTATGACTTATTTTTCAATGGTAATTTTTAATAAGACATGTCAAAATCTGTTACCTTAATGCAAAAACTAGGGTTCCGTACATAAGTCCGACTCACGCTTGACTGCACATTTCTAATAGGTTTTCCTGTCATCTATAGGTAAAGAACTATTTTGTGTATTTTTCAATATTTTAGACCCAGTAGTTTCGGAGATAAAAGGGGGTGAATGGTAATTTTTTGGCTGTTTTCTTAAATAACTTCGAACCTATGTATTTTAAAATTATAAAAAAAACATTTCCATCTTTAGGTCACTAATTTACATATGTGTACCAAATTTCAACTTAATTGGTCCAGTAGTTTCCGAGAAAATAGGCTGTGACAGACGGACAGACAGACAGACGCACGAGTGATCCTATAAGGGTTCCGTTTTTTCCTTTTGAGGTACGGAACCCTAAAAACGAACTTTAAGCGTGCTAACTTTCAAAATTCATTTTTTATAAGATAGTATAAGTAGATGGGCAAAAATTTTGCGTCCATGTCCACCAGTGAGTAAGTGATTGAGATACCTAAACATTTAACTTTATAATGTAAAATGATATAATTTACTAACCTACTCGTTTAATTTCAGGTAGGTTGAATAAGGAACCAAGTAACCATGGGGAGGAGCAGTATTTACTAACATTTTCTTTTTGGGTCTTCAGAGTGTATCGTTTCCTTTTTTTTTGCACATATTACACTTAAATATATATTCTCTGTGTAAACCCTTACGTCTTTCAATGACAAAGGCAAGATCAGCAAATGTACAATTTGTATGATCGTGCCTGATATTTGAGATCACAGAAAATAAATATTTTAAATCCACTATTCTGCGACCTTCTAAAATTTTGTTTTATCATGATTCATGATCAAAAAGCTCGGATTCAATAGTCATATCAAACGTCGATTATGCAGTTGATGATGAGCTTGCATTTTCTACCATTGGTGCTGCAAATGCATCAACCGGTGGCGATAAACTTTGCCCTCTTGTAAAACAAATTACTATTGTGATTGTGTCCAGCAAAAGGCCAAAATTCGGTTTACTTTCCTGTTTAAAATATTACTAATTTATTCATATTTCAGATTAGGTACATAGGTAACTGTCTGAATGTTACAATGCCAGCTGGCAAATTCTATCACATTTGTTTGTTTGGTAGTCATGGTAACATTCACTTACATTGATATCCTTATTAAGATCTGTATCTTATTATCCAGACCTTAAAATTTTGCCACCGTTGCCCTTTAAAAAAATACTGTTTAAATAATTGGCTACTCAAACAATGCTTCTATAGTATAAATAATGACTACACAAAAATGGGTAGTATTGTATATAATGCACGAAATAAGGCCCGATTCTTAAGCGGGTTTAAATTTTGAGGCCATGTCCGCTAATACTATAGACAAAATATCAAGTTTAATAAACACAAAAAAAAAAACATTGATGGGCCTTATTTTATAATTTAGGCCTTACTTTGTAATTTAAAGAAGAGTTAGGCCAAGAAAAATCTATAGCGATTTTGATAGAACACGCAGTGCAAGTATTATTTCAAACGTCGCTTCTATGAAATTATGACATATAAATAACACTTGCACTGCGTGTGCTATCAAAATTGCTGTAGACTTTTCTTGGTCTGACTCTAAAATATTCTTTATTACACCACAAACATAAAAACAAATTAAAAAAAAACCGGCGAAGTGCAAGTCGGACTCGCACACGAAGGGTTCCGTACCATTATTTATAAAAACGGTCACCCATCCAAGTACTGACCCCGCCCGACGTTGCTTAACTTCGGTCAAAAATCACGTTTGTTGTATGGGAGGCCCCACTAAAATTTTTATTTTATCCTGTTTTTAGTATTTGTTGTTATAGCGGCAACAGAAATAAATCATCTGTGAAAATTTCAACTGTCTAGCTATCACGGTTCGTGAGATACAGCCTGGTGACAGACGGACGGACGGACAGCGGAATCTTAGTAATAGGGTCCCGTGTTTTACCCTTTGGGTACGGAACCCTAAAACCGATTTACAATGTAGATAAAGGTAGCAACAGGCGGTCTTATCGCTGTTAGTTCTTATTCTTCGTTTGTTTAGCATTAGAGTGAAGGTGACGTGTCTTTTTTAAGCATGCAATCGTATAATTATTTAGCTTTTTTAGGGTTCCGTACCCAAAGGGTAAAACGGGACCCTATTACTAAGACTTCGCTGTCCGTCCGTCCGTCCGTCCGTCCGTCTGTCACCAGGCTGTATCTCACGAACCGTGATAGCTAGACAGTTGAAATTTTCACAGATGATGTATTTCTGTTGCCGCTATAACAACAAATACTAAAAACAGAATAAAATAAAGATTTAAATGGGGCTCCCATACAACAAACGTGATTTTTGACCAAAGTTAAGCAACGTCGGGAGTGGTCAGTACTTGGATGGGTGACCGTTTTTTTTTTGCTTTTTTTTTTCGTTTTTTTTTTGCATTATGGTACGGAACCCTTCGTGCGCGAGTCCGACTCGCACTTGCCCGATTTTTTGTAATAGTTATGTACTTAGTGGTTAATATTAGTATTTACTATTTTTTTTTTCAATAATGCTTAAAAACGAAGTATAGATATGACAACCAAATATTAACGCCATTGTAGGGCAGGATATACAGAACATGAATCATTTGTACTGTCACGCTCCGTGATTGTTGAGCCATTTAGGGTTCTAGCTAAATTGGACATTCCATAGAGCACGAGTAAGTATGGAACAACCAATTCAGCTAGGACCCTAAATTGCTCGACAATTACGAAGCGTGCCTGTAGGTACCTAAAAATTTTGTTAACCCATTTTAACCATGCAATAAAATATTTTTGATTTTGATTTCTAATTTGAAATATTAGAATCAAAAAGTTCATAATAGATTGTATATCATAACTACAAAAATGTGTTCCCTACTCTCAACCCAAAACCCCTTGTATCTTAGGATCTAGATATTTTCACACAAGACGGTTTATCGATAACTTCTTACATCACTAGATTATCGACATTAAATGTCGACTATTGCCCATCACTTTTCAGGCTGTGTACGTATTTAGAAACTTGACTCCGCCCCTAAAATTAGTGCGATAGGGACAACTGCAGCTGAGGCGAAAAATCCTGCGTAAAAATGACAAAAATCGAGGTTTCGTAGTCCTCTTTTTCCTCCCCCAAAACTTAACCAATCGTAACCAAATTTGGAAATCTAAATGATTATGAAATTGTCTGTGTCGGACCGTTTTGCTTTTTTGGCTAATTGATATCAGTTTTGAATACCACGCCTCTCATTGCGGCATAGTCTATTAGGCCATTTTGGCCGTTTTTGAAGGGCTCTAGCGCCTTAAAAAACAAAAATATCAAAAAAAGCAAAACGGTCCGACACAGATATTGACAATATTAATCTGTGTTGAAAAAATCATTGCTCTAGCTTCAAAAACCACGGAGGAAAACGAGGACTACGTTTGTATGGAGGAATGACCACTCCTGTTGGCTCTTAAGATGGAAGATTTTTTGGATTTCTACACGAATGAATGTGCCCAAAGGGGTTGGCCGGTCGAAGTATTAAGCAGATGGCGCCATCATAGCTTGCCTGTCAATCCCTAGTATTGTGTCAAATTTTTGTTTTTTTTTTATTGCCCTGGATGCCAGCTCTTTAAGCCAAATCTCATAGAAAAAGGGGCAAGCTATGATGGCGCCATCTATGCAAACCTTTGACAGTTGCCAACCCCATTATTCACAAAACGGATAGGTATAGTTGTGGTTTTCTGAATATTTATGATACACCAGCACACCAGTACAGACTACACTATATATCGTCGGGTGACAAGCAAAAGTCACTAAGTAACATCATTGAAATTATTGGACAATAAACCGTGTTACAAGTGTAATAAAGTGCATTGTTACTTTAATTTTTTGATAGTACTTAGTGAGTTTTGCTTGTCACCCGACGATATAGCAGTTGTTCTTAGATATGTTTTATATTTTTTCGGAAGATTTTAAATTACATATTATTTAATTAATTAGGCCCTTAATTTCAGATCAACAAGTACGCGTTTTCTGGCGGGCAGGCGACGGTAGAGGAGCACAGAGAGAAGGGCGGGAACACTGAGGTGGACATCTCATACAAGTACCTCACGTTCTTCCTGGAGGATGACGAGAGGCTGGCGCAGGTAAGCTTTCTTTTCTTGTAATAAATTAGAGGCCCGGCGCGTATACAACGCGACTACGCGATTATCACAATTCTCGCAAATTTTACTCTGGCGAACGCGCTATCAAAAATTTAACTCAAATAGGTGTCCTAATTGACAAACATGCGAATATGTTTGATCGCGTTATTTGTCATCGCTTAAATACGGACTGTGTCTTAGCAGCAGTACTGTTAACTGACCATTATTTAAGAGTGTGAATGATGGTACTTACATAGCACGAGAATTATAGCGAACATGCACGTTGAAGGTCTGCCTGCAAAAGGCTCCTGTGCTGCGCCCTATGGTGTCTACGTTTGGTACTAAAGGTACAGTCTAGAAAGGACTCATAAGAGGCACAGAGTTCTACAATATTGTAGGCGTTAATTTAACAGCGGAACTATGAAATGCTGCAGGGCGTATTGTGCGCACTATTTGTTTTAATACTACGTCGGTGGCAAACAAGCATGCGGCCCGCCTGACGGTAAGCAGTCACCGTAGCCTATGGACACCTGCAACTTTTACTTCTTTCTGTAAGATATAGTAACACTAAAACCACATTGTAAGCTGACATCTTCGTTTCAGATAAAAAAATCCTACGAATCTGGTGAGATGCTAACAGGCGAGCTGAAGAAGATCGCCATCGACACAGTGACGCCCGTCATCACCGACTACCAGGCGCGGCGGGCGCTCGTCACCGACGACGTGATGCAGGAGTTCTTCAGGATCAGGAGGATCAAGTTCTGAAAGGTTATGATACCTATCGCAAACTCGAAATATTTAGTGTTCGATTTTTCAAATCTGTCGGATTTTCAAAAGGGACGAACTCGGAAAGCTCGTTCGTTTAAAAACATAAACCTACGAGTATAACTACAATGACTTTTTATAATAGGATGCCTTTTTAAAAACTAAGTAAAATCACTGGCCATGTTAAATATATTAAGAACGGGTCACTCACGTATTTTAAGTCGATAAACGCTAGACATGTTTCACTCCGTACCGAGGAGTGTGTGAGGAGTGAAACATGTCGAGCGTTTTTGACTTAAAATACGTGAGAGACCCGTTCTTAATATATTTAATAAGTCTGTGTCTCACGGAAGTTTTGTTATTAAAATCACTGGATTTTGAAAAAATGCAGTCGGTCAAATGAAAGTCTGCCAAATGGGTCATCGGTAAATTTTTTTCGAAATTGTGATAGGAGACCGTAAACAAGACATGAAGTAAGCATTTTTGGACCTTATATGGATGTGATGAGATCTGGAAATGGTCGAGTGTGTTTGTTAGTAATAATTAAAATAAATATTTATTTATTGTTCCATGTTATTTTTTTTACTGCCTGTGTCATAGTGTCATTACCATTTAAAAATTTGCTTTGTTATGCATTGTTGTAAATTTACACTCATCATTACAGACTATACAAGCAGTGTCAGGTAGGGAGACAACGTTTTTCGTGGCTGTGTAAGCCAATACGGGAGCGGCAAACACGACCACAGGCCTGGCAGGTGTAATGTGCCCGTGGCGAGCAGGTGTCGGGCTGATGACGCTTGGCTCGCTTACTTGCGAGTGTCTTAAACCAAGCGTCGTCGTGAATTTTACGCCCGTCAAATACCAGTTTGCGCCACTTGACTCTGTCCTCGGCAATTTACACTATTTACGTTGAAATAATGTATGATGAGGACATAGGTAAGGTCAATGTGGCTAATTCCGTCATAGGGGCTATTCCTTCAACTAGCGTTTTACTCGAACAACAATCATAATTGACAATTTCATAGACAAAGCAGCGATTGCTTTTAGTTTCAGCTATCGAAAGCAAATGGTTTTTTTTTTCCTACGATTGAAAATCAGAGAAATAGCCCCTATGCTAGCTCGTGGACGGAATAGCCCCTATGACGGAATTAGCCACATTTACCTTATATGAGGAAATAAATGGCTGAGCAATTAACTTATTTTATGACAATGTTCCTATAAAAAGACAGTGTATGTAAGTAACAAAATTAAAACTATTTTTATCATTATAAAAACTACACTTAGTGTGTATTTCGGAACTGAGGATTGAGGAACATCTAACATGTTCTTAAACGGTTCTGCGGTGAGACGGTGTGAGTTTCATAATTTCTGGTTCTGCGGTGTGAGTTTCATAATTTCTTGAATGTTTCATTAGGACAAAATGCTAACCAATTTATGTTGTTCCCCGCACCTATGTCAACAGTTGTGATTGAAGGGTCAAATATCGTATTTTCGTTTTTGATAGTTTTTCTGTGACAGTACTCTTCAGTGTCGGAACATTTGTATTATATTTAATTAATTACATTATGTATGTGGTTACTTCGCTTAGGCCTTAGATATTAGAGCATGATCTCTAATTTAATGGTTAATTTAAATAAAAACTGCAATGTAAAACATAAGCCTTATTTATAATAGCTGTGCTTAAAGCATGACAGTACCTATTATTTATTTAAGAGAAAGTTATCAATAAAGTGATTTTTGCATTTTAATATGGTATTCTTAAGGAGGCCACAGATTACCAGTTCGCCGGACGATATCAGCCTGCCAGTTGTTCGGAACTGTCACCTTTTGCGTTTAACTGACAGGCTGATATTGTCCGGCGAACTGGTAATCTGTGGGCTTTAGTTAAAACCTTTCCTTTGATACCTACCAGTGGCGGCGCGTAAAAAAATATTCGCTGGGTAAGCTTCAGCGCCACATGCACTATCCCACTAACCCGGGGTTAACCAGTTAAACCGTTAACCCAGTGTCGAATTGTACTAACCATGGTACTTACCTCCTGGTTTAACCGGTTAACCCTGGGCCCTTTATTTTAACATGCAAGAGAAACTATCTGTCTGCCTGTTTTTTCTCTTTACGGTTAAGCTACTGAACCGACTTTGATAAAGTTCGGCATTTTGAAAGCTAAAGGGGGTTGATGGCATTGGCATAATAGGCTAACCTTTCGGAGATTCATCCCATGGTTGAAAATGGTACAAACGGAATCAAACGCGGAATTATTGCCTCCCAAACAAATGAAAAACAACAAATACGTTTCTTTCATACCTAAACATGATAAGTAGGTAAATAGGTACCTACAGTAAGAAAACCTATTTTATAAAACTTCCTATCCTATCCAACACAAAACACTATATTCTCAACTATACAACCAACTCGAGTAAAATACAAAACGAAAACAAACATCTTACAAAGTCTTACAACAATAGATTCAACGGCGGGCCCCGTGAAAAAGAATTCTACATGTACACTTGTGTCCACACACAACTTTGATCGAATATGCATGACAATAGCACAGAAAAGTGGATGACACAGTCTACATTTGTAACAGGTAGCTTGTGGTCGTTAATTACAGTTTTAAAATATACTAAATAAGTCGTTATTATAAAAAAAAACGGTACAAAAACGTATTTTACGCCCAACAGTTTTAAATAGTTCGCGGACTTATCTCCGAATTTATAAAGTGCTGTCTTGATGGAATTTAATGTCGCGTTTACATCGATATTGATCGAACTTTCTAGACTAAAATTATGGTCATATTATTTAAATAAGTGAATTTATAGTGCGGCTTGTTTTACGCGGCCGAGTTTAAATAAACCGAATCCTGATACGAAACAGCCTTCTACAAAATCCCGACTACAAAATGTATAACCAAACCTACGATAATGAAACGCCTATACCCCTAATCGCAAACTACACTGTAGTCAAAGAAAATGAAGAAGGTGACAAGGGGGAGACAGAAGATCGGGTTATCCTGGAAATAGGGAAAGCAGACGATAAGCCGAAGGAAGAACTGACGTTCAGCCATAAGAAGTATGATAAGACGACTTCGCACCACAGGTCCTATGTGTTGGAGGATTACTCTGAGACCAGAAAGGTGACATACTTTAGGCCACATGAATTGGAAACTAGTCAAGAAGGTATTACTCGTATTTTCATAGTTTACTATTTCTTAAACGTCTCCCTACGCTAATCATGTAATTTAGAAGTAAAAGACTCTACCACTCCAAGTCCAATAATTGATACTTTGTTGATGAGATCTACTAATAAATAATAATAAATAGGGAATATTAGGCAAAGCTCTGCGTAGGTGGCACCTTTGTGGCACATACAGTAAATACAGTAAACAAACCACATTGACACATCACACGTCACGTCAATCACATGGCCTACCGCGAAACAAGAAAATCGAAATTTCGTTATCTAATCTCTCTATCACTCTTGCATATTTGAGCGATAAAGAGGCAGATAACTAAATTTCGATTTTCGCGTTTACCGGTAGGCCCTTGTTAACAAACCGCGTTGATGCATCAATGTCATATTTTATTGTCTGTGAATACTTGTCAAAAACAGTTTAAGGCACAGTATGTATAAGTTAGTCTGAATTTACTGAGTCGGTAGTGCTGCACTCTGGCGGCAGAACATTGCAGTAATATCCCCTATTACCGACCTGGGATTTAAGGTGCCAATGGGGCAGTGTTGAGTAGTGTTAAGCACTGGGACCTATGTATGTAGGAACCTCAAAGTAAACAGGAACTTATCTTAGAACTAAATAAAAATGACGTCATAAATAGCATAAAACACCCAGATTTCCAGTTGACACAGGGCGCTTCATACAGCGTCACATTATTATCAAGATGTCTCCCCAGATGCTTCTTAAGCTTGGAGTGTACGCGTAGCTGCAAGCACGGACATGGTGTCCCAGGACACGCGTAACCGACTACGCGTGCCAATGTAGGTACGCGCAATCCGTACGCAGCTTAACAGGATATAAACCAATACTGATCACATTTTCAGCACAACCACCAACCTTTGGGGTCGGCTACGCTCCCTATAAAGAGTATGCTCCTCCCAAAGACTATGCCTCGTCTCTCACCTCCCTGCCAGACACGGCGCACTCCGAGTCCTCACTGGACTATTCTCATGAGGATGTAAAGCCCGAAGCAGACGATAAACACTGGAAGGAACGCGCGCTGCAGCTTGAAAAAGGTATGTCACTTCTGTCTCAACTCAGCGCAATGGTGTTTGCCCGTCGAAGAATTTTACAGATGGCGCCTGCATTGGTTTTACCTGTCAATCCTACGAATAGTGTCTTGAACACGTTTTTCTTTTGGACTTTATGGCTTGGATGCTAAAAGGTTTATGCTCTTTAAGCCAAATCCCATAGGACAAACTTAAAAACTAAAGCCTATGCTGGCGCTATATCTATAAAAACCTTCGACAGACAACATCCTCATTAGGTAACGCAAGAAAAATGTTGATAGCGCGATTTAGGATTAACGCTACGGAACAGCGCCATCTATGTGGGGTATCAGTACAAAGAGTACCCGACCACGTTTACCAACCACAGTTAACAGACTGATCAACGTCACACAGCAGACATCTATGAAACTTCCCATACAATAAAATTTTGCGAACGCTTTAACGACAGTTTAACGGTGACACACGGTTTGAGGCCGGTTCTGAATTATCAATTTGTTATGGATTTTATTCAGTTTTGATAAGACCTTCAGTCTTGTCATTAATAGGCTTAATAGCAGGCGTGGCTCACTCTGCGATTTCGTCGCTTTGCTACAGGTAGCTAAAAGTACATCCGTTCCACACCAATTTTGGTGGCTAGACATAAGCCGCGCGTGGCGCTGTCGCCACCTAGCGGCCATATCTGTGCTGATCGTAACAGAGCGTTTTGTTAGAGAGTGAGTCTTCTGTACCTAGTACTATTATTTATTTTGTGTTAATAGGCACCTCGTTCGTACTTGTTGGATCGCGTACAGCGAGTCGTGTCATGGTCGTATCAGAACCAATTAAAAAAAATACAAATTTCTGAATCGGCCTCATTGCAAGAGAGAGATTACCGTTTCGTTCGCGACGAGGGAACAATTGGCATCTTTAATGTAGTAAATAAAGGTAGTGGACCCCGCAGTAATTCCTCAGCCAGAAAAAACTTTACAGTATGATAAAGTATCAATAAATAAAAAGTATTGTATGAATTTCCAAAGAATAATAATAATAGAATTAAAGTAAATACCTAAAGTCTTAAATCGTTAATATCTTTTTACGGAAAAATGCTCCGTTCAAACTTTTTTCACCAGACATATTCATGAAACGTATTGCAACAATATATGAAATATCAAAAAAATATCCCAGCAGAAGTACCAGTATTAATAAAATAATTTTTTTTGGCGTGTCTTGGACCGGAAAATTGCTCAGTCTAATTTTTTCACTGGAATGCCATTTTATTGCCGTTTTATACCTACAAAATGAAAATCTAAAAATTTTCCACTCTCAGTTTTTAATAGTTCTATAATACATACATTTCGATACGCATTTTTTTTGGATTTTTTTACCCACTGCGCCAAATTATATTCTAAGATCATATAAGAAGAAAAAAATGACAGAGCAATTTTCCGATGAAAATGAGCGTCAAAAAAAGGAAGTATCATAAAAAAATATTCTCATGTTTGACAAAACTTTTAGATTTTTTTCTAGTATCACATACTGATACAAATAACTTATTTTGTAAAATAATTTTGTACTGAGGAATTACTCGGTTCAATATATAATCAGATTTGTGTTTTTACCTAACTTAGGAGTGTTTTTTTTTTGGATATTTATAATATTAGTCTCGGCTCATACTATACAATAACCAAGCTAAATTTCATCGACTGAGAAATTAATGCATGGGTCTCCATACAACAACTTGCTTCATTTACTACACTACTTGTCTAAGAGGCACGCACATAGGGTAATTAGCCAGTAACTGGCCGGTTTTAGTAATTGGCCACCAAATGAATTCTATTCACCTATAAACAGAATTCATTTTAGTATAAGGTTTCAATAACTGGCCAGCCTTCAATAACTAGCCGCCTTATACTAAAATGAATTCTGTTTATAGGGGAGTAGAATTCATTTTTAGTGTAGGGCGGCCATTTACTAAAACGGGCCAGTTACTGGCGAACTAGGTACCCTATCATCATCATCTTCCTCGCGCTGTCCCGGCATTTTGCCACGGCTCATGGGAGCCTGGGGTCCGCTTGGCAACTAATCCCAAGAATTGGCGTAGGCACTAGTTTTTACGAAAGCGACTGCCATCTGACCTTCCAACCCAGAGGGTAAACTAAGCCTTATTGCGATTAGTCCGGTTTCCTCACGATGTTTTCCTTCACCGAAAAGCGACTGGTAAATACCAAATGATATTTCGTACATAAGTTCCGAAAAACTCATTGGTACGAGCCGGGTTTGAACCCGCGACCTCCGGATTGCAAGTCGCACGCTCTTACCGCTAGGCCACTAGCGCTTCCCCCTACCCTATATGCTTAATAAAAGTATTTCATGGCCGATCTATATGATTTACAGAGTACAAAAAGACGGCCTGCGACCGCGAGCGCACCCGCATGCGCGACATGAACCGCGCGTTCGACCTGCTGCGGTCCAAGCTGCCCGTCACCAAGCCCACCAAGAAAAAGTACTCTAAGATCGAGTGTCTCAGGTACAAACACGTTAAAATATATAAAAAAAGTTTGTGTTAATACTTCAACATGCCCACAAAATCGAAATTGTGGCGCCCACATAGGTACATAGTGGGCCTGGCCGCGTAGCCAAGATGCCAATCGCTTACGCTCCGTAGCGATCGAAACGCAACTGTCACTGTCGCGCTAATATGGAAGAGTGATAGAGAGACATAATGCTTTTCGTTGTCGAAGCGATAGCGATTGTAACCTTGGCTAGGCCGGCTGAGTAGGTACAGTCACAAGATAAGACAAGACTGCGCCTCACCCAGTCAGGAACATGCCTATTCCAGTCCAGCCGGCATGACACAAGTACATCCGTTCCATACCAATTTTGGTGGCTAGCCATATACTAGCCACCAATTTTGCCTAGCGCGTGGCGCTATCGCCACCTAGCGGCCATATCTGTCCTGATCGTAACAGACGCGTTTTGTTAAAGAGTGAGTCTTCTGTACCTAGTACCATTATTTATTCTGTGAACAGGGGACGAAATTTTGTGGGGAGTGACACTGACACTACACTTCTTGTTTTCAGGATAGCGATCTGCTACATCCGCCACTTGGAGTTCATGCTAGCTGACGGCGCCGGCGCAGAGGACAGTACCTTCTTCGAACTGAATGCTGACTTGCGACGCAGGCATAGATTCTGATGATAGGGATGGGAATAGAAAACAAACTTATCGATTTTTCAAACTAAGAGTTACAACCCGCTACCAAATATCCGATTTAGCGTCTCTATGTCTGGAGGACCTAGGTTATGAATAAAGACTGTCAAGCTGTAGGTAAGAATTTTTATTTCCAAACCACTGGTTATAAATATAAATAAACAAAAGGTTTTTCTTATAATAGCTGAGCTTACCTACATGTTACATTACAATTGAATGGGTAAGGGTGAATATTTTTTTTATCAAACCAAATGTTATGAAACTTCACAATATTTAAAAAGACAACTCGTGTAGGTAGGTATAGTGCCCACTTTATTTTTTGGCGATTTTTTGATTCCTTACTATATCAACATGAAATGTAACTAACAAAATTAATACTACAAAAGTGATTTTTAAGACAAGTCTTTGTTATAAAAATAATAAACCAAGATTTCACTATTTTTATTTAAATTATCCCTTGAAATTATTTAAAGAGTAGGCACAATAATGAGATCTCAGATTACCCTTTAGACCCAGGCAACAGATTATTTATGTAAAAAATTATACACCTATTAAAATAAATTACTCACAAAAACTCCTACTCTACTCCTTGTTTCCTAAGTTTTCTTTCACGTATGTCGTCCAATTTTTTCTTATGAATAGCTTTTAGGTACTCCAAGTATCGGCATTTGAGAATCTGAGGTATCTTCACAATACCTGCAAAAAGATAAAGTCAGTCTAAACCAATAGAATCCTGAGCATTGTTTCAGAAACGTGGGACAGCCCCCTAATGAGACACTGGCTTTGTCTGCAATTCTGCATGCGCTGTTCTTTAGTTGTATACAACATTAACTAAAATTTTAAGTTTAGTAAATGATGCTAACCCCGATGGACTTACGTCTGAAATAAACGATAAGACTTGAATCACAAAGTGTAGACGTACTACTATAAACTTTATATTTCCAGTAAGTGGAATATTTAACGTTTATGATGGTCTCACGGCAAAATTTGTCCAGAGTCAGCTTAGTCCTATACTTTTACTGTGCTCACGATTAGTACCTTTCACTAGCATTCTAGGCATATATCTAGGTATGTAATCAATGATATAAGTTTAACTGCTGTTATGGTTATTTTGGGGTCTTGGTACGTTAGTTTACTTGGACGTAGTATATGTTTATAGTTGGTACATATGTTAGCGTAATTTGCAAGTTTCCTGGCAACTACCAGGTATTCAACACAAAATAAACTGATAACCGGGGTCGTTAAGACTTCTCATTCTCACTCGCGTGGTCGTACCTACGTCAGGTAGGGTGAGGTAGATAGTGATACCTACGACCCGACCCCGGTCATCAGCGTTTGGTTTTCGTCTACTATCAGACAAAGTAATATCTGAGAATAATATCGCAAGTACTTTTTTTTCAGCCTCGTCTGCTGAAAAAATAAGTCGGTAATTATATAGGAGCTCAGTAAGTTGTTGGAGAGATGCTCTACCTACACTCTACTCTACAGCAACCCCAACTTCATTTGGTTTGTACTCCCAAACTATCGAGGTGCAACTTTTTTAAAGACCAAATTGAGGACCAGTTGTGTACTAAATCCTCAGGAAATTAAAAATGCCAAAATTCGCTGTGGGGTTGCCAGAGAGTATGCGTCCCTCGTTTTTCGACATTTATATATGTAATTGATGTTCGAGGTCTGTATGTTGGAAAAATACAGGTTAGTTTAATTATTACTTGCCTGTAAAACACAATGTGACAAAGTGTTTATACAAAGCATAGGCTGGAGCGATGACACTTTCCGGGTTTTCATTCCTCTGAAAATAAAAATAAATAAATTTGAAAAACTGTAAAAAATACAATTATATTGTGTTTGGTAATGGTAATACATATTATCTACATAGAGATTTTTTTATTCTATAATAGGAGTTGCCGAAATGGGTTAGGTATCAAGACCAAGCAATTAAGCGGGGAAAAGGGTGAAACATTATTTTGAAATAACTCTGCGATTGTTGGTCTAAAGCCCCCTCCAGACTATGCGCGTGAATCGCGGGCGAAGCCGCGAACGCGAGTGTGGAGTCGATTTCGCTGTCTGCGAAAATCGACTCCACACTTGCTTCGCCCGCGATTCACGCGCATAGTCTGGAGGGGGCTTAACATTAAAGAAAAATCTATATCATTTTTTGTGTTTATTTTGATTGACTTTCTTTACTACATACATTTAAAGAAAAAAAAAAACTTTTAATAACTATTTTATTTGTCACCAATGTCATCATTTCTACAATTTGCCTCTACGTGTGGAATTTCTTGGGTTCAAACCACGGCCGTGCGTGCCGTATACATAGGTAGGTATGGTACCTACAGCAGAAATAATCGCTCTGGAGAATAGAAAAAGAAAAAGATGACAAAACATTCAGTCAGTATCATTATCATAGGTACAGATGAGAGCATAAGAGGCCACTTCCACCAATTACAATTCAATCACATTACTTCACAACGCAGCACTGTCAATGATATGACCCAATTATACCAGGGTGTTATCACTACAAAGGATATTGCGTCCTTTCCGCATGAAACAAGGCCTATTGTTGTAACCATTTTATTCTGGTCCACCCTGCCCCTCTCCCGTCCTACAAACTAGGGCCACAGAGGGAGACTGTGCTTCTGCGAAAGTTTGCAAAAATGTGGGCAGATATCAACATCCGTATGGCTGACTTTGGCCTTCTGGATTACGCGAGTGCTAAATGTGTTACGGTTAAAATAGCTATATTGTAATAAACGAATAAATTAATCATAGCAAACAAGTGCGAGTCGGACTCGCCCACCTAGGGTTCCGTACTTTTTAGTATTTGTTGTTACAGCGGCAACAGAAATACATCATCTGTGAAAATTTGAATTGTCTAGCGGTTCACGGTTCATGACTATTGGTAGGGGAGCCCAAGAGGGGATTTACTCGAGCGCGTCAGATTAAGATATGAGTGATATCTTGGTACCCCGTGTAGTCTACCTTTACCCCTTTTAGCCATCTATGTTGAGCCCTTGGTTAGTGGGGGGTTGGTGGGGGGTTCAACAAATTGTTAAGCAGATTGTGGATATGGTCATAATAGTCCAAATTAATGCTCTAATTGTGCTATTACTAAATCTGATAATTATTTGCACGCATTTCCCTAATCTGCGGTTACAATGTAAAAATTAGGCGTCAAACTTGTGTTCGTCAGATTAAGAAAATGCCTACAAATAAGTGTTATATTAAGTTATAGAAAAAATATAGCATTAACGTGGACAAAAACGACCAAACCCACAAACTGCTTAAACGATTTTTTAACCCTCCACCAACCTCCCGAAATTAAAAAAAAAATGTAGAAGCTTTCCGGCTCGCTGGAAAAAAAAACATTATATAACTTTTTTTTCTTCATATCATCTAATATTTCGATTCCAATAGGTCTGTACGACGCTCGAGGAAATCCCGATTTAGCGTCGTGGGCTCCCCTACTATATGAGATACAGCCCGGCGACAGACAGACGGACGGACGGACAGACGGACAGTGGAGTCTTAGTAATAGGGTATATTACTGCAATGTTCTGCCGCCAGAGTGCAGCACTAAACATAGAGTAAAAGCATAGAGTAACTTATACATAAGTACTAGGCCTTAAACAGTTTTTTGACAAGTTTTCACAGACAATAAAATATGACATTGATGCATCAAGGCGGTTTGTTAATAGGGGCCTACCGGTAAACGCGAAAATCGAAATTTAGTTGTCTGCCTCTTTATCGCTCGAATACGCAAGAGTGATACAGAGATTAGATGACGGAATTTCGATTTTCTTGTTTCGCGGTAGGCCATGTGATTGACGTGACGTGTGATGTGTCAATGTGGTTTGTTTACTGTATTTACTGTATGTGCCACAAAGGTGCCACCTACGCAGAGCTTTGCCTAATATTCCCTATTGGGTCCCGTTTTTACCCTTTAGGTACGGAACCCTAAAAATTAGTTCATTTACCTACTTCCTATCCTCGTTTGAGCGCAAAATTAGGTTTTGGTTTATTTTATTATTGCAATCATCTCAGTTACAGAAAAACTCGTTTATTAGGTACCTACACCTACGTTTCGAATAAAGTCGCTGTGGTTTTTTCACCACACAAGCTTGTAAAAAAGTTTACCTGAAGCTAGTAATAAAATTTATATAAAATATCGGCGTTTATTCCCTAAAATCATCAAAACGTTGAATTTTTAGTTTCTAGAGTTAGACTAAGAAAAGTCTGCAGTGATTTTGATGGTCCACGCAGTGCAAGTGTTATTTATACGTCATCGTTTCATAGAAGTTTGACGTTTAAAATAACACTTGCACTTATTATTTCTATTTCAAAGTTGTTTTTTTTTAATGAAAACATTAAATAAATATTCATTCGTATTCGGTAAACTCCATATTTGGCCCATCTCTACTTTTAACCAATTACATATACCTTATTAATTACATATACTTATGAAATAGTTATTTACGATACAAGTGCGGAAAAGAAGAAATTCGAAGGAAGGAAGGAAATGCGAATTACCTATTCGCACGTGTATCGTGCAACGTTTTACAGTATTACATATGGCCCTTTAAATTTTTGACATACGCACGAAAAGTGCTATTTTACGCACTAGTGCGGAAAAATAGGACCATATGTACTGTAAAATAAATTTCCTTAACAGGAGAAATCTATACATCTTATAAAACAAGTCTGTTTGTATGTTCGCGATAAACTCAAAAATTACTAAGGGGCATTCCACGAGAATATTCGTTACGAAATACCATTCTTCTAATACTTCTGAAAATGCTGAGAAAGCGGTATATGTCTTGATAATATTTTATAACTTTGCTAAGAAATTGGCAGTATATTCTCGAGCTTTACGCATTTGATAGAGGTAGCTGTATCATGCATTTCGTAACTGGCATTCTCGTGGAATGTCCCAAACGGATTTTTATGCGGTTTTCATCTATCAATAGAGTGATTCTTGAGGAAGGTTTAGGTGTATAATTTGTGGCGGCCGTGCAAACCCGGGGCGGGTCGCTAACTAAATAAAAAGAATCTAGTCCAGAAGATGACGACTCCTCCTCGCCTTTAGCAACACTACATTCACAATCTGAAAACAATGTATGAACCTAACAACACACACACATTATATCTCCGTGATGCCTCTAAAACCCGTGCGTACACGCCTACCTGTGTTGTATGACAATGTACGTACCTGTCCGTGTTGTATGTGTATGTATGGCACCCACCCATCTCTACGCGTATCGGCACGAGAGCAGACAGATAACGCTCCGGCGTCCCTCGTATGTAGGCACCTTGTTGCTACCAAGGTAGCATGAGTTGGAGATTGGTGGCTAAACAGTGATTCGTCAAGTCAAGCGCGATCTGTTTCTGTCTTTAAAAATTCTGTAGAGATATTTAGTATGACGTTTGCGGGCGTTAATGTTCCTGTACTCATAAATCCTTTCATCTTTATTATAAATATTTTTAAGGAAAAATGCCTAATTAAAAAAATACTTCTTCAATCAAAGTTCAAACTATTGCAATGTCATTTTATTCCTTCTTATTCTGAATGTCATTATAGTGAATAATAATATGTAAACTTCTAGTGAACCCTCCTTTAGAATTTAGAATAATTTCTCTATCAAGACAGACAGAAAAAAGAATAGAGATATTATTTCAGAAACAATATTTCACAAATAAATAAAATGGCCTATAAAGGCTAGTTTACTTTACCTAGAGAGTCCGGAGAGGTGTAATAGTTACTCGAGTCAGAGCTCGGAGTAAATATCTATGGAGTAGAGACGCGCACTAATTTCTATCTGAAAAAGTCTGTCGTTTTTGGCGCGGGGGACGAGGTAACGCACACAAATAATGTTAACACTAATGCATTTTTAGCATGCGTCGCTACACACGCACACGATAAAATTATCAAACACTAGCAAAAACTATATTCACACAAGTACAAGAACAAACACAGACAACCCTGTCCGTGAACGAGATGACGTCAGTTCTAAGTAAACCTAGATAGTGCGAGGGACGCGCCGATAATATTGTCGATAAAATTGACAATGAATTTTAATTTCTGATTTTATCAATTATAATAATAATACAATATCAAGTCTTTGTACCAGCATTTTACTAACTTATGATGATTTAGATGTTATTTCTAATAGTTTGTCAATTTGTTTAGGGCGAATCTTGCAAGCTGATATAGAATGATTTTTTATTATCAGTTCATTAGTTAATATTTTACATGTTGGTTTACTTCTGAAAGCAATGCAATATACTATCGAGCATGCAGATCTGATGACAGAGATGAAACGCGGCCATAGGATGTCATTTAAGGGATATTGAGTAGGGGATAATTAGTATATATATCGGCGGTAGATCGTAAAATCGGGCATATCGAGATATTCCTAGGCATATCATGAAACGCCGCCATTTAATAATCTGCCTTTTGCATTTTTTGCCACGGCTAGTGCTGCATTCTATGTGGCATTTGGAGCAGAATGCGTAGGTACTAGGTAGGTACTAAAATCATACGCTACCCAAACACGTACTATAAGTAGGCTGTCAAGCCATTTCAATGGTTATCATTTGCTAAAATTAGGACATCCTACTTATTCGATATGCCTAAATGTTGAGGTTTGAACGGTATGGCTGGTGGTCACTAGTCAGATCATGACATGCCGGCGTTTCACGATCTGCTTAGGAATATCACACCTTGAAGTTAGCACGATATGGCTGGTGGTCACTAGGCAGATCATCATCTGCCTAGGAATATCACTCCTTGAGGTTTGTACGATATGGCTGGTGTTCGCTAGGCATCATGACCATCTGTATATTATTCATTATGTTTATATCGATTTTACCGATATTGGTTTTTATGGTGTCCCATCACTAATATTGGTACGGTGATACCAGAGTAATAAATTAAAAGTGCCTATTTATGGAAAGTGACAGCCGTAAATACCTTAAATTAATAAAATATTTGACATGTTAAATAAAAATATATAGCTGGTCAAGCAAATCTTGTCAGTAAAAAAGGCGCGAAATTCAAATTTTCTATGGGACGATATCCCTTCCCGCCTACATTTTTCAAATTTGCCGCCTTTTTCTACTGACAAGATCTGCTTGACCAGCTATATGTAGAAACTAAAGGAAAAATTAATTAAAAAAAAGAGTCTATCGGTAATTTTACGTTATTTAGGGGTTGTGCACAAATCACGCGAGATGTTTTCGACTACTTTTTGATCCCCTGTCCCCCTTTTCTTTATTCTTATAGATCTATTTATTTGATTAAATAGATTAGGTTGATATGAAACTAAGGTGTTATATAAAAATAATGTGTTACATAAATTATATGTGACGTCCCACGGGTAAAGGTACCTTATGGGGGTTGGCGCTTACGCTATTATTAACACCGCTCCAATATTATTGCGGCGCCATGCGAAATAAGCGCCGGCCGCCATTAGGTACCTTTTTCCATAGAACGTCACATATAACAAAAAGCAACGCAAATAGGGCATATTACTGCAATGTTCTGGCGCCAGAGTGTAGCACTAAGCTAGCTAGTAAATTTTCTCTTTTCTCTTTATCGCTCAAATATGCAATAGTGATAGAGAGGTTAGATAACGAAATTTAAATTTTCTTGTTCCGCGGCGGACCCCCAGATTGTGATGGATTGTGGTAGTCGCGCCCCCTACGCAGAGTTTCGCATAATATTTCCTATTTGAAATTCTACTCGTACCTAATTAATATTTAGAAAGTCTTCTTTAGAATTACCCTAAAATAGATCTAATATCATATCACTGGTATCACTGTCAGATTGACAATGTTTTTTAGTTATTTGCAAAATTAATGCACTATTTGATAATATTTAGATGTAATAGTACTTACATATGATAAGAAACGTGTTCTTTTTGTAGACTAGACGTTTCCGATCTCATTTTGCACGAGAAAACGCTGCAATTCGGCATTTTCGGCTCCTATCATTCCGCTTAGACTGACGTTTGCTGAATGGCGTATGACGTGTGGCAACTAGTTTTATATAACCTCCTTGACCGGCGGCCGCGATCTTTTTGCAGAGGGGAACGCCTGTTAATGGCCGCTCCATAGATATTTACTCCGAGAGTCAGAGGTTTGAGTTATACCCACTTGTACTATGTGTGAAAAGAAAATCTTTTTGCATAATTAATAGTGGAATCAAATTAATTTCGCAATACCTACATAAGTACATACTTACATTAGCATTACTAAAGAAATAAAGATTAATAAAGATTTTCATTCATTCATTCATTCATTACATTGCAGTTAACA
The DNA here is from genome assembly GCF_910591565.1 of Cydia splendana. Taxonomy (NCBI): domain Eukaryota; kingdom Metazoa; phylum Arthropoda; class Insecta; order Lepidoptera; family Tortricidae; genus Cydia; species Cydia splendana. The sequence continues at coordinate 13,327,461 of NC_085977.1, read as the reverse complement.
ATTATGATTTAGGAATAAACACCAAACTATAGGTACTGACTTGGCTATAATATACTATAGCCTACGTGCGCCGCTCCTAGGTACGTTTTTTGACAAAAAATCATGCTGCGGAATTCTAAAAAAGTATCTCGACGTGGGCGTGGCTGACACAATAGAATTTGACTGTTGAGCTTTTAATACGAAAACAAAGTACTAAGGCAGCATCATTTCTAGGTTACAGGGTGTCCAATAGAAGCCATAGGATTAAGGAGTAGCAGAGGAATGCCATGGAGGCAAGGTGCCGTAGGTCGATACGCATGGCCGGCATCTTTTCAACTCTATCGTATACTAAGGTCGCAGAACTACCAAGGAGCTTTTATATCCGTAAACGGTAATGCATTTTGGATTTTAAAAGCATAACATTAGAGCTTAGATTTGTTAACAGGAATTGAGGATAGGAACAGAATGAATGGATAATTTAATTGTTGACTCCCCTTTTACTTTTGTCGATTATGGACTGGTCCGCCTAGAATTAATTTCTGTGAGCACTAAGATTTTCTCTTTCTCCTCTTTTATAAAATACCTATTCCAAAACTAATCGGGGGCTGTAGGTAGGGTTTCTGGTTTCTCGACCTTTTTTATATCTTGAGGCACGGGAATTCTCGACCAGGATTTCTGGAGTTTCTCGAGTATCTCGAGTAATTTTGAAAGTTTCAAAAAACACCGTATTATTTAAATATTTTTGCTTTATTACAAATCAGATCAGACTCATTGGAGTCATAGGTGAGATCAATAATCAAACAAATGGTAATATTTATTTCCCATAAATTGCACTTAATAATCAAAATTTCAACAATTTATTTAACAAAATGTAAACAAACCACAATTTATGGTATTTTATTAGGCAAGAATAATCAAGATAAGTGTGTAATACAATAAGTGTACCTACTAATTTTATGATACTGACTGATACTGACAACATATGAACCTAATTAACAGTATAAGTGCCTTGGCTGGAGCTGTTAACTTATACATAGTGTTTGAATAAAGAATAAAGAATAAAGAATAAAAGTCAATTAATTTAACTCGATGTGATAAACTTACAGAACGTTTACTTCGTAATATAAACACTTACTCAACGTAACAGTGAAGCTGCTAAAATTATGCTATTTTGCTAATAGGAATACCTATATCGGGATGATTTGATTTATCAATAGTAATTTAAATTGTAATATTTGTTATAAAAACCGGGCAAGTGCGAGTCGGACTCGCGCACGAAGGGTTCCGTACCATAATGCAAAAAAAAAACGAAGAAAAAAAGCAACAAAAAAAAACGGTCACCCATCTAAGTACTGACTACTCCCGACGTTGCTTAACTTTGGTCAAAAATCACGTTTGTTGTATGGGAGCCCCATTTAAATCTTTATTTTATTCTGTTTTTAGTATTTGTTGTTATAGCGGCAACAGAAATACATCATCTGTGAAAATTTCACCTGTCTAGCTATCACGGTTCGTGAGATACAGCCTGGTGACAGACAGACGGACGGACGGACGGACGGACGGACGGACGGACGGACGGACGGACGGACGGAAGGACGGAAGGACGGAAGTCTTACGGGACCCTAAAAACTATGGTAAGGCCATCCTTATAACTAATTCGTTTTTTTTCTTGCATAAGAAAGTAGATAAGTCATTTTGACGTGTCTTTTTATAGAAACACTTTTGTAAAGTAAGTAACGGCAAACATGTAATAATTATAAGTCATATACGATCATTTACATATTTTTTTTAAAAACGAAGTATAGTAATGAAGCCTAAAACGAGACGATCCGAATTCTTTAAATATTATAGTGTAGTAGGTCAAAAGTTTCAAAACATGAAAATCAGTTGAAGCCAGAACGATAGAAGACGGATCCAGGCAGTTTTTTATTTGGTTGGTTAACTAATAAATAAATAAATAATTATTATAGGGACATTCTTACACAAATTGACTAAGCCCCACGGTAAGCTCAAGAAGGCTTGTGTTGTGGGTACTCAGACAACGATATATATAATATATAAATACTTAAATACATAGAAAACAACCATGACTCAGGAAAAAATATCTGTATCATCATACAAATAAATGCCCTTACCAGGATTCGAACCCGGGACCATCGGGTTCATAGGCAGGGTCACTACCCACTAGGACAGACCGGTCGTCAAATAAATAATAAATAATAAATGTTTTAAGTACCTGAAAATGTAATAAAAATATTGTTTGCATTTATATAACTACCTAAAGAAATACTCTATAGACACATCACTTGGTATACGCCTGTTTTCTGTTTACTTATCACAAGAGATTTATTTCTCGAGTTCTCGAGGCATTGAGTTTTTTTTCCCGTCTCGATAATGGACAAATTTCTCGAGATTTCTCGCCTCGAGAATTCTCGAGCAGAAACTGTGGACATGAAAATGAAAAACGGGCAGTGTGCTTACGGTACACGGCATGGCCCGTACCTAATATGTTATTTCATTTCATTTTCATTTCATTTCGCTACGATTTTCCGTCCACGGTAACACGGGTAACCTTAGCGACCAAACTAACTGATGACGTAACTGCTCGCACCAGGGTAGCATAAGTGTCGTGCAGGTTAAAATAGCATACCGTTGGCAAGGGAGACAGCCGAGGGATACATTGATAATTTACGCAAACTCTTAATACCGCTTAGGTTTTCATTGAAATTGCGACTATATGTTTTTAGCAGTAAGGTCTAATCTAGCATACGCCCATCGATTTTACTACGCTTAGTAGTAAACGAGCTAGGGTAAATGAGGGGCACGCTGATAACTTTCGCAAGCTCATCCTCCAGCTTTACATTGTGATTAAAACTTTACTAATGCCCAATCATCAAAGTTCAATGTTGTATAATTATTGCTTACTACAATGTAACGCGGGGACTATTCCGTGCCTCAAAGCATTTCCGATCTTAATTAGCTAAGATTAAAGTTGAAATTCACTTACGATAACTTTACCGCACTTGTCGAACAGGGGAGGGCGGCGGGTGTTCATACTGCGTATGTACTCCTGCCACCGCGCGATCGCCTCGGTGACGTCGCGCTGGTCGCCCCACACTCCTTGCGTGTACGTGAAGTAACCCGCGCCTACTAGGAGCCCAGCCTGTGTAAGGGAGATGATGTTTTGTGTTTATGTAATTAGGAGATGATGAATTGTTAGATTCTTTATGAAATAACTTGGGGTTGGAGAGGAAGTGAATGGGTTATTTTTACAACTGTCGCTGGGTTTAAAATCAATGTCCGCTTACTCAGTGTTTATCTGCCAAACGGGCAATATTACGAAAATCAGAATCTGTTGTGGGTGACGCAATTTCACAAACAATTTGTATGGACAGTCAGAAAACTGATAGGTACCTAAATTTTGTAAGAAAATACAAAAACTTGGGACATGTTTTTCTTCTGTTGATTCAATTTCGTCATTATGAGTCTAAATAACCCAAATGTTACTCGTTTTTAGAAAAAAAGTAAAGTGTACCTACACTGCATTTTTCTAAAAACCTCCATCCCCCAACTATGCAATACTCTGATGTGGAGTTTAAATGGAGCTTTGTGTAACAAAATAAGGTTTCTGACTTTTACGTCAAACATCACCTTTCCATGACCGTAGGGCACGGGACTCATCTTGGGCGGTGGCTCCCCTTTCCTTAGCGCAAACACCTCATACCTAGGGCACTCTGTGATGCTGACAATGTGGGGTTACGAGCAGTGGCGGATTTGCAGTCTTTGCCGCCCTAGGCCCCAGGCCCTATAGCCGCCCCTTTCGCAGCGCCCATCATATTGACTACATTGTAAGTTAATTTTTTTTTGCAAATTCCAAATTATTTCTTGCGATCAGCGAATTTTTTGTCACAATTTGCCGCACGTATTTTTTGCCGCCTTAGGGCAAATCCGCCACTGGTGACGAGCGAGCTTTGTGTAACAAAGTAAGGTTTTACATACCCACCGACAGGATATGGGACACATCTTGCGCGAAAGTGGGGCTTCTTACCTTGACGCAACACATCAGCTTTCCGTGACCATAGGGTACAGAACACATCTTGGGCGTGGCTCTTCTTTGTCTAGGACAACTTGATACACATGGCGTTTTGAAACCCACTGTGACAAATAGAGGTTTTTACCTTGACGGCATACCATAGCGTACAGGACACATCTTGGGTGGTAGCTCGCCTTTCATCCGAGCAAACCAAAATCTAGGGCACACTTTGATGTGGGGTTTAGAGGGAGTTATGTGTAGCAAAGTGGGGTTTCTCACCTTAACAAGATACATAAGCTTTCCATGACTATAGGGTATGGGACACATCTTGGGTGGTAGCTTCCCTTATATTCGAGCAAACACCTCATATCTAGGGCACATTCTGATGTGGGGTTTAGAGGGAGTTATGTGTAGCAAAGTGGGGTTTCTCACCTTAACAAGATACATCAGCTTTCCATGACCATAGGGTATGGGACACATCTTGGGTGGTAGCTCCCCTTTCATCCGCGCAAGGACTTCATGTCTGGGGCACACTCTGATGCAGGTGGGGTTTAGAGGGAGATCTGTGGGACAAAACAACAAAATTAAGTAAACACAGTGATTCACTTTATTTTAGGAATATGGATCCAAATAGGCATGTTCCATCCTCCCTCCGTAATAAAATATTATACTGTATAACTGTTGTATAGGAGGTTTTGTATGTTAGGACAAAGTTGTTAGGAAAAAGAAAGTAGGTCTTAAAACTAACATAATAAATAGCATTATTTATTCCTAGGTGGTGTAAGCGCCTCATAAAATCGTCTGAGCAACGGCAACGTGAGGCATTACATAATTTGTAATAAATACTAGGGCGAAAGAAACCAAGAGGAGATACGATGTAACACAAAAGAGCCCCTTTTTGAGGCAAGGGGAATCAGGGGGAAGAGCAGCATTACATAATCTCATTCCTCATTCGTTCATTCATAAATCTTTGTGATTATGAGAAATGGAACGTATTTATCATAGTCTAATAAAACATGGTCTTCCATTCCCAGAGTGACACGGGGCTACGTCACAACAACATGGCCGCTATATATAGCGCTATCGCATATTATCATATAGCGCTGTCGCATGATGACGTAAGCCCGTGTCAGTTAGGTGACCTAGAAAAGACGGGAATGGAGTACCAGGCGGAGTATATTATTATACCATGGTATTTATGAAGGTAAATTCCAGTGGGGTTAAATTGTAACATAGTAGCAGGTTGCAGTTGTTACCAGGATTGCAAGATCTATAAGGCGTTGTTTTAACATACTTATTTAGGGTTTTCTAACATATATACAGGTTGATCAATCCAAATGGGTCAGTATGGAGAAGTCAGAAACTATGAGAGATAGCGAAATCTGTTCTTAGGAACCATGGCTTCGATTTTAGATTTAATAATAATAGCATTCAATTTTTTTTTTAAATCTATCATACATAACCGGGATTCGAACCTGGTCAATATTCTTTAATAAGAACAGATTTCGCTATCTCTTATAGTTTCTGACTTCTCCATACTGACCCATTTGGATTGATCACCCTGTATATCCAGACAATAAACCTGAATTGATTTCTGCCGTTCGTCACGGTTTAGTATGCAGTGTATACATTTTTTTATTTAATATGTACAAGATTGAATGATGCAAGTTACGATCTATTAGGCCATTAAGTCAATCTATACATAATTTTTTTGGCTATTTTCTTAAATAACTTCTAAACTATTTATTTTAAAATATACTATTTATTTTGAAATAAAAAAATATTTGTGATTCTCAAAATGAGCTCTTTCATTTGATATGTATCACGATATATGTAGTTTAAAAAACATTATTTTTTAATTTCCCATTTACCCCCCAAAAGTGGCCTCCATGTTCAAAATTCATTTGTTTACGTAAGATGTCCGTCTTTGGGTCACGAATTTACATATGTATACCAAATTTCAACTTAATTGGTCCAGTACTTTTGGAGAAAATCGGCTGTGACAGACGGACAGACGGACAGACAGACAGACAGACAGACAGACAGACAGACAGACGCACGAGTGATCCTATAAGGGTTCCGTTTTTTCCTTTTGAGGTACGGAACGGGTGTGATAGATTTAAATAATGACCAAGGCCTCTAGTGCCCAGGGCTGTAATCGAACCAGCGTTCTCTGCATTCGCGGCAGATGCCAAGACCGCTCGGCCAACCGGGCCACATTCACCGGGCACAATTCAATCATTTAAAATTCAGGCACTATTTATAGCACATTTTTGACAGGCCACAGAGGAAAGGTTAAATTAGTAGTGTTTCTACTTGAAATAACATAATTTTTGATTATGCAGTATCTCATAATAAATAATAGTACTAGGTACAGAAGGTTCACTCTCTAACAAAACGCGTCTGTTACGACAGATATGGTGGCGCAAACGCGAGCAGGCGTCTGTTCCGTAGCGGTGCGCGGCAACTACTACTGCTAGACACCAAAATTGGTGTAGGCCGCATGTAATTGTAGCGACACGATGATATCCCGGAGTGAGCCACGCCCGGCAGTACCTAATATACGTCCACAGTCCGGCTCCCGGACGGGGGTGCACTTGTTGTACAGCTCCATGCTCGGCTTGGGGTAGTACGGGTTCACGGTCCGATTCCGGTTCGCCAGGTTTATGGTCCGACATGCCTCGCATCTTATGCGATCCGCCCTCACATTCTGATTGTCGCACATTTTACAGAAATTTCGACCTGATTTTACAGAAATTTCGGTAATAAACTGTAAATTTTAACAGGAGGCCATAAATATTTTAAATCGAAGCGTTAGTTTTGACAGAAGATACTTTGGTAATTTTCTTTTGACATTGACTGCCAGAAATCTTTTATGAGGTTTTCTAAAAAGGACAAACCGACCAAGATACCTCCATAGGTATGTTTTAAGGTGTGTAAGGCTTAGAGCATTTATAGTAACTGGAGACGTCATGGCTGTCATTTTCTGTATAAAACACTCAAAACAGTCTGCCGATTTTTGTTGGAGAGGGGACATCAAATGTATTGCTATTTCTACATGATTTGTACGTAACGTAAAAATGCCCATGTCAGTCCATACAAAAGTTTGCAGAATAGGGAATATTAGGCAAAGCTCTGCGTAGGTGGCACCTTTGTGGCACATAAAACAAACCACATTGACACATCACACGTCACGTCAATCACATGACCTACCGCGAAACAAGAAAATCGAAATTTCGTTATCTAATCTCTCTATCACTCTTGCATATTAGAGCGATAAAGAGGCAGATAACTAAATTTCGCTTTTCGCGTTTACCAGTAGGCCCTTGTTAACAAACCGCCTTGATGCCTCAATGTCATATTTTATTGTCTGTGAAAACTTATCAAAAAACAGTTTAAGGCACAGTATGTATAAGTTAGTCTATGAATTTACTGAGTCGATAGTGCTGCACTCTGGCGGCAGAACATTGCAGTAATATCCCCTATTGTGCAAGTTTTTCGGCAGAGGGGTAAGCTCTTAAAGGCGACTCCAGTTATTAAATGCTCTAAGGATATAGGCGGCAAACGAGCCGACAAATCGTCTGATGGTAAGCAATTACCGTTGCTTATGGACACCTGCACCCCAGAGGGATTGCTATGTGTGTGCTGTGCACGACTGTGACTGTCGGCGTGGCTAAGGAATATAGGTGATTTAAATAGGTTGTCGATCTCACACTTATTGACTGCAATTATATACCTAATAGGGAATATTACGCAAAACTCTGCGTACAGGGCGTCACTAGGTCAATCACATGGCCTACCGTGAAACACGACAGTCGAAAGTTCGGTTTCTGCCTCTCTATCACTCTTGCCAATTCGATCGATAGAGAGGTAGATAAAGAAATTTAGATTTTCGCGTTTCGCGGTAGGCCACCTGTAAACAAACCGCCTTGATGCATCAATGTCATATTTTATTGTCTGTGAAAACTTGTCAAAAAACAGTTCAAGCCACAGTATGTATAAGTTACTCTGTGGTTTACTAGCTAGCTTAGTGCTGCACTCTGGCGGCATAACATTGCAGTAATACTCCCTATTGTCAATGCCACTGTGATCTCATATAACAGTTGCCTACCTCCTGCATATTTATTATGCATCATGAATTAGGTAAGTACTTGGGTTAGTCATCATTTTAGATCCAAGTTTAAGTGTTGATTGACTACAATTTGAATATCAAATTAGTTAGTGCAGTGTAACTGTAGCTAATAGTTACATATCCTTTTGATAGGACTTGCCGTGTTGGTGCAGAGTTAAATTAGACGGACTGTACTATAGTTCGTTAGCCTTAAAGTGGCCTTAGCTTCCGTGCATGCAACGAAGAGCCGAATTACAACTGTAAAAATCTAAACGAAATTTAACATTACTCGCAGTTTAACTCGCTTGTAATAAACTGATGGTGATTATGCGGTCTAAAAAGCATGACCTAGAAGGGCATTATCTTGGGCCAAATAGAAGGCAAGCGAGGCAAAGCACCCACGAGGTGGTCTGATGTTGTGAAGAGGATGGTTGGCGGCAACATGCAGTGCGTGACCCATATGATCGCCCACTGTGGAGACGTAGCATACATGGTCGCGATCCTCAGCAATGAGGGACCGAGGAAGAAGAAGAATAAACTGGTGCATCTGAGATGCACTTCGACCAATATCAAATCTAGTTGAAATTCTAAGGTTCGAATGCTTCAAGACATCATGAATCACGGCCCGAAACGAACTTTAAAATACGCCAGTTAATAGATCTAGAAACGATATGGATTAGATATGTCAGTGTCAAATGTGACGTTTCTTCAAACAAAAACGTCACAGTTGACACTGACACATCTAATCCATTATCGTTTCCAGATCTATTAATTGACTTATAGTTGGTCAAACCAACTTGTCAGTCATTAAGAACCAGGAAAACTATACTCATTTTAATTGTTAACAAGCAGAAACGTCTGCGAATGATGCCATTAAGCTTAGAATAAATCTAAAAGTGAAAAAATAACTGTCTTGGGTGAGACTTGAACTCACGGCCTCTGGACCACTTTTCCACTTTTAAATTTATTCTAAGCTTAAAACTATACTCATCCTCATCATCTTTTGGGTGCTAGTACTAGTGTAGGACAAAGATAGTATGATTCTCTCTGTCTATGATTGAAATAAGAGTCCTTTGACAAATTATATCTTAAAGTTGGAATCGGGCATGACATGTGCTCCTGCGTTGCTACGCGCGGAAGCGATATGCGCCCACGCATCCGCCCCCGCGTTGCTCTAGGATAGATAAAGCTTGCGAAATATTGCCAAAATGCGTGAGGAAGTGCCGTAGGATGTAGATCAGATTGCCTATAGTATGGTTTCCGGCCCTATAGTTTTAGCCCTTTTAACCCTCTAGCGGAGAGTTAAAAAAATGGTGTCATATACATTTTTTAGCCTATTCAGCCTAGCCTAGGTAAATAGGCAAGCGAGCATGTCACTTCCTACGTACCTAAAAGTTACACCAAGAACAGTCTGAAGAGATTTTGATAGCCCACGCAGTGCAAATGTTATTTTAAACGTCGAACTTTTGTGAAATTATGACGTATAAATAACACTTGCACTGCGTGGGCTATCAAAATCGCTGCAGACTTTTCTTGGTCTAATTCTACCAATACTGCATAATCATTCAAACTTAAGTAGGTTAGGTTTTAAAGGGTATAATTGAGTACCTCATCCTAAAGGTCCCAAAGCCAAAAGAGTATGTTTGACGCGATACCACTTGTTGATCATAATATATCAAATTTCTACGAAAATATGACGTTTATATATTTGATCGGTTGAAGTCGGTGCAGAGTTAGCTTAGACGGACTATGGTTATATGCAGGCAAAGAGAATATAAATATTCTTACATATCCTACATGCAGGCTTTGAATATTAGGATGTCATAATGACACTCACTTGTCACATGGTAAATTTGATAAAGCTAACCACTGTTTGCCACGAACTTACCTACAATTTTCCAATTATAAATAAGAATAAATTTATTGAGAATAAGTAAGAATACAGTAGCATATACAAAGGTGTAAATGTTCGGATATCTAAAATTGGATAAACATATGTAAGAAAAAGAATACTTTGAAAGGTTATTTTTACGATGTTTTTACGAACGAAAAGCGAGATCTGCGTAAGACTGTATTGCCGGAGCGAAGATTGTCGAAAGTAGTTGTGACGTTCATAATTCTTCTTAGGCACCTACTGGAGAAGCTTAAACCTACTAATCTGTTTTATAGGTACCTCAGGTATGTTTCATCATCAAACCCCATCAAATCCCAGTGACATAATATAGTTATAATAAAACTAGAACCTGTTAATTTAAGAGCCAGAACATTTCGATGTTCCTCTGAGATCTAGCTCGTAGGAACGGCCAAACCTAGTTTTATTACCAGAACTATTGTATAACAGAAAAGTAATGAACAGTGAAACAATTTTCAGTTTACGTCCATGTAACGGTAGGTAGTGAAACGGTCACATATTTTAACTAAGGTGTAGAGTTTGTGAAGTTAGGGCTTGTAGAGTTAGGGCGTGTAAAGTTAGAAGCTTGGCTCTACATGAAATCTGATAACTTTTTGACAGTGCGAGCCATGTATGGTATGGTCTCGTCTCTCGTCTTGGCAACATTTTACATGAAAATGTATTATAAGAATAAGAATGATTTAATGCAGTACTGTGTACATTTGTAGATGGTTTTTGGTGGGATTCCCGAGTAATTATGTATTATGTACGTTTCAGTAGGTTTGCAAATAACACTCACATTTTCATATTTCGAGTCTACTCATAATGTAACATTTCCGCTCGTGCCGATAACGAATTTAATGTCAATGAAGCCCATTTATCATTTTATTGTAGTACCTACATACTATTAATAGGGACAGTTGCTATCAAATATATGTACCAACTCAAAATGAGTGTTCAAAAATATCTGAACATGATTCACTTTTTTGATATTTGAAGGAACCTTGTTTGTTGCATATTTACATACACACGTACATATGTACGTGGTACATACAGCTAGACTTATACTTATGTACTTTATTTAAGTTAAGCAATTAACATAAAATTAATTAATGTTAAGTTTAACATGTCGCGCGATTGACTTAAAACAAGTGAGTCTAAACCGTAAAATTATTCGATTAAGTTAAGCAAGCAAGAAAATTATACTGATTTATAGGAAGTGGAATGGTATTCGCTCCTGTAGTCAATAATCCTTGTATAGCTTCTATACTTTTTAAGCGATACCTTAGCGATACTCAAACCGAAATAAATGTCATATACCTACTGAAAAACTGACCAAGGCCTCCAGTGATCAGGGCTGGAACCTTACTGGCTTAGGTTTTTGCAGTTGCAATGACCGAGTACCTAATTAAGAGCCCTTTACCATTTAGGACCCCAGTTTATAAAGCTACAAGACACAAGTTTGATAGAGTTGGGCAAAAATTAACTTGAATAAGAATAAGAATAAAAATATAAATTTTATTCTTATTCAAATCGATTTGAATTAGAATAATTCTTGCACTAGTTATTTTAGAATAAAATTAAGGTGAATAAATCATGTGACTTTTATTTTAAATGCGGAATAAAAAACAGAATAATTATTCTAGAAGTGAGACTATTCTAAATAAGGTTTTATTCAATTAAAATGTTATTTAGAATTAAGTTAATTTTTGTAGTACAATCGGTTATACATATTTTGTAAGTTGATTTTCAGCCTTCTATTTAAAAGTCGGATTGAATTGATATTTGTCACTTTAGTTTAGGTACAGTACACATTGAAGAGTTCCGCTATATACTATCTAGTTCTATCATCCGATCAGGGTGCTTAGCCAATATGCCAAACGTTAACGCTCCGTAGTTGCGTATAGTCTCTCTCTATCACTCTTACATATTAGTGCGATAGAGAGACAGATAGCCTTTCGTTGTCGTAGCACAAACGATTGGCATGTTGGCTACGCACCCAAGGTGCCTAGCCAAAATGACAATTTTTCTTTTTAATTTAATTGCCAAATCATTAGGTAAATTTAGCTGTTCTGGGGGCCTAGCCAAGATGCCAATCGCTTGTGCTCCGACAACGAAGCACTTTCTGTCTCTATCACTCTTACATATTAGTGCGAGAGAGAGACAGAGTTAGCGTTTCGTTCTCGTAGCGCAAACGATTGGCATATTGGCTACGCACTCAAGGTGCCTAGCCAAGATGCCAATTTTTGTTTTTAATTCAATAACCAAATGTTTGGGTACAATTTAGCTGTTCTAGGGGCCTAGCCAATATGATAGCTTGCGCTCTAACAACGAAGGGCTTTCTGTCTCTATCACTCTTACATATTAGCGCGATAGAGAGTCAGAGAGAGCGTTTTATTGTCGTAGCGCAAACTATTGGCATGTTGGCTACGCACCCAAGGTGCCTAGCCAAGATGACAATTTTTGTTTTTAATTTAATAACCAAATCATTATGTACAATGTAGCTGTTCTGGGGGCCTAGCCAACATGCCAATCGTTTGCGCTACTACAACGAAACGGTATCTGTCTCTCTATCGCACTAATAAGTAAGAGTGATAGAGGCAGAAAGCGCATCGTTGTTGGAGCGCAAGCGATTGGCATGTTGGCTAGGCCTCCAGAACTGCTAAATTGTACCCAAAGATTTGGTTATTAAAATAAAAACAAAAATTGTCATCTTGGCTAGGCACCTTGGGTGCGTAGCCAACATACCAATCGTTTGCGCTACGACAACGAAACGCTATCTCTGCCTCTGTATCGAACTAATATGTAAGAGTGATAGAGACAGAAAGCGCTTCGCTGTTGGAGCGCAAGTGATTGGCATGTTGGCTAGGCTCCCAGAACAGCTAAATTTACCTAATGATTTGGTTATTAAAATAAAAGCAAAAATTGGCATCTTGGCTAGGCACCTTGGGAGCGTAGCCAACATGCCAAACGTTTGCGCTACGATAACGAAACGCTATCTCTGTCTCTCTATCGCACTAATATGTAAGAGTGATAGAGACAGAAAGAGCTTCGTTGTTGGAGCGCAAGCGATTGGCATGTTGGCTAGGCCCCCAAAACTGATTGTACCCAAAAATTTGGTTATTAAAATAAAATAATAAATTGGCATCTTGGCTAGGCACCTTGGAAGCGTAGGCAACATGCCAAACGTTTGCGCTACTACAACGAAACGCTATCTCTGTCTCTCTATCGCACTAATATGTAAGAGTAAGAGACAGAAAGCGCTTCGTTGTCGGAGCGCAAGCGATTGGCATGTTGGCTAGGCCCTCAGAACAGCAAAATTTACCTAATGATTTAGTTATTAATTAAAAACAATAATTGGCATCTTGGCTAGGCACCTTGAGTGCGTAGCCAACATGCCAATGGTTTGCGCTACGACAACAAAACGCTATCTCTGGCTTTCTATCGCACTAATATGTAAGAGTGAAAGAGACAGAAAGCGCTCCGTTGTCGGAGCGCAAGCGATTGGCATCTTGGCTAGGCCCCTAGACGAGCTAAATTGAACCTAATGATTTGGTTAGTAAATTAAAAATAATACGGTTACTGAAACTATGCGACAGTCAATTTGTAAGATTTTATTCCATAAAATGGGTATCAATTAGACAAGAGACTAACTACTATTACATCTACCAAACTATTATACGTAATTAGTACCTATAAGTATACGGTACCCAGACCACATTTTTATTCGTGGAATATTATTTCGAATAAAAATCATGATTATATTTATTTGATTAAGAATATGTTATTCTCATTCAATTTTTTCTCATATGAATTATTCCCGACCAAAATTATTTGAATATTTTTGACGGGAATAAAATCGAGATGATTTTATTCCTACAAATTCTTATTCAAATAATGATTTTATTCTTGAATGCCCAACACTGGTTTGATACATGTTACTGCCGTGCGGCGTTTTATGAAAAGATCGCTTAAGTACCTTCTTTCTAATGCTAAAAAAACGAACTATAGTCAATACTTATTATAAAGTGCATTTTATAAAAACAGTTTATAAAACGCGCTTCCATTCTACGTGTTTGTTGATTAATTTCTTGTCATAAATATGAATGTTTAGAGAAAGAGGCAAAGCCATGTGCTTTCAGATAACATTTCAGTCCCTCACATTGTAACTCTAATGCCTTACACTTCAACCCACGTAATCCAGCTAAGTTATCAGTCACGTGGCCATCACCGCCCCGAAAGCTCATTCAGTGGCGGTTTTCAGGAGTGGGGATGTGAGGCTGCGCGAGCGCCGGTTCCAGCCACTAGTCAGTTTAAGGCGCGCCGGCGCGCAGGGTGTACGAACTGACAGTGAGTGTGTGTGTGTTTGGCATGCTGTAAGGCTCAATATGGGGTGTTTTAATTTGAGGTAAGTTTTGGATTAAGTTTTTTTATTGGTGGTGGTTTTTGAATGCTTGAATTTTTGGTGGTGATTTTTCGTAGGTAATTGGTTATTTAATTGGTTTTTGAATAATTTAAAGTTGCATTTTCGGGTAGGGAATTCGTGCGTCTTTTTTTAATGAACGAATACTTGTATTTAAATATTTATCTGCAACTAACCCGAAGTATACTTTGCCACGATAAGTAGTAGTTAGAAATCACATTTTAAAACAATATTTAAAATTGTTAAAAAATGTAGTTAGAAATCACGGATAATTGTTTTAAAATAGTTAAAAAATGGCTAATGATTTTTTGATGAATTATGTATTTTTAATGTCCTGAACTTCATTACCGCTACCGGCATTTTTTGTAATGGATTTGTGCGCGATATATAATTGGTTCCAATCCAGCCCTTACAATTTATTTTACATAATACCCATATAACAATAATATAGATAATGAAATAAGAATTTAATTCAGAATAACAAAGTTAATGTAAAGTTTTTGAAATGATCGTTGTTACTATCAAGTTCCTGTTTTATTTCAAAAAGCAACGGTAATTGGAAGTGTTGATTGCACATAAGATTGTGAAAGGCGTTAATATAATTGCAATTTTAAATAAAATAATGTACTTTAGTAACAATATAGCACTATTAATGAAATACCATCAATCTCCGCGATTGTTGCGCCATTTAGGGTCCTAGCTAATATGGTTGTTCAATACTTACGCTATAGAATTTCCAATTTAGCAAGAACCCTAAATTGCATAACAATCCTGCGTGGTGACTGTACCTACGTTATTAATTATTATGGAATCCGTAGGTCGGTATATTAATTATTCTTATCCATTTTTGGCATTTTAAGGTTCTCTAGTGTTAGAGGTTTTGTAGCTTTAAATCGACCTCAGATAAATGAGTACGCAATCAAGTTATTTGGTTACCTACTGTAATTAGTAGGTAGGTACATATCTCGTAATTTATAAGGACCGTACATTCGAATAGGTATCGTATTTTTGACTTCTTTAAACAAACTTTTTAGCAAAAACATTTTCTAGTTGTAATGTTATCGTAAAACTTTTAATACCACCCAGCCTATGATCTCAAGATAAATTTACTGTGTTTATAGTTTGTTACAATCCTCTATTTCAGTCTAATTAATGACAGTTCATTCACCCCGTTTATTACTTTTACGAAAAGCAATTTCGCGAATTTACACGCTTAAGGCGGGCAATGGCGTGAAACCTTGTCAAAGTAAAGATTTCGTTCAATGCATCACTTGATTTACGATCAAATTACTTATTGGTTTACAACATAATTCTAATTAGTTATTGCACATCTTAGGGAGCGAGCTTAGGTCTTTAAAACCGTTGTTATCTTTTCACCGAAATCACTTAAAAATATGTTTAAATTATTAAGTTACTCAATTCATATTTTAAGTTCGGATATAATCAGTACGAGCTCCGAGTCGTAAGAACCTATAATTTGTAGACGATAAAATAATTTCCGGGAATTTTTAATACGTATAAAATAAAATACTAAAAATGATCTGCGTAGATACGACTACCTATATTACAAGAAAGTAACATAAGTAGCAGCTGATGCACAGATTATTTTCAGTAAATTTAATTTGGTGTCTCGTGTTTTGTCGCTACCTTCACTCACTTCGCTCGTTGTTCAATCTTAGAATACTTCATTGAATCCGCACTCGTAGGTACTTAAGCACTCATTCCAAAACAACAAATTCGCGATTCTGCTAACAAATCTTTTATATCTTTATTCTTTGCCTAGCTAGACTGGATGAATGGATGAAGGTGCAAAACCCTTATAAATTACTTACAGTTAAATACTAACTTACTAACAATTTGACTGGTGACCGAAGAGCTGGAGGCTACCTCGCACATCGTATCAGCATTGCGATACAGCGAGGAAATGCCGCCAGCATCCTTGGTACAATGCCTCAAGGGCCTATTTTAGATTTAAGCTAGTTATTAATTTATTTTAGTAATATCACTGTATATATCTTGTTTGTAAATAAATGATTTCCAGAGAAAAAAAACTAACAATTTAATAACAAAAAAAAACTTTATGAGACCAAAACTTTAACCGACATGTAGTTACATCAAACTTTAATGGTACTTTACGCAGATCCGAATCTCACGCAAATTGCTATACTTAGTTGTCGTGTCAGCCGACGGCCGAAGGCCTACCGGCCCTACCGCGAACAACTACGTTCGTTAGTCTGTGATCTCTATCTCTCGTATGCAAGAGCGACAGAGAGGCAGAAAGCGAAATTTCGACTTTCGATGTTCGCAGTGGGCCGTCAGGGGTAAGGGGGAGGTAAACTGGATCCAAGTCAAAAAAATAAAAAGGCAAGATTAAAACTAAACTATTGTTCCTTTACGGTGGAATTCTGTCGCTTCATGCATTCATTCATTGCTGGTTTTGTACGAGAAGAAAGGGTAGGGTTGGTACTCATGAGATGGAGGTACTTTGCCACTGATGAATGAATTTTCTGGCCATAATTATTGTGTTAATTAGTTTAAAATGAAAATCCTGGACACGCTTTTCGAGACGTCAAAGACGAACCCAAATATGTAGATTTCGTACATGTAAGATCATTCACTGCAAACTAGATACGAAAAAAGTGTTTTTTTAGACAATGTTTAAAAAAATCCGGTGGACAAAACCGGAGATAAAAGATTGAAAAACCGATAACCGTCTTAAATAATTCTATCTGTAGTGCAAAAAAGGAGATACGATTCAAAACTTTTCAAAAACCGATGAAAACTTCGGGTAGCCCCTTAAAAATCGCCAATGGTCTTACTTCATTCCAAAAGAGTCAAACGTACACTGACATCAGAATGATGTATAAATGATGTCATTTAGTTCTGATTTCACTGTAAGTTTGAATAGGGCTGTGTGCATTCATTCTTTTAAAATTATGGCTTCAGTCACAGAATAAATAATAGTACTAGGTACAGAAGACTCACTCTCTAACAAAACGCGTCTGTTACGATCAGGACAGATATGGTCGCTAGGTGGCGACAGCGCCACGCGCGGCTTATGGCTAGCCACCAAAATTGGTGTGATGGAACGGATGTACTTTTAGCTACCTGTAGCAAAGCGACGAAATCGCGGAGTGAGCCATGCCTGCTTCAGTCAAGTGGGACTATTTCGCTGGTATCAAGGTATTAGGAGAAAATACGACGACTAAAATTGTACGGTTAGTACAAGACAGTGTACGGTGATTTTATTAGCTCTTGTAAAGCAATAGCTGGACTCTACAGGTAGCACGTGGACTACCGGCCGTTGACTCCAAAATAGTGGTTAAACGCATTATCGATAGCTGTGTGCTTTGTTAATTTTCTATCAAGCACTTAATTCATCGAAATGCCAATCTTTGATTACTTTTATACTCGTATTTATATGTAAATATAATTTTTACCACACTCCGTCTAATTTTCCAATCTGCAATCGCTACCCAATCTGCTCAATCCAACTATCATTGTAGTTCAAAACCCAACAGATTGGGTATGTACATAGTAGATTGACAACCGTTATTTTAGTTTAGTATTTGGGATATAAAAAACCGCTTAAAATATAAAATTAGCCTCGTTATCAGCACATCCTTTGTCCGGCAACCCTGAACAAGCTTCGTATAATTAAACGTTTAAAGATTTAGATAACTGCAAACCCTAACTCGCTACAAGCTAAAACTTATTCTAATCCCATTAGGATTGAGTTTAATTTTAAATAATACGGTATTGTTTTTGCGAACAGTAGCCTGGAGTGTTCCAATAGTATACTCGTACACAAGGCGAGGCGAGTCGAATGATGAGATACGAATTTTTTGGGGAATTCTTACTCAAATCAATTCTACACTGCTGATGCTAATAAAAACAAGCCAGATATACAAAAATTCCATAATAAAAGTAATCGATACCTACAGAACGCATATTTTGAAACTTTTTAATATCATCATTGCATGGTAGATATTGGTGCGTAATTCATTGAGGCGACTCGACAAAACTTGTAGTTAAAAAAAGTAAGACGACCGAATTATGTGCGCTCTGGTAGGTACCTAATGTAAAGAAGTCGAAATAAAATTATCCAAGCAACCCCTATATAAGGTGTGTTTTCCAATGGCCGAAGTAGGTATGTTACAGATGGCAGATGGCGCCATATATTGGTTTTACCTGTCAATGCTACGAATAGTGTCAAATTCTTGTTTTTTTCTCTCTTTTTTATGGCATGGACTAGCTCTTTAAATCCAATCACATAGAGACACGAACCTATGCTGGTACCACCTATAAAAACCTTTTATGATTTTTATTACTATATTAAATTATATGTATGTATGTATAAAAAAAATCTATAAATACCTTTGACATTGACAGTTGCCAACCCCATTGCAAACAATTGTGACATGGCGTAGAAATTTTGAGGTCCCAATTATTATAGCGTTTCTTAATTGCTCTATGTGTTCTTTCAAATGTTGAGTCATGAAAACCATATGCAGAGTTTTCTTGGTTTCATTTCGATTTTCAAAAATTGATATACACAGGTTCGCCAGAGCGGTCGACTCGCTAACCATTGGGAACGCGTCCTGCGCCTGAGTCGGGTTCGTTGTGATTTCGCTTTCAATTTCGGCGGTTGTTTGTTTTTGTGACGCCGGTCCCGTTTGTTGCTGGCGTCAGCTCCGGTTTCTTGTTAGGCGGACGGACTCGTATGGGGTAAAAGTGGGTGTGTGACGGACATTTTAAGGTCCCTTCAGGATTAAACGTATGTACTTGGATAGTGCTTCGTAAAATTGGTGTCAATGATGCCATGCGGACAGATCTACTACATACATAATACATAAAAACATTTTTCTAATTCCATCATTTATTGACAGGTTTGTTTGACAGACATATATCACATATATTATCTCTAGATCTGACGGACGGTATCGTCTTGGGTCGTCCCATTCGTTTTTCGTCAAGTTCTTAAATTAGTCCTATTCTGCTTTCGTCACTCATTCTACATTCGTCACAATCGTCGGTGGCTTTCAATGTAGAATGAGTGACGAAAGCAGAATAGGACTAATTTAAGAACTTGACGAAAAACGAATGGGACGACCCAAGACGATACCTGACGGAAATATCTATACGTATACGAGTATCCATGGCTAAAATAAAATAACTTTGGTCGGGGCTGAGATATTTTATTCGATAGAATGTACCTATATTTATTTATATTGGTTAATATGATAATGTAATAATAGTTCCAAGAACAACGCACAGCAATACAAGCCTTATTGAGCTTACCGTGGGACAGGTCGATTGGTATGAAAGTATCCCATAATATTAGATGAAGGAACTAATTATCCCTGAAAGGGATAAGATCGCCTTTGTACTAATGATATGTGTTCTTTCATGTTTTATGTTTCTTTTTGTACAATAAAGTGTTTTACTACTACTACATATCTACTACTACTATTATACTACCTACTTGTTGATTGTGACTCACAATTCACAATTTGTGAGATTGTATTCACAGCAGCATTAGAAGCTGCTTCTGTAGCTTAGTGTAACCAAATAATTCTCTTTGGTGCAACTTATTTCCTAACAAAATTCGAAATTGATTTCTAAAGCTACGACATTCATAACCTAGCTGGTTAAATGGCATGTTCAATTGTTCATACTCTGTGACTGTATGTATTCTAGACAATAGGACAATAAATGACTTCAAGAAAGTTGAAAGCACCCCTTTCGCTAGCGCGTATAGTTCGAGAAGGTTGTTCTCATCTGTTACTCCGGGTTTAGCTTTAATTTCACGTAGGTATAGTCACCTACAATAATATATTGTACACCGAGGCGTACAAAATATCTGATACAATCTATTTGTATTAGTAGAGCCATAAGAGCGTGTAGTTTGACTTCGCAAGGAAAGAATAATGGTGGAATATTCTATGGAAATACTAATTCGACGCAGACGAACTCGCGGGCAGGAGCTAGTAAGCTATATAGTATTATTATTATGAGTATTAAGCTCAATGAAACCGGCACTATGTACACTTACGCGCCAAGTTTTTTGCTGCCCATCCGCGCTTGCGTAAATTGCCAATGTCTGGTCTAATGTGTGAGTCCTGCGAGTGTGTGTAGTGCTTGTATTCCGAGTCTAGTGCTTGTGGACCTCCAGGCGAGTCTGGGAGCCTAGTAGCGTAGGTACGAACAAGTTAGTTTAGTCTTAGTCTGTGTAGACATTTAGATTTCTGAGGTGTGATCATATCCTTAGGTGTTCTGCTACCCCTATGTCAAAACCAGTTGGAATAGTTTCTTCCTTCGGTCACAGACTCCCACAAACACTTATGAGTCAGATAACTAGCGTTTAACCCTTTAACGAACCATGATTGAAAGAAACATGATTCTAGCCTCATTATCACTGCATAACCCTAATAGTTCCCCATAAGAAAATAAAATAAAAGGATAAAATTTTGGATGGCCATTAACTTCATTAAAATTGTACCAGTAGTAGTAAAATAATAAATGTGTACAAAGGGGAACTTATCCCTTTAAGGGATATCTTCCAGCATTTCAGCTAACCTTGCCTTGCTTGCTTATGCTTAGATATTAGTGACCTATATCGTCAGGTGACAACCAAAACTCACTAATTACCTACTAATATGGCTCACTATGACTATGAACCTAGGTAATTAGTGAGTTTTGGTTGTCACCTGACGATATCGAATGTACTACAAAAACTACAATACCTGCTTAATTATTGCAATATTCAAATACATAATAAGTAATTGAATTGGTATCATGCTTCTCTTTAATTAACATAAAACAATAAGATTATTACCTATTTACACCTAATTTACAAGTCCTACTTTTGTAAAATGCGAAAGTAACTCTGTCTGTTATATCTCCGATTTCAATAACATTTGCTATGGAGATATGTAGTTTAAAGCTCGGGAAAGGACAGAGGATAGTTTTTATTTTATCAATTATTATCTTAATTCCACGCAGGCGAAGTTGCGGGCAGAAGCTAGTCTTATATAAATAGTAAGTTGGGACCTAATGTTGCGAGTACATCGTAAATCTTTCAGCAACAAGTTGGCACCACATTGCAACCATAATCTGAGCCTTGTGGCCCTGACAAATTACCCCAACAGTAATGTACCTGACCTTTGTGCACCTTATCTCAATGCAATAAGGATTCAAATTAGTCAGTTAACTTAAAGACGGCATGGTAGGAGTGATGATGGATTGCTAAAAATAACATCTTCACGACCCCTAGTATCCTGGTACGGGCGTTATTATTTCTTAGAAAATATGGGAGAAGCGATAAGGAGCTTCCATTTTTCATTTATCTCTATTATCATAAGACTCGCACAGCGAGCAGACGATCAACGTCTTGTTTCTTATTCTTTACCATTATCATTATCATAATCTGACTATCATTATATTATACCACAGAATAAGAATTATTTAAAAAGTAGAGAAGATTCACTTTTTATGCATACTTACGTACTTAAATGAATATCTATGGCATCCTATATAAAATACCAAGCGACTATTCTTTCGGTTTTGTCCTTCTACTTGCCTGCTACTTTCTATCTCTCTCATCTTGCGTTTAACCGGGTTCATTCCAGATACTATTTTAGAGCTTCGTGTCCACTTTCCGACCTTTTCTTCACCACTTCGCACAGTTTCCGCCATCATATCTTTTGTGAGACTAAGCGGGCATGATAAGCCTGCACCTCCAGCGTAACTCCTTAATAGAATCCGTAGTTCGTCTACATACAACTTACTCAGTACTAGCTACCTATTTCACTCTTTATTCCGAAGCTACATACGTTTAACTATACTTCTCCGTCTAATCCAATGGATACTAATAGTCCCTGGAGTGCTAATTTATGAACAGAACAACCCTCTGTTGACTTTATTCGAGATAGTATTATTTCCAAACAGTGGTGCTCTCTAGCAAAACATGTAATTTTGTAAAGACCCTTGTCACTGAAAGGTTAAGAATCAACCGGTCTTATCGTTTTCACTAGCATAAAAAGCCGATTTAACCTAGGTATCAAGCAATTAGCCTATTCGCCGAGTTTTATGAATGGCCCGAGATTTTCCTGTAAGATTCGGGAGACCGCCCGTGTTTCGGAGAAGTCGTGTTTTAAATCGTGGCTCGTTAATGAGGCAGCGAGTGTGGGAATAGGCATTGCACTAATGCTCGATAAACTGGCGTGGGCGGCGTACGGTCAGGAAAAACATCGATACATTTGTAACTAAAGGGGCCCACTGATTACCAGTTCGCCGGACGATATAGGCCTGTCAGTTACATGCAAAATTTGACAGCTCCGAACAACTGACAGGCTGATATCGTCCGGCGAACTGGTAAACTGTGGGCCACTTTTTTAAGGGACAAAATTACGTACGGACAAGATGATAATTATACAGTCGACGTCAAATATATGTTTACATTTGTCGCCTTAGCAGGAGTAAGGTGCAAAAGTGTAAACATATCTTTGACGTCGACTGTACATTGCCACAAACGCCAAACGATATGAAAGAAAAATGTAACGGATGAAAGATACTACGAAATGTCACTCAACAATTTCCATACATTATTTAAGTTTCGATTCAAACTATACTCCAAAATAAAACCCGGAATGGAGTTTCCTTAAGGCGCGAGTAGGGTCCAACCTGAAATAAACGGCAGATTCCTGCAACAGACCTATCTCCACACGTATTGGCTCGCCTTTCCTGTGGGATAAGATAGTGAAACCGAGAGGGTAATGCAGGTACTGGGCATCCCTGCGTTTTCTTAATTCCGTCCCAGGCGGTGTAATGTCTTACACCATAAATCGTCTGCAATAGACGCAAAGGCCAATTTTTTACCAACAATTGTCATCTTGGCTGCTTAGCCTAGGTTTGCCACTTGCACTCCTCGGGACAAGTGGCAAACATAGTGATCAGGAGCACCTAATAATAATTTTGAAATACACATTATCTACGAGTATATTAATTTCCCGACAGTCCCCAGGCTCGTAATCCGTAGTATCGACAAACCTGTCCGCCTATCCCAACCCGGTCAAGGTTGTGTTTATATTACGATTCGGATCGGGGTATTTAGGGAAAGTACGTCCAGGGCAGAGTGGTTCTCGTTTGCTGGTTTGAGTGGGTGCGAACTGTAAAACAGCACGTGTGTAGAGTACCTACTATAGTGGATAACCGCCCTTCCATACAAACGTAGTCTCCAAATTAAATATCGTCCTTCAAATACCAGTAAAGAGAAAAGGATACTAAATTAAGAGCACGTCTATTATACCACAAACAATAGGTATAAGGTAACTGGAAGAGATCCCTCTTAGGGATAAGTTCACCTTTGTACTACACGTTTATGTTTTATCTGATGTAACCAATATTCCTTTCTTTTCGTACAATAAATGTTTATTTACTTACTTACAACAAAAAGCCGTTAGCTCATTCGAATTTGTTTAGTCCTGAATAAGGCAATATTTAAGGTTCTATTTTTTCTTACGTCATGCTTTCTCGTACCCTGCTGATTCAACTAATTTTATCGAATTTAATGTTAGTTCACATGACTGTACAATTTTTATTTGAAATGAAGAGTAAACAAATTATTTCAGGAATCGCTGATTTGTGTACAATGCAGACTTCTCAGGCATGTTCGTAGAAACCCATTTTCCCGCTCGGGTTCCGTTCCGAGTGTTCCGACAGCGGCGCCGGCGCACTAACGACGCCATTCACGATGCTTGGCGTCACATCCGCGTGCCACAAGCGCAGTACTCCTATCATACCCGGAGAATTCGTTGCATAGTCTTGTCTTGCCCCCGCACCTACATAATTATGTTTCCACCTGTTTTATGATGGAATTGGTTAGCCAGACTATAGGGTTAAAAGTGGTGGAGATGCTGGGATGCTTCCTGATATATCGTATGCAGAGTTCGGACAATTTATCGCAAAAATAAATATTGTATGGAACATGATATATTTTTTTTTAACAATTTTGAATTGCAGATTTTGAGTATAAACTGGAAATTTTATAAAGATACTGTGTACATAATATGAGTTTAATAAATCTTGTCCTATTTTGAGCTATTAAATGATTTTTGATGGTTTTGCGATGATTTGTCCGATCACTGATCATATGTCATCTTGAGTATAATTTAGACATGTTCTTGAAGCTTGTTTTCCCTCAGTATAGTACTCCTATCATACCCGTAGGTCCTACTCAGAGGTGCAGGAAATCCTTATTGGACATGCCGGAATGGTTTCCGGCCGCATGCCCAATTCTGCTGGAAATTAGATTTAGTCGAATGTGAAAATTTAGATTTAGTGGAAAAGTGGTGGAGGTGCTGGGATGACTCGTTGTTTAAAAAACTTTAATTGAAGTACAATACATATTGTACTCTTTATTGTACACCTCACATATTAAGATTGTTCGCAAAAATATCTTATTTTCCTTTTACTCGGGTAATTTTTACGATGACATCGCAATTCACAGCATACCATCCGTACTAATCCTACTATGCCGTAGTCGGTCAAAATGGCGACCGGAGTCATATTGCCTTTTTCAATCTTGATACGACCATGCAAGTATGTTAAGTTTTACAACCATGGTCAACAGTTGCGTTAATGATAACTGAATGTTTTATAAGATTTTTTAAGTATTTCTTAGATTTAAGTATCTCTTATTCGATACTGTTTTTGTATATTCGAAACGTTGGCATCGTCTTCTGTTACTTCTGTCCGTTATGTCTTGAAATCTACTAAGAATCTCGGGTGCATCGTCTTACGTACTGTTTTCCCCTATCCAGTGCGGCCGTCACCTGCATTGTATGAATAACCGTTATTGGTGTTGATATTTTACACGCATGTACCTACCTCAAACAAGACGGTCATTATCGACAGCCGACCTACAGTCGACGTCAAAAATATGTCTACATTTTTCGCCTTATTCCAAAGGAGTAAGGTGCAAAAGTGTTAAGATATCTTTGACGTCGACCTACAATAGGGCCCAATCACGGTCGGCTTGTCGATTGGCTCGAGCCTGTCAATGAACGGTTGTACCTGATTGCAGCATTTGCAGCAAAAGGAGTTTTTCGAGTTGCAATACCTATCAGCTTGTCGTTTTAAAATAAATGCGTAACTTCTATTTTAACTCTACCGGTAGGTATATTTCAAATCATACTTTAAAAATAAAATAAGTATATAAATAAATATTAGGGGACATCTTACACAGATCAACCTAGCCCCAAATTAAGCAAAGCTTGTACTATGGGTGCTAGGCGACGATATACATACTTATATAGATAAATACATACTTACATACATAGATTACAACCATGACTCAGGAACAAATATCTGTGTGTTATCACACAAATAAATGCCCTTACCGGGGTTCAAACCCAGGACCATCGGCTTCGCAAGCAGGGTCACTACCCACTAGGCCAGACCGGTCGTACTTTATGTCAAGTAATGAGAGTGTTTTGATCTTTTGTATGAGTCTTATTTTAGATTTTTGGTTCTATCTACTATCAGTTAACTAACTTTGGAAGAAACAGAAACATAGGTATCAAATTACCGTGAGAAAACTCCAATCGTATTACTTGCATTTAAATTAACAAAAGGCGCATCTACATATACGACAAACATGTAAAGTATTTACACAAATTTGAATCTTATGCCAAAGACATTAAATGCCAAAAGAACGTATTAATAGACGTGTGAACATTTGTTCAATCCCCACTGAGTGCATTTGACAGTTGTCTATGGGACTATTTTGTTGCACAATTCCAAAAAAGCATATATGCCTTTGCTCTACAGTTTTTGTAGTCTTGGAGTAAATTGACATTATAACATTATGTGAATGAGTATAATAGAGTAACTTATATCTTGAACGTTATTCATTGTCATTAATTAATTGTCTATAATCTTCAGACATCTACTTCTGTCTGTATTTTGAAACATATTTGGATGTTTGTTACAGGTTTACGCAAAAACTGCTAAACGGATTTTGCTAAAACTTTGCACACAAACTGTTTTCAAACTTCGGAACCTAATTTTAAATAAATTCCGCAGTGAAAGTTTGTAAGTACTCGTAATTATGATTAACGAGTTTTGCTAAGTCGCAGTCAAGATAAAACTCAAGACAGTGCGTCCCTTTCCCGTCATAATAAAAGGCAAATTCAAAATATTTATGAAGAATCTACCTTGATCATCTACAATATTCAAATTAAGTACTATTTCTACATAATAAAAATGGTTGGCTAGACTATTAGGTACCTAGTTGTGATCTGTGTTGCGCTTACGCCCTTTAGAGCGAAGGCGGTAGTTTCGGTACACTCCGGCGCAGCCGGGGTGCACGTGTGTGCATGACATGTGCGCAGGGCTGCCACAGGTTCATAAAAAACGGATGATTATGTTAATGATGGTTTTTTTCCGTTTGTTGTGTTTGTTAATGAATGCGTTGATGAAAACTCTCTTTAAGCGCTAAATACCTATCTATAACTAAATACAAGTTCGACATCTTAAATACCTAATAAGCCATTATATTAAACGATCCTTATGAGATGTGGATACAATTAAATCCAGTGCAATGATATTATATAACTATAGATAGGTCATACTCATACATAAGAAGTACAAAAAATACTTCCATTTTTATTTATATTTTATATCCCTACGAAGAAATATAATATTTTTGATAAATTTCCGCATTCCAGTCATCTTTGTCATACTCGTTGTTACACAAAAGCTAGTCCCTTTCGGTATGCGCCGCTCGAAATGGAAAATTTCGATGCCCATAGTTACAAAACATATGTGAAGTTTCTGAATTTTTTTATGTGAAAATATCGCAATTATGGAAACTTTCTGACGGTACATGATTATGGCAATATTGACACCCCTATTCGTAGTAGAACAATACACTAATCACCCGCAAAGCATCGCGCATGCTTTACGATGCTGCAGTCTTCCTGAATTTGCGTAAATAGATCAGCTCGGTCCCTGACCTGTGTTCATGTTAGTGTTGGTAGGAACTCCGGACTTTTGAGTCTAACCCATATATACCCAGAATTAGTTTTTGGTCTGAACTCCCCGACGTTACGGACTCTCTCTTCTACTAATTTTAATGTGTAAGCGTGAGTTTTATTCAGTAGGTCGAAAACGACCCAATGGGCACCTATTATGTGCTAAATTTGAAGAACTTTACTCGTTTTTACAGACAGAGAAAGATGCTCGCAATTTGCGAACTTCGATTTTCGCGATTATAGCCCAGGACTCGACCCTCCAAATAAAGAATACCTAATCGATTAACTACACAGATACATAAAGACTATGATTTTTTTTTGTACTCAAGTCTACAATGTTTTGTACATTTGGTAACACACAATGCTCTTACTTTGTAACATAATGTTTTCCTCCGATAGCTGACGATGTCCCATAAATCTCCCAGGACTACACATCCCTCGTGATTAACTATTACTGCTGCCCACATATTTCTTCCTAAATGTTACCTTCTTGCGTTCTTGGACTCCGAGTATTTGCAAATATCAAAAGTGAATACATTTTGTACTTTTTAGAGTGGACATAGAGTCCAAATTTTAATGGACTGGCAGTTTTAAATTAGTGATCTCTATAAGTAAGGTTTATTTCAGCATTTGTTAACAAACTTGTATGTATGTATCTTGTATGAATTACTTTAATTGTTTTAACGAATTGTTTTAATTACTGGTGTTTTGTAAGTGCATGGGTACTCGGTAGGTAAGTTGTTTAATAAAACAATAATCATGAAACAAGGGGTGTTGAATGTTTAAATAATTTCACTCACTTCAATCACAAAGTACAAACTTAATTAAAACACATGTAGGTATGTAGCAGGTAGATACATATACAGTCATACAGGTAGGTACATAATCTTCACTTGTTATAAACTTCACATAGTCACGCAATCAACTGAAGTGTTTAATTTAAACCTTCGCCTTCGATATCTCGCATTAAAGACTTAAAAACGTACTTAGTTTCACCTCCAGAAAAAAGTAAATAGTTTATGAAAAGGGCACTCGACTGGGCCAATTATTATTATCGCGCGAACACCGCAATCTCCCGATCGGTCCTTACAAGATGAACCTCGCGTTTTATGTTATCCTGGTACATTTTACACGGTATTTACAAGGTCCCTTGGGAACTCGCTTGGTCCGTTGTCATGGCTATGAGCGCTAAACCACGGGAAGATTCCATATGGGATGGTTCTTAAAGTATTCGAGAAAGGGTTGAAAATTGCTTGTTAGAACCGTTTTTGTTATTGGGTTGTGTGTAAGAGCTCGGCAGGGTCTCCCGATCCCGGGTCCAGGATTGTTCTTGGGTATTTTGTTTTTGGTTTTATCAGTTTACAAAAATATTACCAAAGTACTAACAATGATAACGGTTTAAATATTGCCGCTACGTTATTCTGCTTTGAAAACCTTTGGTGGAGAGCCTTTGCAGATTTTAATTCGGTTCTGAGGCTAAAATTTGATGCAAAAAAGCACGATTCCTGATTTATTTATTTCATTAAATGCAGTAGTGAACATTTGTTTGCAATTACTTTTTTGATTATTACTGTTCCAACTTGGAGCCTGATTCAGATTTATCGATTTTTTCGGTTTTGATCTTATTTAAATACGACCTCGATGATCGCTCATGCTGATTGGTACTACATGCGAAATGAAATGGAAAACGTGAGTAAGACGAAGACGATAGTCAAGGACGTATCAAAACCGGTTTCGAACCATATCAAATTGCTAAATTAAAAAAACGATCTCTGTTCAAACTAATTTAGTTTTTTGCGTATTTTTATTGTTGGTACCAAAACATGGCATTGCTGTGACGTTCAAAATTTTACATTTATTTAAGTGAAAACAGTCTCTCCATTCTCCATATAGTTACTTCATATTTTTTGAGATTTCAGTTTCACGTAGCGTAGCCATCGCTTTTTCGTCAGCTTGATTTATTTTTTATAGCACAAACAAAGAAAAATGTACAAATGGAAACATGTCAAACAGAGACTGCATTTAATTATATTGGTGCAGGAGAGATTCATACGTTACGTATAAGAAAAAATGTTTCTTTAACAATAAACTCGTTAACAGCTTATTTTATCAAATGAAAAACCATCAATACAATCAAAAACCATGGACGCAAAATTCAATAACTCCTTATCGTTCGGCGTCTGGTAACCCAATTTTTAGCCCGAACGAGTCACGTGTTCAAACCGAGACAACACCAGGAGATAATGACTGAGAACATCTCACCGCACGTTGACTGTTGTCTGCCTCACACGTTGCTGAGTGAATGAGATGACGCCTCCTCCAAACTTTTCTCCCGCTACCTCCTAAATTGTTCCCACAATCACTTTACACGTTACTTACCTATTCACATACCTACCGCGAAAACCGTAATTCGCAAATTCTTTTACTCCAATGAAGGCGTAATTAGAGTGACTAAGAAAGATGCTCGCAATTTGCGAACTTCGATTTTCGCGGTTATAGCCCTAGGAGGTGATTTTTAGGGTTCCGTACCCAAAGGGTAAAACGGGACCCTATTACTAAGACTTCGCTGTCTGTCCGTCCGTCCGTCCGTCCGTCCGTCCGTCCGTCCGTCCGTCCGTCCGTCTGTCACCAGGCTGTATCTCACGAACCGTGATAGCTAGACAGTTGAAATTTTCACAGATGATGTATTTCTGTTGCCGCTATAACAACAAATACTAAAAACAGAATAAAATAAAGATTTAAATGGGGCTCCCATACAACAAACGTGATTTTTGACCAAAGTTAAGCAACGTCGGGAGTGGTCAGTATTTGGATGGGTGACCGTTTTTTTTTTGTTTTTTTTTTTTCATTATGGTACGGAACCCTTCGTGCGCGAGTCCGACTCGCACTTGCCCGGTTTTTTTATTTTATTTCGATCGCTCGATTTCGTGCGAAGCGGCTTTATTACCTATAAAGTATTATTTATTACATCATTTATACCAATCAAACATAACAGCCTTCTATTTTGCCTGACAACGATTCAAAGAACAGTACGGTTACCATCAGTTTGTCACTGACATAAACGCCGTCGAGAACGTAATTTACTTTCTATACGTCCCGTTTGCACTAATATGCGAGTGCGAGCGAGATGTATAGAAAGTAAATTACGTTCTCGACGGCGTTTATGTCAGTGACAAACTGATGGTAACCGTACAGCTTTCAATTCAACTTAAACTTTCCCTTGCGACTTATTTCCACGAACATTTTCTGGATAACGTTTCCTCCTTTCTAATAAGTACTTATTAGAACGTCATAGATCTTGTGTCCTGTAAAACTTTTCACTTTTCCCGGCGACCGCACCTCCACAAACTTTTGTCTTACTTTTTCTTACACCTAGTTCTCACTATCTTCTGTCACCCTCGCACTTTGCCAGTTGGAATAACAATTGCTCCTACTAGCTTCTGGTCGCCTGGTAATTGCCGGGCGTTGGAGCACCGCACGCCCTCACCGCGCACACATGCGCACTCGATTCTATTGCGTACACCAATCCTATGCAAGTTCACACACTGTCATGTCAACAAAGAAGGCCTGCCACATTAACAGGAAGGAAAAAATCTCAAACATAATCTGTATTTGTGTGTAAATTTGCAATGTGTGCGGCCTAAACACAAGCAAACAGGGCTTGAAGTGACCGGTGCCAATTTAATCATAAACACGGAAATGTTCAATAAAATATCCACGTATTTAGCATTAATACGGCTCGCAATTTTAATTTAATTATAAGACCACAGACCTGACAAATTGCAGTCCACTCAGCTGTAATAAAATGGGAAATAAAAATACAAAACGGCATTTAATAAAGGAGCAAAAACGCTCCCGACGCCTCGGTAGTCTCGGAACCCGTGCTGTGGTTTAGTCGGCGAGCCGAGCCGACCACACAGTAATTTATGTTAGGTAACTGTAACGACACCGCATGCGTTAATGCGCTGGTTATCCTACTCGTATATCATTTACCGATAATCATTTAAATAGCACAACTAGATAAGTGTACACTGTAAACTTTTTTAATAAGCACACTAACGTAAAATAGTATTCATATTGGTATCTGTGTCCTTATAGACCGGGAGATAGTGACACATTTTACTGGGTCATTTGTACCAGTATGGCGGTTCGTCAGGGGTCTAAGCATGTAATGAAGGAAAGAAAATGCTATGACCATAGCGCTGGTACCGGCGGCCCAATCGCGTGGGCGTTAGTCGAACGTGTCGGATAAAATACGAGTGTCGAACGATTTGTACCACAAAAATCCTCGTATTATTCGATAGTCCATAAAAAAGAAGTAGGCGGTAGCGTAATGCCATACTTCTCCGGTGTGACTTACAGCCCGCCATACTGAGGCGAACACGTTAATTAAAAAAAAACAATTCAACCATTTGTACCAAGCTAATTTTTGCACAGGTGATCATCGTCGAGCAGCCATTCATGGACATCACCATGCCATACTTTTCGGATGGTTCCAAATGCCCGCCATACCGCCGCAAGGAAGTTAATTTTTTTTTTTGCTAAACGATTTGTACCAGTGTTGCATTTAAATTTTTGGAGAGTATTTGATAAAATGTGACCGTTATTATAATTGCCATACTTATAGTAGGGGGAAAAAGTGCTGCCATACTTGAAAAACTTATTTAATCGACAAGTTTCAAAAATACGACTATACAATACGTAAAATAATTTTTTACAGCATGGCATCATCATATTCTGTTTAATTGGATACAATTATACCTAAAAATAAATTATTCCGGATTATAACTACGGGGCGGACGACTGTGAGACTTAAGCCAAGACTTAAAAAATAAAAAAAAAATTGACGATTTGTACCAGTATGGCATTTGGATTTTTGGAAATTAGATGATGCAATGTGACCATTATTGTATTTGCCATACTTCTAATAGGGGGAAAAAGGGGCACCATACTTGAAAAAGCATTTAAATATTGTATTTTTAATTAGTAGTAATTTATTTACTTATGTGCATTCTTCCGCCGATAAATATATTTACTATTAATAAAACGTTTCATTTTACTGGCAACACAGTGGTAGATTTGATGTAATTTAATGGTGAATGGAGGTTTACAGCACGATGAGCCGAGATCTCTATGATTCGAGAAATCGTTCGAGCGGTGGTAGCCGTACAATATTATTCAACATAATATATAGTTATAAGACAAGATTGCCGCCACCTACGTCTTTGAAATTTTGGATTTATATTCGGTAAAACTTAAACTTTCAGGAAAAATTAGTGCCATACTGGTACAAATCGTCAAAAATACGAATAAAATCTTACAATAAAAAAAAAATATTGTGCACATTTGCCACCTCCTACAGGTATGGCATTATGAGATTTCTATTTATGATCACACAGAAAGTGTTGAAAAAAAAATTCAAGATGGTACAAATCGTTTAGCAATAAAAAAAAAATTAACTCCCTTGCGGCGGTATGGCGGGCATTTGGAACCATCCGAAAAGTATGGCATGGTGATGTCCATGAATGGCTGCTCGACGATGATCACCTGTGCAAAAATTAGCTTGGTACAAATGGTTGAATTGTTTTTTTTTTATTAACGTGTTCGCCTCAGTATGGCGGGCTGTAAGTCACACCGGAGAAGTATGGCATTACGCTACCGCCTACTTCTTTTTTATGGACTATCGAATAATACGAGGATTTTTGTGGTACAAATCGTTCGACACTCGTATTTTATCCGACACGTTCGACTAACGCCCACGCGATTGGGCCGCCGGTACCAGCGCTATGGTCATAGCATTTTCTTTCCTTCATTACATGCTTAGACCCCTGACGAACCGCCATACCGGTACAAATGACCCAGTAAAATGTGTCACTATCTCCCGGTCTATTACACATACCATAGAAATTTCAACAGGAGTTAGTAAGTCAAAAAGTTATATCAAACATGGGACGTCACCGCCTAACGGGATAGAGCACCGCATACTAGCTATTGTCACTTGAGGGTAAACTCCGTTTGCGTTATGCCACCCTGGTGCTCTTGGTGACAGTTTTTGTGAGGCAGTTAGTAAACCCCATTTAAACAACGAATGCAAAGCAACCCCTCTTCGAATTAAACCCATTTTTCACCCAGTGGTATTATGAATGTTTAGTAACTGTATATTGTTTTTTTTAGACTTTAAAAACGTGGGCATCTAAATACACACTTTTTAACCGACTTCATTTTTAATCCAGTAACTGTCCAATTTTGTAACCTGGCTCTTTTGTGTCAAATCCGGTAGTTCTGATTTTTTGTAGACTTATTTATGATGTTGGCCCAATTAATTATCCAAGTTTGTGACCTCGAGCGCCAAACGCAACTTTGTAAAAAATCTAAAATACCGCGCAAATTTCGGTTTTCTTTTAGATTTGGGCGATTATAAGCCTAAAAGACTAGTTTTTGATAGTACCTTCTCAAGACGATTTTAAAGTAGACTAAATTTGCTACAGTACGACACTAGAATTGTCTCTGTACATCTAATAGTGTGCCAAGAGGCATCCCCTGAGACAAAAGTGCACTCACTAAGCCAACGAATTCAATTTCAAAAAATTATAATTTTTGAAAGGCTATATCTCGGAATCTCCTAGATCTACAGAGATAATTCTGGTCTCGTCTTGTAGCAAATTTAGTCTACTTTAAAAACGTCCTGAGAAGATACTATCAAAAACTAGTCCTTTAGGGTTATAATCGCCCAAATCAAAACAAAATCTGAAATTTTCGCGATTTTTTTCGATTTTTGACAAAGTTGCGTCAGTTGCGTTCCGCGATGATCACCTGTGCAAAAATTAGCTTGGTACAAATGGTTGAATTGTTTTTTTTTTATTAACGTGTTCGCCTCAGTATGGCGGGCTGTAAGTCACACCGGAGAAGTATGGCATTACGCTACCGCCTACTTCTTTTTTATGGACTATCGAATAATACGAGGATTTTTGTGGTACAAATCGTTCGACACTCGTATTTTATCCGACACGTTCGACTAACGCCCACGCGATTGGGCCGCCGGTACCAGCGCTATGGTCATAGCATTTTCTTTCCTTCATTACATGCTTAGACCCCTGACGAACCGCCATACCGGTACAAATGACCCAGTAAAATGTGTCACTATCTCCCGGTCTATTACACATACCATAGAAATTTCAACAGGAGTTAGTAAGTCAAAAAGTTATATCAAACATGGGACGTCACCGCCTAACGGGATAGAGCACCGCATACTAGCTATTGTCACTTGAGGGTAAACTCCGTTTGCGTTATGCCACCCTGGTGCTCTTGGTGACAGTTTTTGTGAGGCAGTTAGTAAACCCCATTTAAACAACGAATGCAAAGCAACCCCTCTTCGAATTAAACCCATTTTTCACCCAGTGGTATTATGAATGTTTAGTAACTGTATATTGTTTTTTTTAGACTTTAAAAACGTGGGCATCTAAATACACACTTTTTAACCGACTTCATTTTTAATCCAGTAACTGTCCAATTTTGTAACCTGGCTCTTTTGTGTCAAATCCGGTAGTTCTGATTTTTTGTAGACTTATTTATGATGTTGGCCCAATTAATTATCCAAGTTTGTGACCTCGAGCGCCAAACGCAACTTTGTAAAAAATCTAAAATACCGCGCAAATTTCGGTTTTCTTTTAGATTTGGGCGATTATAAGCCTAAAAGACTAGTTTTTGATAGTACCTTCTCAAGACGATTTTAAAGTAGACTAAATTTGCTACAGTACGACACTAGAATTGTCTCTGTACATCTAATAGTGTGCCAAGAGGCATCCCCTGAGACAAAAGTGCACTCACTAAGCCAACGAATTCAATTTCAAAAAATTATAATTTTTGAAAGGCTATATCTCGGAATCTCCTAGATCTACAGAGATAATTCTGGTCTCGTCTTGTAGCAAATTTAGTCTACTTTAAAAACGTCCTGAAAAGATACTATCAAAAACTAGTCCTTTAGGGTTATAATCGCCCAAATCAAAACAAAATCTGAAATTTTCGCGATTTTTTTCGATTTTTGACAAAGTTGCGTCAGTTGCGTTCCGCGCTCGAGGTCTCAAACTTGGATTATTCATTGGCGCAACATCATAAACAAGTCTGCAAAAAATCAGAACTACCGGATTGGACGCAAACGCAAAATGTATAAAATTACTGTATTATTTGATTTTTTAGTTTTATTTTTAGTCAGAATCACGAGCGCTATCGATCTTAGTAGGAGAAAAAAATTGTTTGATTTTTTTTCAATTCCGTTACCATTTTTCAAAGGCTTTGAAGGTATGAAGATACACCAAATTTGAAAAAAAAAAGTAAAAAAAAAAAGAGTTATACTCGTAAAATGGTCTACCGAGTTTTTGATTAGTTTCAAATTCTAACTTAATGGAAACTTGCTACTGATTCACGTCCTGAGAGACTGGACAACGGCCTATATTATATTAAACCAGTGGTTCCTAACCTTATCAGTCCGGTCACCCCTATGACTAACTAGGGAACCTGATTTTACCCCTCCTCCCAATGGTAATAAAAAATAAAACGTGTACGTTTGTTGTATTGTTATATTAGGTTAGCTTATTACCCCCGTAAAATACCAGTTTTACCCCCACGGGGGTAATTACCCCCAGGTTAGGAACCACTGTATTAAACGTTGCGACGGTCACCAAAACAAGACGGCCATTGTTCCAGCCTTGTTTGTATTTCCGCCGCCGGTCAACAAAAAAATT
Source organism: Cydia splendana (assembly GCF_910591565.1). Lineage (NCBI taxonomy): Eukaryota > Metazoa > Arthropoda > Insecta > Lepidoptera > Tortricidae > Cydia > Cydia splendana. The sequence goes on along the minus strand of NC_085977.1, from coordinate 13,291,246 downwards.
ACACAGTTCACAGTCGCCGTACTCGGAATCACTTCATTTTATTCGGATTGTAAATTATAATGCCTAATTAAAGTGTAAAAACATACTACTGTGTAGAACTATACTTAGATTAGATAAGTAGATTAGGGTGATTCACTTTTGTATGCAGAAGAAAAAGTTGTAATATTTTTCCTGACTTTGCTCACCAATGGAGTCTCCCCACACTAAAAACTATCTATTTCAATTTTCAAAAGAATCGAATAACGTTTAGAGGTTGCACAAGTTGAAAAGGTAGAGTGAGAACCCCATACATTGCGTGAAAATGAAGTATGTTCTAAAATGACAAAATATAATGAACTGATACTAAAATCGAATGAGAAAACTGAATTTTGCGACTAAAACACGATAAAAGCACTTTTCCTTTGGAAACAGGTGGAAAAACTGAAAAATCTTAATTAGAACATTTATCGAGTAACCAAAATCCAAGTTTACTACTAATGAAATTTATTTATATGTAGAAGGTTCAGTATCACACTACTCTCCGCTTTGATGGTAGCCGCTTAAACCATTTTCTACCCTCCGATGTAGAGTCGTTGGTTATTTGAAAAATCTTTGTTGATGTTGTGCAACCTCTAAATCTTGACCGATTTTAATTTTTTTTAACGTATAATATTTTTTTATCAGTTAGAACAAGAATTCGAGCAAAGTCAGATGAAAATCGAAAATTCGGAAAAATGAAACACCCTAAAGTAGATACTTATACAGGGTGGTTTTTAACCCTTAGCTATATACTGAGCAATTTTTACTATAGGACATACCCCGATATCTGCATGATTTGGAAAAGACCAAATTTTTTTCGCAAAAGTGAGCCTAAATTGCATAATGAAGTAAACTCAAACTCAAAATATACTTTATTCATGTAGGCCTAGCAACAAGCTCTTATGAATCGTAATTAATCTTAATCTAATTATCAGAGCAATTTATTGATGTTAATATTATTCCATAATAACATTGGATTATTATACAGATCAAATTTAACACTAAGAATTTCACAAAAGGATCGTCAAACATAAAAAAATGTATAAAAAATACTAGTCTAGAATTTCTAGAATAAAATCTTAATGTCAGAAATAACATAACAAAAGAAGTACCTACATACATCGGAATATCCATTTCCTCATCAATAATCAAATATAATAAATAAATAATAATTTCGAATAACAATTAATCCCACGTTGTATTATCATTCATGTAGTCTTGTGTGGTATAATAAGCTTTAGAAATGAGTTTACGCTTTACATAATTCTTAAATTTATTAATAGATAATTCAGTAATATGGTTCGGAAGTTTATTATAAAATCTTACACAATTACCCATGAATGATTTTTTAATTTTATGGAGCCGAGTGAAGGGCACTGCGAGCTTATGTTTATTTCTAGTATTAATATTATGAATTTCACAATTTTTCCTAAAATTTACAATATTTTTATGTACATACAGAATATTCTCATAAATGTATTGACACTGCACAGTCATTATGTCAATTTCCTTAAATTTATCTCTAAGTGAGTCTCTATGGTTCTTTTTTGTATATTGCTCGAATAGCCCTCTTACAGGAAATACAACTACAGGAATAATGTATGCCCCAAATACAGGAAAAATGTAGTAAAATTAATCGTTTTATCTATGACCTTAAAAGATTAGCTACTACTGTTAATAAAGCTACCGCTCTTACTGCCTATCACGGTTACGTAGCTTCAGTTATTCGATACGGCCTTCTGTTATGGGGGAACGCAAAAGATATTAAGAGAGTCTTTATTTCTCAAAAAAAAATGCGTTAGAGCAGTATGTAACGTACCACCGCTAACACCTTGTAAAGACATATTCAAGAGCCTAAAAGTACTAACATTGCCGTCTTTATACATACTAGAAGCGTGTAAATTTGTAAGGTTGCATCCTGAATTGTTTACAATGCTAAGAAATGTGTGTAAATTCAATACAAGATATCCAAACAGGCTTGTAGTGACAAGTAATTATAACGTAAGCTTTACAGCAAAAATTGTTACCTAATGGCCATAAAAATTTATAACCGTTTACCTAACGACATAAAAGAATTAACTTATGCAAGGTTTGTGTCAAAATTGCATAAATGGTTATTAGAAAAAGCTTTTTATTCAGTGCAGGAGTTATTTTTAGACATTTAGAACTATTTTATTTTCTTATTTTATTATGTTGACTTTTGCTTAATTTGAAATATTTTTATTAAGAGCTGTAGTTTTAATTAATGATTTATATTTGCCACTCTGATGCGATGATGAGTAATATGATATGTCTCGTCTGGGCACGGCCGTGCCTCCAGATTATGTAAATAGTTTGTAAATAATGTATAGTTATAGGTTAAAACAAAACATAATTTGCATGCCTAGATTATTGGCGAAATGTGCTGAACTCGCAAAATTGCATGTTAACATCAAATTTCTGTACTTACCTACCACATTTCTAGCAAATACATTTCTATTTCTATTTCTATTTCTCTTCTGCAGAACAAAAATGGTATTTATCTCCACCAAGCACTGAAGCACCACCCCACGGTAAAATACCATATGCCATAATGCTATGGAAGTAACTAAAATATATTAATCGAGCTGTTTTCACATCAGTTAACTGACGGATTTTGCTCACTGCAAAAGCTGCAGAACTCAGTCTATTCGAAAGGGTAGCAATATGGGGACCCCACTGGAGTTTAGAATCTAAAGTTATACCAAGAAAAACTGTACTATCAACTAATTCCAATTCCTCATCCTTCACAATGACACTTGTTTGCACATGCCTTACGTTACTACTAGTGACAAACTTAATACATTTAGTCCTTTTCTCATTTAACAATAAATTATTAACAATGAATTTAACTAATTTACTACTTTCGAAATAGCTTTGTTTACATCATTGTAAGCTTGTTGCTGTCGTTGGACTTTGAAAATAAGTGAGGTGTGTCTGCAAACAATACTATATCATGGTGGGTCATGAAGTCGGTCACAAGGAATGGCAAGTCATTTATGTAGATAAGGAACAGGAAAGGCCCCAATATTGATCCCTGTGGTACACCCATAGAGACCAATGACCCAGGTGATCGCTGTCCATTCACATCGACCCTTTGTATTCTACCATTTAAGTAGGACTTAAGTAAATTCAGTGCCGACCCTCTAACTCCATAATAATGATGTTTCCTGATTAATGTTTCATGACAAAAGTAAATAAACTTGTGAAAAAATTCACGTTTTTGAAATGAAATATTAGACGTGTTCTAGTCACCATTTTTTTTATAAACTTTAACCCGTTCTATAAGCACATATAAGTATGGGTATATTGTTAATAATTAAAACAGAAACGTTAGATAAATGCCTCACAAAATATTTGCGACATCTGAAATCTGTGAAAATGCAACATTCGCCGTTGCACAACATGACCCCATTCCTTTCTTTATGCCCATAAAGGTGTTCAAATTTAAGATGTACATCTGTTCCGACAGGTCCATATTGCGCAAACTAATAAAAGGGTATGCTCCAAATTCTTCTCGTAAACGTTCTAAAACACGTAATAGTTCCTTTAAACATGGCCGGTCAAAACGGGAATTAGCGCTGTTAGTATTGGGAAGAAAGAGTTCTGTTATCGGCTATTCGACTGACAAGACAATGTAACATGCCGAGTAATAAATAACTTAAATAAACTATGGACCGGCCTACTAGCCCTACAAAGTCTACCGATGACCAAAAAGGCGTAACTCCGTATAAAATGGATTTCAAATTGACATAATTTTAAACACGGGACTGCAGAATGGATAAACAAACAAATGGCGCCATGGCGTTAGTAGGGTTATGTCTGTGTTTAATACTGCTGTAGCAGAAAAAACCGGCCAAGTGCGAGTCGGACTCGCCCACCGAGGGTTCCGTTCTTTTTAGTATTTGTTGTTATAGCGGCAACAGAAATACATCATCTGTGAAAATTGTGTTTACAGTGTTCAACTGTCTAGCTAGGCCAGACAGACACAGTGACAGACAGACGGACAACGGAGTCTTAGTAATAGGGTCCCGTTTTTACCCTTTGGGCACGGAACCCTAAAAACAGGGTTATATCTAATGTAGGTATTTAATTTGACTTGTGCTGTTTTGAGAAATGTTAAAGATTATCTTTCTTCTTGTGAATATCACGTAGTTGGTTTAGTCTGCTGTCTGCCTTTCTCATTACTAATGAAAACGATACTGCACACTACCGCATGAGAATTAGCACAGTTAGCCGCGTGCAATTGTTTATAATTGGAAAGGGAAATATCCCAGCGACTGACATCTGGACGTATTCAGGCTACTCGATTCCTGTAAACAGTTCTGGTGTTTGTCCTGAACTCCTGTCAGTGATGCAGCTCTGGTATGTTTCCTTTTCTTCATCGCGCTTTTATTAAAAGCACTGACAGACTCAATTCCTACTTAATAAAATGCGAAAGTATCTCGGACAGAGCTACTTGTCACCTTTTCACGCTTAAACAGTTGAATCGATGTAGATGAAATTGGTATGAAGGTAATTTAAGGCCAGGAAGGACAAAGAATATTTTTTATCATTTATCATCACTATAACACGCAGATAAAGCCGTGTAAGTTAGAATTATTCTTAAGAAAGCGACGCTATCTTGAAATTGTACGTTATTGGTTCGATAGAGTCTATGTGGAAAGAGAAGAGTCGTGAATGTATGGGGCCCAACACATTCCACGACTCCTCTCCTTCCGAACAGACTCTAGCATTGAACATGATGAGGGTCAACCGCAAAAAACAAATATCTGGATTCCGTTATCTGCCTCTCCATCACTGTTGCATATTCCAGCGATAACGAAGCAAATAGACGAACGAAAGAAAGGTGGTTCGCGGTAGGTCCTCTCCCTTAGAGGACCTACCTGACCTGAGAGGTTCAATTAACTTCGTGCCTTACGGTTTACGGTACCTCTACGATATTAATGATTGATTGAATTTTTTTTAAGTTACTCAACATTGACTTCCATGCCAAAGTTTGCCGACATGCAAACAGTTCGAAATAACAGTGATTCAACCAGCTGCCTTTATCTTATTTCTAATCGACCAGAAAACATGTAAGTTGTTTTAGAAATGGAGCAACTTTCCCAGTAAAAATTTATTAGTTTTTCCTAAACTATGTTAAAATAACAAATAAACTCATAATATCGAGATACACATCTAAGTAAATAAGGAAATCTGCATGCTTTGAAGTAACATCTGAAGTTAATAACAAGTTTGTATAAAATAAGAATTCATACGCATAGATACGTTAGATACGTATTAAAAATTCTAATGCAGTGCATTGCACTTCCTTCCTGCATGTCGCGGAAGCGTTATTTTGGGAACAGCGCAGAGTATTATCAATTACGCCGTAGAAGTGACAGTAACGGAACAGTAACAGCAGGATTATCAACTATTTAACAGGCCTGACATTCCCTTAGGCTGCGTTTCCACAAGAGATGTGCGAGGACGCGTAGCGAGGGATGTGTTTGATAAGAACTAATATAATCACTTAATTTAGCACAGCTCTAGTGGGCTGTGTTATATGTTCTTAACAATCACATACCTCGCTACGCATCCTCGCACATCTCTGGTGGAAACGCAGCCATAAGTACATAATTTTATACAGGTACCTAATAACATAGTGAAATATTATTGCGCCCGTCTCTGTTCCAGGCAAGTTTTCGATTGTCTTGTAAACTTGCAGAATTAAACCAAGAAAAGTCTGCAGAGATTTTGACAGCACACGCAGTGCAGGTGTTATTTTAAACGTCAAACTTCTATAAAATTGTGACGTATAAATAACACTGGCACTGCGTGTGCTGTCAAAATCTCTGCAAACTTTTCTTGGTCTAACTCTAACTAATTAAGCATCGTTGGGGGCCTAACCAAGATGACCATCATTGTATGGAAATAATCACGTGACTTGTCGTAGCATCTGTTACCCCGATATTTTTTTTAGGGTTCCGTACCCAAATTGTAAAAACAGGACCCTATTATTAACACTCCACTCTCCGTCTGTCCGTCCATCTGTCTGTCACCAGGCTGTATCTCATGAACCGTGATAGCTAAACAGTTGAAATTTTCACAGATTATGTATTTCTGTTGCCACTATAACAACAAATACTAAAAAGTACGGAACCCTCGGTGGTGGGCGAGTCAGACTCGCACTTGGCCGGTTTTTTAACTTCGTTTGACGTTTGTCGATGTACGATTGTCATATTGGTTAAGCCCGCAGATATCTTAACTTCCAACAACTATACCTTTTACTTCCTCATTCATAAAGTTTGAACTGAACATAAATGACCAAGGGAATGATCTCTTGCACCCGGTCCGAAACTGGGCCGGTCCGGTTGTTAAAACGCACTAAACTCATCCAGATAGGTAACACTTTCCCCGAATATTTTGAATATTTTCGTCCCGGGATTCGGTTCTTTTCGAATGCTGATTTACATAAATTGGTTTTTGATATAGTTTATGTTTATAACTTTAAGTACTTAACCCATTTATATGGTCATAAAAATAAAGATTAACAACCATTCCATTGATACACAAATTACTTATTCACAGATTCCTTAATACACAGTATGTAATGTAAACGTATGTGTAAAACTTATTAGCAGATCTTGTCTATTTAATTTTTAGGGTTCCGTACCCAAAGGGTATAACGGGACCCTATTACTAAGACACCGCTGTCCGTCCGTCCGTCTGTCTGTCACCAGGCTGTATCTCACGAACCGTGATAGCTAGACAGTTGAAATTTTCACAGATGATGTATTTCTGTTGCCGCTATAACAACAAATACTAAAAACAGAATAAAATAAAGATTTAAGTGGGGCTCCCATACAACAAACGTGATTTTTGACCGAAGTTAAGCAACGTCGGGCGGGGTCAGTACTTGGATGGGTGGCCGTTTTTTTTTTTGCCGTTTTTTGCATTATGGTACGGAACCCTTCGTGCGCGAGTCCGACTCGCACTTGCCCGGTTTTTCAACCTTATCCATAATCTTAACAGTTAACTGTGCATGTTGATGATGGTATATAATTGAATACCTCACTTGGTCTTCAATAATACCCCAGTACATAGAGTTAGACCAAGAAAAGTCTGCAGCTATTTTGATAGCCTACGCAGTGCAAGTGTTATTTATACGTCATCATTTGATAGAAGTTTGACGTTTAAAATAACACTCGCACTGCGTGGGCTATCAAAATCGCTGCAGACTTTTCTTGGTCTAACTCTACCATGATGATGATAGACTAGACTGTGCAAGTGTTGTTTTAAACGTTAAACTTCTATGAAGTGTGCTGTCAAAATAGTTGCAGAGTTATCTTGGTCACTCTAGTATAATCCGTTAACTTGATACACAGCCAACATGTGTTCCAGCTGTATCTATAGGATTTATTAAACGTCTTCCCTATAAGATTAATGGTAAGGAGTACTCACAGGTCGTACTTTCACTACGACCTTACGGGCTATATCTTGTTCGACATAATGTATTAGACTTGCTTGGTTTTAATTAAAAGCTGAGGGTTAGATAGGTTTATGGGGCACTTGTTTTCACTGAGTATTTATAAACAGCTGAGTAGAAGTTGTGTACTTAAGGTTGGAGGGGGCATGGTATAATAATATACTCCGCCTGGTACTCTATTCCGAGATTCGCGAATGACCTAACTGACACAGGCCTGTCATCATGCTGTTTACAGGTTCTCAAACTTTAAAATGTGGGAGAATTTTAACCAACGGTGAAAATTATTTTAACGGCATTAATTTTAAGTTATTCATGTAGAAACATAGTAAAATAAAACAAATCTTATGTATTAAATTAAACTTTATTTATCTATACAAGACAAACGTTGGAAAAATGAATTCACAGTTACACATTAATTACCAAGCTTACGACGTGAAAAGTTTGGAAAACACTGCGACTGCTGACACTGAGCGAGAAGGAAATAACAATTAACACGCGTTCGACAAGGATGACGGTCAGGGCATGAAGTTATCTAGATCCGAATTGTCAAATGTGACAGCGCTATCCTGTGTTGCCAGTAGTGTAAACAGAATTACCCGAACGTCTGAAATTTCTTTCGTGAATCGGAAGACATTGCTAACGAATAATTAAAAATGACGTGTTATTGTAAAATTTAAGATAAAATACATATCAATGAAAATTATACAATTATAAAGAAATATTTTAACTTATTAACCATAGGTATAATGTACCCATGTAACATGTTATGTTGAAATAAAGTGGCAATATTATTGTGACGTAGGCCTGTGTCACTCTGGGAATAGAAGACCATGTTTTATTAGACCATGGGAGGGGGTAAGAGAAGCCATGGGGCAAAGAAACCCTTATAGGGAAAATAAATATAAATATGTACTTAAAGATATTAAAAAACCGGCCAAATGTGAGTCGGATTAGCGCACAAAGGGTTCCGTACCATTGTGCAAAAAATGCACGCACTTAAATATTTATTTTATTCTGTTTTTAGTATTTGTTGTTATAGCGGCAACAAGAAATACATAATCTGCGAAAATTTCAACTGTCTCCGACAAAATCACATTCATGAGATACAGTCTGGTGACAGACAGACGGACAGTGGAGTCTTAGTAATAGGGTCCCGGTTTTACCCTTTGGGTACGGAACCCTAAAAACTAAATGAAATGATAATACAAAAAATAAAACTAATGCATAAATAAAACTATCATAAAAAGTTAAAACTTGAACTAACTGATGAATAGTTAATGTTTGTTTGAATCTGATAAAAAAAAATTACTAGTCATAAAATTAATTACGGTATTATTGTCTAGTTAAGAAAACCTAACATTTTGAGTTTATAAAATATTACTACAACAAGGCACATTGGCTAAAAGTAACCTACTTATTATATCGAACCATATGGGCAAATTTGTCATCACATTATTTTAAATGTCCGTAAATCTTACAAATTAAGACATTATCATATCAATTGTCACATGTTCAATTGTTCAAATGATAACATAACATATGCATATTTAAATTGTTACATTAAATTAAAAATAGAATTATCCTGTGTTACATTAAACCTCATTAAAGTCAAACAAATGAATTAGAGTCGTAAAAATCCTGACTCAGCTAGCTGTGTGGTCTAAATGATAGTCCATGATCAAATGTTCTTAAATTTCATGAAATGAATAATGGGCATAATTACTATAATTAGTGGCAATGGCAACTTGATTACACTGAATGAAAATGCCACTCTTCACTATAGGTCGTTTTTTTTGCATTAGAAAAAACACACACACTGACTGACATCAGTCAGCGGCTGACTGGGACATCAGAGTTTTTTATTGAAAAACACTTTTGAAAAATAAGTCACAGCAAATATGTAACAATTATGAATCATATACGATTATTTACATTATTTAGCTTTCATAAGTAATAGTTACCTAACTTAAAAAGCGATTTTCAATTAAAAGACACGTCAAGACCCCGTACTCTTTTTGTAATGGTAAAAAAACGAACTATAGTAAAGGGAATTGAATTAGGTACGCCTGTCATTTGTTCACAATTTGGAACAGTGTATGAGTAGGTATATGAAGATAGAGCTAAATAGATATGATATAATATAACACAATGTCCGAAGGTAGAGTCAGTAATCAAAGTAGTAATTAGTGGTTTTTACAAGAAAATAATGAAACGAAATTTTTTGTGACGCCGGTTTCTGATTTCCTTTATTTTCTGTTGCATCTTATCAATATCACAAAAATAACCAAAACCTATATCATCTAAGCTAGGGACGGTGACAAGGTACGAAAATGGTAGGTACAGTCGCCATCAGATATATCGGAGCGGCCAAGGTGTTCACAATATCTGAACACGCGCTCTAACGCCCTGACAATAGAGGCGTGTTCCGATATTTGTGAGCACCTTGGCCGCTCCGATATATCTGATGGCGACTGTACCTACCTACTGAAATTAAATTCTTTGACCTTACCTCTCTTTTATCCAATCAAAAGGCTTATCGCCTCTGCTATACTTAGGGTACTAATAAATAGTGACAACAGTCAGCAGCAAAAGTTGCTAAGCGGGGCAGGTGTTCAAAATGATCTTGACGCGACTTTATTGTTAAAAGAATAAGAGCGTGTCAAGGAAATTTTGAACACATCGCCCGCTTAGCAACTTCTGCTGCTGGCTGTACATCAGCTTTACTTGCCCTAATTCCCATTAATTCATGACAGTAAGATCCTGCACTACAACTCTAAGCTGAAAGGTCTTATCTGCATATGGGTACTGTAAAATAACGATTAACATGTCATGCAAAATTAAACTTTATTCCATTGTTTCAAGGGCTTTTGTCGAGTAACTTTTAAATTCCTTAATCTAACACGCGTATAGATAGACCTTATACCATTGCAATAGGGTTTACGAATAGATAAATACACGAGACAGTCGCCATCGGATATATCGGTGCGGCCGAGGTGCACACAAATATCTGAACGCGCACTCTAGCGCGTCGACAATAGACGCGTGTTTAGATATTTTTTAGCACCTCGGCCGTTCCGATATATCGGATGGCGATCATACATAACTTCGGAAAATGTACTTAAGGCCTTTTAGGTTAGAAGTATTATTTTAAGCACTAAGAAGTCAGTTCTCATTGCGTCATCGCCTGCAGTGTGTCTGCCATGTGCTAGGCTAGACCGATTATTCACCTATCAAACGATTATTGTGTTAACAATGTGTTAATTCTTGTACAGTCAGTGAGATATCTGGAAAAACAACAATTTGTAAACAGGTTGTTTTATTTCACCGTAAGCTATTTGGGTGGATCAATTTTTTTTCACATCACCTATTCGACAAAGGGCTTTTTCTTCCCCGCTAGAAGGGATCAAATTGGCACTTTTCTTCCCTGCTAGGAGGGATCAAAGTTGTACTTTTCTGTTCTAGGACAAGATTTTTTCTTTCTTGCATACTTTTTTTTTGTAAAATAATACATATTTTGGAACATAACAATTTCCTCATAGTTGATGTGAAAAGCAGTATGTGTCACACGGTATCAAAATTATTTCGTCTTGGGCGTTAACACTTGAATCCCCCATTACGCTCAGGATTCTACTTTAAGCCCCCTCGAGACTATGCGCGTGAATCGCGGGCGAAGCCGCGAACGCGAGTGTGGAGTCGATTTCGCTGTCTGCGAAAATTAGAGATGGGTAACTACCCGGGTAAATACCCGAGAGCGGGTATTTACCCGGTAAATACCCGATATTTACCTACCCGCGGGTATATACGCGGGTATTTTCGTTTTTCTTCTAAATTTGATGTGTTTAATGGTATGTGAGTATAAATAAGATTAATTTAAGTATTTTTTTATAATGTTACATAAAATGTATGTTCAAACTAATTACGGAAAGGTTGCTATGAGGTGAAGTTTGATTTTAACATATCAGTACAATTATGAAAATCGTGTAAAATGATTCCCTGGCTTCCGGAAATGTTTTAAAACGCTTTTAATATACATTAGAAAGATGAAAATAAAGACTACTTATAAATGATAATAAAAAAAATTGTGCAGTATCACAACTTGGGAAGCTCATAAGTCAAATACAGTTAGTTTTAGGAGAAAAGTGTATATAACCTTTTATGTATAAAATTATGTCTACTTTAGTTTGTACATACAACACTTTTCGATATTAATGACAGAATCCAAGAAATATGAAAAAGTTCACTTTTACCCCCCTCCCCCCAACCACACCCCCCGCCGACCGAAGATGGAATGTGTATTATCAACGTATAAGTACGATAATTTACTCAAATCTAAAAAAAATACTCTTATGACGGCCTTTTTTTTTATATTTATCAAAATTGCACTAAAAATTCCTTAGTTACAACTGCAGGTTTAAGGTTTAGCTGCTAAACCATTTCATTTTAAATGACACACAATAATTACAACCATTAACTCGGTTTATATCTCCACTCTAACACAAATCGACATGTGCAACAAGAATTGAATCTACCCGTCCATTTGGGTAGATACGGGTAAATACCGGGTAGATGGGTATTTACCGGGTATTTACCTGGGTGGGTAAATTGGGTAAATACCCGCGACCCATCTCTAGCGAAAATCGACTCCACACTTGCGTTCGCGGCTTCGCCCGCGATTCACGCGCATAGTCTGGAGGGGGCTTTAGAATCCATCGCTTTATTCAGGATTCAATGTACGCCCTTGATGGAAATATATCATTTTGATCCCTTGTAACACAAACTACTATTTGTTCTTCTGTCCCGTCAGCCAGGGGAGAATAGTAGTATACTTTGTTAGAAGTAATATTATACTATTCTAGTAATATTGCTAAGTAAGTTTTTAAATTTCTGACTTATATTGTTTCAGGTAAATATGCTTTGGTCCAGTGAATACAAGTGACCCAGTTCTTCAAAATAAGTTGCATCATAACATTGCATACCTACTATAACAGGTAAAATTAATTTGTTACTCTGTAATTTGGTAAAAAAAAATACAGAGTAATTACTCTGTGTTGAAAAAAATAAATAAAATAGAGACACGAATGTTACAGCATTTAAAAATCAAAAAGAAAAGCAAATTAAATAAATAAATGATTATATTTTATTAACTGCGCGTACTTGAAATTATGTACTTGCATTTCATAAAGTTCATTAATTCATTAACATTATGCTAGTTGATTTAAATTGACAAGGTACTAAATAACCAAGTTGCTTTCTGAATCTCTTATTTTTATCGCCGTTAACATTATGAAGTCAACCTTATTTTGTTGAACAGACAGTTTATTATTCGATGAACTGCAAGAACGAATAGTAAAGGCTACGACTGTTTTGGATAAATGCAACTATGGGCTGGTACAAGTGGGTAGAGAAGTGTTTTGAATAAGTGCACTTTGTTCGAGTGAATAGTAATGGAAGCTTTCAAGTTTGGAGTTTTTGACACGCGGCTTTTTGTGAAAAGAGCTCTTAACTGTAAAAACTTGCTTGAAAGAACACAGAAGTTTATCGCAGTAAATATGATAGGTACGCCGGTTTTAAGTTTTCTTTGGTGTTAAGTGAATCATATAATTGCTAGTAGTAGCAGGTTTTGTAAATACATATTATTAAATTATAACTAAAAACAAATACATAAGTACCTACTAAATGACACTAAATTGTATCATTATTGATTGATTGTTAATTTAGTATCGATATTTTTATTCCTCAGATTACGATGAAATTTGCTGAAGCGCAATTTGACTATATGTCTTAAAAAAATCTTCCTCTGAGTTACGAAAACGTATGGTATTTTCTTTACTCAACGGAAAATTACACATATTTTTCCTAATTTTGATTTCAACTAGTTTTGATTTCGTATTAATACAATTCCGCCCAGAAAGAGCTCTTCAAAGTCTTCAAACTAGCCAAATTTTATCCAAATTTAACAAAAAAACGAGAACAATAGTACATTGTAGGAGAGGACGGAAAACCGCTAAAAGATGGACGAGTGCGTTTGAGCACCTCAAATAATACGAGTCCATCTTTAGCGTTTCCGGCCGAGGCATTACATAGTGCTTTTCACGACTACTGCGAGGAAATAAGAAAACATTTGCATAACTATAAGTACTAGCTCGCGATTTCTCTGGTAGCAAATTACTAGGCACTGCCTGTGCTGTCTCTTGAATTTCGGTAGGCGTCAGCGTAAGAATATCATTTTCTTCATTAGAAGACCTCATTTTTATAGCGAGCACAATTTACACTATCCAATTCGGTAAGTATTTTCAGATCCCGCCTTTTTAGAGGCGTTTTTCTGTTATTTGCTTCAAACCGACTCTAAACTTAGAAGCGGTTTTGCTTAAAAAAACTACAAACAGCTACAAAAGTAAAAAAACGCCTTAAGCGTGAACTGAATGGATAATTGTTAAAAAAAATGAACTGAATGGTTTTGACATTTCTTTTTTTTTAACAAGAAATTGGTCCTATAAATAACCTAATTTTATTTTTGAAGGAAAAAGTTGCGCCAATAAAGACCTTTTATTGATTTTTATTTTTTATGTTTTAAATGATACTCATATATATTGCTGTAGCGAACCGTCACCAATGACAGATGATGATAACAATGAAACATTGTAGTAGTGGTGGTTCAGGTGCTACACCTATTGCCTACTTTCCAGCTTGGTTTTAGACCATCTATTGCCACATTTCCCAACAGTGGCGTGAAAAATAAATAAGTGTTCTGTGAACAAAGTTTTGTACGGAACACTAATAATCGGCCCATTTCTAAATCATTCCGACTGTACCACCATGTGTGTACATCTGCTAGCGAGCGCGGCCGATTTGTTTATTTTGATAAGTTTTTATTAAAATGGGCCACTCGCGCGCATGCATATAACAACACTATTATATCGACTAACCTTTATGGACTGGGCGCCCAGAATAACGCCATGGGTGCCATAATATTGGTGTTGTCTGCTTCCTTATAGACTCAAACATTTGGTATAAAATTTACGCTTAACATAATAACTTGGCACTAGAGTTAGATCAAGAAAAGTCTGCGATTTTGATAGCCCACGCAGTGCAAGTGCTATTTTAAACGTCAAATCGCTATAAAAAACGCTGTAGACTTTTCTTGGTTTAACTCTAACTATGCTTAAATTTCCATTGGGAGTTATGACCTTATGACCATATTTCATAAGAAAGAGTTTTGTACTAAGCTTTTTCTAACTTACAAATCTTACAATGCCGTTCTTCGTTCGTACTTATAAAACTCTTTTTCGCACTTAGTTTTCTTGGTAGGTTGATAATTTTCAATTTCAGGTACATAATTTGTTATTTATTTTTAAATAGCTTTTCCCAAGTACTTATACATATAATATAAGTACATACTTGCTTAGGTAGATATGAACTTGCACCTATAAGAATTATATTTACTCGTAAACCTACTTATTTTAAATACATACATGCATGTGCAATTACAAATCCTCCACCATGTTGACGACCGGTCTGGCCTAGTGGGTAGTGACCCTGCCTATGAAGCCGATGGTCCCGGGTTCGAATCCTGGTAAGGGCATTTATTTGTATTATGATACAGATATTTGTTCCTGAGTCATGGTTGTTTTCTATGTATTTAAGTATTTATATATTATATATATCGTTGTCTGAGTACCCACAACACAAGCTTTCTTGAGCTTACCGTGGGGCTTAGTCAATTTGTGTAAAAAAATGTCCTTAATATTTATTTATTTATTTATGTATTGTGCTATTCTCTAAAGTCTAAAATATGCCACTGTCAGTCTTTGTTGTTAAATTCATTTTAATTTCAATCAATTTGTGTGTCAATATCCTATAATAATAAACCTACTCATTATCAACGATTATCTTGTTAGAAGTTATAGCCGGTCAAGCTTTGTGATCGGGGCTAGCTAAAGGTTAGCCCAAGCTATAACTAATAATACAGGTCGAGACAGTGGGTCGTCGGTGTCGCGTTGCCGACCGTTAAACCGCGGTGTTTCTGAATCAATGACTTTAGCCCTGGCTGGTCCTGGTCTTGAGAAGATGATAGAAATCGATAGGTTAGGTTAGTAAGCCTTGGGGAACACGAGCCCCGCAATGTCCCGCATAGCGGATCTTCGTCGAATTTGAATTTAAACGAGAAATAGTAACCCCTTGACCCACGTACAATATATCCGGTCGACAGAATAGTTACCTCTAGGTTCTTTGGACGCGATAGCAATATCACACAATGTATGAAAATGAAAAACCCTTAGAACTTAGGTTTTTTATTTTTCAAAGTGCTGAGAGTCGATAGCTCAAAAGGAAATGTGACATGAATGAATGACGTGCAATTAACGTGACGATTATTCCTGCCTTCTAATCCCAGTCATATGTTTTTACCTAAACGTAAGGTTAGGTAAATGTTTATCAATGATTAGCAATAAAAATAAAACAGGTATTTATTTTAAAACGTTACATGTTACCTATAGGTAGGCAATAGGCATAGAAACGTGCACTTTAGCACTTTACGCTTATATGTCCAATAAATTTATTTTATCTCGTTCAACTTACTTTTAAATTAAATCTCATCCCATTTAATTCCATATCTTCACTGCAGCTGCAAATAGACAATCTCATAGATGTCGTCAACCAAAAATGTATCTTATGTCCAAGCTATAAGGTACTTTCTACATGTGTCTTGAAGCCATTGCACTGATGTTCTTTTAAATGCGTCTGCGCTGGTCCCACGGTCAAATGATGAGTTTATTTTTATCTGTATTTTATTTCTACTGACATATTGACGGAAGCAATGCAACTTAATTCAATTGCGCAATCGTTAAGTATGTATTCAGAATGTTTATGGAATTAACGTCTGTGATTTACTGATTTATGGGACATTTGACACTTGGCTAGCGTTATTGTGATCAACTTTAAATTTGACATTAAAAGCTTATGAATTGTACTTAGGCCAGGATCTCAAGAACTGTGTCGTAATTGGTCGTACCTATGCATAATTTATTAGACCGCAGTTTTAATTCTGATCCTTGTATGTTCTTATTTGATTCCAGCACGGATTTGATGGTCGTTCTTGTTTACGTGACACTCGTGACAGCGTGATAAAACGGCGTCCGTCACTTACTATCCCGCGGTGTTAAAGTGACAGTTATTTTAGCACGTGGATAAAACCATCCATAATACGCCGGCAGCTAGAGCTAGTAACATAAGTCCGATTTATGAAAAGGGTGTAAATTTTCCAACGGCATATGTATGACAATTTTAAGGGCGAAATCCAAGGGGCTGGTGGTGGACTAATTTAGACTAAAATTAGAGTGTTATAAACTTATCTTAATTTGGATTCAGATAAGACGTTAAATATAAATATGTGTTGAGCTTTAGAGATAAGGCGCGGCTTTGTAAGGGTTTGATAGTGTTGGAATACTCGTAATTATTATCGCTTGAGGTATGAATTAGTCGATAGATAAAAAAAAAATAACTTAAATGGATTATACTTATTGCCTGAAGATAGTTCTACGTATTTACTTGTTAGAACGATATACCTATCTGGCCTAAGTCAGAGACTCTAGAATCATATCACGATATAGTAGTAGTAATAGCACTTTATTGTCAGGGGCGTATTTACCATAGGGCCAAGGGGGCCATGGCCCGGGGCGGCAACCCGCAGGGGGGCGGCGAAGCCGCCCCCTTGCGGCTTTTTCTGGGCGCCTTTTATAATCAAACTTAGCTATTTTTTTATTATATTTTAATTGACATTTAAATTAATAAACAAACGAACGCTTCAAACCCCACCAATTGCTAAAAATATCTACCAACAAGTACCTAAACTAAGCAACATTTTCGTTCAAGAAGTATTAGTACGGCGCAGTGCCGGGTTTACCACTAGGCTGAGTAGGCTGAAGCCTATGGCGGCAGATTTTAGGGGGCGGCAAATTTGGGTCAAAAAAATATTTTATTAGCTGTTCAGATAGGGTCGACCAGAATTTTGTCGCTCCCCTATTTGTAAAATTTAAATAACAAGCCTTGTCGATTTTGCCGCCCTCTGTCATGTCAAGACCCTTTATATTGAGACAGACAGACGGCCGGACGGACAACAAAGTGATCTTATATGGGTTCCGTTTTTTTCCTTTTGAAGTACGGAACCCTAAAAATTTACCTACTATTTTCTCGAAAAAATTTCGCGCTCGCTACGCTCGCGTTTTCACTTACGTACCTAACATTATTTGTGACCCATCTGACTATATACATACGGGCGGTTCTTGTGTCTTCGTGGTATTGAATCTCACTAAATTGTTCGGATCCCAAGCCGAAACTCAGTACAGATAGAGTGCTCTCGATATCAGATACAAATACAATACTTTTCATGACTTTCCAGCACCACAGAATGAGGGATAATGGTACGGCCTGTGTAATACGCATCCCTACTACTGTCGTCTGCATAGCAATGATTATCATTGATATGCAGCAATGACAGCACAGAACCTAGTGCAACGCCAGCGGTAATGTCCACACTATCGGAGCAGCTTCCGTCTACTATACGGCTCATGTGCGTCTACCGGAAAAAAAGCTAGCGATCCATTTGTATAACATAGTCCCTCGAGCAGACTCGATGCCAGACCCGACCGAACTCCTTACCTATATCCAGCCTGACTGCCATGTCTCACCTTGATTCTCAATGGCCAAAACCCAGCAGTACCCACCGGTCACCGATCAGATCAGGCAAATATAACGAGGTCGCATCGTCATTGAGTGACAAAAACGGCCCATATAAATCAGTATCTAGAATAATGACATTAGTGACGTCACCTTTCTGCACTCAAAAGAATAAAAAATTATCTACGTTCCACTATCGGCGAAGAGCGCCTGAATAGCTTAGCTCTTCTTAATATAGAAGCTGAGCTGACAAACGTTTTAAATTACGACAGCGTTATTGATGATTTTGTCAACCAATTTGTACATAGGAAAACAATGTAAATGCCTATGTGAATAAATGGTAAATGTTTAGTTTTTTTTTATTTCACACCCCAAAGGTGCTTGTTGCAGGTTTTTTTTTTCTTAAATAATATACTTTATCGTCACTGATGAAGGGGGGCGGCAAATCAAAATGGCCCGGGGCGCCAAATTTGTAAATACGCCTCTGTTTATTGTACACAATATAGGTTTACAAAAATAAATTACAGTAATGGAAGTACAAAGGCGAACTTATCCGTATAAGGGATCTCTTCCAGCTGATGTATTGAGTATAAGCATTGATGGGAGACGACAGTGACTTAGTAGGCAACTCAGGTGAATTAGTGAATTGTTTTGTCAGTTTTGATTACTGAATTGCTAACAATTTTTTTTCTTTTTTTTCTGTATTTAAACCTAAGTGGTGGGTAGGTACGAGTATGTGGAAATAGTATTTTCTGTTAAACAAATTAAAACCAATTTAATCTCGATATCGATAAGATTACGAAACTTTAACAGTCACATCACTACTCATTCTCTTTTTTGCATTGCTTCCCAAAAAGGGTTTGTCAATATTAAGTTCTGGGGCCATAACCTTAAAATCTATTTTCTTATATGCGCTATATATTTTTTGCTTTAGACCCGATGGTTTTTTGATAAGTTTTATTGAATTAGGATGAATTAGGGCCATATAACATCAATCA
The DNA here is from genome assembly GCF_910591565.1 of Cydia splendana. Lineage (NCBI taxonomy): Eukaryota > Metazoa > Arthropoda > Insecta > Lepidoptera > Tortricidae > Cydia > Cydia splendana. Next base: position 13,272,067 of record NC_085977.1, on the reverse strand, counting down.
AAATTTATAAACGATGTGATAATCATAGTCATCATTGTTTACTCTTTAAAGGCGGAACCCGTCTTTTGTTCTACGTTAATGTTTTGATAGATTTTTTCTTATTTAATAGGTTTCCAGGATTTCTTATGGAAATTCAGTCGTTTAAGTATGTGTAATTATTATTTATTATGCAAAATTACGTAGCAATATTAAAAAAAAAAATATGGTTATGGTAGCAAACTACCGCCTCAAAGAAGTCACAAAAATACTTCTTTATTATTATTATTAACCACTAATTATTTTCTAAAATTGCAACAATGATTTAACTGCTATCTTTGATACATTCAAAATTCCTGACTATGATCTAACTTAACTGACTCACCGCTATGAAAATAAACTGATCGAATACAGTGAAGTATGTAATCATCAGATTTTATAAACAAACCAACCACAGATGTAAATGTAAACCAAATCTAAAACAATATTTACTTACAACATTCCTAGGAAAATAGCCATTTTTCTCATGGCTCCGCCGTGTCTGGTGGATGTAGGTCACGGGGTGACCGCCACTTCCTAGTGTACTAGGGCCGGTGGAAGTCTAGGTGTTCGTTGGACTGTCTTATTGATTGCCCTTAATGCTGTGTATTGATTCGTGGCCGTGACATAGGAGAAAACATATAGGTACCCCCTTATTCATAAATTTTACGGGCCTGATTTAGTTAAATTATGTTTTATCCCTTTCTTACAAATACATACGTCCAAATTACAGATAAAGACAAACGATATTAGCTAATTGAGGTTTGTAGCACGTTTATGAATAAGGGGGTTAAAATATACCCACACAAATTGTATCATTCGATTGAAATAATAGTAGATTGTATGTTACACTCCGTATGGGTATTTTTTTAAGAAATTGTCAGGTAAATTACATTTTAAATTTTGTCCCTATTCACCCCAGTCACCGCTATTCACCCCAGTTGACGATATCGACTAAAGTAGCTAAAGAAAGAAGCGGGGTACCTTTGTTTCCCATAAAGTTTTAGTCATAATGTATTGTTTGTCATATTATCATTAGTCATAAAACTGAAACCGTTTACTTTTCAGGATTTTCGTAAGGTTATCCTACAGATAGGTTAGGTTAGGTTTGTTTTATGGCAATCCTGAAAAGTGACGCGTTTCTGAACCAAATAAATTATGACTAACGAAAATGCGGGCAAACAATAGATAATGACTTGAAACTTTTTGGGAAACAATAGAGATCTGAAAGAAGCACTAGGTAACTAATTACGAGTAATAGCACAAGTCGGTGTCTTTGCTCGCATAATTTGCATTCTCCAGACGCCATCTGTTTTAAAGAATTGCATCTGCTAAATCCGATTACCTCTTTGTATATTTGCTTAATCCAGTCCAGTTTATATAAGTAGTTTATAATGTAGGATGCCTGGAGATTTAGAAATGCGGTCAATAATGTTTAGAAATGGAAAGGATATCCTGGTTCGTCTGGTAATCTGTAGTGCAGTTTGTTTGGTAGAATACCTCATTTCGGGAGATTGTTCTTACTATTTGTAGCAATACATATACAGAGTGTCCCTAGCCATTGGTCAAAGCCGAAATGTACATATGCATTAGGGTATTTAGAACCAGTATACAAAGTATCATAACAATCGGTGTAGCGGTTACGAAGAAATTAACAAATTACGATTTTTTTACTTTGGGTTAACCTGTATGCGTTAGTAGTTCCTGAGGTAATAAATAGTATGAAACCTTCTTCGACCGTTTTGATTATCATTTTTATTTATGACATTAATAAGATTCTGACTTTTGACAAATGTCATCATTGCACACACATTTTCAAACAAATTGTCAAAAGCACTGCCAATGATTAATACAGTATGTTTCTTTTTGTTGTTGATTATTGGAAATAACTTTTGTTTAATAATTTATTTTTTTATCTTTTGTTCTAATAAAAAAAATATTACCGTTAAAGCATTTCTGAGAAGTAACCCTACGTGGGATTTCAGGGTTTGTCCAATGGCTAAGGTCACCCTGTATGTACACTATGTAGTGCATAATTGCCATTGTATTTTGTCGGAAACGTTCGTACTTGTCGTGCTACTTCAGCCAACCACAGTACTTTTTGTACCGAGACTGACTGAAATAGCAAGACACGTTCGTACGTTTCCGTGAAAATATTGTGACACGGCACTTTGCATGTATGATTCAGTTTAACGTTTTTAGGATTGTCTCGAATATAGTATAGTTTTGTTTTATGGCAAGGAAGTCATTGATGTAGCAACAAAACAAATGAAAACCATTTGGCCAATTAGAAACTAATTAAATCTGATGGTGTTGCTACTTCAAATTAAATCCTAAATTGATGGAATAGTATTTATTAAATATTTAAATCAAAACTTAATTTTTAAATACAAAAAAGGTGGAAATATGTTTAGATAATTAAATATGATTTATTTCTATATGTTGGACTTACATACAAAAATTATTCCAAGAATTTCATTAGTTACTGTTATTTTGATTGTGTTATCCCAGGGACAGTTAGGTTGAGATCATTTCCTGGTTGGCTTTTGCCCTGGATGGGCATCTTTTAATTTAGAAAGTGAAGCTAAATACATCATGCTCTGGTAGCATCGATCCGAGTCTTGGTTAGGCAGCAGCCGCTGCATCCATGAGCTAGGAAGCTCATGCCGAAGTTATTTTGCCACAAACAGTAAGTAGAATATGATAATATATGGATGTCCTCAGGTGCAACTCCTTGTTGAATCTTTGTTTGACCATTTCGCTTTGTTTCCAGTCTGCTGGTAAAACAATGTGGTGGGAGGGAGTATCAGAGCTGTGAGATGAGTCCACTCTAGGAATTTCCAGCTGGTGAGAAACTTAGATCATATAATGTCTCTTAGGTTAGCAGAGCACATGCTTCTAGTTATTAATCTTGAATTGTTTCTTTCAGCTGACTGGGTTTTTCGTTTTTATGTTACTACGTATGTGAAATCAGTTCGCATATCAGAGTATGGAAGTCTGTCCATATTCCTAAAACTTCAAGTGTGTCTGGTGAGCAGTTCGCCATAAGAATTTCGCTTTTCTGCTGGGTGGAGGAGACAACACCTTCAAGCTGAGGACTTTGGCTTTCTGTGGTGCTCCGCGGTGCAATATTGTTATGAGGTTGGTGTACGCTTTCCTTCCGTCCTAGAAGCATTTCCAAATTTAAAGTTAAAGAATTTAGTAGAATCATATGTGATGGCAAATGATAAATTAGGTACTAACAAATTTAGATAGGTCTGCTTGTAAATCATTGTAGAACCATTATTGGCACGACCCGGCTCTATCGTCTGACATTATAGAATAAGGTGCTTAATGCTAGCTTAATAAATGATTTACTTGTAGATCAACTTCCTCAGTGTGAGAATAGAAATAAATTATGTGTCACAAAACTAACATTTCATTTTGACATCCTTTAGAAACCCCTGAATAGTTGATGGAAATAAGTGTAAGCACCTGCTTGAGTTTTTGGTTAAGATTTAGATTGGTTAATTTAGTAACCTTAATTGTCCGTGAGTTTCCCTTGGGCAAAGCCCCAGTCGGGCTAAGGAAAAATCTCCGTGACAATACGATGGAAAATAATTATGCACTAAATCTGTACAAAAGCAAGTTTCTAGAGGTTGATTATAATTTAACAATACGTTATGGTTTTGATAATAGGGTATTTGACTACTAGTCAAATCAGTTTCTTTTTTCGAACTGTCAAAACGATTTTGCTTCTATGGAATTTAAATGAAACCAAATGAAACACTAGCATGTGACGTCACAATCACATTACCTTCTCTTTATAGTTTTATACGCGTTTTAAAATATGTAGAAATTGTGTCTAAAACTAACGGTATCTACGTTTCTCTATTAATCTTCTGGTGCTTTATTTCATGCATGGTGTAAAATAACTTATTTTTAATACAGTTAAATACCCTATACTGACGATAGTCTTGATGGTTGGCGCGCATCTTACGCACGACCAATCTTACCACTTCATTCCGCATGCACCAACAGCGTGAGCGATCTTCAAGGTCGTGTCAAAACCGTAACAAGTTGTTGAATCTGAATTGGGCTACAGATTACTAATGTTGTTTGTGTGTTCCTTATAGAAATACAGGGTGAATAATAAGTCGTGAATTGAAATATGTTTTTCTAACTCCATAAACAACGGACAATTTAATGCCCTTACTCTTACTAAAATCAGACAAGATTTCTTTTTTTGTTTACTTTTTGTCATTTATTTTACTTTTAGAAGTGGATTTAGGATATTACAACGGCTTATTAAGTTATTTAAATTAGTAAATTGAATCGCCTCTTTGAATCGGAACTGTCATTGACATCAATTTTGTCATTTGTCCCAGTTAGAAATAAAATTTACTTAATTTTTCATTTGAAATATCCTACAAAGCTGTTTAAATACCACATTGCCACTTGTAAAAGTAAAATAAATGACAAAAAATAAACAAAATAAAAAAAAAAATCTTGTCTGATTTTAGTAAGAGTAGGGGCCTTAAATTGCTCGTTGTTTATGGAGTTAGAAAAACATAATTCTATTCACGACTTATGATTCATCCTGTATAAGCGCCTAAAGTTTATCATATTATTATCGAACGAGCGAGCGAAGCGAAGCGAAGCGAAGCGAAGTTCTTACATTCGACTTGGATCACGCGGCTGGCTAGCAGCACGTCCCGGCATTTCGATGTTTTTAAGCTGAACTGTCAGAATATAGTTTGATACTCCAGAACTAAAGTAAATTTGTTCTAATTTAAATGAAATTGGGTAAACGTGTAGTTGAGGGCATTATATTTTAGTCATTAAATTATGAGCAGGCTCGATCAAGGGATTATTGAGGTAGAAGAGCTTAGAAGGCCAAAAAGCTGTTTGTGAGAGGTCCTTTTAGGACTATTCTGGTCATTTTATTTGCAAATAACATGGTCGAATTTAGTATCAAATGAAAGTGCTCGGTTTGCACTTTTATAATATCGTTTTTAAATTTACCATTTTGGTATCATTAGCAAGATAAAAATAAAATAATATAAACATAATATAGGTATTTGACATTTGACAGGAAATATTTCGGCTTAGCACAGATACCTGATACAGTTTATTTTAATCTCTATGATTTCTATGATGACTTAAATCTAGGGGAGGGACAGTCGTATAAAAAGCACTTTTTTCGAAAAAATTGCGACATCTATATTACTTAACGCTAAACTTTTTTTTTAAATATGGCTTCACTTTATTTCGTCAGAACGTCTTAAAAGTCTTGTATCCAGGGCATGGATCAAACAAGAAAACATCTGTTAGAACAAATTATTTATGGCCATCGTTGCCATGGAGGCGATTGTCACAAAAAACAACTTTGTCAAATAAAACTCAAAATATTATAACACCCCATTTATTGTCTGTACTACGACATAATTCAGATAAATAAAAATACTTCCAGTGTTACAATTTTAAAAGAAACAAAGTTTTCATACGCCATCACAGTTGCTGAGAACTTTTAACTAAAAAAATTTAAAAAAATATTTTGCGGGTAGATTCACAACCTGTTGCGTGTAATTGTGTTTCGTGGTCAATTGTATGTTATTCTAGGCGTGTATGATAGGTAATTTATTTACATCAACAGTCGAGTTAAAAGTACCTAATCTGTTTTCGTGTATTAATAAATATCCTGAAGCCTTTCTTCAAAGTCAAAGTGTTTACGTTCGCAACATACTTAGACGCTATTTATGCCCCTCCCCTCCCCCCCACTGATATTGACGTTGATATTTCTGGTTAAGAATTACAGATGGCACTTCAAAATGGATGCAAAAAAGTTCCAAGGGCTCCTCAGACCTTGCAATAAATCTAGGCGATTTTTGATCCATTGCCGCCTATAGTGCGACATAAAATAGTCGAAATTAAATAAAATGGAGCTCAAAAATGTCCATACTAAATTGTTGCCATGTGTAAGCATTTAACGTCAAAAATGTGACAGTTACGTAGAAAGTGGTGCCCTCATTTATTTTCTACTATTTTATGTCGCACTATACGAGTACCTACCTAAGTAGGTGCAACAAAGTCAATAGCTCTATAATATTTTTTGGTTAACTGCGAGTTCTCAGTTCGGGGCGAACTACTAGTTATAGAAGATTTTAGACTGCAGACTTGCCTTTTCAGCCCACGCACGTAACGTAACCTAGAGTTAAAAAATTTCGCCATCCTACAATGACAACACTGTGTCATGAAAGTCATGGCCTGTCTTAAAACCAATTGGTTCCCAAAGTTGACTGCGCTCCGACCCATCTAACAAAAACTGCCAAATTTGGGACCCACCTCTTGGCCGTCCTAAAAAGGGGGCATAAAATATTATTGGTAACGCTAGTTCCAAGGCCCGCTCAATATTTGCTCCGCGACCCATAGTTTGGGAAATGCTGTAAGAAGATAATGTTAATTTTTCATAAACCAATAAGTATTGAAATTGAATATCTAATGTTCAGTTCAATGGAAAATGTTTACAATTTTCCTTCTAAGCAACAACGATACGATATCGTCCACAGAAGCGTTGACGAAACAGTGACGTAACAATTGCGCGGAATCACCAAGCTGGCAGAGCCCCGTAGCAGTTATGCGTGTTAGCGTTAGACGCGGTAACGTAGCAACGGCCTCCACGACTGGCGCAGTTGCTAATGGACGTATGTACGGAAGTTCAACTTAATGTATTAGAGTTAGACCAAGAAAAGTCTGCAGCGATAATGATAGCCCACGCAGTGCAAGTGTTACGTCAAACTTGTATGAAATTATGACGTATAAATAACACTTGCACGGTGTGGACTATCAAAATCGCTGCAGACTTTTCTTAGTCTAACTCTACTTACATACGCATTTTTACACGAGTATAGTAGAGATCAGTGCCCTGTTTATCAAAAGCTTGTAACTTATAATACAAGTGGAAGTCCCTTTCTATCAAAAGCTGTCAAAAAGTGACATACGATGAGAAACGGGCCCCAGGAGCCGATTCAGATAAAAAAAAAATGTTAAAATTTTGAACTGGTTTTGATACGACCGTGATAATCGTCTTGGTGATTGGCGTGCATCTCATGCCAAGTTTGACCTATCTATTTCTATCTTTTTTTGTGTAAAACCTATCTTTTTGTTATGAAAAAGTCTGAAATGAGCTCAACTAGGAAAAAGAAATATACATTATCTTATCTATACCCGCTTTTCCGTTTGCCAAGTATACAGGGTGATTCATGAGACGTGAGCAGGACTAATCCTGCACACTCAGTAACTGATAATTGATCGATCACCGTCGTATTTAGGTGAAACAGCCAGACTTTTTCCTATTTTTTAACTTTTTGGTGAGGGCAAATTGAATCCTCTACAATCATGGTCACCCTACAAGACCTAATTAATAAGCATAAAACCTCTTTAATTTTTGATTACGAAGAAAATAAACTGTCAAACTTGAGTGAGATACGAGTTTTCAAAAGTAACCAGACCGCGATGACAGTGGTGACATTCAATTTGACACAGAATATCGGTAGTTTAGTATTCTAATTTTAGGGTGACCACGCATGTCGTAAATAAATTAATAACTTTTTTTTTCAACACAACTAGAAAATTAACGTTAACCTCACTAATACTGATACGAAAGTGTTGCTTATAATTTACGAAATGCGCAGTATTAGTCCTGCTCACGTCTCCTGAATCACCCTGTATAGAGCATATTCAAGTCATAGTATCCTAGTTATCTCAAAGGACTCGAGTGTTAACCAAGACTAATTGACCTCATGTGAAAAAATGGGGGGGGGGGGGGGGGGGTTAATTTTTGGCTATTTTCTTAAATAACTTCTAAACTCTTTATTTTAAAATTACAATAGAAATATATTTGAGGTTCTCAAAATGAGCTCTTTCATTTGATATGATGTAACACGATATAGTTTAAAAAACATTATTTTTTTATTTTCACTTTACCCCCCAAAGTGGCCTCCATGGTTAAAATTCATTTGTTTACGTAAGATATCCGTCTTTGGGTCATGAATTTACATATGTGTACCAAATTTCAACTTAATTGGTCCAGTACTTTTGGAGAAAATGGGCTGTGACAGACGGACCGACATACAGACAGACGCACGAGTGATCCTATTTATAAGGGATCCGGTTTTTCCTTTTGAGTTACGGAACCCTAAAAATAACAAATATAAGTAGATACATATTACGTTACTAAATAAACTCTAAAAATGTTAATTACATTAATATTCTCGGGAATAGGTAATAAAAAAATAGTGAAGTCATTAATCAAAAGCTAACCAGTTTGGTCGCAGTGTGACAGAGATAGCCATCCCGAAAGAGAGAGCACCACATTCCTACGGGAATCGTCCGACATTCTACCGTTTAGCATCAATGCAGTAACTTTATTCAAAAATGCATTTAATTGTGTATCTTATTCTTGAGTATTAAAGTACACAATTGAATGAGTTAAAATGTACTTGCTTAGTTTAGGAGTAGCAACATTCCTGCCGAAAGGGAAATTATTTATTTCTTTTTTAACCAACCCTCTTATTAAAATATCTCTTTGTGCCTTAATCCTTATTTAAAAGTTTTTTTAAATTAATAGCCATTAGCCAGTAAAAGCGTAGGAAAGTGAAGGTGTCGGTATTTTAATGGCATCTTATTAGTTTAAGAAACATGGCTATTGAAAAGGGAAATAAATTCGACATGTTTTTTTGTATTGCACCTTTAATAAATCACGTGATCGGCTGTGTTTATATTTTCATTTATTTAATTTAGATATTGAAAAAAAAAAAACAAATGATGACTTGTCTGGCCTAGTGGGTGACCCTGCCTATGAAGCTGATAGTCCCGGGTTCAAATCCTGGTAAGGCCTCTATGTTAAGAGCCCATCAACGTGCACACTAGCGCCACTGCTAAATAGTCGTGATTATTTCAATTTAACGAAAGATATTTAAAAAAAGGGGCCGCTACGTACTGTATTTTGTATTTAAGTACCTTTTGAATACATCAAACTAGTTTTTATGTTGCTGGATCCGCCGATCTATGAACTCAAAACGAAAACGGCCGTTTTAATTTTGGACGCATAGATTGACGAATCCAGCAACATAAAAACTAGTTTGATGTACTTAAATACAAAAACAGTACGTAGCGGCCCCTTTTTAGGGTTCCGTACCCAAAGGGTAAAACGGGACCCTATTACTAAGACTCCGCTGTCCGTCCGTCCGTCCGTCCGTCCGTCCGTCCGTCCGTCCGTCCGTCTGTCACCAGGCTGTATCTCGTGATCTGTGATAGCTAGACAGCTGAAATTTTCACAGATGATGTATTTCTGTTGCCGCTATAACAACAAATACTAAAAACAGAATAAAATAAATATTTAAGTGGGGCTCCCATACAACAAACGTGATTTTTTACCGAAGTTAAGCAACGCGGGCGGGGTCAGTACTTGGATGTGTGACCGTTTTTATAGATAATGATACGGAACCCTTCGTGTGCGAGTCCGACTCGCAATTGCCCGGTTTTTTAAATACCTGTCGTTAAATTTAAATAATGACGGTTATTTAGTAGTGGCGCTAGTGTGCACGTTGATGGGCTCTTAAGGCGCTAGAGTGTGTGTTTAGATATTTTTGAGCACCTCGGCCAGTCTGATATATATAATATACTTACCTACTTACGTAAGTAGTCGGTAGATAAATTAAAACAAAAATTAAAGCAAGTTTGTCAACGAAGCTCAAAGCCGCATCTAATTTGGTAATTGCAGCATACATGTCAACGCATTTGACAGTTAAACAAATATTGCCGCGCATGCGTTATGCACCAGTAGAATTTGTAGCGTACGGTAGCTAAACCACAGAATAAGTAATAGTACTACCGCACAGAAAGGCCACTTCCTACAAAACCGAAGTTTGACAGCGATTCACGATCGAATCATGATATCTCTTTCTAATATACTGCACTATCCCTTTCGACTATTTGGGGTTGTCAAAATTCAAGTAATTATCTTATCTGTGGACCTGCACGCAAAGGGACGTCAAGTTGTGTCAACCGTAATAATTGCTCGGAGCAATGCTGAACCGAATGGAGCCGAGTTTGCCCGAAGTCAGGAGTGTCTCCTCACTGGCTAAACATTAACCGACATCGCTGCTTGCCTATGTGTGTATATCGGCGGCGGATCATAAGATCAGGCAGATCGTAATGTTCCCGTGTATAGTTGAATTATCGAGAAGATGGAATTGCATTTGTAGTGGTTGTATGCTGATAGTACAAGAAAATAGAAAATTCAAATATAGAATGCCTGTAAACAAACAATACTACTACATATGCAATTCCACGCTCTCGATGATACGACTATAATGTTTCGAGCGTAGTCACAATTAATCAATAGATAGGTAGAGTAGGTTCGTTAGGTTGCTTCAGATGCCCGAAGGAAATGAAGCCAGAAATTAACTCAGGGAACAAAACAAAAAATTTTACAGACTAATAGCGTTTTACACGAGTGTACGCGTAAGCTCGTATATAGACCAAATGTATGGAAAAGAAACGCGCGTGTAAGCTCTTAAAACCAAGTGTAGGGTATTTAACGCGCGTGTAAGCTCGTATAGACCAAATGTATGGAAAAGAAACGCGTGTGTAAGCTCGTATAGACCTAATGTATGGAAAAAAACGCGTGTGTAAGCTCGTATAGACCAAATGTATGGAAAAGTAACGCGCGTGTAAGCTCTTAAAACCAAGTGTAGGGTATTTAACGCGCGTGTAAGCTCGTATAGACCAAATGTATGGAAAAGAAACGCGTGTGTAAGCTCGTATAGACCTAATGTATGGAAAAAAACGCGTGTGTAAGCTCGTATAGAGCAAATGTATGGAAAAGAAACGCGTGTGTAAGCTCGTATAGACCAAATGTAGGGAAATTTAACGCGCGTGTAAGCTCGTAATGCCGACATTACGACAGTATTATACGCGCAGAAAAATACGATGTTTACGAAAACTCGCCCCCGCCCGTTCTTTAGAAATCATGGCTAATTCGGGCATTCGTCATTTGTTTAATTATCCCCTCGGACTAACTCTTTTTTGTTCGATGTTTGACTAGTGTTGGTTAAGTCTTGAGTCCTTTGAGTCATCTGATTCAAGACTCGACTCAATTTTTGAGACTCTTATAATTAAGTCTAAACTCGAGTTCTTTTTAACTTGTTAGAGACCCGAGTCTTTTGTAGTAGTACTAGCGGTTGACCAAAATCAGCTGCAAATGGGGTTAAAGGTATGAAAATCGGTACGATTAATCTTTAGGCCATTTGAATCAATTTGACCCGTAGCACCAAAAAAAGAAAACAAACGGAAAGGAGTTATGACGTCATCTTTTTTTTATATGGAAAATAAAAAAAATTGTTCAGAAACCTATCGTGTGTGGTATTAAATGAAAGGGCATTTTGAGCCGGTTCTAAAAATATATCACATTATTATATTTCCGTCACATGCATTCAATTAAAATAAAAATAATTTTCAAAACATACCAAGTTTGAGCTCCTCCAGATACGAAACCGTTGAATTTTTTTTTTGTTAAATATACCTCAAGTAATACCCAATATCCCCATATGTAAGCCCAAGAAATTAATTTCGAAAATATTTGGTTTTAGTATTTTTTTTTTATTTTTTATTATTACAAATTGTGATCTATCAATCTATCGATGAATCGGCCTCATAGCCTAGTCGATAGTGACCCTGCCTATGAAGCAGGAGGTCCCAGGTTCGAATCCTGGTAAGGGCATTTATTTGTGTGTTCATCATCATCATCACACAAATAAATGCCCTTACCAGGGCTTGTATATATGTGTATATGGGCATTTATTTGTGTGATGATGATGATGATGATGAACACACAAATATACACATATATACAAGCCCTGGTAAGGGCATTTATTTGTGTGATGATGATGATGAACACACAAATAAATGCCCTTACCAGGATTCGAACCTGGGACCTCTTGCTTCATAGGCAGGGTTACTATCGACTAGGCTAAGAGGCCGTTTCATTGATAGATTGATAGATCACAATTTGTAATAATAAAATTAAAAAAAAAATACTAAAACTAACTACTACTTTTTTTTATTTTCCAAATAAAAAAAAGATGACGTCATAACTCATTTCCGTTTTTTTTTTTTTGGTGCTACGGGTCAAATTGATTCAAATGGCCTAAAGATTAATCGTGCCGATTTTCATACCTTTAACACCATTTGCAGCTGATTCCCGAATTTCAGGCTGTACCGCTATCGCTAGTAGAGACTTGAGTCCTTTTCAGAGAACTCTTGATTTTTTTTTTCAAAAAAATTGAAACGCATTGTCTTTATGTCAAATTCATGAATTAGGTACACAAATCATATAATAACGCCTAATTTCTTTACTGTTATTTAGGAAAAAACCTATAAAATTGTTGACGGATTCTTTATTCGGAGACCAGTCCTTTTGAGTCGCTCTTAAAAAAGACTCAACAAAGGACTCTACTCGGGACTTAAAAGACTCAGAAGATTTTAAACGCCGAGTCTCGTAAAAACGAGCTGAGTTCTTCAAATGCAGACTCAGTGGACTCGACTTCTTACCAACACTATGTTTGACCACAGAATAAATAATAGTATTAGGTACAAAAGACTCACTCTCTAACAAAACGCGTCTGTTATGATCAGGACAGATATGGCCGCTAGGTGGCGACAGCGCCACGCGCGGCTTATGGCTAGCCACCAAAATTGGTGTGGAACGGATGTTCTTTTAGCTACCTGTAGCAAAGCGACGAGATCGCGGAGTGGGCCACGCCTGGTTCGACTGTGATGAGTGTGATGACTGCCATGTTCGATGTTAAATGTGAATACTGTTATGACTGCATCTTAGACACGGCACGGTCGTAAAGTATTTCGTACATGCGTTAAGTAATGGGCACGGAAGTACGAAACAGTGTTAATTTCACGCCGGTTATGTTTGCCAGGCGCGTTTGATGTTGTGTTAGCTTTTTATTGATAGCATAATGCATACACAGTACGAGTATGCATACGAGAATTTGTGCGCTTTGTTTTGATGCCGATGGACGGTTACTTGACCTATCTTCTTGACGTACAGTCAAAATCAATAGTAGAGGATGAGTCAACGCGCCAAAAGTACCTCTCACCCTGGAATACTCTTCCAAATAGAGATATAAGTACAGGTTGCCCAAAAAATACTACATGTATGCAACTTTTACTATGGGACCAACCCCGAAATCGCAAAAAAAAAAATTTGGCTGTTTGATACATTTTGGCTGGTCCATTTTCTATGGGAGCGTAAATTTTTTTTTCGCGAATTCCGAGTTCGTCGCGTAGTAAAAGTTGCTCAGTATAATCCCAAAACCTCCATGGCACCGGGAATGCACTTATTTTTTGGCCACCGTGTATTTCTACAGTTCGCATTCAAAAATACCTACCTATCATAGTCTAATTGGTCTACATTATAGATATAGGTATGGTATATATCCCCTGTTTAAAGTTTGAGGTGCTTAAATTGTAACGTTTTGAGCATTCTTGCTCGAGCACGAGGCTTATTCTGACTGTATGCTTGTAGGTACGTATAACAGGTTTTGAATTTGATTTGATTTTGTTATGGATGTGTCAAAAGTGAGATTTCTGCAACCAGAAACGTAATTGACAATTTTGTTTGTATGTCTAACTAACCCTTCAGAACTCCCATACAAAATCATGACCATTAAGACCAATATTGTACTACTGTCAAACTGCGTCTACTTACCATACATACAGCATGCGTGGTCATGCAAGCGAAATAAAGCCATTCGGGACATCGTAATTTAATGGGAGAATTTCTCGGTCGAGTGCCCCTTAGCAAACATTAAGTGGCATTCTAAATCTTATTGCAATAGCTTAAGGACTAGTGTCTGTTAGAATGTGCAGTGACCCGGAGGCCGAACCTTGCTTGATTAAGAGTTAGACGTTGACATTATTATGTACATATTGTGATTGCATATAAATTGGAATGAACGGCAATCAAGGGACAAATTCGACCTGTTTTAAAGGTATATATGATATGGCAATGGTATGAAAATTTAGAAAAATTTCGATGTTATCGTTAGATGTTAAAGTTTTGCAAGTACATACTTACATATATGTTCTAACTGACAGGCCGATACCGTCCGACGGACTGTTAATCAGTGGGCCACTTTAGATAAGTAAGTATTTATTTATATATTTGAAGTCTGAAGTAGACTTTTTGAAAATTTTGTGATACAGGTACCTGACACATTACATACCGACCGACATGGTAATCACCAATGTCACTACTTGACATAAAACTTAGGTACCTCGGATTGGAAGATGAGATCTGATGGCGTCGCTGTCATAAAAACTAGTGCCTGTGCCAATTCTCGGGATTTGGTTATCGAGTGGACCACAGGCTCTAGGAGTAAGCTAGGCTGGGAGTGTGTATGTATTATTTGCTTTTATCTTTAAACCGTTTTTGATATGGTTTTAGGTTGGTAGGTATTATCATTGTTTTCCAGAACATAATGCACAGCTTATAATTACCTCCATTTATTTTCATTTTGCAATTACACAGCAATAGCCATACTCAATATGTTGCTCTACTCGTATCGTATAGGTACCTAACTAGTTTCTAACCTAAGCAGTCGGTCACTGTGCGAACGTAAGTACGATCGAGCCCGCCGTCTCAGCCTACTACGTCTAAGCTACGCACACTAACGCACTGCGACCGACGTCGGTGTTACCCTCACACTTTACAAGCTCACAACCTTGCCTAAGCACACGCACCCTTCAACCCCTAAGGCCTAATCAACCATCCCCATAATTCCCGTTAACCCTTACACCACGCGCCCTTTTTTATCAAGTTTTGTCCTAAAATGGAAAACAACTACCAGGTCTTCATACTCTTACAGAAGTCAAATAACTTTCACCCCGAAGAATGCGCAAACTCCGAAGTCGTCTTGATTTGCCGCAACCCCTAGCAGATATTCGGCCTTTTCTAACACTTGGGGGTATTGTCCGTTGTCCCTGTCGCTCCTCCTTGGAGGGGTTGCACGGTTGTGGGCCAGTGCGGGTGTGTGAATATTAGGTTAGGGGCGACGAACGGCCGTGGCCGTGGCAACCCCTTCGAGCTTCGACACGCGATGCGTGTATGTCTATGGCGTGTGTTATGTCTCACACGGAGGCATACGTGTGCGAACATCCTAGCCACTCCTGTTATCCTGGTACACGAGTATGTGTAGAGATTAGAATTTGCTAAGCAAACGCTGGTTTTTTTCTAACACACATTCACGTGTGGGCTAACGTTTTGTCTAATTATTAACAGAAATGTCATGCATGGCTCCGTTAGCCACACACGAATTTCTAAACCGCGGTTTCACAGTTTTACACGAGCGTTTAGGAAGAGCGGGACAAGTAGGTAATCTACCTGTCTCTGTCGCACGGGGACCGGGACCCCACACACGTTCAGTACAATGTACGTATATTTTGTGGAAACTTTGAAAACTGTCTCAAGCATTTTCTGAACATCAAAGCCAATAACTTACGTTACGTGCATGTAACATGTAATTGATGGTAATTTTATGGAAACAGATGAAATGGTAATTAACACACATTAAGCGTGCAACGGCAAGGGGATATATGGCCCACGCTATTAATATAACATGGCTATTTTTAATAATTATTATAATTATGGATATAAGAAATTAATACAATTAATTTTAACGATTTGAAACAAATTAACGAATCGGTTTAATTTCTTTATGGGAACCCGAGTCAACGTAAGAGTGCTTAAAAAGTGGAGACGACTTTTTTTACCACAATATCTAATCAATTGTTCTTAGAATGTATTATTTTGGTTAGGTAGGTAATTAAAGAAGTATCTACTATTCTACTCATGTGGTCAAATATTTATATAAAAAACATGATTCACCTGTTCTGTTTATAATTTAACTATTTTGATTTGTTACTGATTTGATTAGATCTATGCGTTCTTGTCAAAATACAAAAGAGAAAAACATGGAAACTTAAAAACTAAAGACCGGTAGACAGGAGGCGGTCTTATTGCTATGAAGCGATCATTACCAAACAATCTTGTAAATACCTCTTTGATCTGTTGAATTTTAATTAGTCCGACTCTATACTATTTAGCGCACCGCGCGTTAATTCTTTAGTACAAGAAATTATTTTATAACCGCAAGATATTCCGATTTAATTATTCAAATATTTCGTAGTTATTTGGTATTGCTTGCATAAGTAATTACATATGCGATCGAAATGCATTCTAGGAAATGTAGTCAAGTTATCTTTATCTTATACCTTTAAACAGGCAATTTTTGTATATATATTTATTTATATATTTCGGGGATCTCGGAAACGGCTCTAACGATGAAATTTTCTATAATTTTCTATAAAAATTACCTAATAAAAATAACCGCAAACCGAACCGCAAGGCATACACAGAACAGTTTTCATAATTAATGTGACTAACAATGTTCGCATGTTATGGCATGGCATGTTTCGGCAACCGAATATTCGGCGCTGCGGCTGAGAGAGGGGCCGAATATTCGGTATTTAGTCAAAACCACTATTCGGGGCATCTCTAATAGGGTATTATACTGTATTTAAAATTAATTATTTTACACCATGCATGAAATAAAGCACCAGATAATTATTAGAAAAACACAGATAGGAGTTATTTTTAAACACATCCAAGTTATATTTAATAAATTGGATAGAAATATAAAAAGTAGGTGAGTTGACCGTGACGGCACGATGTAATGTTTCATATAAATTCCATTTAGCAAATCGTTTCGACAGTTCTAAAAAAGTAACTGATTTGACTAGTAGGAAAATACCCTATTGTAACCTTGTGAAATATGTGACCAGTCAAGTTCGCCACCTGTGCTGTGTCCACACCGGCGCTCCACACGCTAATGTTTGCTTGCCACGTGACCGCGGTACCGTTGCATGCGCACACGCATGGTGCTTCGGAAATTGCCCGTTTGTCAACGAACAGCTAAGTGGTCGGAAAGCGTAGCGAGTGTTTGCTTACCGGAAATTTATCGATTTTTTATTTGGAAAGTAAACCTTTGATTACTACATGGAAGCGTTTTCCAATACGGTTTCTTGAAAATTGTTCATGTGTGTTGACACATCGTGGTTCACACCACCAGCCGATGTAGTGTAATTTATCATACATGTAGGTATACAAATGATGCCATGTGATTATAAATGGCATTACATATTATGACAAAATTGATACAGGTAGGCTTTACAGACTTCAATACTCATTCGAGAGGCAGGCAGCCGGCAGGTGATTAAAATTATAAATCAAGCAAATTGCACATTCAATTAATTTTATGAAGACACAACATGAAGTATATGCCACTTGAAGAGTCAAATTTCAACTGTTTATGGTCCGAATTAACACATACCTACCCTAACTATAAGTGTTTTGGTATGTTGCATAGCGTCCATAAATCACCACAAACTCCGATATGCATTATGATGATGATGATAGACGTGATGATAATCAGTTTATGATAAATGATGCAGCAGCCGACGTGGAGCATCTATTTAGTTGTTTGTTTTATAAATTGAACGACGTGTTTACATCTGTTTACATTATTAACCTTAACTTTCTTTTTCCAGGTAAATATATTTGATTCAGTGAATATGAATAACCAGGCTTGAAACTCCAGCATAAAACATTTCTTGGACACAGCCAGGTATAGTGAATAATTCTATGATTTCAATTGTGAAGTTTTTGAACTTATATTTATATATTTTCTTTAGTGGGGAAAAAAAACAGATACACGCCAATAACATTTACAGGCATAGATTACAAAATGGTACATATAGCCTACATCATAAGACAATTCCCAGTAGGAGGTCTGACAGTAGTTTAAGGACAGCATTTTGATCGGAAACTTATATCAAGAAGGGAAGTTGTTAACAATTGGTCCAAGCATCACAGATTTTTTAAATATACTGACCTATGGGAAACATTTCAAGATGACTTCCTGAGTATTCCTGTAAAAATTTCGAGAATTTTCCTAACATTTTGCAAATTTTCTGCAACTCCCACATGTAGTCTTAAGTGCTTAAAAATATATATAGTGCCAGGTATATCTACCAGTATAAAAAGGTTATTCAGTGTACAGATCTCCAAGATTACCGGTATGCTCCTTTGGGATTACGGGTGTAAATCACGCTTAAGTAGTAAAAGCCGCCGGCGCAGCGTGTGCGGCCCTTTTAAGGATCTATACTTCGCTATGATTTTTTAGAACCTGTTATTAAATATGCTGCTACTCAAACCACTAAATATTTTACCTTGTTAACTCATTGCTAGTATAACTTGAGCGCTAGATTCGTAAGAAATATTCGTAATTGAAGGGAACAATAATACTGGTTGAATAGTTAACACGAGGCAAGGATTTTTGTGAATTCACGGCAAGTCTGGTACATGTTATAGCGCATGGATGTGTCTAAACATTTGATATAGGGATAACTTGTAAACAAAAGGGGGTATTGTGTGTTTGAAACCCTTGTTTGCTGTGTGATACTTGTGATGGCTGAAGAGCTAATAGAATAATTCCGGACGACCGGTCTGGCCTAGTGGGTAGTGACCCTGCCTACGAAGCCGATGGTCCCGGGTTCGAATCCCGGTAAGGGCATTTATTTGTATGATGATACAGATATTTGTTCCTGAGTCATGGTTGTTTTCTATGTATTTAAGTATTTATATATTATATATATCGTTGTCTGAGTACCCACCACACAAGCCTTCTTGAGCTTACCGTGGGGCTTCAGTCGATTTGTGTAAAATGTCCTATGTCCTATAATAACGATATGCTTTTTTTGACTAACCTTGTTGTTTGTTGAAAGTGTGTTTGGAAATATAAAATTAAATATTTATTATGTGTGCAATGCAAACCAATTGCTGGGCAAGGGCCTCCCCTCTTTCTCCCAATTTTGTCCTAACCAATGCACACTCCCGCCACTCTTCACAATATGTGTCTAGGTCAACCTGCTATCTCTGTCTTGGTCCTCCTCTGACTAGATATATCCACCCGGTGGCATAAGAATACAATATATTATATTAGAATACTTACTCTTCATTGCATATAAACTACCCAGTACCCGTCCCTCTTTAATTAACATAGTGAGAAAAATACAGGTAGATCTCGCCGCGAGATACTGTTGCGCAAATCATGTGCTGGGCCTAAAGTAGATGATACAGATTTAGGAAAACAATTGATTAAAGATAAGTAAACGCAGATAACAGTGGTCTTATCACTGATGAACTGTCTCTTCCAGTCAACCGTAAGGGTAACGGAATTAGAGAATTTGATCAAAAGAGAAGGTGTTGAAAAATAATCAGTTTATGTTGATTTTTAAGTAACCCTGAGGTCCCAAATATTTTTAACCAATGGCACTTCAATTAAAATACAAATTATTAGAATTAGCACATGCGTGCGATATGGAGCGGACTTCCATTGGGCGCGATAGGGCTATCCGCCGCCCACTCTGTCCGCCGCTCAGGGACGAGTTGTGAAACGTGTTGTAAAAATATGCTAAATATGCGTTTTAATTGAGGTAGGACATAGGAGAAAAGGAAAACGAGGAAATGGAGGAAGGACTGTGTGAGAGATGATATGTATCGAAAAGGTATTCAACACAAGTGAATGATGAGATGACGGTGAAGTAGGGAAAAAAGACATGCTGCGCCGACCCCAAGTGAATGGGATGATGGCAAGCGAATGATGATGAATTGAGGCACGACTTTGAGGGACGATGAGGAAGGTTTTTTGAGGTTGGGAGCTTTAGTTGGGAGAATTATAACTACACATATTTATAGGTACATAAGTACAGCGCATTTCGGTAAAATTGTAGTCAAAAAACTCTAAATATTATATTTGAGTACCATGCCAGTTACATAGGGATGGTTTTTAGCAAAGATGTGTCAACCCACATTAATTTTTCAATAAAATGTCAACTTTAAGCGTCAATTTTTTGAGTTGACATCTTATTGCAAAATTAATGTGGGTTGTCACATTTTTGCTAAACACCATCCAGTTGTCAGTGTTATCATGGTCTAATAAAACATGGTCTTCTATTCCCAGAGTGACACGGGCCTACGTCACAATAACATTGCCACTTTATTTCAACATAACATGTTACATGGGTACATTATACCTATGGTTAACAAGTTAAAATATTTCTTTATAATTTTATAATTTTCATTTATATGTATTTTATCTAAAATTTTACAATAACACGTCATTTTTAATTATTCGTTAGCAATATCTTCCGATTCACGACAGAAATTTCAGACGTTCGGGTAATTCTGTTTACATTACTGGCAACACAGAATAGCGCTGTCACATTTGACAATTGGGATCTAGATAACTTCATGCCCTGACCGTCATCCTTGTCAAACGCGTGTTAATTGTTATTTCCTTCTCACTCAGTGTCAGCAGTCGCAGTGTTTTCCAAACTTTTCACGTCGTAAGCTTGGTAATTAATGTGTAACTGTGAATTAGTTTTTCAAACGTTTGTCTTGTATAGATAAATAAAGTTTAATTTAATACATTAGATTTGTTTTATTTTACTATGTTTCTACATGAAGAACTTAAACTTAATGCCGTTAAAATAATTTTCACCGTTGGTTAAAATTCTCCCACATTTTAAAGTTTGAGAACCTGTAAACAGCATGATGACGTAGGCCCGTGTCAGTTAGGTCATACGCGAATCTCGGAATAGAGTACCAGGCGGAGTATATTATTATACCATGAGTGTTATCACGAATGAATGTAAAATACGAATTATGACATATATTTTTTGTATCACAAAAAAACCTTACTACCTACTTGTAAATGTTCACTCATCGTTGTTCCACGGCTGATTGGCAGCGGACAAAACAGGAGCGCACGCGCATGCCTGACAGCGCATGATTCATTCACGGAGATGCGCCTTTCAGATTACCATAACATAGCCATACCTTTACCTTTCCAGTTCAAATTGTTTTAAAAGTTAGAAAAGTCATAACTATTACAATTTGAGTCTTATGGCTAGAGCAGTAAAATTGCAGTTTGAATGGGTTTGGTTATAAGTCGGCCTTCTTAAATAATTTCAAGAGCAAAGGCAAAACGTAGGAAGCTTACTTGTCTATGACTTTATATTAGCTAGTGCGTTCTAAAGTAGGTCTTAAAGTCAGTGAATAAGGTCGTCGTCAATCGTTACAAAATTAAAAGGATTATGGTAGGTCGTAGGTTCTTTTGGTCTGGTAGTAATTTTGATGGGAACGGGACGTCTTTTATGGCAACTTGCCAAATAAGGACTGATGGAGCCTTATAAGTTAAGTAGTCTTTCTCTCTGTGTTTATTTATGAATCCAACTTCCGAATGGACAGATTTAATGTGTTTTGGTTTAGTATATTGTTTTTGATTATTTTTAGTTGCAAACTGGTCTCGAAGTAAATCTTTCGAATAGTATTTAAGAAAACCCATTGAGCTCCAGCATTCAAAGGTAACTGAGACTTATTGAATTTTTAGTAAATATTAAATTTTTAACAATTAACTGTAGCTACGTAATAGTACCTACGCATCTATCCTCATCAATTAACTTATTTCAAGTCAAAACTCCTCGTCTGCTTATATACGATATCGTTCTGATATCGTATATCGTAAGTATACGATATAAACGCGCCCATCAAAGGGGCCCTTGACACTGACGGACAGTGTCGCATATTTCTAGCGAGACGCGACGACCGGTTCGTCCGTAAACTTTTCATTTTATCCGCCGCCCGGCGATGCCCTTTCACCCGGTATCAATTTGCCGGTCGATTTACGAATTACTACATATACAGTCAGCCTCAATGTGAAAAAAAAACACTAGAATTACTTACCTACAGGTAAGTAATTCTAGTGTAAACTGGCAATATTAGCTACTTTTAGATCTTGCTATTTTCATAATATGGCCTTGTGTAGGTACCTATGCATAACCGCATAACATAAAAAACGTCGAATAAAATGTAAAATTCTGTGGAAAAAATAAACCTGGTCTAACCAAAATATATTTCTGTTTTCGTCTTATGTTGACCGTACACATTTCTAGAGTAGCTGACTAGCTGAAGTAATGAAGTAATTTTAACAGTGTGCTATTGCTGCAATATGGGATAACGACCTATGTAACGTGTTGATAGTTCTTAATTGAAAATCAGTGTAGATAATTAAACGGTGCTTAGACTGCATAGCTACTATAGGACATCTATGTTGGTGTTTTTTGTTTTAGTTACAGACTCAAAAATCCAGTATATTTTAAATTCCTGTAAGTACGTAATTAGAACACATTTATCAACTAATTTCGGTTTCAGTTATAGCCATGATTGCTTCAGTAATTAGGCTATTTACAAGATTTACACAACACCGACTTATGTCAGGTCATTCATCAAGTATTAAGCTTGATTTAAAATATTCCAAAAATAAATTTAACGTCCGTTAGAAAGACATACGACATCTAATACCCAATCGGAGTGGTTTATTTTAGACCAAGGGTTGTAGGGGTTGATCGAAATAACTTTTAACCGTGTATTATTCATATGGGTGTCCTCTTACGAACCGGTGTCAGAGATCTTGGCATTTATAATTACTTAAAGGAGACGAGTGTAGTTGCATTGGTATTACATTTTTAGTTTTGGGAAATACAATTTTGTAACTTAGCCGGCAATAATTCTGATAAATATACAACTTTGATGTTGTCCTGGCTGATGGCTTCCCACAGTAACTGTGTACAGTAAAATTGACATCAAATCTTACCAAAAATTTGCTAGAGCACTATCTGACGGTCTAGCATGAGTTGCGTTCTCGCGCGCGACCCGATACATCAAGCGCCACTTCAAGGATGGACTCGCGCGCGAGAACGCACCTTATGCTAGACGGTCTGCGCCTCCGGGTGGCTTGCAGACCCGATCTTTATTCACTCAAGTATGTATTTGTTTTGTTTATAACAAGCGCGTTTTGGGCATGTTACACCACGCCGACATACTTACATACATATTATGATGGTACCGATGGTTTAAGTTCATCACGCTTTGTGTCAGCTAAAGGACCTAGGTATATAATGTGATTGCCGCAATACTCGCCTTAGTCGACAAATAATATTCTTAATCCGAAAGATAACGTCAATATAACACCATGCTGATGAAAAAAGTTCTAGAAGTGTTGGTCCCTTTGCTGCAGTCCAACCGAAAGGGCACATATACACGGTAGCAAAAATTTACCCTCCCATAGAAAAAAAATATTTTCGCGTTTTCGGGGTTGGTCCCTTAGTAAAAGTTGCTCAGTATAATCCCAAAACCTCCCTGGCAACGGGAATGCAGTTATTTTTTAGCCACCCTGTATACTGGTCCCCCGACACGTCTTCGCGCTTATCCTAGCAATATTCACGCTCCTGGTCTTAGAACAGGACACCGGTGGTAGCGAGCACTTCGATGTCCTTCCTGACTCGGATTTATAGGGACGATTATGAGCAGGTTACCGGGAAAAGGTGTGCGTGGGCGTGATTAAAGGTTACGCCAAAGAATGCTATTAAACTGTAATGAAACGACACTTGGGGTCTTCTTCGAACTTAACGTGCTTGGACCCTCGAAAGGTTGAGATACGGCAAACCACATGTTCGTCTCTTTCTACCGCATAGATGCGTCCTTTAAGTTTGCCGCCAGTGAGGGAAGGTTGATAAAATCAAACTGCAGGACGAGGGATGAGGGACGTGTCGTTATATTACGATGGTAGGTACATCTTTAAAAGGGTTGGATTTAAATATGTATCATATAATTTATAGACTCTGCACATCACATAGGTACCTATTTCTGTAGGTATTCATTTGATAATTGTTGGCTCAGTTATGTTATTACATGCGCATTTACTTCCAATTCATGCAATATTAAAACTCGCTAAATAACTCTACATTGTCTTAGGGCCACTTGCACCATCCCACTAACCCACGGTTAATCGGTTAAACCATTAACCTAGTGTCAAATTGTACTGGTAACCATGATAACTCCAGGTTTAACCGGTTAACCCCGGGTTGGTGGAATGGTGCAAGTGGGCCTAAGTTTTCCGTTTTTATGATTGAAAGTTTAAACAATTGTCCAGGTGTTTTTCTAATTAACAGGCACTTATTATTTGTTTGAAAAATGGACTTTACGCAATAGTATGAATAATCTATTTTTGCATAAAAAAAGACGTAAGTAATAATAATTAGGCGATTAGTCAAACAGATCAGCGCAAAGCAATTAGTTGTGGTTGTGCAAATATTGTCTTTGCAGTTTGCGGGCACGTTTGATGGTTTTTCTTAAAACTACACCATACTTCACTTAAAAGATAAATCTATACCGGTCTGCATTTTTAAATACTTACCGGCATTGACGTATATCTAAGGACGGGCCTTACGGGCACTAAAAATGGTACTATTTCAGCGGTGTCACTCACGCATTCGAGCCAATCGTGCAGTCTAACGCAACTAGTTGTGACCAATCGCGCACGTGATGCGTACTGTAAAGGTTTGCAACCTTTACAGCCTTTTTAATCTGTGACTGGTTTAGTTATGATATTTAAATTTAGAATATCAGCCCGCTGTCAAATGGAACGCGGTGCGCATTCGGGATTCGATGAGAGGCAGCGATCAAGTGTAGATATTCGATTGTAAAACTAGCTCAAATATATTTGCACACAGTAGAAACCGTATTTTTATGCCCACAGCGTCCGCCCGTTTAGGTCGTCCTCTTTACAGTACTCATCAACCAATCGTGTTGTAGCGGTGGCACGCCGCTGTACTGGCCCTACACATAGTCACACACATAGTGACATACTAGGCTAACATTTCAGAACATCCTCTTTAATTTTTAACCGCTCAAATTTCACACTCAAACGCCGTATCATTTCCATAAAAGCAAAAACTTCTTAAAGGACCTTTCTTTGCTTAAAAAAGCTTTGTTCGTTAATCTCACAATTAAGCTTTGTAAGGGAAAAGGGCTTCCTTCTCAGAAGCCAACGGAAGGGATATAAAAAGATCTAAAAGGGTTTTTTGTCGTTTTTACACCTGATTGCGCTGAGATGAATTAATGCGTCCGTTCCATGGTATTAATAGGGATAGTTTCTTGCATATTTAATCTGAAGCGTTAGTAGCTTGGCTTTTTGCCCCGGTATCTCCTTAGTTCGGGGTAGCTAATAATAATTTTTTCACCTCAGCAGCTCGAACAAGGGTACTTTGCTTCTTAAAAACAGTGAGCAAAATGCGATTTTGCTCACTGAGCCATTTTGTCTCACTCAGTGAGCAAAATCGCATTTTGCTCACTGAGTGAGACAAAATGACATTCAAGTGACCTTTATAGTCAAATGTCATTTCAACATGCGGGGTCTAATACAAGTTCGATATACCTGGATTCTATTATCTCTGTCCCTCTAGGTATGTTCTCACTGCTTAGGGTGAAAATTTTTGTTTACTACACGAGATCAAAGTTATTTACATCTCGTGTGCTTTTGAATCCCTTACTACGCTCAAGATTCTAAATTAGATTCACTCGCTACGCTCGTGAATCTACTATAGAATCTTTCGCTTGCACGGGACTCAAAATAAGCACTCGAAGAAATATCAAACTTTGATATCTTGTTGTACAAATAACTATTGTCCCTCATCCCTCACCAATCTTTAATGTATACGAAACAAATGGACTATTTATTTGTTTCGTCAAAAAAGTCTGCGACATGTACCTAATACGTCACTCCGCGGGCAAGGCGTCCGGAAACCGGAATCAGAAATCAGAAAATATAGTAGTTTTGTGTCAATATACGTAAATCAATTACGTTACGCAAAGTTTAAACCGGTAAAGACTACCCTTGGATTTGATACATATATTCTTCAAATTTTGTGGAGCTCCACTAGGAAAGAAATTTTCGAAATTCGACCATTCGACCCATACGGGGATCAAAAACATGATTGAAAATTTAAAACTACTAATTACTAAGGTGGTGGTACTAGTGCTCGAAATCCTAATGCCCAATAGACGACACACACCCTCCTGTCACCTCTTAAGTTTCAAGATGACATGTACTGGGACCGCGTCGAGCACCAGTACCACCACCTTACCATGAATTCGCGGGTGCAGGCTAGTTTAATATAACATGATGGCAGTGGCGTGCCTAAGGTTTCGGAGTAAGGCAAGCCGAAAGATATGTTTTCGTAATAAATGTCCAATCTCACTCTTTGGACTCAAATGAATTTGCTAGCGTATCGCGGCGAGCTATCATAGCGCACATGGCATACTAGGTACTACATACTATAACTACTTAGATAGAATTTTACAAACATATCAGAGGGCCTACCGCGAACACAGAAGTTTGCAAATTGCATGCTTCTTTCTCTGTCACTCTAATTACGCCTTAATTGGAGTAAACCAACAATCCTTGTGTTTTGTAAACGGCCGTACAAAATTTTCTCTTAATGCGACTGACTTATCTGAGAATACACAAGTCGGTTGGTGGTTTTGGCGCGGACATGATATCCCGTTTTTCTACAAAGTTTAACGATTTTACCTTGCCTTCGTTGAGTAATACGTGGACGCATCTCATAACGTCACAAGGAACAACTTCATCAATTGTTGACACTTATAAACGTTACAACAAACGGACAAATCCACATTCACTACGTACTTAATTCAAATTCACTTAAATAAATTGAGCTTTCGTTACTTTCGACTCGACTAAATAATAATACACTTGAAGTAAACGCGTGCCCGTGTGAATTTATGCAGCTAACTTCACACCAAAAGCCAGGCTTAAATCGCCTTATAAAATTGCTATACATACCAACAAATAGTTACATCGTTCTATGGCGGTTTGTAGGCTAAGAGCGCCTAGAGCGAGACGAAAAAGCAAGCCCGGTTGCAAGCCGACGAGTGCGAGCAGGATGGCTAGAACATCCTACGCCCGATTTCTTTCGCGCGGACGAGGCGCCACCACGGCAAAAATTTGCAACACGCTGGCGCCGCGGTCCGCGCGCCTTGGCTTGAATTTAATAATACGGGTTCATTTGGCGCGCGGTTTAAAATAATCTATATTGATTATTGATCTTATCACTAATATCACTACGTAATTTCGGTAAGGCAACTAAGGCAAGCCTGGCTTTTGGGCTTGTATGGAAGTACCGCCACTGCATGATGGCGTAATGGCTGATTACAATATTTTTAGCTCCCCTTGGGTTATTTTTCACAATTTTCGCACTCCGAGCCCGTAATCAAGTCTCGCACACCACCTGTCATCCTGGATGATTATCGCGGCGTCATTACAGCTCACGATTACTCCAGGTAATGGCGGGCGGGGCACAATCATGATCATTGGTCATCAGTCCTTCTCGAAAATATTTTCCCGGCTTTAAGTTACCGATATAACTTGAACCCGATATACGTAGCAGCTGTGCGTGTTCAGAGATTAAACTTGTCTGGTCTACTAAGCGTTTAATAATAATAAACATTGTCAAGCGTTCTTGATTGGAATGGCCGGTAATTGAATTATAGACCACACAGCCTCGCTAGTTGTCATAATCATAATGGCATTATGAATATTATTATCAAATATAACAGTCATCGTCATCATCATTGCATTATCATTGTGACGAGATTGTGCAATAGCCTATACTTAATTCAATTATTTGCCGTACCTTCATACATACTATGTAGGTAGGTATGGTAGTACAGTCGACGTCAAAGATATGTTTACATTTTTTGCCTTATTACAAAGGAGTAAGATGCAAAAGTGTAAACATATTTTTGACGTCGACTTGTACAGTCGACGTCGAAAATAAGGTATCTTTTTATCCTATGACAAACTTTTGCGGATGCCTACAATTTAATGTATTTCACTGTGACTTTTTGGAAAATGTTTGGTTTCATATTACTGTGTGACTACCACCAGTTTGGCACTATGACATAAACGCTATCGAGAACGTAACTTACTTTCTATGCATCTCGCTCGTACTCGCATATTAGTGCGAGTGAGATGTATAGAAAGTAAATTATGGAGACGGTAGGTAAGCGTATATTTCAGTTTTAACAATGTCTGTGACTCATGGTACCTACGGGGTATAGGTATGTAGGGCGGGTACTCAGAAACTCAGTGAAAAACCTGCTTCCACAGATTCCTGCTTCTATCTATGATAGATAACTCTGTGGACGCATGAAATCGGACGCCGTAACTCGCTATGATTTTTCACTTTTTAATATAAATAACTTACGTGGATAAATGATACGAGTATGTACTACTTAATACTGGATTTATACGTAAATGATTTATATGCATGTCTCATTTAAAATATATAAATACAGATTGCATCTGATTATTATGTGCAGGTCATAACTAAACTTACAACCTCAATTATTTATTGGTATAAACCATTATATACGTGTTAAACATTTAATCGCAACTCGATTCGAGTCGTGATCGTTCAACTCAAGTGTGGTGTTGATGGCCATATTTACGGCTGAAAGGCGCATCTCGGCAAGGCCACTGCACCGGCTCCAAAAGAAAAAAGTGGGCAATATGGCGGCGGGATAAATGAATGATGCTGATGGTAAATCTCTTTTAGATTGCGCTCAATTCAACCTTGGTGTAAAAGGCGTCATATATTGCACTGCACTATAGGGTACGGCATGGTACCTGTTACCTTTGTTGATTTTGCCCATTTAATTTGTATTGTACCTTAGCCCTAAGGTGTATTGGACTTTGAAAACGGGATAATTTTGAAAATAACAAATATATATCTACTTAACTAGATGCATTTTCTGCTATAGCAATAGTAAGCAAGCAGGATGCTTAAGTAACCGTTGCAGTAGCGTACTCGTAAGTGTTGCCAAAATATGAAAACTATGATGTGCTTCGTTAACTCCAACTTCCTCTCATCTTACCTATATGTAGTAGGATCTTGGAAGAACCCGCAATGTTTTACTCTATCGACCGCTGCCTCACCTAAAAACCCTATATAAATTAAGACAAAGACAAGCCTTATTGAGAATATTAACTAAGTATCTATTTATGAAAAAATACAACCCCTAAGTACAACCTGCTGGTATTCGGCACCATCTACTATTAAATTCTCAGGATATCATCGTATGTGTCGTGTTCCGATTTATTTAACGATAAAAACTCATAAATAGAACCCACTTTATAGACGTCAAGTCAAACCACAGGGAACTTCACAGTTTCTTTCAAGTATAATAACCAGTTTAATACGATAGTTATTTGTATAACCCCTATAACATATTCAATAGCGCAATTAAATAAAAATTCCTGATTCATTGTAGCATTCACAAAAGGCTCCGTGTAGAGTGGAAGGCGCGTGCCAAATGCCATATTAAAAAGAAATAAACTCAGGTGAGGCCAGGGACAACGCGCATGTCGGTTACACCCCTACCAACGTAACTTGGCCGCACCTGCCTCCCCTTCGCGTAGCACTCGCATTCACTAAATCAATCTACCCGGGTCCAGGTACACTGGTTCTCCCGTTGCATGAGACAGGTAGCTCAGGTGGACGCATGCGTCAGGTGAGCCTTTTAACTCCTAGCAGCCCCTGTTATCCTGGTATCAGGCTGGCATCTTGCCACAGGTACGCTCCCAAATCAGGTGATAGGGCTCTCACGTGGGACCCGCTAATGATCCTTTATTAATTAGAACTGTTTGGAACATTCTACTTGCCACTTTCAAGCTATTTAAGGCTTTATTACTATGGAAGTTAAGATTAAATTTGAGTAATTTTTCGTTAGCGAATTCTTATCGTTGAATTCACGCTCTGTAAATGATTTTACCGTCCGTCGCTGTTTTGACCGATTAGTTTCAGTTTTATTGAGTTTATCGCATTAGTTACGATTGTCGGGTTAACTGGAATAGGTACCTACATTACAGAGAAAATTGTGTCACTTAGATTATGTTTTTTTCTTCAGAAATCTACCTAGTTTAAAATTTCTACAGTTTTATTAAATGTTGACCATATGTTGACATAATAAGACTATCTGTGATAAAGGCCAATTTTTATAAATGTCTCTAGGTATAATTATTAAATTAGTTAATGTGTAATGTACTTTTGGCATAAAAGCCCAAAAATGCTTTTATAATAAGTTAAATTAAATACATAATCAATTTTAAAAATGACTTTCACACTTCACAGTCTTCACACCACCAGTTCCCACGTTAATAACAAAAATTATCAATTCCCTGGAAAAATCACTTAAATGTAACAAGTTCAAACTCAACACGGGCCTTAAGCTTGCAGGTGAAAATACTAACTGCTGATAATGGTCTTGCTAAGTGGCCACTCAGGGCAATTTTCACAATCAGCCTGATTAGAGACTGCAGTACCGAAGAAGTGAAATCAATATACTTATTTATGATATGTGCGTATTGTGAGTTGTAATGTTCGGTTCACGTTTTATTACAAATATTTCTGCAAATGTTAGCTCCGTACAAAAGCATGTTCACAGAGCACTTATGGGATCAATTCGATCTTGCAAATCGGTGAAATGCGTTTTTCTCACAGACTGTTTGACGTAGATAGTTCAAATTTGAAACAGTTATAGCAACTACAATAACACTGTATCAAATAAGTCAAAACCGCTTATTTTAGGGGTCAATATAGAGGTTAAGAGGGGCAATCTGAATTTATTTTCTAGGTTTTTATATATTTTATATATCTTTTGCCTAGGTTTATAGAGAGAGATGTGACAGTACAGTAGGAAGTGTAATTAAGGCGTCATTGCAGACAAAAACTACACAAATAATAACCCTACTATTGAGCAAGCTCATTATTTTATTTTTTCATTTATTTCCCACCATATTCGTTGGCGATTTCTTAGATGCTACCAAAGAATCGTAAATGCTATCAAAACCTACAGGCGATTCATCACAATTGTGTCTAAAAAAACAAGACTTGACGCCCATGTGATGACCTAGCGATGAAAACTTGTACTCTTGTTTAATCAATGTTTTTTTTTCTCGTTCATTTCCATTGTTCTTTACTATAGCTTGCATATATATTGCAAGAGCATGTGTATTAACATACAAATATTTCAATATTTCCTATAAATTCGCTTCTTTTATTCAAATTACCAAAACCCGTCAATCAATCTGTGTGGCCAATCATTCGCCCCAGGCTTTCAGTGCATTCGGGGATTTGGGACCTCCCGGATCGCGTAGGGAATACCATGTATCGATATCGGTAACGATGGTAATTTCAATATTCGATATTTTTGAAGTGAAAACTTCTTTAGCGGCGCTGGGCACTTTTTGAGGTGGGGAAAAAATGATAAACTCGAGACAGCGTAACGCGATCACGTGACCGTAACGTTTAGATGGCCACTCATTTAGATGGCATTTAAATCAATAAAGAAAAACTCAATGACATTACATGAAAAAGGTTCTAATCTTGTACGGGTTGAAATACGAGGATCTCACAGTTACATTATAACTTTATATCACTCAAATATAATTCAATAAAGCTACATCTTGATGAAATCGCTAATAAAAGTGAACTCTAGTACTGGTGAATAAAACTCAAAATATCATGACCAAATATATTTAGATGCGAGGTCTGCAAGGTAACTTTACAATTTCTATTCGAATTTTAAACAATTAACGCTACTAATTTCAATTTCGAATTTTAAACAAGCTCACTGACCAGCAATTTCGGAACTAAAGTTTTTCAATAGAAAGGAGGATGGGTCAATTATACATAGTGCTGCAGACATTTTGGACTAGTTATTGAGTTTTCACTTCTGTCGGCACTCCCGGAGTGCAACCCGTTGTTTTTTTTATAGTACCTACTTGCCTATCTAATTCTGCTATAATATATACAGGGTGATTGGAAATTCGCCGTATTCCTTGAAAGGGGTTATTCTATGGGTCATTTTCAATGATTTAAGTCCAGTCAACCAGGGGTCAAAACTCATTGGTTTTCTAGTTATTTGAGTTTTTAGTTTTTTGTTTAAAAAACCCGGCTTTCGACTAAAAAGTGGTAATTGTGAAAAAACTACTCAAATTTGGAATTAAAAAAAGCATTCATCTAATAGCCAATAAACGACTGCTTACGTGAAATAAAAAAAGAATGCCAAAACTTTCCAAAATTTTCCAAAAAATAGGATTTGAAGTCAGTATTTTTTGTAATTTTCCCAAGACTTTGTAACATTTTAAGGCATTAATAAAAAAAAATGTATGACACTTTGCGTACAAAACACAGAACTCATTTCTGTGTTTTCTCAGTTCCTCAGCTTTCCAAAAAAGTAAGAATGTCGACATTTTCTCTTAAACTTTTTAAAATAATAATAATAATAGCAGAGCAGGCGGAAGACTTGACCTAGCGTACGTGACCATTAATCGGTTTGTTCTATCTCCATGGGCTTTATTTGTCCCTCAATCGGTTTGATTGTGTCATTTTAGTATCTTCTTGGGCTTTATTTGTCTTCGTTACCTTATCTTATCTTATTTTCTTGGGGTAGGGGTCACATCCTTGCCTTCGGTGACACAAACTAACTGATTAAGGGTCATTACGGTAATTAGTTTCTACGTCAGCATTTTTTGTCTTCGGTACCTTATCTTATCTTATCTTATTTGCTTTCCATGTCAGAGTAGGGTTGGGACCAACCGAGCCTTATTTAATCTTCGTGCTGTAGGTAATCAATCACTTAGTTCCAACTTTCTTTCCATGCTACATTGCTAGGTACTGGCATAAATGAGTAAATGACTGATCAGACTATAAATTATCAGCTGAAACATTGGTCTCAGCCCATTAGGTTGGTCTTAACCCATTGGGGTTAGACAAGCAAAAAACAATAATTACCATCGATCTTAATCAAGCTATAAACCCAAATATCGTATAACAACAAAACGTTATAAAATAATAAATTCTTGATTATATTGCCGTTGAAAAATAATCGAAAAACAAAGAAGCATCATTCGCTTTGGTCATAAAACAGCAGATTATAGTGTTGAAAGTAATCACTCGAATTTATCTTTTAACGAGTTGGCTTAAGAGTCAGGGTTTATAAAAATAAATCTTTAGAAAAACTTCATTAGATTTAGAACTTTATTCTACTTACGGTTAACAAATAAGTTCAGTTTGAGAAACAAATTAATAGGTAGTTTACAAACATGTAATCTTATGATTAGAAAAGAAATACGTTTTTAACGTTAATTTATATGAAGTTATCACGCACTTTCTTACTCGTATGAAGTTAGAGTCGGACGAAGCTAATTCTACATGCCATTAGTAATGACAAAGTGTGGCTAATGCCATAATTAAAGTCAAACTTCTATGACAATATGTGACGTTATCTATGAAAAGGGGCCTTATTGTCGATGGCGCTTACGCCATTAATAACGATGCTCCGTTATAAATACAATGCCGCGCGATGCTGAGCGGCGTAAGCGCCATCGACAATAAGGTCCCTTTTCATAGATAATGCCCCGTATAACGTTTATAATGACACTTACTCATTTCGTTCTGTTCAAGTTGCTGCAAAATTAGCTAAAGGGGCCCACTGATTAACAGTCCGCCGGACGGTATCGGCCTGTCAGTTAGAACAAAATTTTGACAGTTCCGAACAACTGACAGGCCCATACCGTCCGGCGGACTGTTAATCAGTGGGACCCTTAAGACGGACTAGATTAATCTTAGTAATATTCAGGGCTATAACCGCGAAAATCGAAGTTCGCAAATTGCGGGCATTTTTCTCTATCACTCTTATTACGCCTTCATTGGAGTAAAAGAGAAAGATCCCCGCAATTTGCGAATTTCGGTTTTCGCGGTAGCCCCTCTGTAATAGGATATATTAACTACCATAATTTAACAGATCGATAATTTTGTTGTCAGCAAAGCTTTGTCTGCTCTTGATCTGTGCTGCAGCTAACATATTAGGAAGTCCAAAGGTTTACGGAAAATAAATGTAAAAAAGTAGTTTAGAATATGATGAATCGTACTAGGTACATATATTATTCTATTTTTTATCACAAAACTGATTGAGTGTAGTCTATTTGACCCTTAGAGGATATAACCAAACGGAGTTCCCCTCTGTCGAAAATAGGCGGCCAATTATTATTATTATTTATTTATTTAATAAAAATACAGTTATTCTTAAAAATAGGCATAGCCCCGCAAAACTCAACAATGAGTTTGACTGTGGGGTCATCAGTCTCTAGTTATTAACTTAATATCTTATAAAATTGTATGTACTTATTTAAAATTTAAATTTCTATGACGGAGGCACGGGCGACGGCAGTGGGCATAGTACCTCAATGTATTACTTCACAGCTAAATTAGTATGCTACCAGTGCATGAAATAAACATTCGGACTTGTTAACCATACTAGCGCCTACTATATTTCAGTACTAATTGATAAAAAGAACTAATTGCTATTAGGATGTTAAAGTTTAAAGTGAATAAAAAGATCACATGAAACGTTCAAATCTTTATTCAAGTCAAACTAGGCCGGCTCCAACCCTACACCTCTGACCTGAGAAGATTTAGCCCAATCTGGGACCGGCAACAAACTCAGCGGGACACATCCTTTCAAAACAACACATCCTTTCTT
This sequence comes from Cydia splendana, assembly GCF_910591565.1. Lineage (NCBI taxonomy): Eukaryota > Metazoa > Arthropoda > Insecta > Lepidoptera > Tortricidae > Cydia > Cydia splendana. The sequence continues at coordinate 13,237,407 of NC_085977.1, read as the reverse complement.
TATTTCACAAAAGTAAGCTTCTTTTGAAAGATAAGAAATCAAAATAACACTTGGAATAAAACGCTTAGCTAAATGGATAAAGAACGTTGGATTCTATAAGCTTTCAGAATAATCCTTCAGGTATAAGCCTTCAGGAACGTGGCGAGTTAGGCACAAGGTATGGCTAACGTCCGATCTCTAGCGAGGTCCGATCATGGTATAATAATATACTCCGCCTGGTACTCTATTCCGAGATTCGCGTATGACCTAACTGACACGGGCCTACGTCATCATGCTGTTTACAGGTTCTCAAACTTTAAAATGTGGGAGAATTTTAACCAACGGTGAAAATTATTTTAACGGCATTAATTTTAAGTTATTCATGTAGAAACATAGTAAAATAAAACAAATCTAATGTATTAAATTAAACTTTATTTATCTATACAAGACAAACGTTTGAAAAACTAATTCACAGTTACACATTAATTACCAAGCTTACGACGTGAAAAGTTTGGAAAACACTGCGACTGCTGACACTGAGCGAGAAGGAAATAACAATTAACACGCGTTCGACAAGGATGACGGTCAGTGCATGAAGTTATCTAGATCCGAATTGTCAAATGTGACAGCGCTATCCTGTGTTGCCAGTAATGTAAACAGAATTACCCGAACGTCAAAATTTCTTTTGTGAATCGGAAGATATTGCTAACGAATAATTAAAAATGACGTGTTATTGTAAAATTTAAGATAAAATACATATAAATGAAAATTATAAAGAAATATTTTAACTTATTAACCATAGGTATAATGTACCCATGTAACATGTTATGTTGAAATAAAGTGGCAATGTTATTGTGACGTAGGCCCGTGTCACTCTGGGAATAGAAGACCATGTTTTATTAGACCATGGGTCCGATCAAGTCTGCCGGCGGAGCCTCATCGCTCCCGCCTCGAAGTCAAGTTGGCAAACCTGCTCGACCGGTCTACCAACATAACGACAAAACTGTCACCTTGTACCGAACTTCACCCAAGTTAAACAACTTGACGTTCCAAAGCCTTCTACCTGTCATCTTAGTTCAACAATACGCCAATAGACGGCGTTACTCTCTACGTTATGAATTTCGTTACAACTTCAGTAATACGTAGCCAAACATTGCTAATCGATTGTATACAGGCGTCTAAAACTATGAACTGTAACGCTGCAATACGTCCTTCTGGAGTCACGCCCCGACAACTACAATATATTATGGTAGTGTTTTTTTAACATAGTTTTAAATTTAGGCTTATTATTTTCACGTCTTATGGCTTCAGGCAAACTATTAAGTAAAGTATGGAATTCTTTTCCTAAGGGTTCTATCCCCGTAGTAATTATTAATTCTAGGAACGGATGGTCATACATATTGTATGGACTGACGTTTATCTGACATGGCTATTTTTACGATACGTATACATTTGACGTGCCCCTCCCCCGCAAAAATCGGCAGACTGTTTCGTACCGAAAATAACAGACAAGGCGTCTCCACTTGGTTATATCCTCTAAGATTTGACCTGAGATATATATGCATTCTGTAAGAAGTATCTATGAGCTCGTGCTAAATAGACATCTATTCACAACACTGTCGGTGGTCCAATTCTAATTTCTTACATTAATTAGCGCCACTTACTTCCAGAAAAATCTAATATAGGCCCGAGACGCTCCTAATCTGGCCGAATTAAATGGCGGCGTCTGGTTGATCAGTACTCATAATTAATAGCCCGTAACGTTTCGGGGTTCGATGCCCGCGCAGTCAACCGACAATTGACAAACGTTCCCGATCTAGACCCAAAATATAGATCTGGCTTTAATTAGTCGTAGACGGGTTTATTAGGCCTTATTAAGTTTAATAACTTTTTGAAATGTGTTCTTATTTGAAACGAGTAAATTGAATGTTTGTGTACGTAATGTATAAAGCTTCTTTGGTCTGGAATATACCGAAATTCCTTTTTCAAACTAAATTATTTTAGTCCAGAGATTTCTTACTATAGTGTGAGAGGCGAATGCATCTTATACCTTTACGGCTACCACCAGTTTTGACATTGACATATTAGCTCGCGTCTACGTAAATTACTTTCTATACATCTCGCTTGCACTAATATGCGAGTACGAGCGAGATGCATAGAAAGTAAGTTACTTAGACGTGAGTGAATATGTCATGTAAAAACTGGTGGTAGTGGTTCTTGCACCGTAAGCCTGAGGGGCTACCGTGAAAACGGAAATTCGCCAATTGCGGGGATCTTTCTCTTTTACTCCAATGAAGGCGTAATTAGAGTGACAGGGCAATTTACGAACTTCGATTTTCGCGGCTATAGCCCTGTAACTTAGGGTCAGTGGTGCTAGCTTTTCTGAAGTAACACACATAAATACATATAGATTTTTGATTATTGTGCTGGGATGTGTAGATAGTTAGATACCTACCAATATTTAACTGAATCTTTAAGTGCCTTGTGGTTAAGGTGTAAGTGGGGTATTATAAGTGTCTCATTTTGTCTATTTTAATATGGGACATTAAAAACCTCTATAAAAGGCATATCGTCGTTGAGAATGCCAAATACGGTATGTGCGCGATTTTAATCAAATTAATTAATACCTTATGTATTTTGTTGCTAGGTAACTATTTGTCAATCAAAAATCGTGCACATAACGGATTTGGCATTCTCAACGACGATATATCCTTCGACGGGCCGTCTGTTGCATCATTACACATTAAAATGTAACAATCTAGAGAATCTTTCCTTAATTACACGCTTAAGTTGCCTTTTTGGGCAATTATCTGATATTATGAGCATTATGGGCTCGTCGTCTCAGCTACAAAGATTATCGGGTGTTTCCTGTAACAGGAGCAGTAAATTAATCAGTACGCTGTACTCCTCAAACTGACCAACATTTGTTCAGTAACGTTTAAAAATAACTTATGTAAATAACTTATGTTTTGATTTTTATTACACTTTAAAGTTAATTCTAAATAGCAATGTAGGTATTCCAATTTTTGTTATGTTTAAAGCGTGACATGCAACGTCAAACACACTGATGTCAGCGTACATTGAAGGCAATATTTATTTTCTATGAAAAAGAGGAAGTTTAAAGGATTCGTAATTTTTAAAATTTGTTTAACAAAAGTTTTATAGTTTGAGGAGTATAATATATGTTTGAATTATTTGCTCATGTTACAGGCAACACCCGGTATGACATATAACTTTGTGCACATGGTGAATATTGTAGGCGCGAGATGAAAGCTTGCGCGCTAACCGTTTGATATTATATGGCTGACAGAACCAATTCGCGGTATTTTTGATGTCCCATGTTGAGTGACGACATGTTATTGTAGAGTTTAGTTTTCTCAAGAATATCCTTGTTTATGCTTTGCGGAGTTGGTAGGTACTCGTATAAGATATACCTACTTACTAACCAATTACTAATATATCTTAAAAAGTAGCAGGTACAGTCGAAAGTTTTAATTTATGACCCATCATTTTGTACCTTGTCACAGTGACAATAGTATGAGGTCTCTAAGTAGCGACTTTCATATTGATTGTCATTGTCACGTTTAAAATGACACTTACACTGCGTGGGCTATCAAAATCGCTGCACACTTTTCTCGGTCTGACTCTATTCACTCCCTCCTTTTTAATATAGGCATCCCGATCTAAAATAATCAGGGCCTGAAATAAAAATGAATTTCAAGAATGGAAGACGTTAAAATGGATATGAAAATAGACCACACAGTCTTAAGCCAATATAAGACTTTATTCATAGGTTTATTTTTATAATTAGGGTACACCAATTAGGCCCTAGTCCAATTAAGGCTAATTTAAAATGGGACTCGAGCTGTAGCTATAAGAGCTTAGGACGGAGAGTAAAAGCACAGAATAAATAATACTACCTAATACCGTACAGAAAGGAAACTTCCTACAAAACCGAAGTTTGACAGCGATTCAGGGACGAAACATGCTGTCCCTTTCTAATATATTGCACTATCCCTTTTGGCTATTCAGGGTTGTCAAAATTTAAGCCATTATCTTATCTGTGGTCGTGCACGCAAAGGGACATCAAGTTGTGTCAACCCTAATAATTGCTCGGAGCAATGCTGAGCCGAACGGAGCCGAGTTTGCCCGAAAGGGGGAGTTTCGCACCCTTGGTAAAACCCGTAAAAGTACAATTTATAGTGGAATCAATTTGTGCTTAATTACGTTTTGAACATTTATGGCTGATTCGGAATAAACATTGCTATTTTAATATGTTCGCTCCTCCAATTTCATTTATTATTAACAGCAGCTTTTTAGGGTTCCGTACCCAAAGGGTAAAACGGGACCCTATTACAAAGACTCCGCTGTCCGTCCGTCCGTCCGTCCATCTGTCACCAGGCTGTATCTCACGAACCGTGATAGCTAGACTGTTGAAATTTTCACAGATGATGTATTTCGGTTGCCGCTATAATAACAAATACTAAAAAGCACGGAATCCTCGGTGGGCGAGTCCGACTCGCACTTGTCCGGTTTTTTTATAACATTGGTTATAGCTATTGAATACTTATATCTAATTGTTATTTATTTATTATTTAAATTATCATCATCATCCTACTTGCACATTGTATCACTACACCCAATGGCTCCTCTACACGATGCGCCAACGTCGGCCAATCCAAGGGACGCAGCTATGCGGTAGAATGAGATAGCGATATCACTTGCTCCCTCTAACGCATAAATGCGTCCCTTGGATTGGCCGACGTTGGCCCATCGTGTTGAGGAGGCATAAAACAAAGTCCCCCGCCGCGTCTGCCTGTTTGTGTTTATGTATGTTCGCGATAAGATCAAAAACTACTGAACGGATTTTCATGCGGTTTTCACCTATCAATAGAGTGATTCTTGAGAAAGGTTTAGGTGATAATTTGTTAAGGTTTTGTGTAACCTGTGCGAAGCCGGGGCGGGTCCCTAGTAAGAAATAAGATTTTATGGCGAAAATTGATAACGAAAGGCAAATACATAGAAACCGGACATGAGGGTATCGAATATCTACTGGTTCTAGATTGATAATGTTTCAAATAGGTATATTTCTGTAAACTTATGTCAAATAAAATAGGACTGAGGTTGTAACTCGGTGTCATAAGTAAAAGTCCGTTTTACAGGACAATCAATTCCCCTTTAATTGCTTTTCGGACGTTTATGGCTAATTCCGAACGATACGGCCGACGACTAATCGATTTTAACCAGATATGCCCGTGATTGTTCTTAGAAAGATGTACAGTCGGATGCAGTAATGTTTGCAATACCTAAGTACTACTTAGGATGAAAAATGCAAGAGCTTTTTTGTGCCATGACGGTGGTAAACATGCGTGCGGACCTGATTTTGAGCAGCCACCGCATCCTCCCATAGGCTTCGTGGTTTGATAGTAGTGACCTATGTAGATCTCAACTTGTAACTGCTTTCAGACTTCGCTCCAGGCACATTCCACTCAATAAATTTGCATTTTTAATGAAAAAAGCCCAGTCACCGGAATGTTCAGAGTGTGGTAAATTAGAAGATGTATATCATATCATGATGGAGTGTGTTCGGAACGAAGACAAAAGGATGATCTTTTGCTCCAAGGCATTAATATTAGGGAGCTGGACAGATGTAACAGGATCTTGGCTTTCCCTCAATCAAGGGAAGCGATAGCTCTGTACAATATGGTGATTACTTTTAATTTTTTTTTTATTGTAAACATTTCTTGATGTGTATTATTGAGCGGCATCGTCTTTTAGACTAAGCTCGTTAAATAAAGATTTAAAAAGAAATCCTTCCATAGGTTTGCAACTCTAGTAGAATTAGACAGACACGTTGCAGCCATACAAGCTGAACTTTTACGGTTTATCTTGTATGGATGGATATCTGTTTGAAATCAACCATGGAACCCCTCATAGGTGACAGGATTAGGTGCTGTTATTTTTGCAAAGAGCGAAATATATGGGTACACCTAATTCTCTAATTCCCCAATATTAGATAGTTACAGTCAAGGTCAAAGATATGTTTACACTTTTGCACCTTACTCCTTTGTAATAAGGCGAAAAATGTAAACATCTTTGACGACGACTGTAGTCACTTTTAGTTTCACCACCATTATGACTACTATTATTAAGACGGCATTGCAGTTAGTTTTGTTATTTATGTTTTTTTTAAAGCTACTACATAGTACGTATTTATCGTAACATCATTCAGGATATCCTTCAAATATCTCTTATACAAATAATACTTAACTTTTTCCTAAACTATAAGGCAATGAAGGGATAACTAATAACCAATAACCATATATAACCATAACCATATATAACCAATCATTCATTATTTTATGAGTTAAAAAAGTCCTCCCATGTCCCAAGACCTCCTCAAACCTAATCTCTTAAGACGGTCGACATTCGGTTTCTGGTGTCGTCTTTAGTGGCAACCTGACACCTCTTGCATTCGAATATCGAATTCCAGAATTACTTGGGTTCAGTAGAGTTCGCGTAATACCGAGAAAAGACGATAATTTGATAAGTGATCCTCGAATCAAAGTAATATTACACAGCATTCTAATCTTAAAATATAACGGAAAATCTTACCTATTTATTTAAAGCCTGACAAGTAATATACAGTGAAAATTATATGATCATTGTCAAGAGCGTGCTATTATTCTCATGTAGGTATAGATAGAGTGACAGTGCAATATAATAATATGAAAAAATTAGTTCCAGTGAAATTCCGCAACATGGTACGTGATCATAAAAATCCGGTCAGGCTTCAAGTAGTCATGAATTTCATAACTTATCACGCCCCAACTAGTGGGGAATAAGACAAATTGATAACTAATTTGCAAATATAAATATTAAATATTTATACATAATAAATAGTGAATGCCACGGGACAATAGGGATGATGACACATGTTGAATTTTATAACAAAATCTAGTAAAATAGATAGCAAATGAGCAATTTATCATATAATGCGGATATTAAAAAAATATATGGAAATAATACAAAAATACAGCACCTGAAAGTTTCAAAATTTAAGTTTTTTTTAGCTTCCAAAAACGAAATAAGTAAGGATATATACCATTCGATTCCTCACATTTTATCAAAAAAAAATTGTATTGCAACTATATACATAAACGCAATATTTCACCGACAAAAACGCAATTTTCTTGTTTTGTTCATAGTATTCATACTTCAAGATGGACTCTCAGTGACCTTGACGTCACGGTCACTTATCGTTTTGTTAGGGGCGTTTCGCGAGTGAAGTACGACTGTCGGACTTTGACTATCATTTCTGACTTTTGTATTGCTTTAATGCAATGGGTCCCATATAGACATTTGATCCTAAAAACAAACCTGATTGATTGATACCAGCAATGAAAATTTGTCATCTAGCCTATTGTCTAATACAGCAAACATATATTACATCGAGCACGTTGTAATAACAACTTTATGTCTGTGCACTATGGCACTCAATTACAACAAATTTTTCTCCGTAATTAGCACGATTGTGAACTAGGGTAACGTTATTTATGTATATATGTAGTATGGTTTATGTATGTGTGTATATGTAGGGTATATTGCGTTGACATGACAACACACGGTGAATAACCTATTCCTTATAAAGAGTCTCGGCATTTTTATTTGACGACGCGACGGTAAAGCCAAAAGAAAGTGTTATTTGGAAAATACGGGGCCAGGTTGATTATTTAGGTTTCGAAACCTATACCTTTTATATGACCCGTGTGATTATACACACAAATCCGTAGACAAGATGTTTCAGCCTTTTTTGTTTTCTGAAAACTACCGTACAATAATATAAAAATAACAAGGCCTTTACTATTTACAAAGCTTTATGAGCGCATTCATTGAAATAGTATATGATGTTATCCTAATATTTTTCGCAATTAACTGAACTAAAGGAGCAATGAACTGAATGAACTGCCATTTTATTCCGTTCGCTCATCCCAGCCTCTTGTCGTGGGCGATTAATATTGCTCGCGTTTATGTCATCCTGGTACTCGTTATTATGCAAATAATTGTTCAATTAATAATTATCACTATTATTATTTCTAGATTATTAGTATAATTACCTGTTGCCGAGACATGGGGCCCGTTTTTCAAAAGCTTGTAACTTGTAATACAAGTGGAATTCCCTTTCCAACAAGAGCTGTCAAAAAGTGACATCCGCTTGTATTACAAGTTACAAGCTTTTGAGAAACGGGCCCTTGTAACAATAAGACATTGTACAATAAGACATTGATTGACACATACACTTTGCATATATGTATGAACGTATTGACAGTAGTTCTTCATTGCTACAAAAATATCTAAGACACTTTTACAATCAAGTTTGTATTTTTAATTTTTTAGCTTAAGTTTTTAGTTGTAGTTAATTTTAGTTTTGTATCCATTTTATAACACTTTTTATACAATAAATGAGTTTTTACATCAAGTTTCAGATATATTTAATTTAACCAGCTCTTTTTGTTAATTATTATAGTTATTATTGCAAACAAATAATACGTCGGGGTAATTGGCTAGCTGTATTACAGTAATTACTGTAATTAGGTAGACGAATTGAGCCCTTGAAAGATGCAGACCGTTTTTATATATATATGTCACTGGTAGATTATTTATTAAAACATTTTGCAATGTCATCGTCTCATCGACATAAGAATAGAATACCAATATGGAAGTCGCGTAGGCGGCGTCCGTTAGGCCTCAGGACTTATCCTAGACCAGCCTAATTTACATGAATGCTTATGACAGTATTACGACAGAAAAACAAAAAAGAACTGTGAGCTAACACTGTACTTACATAGAAAAAGAAAGTTTTGGTCATATCACCTACATGCATAATTTATATTAGGTAGTTAGGTATACTCAACTCTTACCATAAAAAGCCTTTACATATTTCGACCGCTCGATTTCGTGTATTTCGTTCAATAATATCTGCAATACTAGGCATTTAAATTCTACTAATAGAATTGAAAACGAGCGGTCAATACCACTCGATTCCCAATTTCTATCGCTCGTATTTAAAAAATTAGCATTTCGCAGTTTTCGACCGATTTTCGAGTGACAAAATGGAGCGATCGAAATTCAAAAATCGGCCCCCTGTTACCAAGCGATTAAAAAAAGTAAAGGTTGAAAAAACCTACTTAGGTACATTTTTTTATAACAATTGTTATATTTTGTACAATCTACTTATCTCATTCTCATAAATGCGAGTAACACTAACTGTCTTGAATATACAGCTAGGTGTATGAGGAACATCGAGGGAATGATATTCGCCATGACTTTGTTAGCGTCGAATAAACAGTACCTATTAAATCTCAACCGTACATTCGGTGAAATAATAGCGTTTCGTTTATATTAGTTAAAAATAACTAGGTAAATGTGAATCGCTTTGTTAGCACTCCTTTGAAGTTGAAACTTCAAGCGCGAAATTACGCCGTTTTATGATTCCTTCTGATATAACACCTAGTACCTACGAATATTGTAGGAATTTTTAAACTTCAAACATAGTTCTATTATTACAATTCATCGTTCAATTCTTATAGTGATTACTCGTTGCTGAAAAAAAACGGCAAATCGATTATAGCGCGCTCTTCGGCGTAAGTAATTACATACAAATCCAATAATTCTCATCTGTCCGATTTAAATTGAATACTAAACAAGTCCTAAACAAGCAATTAAAATAAAGCTCTCACGAGTGAATTGAGTGTGCGGTGTGCCTAATGAGTAATAACATCTCATACTCTGTAATCCGTCAAACGTTGTAGGCTGCAGCAACGTACAATCGCCTACAGTAGCCTTACCACGACTGCCTTAGCAGTGTCAAACTGACATATTCGCTAACGTCTGCGTCACTTACTTTCTATACAATATACATCTCCCAGTATACGGTGCAATATGCCAGTACAAGGGAGATCAGGGAAGGGAGTGGGTCAAACAGATCACTGTGTTATGTCTTTCCTGTAGACATACACAAGAGTTAAGGGCTATAAAGGTTAATTTTCTTATTTAACCCTTATCCACGTGAAAAGGTCCTCCTTTTATTTAGAGAACTCTGATAAAATCATTGCTTACATGCCCACAAGCTGTTAACTATTGGCCACAGGAGAGAAAAATGTGCTGTTCGCGATAACACACTAGTTTTCTCTCCTATGGGCAATAGTTAACAGCTTGTGGGCATGTAAGTAATGATTTTATCATAGTTCTTTAAATAAAAGGAGGACCTTTTCACGTGGATAAGGGTTAAATAAGAAAATTTACCTTTATAGCCCTTAACTCTTGTGTATGTCTACAGGAAAGACATAACACAGTGATCTGTTTGACCCGAGTATCAAACTATAGTGGTAGCCGTACAGGCCATCTCAAAGAATTAGACAAAAATACATAGACATACTAACGCTCGAAATATATAAATAAATACGTAACTCCTTCGGTAGTTGGGTAAATATTACAAGTAGGATGTTTAGAAGTTTGAATCTCGTGTTAAAATCTTTCGCTTATTTTATTAGCTAGAAGAACGTTAACCTTGCGCGCTGCGCGTGGGCACGCGTAGGAACGTTAAAAGCGTAAAAGTCTAGATCCACTATCAATCACCGTTGAACAGTAAATAAGTATACTCTCCATTCACTGACGATTGATTCACGCGTTTCCAAGTGGGTGTAGCTTTCTTGAATTGCAACTAAGCTTTGTTTAGATTTATGTAAACGAGTGTTGAAAAGTTGCTGTTTTAAAATAAATTGACATTAGATTATGAAATTAGAAATAAAAAAAACATTATGATGTCGTACCTCCTCCTCTAATCAAAACCAGCCACCTCTACAATTTTTAAGGCATCTTTGAATTTTATGCAAGGTTAGATGGGGAAATAGAAACACTGTGGCAAGAGAAACACTTGTATAGGGAATCCTCATACTGTTTCTCTTGCCCTGAGTAAAATAAAAAAAACTATGTTTTCATATCACCTAATCGGAAAATGGATTGTTCTTCCCTGCTAGGAGGGATCAAAGTGGCACTTTTCTGTTCAACGACATTTCATTGCCAGTATGAAATATTAATATATACTTGGTCAAGCAGATCTTGTCAGTAGAAAAAGGCGGCAAATTTGAAAAATGTAGGCGCGAAGGGATATCGTCCCATAGAAAATTTGAATTTCGCGCCTTTTTTTACTGACAAGATTTGCTTGACCGTCTATAATTAACTATGAACATCGTATGTACAGCCTGGCAAAAAAGAGTAGAAATTAAAAAGTGGCAACACTGTAGTGTCAACTCTAAGATTTTTTTATTTTCCTCATAGCTGATGTGAAAAGCAGTATGTGTCACACGGTATCAAAATTATTTCGTCTTGGGCGTTAACACTTGAATCCTACCTCACTACGTTCGGGATTCTATTGTAGAATCCATCGCTTCATTCAGGATTCAATGTACGCCCTTGACGAAAATATATCATTTTGATCCCTTGTAACACAAACTACTATTTCTTTTTCCTCACATGCACTGTTTTTTTATTATTCCTAGTCTTAGCTAAGAAATAATTTGATAGATTATGGATTAGGTAGTTTGTTCAGGGAAAACGACTTCTATCTGAATACCTCAGAATACTTTAAATGAATTGGACTTAATTTGATTTTAGTATCGATATGATGATATATCCTCGCAATAATAAGTTATGTCAATCTCCTTATTGCAGATGACAATCATTCACATCAAAGTTAACGGTCCCATAAACTTAATCCTTGCGCATGATTTCATCGCTCCTTAAGCGATCTCGCGCATGTCCCGATGACGTTCTAACAGCAGCATTCACCACTGACCCCTGACGGACCGTATTGTCTTTGAAATAAGGCTTAGGAATTGTCAGTTAACGATGGTTCGCGTGCGGTAATCCTGCCGCAAACTTTTGCAAGGCAAATTTATTATTGTGCGTAGGATTTTGAATCGTATTCCTTGGACATAGAATATGAATTGTCTACATAAGAGAGCCTGCAAGACAATTCTCAGGGTCTCAGATTTAATTTGCAAATCCGCGGTATGAATTTTAAGTCTGTGTATTTATTAAATATGTACATATATGTACGATAAAATAAAAGTAGGATGATGATATTCATATTAGTGCTCGATGTCATTATTTAGCAAAAAAAAGCTCTTGTTGATATGCGGTTACATTCGCTTAACGCTGAATCATTTTATTCTATCAGCTAAGAGTTAAGACAAATAAAATAAAAAATAACATGGCGGTGCACTTGACCAATTAAAATAATTAAGCCGCTCACTTATCTCCTTACACACATTGTACATTAGAGATTTACCGAGAATCCTAGCAACTGCCGCGAGATACTGTTATCGCCGAAGAGATTAATAATGATTACTCGCGGGACATGTAAAATGACCGGTATTTAACACTGTCACTGCTTTAACTGAGACAAGTGGTGTGAGCATGCGTTAAGTTGCGTTCCTTTGTTAATCTTTTGTATTGTGCTCTGTGACATCAGTTAACTTTCACTGATGTTAACTAATTATAAGTGCGACTTTGTTAGAAATAAAGTAGGAGTCTCGTAAGATACCTCTTAATTAAAATATTTTTACCAAGGTTTACCAGAAATCTAGATGACAATAGAGTACTTTTAGGGCCACAGAATAATCTTGTTTAGACTGTACGAATCAATACCGAAATTTATCATTTTGCTGCTGATATATCTATTCTATCCAATAAGCAAGTATTGGATGTACATGGATACCTGACATTGAAATAGAGCTTATATCGATTCTGATTATATATATCTATTACCAAAGTTGTTAGTCATGTCGTAAGCTTTAAGTTCTAAGTACGTCCAAATTTGCGGAAACGTATAAATCAGATTCCAAGTCACACTTGCGCACGGTTATTTCGGGAGGTGCGCGCAGACGCGGCGGCGTCGGAAGCGGTGCGCGCGCAACGCATGCGCATGGCGCCGTTTTGCATAATTAACGCAACTGTGACATGCGCGTTAAGCACTATAGTTCTAGCGAGTATAATCTATGGGACAATGTAATGAATTGGGAATTCGTCATTATTAAAAAAAAAATATTGAAAACAATCTATGTTGCTTGTTGCTACTACATATTAATAATGTCGCGATTTGGTGATTTGGAAACCATTATCAAGTTTTGCTGATAATGCTGATTTCTCCTATCGGTTGTTCTCTATTAGACATTAGACACTTGAAAAAATTATATGACAGCCACATTGCTAACGTCGTAATTCGCAAGTGTTTACCCGTGGTGTCTAACAAAGGCTTTGGTGGCCTTATTTACTAAAACGTTATATAGTAAGTACATCAACATGCAGATTGAAATTAAAATATTATAATAAATAAATAAATATTAGGGGACATCTTACACAGATCAAACCTAGCCCCAAACTAAGCAAAGCTTGTACTATGGGTACTAGGCGACGATATACATACTTGTATAGATAAATACATACTTATATACATAGAAAACAACCATGACTCAGGAACAAATATTAGTGTTCATCACACAAATAAATGCCCTTACTGGGATTCGAACCCAGGACCATCGGCTTAGCAGACAGGGTCACTATCCACTAGGCCAGACCGTCAAATTCAAATTTACATTAATGAAAAACATTGATGAAAGGTTCACACACACCACACACGGTGATAGCAAATTTAAAGGTTAATGTACCGAATAAACTATCAATAAGTCAATTGGCACTCTGCAATTGGCATACAAAACTAGCATAGCCAATAAAATGTTAGCATTGTAATATAGGAACAATAGTTGTGCATAATGCCAACAATATTAGTATTCCTGCTTCGCATGTCAGCGTCCGATGAAATTACGATACGCGAAATGTGCTATTATTGGCACTAGAGTCATGTCTTTGTCGCTTTATTGACGATAATAGTCTGATTGCTGGCCTGTTTTGTCATGCGGTTATTGTATTTCTTAGTATTGGATTGATTGATAAGTATTCAATATTATTGTCACAGTAAGGATTAGTATTTTACAAATTTATGGCCTAAATAATATTTTATGTATAGAAAATTTACTTTAATGGTTCCTTTATTATTATTTTTTTTATCATTTATTTACATACAATATATATACAGTGGTACTACTAAACGAAATTAATAACTAACTTAAATCTAAAATAGGCCCTTGAGGCATTGTACCAAGGATGCTGGCGGCATTTCCTCGCTGTATCGCAATGCTTATACGTTGTGCGAGGTAGCCGCCAGCTCTTCGGTCACCAGTTACGTCAACCAGACGCTTCGCGATTTCTGCGAACAACTTATGCGCGGTGGGACCCCATGGACCTAGAGTTTCAACACCAAATGGTATAAAATGGTACTCTCTACCGAGGCTCTTATATTTGTTACGTTTTAGAATTTCGGCGCTTTCCGCCGCTCCGCCCGCTTCCTTTATTTAGATAATGATTAACATTGCACAGCACAGCTTTAATCCCTTATTCATAAACAAGCTACAAGCCACAATTAGCTAATAATCGTTTGACTTACTCTGTAATTATGTTAAAGGAAAAAATTGAAAAATTACGCTTCCGGCAGGACTCCTTCATTTTTCCTTTAATATAAAAATCTGGAATATCGCTCGCAGACGTATCTGCATGTTTTAAAAAATTGACTCTGTAATTATAACTTTATGTATTTGTAAAGGGGCCCACTGATTAACAGTCCGCCGGACGGTATCGGCCTGTCAGTTGTTCGGAACTGTCAAAATTTTGTTCTAACTGACAGGCCCATACCGTCCGGCGGACTGTTAATCAGTGGGCCCCTTAAGAAAGTGAACAAAAATTAACATGTTGAGGCTCGTAGCGCGTTTATGAATAATGCCATAAACCTTTATGGAAATTAAAAAACTTATAACATAAAACATATTTTTCAAAAGTTGTAATAGTTATAGTTATAAAGCTCATCGTCATCATTCAACCTCTAAGCCCCCCTTGCACCATCCCACTAACCCGTTAAACGGTTAACCCAATGTGAAACTGTACTGGTAACCATGGTAACTCCAGGTTTAACCGGTTAACACGGGTTAGTGGGATGGAGGCGGCTAGCCCTAAATATAATTTTGCACAATATATACTAGGTAGGTACCTATTTATATGACTCACCAGTCCATGTGAACTTATACGTTGAAGATTTAGATAAACCCATAAAATGTATTTATTGATCAATCGGATCAATAAATCTTTCGAGAAACCAAAACAAGAACAAACATGAGGTTCTAATAAAAACTATAAAGCTATTTAAATAAACCAGTGAAATATCGTTTTCACACGAAATACAGCCGAGTTACTTTCAACCTCAGTACAGTACGTTATGTTTAAAAAAGTATTTGTGAAAATGTATTTGAAAACCAATGGCTTACCCAACACTTGGAAATATCACGACAAAAACATATCCTTTGTACACGTCTACCAGCCCATTGTCATAGTAAATGTTGGTTACACAACTAACAGTTGGCAACACCGGCCTAAAGGGTTAACTACCGTGTTGTTGGCTGCACTGTTTACGATAATGGCAGTGAACAATGCACTTACAAAGCAATAAATCGAGACGTAATATTTATTCAACTCGTTGATTACTTTCATGTTTTTGTATCGATGCATCCCTTTTAGAGTGTGAAAGAACAGAGAAACATTTTTTTAGATATTCGGCTATTTGAGTTTTTTCCCCTGAATTAGCGTTTTTAACTCTTTGTAAATGCTACATCGCCAGTTTACTTATACGGAAATAATAATTTATTGCATCTATGAGTGTTTTAATGCTGGACGGAAGCGCTTAATATTATTTGCCCTTGTCTATGAAACGGCCTGTTTTTAAATCAAATTTATATGTGTCAAGCTCAGCCTACTCAATTTGTTGGTGGATTCATCAAATGTATCGATGATGTCGTTCTTGGTTTACGCCTACCATGTGTGATGCTGACTAATTAATGCGATTTATTAATCAGTATATCCTTCAGGCGTCGATCATCAAAATGCAGACTCCAACTCGAATTAGGAAGCCTAGGCTCCGATGTAGGTTGCATGACTAAATATTATAATGGCGATGCTGCTTCGAATTCGGAATGACCTGGGACAATAGAATCGCAATATTGTTTTCATAGACACCCAAAATGCATTGCATCCGCTGTACCAAAACTAGGTTGTCACGTATTAATGTAATGTTATGATGATTACAACTTATTAATAGATGCATGTTACATTTAAGACTGATTAAAAAAACTTGGAAGCGCCCATATAGTTCGTGTCATCCACGATGGCGCGCGGGTTTCTCAAATCTAAGCTTTAATAACATGACATTACGAGTCAAGGCACGCGTCTTCGTGAATGACACGATCTAATGCGTTACTTCCAGAGAAACCATATTCATGCGACATATGCACAAAATGTGTGCTGTTATTGAGTTTAGTAGTTGATATTAAAGCTTAGCTGAATACTCGTCAATATTACTAGGAAACAAATCAAATTATTTTGTGAAAATATTTAGATTTGTGTTATTTCAAGTAGAACCACTAGGTAGGGTGACTGCTATAGTTATTGGCCACTACATAGTAATTGGCCATTCTTAACAATAAGGCTTAATTGGCTTAATTGGCTTGTTTCTTTCTGATTTGTTAGGAGTGGCTAATTACTGTGCAGTGGCCAATAACTATAGAAGTCACCCTACTATTTAATTTATATAAACTATACTTAGCTGAATCACTTTAAATATCGAAATATAAAGCAGAACATAATGCTATAATGATTACGCAATAAATATAATGACGAAAGTCATAAATCGAGTCAGTATTGTAATTCCATTCTCATTCTCGAGCAAAATCTTAAATGTCTAATTAAATAAGACGGTGAACATAAAGTAATATTAGTGTAGACGCATGTAGTATTGATGATATATCAAGGATGTCGTCAATGGCTGTTTAATTCCCGCTAATTGACAGTTGCGATAGTGTTACCTTCCGCAGGATGCGCCGGCGCGACTCGCAGTGCCCCATTGACTGTCACATAGCTCTGCTGTTCATTAAACGTGGCCTTTATGAATGGGCCTCGAGAAGTCAAAGTCAGAGTTCGCTATCCAATTTATTAGAACAATATAAAAGACCCGGCCAAGTGCGAGTCGGACTCGCCCACCGAGGGTTCCGTACCATTACTTAAAAACCGGCAAAAATAATCACGTTTGTTGTATGGGAGCCCCACTTAAATATTTATTTTATTTTGTTTTTTAGTATTTGTTGTTATAGCGGCAACAGAAATACATCATCTGTGAAAATTTCAACTGTCTAGTCTATGACGGGTCATGAGATACAGCCTGGTGACAGACGGACTGACAGTGGAGTCTTAGTAATAGGGTCCCGTTTTTACCCTTTGGGTACGGAACGCTAAAAACGGGCATAAATATTAGCTACTCTGCTCTTTGCTTATATATATTGTCCTTTTTCAACATGAACATTACTCATTGAGATTCCCCTAAATGAACCTTTGTATGATTTAGTAGTGTTATAAATCAGTCTGCAGCTGAAACACAGTCATCACTGTCATCACTGAACAAAATCATTTATAGCAGATGAAATATTTCAATTGGTTAAGCAGTAACAGAGAAGGAAACAAAACAATATAAGCTTGCATTTTTTATTAATGTAGCCATTTTTGGATTTATGTGCTTCAAAAAATCTCTGTCATAAGTAGTATATGTCCTCGGTAATCGTTGGTTTTCTTTCTGTCAGCAAATCAGCCCTTCAACTTTACAACGCTTACAGCAGCGGTCGGCAACCTTTTAGCAGCCAAGGGCCACATAGTACTTAACGAAGTTGACGCGGGCCGCACTTTGGTAATATTTGTGACTTTAGCAGACATTTTCGTTTGTCAATATTACATACAAAATAGCCAGGGAGGCTCGCGGGCCGCAAGCGAGAGGTTGGCGGGCCGCATGCGGCCCGCGGACCGCTTGTTGCCGACCGCTGGCTTACAGTATGTACTTACATAATATTGACGACCGGTCTGGCCTAGTGGGTAGTGACCCTGCCTGCGAAGCCGATGGTTCTGGGTTCGAATCCCGGTAAGGGCATTTATTTGTGTGATGAACACAGATATTTGTTCCTGAGTCATGGTTGTTTTCTATGTACCTATATAAGTACAGTCGACTCTCGTTAATTCGAAACTCAAGGGACTTTTAAAATATTACGAATTATCGAGAGTTTAAAATATCAAATGGTTCGAAATTAGTGGGAAAAAAAATATGAAAGTACGAATTATTGAGTAATAATCAATTATGATTTAATTTTAATTTTTAATTTGGTTTTAATTAATTATGATTTATTAACTGCTAATTTTTTAACAATATCAAAAGGTTAGAGGTAGGTACATATTTACATGCACATACATAATGTGAATTAATTATTAGTCTTTCGGAAGAAGTCTGTAATATTATGTAGTTTGCTTCAATAACTTTTTTTTATCAGAAATACCTTAGTGCCTGAAATGCTTTTACAATAACAGATGCTCGTGCAACGATGAACTTGAACTTATCTCAAAACGTAGGGGTACGTAACGTACCTCTGCAATCTGATAACAGTGATAACTTTGAATTGTCGAGTGATTGACACCAATGAGTTTGAATTAACTCGTCGGTTTGTTACGTAGCGATGACTTTTTGTTCGAATTACCAAGTGCTTAAAAATGTATTGATTTCTTTCGAAATATAAAGAGATTTTCTAGGGAACTCGTGATAACTTCGAATTACTTATAGAGAGGTTCGAATTATCGCGGGTTTGAATTAACGAGAGTCGACTGTATGTATTTGTCGAAGACCGATGGTCTCAAAGGCGGTGGGCGCGTGGGGTAGTACGATAATGTATTACTTCACAGCTAAACCAGTATGCTACCATGCTACCAGTGCATGAAATAAACATACTGACTCGTTAACCATACTAGTGCCTACTATATTTCAGAACTAAATGATAAAAAGAACTAATTGCTATTAAGATGTTGACTGGTAAAATTGAAAATAAAAAGATCACATGAAACCGTTCAAATCTTTATTTAAGTCAAACTAGGCCGGCTCATACCCTAACCCCTGACCTGAGAAGATTTAGCCCAATGTGGGACCGGCAACAAACTCAAGAGGGACATATCTTTTCAAAACAACACATAACACATCCTTTCTTTATTTCACAAAAGTAAGCTTCTAATGAAACATAAGAAATCAAAATAACACTTGAAATAAAACACTTAGCTAAATGGTTAAAGAACGCGGGATTCTATAAGCTATCAGAATAATCCTTCAGGTATAAACCTTCAGGAACGTAGCGAGTTAGGCACGAGGTTGGCTAACGAGTACGTCCGATCTCTAGCGCGGTCCGACCAAGAAGAACCACCAGCGGCGGAGCCACCCTGCTCCCGCCTCAAGTCAAGTTGGCAAACCTGCTCGACCAGTCTACCAACATACCGACAGAAATGCCAACTCGTGCCTACGCTCACTCGAGAGAAACCTCTCGACGTTCCAAAGCCTTCTACCTGTCATCTTAGTTCAACAACACGCCAATAGATGGCATTACTCTCTACGCAACTTTATTTCAACAATGCTCCAATAGACGGCATTACTCTCTACACATTATTTATTTATTTTGTTACAACCAAATAATACGTAGCTCAACATTGCATTGCGTGAGTGTCTGAAGTATTGTGAGACGATGGATGACAGGCCTTCCACAGTCGGTGTATAGGTAATAATATGTTATGTGATGTGATTTGTTATTTCTGTTTCTTCCTGCGTATGTTGTATAAATAAATAATTGCTAATCGGTTTTATACAGGCGTCTAAAATAATGAACTATAACGCTGCAATACATCTTTCTGGTGTCAGGTTCCGACACGGCCGTCCTGCGCTACACACGTCCTCGTGTGTGGGTGTATGCATTTGATTCTGTAACAAAATAATCAGCGCAGTATCTCATCGCTCGGTCATTCCTGACCCACAATTTGGGTCTCTCTCAAATTACTATTAAAATCAAACTTTGTTATCAATCCAACCAGAAAAAATGATTGTTCAAAATTACTTTAACAATCCTCAATTCTCTAGTCAAAAATAGTCCATCGAGCAACGACTTAATAAAAATAATCAGTAATCATCGCCGCTATCTAGCGGATACACTCCATTAATCATCGCCTCCATCTGGCGGATACTCTCAAATTTATGTGAAAACAGAACAATCTCAAACATCAAAAACACAAATCACAACAGCTCTAATTCATTGCTCGACAGTATCACTACTATTGTCATCAATATCAATTTACGGGGAAATTATCTGGCATTAAAAAAATCTTTGGTCATATGTGATAATAATCATTGTAGGACATCTTAAAATAAATAGCTCTCTGACTTAATAATGCCAATTTTTCTCATATGAACGCAGTACATCAACGGGAATTCATTTTTAACAAAACAACACCAGTCTTTCGGTGCATTGCCAGTCCTTCGGCAGATACCAGACCCTCGTCAGTAGTAACCATCTCAGCCGCGTAAGTGCTACTCCTCGCAAAGAGCATTCTGCACATAAAAAGCAGACCACGTGCACCTCTTACATGCTCCGGCACTTCTGATGCGGTCACTAAACAATAGCCAGTCCATCTAAAGCAAAACATTAGTGCCCAGTCCATCGGGCGTGCCTTCAGTCCATCGAAAGCAAAACAGTAGTGCCCAGTCCATCGGGCGTGCCTTCAGTCCATCGAAAGCAAAACAGTAGTGCCCAGTCCATCGGGCTTGCCTTCAGTCAATCGAAAGCAAAACAGTAGTGCCCAGTCCATCGGGCTTGCCTTCAGTCCATCGAAAGCATGACAGTATTTCCCAGTCCATCGGGCGTACTTTCAGTCCTTCGAAAGTACAAGCTTTCAGTCCATCGAAAGCAAAAACAATGTTAAGAATGAATTCCAAAAAGAAAATAAAAACAGGTCTTTAAATCATGTTACTCAGAACCATTGGTACTATCAGCGTCAACTGACCGACTGAAACTGAACATTACTGATCAAAATCACTAAAGGTCGCTTTCTACTTTAGCTTTTAACAACAGAAACTCGCTCAACACTTCTATACAGAAGTAGGTAAAACATCTCAAAATAATCCCAACGATATGGGAGCTGCTCACCAGATTAATAAAGCATGATGCACGCGTCGCGACCAAGTCAAAGGTGGTGGTGGTGAAGTCCGACCCAAGCACGAAGGCTGATGCTTTCCGACTTGCAGTTGCCGTTGCTGCGGCAGATGGCGAGATGCACGATGTGGTTTAACATAGCTGGCTGTTACTGAAATCATCATTAGCACGGCATCAGGTTTATCATGTAAGCAGGATAAACTCAAAGGTTTATTAAATGCAATGTAGCAGACAAAAAAAAAACATGTTTCCAATGTATACGGGACTTCAAAAATCTCAGAATAAAATTTAAACTTCGATGAGTGCGTTTTATTTCATTCTATGAACAAACAAACGTGTGTTCCAAAAATAAGTAACACGGTAAAAGGGGCCAATACGAAAAGTGACAGCTTATTAGTTACGTTCGACTGTTATGCTTCGCCATTACACTCAAAATAAAATTCACTAATAAACAATTAGAACGAAACCTGTCCTATTATTTCCAAATCTCCAGCACAGATGATACTGCACAGCTGCTTCTGTGTCACATGCGTAATGGTGTCTGTAAGTTGGCTCGGCTCAGGCTGCAGGACACTGTAACATTAATTTTCATATGCGTAGCTCATGTTTCCATAGTATGCACGATTTGTGATCTATCACGGCATTACGGGCAATAATTTGTCGCAATTTTATTAATTACTAAACGTTACAGGTTAAAGATTACTAATCCTATGCATTGGCAAATCAGCAGGATCAATTTCTAACAGTGCACTTTTATTTTCATGAAAATTCATATTTGAGGGTAGATTAACAAGTGAGCGATGAAATAACATCACATCGTGATAGCTAATACTTGGTTTTAATTAGCAGTATGGATTTCAAATCAAAATAACTCAAGATCGCTTCGATTTAAATGGATTACAAAAATTAATTACAAAGAAACGTAACGATCCCAGAGATGACGTCACGTCACAACCGTTATGCTAGACTGCCTCAATCATAATTCACAATTTCACAATAATTCTCACCAAATGACAATGAATTGCCCTCACCTTTCAATAAAGGTTAGACACGTGAGCTTACCATTACCACGTGTCCAGATTATGGAATGTAGGTCACCAAAACACACGGAAATACACCACGCTCCCAGGTGGCTGTGCAAGCAATACATGAAACTCTGTATCCATCCCACTTGCTGATGTCGAAGACAGATGGTCCTAAAGGCGGTGGGCGCGTGGGGGTAGTACGATAATGTATTACTTCACAGCTAAACCAGTATGCTACCATGCTACCAGTGCATGAAATAAACATACTGACTCGTTAACCATACTAGTGCCTACTATATTTCAGAACTAAATGATAAAAAGAACTAATTGCTATTAAGATGTTGACTGGTAAAATTGAAAATAAAAAGATCACATGAAACCGTTCAAATCTTTATTTAAGTCAAACTAGGCCGGCTCATACCCTAACCCCTGACCTGAGAAGATTTAGCCCAATATGGGACCGGCAACAAACTCAAGAGGGACATATCTTTTCAAAACAACACATATAACATCCTTTCTTTATTTCACAAAAGTAAGCTTCTAATGAAACATAAGAAATCAAAATAACACTTGAAATAAAACACTTAGCTAAATGGTTAAAGAACGCGGGATTCTATAAGCTATCAGAATAATCCTTCAGGTATAAACCTTCAGGAACGTAGCGAGTTAGGCACGAGGTTGGCTAACGAGTACGTCCGATCTCTAGCGCGGTCCGACCAAGAAGAACCACCAGCGGCGGAGCCACCCTGCTCCCGCCTCAAGTCAAGTTGGCAAACCTGCTCGACCAGTCTACCAACATACCGACAGAAATGCCAACTCGTGCCTACGCTCACTCGAGAGAAACCTCTCGACGTTCCAAAGCCTTCTACCTGTCATCTTAGTTCAACAACACGCCAATAGATGGCATTACTCTCTACGCAACTTTATTTCAACAATGCTCCAATAGACGGCATTACTCTCTACACATTATTTATTTATTTTGTTACAACCAAATAATACGTAGCTCAACATTGCTAATCGATTTTATACAGGCGTAATAATAATGAACTATAACGCTGCAATACATCTTTCTGGTGTCAGGTTCCGACATATTTATCTATATAAGCATATTTATTTAGATATATCATCACCTAGTACCCATAGTACAAGCTATGCGTAGTTTGGGGCTAGGTCGATCTGTGTAAGATGTCCCTAATATTTATTATTTATTTTAATATACATAATTGGTAGGTTGAACTAGAAGGCTTCAATAGGACAGTCAACAGTGAAAATTTCGATTTACAATTTTCCCAGCTCTCTTGGTCTCCAGTTCACAGCAATGGTTCACAGTTGAAAGTCCTGGGGACTTGTCTCGAGTCACGCCGGTAATTAACGCTCGGCTTTCATCTCCGCCCTTTTGTAAACGAGCCCAATCCCGTGGGACTGCGCTCGCGCAGGATCTAGTGTAAGTTAATAACGTTGAGCAGAAAAAACACATAGTTTGGCTCCACTTTTAAATTTCTGATTTTCTTTTTCTTTATTTATTTATTTAACATTTATTGCACAAAAGAAAACCTTACGGTACAAAATGCGGCCTTAATGAAATAAGGCAATCTCTACTAGTCAACCTTTAGGCAAAGCAGAGAGATTGTGGGCGATGCTACTTTAACAACAACAACAAATACAGGTAATATAGGTAATAACAAACCATACATACATAATAAATATAGGTACATACTTATATTACTTATAATATCATATAGGTATATAAATAAAGACAAAACATATAGAGCTTGTACATTACATTATGAATCTTTCATTCTGCTAGCAAAAAGCTTCTTGTTCATGTAAAGGGATCAAACTTCTTAAAACTAAATTTTTGTTTGCCAATGCTTTGCCACTTCTAACCCTCGGGGTGTCTCAGGAGATCTTCCTCAGTGCATTTCTGCATGTAAAGTATGAATTTCTCCTGCAGCAACATGTCTCTGTTTAACCCAATGGTTGACAGGTAGAGAATGCCATAGGCATTAAATTCGCCATTTGTATATTTATTTTTGTTTGTAAAATTTTTATTTGTTATTCATAAATAGCTATGATGGCATCCCTTATGCCTATTTCTTCTTAAATTTTCGTCACTTAACTCTGTGCGTATAGTCTGCAGATTTGTAAGTGGCCCCGAGCCGCTAATCCTTTGTCTATTGTTAAGTAAAACCGCACGTGCCTCTACCTGTAAAAAAAGGGTCGTGTAATTCTCTACGGTTACGAGTGCTGGCGAGTCGAACCAGTCTAAAATGTGTCATCGAGATACGTAACGAATGCGCGTTATCGGAGAGCGCACCTACACAGGTTTTTTGAGCGTTGGACTAGCCCGCGCTCAGGTGCCAATTAGAATAATTAAGACCCTTTTTTGCAGGTAAGTAGCACGTGCGGTTTTACTTAACAATAGACAAAGGATTAGCAGTTCGGGGTCTGTTACGAATCTACAGACTATACCGACCGCTGTGGTGTGTTATAACAGGCGTTACAACGGATTTGATTTGAAGAGAAGCTTTTATTCTTTACGAATTAATTTCAATTTAAATGACTTGTATGGAAGCGCTATGAATTCACAATATTATTCAGGCCTGTTTGTCATAAATTTTCGGCAGATTTTCAGGTGGCAGTGATAGGTGTTAGAGGCATATGTTGTTGTTAGACGCGTGTTAAAGCTGTTATGCCTGTCTCGGGTACCAATTAAAAACGGATAAGCTCGCTGCTTCTCTCCACTTGGGCCACACCCAAATGTAGATGTTATCATCCCTCAGTTTACGGTTAGACACGAGTCCTTTATCGATAAGTTTATCGACACTTTTATCGACCGACCGTCAGTCGGAGCCGAAAGTGTTCAGATTCATCGTTTAAATACTGTATTATTACCACAATTACCTACACATCCTTAACCAAAACTAAACTCTATCGTTAAAACAATAAAAACGTTGAAGACTGCACATCTGAAACGCAACAACCATGTCATTATTCTGTTTAATGTCGCGTGTAAGTACCTATTTAAATAGACATTAACGAGAGTCGCTTTATTAATATTATTCTGTTTGGAGGAATGAAGTAATTATAAATTTTTTAACTCTCGTTTAGGACGCTCATATTTGGGTACTTGTCCAATATTAATAAGGTATTTTAAAAAGAGTATAGGTACGTAAGTAAGGCTAGAAGAACAAGTTGTAACATAATTAAAAAAGAAGTTACATATAAATTGTTTATTGTACTTCAAATCTTTAAGTAAAAGTGGCCTCCTGGCACAATTCATAAGAGATCATTTCAAGATAGTTTTTCCAGTAGGCACCTACACTTGGGGGTTGGTGATCCTCGGTGATGTGATGATTAGGAATTTTATTTTACACTCTTCTGTGATGATGATGATCAAAGTACTCGTAGCTATAGGAACAGGTGGTTTAACCTAACCTACCCAGCGTGGTTAGGTTCTTTTCCGATTATGCAATCCAACTAAGAATGCAACTGCAATCATCATCTTGTAGCGTTGTCCTGGCATTTTACCACGACTCACTTGGGGACCTCGCAGGCAACCTTACCCGAATAATTTACAATACACAACTTTTTAAGAAAGCGACTACCATTTGACCTTCCAACCTGGAAGAGATCTCGTTAGAACTAGTCCGCTTTCCTACATTAATATGACAATAATTTAAATAATTATGTATTGTTTCAGATCGCTGCTGTTGGCAGCCATCGTTATAAGTAATTGTATCACATGGACCGCGTCCAGGCACTCCTACACACACAATGTAAGTAACCGAATTTCTATTTAGTCCCCCTTACAAACAATTTAATACACACAATTAATAATTTAGGTATTTATAAATAGGTACCTAAGTACCTATACCAAATATCACAAATTATAGACTCAAATTAATCTTAAAATAAACAATGCAGTACAGTTAACATCAATTGTAGCGAATAGAAAAACGTGGTAAAAGTATATTGCACCCTCTAATGCTTTTACAAATGGAGATATATCTGTAACTACAGTTCAATTGTTTTATTTATGGGCATATCTCTTTTTGTAAAACTATTATAGTAGATACTTATGACGCGTAGTCTTATCTGCTAGGTACTATTAATGTTTATTGTACAGTCGCCGCTATTTCAACAGAAAAAGAAAAAAATCACAGTAGATAATTTTACTACCAAGCAAGAAAATTAAATTGAGTCACTGAAGACACTGAAATCAGATAGGTAAGTTTCAAATTGGGCAACTCTTCTTCCAAAGAAAATGTGTACATTTCCGACCACGTTTAAGAAAACACCTGGGTACATTATTGTATGGCCAGTTTAACGAGACCGTTCGCCGGTCTGTCAAGTAGGCACGTGTTGTTTGTTTGTGCTCGACATAACGTGCGCAGGATTGCACGGGACGTTATTCCCGACGCTGAACGAGCACTCGTCTCAGAACCAATGGAAAGTGAGACCTTGAAATGCGTAACGACTGTGACGGTAATCGAAGATCGCTCTTATGAAACCGCACAGTTCGTATCCTTTATAACCTACAGACCTACACAGACAGAAAAACGAAAAAAATGTCTCTTGTGCCCAAAATTGAGGGATGCTGTCAAATTTGCCTCGTTTTTCTACGGACAATTCGATTTGCTATCCAGACTTTGAGCTCGATACATTTAAACAACTTGTTAGGTACGGTTTTGAATTTGAACTGGTTTTGATATGACCCTGACGATCGTCTTAGTTGCCTT
Organism: Cydia splendana; assembly: GCF_910591565.1. Lineage (NCBI taxonomy): Eukaryota > Metazoa > Arthropoda > Insecta > Lepidoptera > Tortricidae > Cydia > Cydia splendana. The sequence goes on along the minus strand of NC_085977.1, from coordinate 13,210,443 downwards.
ACACCACAGAATAAATAATAGTACTAGGTACAGAAGACTCACTCTCTAACAAAACGCGTCTGTTACGATCAGGACAGATATGGCCGCTAGGTGGCGACAGCACCACGCGCGGCTTATGGCTAACCACCAAAATTGGTGTGGGACGGATGTGCTTTTAGCTAGGTACCTATAGCAAAGCGACGAAATCGCGGAGTGAGCCAGGCCTGCTTACACTTCATTTCGCGTGCACTAATCAGCGTGAGCGATCTTCAAGGTTACCAGTTACCAATCTGAATTGGATCCTATAAAACCCGTGCTGAATTGAGCTAGCTTTCGAGTATTCAGTAGGCGTTTGTAATATCGGCTCATCTGAATGTCAGCGCGCAACGGCCGGCCGTGACTGCCGCCTTGACCGCGCCGACGCGACGGCCCAATAGATGACTGTTTATTACCAACTTTCCGATTTCAGGGTTCCGTAAACTAAAGCAAGCAGATAACGAAAAACACCAATTATCAAATTTAATTCATCTACATAATTAAGTAACGAACTATCCGAACAGTATTCAATCAAATAATATCGTCAAATCTATTGTATGTATGTAGATATTCAGGGGGCCGCTTATTGAATTTCGACCGCTCGATTTCGTTCAATAATATCTCCACTACTAGGCATTTATATTCTACTGATAGAATTGAAAACGAGTGGTCACTAGAATTCCAATTTCTATCGCTCGTATTTCAAAAATAATCTTTTCGATATTTTCCACCGCTAAATTCAAAAGTCGCCCCCCTGGTCCCGTGACATTTGCTGTGGGGGAAATTTTGAATTATTATACAAATTAATACATATAGTTACAAAAAAACGTTAGGTTATTTATTACGTTATTAGCACAGTTCAGCAAGAACATAAAATGGATGATTCTCAAAACAGTAGCTCTCTTAACACGTTCAATGCGTAGGTAAGGGGATCGAGAGACCCCATGCAAAGTATGGGTAATTATACTAATTATAATTACGAAGTTACGCTAATTGCCGCAGCGAAGGTGTTAATAAAGGTCCTGTATCATTGGCCTCGTGGTCCGTACTGAAAGTACCGTGTATAAATATTATCATCTTGTTTGATAACTATACCATAACTTTATTACACGTCCAAGTCAGTAGCCTGATCACATACTTTCTCTTTACACTAATCTACCTTAATTAAGTTCTTAACTACGGCTTATCTGCCGACGGAGTCGTAAGAGTTTTGTTAAACTACAAGACACACCGCGTGTACCTAATTAGTTATCTTTGGGTTCAACGTTATAGGGATAAACAGTACCACAGAATAGATACGTTAACAGAATGTCCATTTGATCCACTTCATACCGAAGGAAGTTAAGATAGGGTAGTTAAATTATATGTATACATATGTATTCCCTTAATGTTTTAGTTATCAATAGTCATACATACAAATGAATACGTAATGGTTGGGTAGGTATTATCTTTACATCTAAAATTTAGCTTTTTGTAGTTTACAGTTTTAAGTTTTGTATGTAGGTAATAATTCGGTCGCTCTTATTTCTTTTTATTACAATATTTAGCAACTAAAACTAGTTCCAGACATAGACAATATGTTACTATATATACAATTTTAATGACAAATTTCATGTTATTTCAGTATGTCGTTTGTAAATGAGACCGTAACTCCGATTGTATGGCGGCGGTTACGTTCGAGTGACTTAACTTATTCATTCCAATCGCCCTATGGTCATCCCGAAACTTATAATATAATAAACTTTATTAAGCAATCAACCATATACGCGCCTTCCCAAAGTACGAGTAGACGCAGTCAGCCCAGTCAGAGGTAATAAATAAGATTAAATTTGCTTTCGGTTTCGACATATGCGTCGGTGAAGATTGAACATTTGGACAGCCAGCGTGAGACCATGTGAACATCACTCGATTGAGCAGGGTTGCCAACCACAGCTTCTTTATATTTTGTACGTAACCGATTTGATGGATTTTTGTCTTTTTTTAACGTATCAAAAATTTCGTCAACGTATTTATGGGCCACCGCAGATCAAAAGAAATAGTTCTTCGACAATTTTGATACTTTTATTTTAAAAGAGTTTTTCTAAATGTATTAAAAGGCGCAACACAGGTGGAACTTTGCTAAGGCAGACTATCCGCAGTTATACGCGTCACTATCGTCCATTGACTGGACTCCGCTATATAATTTTAATACTGTAGAAGAATGTATGCGTTATTTTTACGAAATTATCAACAGCGTTATAACCGAATATGTGCCTAAAAAAACGCAAAGGCCTTGTTCTTTTAGATACACTTATCCTGATTGGTATAGCGCTGATGTTATTCGTGAAATAAAGTCTAAAGCGGCCCTTCATAAAAAATATAAAGTTGAAAAATCCTCTGAAACTTATAACGCGTTTGCAAAGTGTAGGGCACGGGTAAAATATTTGATTAAAATGGCTTACGTACAATATCAGGAACGGGTCCAAGCTCATCTGAAGGAGGACCCAAGGGCTTTTTGGAACTATGTAAAGTCTAAGACCACGCATGGTAGCACTCAGAAGATTTTTAAGGACGGAATGGCTCTCCACGAGAACGAGTGTGCTAAAGAATTTGCAGAGTTCTTTCAATCTGTGTATAGCACCGTTCCAGCGGAGCTGGACGTGAACGCAGCCGTCGCGGAGGCAGAATGCGTGTCAAGCTCCTTGCGAATACACTTTGAAATGCTGCATTTGGCTGATGTGATGAGAGCTCTGAAGAACCTTAAACCAAAGCGCTCGGCCGGACCTGATGGCATCCCGGCTTTTTTATTTAGAGACTGCCGGTTTGTGTTAAGTCAACCGCTTCTACATATTTATAACACTTGTTTGCGCGACGAAGTGTTCCCAGAGTTATGGAAAACAACTCGTGTAGTCCCGGTTCCTAAAGGGGGAGGTGGCACGGGGGTTGATGGATATAGGCCGGTTGCAGTGTTGTCCACGCCCGCAAAAGCTTTTGAGTCAGCGCTACAAAATATGATTTATAAACAGATACAGAGCCAGCTTTCGGACGCGCAACACGGGTTTCGGCCGGGTTGTAGTACAACTACTAACTTGCTCAGCTACGTGTCCCAGATTATGCCAGTGGTGGACAGTGGGGGCCAGGTTGACGCCGCCTATTTTGATTTTAAAAAAGCGTTCGACGTCGTCGATAATGACATCCTGCTAAGAAAGTTGGCTGGCGTCGGCTTGACTCCTCACTTATTGAAATTCTTTGCGAGTTACATGACTGACAGGCGGCAGTATGTGGAGTACGCCGGACACAGGTCGGATCCTTATGTTGTGAGGTCTGGAGTAAGTCAAGGAAGCAACCTTGGTCCTTTAGAATTTATTATAATGGTAAATGACTTGCCCCAGATTATCAGACATGCAGGATGCTTACTGTTTGCGGATGATTTAAAGTTATTTTTACCCATAAATAGTGCTGCAGATTGCGTCAAATTCCAGAGCGATATAGACAGGGTCGTTTTATGGAGTGAAAGTAACAAGTTATATTTTAACTCATCCAAGTGCGTGACTATTACTTTTTCTCGTGCGCACACCCCTATCTGTCACGACTACTATATCCAAGCCGAAAATTTAAAAAAAGTAACAGAGGTTAAAGATTTAGGTTTAAAATTTACATCTGATTTGAGATTTCGGGATCATATTAAAAATATTTGTAAAAAAGCTTACAGGATGCTTGGTTTTGTACTGCGTCGGTCTCACAGCTTTACGAACATTGGAGCAGTTGCGGCTTTATATAATGCTCTCGTCCGCAGCAATCTCGAATGTAATGCAGTAATCTGGGCTCCGCATGAGGCGAAATACCAGTTAATGATCGAACGTATACAAAATAAATTTATTCGTTTTCTGTATTTACGACAATATGGAGTATATCCTTTTTACCCTCTTATGTATCCCACGTTGTTTGTCCTGGGCATGGTGGGATACAACGAGTTGCAGGTGCGCAGAGAGCTGTGTCTGGCGACATACTTGTTCCGATTGCTGCGGGGGAAAGCCTACAACAGTGTTGTGTTGAGCTGTGTGAGCCTGTACGTGCCCGACAGGTACGTGTGGCGGCGGCTCCGGCCGCGGCTGCTGGCCGAGCGGCGCGGGCGCACCAACCTGCTCGGGAAGGCGCCGCTGACGCGCGCGGTGCGGACCCTTAACCTAGTCGCCGAGAACATTGATTTGTTTTGGTGTTCTCTGACTGAATTCACTAAGTCCACATTGTTCATATTATGTTATATGCGACATAACATCAATTAGAGATATACATATGTTAGATAGATATATAATTATATATGTTAATAGTTGCACTATTGTCTTAGGTTTAGCACCTGTAAAGATAGTTGTAAGTGTGGAAAAAAAAAAAAATAAATAAAAAAAAAAATAAAAAAAAAATACCGGACAAGTGTGAGTCGGACTCGCCCACCGCGGGTTCCGTACTTTTTAGTATTTGTTGTTATACCAGCAACAGAAATACATTATCTGTGTGTAAATTTCAACTGTCTATCACGGTTCATGAGATACAGCCTGGTGACAGACAGACAGACGGACAGTGGAGTCTTAGTAATAGGGTCCCGTTTTTACCCTTTGGGTACGAAACCCTAAAAAACTGATAACTAACGCGAGCAGATAGCGACACTTTTTGGAATGGTTTGCGTGACGCAGCGCGCGCCGCCATATATGGACGTTAACGATGTTTATACTTCATAAATATATTTTATAAATACACTAACGATGGGTTAAGAATTACGGGTGTAAACTTTTGCAGGAAAACTCTTGAAATATTATTTAATAAAAATTAATTTAATAGTATAAAAAAACTGTGACATGACAACCCTAGTGACAAGTGAATAGTAAGCCCGTGAACAGTCATAAATCTAATCAGGGATGGCGCTACAATTGATGAGAGCGTTCCACCGCAGCGGGTCATCCCGTTTAATGGACTATTTCAGGAGACGTACTTACCTAAAACTATACCATATCGTGACAAAAAAAGCGCTGGTGGCCTAGCGGTAAGAGCGTGCGACTTTCAATCCGGAGGTCGCGGGTTCAAACCCCGGTTCGTACCAATGAGTTTTTCGGAACTTATGTACGAAATATCATTTCAGACGCTTTTCGGTGAAGGAAAACATCGGCCTAGTTAGCCAATAAGGCCTAGTTTCCCCTCTGGGTTGGAAGGTGAGATGGCAGTCGCTTTCGTAAAAACTAGTGCCTACGTCAAATCATGGGATTAGTTGTCAAGCGGACCCCAGGCTCTCATAAGCTGTGGCAAAATTCCGGGATAACGCGAGGAAGATGATACCATATCGTGACAACCCTCTACAAGTGACGAGTACGAGTAATAGCCTCAATAGCCATAAACATCTAATCAGCCGGCCTAGCCAAGGTTACAATCGCTATCGCTTCGACAACGAAAAGCATTATGTCTCTCTATTACTCTTCCATATTAGTGCGACAGTGACAGTTGCGTTTCGATCGCTACGGAGCGTAAGCGATCGGCATCTTGGCTACGCGGCCAGAAATGGCGCTACAATTGATGAGAGCATTCCAACACCGCGGCTTATTCCATTTATTGGGCTATTTCGAGAGAGAGATGAAAATGTGCGATCATCTTAATGCCTAATTGCAATTATTATTTACACCTCGAGTATTTGTATTGTAGAGATTTTCAAACGCTAAGTCGAGGCTCTAAACTAAACAAGTCATCAGCAGGAAGCATTCGAGCCGACAAGTCCTACTCTCGTGTTTATCCAGGTCCGGCCAAACAGCGCAATCAACCTCGAGACCCTCGAGTGCACTCCACAAGTTGTGGCAACTTGTGGTTTATTTAATAAGTACATACACTGCAGCGGTATTCGAACTTTAAACATCTGAATTTGATTTGATATTGAAATAAAATTGTGCAAACGGATTATTGCGCGTAGAGTCTGAGCGGAAAGAGAAGTGTTGTGGAATGTATGGGGCCAATGAATTTAACCCGAGAGTCTCCCATTGACCAGAAACACGTTGCAAAGGCTTCGAAACGCGGGGATGTAGGTATTTTAAATTCATTATTTACATACCAATCTAGTTTTATTTCTTGAGTAACTATCGCGGTAACCGAAGACAATATTTAATTTGATGTTTGGAGATACTCTGTAGATATGCAGCACGTTTGTAGCAATTTTAAGTGAAGGAGAGATGCGCTGAATAACATCAAGTCCACATTAAATCAAGAATAAATTATTAGGTACTTACATTTCAGATCTCGCTTCTCGAAACGGCCTGACATCTGACAGTTAAGTTGTTCGAATGTCAGAGGAAAATTAATTACAATAATATTGAGATGTAAACATAGGCAGGGCTAGACTAGGCACAGGCCTTCTATAACCGATTTCTGCTCAAGTTTCTGAGATTTGAATTTTAAAAACGGCATGAAATTATTAGTAGGCAGCAAGGGAAATTATTAGCACCTAGGTTAAAGCTTTAGTAGGTATAGCTTAAATTAGATTTCAATACAGAGAAATATCTGTTTTGTATCTAGTTCTAGTATTAAGTTCCTTAGCCCTTAGAACCTAAAAAATAGGTTCAGATAGCCTATCGCGAGCCACGTTCGACGAGTTGCCTCCTTGTCACACTTACGTACGAATTTAGAAGTGCCACAGAGAGGCAACACGTCGAACGTGGTTCACGGTATGCCCTCTGAACCTATTTTTTTATACCACGTCCCGTCGGTGGCAAACTAGCATAGGTACGGGTCAAATATTGGTGTCGTTAACTTAGCCTATGGATATCTGCAACTCAGGCGGAGTCACATAACACGTTGCCGATCTTCTATTGTATCCTCCTGAGTCCCTGAGGCCTTTATAAAGGATTTAATCTAAATGGAATTTTGAATTACAATGGAATATAATATGGTTCCAAATTCAAAACTGCAATAATGACAAGGGGGACTCAGGAGGATAAAACTATAAACTGCCTTGACGTTGCCTTAATTAATATACTCGTAATTCTAACCATTTTATAGGTACATCTCATTTATTTCCGTAGAAACTCTCACTCACAGTTTATTCACATCTGAATGACCTACCCACCTGTGCGCTGGCGCAGCCATTTCTAACAAGTTGTTTATCCTCATAATATTGTATTAAAACGGCGCGACGACCGGCATTTCTCTATAGCGCGCTTGGTGGTCTGATGCTTTTTACAAAAAAAGTAAATTTTGAGAAAACCGGGGGGATATGATAGATAATAGTAATGATGACACAATATGTTGAATCTTACAACAAAATCTAGTTAAATACTTAGATATAAAATGAGCAATTTATAAAAAAAACATTGTAGGTACCTACATCAACTATATATCGTCAGGTGACAAGCAAAACTCACTAATTACTACCACAAGTTAATAGCCATAATGAACCATATTAATACCTAAATAAGGTTGATTTTTGTTTAATATTTTTTAGTAATTAGTGAGTTATGCTTGTCACCTGACGATATATAGGTTCAATTACTATAGGAAATATCGTCGGGTGACAAGCAAAAGTCACTAAGTACTATCAAAAAATTAAAGTAACAATGCACTTTATTACACTTGTAACACGGTTTATTGTCCAATAATTTCAATGGTGTTAGTTAGTGACTTTTGCTTGTCACCGGACGATATAAATTATCAACTTACTATAGGAAATATTCACGAGCGAGAAAATTCCCCATACAAAAGGGAGAACGTTCTCGAGAAGAGCACAACTCTAGGCATATAGATGCACAGTAAGCAACAGAAAGAAGAGGTAGGAAACTAGCAATTGACATTGTTAAAATGGTTGAGAATTAATTAAAATATTCAAATCAAAGTTAAAATGGTGTGTCAAACAGCAGGAACAACTCGAGTTGGATAAATTAGCATCTCATCATTTTCAAAAACAGTTTTCTAAATATTGGAAAGGTACTAAGAAGTTGAATAAAAATAAAAGTTTACCTATTAGTATCAATGCAGTTACAGAAACATCTGAAATTGCAAATCTGTTTAAGGATCACTTTAGGGTGACTTCGCCTCTAGGGTCGGTGCAGCGGGTGCGCGAGCGGGGGCCTGCGCGGCCGGGCGAACGCCTCGTCTTCAGTTGCAAAGAAATTAAAGATGCAATTAAGAACATGAAGAGGGGGAAGTCGCCTGGCCACGACGGGCTCAGTATCGAGCACCTGCAACATGCTGGACCGCACCTACCGCGAGTGCTGACCTTGCTGTTTAATTTATGTTTAAGTCACTCGTACCTCCCACGGGACTTAATGCGAACACTGGTTGTGCCGATAGTGAAGAACGGAACAGGAGACATAGCGGACAAGGGTAATTACAGGCCTATTTCACTGGCTACGGTAATAGCGAAAGTTTTTGATAGTGTGCTGGACCGGCATCTCAGTAAACACACTAAGCTCCACGATGCACAGTTTGGCTTTCGTGAGGGTCTGTCGACTGAGAGTGCTATACTGGCTCTAAAAAACACAGTTAAGTACTACCTGGACCGTAAAACCCCTGTGTACGCTTGTTTCCTGGACCTGTCGAAGGCTTTCGACTTAGTGTCGTATGACGTCCTGTGGGGGAAGCTCGAGGATGCGGGTGTCCCTGCCGAGCTCATAAGCATACTGTCGTACTGGTACCAACATCAAACAAATAATGTTAAATGGGCAAACTCGTTGTCTGACCAATATGGACTTGAATGCGGGGTAAGGCAAGAGGGTCTAACTTCTCCTAGGCTCTTTAACATTTACGTGAATCAGCTGATCGAGGAACTCAGCAGCACCTATGTTGGATGTCATGTGGTCGGAGTTTGTTTTAATAACATAAGCTACGCAGACGACATGGTGCTGTTGGGGCCCACGATTGGGGGTTTGCGTAAATTAATTGCGATCTGTGAGACCTATGCTGAAAAGCATGGGTTAAAATACAACTCCAAAAAGAGTGAGCTCTTGGTATTTAAAGGCAAAAATAAGCCGCCAGCAGTTATTCCTCCAGTATATCTCAATGGCTCGCCATTGCAGAGAGTCTCGCAATTTAAATACCTTGGGCACATTGTAAATGAGGAGTTAAAGGATGATGGTGACATCGAAAGAGAACGAAGGGCTTTGTCTGTAAGAGGGAACATGCTGGTTCGCAGATTTGCTGGCTGTTCACTTGAGGTCAAGGTCACGCTTTTTAAGGCATACTGCCAAACTTTCTACACCAGCAGTCTGTGGACCAACTATACCCAAAGAGCGTACAATACCCTTCGAATATTGTATAATAACCTGTTCCGGGCGATGGTGGGGCTTCCTCGTTACTGCAGCGCGTCAGGCATGTTTGCCGACGCGCACATTGATGACTTCTATGCGCTTATGCGCAACAAAGTCGCGTCGCTCATCAGACGGGTTAGGGGAAGCCCCAACAGTCTCCTACAGGTCGTGGCCGGGAGGCAGGACAGCGCCGTGCTCGGCAGGTTTAACGAGCTGCATGCTCCGATTGTACGTGCGCCTCGGTGAACCGCTCGCACGGCTGTCATGCAGGGCTTTTAGTTTTAGATTTTTTGTTATTAAATTAAGTAATACTAACTCATTTTAGTTGTAGTACCTATTAGTTTAGTATTAATAATTTTAGTTTTTAATTTTAAGTTGTAATTTTAGTTTATATTTGTTATTTTAAGTACGTACTAACAATACTATGGACCTTGTTGTCTGAAAATAAACGCATTTTATTTTTTATTATTATTTATTTATTTATTAAAAAAAATATATGTACGTCACCTTAACGGTATTTTTATCATCCAATAAACACAAAATTCATCATTTGTTACAACAAGTTCCTGGAACTAACATTTTTTATTGTAATTAAATCGTAATTTCTTGCAGATTTCGCAGTAGTCGGTTTTTGTTCTCATTTTCTTTATTTTGGGACGGGATACTCCCCGGAGAGTGTTAAGATGTCACATTTAATTAAATACACTGTTGATAGCGGACGGGTGGCCCCTTGTTAAGAATAATTGGCGAGAATTTTTATTCATCGGTGACTAGGTATAATAAATTGTAATATAGTTTGATTGCCCTTGTGATAAGTATAACTACTTGCTTATATGTATACCATCAACTTTATAGTAACGAGTACCTACTGAAACTCTTGGGTACACTATAAAAAATATAGTACCAACGGACTTAATGCCTATTATAGTATTATTTGGTATTAGGTATCTAGCTAATCTAATACCTTTAAAACGAGCAATTCTTGTTTATTTATATACCTATATTTCGGGGATCTCGGAAACGGCTCTAACGATTTCGATGAAATTTGCTATATGGGGGTTTTCGGGGGCGATAAATCGATCTAGCTAGGTCTTATCTCTGGGAAAAAACGCGCATTGTTGAGTTTTTATATGTCTTCCGAGCAGAGCTCGGTCTCCCAGATATTGTTTTATAGTTTACGAAAGGCAATTTTCAAATAGTTGTTTTTTTATCATCCAGGTATCCGGCCACCGCAGAAGACACAGGCGACAGGGCGCCGGGCAGTACCTACCAAATTCATACGTGATCCCAGGAGGGGAGGGTAGTGAGAAGGGCTGGAGCCCGTGGGGGAATCCCAGCAACTGCTCGCGGCCCTGTGGCGGCGGTGTTGCCAGCCAGAAGAGGATATGCCTCATAGAAGGGTAAGTTCGAGGCCCTAGAAGAGTTAAAAGCCTGGAAATGCGCCTGATGTGGCAATGATATTGGCAATTTGTTATGCGGCAAGATTTTATTATAGTAGCGGAAAATTAAGACACTTTTATGTTAATTAACAAGACGTTAGAGTTGTACAGTCGACGTCAAAGATATGTTTACACACACTTTTCCACCTCACTCCTTTGTAATAAGGCGAAAAATATAAACATACCATTGTAAAACTGTACCATTTTAAAACCTGCGCTCATAACCAAATACGCAACGCACATACACAACAAAAACATTTACTTAAAATACCGAGTTTGTGTGTATGACTTTAGAAGTGAGCGTATTAAGGGCCCTGGGGAGGGAGGCGCATTTTTAAAATGGTTAACGTCTACGAGACCTGAAGTTCTTGAGTAATTGGATATTCACTTCTTAAGGGTTTTTGGCTTTTACCCCTACTTCATCTCATTTTCATCAGTCCTTGAGCGAACTTTGTATTTTAACAGCACCTCGAACTCCTAGTATAATAAAAGAGCAATTCCAGGTCTGGCGCGAGCTGCACGGGAGGAGACACAAAGTACTTCTCGTGCAACACGCAAGATTGCCCCGAGCAGAGCGACTTCCGCGCTGAACAGTGCGCTGAGTTCAACGACAAAGCCTTCAAGGGGACCAAGTACAGGTGGGTACAATGTCACTGGTCTCATGTGAACAGGATAGGCTGTGTCATGTCATGCATGCAGGACTGTCTTGAGATGAGCGACTTTCGTGCAGAATAGTGCGCTAAATTCAACCAAGTATAGGTACAGGTGGGTACAGACTTTCAGAGTCATTGGTCTGATGTTAACTGGACAGGCGGTGTCATGGAGTACTGCGATGGACTATCGTGCGGAACAGTGCGCTGAATTTAACGACAAAACCCAAAGGGGACCGAGTACCTACAGGTGGGTACAACGTCAGTGGCATCATGACAGTGTCATGACTTCAGCAGTTTCAGCAGCAGTGAGCACTTGATCCGCTTCCTTTTCTATCGTGATTTTATTCTGAGTAGGTAGCTATCCTTAAGTTTAGTCTGAATTAATTACATTCAGTGAGTTTTTTGAAACTCTGTACTTTGGTACAGATTATTTTTGTCAAGTCATACAATACAATATTTAGGTAGGTACTTTTGACATTAGAATAAGAAACGATTGATTTAGTTTAGTTGATATTTTTACTAAAATAACCTTTCATCCTGACGACCGGTCTGGCCTAGTGAGTAGTGACCCTGCCTGTGAAGCCGATGGTTCTGGGTTCGAATCCCGGTAAGGGCATTTATTTGTGTGATGAACACAGATATTTGTTCCCGAGTCATGGGTGTTTTCTATGTATTTAAGTATTTATTAATATGTATATATTATATATATCGTTGCCTAAGTACCCACAACACAAGCCTTATTGAGCTTACTGTGGGACTTAGTCAATTTGTGTAGTAATAAGATAAGATAAGATAAGATAATATTTATTCATTAAAACTTATGCTAATTTGATTTATACAATGGTAATTATACAATTTATACTTGAATACTAGTAATTCATGGATTCAGGTTAAGATAGGTACAGATCAATTTAACAATATTAATACCGATACAAATATGTATTTTCTAAACTCTAATGGAAATTTGAACAATACCTAAACTAAGTAAACATTTACTTGTATCTTAGGTATGCACGTTTTGTAGGTCAGTGTATAAGTGGGGAAGTGCTTACCAAACAAGATGATTATTTATTTATAATAACAATAAACTATATGACTATGACTATATTCTACTCTTTAGAACGTTAAATGGTGACATACTTAGCAATTAGTTTGTACAACACACATATAAATCTTTCTTAACTTCTATGTGACTATTTCTAGTAGTCTTTCTGTGTCCTATAATATTTATTTATTTATCCTCAGTTGGGTACCGTACACGAACGGTCCTCGGCCGTGCGAGCTGAACTGCATGCCGAAGGGCGAGCGGTTCTACTACCGGCAGGCGCCGAAGGTGACGGACGGCACGCGATGCAACGACGAGTCCTTCGACGTCTGCGTCGATGGCAACTGTCAGGTAACTTTATAACATTCTTCACACGCTTCATTTTGTAGGTAAATAGGTTTTCTGATGGATCAAGTCCCTAGAGCGAATCAACGAGGATAATGACAGCCGCGACAACGTTAAATAAGTTCCGTCAATGACAATCACTCTGAAATTTGTGCAAACTAAAGGATGAAGCCCGCAAAGCTGAAATGGGACTGGGCAGGGCACATCTGCCGAATGCACCCAGAACGCTGGGCTAAAGTATCCACGGACTGGATCCCACAGGATGGATCTCGGGGCAGAGGAAGACCCAAACGGAGATGGCGGGACAACCTAGATACATTCTGTGTGGAGTGGCGGGAGTGTGCATTAGACAGAGACAAGTGGCGGGAAAGAGGGGAGGCCTTTGCCCAGCAGTGGGACACACTAATAGGCTAAAGAAAAAAAAAAAAAAAAAAAAAAGGATGAAGCAAGTTATATTGGGTATTCAGAAGCAAAGATTACGGAAATTTTCTGATGTGATGATTTTTTTCGTGGTAAAATTTTCCATATCTATGAAGGAAATTTTGTCTCGATTTTCAGAAATTTTCCAGCTTTTTGGAAACTCTAGAAAATATCTGTGCTTACAAATTAACTAATTGAATATTATTTTAGCCGGTGGGCTGCGACATGATGCTGGGCTCCAACGCTCGTGAAGACAAGTGCCGCGTGTGCCGCGGCAACGGGACCAACTGTCACACCAACGCCGGCCTTATCGACAACCAAGATTACACCCAAGGTACTCAACTATACTTGATTAGTGTTTCTTATCCGGTGGTCCGCGGACCACTGATGATCTCTGGTAGTCGTTGAATTATGTTTTTTTTACAACCATCCGTCGTATCGGCTTCCCATTCGAAATTTCCAGATTAGAAACTCTTTCCCATTTCACTTGTCCAACTGTTTTGGTAAATGTATGTTCCTTTGAGAAGATATTGAAATGTAACCAAAGAGTAGTATAATACACGGTGTAACATGAGAAAACCGAATAATTTTAACCACGCATTTCTGAGGTCAAAAGAAGGAAAAAATGTAATATGCTGTGTTTAGATCAATTTCGACACAAAAAAATTTTTTTGTTGTGTTTTTTTAATTTTTTGAATGTATTTGTTCATAAAAAATAAATGTTATTGGTAAACTTGTCACTTAAAATTGATTTTTACTTTTATTTTTCGTAAAACCTACTTTTTGCAAAGTGTTACTTGGCACTTTTTGACATCTATCAATAAGGAAATTTAGACTACGTCCCATAGCTGCAACATCACCATCAAAAAGGCCTTTTACACTATGTAACAATAAAAACTTGTTTTTTTTTAATTAATATTATCTCTGAAACTAGGCGAATTTCAAAAAAGTTTATACGACATTTTTGTCTCTAAATATGATCAGGAATACGCTGTTAAAATTATTTGGTTTCCTCATGTTACACCGTGTATATAGGACATGTAACACAATATTTTGTTTTGTTTTTCAGGGTACAACGACATTCTTCTAATACCCGAAGGAGCAACAAATATTATTATAGAGGAGATAGACAAATCCAACAATTATCTTGGTAAGTCTTAGCCGAAGCACTTTCTCTTATCCTACTTTTAACTACTCGTATATGTACCTATATTACTTACACTAGTTTGCTAGAGACAACCAATCCTGTAAGCAGTAGCTGAGAATTTTTAACACTCTTTATTGCGCCTACCGCTGTAACGAGATGATGTTATTTGGTTTTTAGCACATTTCACTATCTGACCAGAATTTGTTCCTAAGTTTTGATCACAAGATCTTGTTTCCAGCTCTCCGATCAAAGAAGGACAACAAGTACTACCTGAACGGCGACTACCAGATAAGCTTTCCTCACACGATGCAGATCGCCGGCGTGCCGTGGCATTACGAGCGCAGCGTGCAGGGCTTCGCGGCGCCTGACAAGCTGCGGTGCTTGGGACCCATCAACGAGCCACTTTACCTCTCGGTAATACAACTACTAGAATATTTTTTGGATATCGTGGCAATGTCCTGGCGTCCTGTGGAATCCTGGCCGTACCAATGAGTTTTTCGGAACTTATGTACAGAATATCCTTTCATATTTACCACTAGCTTTTCGGTGAAGGAAAACATCGTGACGAAACCTGCATACATAACGCGAAGAAATTCAAAACTGTATGTGAAATTCCCAACCCGCATTGGGCCAGCGTGAGGACTATAGCCCAAACCCTCTCATGCTTGAGAGGAGGCCTGTGCCCAGCAGTAAGACGTATATCGGCTAAATTATTATTATTTTTTATCGTGGTAATGTAGTATACTAACAGCGTCTAACGGTTCTTAAGCTTGTACTAAACTTTCACAAACACCTTGGTTTATCAACCAACGACTGCACTCCACCACCATCCATCAGCGCCCGCGGTCCGCTTTTCATCAGGCGGGCCATATTAATTGTTTTGTTTGCTACTAAAGTAAAACAAACACTATTGAAACTGATCACTGATCAGCGCAATGAGTTAACACTGGGTTGATGATCACTTCTTCCGTAGAATCGACGATAAATACATGGTGGCTAAGAAATAACTGCATTCCCGTTGCCTAAACCCCCCTGGCATGACATGACATGTCATTTTCTTAAAGCCCCTAGTTTCTCATGCAGTGTATCGATTACACATATGTAACATGCGTGTTCTGGTATCCAGCTGCTCTTGCAAGAGACAAACGTGGGCATCAAATACGAGTACAGCATCCCGAAAGACCTGGCCCCACCGACCAACGCCACCTACACCTGGACGCACGAGGAGTTCTCTCCATGCAGCGTTACTTGCGGCTCAGGTATGATAAAAACACAACACTGAAAAAAATATGATTTATCGAGCATGCATTAAAGTGATTTCATTAAGATTAACGGCTAATACAATATCAACTAATGTACGTTCGTTCATACGTAACGTACAAACAGTAAACTTTACTGCTTGGTTCGATAGGCTCATATGGAAGTGTTTAAATCATTAAACGTTAATGCAGTTTCAATTGTTTTAAACGATTTTTTTCTCAGTGAACTCAACCAACACAACAAAATGCAGACTCTCAATTTGTGCAGAAACTTGCTATATCATGAACCTTATTTTGACAGAAGAGGTATTATTATGCATTATAGTGTATTGTTGCAACCTTTAACTAAACATTATCATAACGACTCATCTCGACAGATGTTTTAAGCAACGATCTGTAAGCGAAAGACAATGTGGTTCATATGACTAAATAATCTCGTGACTAGATGGAAATGGAGATTGTATTCTCTTCTTGGTCTTGAGTTTCACACCCTTGTGATAATAGTAGCTGGCATAATAACTCATATATGATGATGATCGAATATTTTTCAAGGTTTCCAAACCCGCAACGTAACCTGCCGCACGCGCGACGAGCTAGAAATTGTGGACGAAAGCCTCTGCGACGCAGGGCTCCGGCCCATCGCCAACGAGACCTGCCAGCTGGCCGAGTGCATGCCGGAGTGGGTGCCGAGCCCATGGGGGCCCTGCTCCAAGCTGTGCGGCTCCGGCGGTTCGCAATCGCGCTCCGTACAGTGCCAGAAGATCATCTCTAACGGGCAAGTCAAAATAAACCTTTTATTCCATGCAGTTCCTATAGAACCTCAAGGTTGAGGGTGGCCAATATAGTCACTGTCTTAGCTTTGCATAAAAGTGGTAACATCTTTTTGGAGTTGCACTTTTAAAAAGTCCTTACCTGCATTAAAAGTCAGGCCACACCGGAAACAT
Organism: Cydia splendana; assembly: GCF_910591565.1. Taxonomy (NCBI): domain Eukaryota; kingdom Metazoa; phylum Arthropoda; class Insecta; order Lepidoptera; family Tortricidae; genus Cydia; species Cydia splendana. The sequence continues at coordinate 13,193,922 of NC_085977.1, read as the reverse complement.
ATAAGGTAAACGTACTAGTGCTCGACATTGCATGCTAATGCCCAATAGATGATACGTTGCTATCACCTCTATTAACAATGACTTAAATTTCAAGATGACATGTACTGGGACCGCGTCGAGCACCAGTACGTTTACCTTACACCACGTCTGTGTCTAAAGCTTGTATGAGTTACAGACGGCTGCATATAGTGTGTCTATACACCGTGTTTTTTTTGATTTCCGTTAATTTCAAGGGTGCATACCTGAGCTTAAATCAAGTAACTTTCCCAAAGACACCGATATTCTAATTAACTCCATTTCGAAGATAATCAATATTTTATTTTTTTCCTATAAGGCCTCTACAAGCTTGTACACTTGCCTTAAGGCCGGTTTACATATTGATTAAGCCCTTGCTACACGGTCGCCGACAAGCCTTCTAACCGTCTGACCTTGGTCTGTCCTTGGCCAGTTTTGGTCAAATTTTGTTGGAAACAACTGTCTACACGGTCCGGGACGGACCAAGGCCGCGCGGTCTGAAGGCTTGTCGGCGACCGTGTAGCAAGGGCTTTAGTGTTTAGAATGAGTTCATACATTTGCTACTAAACTTAAGTAAAATCTCGGTCGATCGATGTTCGAATTGACATTGATATGTCACAGATTTCAATTGTTTGGTTTAGTTAAATGTAATGCCCGTGTTACAACAACGCTATATGCTACATTTAATTACTTTTTAATATAATTTTTTCTGAAAAAAAAAGCAAAAAAAAATTTTTTTTTTTTCAAAATTAACTATGCCATTTAGTTTTCTTAAACGTACTTAACCATACCCCGAAGTTAACGGAATTCAATAAAAACACGGTGTATGCACTATGCATCCAATGTACCTACCTACGCTTTATCTTATACCTTCTTATATGCAATTTGTCCAGCTTAAAGCTAATAAGGTAAACACTGAGATCTTAATATCTCCCTCTATTTTGCTTAGCTAAGTGTGTATAGTGTCGAGCTGCTATTTTAGCTTTAAGACGTTTTGGGATTTTATTTTAGGTACCCATCGATAGTGGACGAGAACCAATGCTTCAGACGGCTGGGCGACAAGCCCGAAGAGCACCAGAAGTGCAACGTCAACGCCTCCTGCCCCACATGGTTCACTGGACCCTGGAAACCTGTAAGTGTATTCTCTAATGAAAGCTCAAGTACTTGTTTTGACGCAGTCCTGGCGGCTTAGCACGGTCGCGTGTTTATCCCTTGTCACCATGCCTGTCACGTTCTAACAAGTACGTAAGTGCGAAAGGGACGCGCATAGTGATAGACGATAAAAATGGAACCGTGCTGCGCCCACTGATTTAAGATTTTTTCGCTTTACAGCAATATTATATATGGTACTTTTTTTTTTGCCAAATCAAAAAGTAATTTACTGTATTAGATTAATAAAGCCTAAGAAACCATCTTGAAGATTTAAATTTAAGGCACAGTCAACTTTATGGCTAACCAACTTTTCTTCCTCAGTGCGACAAGCTGTGTGGAGACGGCAAGCAGACGCGCCAGGTGGTCTGCCACAGGAAGACCAACGGCCGCGTGGAAGTCCTGGTAGACGAGAGCTGCGAAGACGAGAAGCCTGATGCGGAGCAGCCCTGCAATATCCACCCGTGTGATGGTATCGACTGGGTTATATCCAACTGGACCGGGGTGAGTACCTGCTCATCATTATATATTTGGACACTATCGTACTTTAAAATACACGCTACTTAGCTCCCCGAGTCCGCTCCACGCTCTTAAACATGTTACTTCACTTACAAAACGGCCCTTGAAAAGCAAACATTATTTTCATCCCACTGCTGGCAACTTCTTCAACCCCCACGCTGATTTAGGATACCTAGTACTAGTACCTATGTAATAGTTTAATTCTGTTAAAGCTGTTATTAAGTTAATAGCCCGCATTAGTCATTACCATAATTTGTTGTAATATAACGACTATTAAGACTTATAGATGTCCAGAAAGAGACGTGAAAATTACATTCATTTAAGGATTTTTCAAGATCGTAATTGTAGTCTGTATAGCTTTAGCGTACAATCTTGGGACCCCAACCATACTAGCTTGTCTAAACTAGGTAATTTAAATCTTTTATTCCAGTGTGACTCCTGCGTGTCAAAGTACTACACTCGTGAGGCGCTGTGCGTGACGAAGGACCGTCAGGTTGTGGACTCGAATCTGTGCTCGTACCATCGCAAGGCAGAACTGCAGAAACCGTGCGACGAGTCCACACTGCCTGCCTGCGAGTCGCAGTGGTATGCCACACAGTGGAGCAATGTGAGCAATTTCCTCAACACTCTTATTTTATCCACTGCAATTTTAAACTGAAATGTTTTGCAGTCAACACAAATAAGTTCTCAGTGCTACGTTACCGTCAAGCTATCAGCCAATTTGGAATTCAGAATATTTGTAAAGAGCTATATAAACAATCTCCCACACAACTTATCATAAAATTCACTAGGTAGCTTCACAGTTTATATCTAGACAACATGGTCGATAGACAAAATTATCCTTACACGGATGATTAAAACACGTTAAAGCACCGTTTACTCATTATAATTGTATTGTACCTATCACAAAAACGCAATCCATAAGACACGTCACTTGCGTATACGTTAAGTTCCGGCTTGGTGACCAACCCATAAATTTTCAGCACAATGTAACATCATTCGTTGGAACACCATAAAATAATGTCTTGTCTTTCTACCCAGTGCTCAGTAGACTGCGGCGTAGGCGTGAAGACTCGCAAGGTGTTCTGCGGGTTCTTCGACGGCGGCTCCGTACAGCAGGTGGACGAGGCCAAGTGCGACGCGGACTCCAAGTACAACGACACCACGCCGTGCGAGGTCCCGGCCGACAACTGCCCCGCTATATGGTTCGCTGCCAACTGGACCGAGGTGGGTCTTGTTAAACTTGTCTGGAGTGGCCTACAGGTCTGCCATGCTATGGCCGAACTCGTACAGTGTTCCGCGGGTTCTTTGACGTCGGAGCAGTGCTCCTGCACTCGACCTCCTGGTCGACCAGGCCAAGTACAACGACACCACGCCGTGCGAGGTCCCGGCCAACAACTGCCCCGCTATATGGTTCGCAGCCAACTGGACCGAGGTGGGTCTTGTCAAACTTGTCTGTAGTGACCTATAGGTCTGCCATGCTATGGCCTAAATCGTACAAATGCCCACTGGACCGAGGTTGGTCACAGGGAATATTTTTGCCCGACGAGACGACGTTTCAAGTGCAAAAATCGGAAAGTGGGCTCTAAAGTAGCAGCTGATGACGCAACCCAGATTTAAACACTAAGATGAGAAAGAGAAGTAAACCGGCTTTTACATTTATAGAGAGTATGCTTTATTTAATTTAAAAGAATTCGAATGGTTCATAGTCTAAACAACCCAATACTTACTTTAAGATAATTGTTATTATGTTACAGTGCACGAAAGAGTGCGACGGCGGCGTGCAGTACCGCAAGGTGATGTGCCTGAGCGGCGGCAACGCGTCCACCTCATGTCCCGAAGCTGAAATGCCTGACGAGGAACAATCCTGCAACCCTGAGCCTTGCAACATAGGTATGTTTTAACGGGTTTACTTTTAACAGTTTTGAATGATTCACGGTTAGTTTCACTAGACATATCGACCGGTACCCCCGGGACCCGTGAACAAGATGCACGTAACTGCGTCGAAATATCGGGAGCACGAAAACTCACGGTTCATATCCCGGTCGATATAAGTCTAGTGGGTTTACTTTTGTTGTTGGTATCATTACATCTTTAAAAAAATCAGATGACTTTTGGCAAGGGTAGAGTAGAAACCTACCGTTGACTCTAAATTCTCTAAGATTATAATTATATCCTTTTATTTTCTAATATCATCTTTAGGCAATCTATGATAGTAATCTGTCCTTCATGCACAATTGCCATACCAGCTATTGAAAAACATTGACATTGAAATCCAACATCTTTTAATATACAAGAATGCATTTTTCCGCGCTATTTTTAAAGACGAGCTGTTGTCCGTATCATCGACGACTGTGATGGATGATGACGATTTACCCGACTGCGAAGAGGAAGAGGAAGAGGTTGGCGCAGAACTGCTGACCAGCACCTCGGTATGTACTCCATGACAAATCATACTGTCAAAGGTTCTTTGATTTTATAATGGCTGTTTTCTAATTCAATATGTTTTTCAGGTCAGTGATATGATGTTCAGTGACGCCTCATCTACAGCAGGTAATATTTGAGTTATTACGTATGCTACATGATTTTGGATATGGCAAGGTAAAGAATTTACGCTCAAATTACAGTTTTTCTCTATTTACAGAAGGTTCCGGGGCCACTGAAACGGAATTCGACTTCAGCTCTTTCTCAACTGTAACTGGATCAGGTATGTATGGGCAAATTTGTGACATGATTTTTTTAACTCTTCACACCAAATTTTCATTCAGATAGATAGGTATTATGAGTAAAACTTGTATCAAAACGTGCAGGAAAAAGTAACGCACGTAGCATTTGGTCTTTATTTTTCTTTTCCTATTCATTGCGAGAAGAGTTTTAGCAGCTACACCATTGATATTGACGATTCTTTACTTATGTTTTTAGATATCACTGAATTAGGCTCTGGCGAAACTGACTTCACCACAGAGTCTAACACTGGATCTACGGGTACGGGCTCCGATTTGACAGAGGAGACTGGCTCAACAAGCTCGACTGAGACTGGAGAGACCTCAACACCGGGCTCCACAGACACCGGCTCAACAGTCTCGGGCAGTGGTGAGTACTATACTAGCCCTCAACCAAACTGACGACCGGTGAGAGAGATAGTGATATGACCTCGGTCGTCAGTTTGGTCGAGGGCTAGTATAACGTAGATCCAATATAAAATAATCATGAAGAATATGAGAATATCAAATATATTTGGCGTCCCATTTTAGTATTACAATTTAGACTGTCATTATTTCCTAGAGTTAGACCAAGACAAGTCTACAATGATTTTGATAGCACACGCAGTTCAAGTGTTATTTAAAATGTCAAACCTCTATGAAATTATGACGTATAAATAACACTTGCACTGCGCGTGCTATTAAAATCGTTGTAGACGTATCTTGGGCTAGCTCTATGAATCTTATTTATAATTTGACTAATCTACTGTTCTCGTTTGATGATGTTTACACCAATTAGTGGTCATTCAAACATATTTTCAGATACCACTGGCTCGGGCGAAACTACGGAAACGTCGTCAGGATCATCAGGCTCAGACTCGACCGAGGGCACGGGCTCCACAGTGGCCGGCGAGACCACGACGCCGGGCTCCACGGTGTCTGGAGAGACCACAGTGTCAGGATCCACGGACAGCTCTACTGGAGTTTCGACCAGCAGTGAGTACCTACTGTCTAAAATATAGGTAATAGATGTAATATTTAATTCAAAGTGCATCAGGCTCTATTCTAAGGGCGTCAGAAATACTCAAACAAATTAAACCCGGGATAAAATTTGAATGATAATACAAACGTACCTATTTATTATAGGTGACACCTCTGCCTCGGAGTCTACCTCTGACTCCAGTTCAACGGTGGCCGGCGAAACTACAACAGCCGGCTCCACTGTGGCCGGAGAGACTACAACAGCTGGATCCACAGTCAGTGGCTCAACTGAAGTCTCAAGCAGTGGTGAGTAACTATTACAGAGCCAGTTTTTTAGCATTACAGATTGAAATAGTTGGTACTTATCTATTGAAATTATAGACAATGCTCTCTCTATTAATTTAAAAATAACTCATTTATTTACATACAATATATATACAGTGGTACTACTAAACTAAATTAATAACTAGCTTAAATCTAAAATAGGCCCTTGAGGCATTGTACCAAGGATGCTGGCGGCATTTCCTCGCTGTATCGCAATGCTGATACGTTGTGCGAGGTAGCCGCCAGCTCTTCGGTCACCAGTTACGTCAACCAGACGCTTCGCGATTTCTGCGAACAACTTATGCGCGCTGGGACCCCATGGACCTAGAGTTTCAACTCCAAATGGTACAAAATGGTACTCTCTGCCGAGGCTCTTATATTTGTTACGTTTTAGAATTTCGGCGCTTTCCGCCGCTCCGCCCGCTTTTACAGTAGTCCGTTGGAGGTGGGACGGTGCCAGTGTGTCTTTGAAAGGCTAAGAAATTTGCTTACAGATAGAGACAGCATTGTCGATGGTTTCTATAAACACCTACTTTCTCGGTGAGTTTGATACTTATTGTCTGATGAAGGTCGGTGAAAATAGTGCTGCGATATGCGTCGATAATTAGCCGCAGATAATTATTTAATTCATATAATATCTAGAAGTTTTCTTAATTAGAGTCTGAGCACAGTTTTTATGCCAAGTGCTACTCAAGATTACCTAGTGCTACTATCGCAAATTAAGTACCTAGGTCAAAGTCTACTTAAAATTACAAAAATGAATCATGAAAGCAATTTTTCGATTCAGATGCTACCAGCTCCAGCGAACCTACTGAAACGACCTCCGAAGAAACTACGCCTAGTAGCTCAACTTCTGACTCAACGACGGATAGCTCAGAGACCACAACACCCAGTGGGGAGACCACAACACCCGGCGGGGAGACCACTACACTTGGTTCGGGAACGACGACCTCTGTGGCAGGAGAAACTACAACGTCTGGCTCTAGCGAGGCTACATCTGATGGATCCACGGTCTCAAGTGATGGTGAGTAAAAAAATCGACATTAAGTGTTTATAAAATTATGGAAAAGGATACTTAATATTAAATGAATTTTAATAAATGAACAATTGCGTATAACAGGTTCCTAGAACTGTTAAGACTAGTAAACACCAAAAACGGAGCCAACCGGCACCAGTCATGGCGGTGGTTTTAAGAGCACACGAATTTTAATCGATACCCTCTTGTCCACAGGTTCATCTACTAGCCCTGGGGATATCAGTTCAACAACCGAAGGTGGTACTACACTTAGTGGCCCTACCGAAACTGGCGGTTCTAGTGAAACTACTGAAACTGGCGGCTCTACACCTAGTGGATCCACCGAAGTTGGCGGTTCCTCGCCTATTGAAAGTACCGAAACTGGTGGTTCATCTTTATCTACCACGGAGGGTGCCTCCGGCTCGACAGAGGAAGGCTCATCGACAACTACCCAAGCTGGGGAGACTACTCCATCGGGTAGCACAGGAAGCGAAGGTTCCACGGAATCAGGCGCTACAGAAGCCGGTTAGCATTTTTATTATTATATTATATTTCTTTTCCGTAGTCCCAGATTTTGTGCGTGGTGCTTAAGCCACGTCAAAAAAAATACATGACGATTGAACTTTAACGGACTACATCATTTTATTTAGAGAAATTGATAGGTTCGTAATTATTTTCCCATTTTGATGGGTCAATTTCACACCCTTTCTTGGTTGGTTTATAATGTCTACTAAATAACTAACTATAGCTTCTGTACAATAATTACAGGAACCGGATCTACTGACAGTTCTTCATATGGCTCAACTGATGGAACTACCGAATCTGATGAAAGTAGTAAGTACAGTAACCGATATTTTGCCAAAAAGGATACCCCAACAACAACAATAATAATTATTATTACTTACTAATATTTGGCTGAGCGATTCAAAAAGAGGCCTCCGAAACGAAACCGGCGTGGTTAGTCGTCCGAAACACGCTCTCTTAACAACCTGATATTCAATTCACCCATACTTTGTAGGTGACGAAACTAGCCCATTTAATATAACTAATGTTAAAATCTGTTGTACGAAGCAACATTTAAAATAATTTTGTTTTAGCGCGTTGGGACTTGTCTACCATACTGTCGACGAAGTCACCGCGCTGCAGACCGAGGAACAAGCCGGCCAAGTGCGTCTCGAGCAAGTTCGGATGCTGTCCAGACAAGAAGACACCCGCTGGCGGGCCATTCGATGAAGGTAAATTAAATAAATACTAAAATCTAGATATATAGATAGATACGAGTAGATAGAAGGAGTACGAGTAGATAGTAGATGGAAGATAGGTAGATAGATAGATATAATACTCTTTATTGGCACACCTCAGTAAAAGAGACAGCTTAAAGGAAAACGTTTGATTAAAGATAAAGGCAGACAACAACCCACTTACTAAACTGTACCTAGCTTACCTACTTATTTCTTCTCATGTTAAACTTATAATCCTTATTTGGTAGTAATAATAGCTTTCATGTAATAAATTTGTAAAGGACTTGTAACACAAACAAAAAATTTCAATGCTCGATCAAAATAAAATGCCGATTTCACCAAAACGTGATGGACAAGACAAGAAGAGAAGAAAGCACGGTTCACTGATCTTAGGTAAATCCGAACCAACATAACTCAAATTTAAAAAAATTAAAATATAATTAAATTTTCCAGGATGTCCGAGCCCAACCACTTGCAAGGATACCAAATACGGCTGTTGCCCCGACGGCGTGTCCCCAGCGGGAGGCCCACGCAACAGGGACTGCCCCGTACCCAACTGCGAGGAGACCCTGTACGGGTGCTGCAAGTCTGACCACAAGACACCGGCCGAAGGCAATGATCAGGAGGGATGCCCGCCGGCTTGCAAGGTCTCCAAGTAAGTGGGGGAAAATTCTTTTTCACACCTCCTATTCAGAAAAGAGCTTTTTCTTCCCTGCTACGAGGGATCAAAGTGGCACTTTTCCTCCCTGCTAGGAGGGATCAAAGTGGCACTTTTCTGTTCAAGCACATTATTTTTACATTTTTTTGCACATTATTTTTTTAGCTTAAATAATCTGTTTAAGTATCAGATTGTGTCAACACTAAGATTTTTTTATTTTCCTCATAGTTGATGTGAAAAGCAGTATGTGTCAAAATTACACACACGGTATCAAAATTATTTCGTCTTGGGCGTTAACACTTGAATCCCTCATTACGCTCAGGATTCTACTTTAGAATCCCTCACTACGTTCGGGATTCTATTGTACAATCCATCGCTTCATTCAGGATTCAATGTACGCCCTTGACGGAAATATATCATTTTGAGCCCTTGTAACACAAACTACTATAGTGGTTTTTTGTCATACCTACCTATACCATACCACTTTTAAGGTTAAGGTGGAACATTGTATGTACCTAAGCCAGACTAGCGCAACTTTTTGTAACAAGTGTAAGGACTGTAAGGAACAATTCTTCAAGTCGAGTAATAATTAATCTATGAGCATGTAGGTAAGCGGTGCAGCGAAATCCTTATGTCACTGTGAATCATAGACCACCTTGGTCGTGTGGATGTCAACTGCTATTTTCACGGAGTAATTTTCTTCGCAGCACAAGACGTATAGTATACGGTGTACTTTAGTAAATTGTATTGTTTGTCACCATAACCTTCACTTCACCATAAATGTGTTTTGTTATAGGTTTGGTTGCTGCGCGGACAATGAGACTAAAGCGACTGGACCGCATAAGGCGGGATGTCCCGAAACGTCTACAACGACAACAGGTACGAGTACGGCCAAGCCAAAAATGTCATTAACCAAGGTGAAGGACTCAAGGAGAATAAACTAGATAATATGGTTCAATAATTGCTGTGCAAAGTCAGCGACATAATTTTACTCGATATGAAGGCATTTCCGACTCCTATAACCAATTTCGTAGCTGGATCATATAGACTTGATCAAATTGTAATACATATTGTTTATTTTAGAGTCTCCCACGGAAGCAACTACGGGATCAGATGCATCAACAGAAACGGGATCTACAGAAGAAACAACCACAGAAACGACAACCGAGCCTGTTACCGAAAAATGCGAAATCGTCGATGGTTTGTAAAACTCACTCTTTTCCCTGAGGTTGAATTATGAATAAAACAGAAATCTACTGGTTTTGCGGCTCCTAATACTTAATTTTATTTTTTATAGTAACTATATTGAATTTTACTGGCCCAATTTATCCGACCGAGCTTTAGTAGAACAAGTACAGCTAACGTCTTTTGTATGTTTGTTATTAAAGGAAAGGAAGTGTGCCACCCATGCAGCACTTCCGAGTTTGGCTGCTGCGACGATGGCGACACAGCGGCGCATGGACCCAAAAAGCTGGGCTGCTGTCTGCTCACGCCGCACGGGTGCTGCCCCGACAACTACCAGCCGGCGACTGGCCCCAATCTAGAAGGTAAAGGATGTGTGCCACCTTGCGGTACTTCCGAGTTTGGCTGCTGCGACGCTGGCAACACAGCGGCGCACGGACCCAACAAGCTGGGCTGCTGTCTGCTCACGCCGCACGGGTGCTGCCCCGACACCTACCAGCCGGCGACTGGCCCCAATCTAGAAGGTAAAGGATGTGTGCCACCTTGCGGTACTTCCGAGTTTGGCTGCTGCGACGCTGGCAACACAGCGGCGCACGGACCCAACAAGCTGGGCTGCTGTCTGCTCACGCCGCACGGGTGCTGCCCCGACAACTACCAGCCGGCGACTGGCCCCAATCAAGAAGGTTTACGCCCCGATTTACGGGGCGTAGTGGTTGTATGTACTTCAGGGCCAAAAGGTGGGTAGTGAGGGACAGCGTAAGTAGTCAGTTTTGGTTGAATATGGAGATTATGGAGTGAAAAACTTTTAAATGAAATGAATATTTTTATTTCAGGCAACTAGTGGCCCATACATAAATACCTTAAAACTAGCATACATATTATAAAAATATATTTTAAAACTAAACACTACAAATCACATTATGGCTGCGATGCATTACGCAACCCCGCCGTGTCAGGGAGCCGGCCGCGGAACCGCCGGAACTTGATACCCTTCGGCCAAAATTCCTCCTTGGTGAAGGTCGCTAGATGTTCAGTCGGAACGCTCACCACAAACGAATTAAAATTCGCATTGTGTCGAGATCCCAACTTCACGACCCTCAGAATGAATGCGGTCTTCGTTTTCACATACTTTCCGATGTCATCGACCTTCGTAAGGTAATGTAGACGGGACACATACAGCAGCCAAGTTCCAGGATGCCAAATTACATACACCAGTGCTGTTTTATCTTTGAAATGGATCCTTGCGGGACTGCAATGCGTCAGAGCACAGGTGTTGCAAAATGAAGAGACGTTCAGCACATATGTTCGCGGCACTGTAGTAGAAGCTATTATATTACGGAACTAAGGAAGCCGTTTTTCAATTGATATAATATTTCATTACGTAAAAGGTAAAGGCACCTTACGTGACCTTACACGAGCACACCTGCTGTATTATTGGCTCAATTTACTATTGGCAATTACTACATTAAAATGTTTGCTTTACAGGTTGTGACTGCAAGAATGCACCATTCGGCTGTTGCCCCGACCAAAGGAGCTACGCCACAGGCCCCAATAACACCGGCTGTGGCTGCGAACATACTCAGCACGGATGCTGCCCTGATAGGTACCACCCCTGGCATTCAACTCCTTTTAAGTTAAAAGTCCATTGCGTACGACACACCTCTTATCGACTGTGACTATCGAAATAAACCTTTTAATGATGCTAGTTTTATTTAAGCGAAAACAACACCGCATTGCTACATATATTGATTAGCAGGGATCGTACATTTTCCAGCGTTTAGGTGCACGAAGTGTTGTTAACGGAATTGGTATAAATAATTTCAACCCTAATGATTAATTAGCGTTTATTACGTTGATATTAACCTTAATTTACGATTTCAGTTGAAATTATCTATACCAATTCCGTTAACACCACGCGAATCGATTTGGTGCAGCGGAGTGGTGTTAACGGAATTGGTATAAATATTTTCAACCCTAATGATTAATTAGCGTTAATTACGTTAATATTAACCTTAATTTACCATTTCAGTTGAAATTATCTATACCAATTCCGTTAACACCACTCTGCTGCACTAAAAATGCTGGAAAATGTACGATCACTGTTGATTAGGTTAATAACAGTTCGAGCACGCGTTCCGTGCATATTCAAGTTGAGGAAGCAAGAGGGTGTCGCCACAGCGAGAGTGTAGGCTCCCTTATATTATAATACCTCAAAGCTCGTCTTCAGAAGATCTTAACATGGAAAACAAAACAAATGTCAAAAGCTGTAAACGCTTTCATTCCTAAATCCCAATTTCTGCCACCAGACACACCGAAGCCACCGGCCCCAACTTCGAAGGCTGCAGCTGCCACACGTACCAGTTTGGTTGCTGCCCCGACGGCAAGACGCCCGCGGTCGGCTTCAACCTCCAGGGCTGCCGCTGCCAGGAGTCCCAGCACGGCTGCTGCGGCGACGGCGTCACGGCTGCCACCGGACCCAACCAGGAGGGCTGTGACTGTGCTTCCAGCAAGTATGGATGCTGCCCTGATGGAGTTACAGAGTCGCAGAGCAAGAACTTTACTGGTTGTGCTGATGCTCCTGTTAATAAGCAAGGTAATTAGCTTAAAAAATCCGTAACGTGCATTCTAACTCCTGGATATTAAAGTCGTGTTCAGATATCTGAGCACCTTGTTTCCTTCGATAAGCTGATGGCTTCTAGACTTTTGAAAAACACGTTTTTCACAGCGGCCTGCGCCCTGCCGTACGTGCAAGGGCCGTGCACCAACTATTCCATCCAATGGTTCTACGACACGGACTACGGCGGCTGCTCGCGCTTCCACTACGGCGGCTGCGAAGGCAACGGCAACCGGTTCGCGGACAAAGCCGAGTGCGAGGATGTGTGCGTCAAACCTGCTCCTAGAGGTAACACTTACACGTTTACATAGGTACATGTTTCTTTTGTATCACTTAGGAGATCAGAATTTCCACTCTTATACATTTCTTCCTGAAGATCATCTCATTTTGTGGTTTTGACCTTTTTTAGGATTCCTTGATACATTCGTAAAATCTTCCTTTCAACGTTCCCATGTTTTCATCCAATTGACGGAATACATGAAGTGAGAGTGAGGCGCTGTTTGTCTGTTTGTGTCCACAAAACTTTATTGCCCACGAACTACATGTGCTTTTTAAAAACCGCACCTCCTCTTAAACATCCATTCTAATATATTGCCAATTTCAGACGCGTGCCACCTACCCAAGGTGAAGGGAAGCTGCACGAATAACCCATCGATCCGGTGGTACTACGACGACACCTACCAGAGATGCCTGCAGTTCCACTACGGCGGCTGTCTCGGCAACGCCAACAACTTCGACAAGCAAGACGAGTGCGAGAAACAGTGCGCGCCTAAACATAACGAAGGTAATATCTATGAAAAAACCGGCCAAGTGCGAGTCGGACTCGCACACGAAGGGTTGCGTACCATTACGCAAAAAACGACAAAAAAATCACGTTTGTTGTATGGGAGCCCCACTTAAATATTATATTATTAATTTCAACTTTTCTGCCCAAGCTCTTTCTACACGGTTACCTACCAAATGAAGCTTCCAGCGCACAAGGTGAACTCGTTAGTATTAAACCATGTAGAAGGTGAATTAAATTTGAATTTCTATTGCTGGCAACAAATCACCCCACTTGGACTGGACGCTAGGTGGGCCACCTTGTGGAACGGGCTTATCTCGCCTTATATCATTAATGCACCCTAAATCGTGGCAAACAGAATAGATGGTATAGATAGAGGGTTACTGTCCATAGTAAATTTTGTAGTCACAGTAAATTTACTGCCATCTATCGACACAAGCGTAAAACAGAAAATTAAAATGTATAAAAATTTCATAAAATTTATATACTTATATATGAATAAATGTTTATTTTTATTTATTATTTCCATATGACTGACCCATGTTATTTCACAGATATGTGTTAAAAATTTTAAATGAGCGCCGCGTTTCTCAAAAAAAAATACATTTCATTCATGTCTTCAAAATATTGACTTCTTGTGCTCATTTTACTCAGAATCTTTTGTACATTCACGCCTCATACATGAAAAAATGTGTCCCAAGATTTCCTTTCCAGATCGTCACATTTTTGTATGAATGATTTTTTTATTTGTATGAACGTGACGCACTGGAAAAATATTTTTTTCTTACAAAATGTTGGGACACATTTTTTCATGTATGAGGCGTGAATGTACAAATGATTCTGAGTAAAATGAGCCCAAGAAGTCAATATTATTTTGAAGAAATGTAAATTTTTTTTGGAAAACGCTCAAATATCAACGTCATCTAGCCGAGCATAGGCCAAAGGTGTGGCGCCATCTATTCGAGAATAACTTTTTCTTGATTTTTAGACGCACGTTTTTTTCATAGACTTTATTAATCTTATACGGAGTTACATATGTCTTTGATCGTGGTAAACTTATGTTAACAGAAGAACAGTGCCAGCTGCCCATCGAAGAAGGCCCATGCGCCGGCACCTTCAGTCGCTGGGGCTACAACGAGACCACGGGACGCTGCGAAGAGTTCCTGTGGGGAGGCTGCGAGGGCAATCCTAACAAGTACGATACCGCATATATATCTGTATATAAATTTATAGGGGTCCCACATCAAACCCGGGGTCGCGGTAAACTTCGACGGCGTTGGCGAGATGACCTTAACACCTTTGATAGGAACTGGTGGGAGACGGGTCAAAACCGGGATACGTGGAAAGGGAGGAGGGAGGCCTTTGCCCAGCAGTGGGACACTCTAGGCTCAACTAAATATAAATAAATAAATTTATAGGGAGCACCACAGTAGCCCTTTTTGGATTCACGCCACATGTTGCAGACTCTCTAACTCTCCTCCACTCCAAAATGCGTAAACTGTAGGGGATAGCATCTGATCCGCCTGCCTCATCATCATCAGCTCGTTGCAGTCCACTGCTGGACATAGGCCTCCCCTAAGGTACGCCACAGAGCCCGGTCTGCCGCTTTATGCATCCAGTCGCTGCCGGCCCTCCTGTGCAAGTCATCCCGCCATCTTGCTCCTGCGACATTTGTGGCCATGCGACATCCGCCTGCCTATTGGTATGAAACTTGTGTGAAGTGTCAATATCAATTTATTAATTCTGACTGATTCCTTACTTGCCTACGTTTTTCTCTGCGCACTCTCACGTATTAACTTCAATAATATCCACGTTCTAAGTGGAGTATTACATTAAATTCTTACGCACTTTACAGGTTCATATCTGAGGCAGCTTGCATGCTGAAGTGTAATCCACCAGGCACTAAGAAACGTGAGTTATCTAATCTACTTACCTATACCTACTTACCTATAAATAGGCGAGGAGTTCAATTATCAACAGTTGCAGTGGCGGATTTGCCTTAACCTTTTGGACGCCAATGACCGACATATCCGCACCGTAGGTTTAACGCCAAAGACCGATCATAGACCACAGAGCCGCATAGACCTACGTGCATATGCATAAAGTTCCATTTCAGTTTTGACACTTCGGTGACGTGGCGTCAGCGCGTCAGCTTTTGTGTTTGACACGGCGTCGAAAAGGTTAAGGCCCAGTAGGCCCGGGCATAGGGCGAAATATTAGGGGCGGCAAATTGTGACTAAAAAATTCCCTGATGAAAACAAGAAATAACTCAAAATGTAGTCAATATGATGGGTGCTGAGAAAGGGGCGACTACAGGGCCTGGGGTCTAGGGCGGCAAAGACTGCAACTGCACAGTAGGTAGTAACACTAAAAACTTATTTCGACTTACAGGCCTATTCGGATTTCGAGATAATCACAAGATCTTGAGACGATTTAGAGATCAACTAGGTCTACATTAGATATCGACTAGATGTGACTTGGATATCTAAGTCATAACTTGTCGTAATCGTTCAAGAGGACCTCCAGAATCGCGGAAACGTCAAATTTGACATATCTATCTTACAAATATCTTTAAATTATCCGTATCGTAACTTGTTGAAGTCTAGTTGAAATCTAATTCATTTTCCGAATCGAGCCGTTACTTTTTAGGCCTTTGGTTAAATGTGCATGAAATTTATGATTATTGATTTTCTTTTTTTTTATCGCACGTTGGTTATGGAATACCTGAACTGTAGATTAGTGGTTATGGTTTTCTAGTAGATTAGTTGCATTTTCTCTATTATGCTAACACATTCTTCTAGCCGCTTCTTATGCTCAATCGTGTTCTGCCGTATTTTACTTCATTTATCCATGTCTATACATGTCTGCCCACCTTATTTATGGGCTCAGGTCTGGTCTCACACTTCACAAATATAAATATCTGTTCACAGAAAATATATAATTGGGTCCTCGTGTAGATACCTAAATACAGACACAGGTTACCTAGGCCATATGTTAACTTGTAGCTCACGTCTAAAAACGCGTATATTATGTGTATCACAATTTACAACAAATTACCTGATCGTTTTAAAGACATGGACTTGAGCATTTCAAAACAAATATAAAAATGTAGTGAGGGATTCTAAAGTATAATCCTGAGCGTAATGAGAGATTCAAGTGTTAACGCCCAAGACGAAATAATTTTGATACTATGTGACACATACTGCTTTTCACATCAACTATGAGGAAAATAAAAAAATCTTAGTGTTGACACAATCTGATGCTTAAACAGATTATTTAAGCTTAAAAAAATATGTGCAAAAAAATGTAAAAATAGTGTGCTAGCACAGAAAAGTGTTACTTTGATCCCTCCTAGCACGGAAGAAAAGTGCTACTTTGATCCCTCCTAGCAAGGAAGAAAAAGCTCTTTTCCGAATAGGTGGTGTGAAAAGTAAATAAACAGCAGAACAAATCGTGAGAGCATACCAGGCGCCCAAAAACCGGGTGGTGATTTTCTAACTAACTCCTATACCGTACAGCTGTGTGCGAACAACCTCAGGACGCAGGCAACTGCACTGAGAACCTTCCGTACTGGTCCTTCAACCGAGACGAAGAGCGATGCGTTCCCTTCTATTACGGTGGCTGTGGAGGCAACGATAACAAATTTACCGATCAGAAACAGTGCGATGAAGCCTGCCCTAAGTCATTTGGTAAGTTTCCATAGGATGTAATATTTCATAGATACGAACGGAGAAAAAAACATATGAACCTGTATATCTAAAGAAAATGCAGAACATAGCTAATTATTTGAGTTCACGTGGTAAGTTTTAGGATTAAAAGTTGTGTGTGTGTGTGGGTTGTGTATGTGTAGCTGGGGAGTGAGTTTTGGCTTGTAGATAATGGGAATGGGATTAATCATGTTCTATGATTATTCTACATTAGTTCACAGCTTGCGTGCATGGTGTTTGTTCTTCTCATATTTCTAATAGATTTTTGTAAACAGCAATTTACTTTAGCGGCTAAATGTTACTCACCTTGGCATGCAATGCATAAAAAATCTTCTTTCCATCTTTTGTTACTTATCTAATTTTAAAAAAATGTTACCATGCTTTATGTAAATACCAATATTTTTATTAAAATTACCTACGTACGAATTTTAATCATAATGATTTGTATATGCAGTGAAAGACAAGTGCACACTGCCGGCGTCACCCGGAGAATGCAGGCAGTTCCGCTTGCGCTGGTTCTTCGACACCAAACACCAACAGTGAGTTTAAGTTACACTAGAATCTGTGCGGAAAAAGAAGAGGCGTGGAATATATTGGGCCGATTGGGCCCGTTACATTCCACGTCTCTTGTCTTTCCGCACAGACTCTATTTTAAATTACTTAAAAAACGAACAGTTACAAACTTAACTTGTAGATTGTATTTATGGTTTTCTCAAAATGTGCGGGAACATAAGATAGCCTGGGCTTTAAATTTTAATGGCCGCCGGAATATTTGAGGTTTTTTTATTATGGATAAGCTGCGCCATGAAGAGGGCAATAGGCGTGATATATTTGCCTACTAATTGTGTTGTTGATTGCTAGTCCATGATGCAGTGGTTTTGATACTTCCCGTCTCGTGTCCAGATGTCGCCAGTTCCCTTACGGTGGATGCGGTGGAAACGACAACAACTTCGTATCCGAGGATCTGTGTAACTTGGAGTGCAACCGCCCCGCCACTCCGCCACCACCAACGCAACCTGAAGGTAACTTTCATAACATTGTCGGAGCAGTATCAATAAACGACCCTCGCTGCTCTACGGACCGTAACTTGTTAGCGAACCACTTCTTGTGCCGGAAGAACAAATTATCTACGAGTGGCATTCAACTACTTCTTGACAGAGCAACAGTTTGACGAAGATCAATTGCCGCTTTGCAGTCTAATAAATCAGAGGTAAACTTATCTTACTACACACACGTTCATTCGCAAATCTTACAGCTATGAACTCTAAACCTGCCTGACACGAAACACACGATAGTTCATAACTGACAAGACAACTTTTCGACTAAGGTTTCATTCGCCTTTACACTCACAGAATCGCCTCCGCTACGATAACCCTCAGAGTGAACACTATTGATTAGTGAGGAAACTAGGCCTTGTTGGAGTAGTTGGGACGCTGTACTGTCCCTGTGTAAATTAGAGTAATGTTCTCCAGCGACGTGCCTTCAGCCGACCGACGCAGGCGGCTGCTCGGGCCGCGAGGAGCGCTGGACGTACTCCGCCGAGTCTAAAGAGTGTGTGCCGTTCGTGTACACCGGCTGCGGCGGTAACGACAACAATTTCCCGTCGAAGGAATACTGCGAGCTCACTTGCCGCCCGCCGCAAGGTACCTAACGTAACTAACGTCCTGTCCTGTTGAGGTATCTGCCGCAATTACATAATTAATTGTTTGATGCTCTTGCTCTTCTCGTTCTGTTTCTTGCTCCTGATTGCACTTCAAGGTGAAGGGGGGGAGATTGGATTTGCTTGCGAACGAATGTTTTTATGTTTATTTGATCCTTGTCTCTGTGCCAAACGAATTTGAGGCTTGGGATCAATATAAAAAAAAACTTTCTTGATTTTTCAATGTCTTCTATCACCTATGTCTCAACTAAACTAGGCAGGTAATAATGGTGACGGCTGATAACTCATACCTAAAGCAAGTGATTGACTATCCTTCAACTCAAGGATCTCTAAGCGTTTCTTCTTCTGTGGCAGGCCACACTTACGTGAATGAATAGGCATTTGAGTGTTTCTGTTTGTTCCAGACATATGCGAGTTGCCGAAAGACGTCGGCCCGTGCCGCGCCGCGCACCCGCGCTGGTACTACGATAGCACTAACCAACAGTAAGTTTTTCAACACTCACCTACGCGCACACACTTCAATCGTTGTAACTTATAAATAGAGTCCACAACCTCGTCAAGTTATTCGGGAAGTATGGCAAACTTAGAAGGGACGTCGATCTCTAAGTTAAGTTAAGTTAGTTAGTTAGTGTTAAGTATTCTGAAGCCTCCTGAGACCCAGAAGCAGTTGTTTTTGGTTTTTAACCTTTTGAACGCCGGACGGCGAAGGAATTTGCCGTGCCCCGGACGCCAGGCTATCGCGATTATTCAAGCGAAATTGAACTTTACGGAATCCCGCGTAAGTCCCTATTGCATTGGTGAAGCCGACAGCTTTAGCCATCTTTGGCGTCCTTGGCAAGACTTTCCGATGAAAGGTTAAATTTGGAACCGTTAGTTACTGTATAAAAGTTTAGAATACGTATGTACAAAAAATTGTAGGTACGCGGGGTCTCAGAAGGTGGGTACCTAAGACATCTTCACTTAGATCTACTTGCGTTTCGATGTACCTACATGTGCAAGGAAAGCGTCACCTAAAATTAATTATCTGTCTAGATGTCGTCAGTTCTACTACGGAGGCTGTCTCGGCAATAAGAACAACTTCAGATCAGAGGAGGAGTGCCGCATCGGATGCGTGCTCACGCGAGCGCCGCCAGCGCCACCACCGACCCAAGGTATTACCACAGAGTAACTATTACCTGTCTTTACGAAGGTTTCCAACTCTTTATTTAGGTATTCTACAAAGTTACCCAGCACCATATAGGGGCAAATTTTGACAAATATATGGGCGATTCTCTGTAAGACCGTACACGGCTGTCCTGGACATTAAAGAAAAAACAATTATTTTAGAAATTAAAAAAATTACAGAACAAAAGCATAATAATAGGGATATTGTTATGCTTTTGTTCTGTAATTTTTTAATTTCAAAAATAATTGGGTTTTTAAAAAAACTATATAGCTATTATATATATTTTTTTCTTTATTTCTTTGACGATAATGTTCTTGCAGACGTATGCTCGTTGCCGGCGGAAGTGGGTTTGTGCCGCGCGGCGGTCCCGCGGTTCTACTTCAACGCCGCTTCCGGCCGCTGCGAGCCTTTCACCTACGGAGGCTGCGGCGGAAACCAGAACAAGTACTCACCTATTCATAATACATATTTACAAAAAGTGCAACCTTTTATCAGTATTACTCAGGTAATCTAACCTATTTATAATTATTGTGTTTGTGTCTTTGGTCAAACCACAAACAAAAGGGCTAACCCGAGATATTGTAGTGAAACTTTTTGTTCAATG
The DNA here is from genome assembly GCF_910591565.1 of Cydia splendana. Lineage (NCBI taxonomy): Eukaryota > Metazoa > Arthropoda > Insecta > Lepidoptera > Tortricidae > Cydia > Cydia splendana. The sequence continues at coordinate 13,173,602 of NC_085977.1, read as the reverse complement.
AAAAATAAGAAGAAAGGCACTTTTTCTGCAGCTCTTTGAATCCGTATATGTTTGACTGATTTATTTATTTTGTAGCTTCGAGAATGAGCAGGAGTGCGAACAGCGCTGTGCGCCAGCTCCAGTTCCTCCCCCGGTAAGTTGTGTGAATAAATATTAATATCATCAGATACTTATTATGAAAGGAGGGGATGGTGGACTGAACATCGAATACCTATAGATTACATTATACTTATAATAATATCTGCGAGGGAGTTACCACCTAATAAGATTTATTAGAAACCACCTCCTAAAATGGTTACATTTGGCCAAAAACTATTCATTTGTTAGGCGCTGTATTAAAATCTTTTCTTTTTTTCAATCTAGCGTGATGTTTCACCCGAGTGTCGCGTGGCATCCCTCGACCAATGCCGAGGAGTCGGCCGTATGTGGTACCTGGACCCGGCTAGCGGGCGCTGCGCCCCGCACGACCCGCAGCCCGGCGCGCCCAGCTGCGACCTGCCCGGCATCTTCAGCTCGCCCGAGGCTTGCGAGCGCGCCTGCGGTGACTTCAGAGAGATAGGTAACTGCTGCAGTGTTACAACACCCAGCCCCATGGAGTCGGTCACATATGGTACCTGGACCCCGCACGACCCGCAGCTCGGCGCACCCAGCTGCCCAGTGTTACATGACCCTCCTCGGACCTGGAACCTCTTTTTGGGATTATGGGTGCTGACTTCTTCATTGACGTGACCAGCTGACCAGCCAACAGGTAGTCTTAGCCACATCAACACCAGCTAAGTAAACCTTCGGCTCAAGTGTTGAACTCTTGTAAATAACTAGAAACACAACTGCCAGTAACGTAATATTGTTGTTAATGATTGAAGGAGAAGCTAATTTGGCTTGAGAGCTTTTCATCGTTTTTTTAGCCGCCTACCTATTAGTATATGTAGGTATATGTTCAACCAGCAAGTTTTCCATAAACACGCGATCGGAATGATGTGTCTGTAGTTTCCAACTTCTCCAATCTTTCAAAGTAAACGTGTATCTAGTTATACATAAGAGATCAATGCTCAGGTGACGTGTGCCGGCTCGTGAAGGACGCGGGCCCGTGCAGCGAGCGCCAGCCCAAGTACTACTTCGACTCGGCCACAGGCACGTGTCAGCCCTTCACGTACGGCGGCTGCTTCGGCAGCGCCAACCGGTTCTCCAGCGAGGCCGAGTGCGAGGCCGTCTGCTTGCCTGGATTACCTGGTAAATCTAAAATGATTTAAGTTTTTACTTCATGTCTGCGTTTCACTGTGAAGATATTCCCTTGTGCAAATTTGGTGAAATGTATAAAACGGAACAACAAGCTCGCTTAGCTACTTGCTGAATGCCGTGAAATATTTCTTGGATAAAATTCGATGAAATAATTCAGTTCGAAGTACCTAGTTAACACCAGTGGTTTTTAAACTAACAGTCATCTATCTTTGTCACACTTGATTTTAAGGCAAATGTACCTTTCTTTTCTTCCTCGCGTTATCCCGGCATTTTGCCACGGCTCATGAGAGCCTGGGGTCCGCTTTACAACTAATCCCATGATTTGACGTAGGCGCTAGTTTTTAAGAAAGCGACTGCCATCTGACCTTCCAACCCAGAGGGGAAACTAGGCCTTATTGGGATTAGTCCGGTTTCCTCACGATGTTTTCCTTCACCGAAAAGCGACTGGCATTAATATCAAATGAGTACATAAGTTTCGAAAAACTCATTGGTACGAGCCGGGGTTTGAACCCGCGACCTCCGGATTGAAAGTCACACGCTCTTACCGCTAGGCCACCAGCGCTTGTTTTTTTAAAGGTAAATGTACCTAATGCCAGTAATGTCATAAACTCGATCGATCAATTTGAACGCAGTGTTATGAGGCTCGGAGGTTTAAAAACTCGAGGCTTCATGACTAAATCATGCCTTCTGTAGCTGAAGCAGTAATTAAACTATTTTTAGAAGCCTTCAACTCACAAAACTAAGGGAATGCGATGTCCACAGATCCGTGCAAGTTGCAGCCCAGTGCAGGCAACTGCAGCGAGCAGATCGAGAGCTGGTACTATGACGAGGGCCGTGACGAGTGCGGAGAGTTCTACTACACCGGCTGCGGCGGCAACGATAACAGGTAACAACAATAAAAAACAGCAACACTCACTAACACACACTGCTAGCTACCCGCTAGGCGGGTTCTCTATTCAAAGGCGGATAAACCACGTAATCGGCTACAAGCCTACTTAGCTTACGTGCTTCGTCTAAGAAGAGTCTCAATTGAATATTACAGATGAAATAAGTATTAGAGTGGATTTAATGCGTGAATGATTTTGGATTAGTTAAAATAAGTACTTACTTGTAGCAGGATACATTATATTGATGGCATTGTTGCAGATTCCCAAGTAAAGAAGAATGCGAGGGACAGTGCAAGAAGGGTGGAGTGCCGGAACCACCACAGGTAACTTACACTAATTTCTCAACACTAACAGTAATAACTTTGGCGAATCTACTGACTCAAACCATGCTTGCGCTTATATCGTCTGCTACGTGTCACGGTTTAAGTTGTAAGTGCGATTGTGACTTACACATACATATTCCTTTGGAGAGATTACTTAACTAACGGCCCAACCCTTTTATATAAATACAGATTAATTCGGTAGCTCATTCAATGTTTAGCGTATTCTCGCGCAAAATCATCCAAATTTAAGCAGATTCTTCCAAGCTGTACCGTTGGTTTGCGTAATGGGACTGAAATATTCTTCCATCTAATAGTCAAATTGTTTCTTCCACAACAGAACGAACAGTGCCGCACGCCAGCCTCACTAGAGCCATGCGGCGAGCCGAGCATCGCCTTCTACTACGACTCCGCGCAGGCCCGTTGTGCACCCGCCCCGATCGGTGGCTGTACCGACAACCCGAACAAATATAGCACCGAGGAAGAGTGCCTGAGGAGCTGCGGCGAGTTCAGAGGATTAGGTAAATTAGTAACAACTACCACCACCACCATACTTAGGGCATACTGAAAATTCCTGGACTGGCCACTTAGAAAAAATAAGTCGTCTCATATATCGAATCCAGAAACTTTCAGTATGGCCCACGTACCACTACCATATGATACGTAGGACCAAGATTGGTCCTAATTTATGGTTGTATTTATAACCCGTACTACCACAGAATCAAAGATATGAGATAAAAAAGTAAGTCTTAGTAGATTATCTTCTGTTTTGTCTGATTGTACAATGAAGAAATATCACTCCGTAGGTATCCAAAACTTAAAATCAAAGATTGCTGATTTACAAATCCGACAGAATTCTTCAACACCTCATTGACACACTAAAAATGTGATCTCTTTATGATAAAAAACACGACTAGACTTTTCAACCAAAATGACAATCGTTTATCGACACGCCAATTGAAAAGTAAAAACTTGGACGACAATGTGAACGAAAAGTCATGATCACGAGATCGTTTCCATACATTATTTAAGTAATTTTCATTGACATTTCGTTGAATTTTCTCGCAGACGTGTGCCGCGCGCCGCTTGATCCGGGCCCGTGCCGCACCTCCACGCAGAAGTACTACTGGAACCTTCGCGAGGGCCGCTGCGAGCCCTACACGTACGGCGGCTGCGGCGGCGGCCCCAATCGCTTCTCCAACCAGCCCGAGTGCGAGGAGGTCTGCGGACATCTAGCTATCGGTAAGATTTTGATTCAACTTGTCTTTGACGTAGAAATTGACAATTATTTTAGACTCTTGTAGTTTATTGCATCCCTATTTATTATTTGTTATGGTTTAATGCTAACATCAATCAACTCTTTCTTCTTTCAAAACTAATAAACCTAGAAGTATTTTAGATTAAAATGTGAGTCCGTTTAATCACGCCACTTTAAGAATCCACTACATAAAAGCTGAATCCGAATTACGGAGCAAAACTATATTTAAAACGCACCTTGCGTTGAGCAAAGCTTTTGATGTGGTTGATTCTCAAAAAGGGACTCGCAAAGGCACTTTCAAACGGTTTAAATCTCATGCTTAGTTTGTATCTTCCATACTCTTGAACTTGCTTGTGTGCTTGGCACTTGGCCCGTGTATGGCATGTGGGTCACTGGTCACAGACCCGGCGTGCGGGCTGGCGCCGGCGCCGGGCGCGGCGTGCCCGGGCAGCAGCACCGCGGGGCAGCAGCGCTGGCACCACAGCACGCTGTACGGGGAGTGCCGGCTCTTCGTCTACTACGGCTGCGAGGGCAATGGCAACAACTTCTTGACCAAAGAGGAGTGCGAGCAGCACTGCAGCCCGCCGCCGGCCGGCAACGGTACTCGCTTTGCTCGACGACTATCTGCTTGCATGATAACTGTACTTTCGTGCTCCAATGGGATCCTTGTTGTTCAACGATATTTTAAGTAGAAATGCATGTTATTACTAGCAAAAAGCAGAGCTTTGTAAGGGCTCGCGGAGGTTTTCTACCTTAACGTACCGAACCGGTTGCTGTCCGGTACGCCTGTCTGTTACAGCTTTTACTTTGTCCTTTAAAAACGTGTCCAGACGACAAAATCAAATTGCCAATATCATCCACACGTAATATACAATTTCATAAGTGCATTACATCCTACACGGTCGCCCAGTACTTTTTGTAAGGAACCCAACTGGCTTTCCTACATAATGTTGGGTCAGCGAATTCTTGAATTTATGTTTGCGTCCACTCCACACAATTGATCGAAAAACTATCCCGTCTGGACACCTACTGGCGGTAATCACGCTGCTCCGCACATAAACTAACACACACAATTCCACTAGGTACAGCCAGGGTCCAGCATCAGCTCTATCTTGGGTACTACTCTTCCAAGTTCTCATTAAGACGTGTCAGATGACCAAAACAGCGTGTGCCTATGTTGCACCAAACCTGAGTTCCAATAGGTACAGCCAAGGTTTAGCATCAGCTCTATCTTGGGTACTAATCTCCTAAGTGCTCATCAAGACGAGTCGGATGGCCAAAACAGCGTGTGCCTATGTTGCAACAAACCTGAGTTCCACTAGGTACTGCCAGGGTTCAGCATGAGTTCTATCTTGGGTACTGTTCTCCCAAGTGCTCATCATGACGAGTCGGATGTCCAAAATAGCGTGTGTCTATGTTGCATCAAACCTGATCGAGTTCCACTAGGTACAGCCAGGGTTCAGCATCAGCTCTATCTTGGGTACTACTTTCCTAAGTTCTCATCAAGACGAGTTGCATGACCAAAACAGCGTGTGCCTATGTTGTATAAAACGCGAGCTCCATTAGGCACTGTCAGGGTTCATAAAAAAAAAATTAAAAAAAAAGAAAATAAAAAAGGAAATCATTTATTTCAAGCTACAAGGCTCATAATTGGTTGTCAACAGTTGTATAATAAATATGTCATTCCTAAAAATACTGTACAAATGTCAAAAATAATCATTTAAAAATTCCTATTAATTAATACTAATAAAATAAATATAAACAAAAATTAAAAATTAAAATTAAAATTAAAATTAAAATTGAATTTGAATTTGAATTTCAGCATCAGCTATCTTGGGTACTGAAAGTACTGATCTACCCAGTGATCATCATGACGAGTCGGATATCCAAAACAGCGTGTGTCTATGTATGTTGCATCAAACCCGAGCTCCACTAGGTACTGCCAGGGTTCGGCATCGGCTCTATCTTGGGTACTACTCTCCTAAGTGCTCATCAAGATGAGTCGGATGACCAAACCATAATGTGCCTTTGTTACACCAAACCTGAGTTCCACTAGGTACTGCCAGGGTACTGGGTCATTTTGCTGAACTGCACGCCGACGTTTCGATTGGCATGCAGTTCCCATACAAGTTGCAGTCGGGTTGTAGTCCGTCTGTATCGGCCCTAAGTCACTGAAGTTTGTATTAATTATGCTTATCTTTATTTATAATTTTAGCAGTTCCAAGCAATAGTAACACTAAAGGCGCCATTCATTAATTACGTAAGACAATTTTTGCCAGCTTTTGACCCCCTCCCAACCCTATGTAAGAAATAATAAGAATAGGCTGACCCCGTCCAGCCACCAATATAATTTATTTAAAAAAAAATATTTTTATGAATGTTTATTTGTACCTGTACAAAGGTACTTGAGCTCGTTTAAGCTAACTCTGCATCGTGTTTGATAGCATAGAGTGTAGAAGTATTATTTTAAACGTCATAATTTCATAGAAATTAAAAAAAATATCGCATCTTTGTGATCTTACTTAAGAACTATGAAAACCCCCTCCCACCCCATTGTAAGAAAAAATAAGATATGTTCGACCCCCCTCCACCCCAAAATCGTCTTACGTAATAAATGAATGGCGCCAAAACTGTATCTCGAACTGAAAATACCCGATTTAAGTTTGCTAACACAACATGACTGATCATCACATCGTCAGCGTCACAAAACATACGAGTAAATTGACCTCCGCAGTAAATATACAGCAAGATTGATTGTTCTAGTAGGTATTCACAAAAACTTAATTGCTAAAATGGGAATCAAACCAAGTGAAGCGAGGTGGGTTGAATCCAAAATTGTACCCACTTTGGTATTCATCGTTGTTAATGGCGTAAGCGCCATCGACATTATTGAACTTGAAAACACCACATAGGTATCGTATTGTCTGAATACCCACAACACAAGCCTTCTTAAGTAGTCAGTTTGTATAAGAATGTCCAATATTTATTTATTTATTACTAACGCCATCTGTTAGAGAAAGAAATAATTAACATTAGCACGAATGTTAATTCATCATTTTGCCAACAGATGGCCCTAGTAGTAATACAAAGTGTTATTACTTTATTTTATTTTATTAGGTTTATAAAATGATATTTTTATGTTTGATAACACATCTAGACATTAATTTAAATTACTATGTTAAATTTCAAACCTAACAGTGCAGTAGTTTTTCCGTAAAGTGTACCACAAGAATGCATAGTTCGTCGATTAGTGATAGGGCTCGCTTCGCTCGCCCTAATAAATTAGTGTCTCAGTACTGCAGAAATTCCACACTACGCGGTGGGTCTTGTTTATATACTAGCAAAAAGCAGAGCTTTGTAAGGGCTCGCGGAGTTTTTCTACCTAAACGTATATACCGGACCGCGACTTTGATCCAATCCGAGGTTTATTTCATGTTCGATCGAGTGGGTGGGTATGTAATAAGTCAGTTAAGGCCGTAACACACTATCGCACCGCACCAAGGTCGCGGTACGGTGCGATAGTGTGTTACGGCCTTTAAGAACGCTATTATAAGTGAGAGCAAGAAAGACAAATACTAACCGGACCCCGGTTGCTGTCAAGTACGCCTGTTTGTTACAGCTTTTACTTTGTCCATTAAAAACGTCTCCAGACGACAAAATCAAATTGCCAATATCATCCACACGTAATATACAATTTCATAAGCGCTTATTAGATCCTACACGGTCGCCCAGTACTTTTTGTAAGGATGCCAACTGGCTTTCCTACATAATGTTGGGTCAGCGAGCCAATGTCCTTGAATTTATTTTTGCGTCCACACCAGACAATTCAGCGAAAATCTATCCCGTCTGGACACCTACTGGCGGTAATCACACTGCTCCGCACATAAACACACACACACACACAGTTCCACTAGGTACAGCCAAGGTTCAGCATTAGCTCTATCTTGGGTCCTGCTCTTCTAAGTGCTCGTTAAGACATGTCAGATGACCAAAACAGCGTGTGCCTATGTTGCACCAAACCTGAGTTCCACTAGGTACTGCCAGGGTTCAGCATCAGCTTTATCTTGGGTACTACACCTAAGTGCTCATCAAGACGAGTCGGATGACCAAAACAGCGTGAGCCTATGGTGCAACAAACCTGAGTTCCACTACGTACTGCCGTACCGGTGGAGGGCGGAAGCGAGGGGGCGTGGGGAGCACCCAGACGCGGAGGAGGCCGAGAGGGTGTCGCGGGCAGCCGCGGAGCGCCTACGAGAGCGATGGAGGGATGCCTTGGAGGATAGCCGCTATGGAACCCGAACCATAGGGGCTATACTCCCGGTAATGGACGAGTGGGTGGACCGGAGCAAGGGGGCCCTGACATACAGGGTAACGCAGGTGGTGTCCGGACACGGCTGTTTCGGACACTACCTGCACAAGATACAGAGGGAGCCGGGGCCTCAGTGCCACGAATGTGGAGCGGCGGACGACACGGCCCAGCACACTCTAGAAGAATGCAAGCGCTGGGCCGTGGAAAGAGCTGCCCTCAGGGCGGCCACGGGGGTAGCGGACCTCTCGCTACGCAGCATAATAGCGGCGATGCTGGGTAGCGAGAGGAAATGGGAAGCGGTGGCCTCCTTCTGCGAAGAAACCATGTCACAGAAGGAGGAGGCGGAGAGGGTGCGAGAAGCGGCTGCTGACGCGCTTCCTCTCCGACGTAGACGGCAGGGTCGAAGGCAAAGAGCGTATGCTCGCCTCGAGCCCCAGTAGGGTCAGCGGGTACCGTACCCGCATTGCACGGCCCCATACACGTCGTCGGAGGAGGGGGGGATCAAGCGTTTCTGATCCTCCCCCATTGTGAGGGGGGCCCTGGCGATAAGCCGGGGCTGCCGGAGGGCGCCGTGGTGGAATGTCATCCCAGTCGGTCCCAGTGCGCCCTCATGAACGGCAGAGAGGGTGAAACGCCGGAGTGGGTTTAGTGGGTAGGGCCAAATTCTCCCCCTCTCTTGCCAGGAGAGGGGAAAGGAGCGGCGAGTCCCACACACCGTGCATAAACGCATTCCCACTCCGTCAAAAAAAAAAAGGGTTCAGCATCAGCTCTATCTTGGGTACTGCTCTCCCAAGTGCTCATCGTGACGAGTCGGATGTCCAAAACAATGTGTGTCTATGTTGCATCAAACCTGAGTTCCATTATACCTAATGGAACAATGGAAGTACCCTGCCAGGGTTCAGATCCGCTCTATTTTGGTTACTGCTTTCCCAAATGCTCATCAAGACGAGTCAGATTACCAAAACAGCGTGCATCTATCCTACACACCACCTGAGTTCCACTATGTACTGCCAGGGTTCAGCATCCGCTTTATCCTGGGTACTGCTCTCCCAATTGCTCATCAAAACGAGTCGGATGACCAACAGCGTGTGTCTATGTTGCACCAAACCCGAGCTCCACTAGGTACTGCCAGGGTTCAGCATCACCTCTATCTTGGGAACTAACTCTCCTATAAGTGCTCATCAAGATGAGTCGGATGACCAAAACATAATGTGCCTTAGTTGCACCAAACCTGAGTTCCACTAGGAACTGCCAGGGTTCTGGGTCATTTTGTTGAACTGCACGCCGTCGTTGCAATTGGCGTGCAGTCGGCGTGTAGTTCCCATACAAGTTGCAGTCGTGTGTCGGCCCTAAGTCACTGAAGTTTGTATTAATATGCTTATCTTTATTTATAATTTTAGCAGTTCCAAGCAATAGTAACCCTAAAGGCGCCATTCATTAATTACGTAAGACAATTTTTGCCAGTTTTTGACCCCCTCCCTCCACTATGTAAGAAATAATAAGAATAGGCTGACCCCCTCCTTCTCCCATTCCCCTATATTACCATATATTACGTAAGTATCTAAAGGAAAAATTGAGTCTCTACACGTTTGGTGCCGTTTGGTGCACGTATTAGTGCTTATTTTTCAAAAAAAAATTTTTTGCATGTGATATATGTACCTGTACAAAGGTACTTGAGCTCGTTTAAGCTAACTGATCTGCACCGTGTTTGATAGCATAGTGTGGAAGTATTATTATTATGTATTTTAAACGTCATAATTTCATAGAAATTAAATAAAAAGTCGCATCTTTGTGATCTTACGTAAGAACTATGAAAACCCCCTCCCTCCCCCATGTAAGAAAGAATAAGATATGTTCGACCCCCCTCCACCCCAAAATCGTCTTACGTAATAAATTAATGGCGCCAAAACTGTTTCTCGAACTGAAAATACCCTGATTTAAGTTTGCTAACACAACATGATTGATCAGTTCATCAGCGTCACAAAACCAAAATTGACCTCCGCAGTGAATAGGTATACAGCAAGATTGATTGTTCTAGTAGGTATTCACAGAAACTTAATTGCTAAATTGGGAGTCAAACCAAGCGAAGCGAGGTGGGTCTGAATCCAAAATTTTAACCCACTTTTGTATTCATCGTTGTTAATGGCGTAAGCGCCATCGACATTATTGAAATTGAAAACACCACATAGGTATCGTTGTCTGAGTACCCACAACACAAGCCTCCTTGAGATTACTTTGGGGCTTAGTCAATTTGTATGTCCAATATTTATTTATTTTTTTACTAGTAACGCCATCTGTTAGAGAAGTAGATAATTCATTATTTTGCGAACAGATGGCGCTAGTAGTAATACAAAGTGTTATTATTTTATTTTATTTTTTTAGGTTTATAAAATTATATTTTTATGTTTGATAACACATCTAGACATGAATTTACATTACTATGTCAAATTTCAAACCTAACAGTGCAGTAGTTTTTCCGTAAAGTGTACCACAAGAATGCATAGTTCGTCGAATAGTGATAGGGCTCGCTTCGCTCGCCCTAATTAGTGATTAGTTGATTACCTGTAAGTATTTGTTGCAACATTGAATTATGAAGACTAATTTTAACGTTTTGAAGTTGACCTATTTGTTATAAACGAATTTTGTGAGAATTTGCAAATCTAAAATAGGTACACACGTCATTTCTAGTTTACCAAACATTTAGAGCACAAAATGTCAGGTAATTATTGCCTGAGAAACTAAAAATTGGTAGGCACTTGTTATTCCCAGTTTTATTCAAAAAATAGTTTTTTTGGCAAGCGAAACTTTTAAGATTCATATTACCTTTAATTGTAGACCCCAGCGTGAACGAAGTTACCGGCTGCGAGGCGGCACAGGCTGAGTGCGCGGCTCTGTCCTGCGCGTACGGCGTCGACAGGACTAGGGATCCTTACGGCTGTGAGAGGTACGTAACTAAACCGACGTCAAAACTTCAAATATAGTATGATAGCCTTGGAGGTGCTGGCTTGACGTTGCGAGCAATGACATGCGAGCCATTGGTGTCACAAGAGGATAGCGGAGACTGGGCGAATTGGAGCAAAAAAGGTTGGAAAGTGGATTCTGAACTTCTAAGCATTAACTGAGGACACGACGGGTAAACGTTAAGATGTGAGGGATAGATGGTTCAAATCTGATCTTTGATATTTTTTATGGTCTGCTGTGTTGTTGTTTATGTCGACTCAATTTCTGGTGATACTTATAAACCCAATGCAATCGTGTTAGTTGATGTTGAAGAGATCTTTTCTTGACTTTTGATATGCATTAACACTATTCTGTATATTTTAGGTGTACCTGCATAGCTCACCCGTGCGAAACCAAGAGGTGCCCCGACGGCCTACGCTGCGTGGTAGTTGTTAACTATGACGCCACCACCGGGAGCACACAATATGTCGGAGACTGTGGAATAGGTTCGTGCCATCACTTTCTTCTTTTTCATAAACCATTTCCGCTCTGCAGATTGACAACATACCTACGCAATCGTTCTAATGCCATTTTTTTCTGCACCAACCACTTGACAGACTTATTTCCAATGTCACTCAGCAGTGAACTATGAAATTTCACATGCTCCTTAGGGTCGGTTGCACCAAACCGTCTGCCACCGTTAAAAGCGTTCGCTAAAGTTTATTGTATGGGAAGTTTCACAGATCTCTGCTGCGTAACGTTGATCAGTCTGTTAACTGTGGTTGGTTATATATTCGTTTACCTCTTGAATAATTTTCCCAGCTTCTTTCTTTCCAACCCAACTGTATTTTTAGGAATTTAAAGCAAACCACTTCTATCATACCTTTACAATTTGTTTAACAGCGGAGAAACCCGGCACGTGTCCCGCGGAGGAGGCAGCGCCCTCCAGCACCTGCCACGTCGAGTGCAACGACGACGCGGACTGCCGCGGCGAGCAGAAGTGCTGCAGCAGCGGCTGCAGCCGGCTCTGCCGCGAGCCCGAGGGCGCAGCGCCAGCGCCTGGTCAGTACCAACATGTTGAACAACATCCCCAAGTTTGGAGCTACTTCTCCGATCATCTTTATGATTATGTTCAAAACAAACATGTCACAAATGTCGCTTGCGGAATTCTTAAGCCTTTTATTGCTAGCTACCTCAGTCAAATGCTTGAAGCTAGAGAATTTATTGCCAATTGTTAGCCAAGTCATAAACTTAGCAGAATTCAGAAGTATTAGAAACGCCATTTCGTGCTACAAAAGCGGAATTCTAGTGAAATACCTCCAAAGTGTTTTCTGCTTTTCCGAACATCTCTATGAAGTATGTATTTTATTTCAGTCCAATAAGGTCAAATTTCAAATAAGTTCTTGTGTTAGAGTTGATTCCAGTAACCTAGGCTCACCCGATTTTTATTTTATGGTTACTCATTCAAGTACAAGTTAGTCTGCTAAGATAAACCTCGATGGCAATATACTACTTTTGTGAAACGTAGAGAATATAAGGCTCATTCCAGTCTTTAACATGTTTTCCCTCAGTCGACTGCTCGGCCGAACAGACTCGATGCGCGTCGCTGCAGTGCGAGTTATCAATCCAAAGAACACGATTAACGAACGGCTGCGAGCGCTGCGACTGTGTCAGACCTGAACCCAACTGCCAACCTTTCGTGGACGAGTGCAACGCGCTCAAGTGCAACTATGGACCGATCACTAGGACCACTGACGCCGATGGATGCGAGAGGTAACTCTTACACCACTCTTTTCATCCTTTGATAGCATGTGTAAGGACGGACCCTAACTGCCAACTTTGTACATGTATGGAAAAGCGTTGAAAAATTGTGACGTTATCTATGAAAAGGGACCTTATTGTCGATGGCGCTTACGCCATTATTAACGATGCTCCGATATAAATACATGGCCGCGCGACGCTGTGCGGCGTAAGCGCCATCGACAATAAGGTCCCTTTTTATAGATAATGCCCCAATTACATTTTTGTAAGGAGAACGGCATTTCCATTTCTTCATTTTTTTATTATAAGAATTGCCGAAACCTTTTCCAACATTCTGGAGACGTTCCGCAACTAGCGAAGTGGTCAGTAATGCAGCAAATTTACGGTTGTTGTTTGTTTTAGGTGTACCTGCATAGCTCACCCATGTGAAGGCAAGCAATGCCCCGAGGGTCAACGCTGCACGGTAACCGCCTCCTACGACGGCCCAACCGGCAGTACCCAGTACACCGGCGATTGCGCGATAGGTTTGTACCACCCATATATTAATGTTAATCATCTCTTGAGAATCGAAAATGTCTGTCATAATGTCATCATAAATAAATACCTAGTAATAGTGTTCTTCCCGGTGATCGTCACTAAATATTTATTTAGTGACACTGAATCAAGGCAGGGGTCGAGCTACCAATGAATACCTACTGAAGACTTTTAATTTCCACTTCTCGCTCTTTCTGTCCACTCATTTAATTTGCCTTAACTTTATTGAGTGATGAAAAAAACTGACTGAATGACTTTTCTGACCAATTCTGTCACCACCATACAGGCCTAGCCTAGTGTGGGACCCACTGACCTAGTTATGTAATTTTAACTTCTTTCTTTTAATCATTACTGTATTTTTTTGCGAGAATATACCTACTAATTCCGTTCCCACCCATAAGGTCCATAAGTTCACTATTGTTTTCAACAGTGGACAAGCCCGGCACGTGCCCCGCGGAGCAGAGCTCCTCCGGCTCGTGCCACGTGGAGTGCAACGACGACGCGGACTGCCGCGGCGTGCAGAAGTGCTGCAGCAGCGGCTGCAGCAGGCTCTGCCGCGCGCCCGCCGCGCCAGAGAACGCAGTCCAGATGCCCCGTGAGTATATGTTTACTAGTGCCACGTGGAGTGCAACGACGACGCGGACTGCCGCGGCGTGCAGAAGTGCTGCAGCAGCGGCTGCAGCAGGCTCTGCCGCGCGCCCGCCGCGCCAGAGAACGCAGTCCAGATGCCCCGTGAGTATATGTTTACTAGTGCCACGTGGAGTGCAACGACGACGCGGACTGCCGCGGCGTGCAGACGTGCTGCATGCCCCGTAAGTATTATGTTTACGAGTGCCCTACTAGAACCCTCTGAGTACTTCCTTTTACATACTCAATCTGATGTGAGCGTGATCGGGAGTGAGGTTATCTCGGGTTAAATTTTGGTTAAAATGATTTGCAGATCTATTGCTGAGCAACTCATTTTTTATTTCATTAATGTATTATTTCATCTTCACGAATTTTACTCGTAGCTTCTAAATCTCAATTAATTCAAATAAAATTTACAGTTCAGATTCCCAGAGTTCCAAATAGAAGTAGGTATAGTTTCCAAATAGCCTCACCAAACGGTATCTTATTTTATAACATGTGGTCCTGTTTCAGGAGAACCACAAGCGCCAGCACCTAACACTGACACGGAGCACGAAGTGAGCTCATCCGAGGGCGGTACGGCGACACTTAGGTGCCTGTTCCACAGCAACCCGCCACCGAAGATCACGTGGAGGAAGGGAGAGATCACGGTACGTTCACGTCTTGCTTACTTGTACTATTAGAATAATCCCCTACTTGTTCAATAGTTAACCGTACTGTTGTGTCTGTCTGGTCGTCCGTCCTGGTCGGCTGTCTGTCGTGAACTGGTCTGGTTTTGTCTTCTGGCTGTCATGTCTAATTTTGAATTTAAATGTCTGTAGTTCCAAATATGTATGTCAGTCAGCCAGTCAGTCGGTCCGTGTCAGGTCGCCACGGAGGTCGGAAGCCACGACATCCCCACATGTATTGGGAGTCTGCCAATACTCGAAGGCTGAGGGCTTCCTACCGCCGTGGCTTGGTCGAGTCGGGCCGTGTCAGGCTAGGGCAGACCACGTTCTAGATACGTTCACGAAAGACAGCCGACCTGGACGGACGACCAGACAGACACAGACACAACACGTACGTAAAGTGTACGCAGTACCAAAATGAGAATTCCCCGGTCGATCACACTAAAAAACGTGTTTATTATAGATAAGGTGCCGAGAGCAGCGTATTGCGTGTAAATAATGAACAACGAGTCATTAACACCAATTATTTAACATTTTAATCTTTTCGTCGGAACAGTATGTACAAGTTTTATTCAAGTTGAAACGTAATGTATTGGAATACCTACAAGGAAATAGTAGATTGTTAACCAAGGGTTGAAAGGCACCCATTTCTGTCGAGGTAGTTTACCCAATAGTCCGAGACGGAAATGGTGCCTTTCACCCGAGTTAAACACTCTACTTTTCATATCGAATGCGAGGAAACCAAACAAGACAAGGCAATTTCGCAAAATCAGTAATTGAAGTACCCAATAGACCTACGGCCATGATTTTTTTCCATAGGACTTACTTGCAATCGGAGACTTTACATGTGTGAAGATTAATAACCCCTAGCGAAAATCATTTAGATTGCAATATTTACGAAAACACACATTTTTTTAACAAACTGCAGTATTTTTAAAGTGTATTGTTCATTATTGTATGAAAATCAGCGGGATTGCCCCTTACTTTTTAATTTTATACTTTGTCGTTCTAATGCCGCAACAGACTACCCGGCTGCACCGCGACCTTGGTGCGCCGCACCACGTAATAACATAATAAAAGTATTTTAAATATTGAATAACAATTTAATTAATAATACTTATAAGAATATTTTATCTTGTATTTTATTTTATTTTCATGAATATATAGTGCTAAATAACCTTAAAAACCAATTTAATATCGTACAAACGTTTAACTGTGGCTGTATAAGATTCTGCCTTTGCTCATTTACGCAAGTGCAAAGCCCCCTCCACACTCGTGCGCAAATCGCGGCGCGAAGCCGCGAACGCGAGTGTGGCGTCGATTTTCGCAGACAGCGAAATCGAGTCCACATTCACGTTCGCGGCTTGGCCCGCGATTCACGCGCATAGTCTGGAGGGGGCTTAAGGTTTAAAAAAATATTTTTGGTGTATTCCTTTTGGTTCCCGCCTTATGAAATCGAGTAAATAGAATTCAACGAAAGAAATTAAGAATAATTTGTTTTTAACAATTTACTTACATCATTTTTTATAAAAAAAGGATCAACGTGGGATTAGAAAAATTAAACAATTACCAGTTGTTCCAGGCGAGGAAATAAAGACACTATTTTTCCATTTTGTTTCCACCCAGTTGTTCGTGGGACGGGGACGCAGAGGAGTAGAGTACACCACTTTTCTGCGCTAGAGCATAAACGTACCACTTTCTGCGCACCTTTTAGAACAACAACGACCCACTTTCAGAGCATGAGATATGAAAATATTGTTTCTGAAAACGCACAATCTACTTACTTACTGTTCACACAATTGTTGCTAAGGACTTAGTTTACGCGAGTGAAGCAATTTATTGGTTTCAACACTTTCTTTTAAAACGTCGGTGGCAAAAAAGCCTACGACCGAATGGTAAGCGGGAACTCCTGCAATTTCAAAATTGTTACCGACTTTTAGAAATCTGTACACTCTTTAAAACATGATCGCTTTCCCATAGATCGATGGCACTCAAGGCCGCTACCGACTAACATCCGACGGCGCGCTTCAAATCGTGTCGCTATACCGCGACGACTCAGGCGTATACATATGTGTGGCCGAGAACGAACTAGGATCCTCGCAGCAGGAGATTGAACTACGTGTTGACGGTAAGTTAGGGATAGTACTGGCCCCTGGGTCTCCCTCGTGGTCTAGTGGATCTGGAGGTACTCTAATAGAGATAGCTCTAATAAAATTCATGTCCCAAAACAAAAAGGTACGATGACGAGAAACAGTTTCTCAATAAAAGATTGACTGGTTTAACTCTCCAAATACTTCAATACTATGTTGGAAAAGGAGGACAAGGTGGCGATCTTAATTAATAAGTTAATAGACCATTGCTAAGTAAGTAGTATGTAGTGAAAGGTTGAGTAAATCCCATTGATTTCAAGACTTACAACTCTTACAAGACTTTACCTAACTACCTCTAGCATTCAGCTTGATGACTTGACGATTTCCTAACGATTTAACTTTTTAATTCTTATTTAATATTCAAGGAACTAAGTATTAGAATCACCTAATTTCTCTATTGGAATGGCATGCCCTTTTTCTCTAGTAGTTAGAACTTCAATTACAGTTTTTATTAGATTCTAATAATTTATCTTTTTCTTGCTTGACGGCTGATTGATAAAGAATGTCTGCATGTTGATTCAGAAAAACTACATAAGTATAACAAGTATCACAACGGAGAGTAAATACACAACTCATTAGTAACGTGACAAAAGTTGATTAACTATTTAGTTCTTTTTTTTGTCACCTGCCGAAACGGGGTTCGCGATCACTAAAATACTAATTATAGTACGAGTAGGTGTATTATCTGCGACCACAATATCTGTTGTTATAGACATAATATTAATTTAAGACTTTTAGGTCGGTACGTATATTGGCACACGTTCTTCATTCAAAAGATAAGTCTCATGACAGCACCGCCGCTGTTCTCATGAGAAAGACAATGGCACCTTCATTATTTAAAACGAATGATCAATTTATCGATTGTTGGCAAAATGACAAATTTTAAAATTTTGCTGCCTTATTATTCAGCCAGTCTTGACGTGCGGATTAAAGTTAAAAGTAGGTACTTAAGACCAGTCTAAAGTTCTAAACATCCTTCATTGACGTGTGCGGGCGTTGTGCTAATGACTGGGTTATCAGCCCAGATGCTCGGATAAAGAGATCGTTGTGAACTAGTAAACAAATTAGCCGGTGACCTTTAACACTGTCGATAGTTCCAGCCATTCGCTAAATGCGTCTAACGATATAACCCTAATAGCATTTTCTTGTAGGGATTTTGTTGGGCCTTTGTTTACGTATTAGTTGGGCAACCGTTATATTTGGCCGTACGATTTGCTGGAGGGCCCTCGACAAAGGCCCTCCCGAAGATTCCCAACAGAGGGCCATAAGAGTAATTTTTTCGTTGGGCCTATTTAAATAAATCATACAATTATTCAACGGTGGTGGTTTTGGTTGGGCCGTGGTTGGGCCTATACATATTTGTTTGATGGTTGGTTAATTGTTACATTTGGCCGTACGATTTGCTGGAGGGCCCTCGACAAAGGCCCTCCCGAAGATTCCCAACAGAGGGCCATTAGAGTAATTTTTTCGTTGGGCCTATTTAAATAAATCATACAATTATTCAACGGTGGTGGTTTTGGTTGGGCCGTGGTTGGGCCTATACACATTTGTTTGATGGTTGGTTAATTGTTACATTTGGCCGTATGGCTTGCTGTAGGGCCAACTTCAAAAAAATAAAAAAGGGCAATTTTTTCGTTGTGCTTCTGTTTGCAAATTCAACAATTACCCACCGGCAAGTCAGGTAGGTCGGTAGGTAGTCGTGCACCAGGTTGAAGGCCCAACACAGCTTGTCCCACAAAGGGCCAACATTGTAACTTTAACGTTGGGCCTTGTGTAGGATTCTTACAATACTACCGTAGGTAAATAGTTGCGTAATTTATAGTGTGCCTACAGTCTAATTATGTAATGGGCTTTTGTTTACGAATCCTACAGTTACCCTACGTTAAGTAAGTGGTTGTGGAATACGACGTTGGGCCTTTGCTGATAAATATTACAATTACACTACGGTAGGCATTGGTTGTATCCACATGAAGGCCCTAGGCTCGGCAGCAGTTGTTGTTAATCTTCTCTGTATCGTTCCAATTTTAGTATATGCACTGCCGAAGCAAGTACACTTACTATACACTCTAATTTGTATATATACTAACCGCACTTCGAAACTTCGTAAGCGAGATTTATGTTTTTTGAGATTTAAATGTTTTTTGGAGCGGTGGTGGCCGAGTGGATATGACGTCCGACTTTCAATCCGGAGGTCGCGGGTTCAAATCCTGGCTCGTACCAATGAGTTTTTCGGAACTTATGTACGAAATATCATTTGATGTTTACCACTAGCTTTTCGGTGAAGGAAAACATCGTGAGGAAACCTGCATACATCTGCGAAGAAATTCAAAGGTGTATGTGAAGTCCCCAATCCGCATTGGGCTAGCGTGGGGACTATAGCCCAAGCCCTCTCGCGCATGAGAGGAGGCCTGTGCCCAGCAGTGGGACGTATATAGGCTGAAATGATGATGATGATGATGATGAGATTTAAATTGAGAAAATGTTGGTAATATACAATTTTTTAAATTTATGTATAAATTTTATAGTTATAGCTATTAGATTTATAAGTTACTTTAAAAAAATATTATGATTATATCCGGAATAATGGAGAAAATAACTATAACTTCGATGTTTGGAGACAGTAACGCCATCTAGTGACGCCACAAGCAAACTCAACTGGTATTGTTGGGCATCAGTACCACAGCCAATGTTGGTAAATGCGATATTTGTGCTCACTGGGCCAACGAATGTTATCGTTGTTTAGCCACTGGTACCAAAATACACAAAGGCCCATTGTTAGGCGTCAGTGCCACAGCCAATGTTGGTAAATACGATATTTGTCATCATTGGGCCATCGGATGATATCTTTGACTAGCCAACGTTACCAAAATACACAAAGGCCCATTGTTGGGCATCCGTGCCACAGCCAATGTTGGTAAATGCGGTATTCGTCATCATTGGGCCAACGAATGTTATCGTTGTTTAGCGAACGGTAGCAAAATACACAAAGGCCCATTGTTAGGCCTCAATGCTACAGCCAATGTTGGTAAATGCGATATTTGTCGTCATTGGGCCATCGTATGATATCGTTGATTAGCCAACGTTACCAAAATAAACAAAGGCCCATTGTTGGGCATCAGTGCCACAGTCTGTGTTGGTAAATGCGATATTTGTCATCATTGGGCCATCGGATGATATCGTTGATTAGCCAACGTTACCAAAATACACAAAGGCCCATTGTTGGGCATCAATGCTACAGTCAATGTTGGTAAATGCGATATTTGTCGTCATTGGGCCATCGGATGATATCGTTGATTAGCCAACGTTACCAAAATAAACAAAGGCCCGTTGTTGGGCATCAATGCTACAGCCAATGTTGGTAAATGTGATATTTGTCGTCATTGGGCCATCGGATGATATCGTTGATTAGCCAACGTTACCAAAATAAACAAAGGCCCATTGTTGGGCATCAGTGCCACAGCCAATGTTGGTAAATGCGGTATTCGTCACCATTGGGCCAATGAATGTTGTCGTTGTTTAGCGAACGGTAGCAAAATACACAAAGGCCCATTGTTAGGCCACAATGCTACAGCCAATGTTGGTAAATGCGATATTTGTCGTCATTGGGCCATCGGATGATATCGTCGATTAGCCAACGTTACCAAAATAAACAAAGGCCCATTGTTGGGTATCAGTGCCACAGCCAATGTTGGTAAATGCGATATTTGTCATCATTGGGCCATCGGATGATTTCCTTGACTAGCCAACGTTACCATAATACACAAAGGCCCATTGTTGGGCATCCGTGCCACAGCCAATGTTGGTAAATGCGGTATTCGTCACCATTGGGCCAATGAATGTTATCGTTGTTTAACGAACGGTAGCAAAATACACAAAGGCCCATTGTTGGGCATCACTGCCACTGCCAATGTTGGTAAATGCGATATATGTCATCATTGGGCCAACGAATATTATCGTTGTTTAGCCAACGGTACCAAAATACACAAAGGCCCATTGTTGGGCATCTGTGCCACAGCGAATGTTGGTAAATGCGATGTTGGGCCAATACAAAATTAATGTTGGCTACGGAACGAACCTCATCCCAACGTTTTCCCTACCGTTGGCATCGTGGGCCCCAACGAAAATGCTACTAGGGATATTGTTTTCCACGTGTAGAAATACTAGCTCCTTGTGGAATTTTAAGTATTTGTAATCGGTTCGGAGAAATGCGGTTGTTATTTTCGAGAGCTATTTGCGAATAAAAAAATATAGGAAGGTAGGTGTACCAACGTAGGTACTTAAAAAGTTTATCATTCGCGTAGTTGACCGGCAGCCGAGTAACCTTTCGCAGTCAACAGTCGTTTATCTAAACGCGATTAGCGATATATGCGACTTCCGAGTTCCCCTATCGTCCAGTATAGACGCAGTCTCAATACAGTCGACTGGCCAGGCCTGGCTTGTACTCACACGTCTCGCAAAGATGGTCGCGCGTGGTTGTTTCCTGTTGTTCGTGGTGAGCGCCTTGGCGCACCCCTACCAAGGTTCACGTTTGAAGACATTCTTTATCGATCCTTCCACTGGTTTTGGACGTTCCCAGCTTGTTTATAAAATCATTCAAATTCCATTTAATCACAAGGGTTCATTTCGTCATTGACCTAATAGAGGTATGTTCTTGCAATTTGTGTTGTGTTTTTTAATTCACATCATTTATCAACGACAGATAACCTCTTCTTTGAATATATATTTTTCCTCAAACAAATACGAATGTTTTTAAAGTACATAAAATTTCTGGGAATGTCCAAACCAACATTATCATAACAGTGTGTTTTGTCTTACATTTTCTGTAGTTTAGTTTAATAATCACACTAACCGTTGAACTTTTGAATGTTGGAACGATGCAAGCCATGAACGCTCGCATTCTATAGTAAGATTAACAGGTCGGCATACTTCAAGCATTCTCAAGTTCAAGTAGAGTAGAAGCTAACAAATGGTGGTGGATAGGTCCCGTGGAAGCGCCCGCCGGGATCGTTGGCGAGTCCGAATCGGATGTGATCGGGGATATCGGACATAGGCTCCGTATCCGCTGCCTCGCGTACGGATACCCGACGCCGTCCATAGCGTGGTACCACCGCCCGACGGCCACTATGGTTCCATACGACAGCGCGAAGTACGAAGCTAGAGGGAACGAGCTGCTGATCAAGTCGCTCGGTATCGACACGCTGGGAGAGTACACGTGCCAGGTGTTCAACGGGCTCGGGAAGGCGGTGTCGTGGACGGTGACGGTGCGCGCGGACCGCGCGGACGCGAGCTGGCCGGACAGCCCGTACCTGGTGCAGCGCGGCGGCGCACGCCCGCCCCCGCCGCCGCCGCCGGCCCCGCGCACCGAGCCCCCCGCCCCTCCGCAAGGAGAGAGATCCCCGATCATTGAGATCCCGCCCGTACCTCCGCAGTACACCGGTAAGAATAGGGAATACGTGTGGCGCAGTTTTTAAACAATATTTCATAAAGTGAATAATAAAGTAAAATGGGCAAAATTGAAAGGAGAAAGGTTCTGAGTAAATATTCGTATCCACTCAGATTTTTCCATGAGTTTAGCGAGACAGAATAATATGTTCTTCCTGTTGTGTCACAGAGGATTTTTTGTAAATAAAAATTCATTAGAAAAAGCCCTAATCGTATTAAAAACTGTGCTACATAAAGTGCATTGCTTTGATAACTCGTAGTTTGATTTCTAGTAGTGTTGCACGCTGCATGATCTGTTCTCGCACATCCTTCTCTACTTATTAATGTTACACAAACATCATAAACACACCCCAATACGTCTTTCCTCTTGTTACTGTGTATGGCGACATCTTCTAAAAGAGTTTTGACACTCTATATGTGATACGTTTGTAAAATGTATCTAGGTAAGAAAAAAATACAGCTCGGATGATGCACAATTTGTAACTACGTGTTGTATTACATATATGTACGTATATACTTTATTATAATAATTATGTATGTTGCAGATACACCAAAGAAAAGAGCCTTTATGCTTCTTGAAGAGTATGATAATCGTTGACCCACCTCTTAACCTGTCTGTTAAGCAAGCTTACTACAATTTGGCCTGCTTTTTGTTAAAGATCTATGCATAGATTAGGCAAGCCGGTGCTAATAGAGTTCCATGTAAACTAGACTACTGTAATACATATCAATCAATCAAGTAAAGTAATCAAGTAGTCAATTAATGTAAAAAATGTTCTATAATATATAAGATTTATTATTTATTTACTTATATGTTATTTACATATTATAATCTGACTATGATATTGTACCGAAATATGGGTTCGGATATAGACTTATACCTATATCGTATCGACAGTCTGTATCGAATAGACAGTGACGGCTATCGTAAGGACAGTCTGTATTGAATATAGACAGTGACGGCTAAATATATCGGAACACATCCTTATTTCTATAGTAACAAAGGTGTGTTACGATATATTTGGCTACTTACTCCGTCACTATCTATTTAATGCTGATTGTACACAACATTCACTAACCGTCCAAGTGTTATAATAAATGGCGTTGCGCAGTGCCGGTGCGAACATCGCTCCGCGCGCCGCAGACGGCGCTAGCTACGGGAGGGCGGCTTGAGCTGTCCTGCGAGGTGGACGGCCACCCCGAGCCCCGCGTCTACTGGACCAAGGACAACGTGCAGCTCGCCGAGAGCGACAGGATCTACATCACACGTGAGTATATTTTCAAGGATAGAAAGAAAATGGTGCCCAAGCAAATTCTCCTTTACCTATGTAATTAGAAATTCTGCGGCACCTATTCACTCAATGCCGATGTTTCACTAAAGTTCAGTGTAGGATGTATTTTTTAAAAACAATATGACTTATTTCCCTTTATTACGCGTCATGTGTATGTCGCGCTTTAGGCATACATATGTCCGTAAAGGTATTCATGAGCAACAGACATGATGATTTTTTAGTATTTATGATTTTTATTATTGTATATATATGTTAGTTTGTAAGGTATGTATCTATGGGCCTTAGTAGCCTGAAAATAAATGTTTAG
This sequence comes from Cydia splendana, assembly GCF_910591565.1. Lineage (NCBI taxonomy): Eukaryota > Metazoa > Arthropoda > Insecta > Lepidoptera > Tortricidae > Cydia > Cydia splendana. The sequence goes on along the minus strand of NC_085977.1, from coordinate 13,149,868 downwards.
ATCATGTTTAGATTTATTTGATTAAAGTAGGTACATTAAATAAAACGTTTTACATTTTCATGTTACAGCGGCCCGTCTTAGCGTAAGCCGATTGGTTGAAGAGGACGCCGGTGTGTACGGATGCCACGCCGACAACGGACACAGCAGCCACCACTCCGTGGTGCAGATCAGCGTGCAGAGTGAGTAACCATTCGTAACCCTTATTGCAAAGTAATAAAGTTCACCGATAGTCAGTTAAGAGTGTTGCTGTACAGTGAGCTGCGAAAATACATTGAGAAATGATGAATGAATTAATTGATAAAGTCGCCATGCACTTTAACGGCTGATGGTAAATGTACCTAAATGGCGTATTGAATCCTGCATATGGATAGTTGTCAATCAAGGGCCTTAACAATTCTGGATTTAGCTTATTGGTAGACGCTGTGGACCGATATATCTTGGTATTAATAACTACAATCCAAGCCTCCCTAATACTAAATCAGGCCAACTTTATTCGGTTAGGACCAAGGCGTTTAAGACCAGTGATAGCTGAGATTGCAGCTAATATTTTATTTATTTATCTTGCAGAACTGTACATCCCCGAGCTGTGCAAGGATAACCAGTACTTTGCCGACTGCAAGCTAATTGTGAGAAGCAAGCTATGCCGCCACGAATACTACTCGAAGTAAGTATATACTCAGTTAACAGTCTAACACAGAGGGCAGGGGAAATTAATCTTGATTTTAACTAGTTTTTTTTTGTACGAGTCCACCATAAGGTACCATGGTATACAGCATATTTGGTTCGTAATTTTTTTACAAATGATTTTTATACATTTGATTTTGCACCATGGTATAAAAATTATCAAGTCAATATTGTATACGTCATGAAGCTTAATAATCTTTAATAGAAAAAAACCGACTTCTCAAAATAGTTTGAAATGCCATATACCTTATTGGCTGGTATCTGATCACCAGATACAGTAATCCACTTCGTCACCTTTTTCTGGTAGCATATTTCGTTTCTGTAAGGGTCGCAGTTCTAACCTAACCTAACCTTAGGTACCCACTTTTCTAGTAGCATTTCATTTCTCTAAGGGTCGCAGTTCTATCCTAACCTAAACCACAAAATCGAAATCGCCAAACTATGCGTCGTTGAAGAGTTCTATTCTGATCATCATCAGCATTTCCACTTCATCAAATGCGACAGTTTTTAATAAAAATGCTTGATTTTCTGATGAAAATATTAAAATCTCTATTCGCATGCCTGTAAGATTTGAGGAGTTCCCTCGATTCCTCGTGGATCCCATCATCAGAACTCGAGCTTGACAAAAATGTAGCTTAAAAACTTAACTTGCTTAACAAACATAACGAAGCGGACAAATCGCCAAACGTGAACTATGCGTCGTTGAAGAGTTCCATTCTGATCATCATCAGCAGTTCCACTTCATCAAATGTCACTTTTTTGAATGTATATGCTTGATTTGTTGATAAAAACAGAAACATCACTATATGTATGCCTTTAAGATTTGAGAAGTTCCCTCGATTCCTCATGGATCCCATCATCAGAACTAGGTTTTGACAAAAACGGGACCAATCTGTATGCATATACATACAATCAAAAAAAGAATTTTCAAAATCGGTCCAGTAATGACGGAGATATGGAGTAACAAACATTAAAAAAAAAAAGAACACAATCGAATTGATAACCTCCTCCTTTTGAGATTTGGAAGTCGGTTAAAAATGGCGTCGGCCAAAGAAAAAATTAATTGGTATTTGTTTTGTCATAGATTCTGCTGCAAGTCGTGTGTGGAGGCAGGTGCGCTGGACCCTCAGACCCTGGAGTTCCAGGGAGACTCAGCATTTACCTACAAGAAGAAGTAAACCCGTTATGTGACCTATAAACGCCCGTGGATGCTTACCATACTTCCACTGTGTGTAGCGGGCTTAGAATAGTCGCGTTGATCCATAGACAAACCGTCACTCTCAAAATAGACTTCCTTAATTTTAAAATTTTATTTAGGTAACGGGTTAACCGTTTGGCCGAATGCACCAAAATTTTGCTAACAAAAAATGTGAGAGGATGATGTTTTGTCCAAATCGATAAACGTGGCCGTGTGGTTATTAGTTTCTGGTAGTATAGCACGCTAGTCCTTACCGAAATGTGCCTTGTAATCTTAAAGTCGAAAAAAAAATATAGACAGAAGTAAATCGATGATACCATGGCAATGTAGTTCTTGTAAAAATAAACTTTCTTGCACTTGTATACTTAAATGTGATGAAATGTAAAATAGCGAAGAAAGGAATAGGTTTAATTCAATTCATACCAAACTTACCTTTCGTGGTTAATAAATAACTACCTAGCATAAATGTTTGAAAATCGCTCGTTCGCAACTAAATAGTTACCTATAAAATTAATACATTAACCGATTAAGTACACCTATAGTACAGTCAGCAGCAGATATACCTGAGCGGGCAAGGTGTCCAAGAAAACATATACGCTTCAATCGTCACAAAAATAAGGACATCTAAGTTGTCATTTTCACGTAGGCTTTCAGTTCGTCACATATATCTTAACTTCTGAGTTTTTCTTTAACACATACACCCTTATTTAATCACAATGATAATAACGGTTAGAAAGTCAGTGGTAACTAAGCACTCAAATTCAAGCTGCTGTCATTAATACCTACACGCACTGCCAATCACGTACGTCAGCAGCCAGGGTGCCACCAATTGCTAAGCAGTTGTTATTTCAATGGTAACTAAGCATCAACATTTGATCTGTTTAACTTTTTAAAAAATATTGTAGCAGCTACGAATACTACCATGACAGTCAACAACTTTTTGACAGTTTAAACGTTTACCTCTCTTTGAGCACCTGGAGTGTATAGCGACTTCTGCTGCTGACTGTACCTATCATCTACTGTACCTATATTAAAAAATTGTGTCACTCAATTTTATAGAAGCATTCCATGTATAATAAATAAAGCAATAACTAATCACGAAAGGGATCCTCCTAGTGCTATAAAATTACATGTACTAATATTTTTTTAAATATTTAATTACTCGGTCAGTGTAGGTACTAAATAATAATAAGTAGTTATTGTTTATAGTTTTAAATGTATCTGTATTTTTATCGTCACCAAGTGCCATAACATTTGTTTTGCTCGCGCATTTCACTTTGACTTTATTTACATAGTTATTTATTGATAAAATTGCAATCAAGAAATTATTTTTATTTTTTAATTTGATTTTATAGAGAACATACTCGTAGGTACCAATAGATTTAATGTAGATAGGAAATTACTATTTTACCTATTATGTGTAAATAAATAGATAACATTAACATGTCACAATAAGCTCCATCTGTGATGGATTCAGGATAATAATATAGTTTACAAACTTTAATGACCTACCCTGATTGAATGATGTTTGAATTAAAAGTGGGCAAAGTAGTATTTTTATAAATGGATTATAGGTACAGTCGACCTCAAATATAATTATGTTTACACTTTTGCACCTTACTCCTTTGTAATGAGGCGAAAAATGTAAACATATCTTTGACATCGACTGTACAAACGGAGCGACAAATTTATAAAGCTTACTAATTTACATGCAAAGTTGCCTTCTTCCGAATATTCTAGATGACGCCACTATAATAAGTTATTAGAATCTCACTAAAGCGATGCCATCTACAACATTCGAAGAGAACTTCCCAGGAGATTAGATGTCATGTAATTAACTTAGGTAAGTATCTCTAAAATTTTAATTCCCATTAATCTCGGTTGGTCATTACAAGTCAGTGAGGGAAATAAATTATTTATTTCTAAATACGCAGTTTGGCTAAGAGTATGCAATAAATAAGATAGCGATAAGCGGTACCGTGACGTCATAATAATTTGTTACTAGGTAAGTGAATTTATATGTGACATCATTGTAAATAGAAGAAATTAAAGCTCTTTAATGAAACTGGTTTTATATTTATCCTTTTAAGTCTCCGTCTAATCTAATCACACATTCAAGTTCTTCAAGTAAGTAAGTAAGTAAATACACTTTATTGCACCACAAAGAAAAAAAAATACAAAACCAGATTTACAGTGTAAATAAAGGTAGCAACAGGCGGTCTTATCGCTGTAAGCGATCTCTTCCAGACAACCTTGGGGTAGCAGGATATAAAGAATAGAAAACTTTTAAAACAGGTAGTGCACGAAATAAATTACAGGAATAAGAAGATTACACATTCGTATTTAATTACACAAACGGGTCTACCGCGATATAATTTCATTGTTTTTACCTTTAATTCCGACGTACTGTGAGTGTTGCGTGTCGTGCCGTGGACAATAAACATTAAACTTTAACGGGTAGCTGCAATTTCTTTGTCTACCCCGAACATTTTTATAAACTAATTTCGGGTAGTTTAGTGGTGTTTTATTAATATCTCCGTTGACATTTGTTGGGACGTCAGTCTTTCCGTGACCACAGCTGGTGCAACTCAGCTGAAACGTCGGAGTTAAAGGTAAAAACAATGAAATTATATCGCGGTAGACCCGTTTGTGTAATTAAATATGTGTACAAAACGCGAGAGTTTAAAGTGTTATATTACACATTCGATCATATACAATTATATAAAAATAAATATGTACCAATAGGTACAACCAAATAGTTTAATATATATCACATACATATATAAATACATAGAAAAATACAAACAATATATATATATATATATATACACAGCGGCACATTAAGGAAGAGATAAGTAATGATTCTTTAGAAGGTTTTTAAAGCTTTGAAGAGTTTTAGCACACCTAATGTCTAACGGCAGACTGTTCCACAGACGAACAGCTCGAAACGTAAAGGAGTCATTATAAAATTTCGTAGAAGAAGGAGGGGGAACAAGTTGATATTTCCGTGAAGGCCTGACGGAGGAGAGATAACTAAAACGTTCTTTAAGGTATGAAGGAGTAGCGGGGTTGAAAAGAATGCTATAGAGAAGAGCTAAGATATGAGAATTACGTCGAAGACGTATAGGGAGCCACTTGAGCTGGGCACGAAAGTTGGAAATATGGTCAAATTTACGCAGAGAGAGTGATTATTAAGGGTCAAATAAAAAACTAAGGGTATTCCAAGAAAAATCTTAATAGCGCGATTCAGCATTTTTACTAAACCGAACGACACCATCTACCGTGCAGTTGTGTAGCTTAACTTCAAACTCGGGTAAATCTATTAGACCCTCTCAGCAAATTATTTTTTCAAGCTCTAATTATCATTATAACACAAAAAAAACTTCACTCTTTGACCGGCAAAGACGTCAACTGACGTGCGCGGCTATAGCCCAATATCAACCTTCGTGCATTCCCATAAGGTTCACGATGATGCGCCGCGCACGATAGGCGTGGTGTTCAAAGGGTTAAACTGTTTTTGCCTCTTGGGTACCTATGACTGGTTACTCCGCTTATTTGCCATAATAACACGGCGAAATCTGAGCTTTCTAAATTTCACACATTCAATCCCCCTTTTGCAGGCATGCTAGGGGCTCGGAACTGGTAAAACCGGTAGTGAGGCACACTTAATGCTATAGTCTGTATCTTTAGGTATTTAAAAAAAGAGCAGGTAAACAAAATCTACCCTCAAATGGCTTCTTAAGCCAGTTGAGGGTAGATGAAAACATTACATGATCAAATAATGTACGTTAGAGTCAGGTCGTTCAGTGACAGATCCAGGTGGTTTTGTATTTGGTTGGTTAATCAATAAATGTTATAATTGACCGTAGTTATGCAGAAAACGACCAACTCAATTTTCTTATCAATGCAGAAAGCGACCAAAGCTACTGAGTTAGGGTGTAAGTCACTTTGACAAAAATAAAAAATTGGTCGCCTTCTACAGAACTACGGTCAATTATAACTACCCGCAAATGTACAAATTTTTTGTTTACTTTTATTTAAGTACCTAAAGACAGAGAAGATGTCTTGGTTGCTTTATAAATTATATACCGAAATTGTGGTAGGAACAGGAATAAGAGATATTTTGCCAGTTTTGCAGCAGAATGCCATTAGTTGAAATAAAATAAAACAAAAAACTTGCGATAACATAAATTTTTATTTACATTCCGAAATTCACAGTCAAATTCAACAAGGAACGCCCTCCGTCACGTTAGCAGACAATCAAAAGGGAGGGTCGTCGGTTTGTTGCGCTAGGCTATGTCGTATATACACGTCGCAGGCTGCGCGCTGTCGGCGACACAACAAGCGGAAGGCTACGCCAAGGGTACGACCACTATATGTGCCATATAATTTACTACATGAGCTCCGTTCCATCCGCCTCTTTGAGAGCCAAATTGCGATATACTTTTACAATAATAATATATTCTTAAATACAAATGTTAAAACGTAAAAAGATTTATATATACATCAAATTATAATTTAATGTACATTATTGGACGAATATCGCCGCCTAAGAAACAAAACAATGAGCGCGCTGCGCCGCAAGACCGCAACGGACCGGCTGGCTAATAAGTACATCAACTCAAACCAGGCTGCGATAATCATGTGATGAGGTTATATAAAATATACCGAATAAATAAACATATAGCCAATTCCGTTACAATCTAGCGGCGTCGACACTGAGCCTTATTACCTCAATCAAATCACTAAGTCGTCTATGTATTCCGCTTGCGATTTGAGACAGGCAAACTAGACGATTGGATACAATTCTTGGTGCCAGCGAGATTCTACATTCCTGTCAAGACTGTTTGGAATCTAGAATGTTGTAGGAAATATAACCTAAATGAATCCGTTTGCCGTCGAGAATTGCGTCCGATATCCGGCGTCACAAGACGAAGAAATTTGCGAAAGTCAAATAAAGACTTATTTTAATTTAAACGGATCCGTTTGTGACAACACGCAGACGAGAATTTGTACACAATATACACCACTGGGCAGTTCCGCACAGCGTAGTCCGGTTAAATTTAAGTAATAGCAAACCCCACTTCCGAAAACCGTCAATACTTAAGCTTAGGGCTACATGCCTATGTACTGCATTACCGGCGCGACCTAGAAAGACTGCACCAACGTTTATTAGCACTATAAAACACTAAAAAACATGTGTGCAACTATCATACTTTCTCTGGGCTCTGACTGAATAATTAGATTAATAAAACTCTTACAACTCTTGACAATTTGCGGAAGTGCCCACTACAATATTACAGACCTAAACTTAGCTACGTCAGGTGCGCGGCAAAGTTGAAGTTCTGAAGGAGCCAATTTTCGCCACAACCTATAAGTATTTTCAGTTCAAAGTCAACGTAATCCGTAATTCGCAGCATGGGCGAATTAATTAACTTCTAATCGCAAAACCAGAGTTACTTGAAGGAGTAAATAATAGATTTTCACCAGTCATTTTGTCAAGCTCGTTTGGTCGAATTTATGTTTATTAAAATATCAAGAGACGTGTCTGGCCGCTAAAAAATTATGCCGCCAGACTTGCATTTCCTAATATTGCGATTTAATTTGAAGCATACTATGTAGTTACTTCTTCAAATATGTTCCGAGTGTATAAGGCAAGTTTCAGCATGTACAAGGCTTTACATAGACTGAACACATTACATAGGAAGAAACGTGAGTAAGTCTAGGTCATAGACCTTTTAAGTTTACGTCCGAAGCAGAGTATTTTATTATTAATAATAATGTTAAATTACGGCATCTTTGGATGCCTCGTTAAAATGTGTAAGAAAAAAAAACATACAAAAACAAAAGTTTAAATAATAAGCGATCGCTCGTTTACAAGCCACGTGAAGATAGCAAGTTATATGAAACGCTACAAGTCCATCGAAGCATCCAAAAAGGTCTAGATAAGCGAACGTTAGTGGAGTTAGAGAATTTAAATCTCAAACGAGTCTCAGCTATCCACAACAGACAATAAGTGATGTACGTAGATTAGACTAGAGTGCGCGGCACAACGAGGGACGCTAACAACAGCGTATTTAGTCTCATTTCATTGTCATTTTATTGAACGACAGCAATTTTAATCGTCAACAGCGCATCTAAACCTCGTCGTCCGTTCGCGCCCCGCAACTAGACAACTATCGATGGCTCGATACGGCGTCCCCGTCTACACACAATACACCCCCTTAAATAGCTTACCGGGCTCGCGGCCCTTTTTAGTATCACAATAAGTGTTAAACTAAACAGAGGTCCCGCTACATCTTAAGAAATAAAGAAACTATAAAAACGAAACCGGCCACTACAAATATAAACATTCTATACGAATCATAAACGTGGGAGAGACGCGGCCACGGGGCGGACGGCGGCCGAGCCGGCACCGACTCGCTCTTCACTAGTGGCTCGTCAGAATCGGTGAAATATCATCGAGGAGAGTCAACACGAGGTCCGACAAACGATGGTCCCAGGGTATGTGGGGTGGGGCACATCAGTCCAACACGTCGGCGACGATCTTCTCCATGTCGTGGTCGATGTCGTCCGGGGCGGGCTGCGGCGCGGCCGCGGGCTGCGGCGGCGCGGCGGGCAGCGTGAAGGGCTCGTCCAGCGCCTCCAGCCCCGGCGGCACCGGCAGCTTCGCCAGCTCCTCCTGCAGCTTCACGTAGTGACGCTGCAGACAACGCAACACACACTTTGTAACACATTGTTCAAAAGATGGGCAAAACGCCAGTAAAATAGGGTATTTGACTGTATTTAAAATAAATTATTTTACACCATGCACTAGAAAGAAATAAAGCACCAGAAAATTAATAAAGAAACGTAGACAGCAGTTATTTTTAGACACAATTTCTCAATTAAAACCCGTATTAAACTATAAAGAGTAGGTAATTTGATCGTGACGTCACATGCTAGTATTTCATATCAATTCCATAGTAGCAAATCGTTTTGACAATTCGAAAAAAGAAACTGATTTGAGTAGTAGTCAACCCTATAATAGCGCGAGCATTATAATTTCTTCCTTTACAAAATTAGCTCCCAGAAACAAATGGGCTTAAAAACTGTCCCTAAAGAGGGGTCTTCAGAAAACACCTCCCACGATTTGTAATGATTCAATTTAAATGAATTCGATTGCAACTCCATCGCGTTCTTAATTCGCTGACATAAGAGCTATGGGCCATATTTTTGAGATGATTTGTGCACCCATATTTTTACAGTTGACTGTACCATCGCCCACACTGTTAACTGTACATCGGTGGATCCTATGCCTTTTGTCATAAGGTCCACCGATGTACAGAGTTAGGAGTGTTGCTGTCTATAAAAGACATCTTTACCTTGAGTGCCATGAGGTTCAGCTGAATGCTGCGCTGCGTGCGCTCGTCGCCGCTCTGCGTTTCTAGTTCCGTGATCCAGTTGGCCACCGTCTGCATTATCTCGTTGCGTTTCATCCAGAAGTGCGTTTGGATCACCTGCATCGACAACGGATTGTTACGTGGATAAGATAAAGCTAGCCTGTTATTTCCGGAAAGTTCAAAGCCCACATTATCAGGGTTCAGAATCGGTTTTTTTGAAAAATCCGAAATAGCCCAATATTTATAATTGTTTTATGCTCTTTACATAGGACTGATTCATATATTTAGGTAACAATCTTCGTATTATTAGATTGTCCCATTAAAAAGGAAATGATAAACCAAAGAACGAAAAAGAACGAAATAATATCGGTATATTTTGTATGAAGAAAAAACCGGTTCCGAGCCTTGTACATTATACATTTCATATACATTTTGACAGTTGACACAATCTGATACAGTGTGATAATTTTGGCACACAAAAACATTATAGCGTATTATTTATTATAACCGATACGTGCTTTATTAATTCATGTATTCCTCTTTTCAATAAGTTAATTAAATTACTTTAAACTTCATTAGTGTAAATCTTTGAGATCTTGTATTTTCATCAAAACAAGAAAACAGTATTTAAAAACCAAATAAGGTAGTTTTATAGAGTCAACTTCTCCTTACGTGTCTGCCTTTTGGATATTTATTGTTTTTTAGTATAAAGGACATATATGCAACACGAACGAGACAAATAGGGTTATGTGAAGACAAGACAAGAGTGGCGGATGAAAGAAGAGTGCATGCAGCGGAAATGAGCATGATAAGGATGGATGTGTGGAGTGACGAGAAAGGATCGGATTAAGAATGACTATATAAGGGGAAGTTTGAAAGTAGCACCAGTAACGGAGAAGATGAGGCGTAGTAGGTTAGCGTGGTATGGGCATGTAATGAGAAGGGATGAATGCTATATAGGCAAAATAATGTTAGGGATGAATGTTGATCGGCGGAGAGCGGATGGTAGACCCAAAAAAACGATGGATGAATTGTGTGAAAGAGGATATGAGAAAGAAAGGAGTGAGTGCTGAGGTGACTAAAGACAGAGGAGAATGGAAGAGAAAAACATGTTGTGCCGACCCCACATAACGTGGGATAAGGACAGGGAGAAGAAGAAGACAAGAAGAGTGCGTACCTCCTTGAAGCAGGGCTCCGGGTTGCGCAGGTGGTCGAGCATGGCCCAGCGCGCGCAGGCCTGGTAGATGTTGGAGTTGTACTCCAGGCTCGCCGCCGAGCCCACGCGAGTGCCGCGGCTGCGCTCGTAGCCCGGCTCGTTGAAGTACGGCTCCGGCACCAGGATCAGCGACTGGATCGATACCAGCACCTGACAACACAATACATGTCAAATCACTCATTTTCTGATACGCATATCCGTGACTATAATCATAATCATTGACATTACCCTAAAAGTGCGTCCGGAACTGGCGAATGGGAGTGAAATAGCCGCCAGTACAGAATTCGCTGATCGCTCACGCACTTCCGAGCGCTACTCATCGTAATACCAAAGAGAATTTGAAATAAAGGAATATTGTCAAAGTAAATTCTCGACACAAATGATTAACACTTTTAGAACGCCATTTGACTTTGATCCTTATCCGCGTTTACGTCGAGACATTCGCCGTTAAAGACTGCTTCTTGCAAAATTGCACCTGAATTTGTAACGCGCTCACCCGGCAGACCATCATGATAACTATGAGATCGTGTTTGCCTGGGCACGAATCGAACATTTACCTCTCGTGACACTCTCAGCAAGCAGTTCAAAACCCTACCAATCGAGTAGCAATGTTCAACTGACCTGCAGGAAGCTAGAGGTGTGCGCGTTCCACTTCTCCTCGGGTCGTCCGTGCCACGTGTTGAGCACGGAGAGGCACACCTTACCGTCGTTGTACAGGTTGGGGTTGAAGCGCACCGAGTGCCGGCCCGTGGTCTCCAGGTTGATGAGCATGGGCACGGCGGGGTACTCGGCCGGGAAGGACACGTCCATAGCAATGTTCAACTGACCTGCAGGAAGCTAGAGGTGTGCGCGTTCCACTTCTCCTCGGGTCGTCCGTGCCACGTGTTGAGCACGGACAGGCACACCTTGCCGTCGTTGTACAGGTTGGGGTTGAAGCGCACCGAGTGCCGGCCCGTGGTCTCCAGGTTGATGAGCATGGGCACGGCGGGGTACTCGGCCGGGAAGTACACGTCCAGGATGAAGCATCCGTTCGCGTACGGCGTGTCCGACGGGCCCGTTATTAGCACCTGAAATTATACATTAATGTTTAACAAAAATGAGCCGACTCTGTCTAACGTGTCTTCGTCACAACAGGTCCACTTCATCAAACTGCTTTACTACAGCAATCGCACGAGTTACTATATAAAATACTCAAATCAGAATATGTGAACATATAATATTATGTAGATTTCGATTCCTCGAGGATCCTATCATTCGAGATTCACGTGAAAAAGAATGGGACGAAACAATAAATTTCCAAATCAGTGCAGGATCGAGAAATGGGAAACATATACGTAAAAAATCCCGACGACTAATTGAGAATATTGTCCTTCTTAAAGTCGGTTCGGTTGTTGGTTTTTTCCGTCCAATTTCCAAGTGTTAAGGTCACTCGTCGAGATTTGGACGAGCCTATAGTTTAATTAGTGAAGAGTTAGTAGTGCACTCACAACACTAGTAAGGTTTCTCACCTTCATGACGTCGAGCCGGTCGGTGTCGGTGCGCACGAACACGGAGGAGGAGTAGGAGAGCGGCAGGCTGGTGGCGAGCGTGGCGGCCTCCTGCGCCAGGCGCTTCATGCGCGCCGGGTGCGCGCGCTCGCCCGCCGCGCGCACCGTGCCCTCGAAGTGGTACGGCACCGAGAACCGGAACCCGCTCTCCAAGCATTCCGTTATCATCTCGAACGTTTCTGTACAAACATTATCACGTTATCACTAGGGAGTACATATGTCAATTTGAGGCGTATTTTTTTAACGGTTTGAGACATCGGTAATTTTATGCCTCGGCCGCGAAACGCATGCTCGACGCTGGCGTCAACCGCCACACATCTGTTTTAACCAACGAACGATCGGCGTCGGCGTCGAGCGTGGGTTGCATGGCCGAAGCGTTAAGGTGGGTTGAATCAAACAGTCCTCGACCCTACTCTAGTATTTAAATCGAAGGTTGATTTTTGAGATTATTAAAGACTAAATAGTTCTATAGAGACTTGAGATGTCCTATATGTTTTTACCACAGTTTAAATGAAAGATATAGCACGTACCAAACTGCATGGTGCGCATAAGCTCGATGTATCGCGCCTCCCTGCTGGCGCCGCTGACGGCGGCCGCCACGCTGCTGCCGGCGCCTTCTTCTTCACCCTCGTTCACCCACATCAGCGCTGACGTCGCCTGCCATCAAACAAACCGTCTAATTGCTACTTACTACAGCTTAATTTAGACAGTTTCCATACAAATAATGTAAGACAAAAGTGGAGAAGACCGGCATATTGCATTTTTGGTTGGGAAGACAAGCTCAGACACAGTCAGAAAGAATGTGCTTCGCTCCTCCAGCTCTACCGACTTTTTGTAAGTGGAGTAGGTATGTGTACAAACGCAAAAGTTAGAAGCGATGAAAGAGCATGTAGGCGGTCTTACATGATAGACAGTCTTATCCATATTGACCTTACTTAAAAGCCCTACTAAAGATCGGTCCTAACTGGATGCATATAAGGAAAATTGCGGTATTTTTATACGGTAGTGTTGTATACGGTGCGGTGTGGCCCTAATGAGGATTCATAGGTTACACAACGCGCACGTATACGCATACGCATCCGATGTGACTCAAGGCTTTTATATTTAACTTACGTTAATTTACAACGGTACAAATATAAATGAAACAAGACTATGTTAGTGAATTACCTGAATATCAGCTATGAGCGAGGCGAGACCCTCGTCTTCTTCCGAGAGCTCTGAATTACTCGACGTGCTAAATCTTTGGCTATATGTCATCTTCCCGAATATGTTCTTTTTACTCATCCTGCGAAAAAAAATTGGTATTGTATACTATATCTATTTAAGTTTTAGACATAATTTCTACAGTCTGTAGAAATAGAGTTTATTGTAGTGTGCCGTCGGTGTGTAAATATGAAACTAGAGTTTCGATTGCGACCTTTTTTGCGACTGAAACTCGCTAGAGACCTCAGACTATTGTCACTGTGACAAGGTACACAATGGGTTTTAAATTAAAAATTTCGACTGTACATATATGTAGTGGCCAGATCATAGAATTTAATATTTACATGAAATTATCACTTAATGATATGGTTAGGTTAGGTTTGACTTTTCATGATGTGGCCAACCGATCATTTCATGACATGATTGCTAAACTCGATTTCCACTGGCTTGTTTAATTTGAACAAATTTAAGAATAAACCTTTCTCTCTCAAAGAAAAAAAGCATAAATAGTTATGGGTGCGGCCGGGACAATAGGAGTTATTGTATTGTTGACCAAAAAATAATAGACGCTCGCCACAGGCTACCAACGTCCAAGTACTGTCGTCGCTAGGTATTTTTTCTTAGTTTCGTTCACTGTAGAAAAATACACGTGAGTTGTCCTTATACCCCCCTCCCCCAACGTGATCTGTCGTGATTTTTTCGTGACCCCCCACCCCCCTATCGAACCTCGCGTGGTTAGTGCACAAGCCCTATATCAGCTATATAGAAAGGTTATGTTATGTTAGGGTCCAGACGTACCTCAGCTTGGTGGCGTAGCTGTTGGTGGTGCGCGACATGAGCGCGAGCAGGCGCGGCAGCGGGCGCAGCGCGGGCGCCAGGCGCCGCGAGCGCAGCGCGTGCAGCGCGCGGGCGCAGCGCAGCACGCACACGTACAGCGGGATGTGCCGCGACATGTCCAGCACTGGGGACCAATAACAAATTACACATTTTACTTAGACCCCACACTAGCGTCTTTTGAGCTTCGGCGTCTAGTCAGCACTACGGAAAATGGTGTCGCTGCGCAGTTGCGCCAATGTTGCGTCGAGCAGCGGCCATAGAGTTGACTAAACGCCGACGCCCGGGAGACGGTAGTGTAGGGTGTCACTTTGGGCCGTTAGTAACATCCATAAACGACGAAATGATTTGGTGAGTCCACTGAGACCGAGCCACCTCGCGAGACCATTGCCGCGCGAATCAGCTCGATCAATCTGGACGTGACTCACCCGAGGCAAAAGCGCGCACCGCCGTTCTTTAAACACACTTAAGATATGCTCAAGACGCCTCAGTTGATGGTAACCTTACACTTATTCTATTTCGTACGCCAAATAAAATAGTGGAAATTTGTTAGACCTAAATCTTACCAGAATCATTTCTCGGGTAGAAGCAAATGGCTAATACATGTTAATATAAGGGCAAAACACATTGCCTCGGGCGAGGCAACTCGCAATGTTTTCGCGAGGCGTCTCGTAATGTATTACCCGCCTAATCACGAGCATTCATCTATATTTCTATATCTCACCCGAATCGTTCCTGAGGTAGGAGCAGATGGCGGGCACTAGCGAGCTGTTGGCGACGAGGTCGATGAACTCCGCGGGCAGCTCCTGCGACTCTCCCTCGCTACGCTCTGAATCTGGAGAGAACTCTGGCGCGGCCGAGCTCTCAGAGGGCGGCCATACCTCGCCAGGGTTCATGTACGATGCTAATACCTGTCAACACAGATATGTTGCCTTTATATCTCGTATGCTATAATAAACTAAGCCAGAACTGAAAAAAATACAATTTTAGATAAGATTTCATCCTGCAGTCAAACAATTCAATGAAGCAAACAAGGTCATAGCCCTACAAAAGTCGACTTCAATCTCGAACACTCCGTGGCTTAAGAAGTCTTAAGAGCGAAAAACTCCACGCAAGTCTAGTGTATTTCATTTTATTAATGTCGCCGCCATGATCAATCCCGTAAATAAAGAATAGTAATCCAGAAAAAAAAAAACCAAACTAATAATTATGCCTTCTCAGTAGCTACACTACGCGGTATCTCCTGTCAAATACGTTTCTTTCATTGCCTCGAGTCATGGATATCAGGGGGCCTACCGCGATCAGTTCGCAAATTGCGGGCATTTTTTTCTTTTACTCCCGGTAAGGCGTAAATAGTGTCAGAAAAAGCTTCGATTTTCGCGGTTAGAGCCCGGTATTCAAGGTTTTTTTACCTGTAGTAGCACAGTGACGTGCTCCTCCTCAGTCCTCTGGCGGACCAGCGCCTGTTCCACGTTCCACGACTGCTGCGTGGAGCCGGTGCCGAAACCGGTGCCTTTGGCCCAGTACAGCTGGCTCTTGTCCTCGCCCTTGCCCAGCGAAGAGCCGTTCGACGTTTGGCTATTCTGGGAACCAAAATATTATTGTTAGTAAAAAACATACTTTTATCTCTTTAAAAAGAAATACTCCCAGAAAATACAACTGTCTTTTCTATGTAAGGATAGATCAGGATAAAATAAGCAGCATCCTAGAGGACGCTGGTTCGATGCCAGCCTGGGGCACTGGAGGAGACCTTGGTATATGACACTTATTTCAGTTTAAATATAACCGGCGTATGGCTTGCCATCTTGCCATATTATTATTAGATTAACAAGGAAATGAATTTCGCTAGTATCCATACCGGCCTATTTACGAGTGAAATACTGTTCCCTTCGGCCGCGTACGCAACCAGAGGTTCGTAACCAGATGCGATCGAATACTTTTTCGGTCTTGTACGAAACCGGTTGCGATCAAAAACTAATTCCGTCTTACCCGTAACCAGTTACGATCGAACACTTCTCGTTCTTATACGAAACCAATGTCTGGGCCATCTAGCTAGTCTAGCTATAGGTTTTTTCAAAACTCAATATAACATAATATTGTCTTCGGTTACCGCGATTGTTATTCATGAAATAAAACAACTGAAACGGATTATATCGCGTGTACTAAACTTTAAATTAAATCCCGACGTTTCAAACACTTTACAGCGTTCATGGTCACGGGTGGACTGAGGCAAAAGTACAATTACCTCCAAGAAAAATACAATGCGCAAAACTACCCACATATAAATTATATAGATTTTCACAAAAAAGAAATGCTTGCACACGCCAGAAGGGCTGAACATAAATTAATTAATTAAATAATTTATAATTTTAATTACAACTTACATTGATTGTATAAAATTTTGGCATAATATTACTATTTAATTCACATTTTAGATTTGATGTTTGATAATTCTAAACAAACTACAAACAAAATGTTTGCACATGCCCGAGGGGCTGAGCATAAATTAGCTATAGCCTGACAAGTTCTTTTTTAGCCCTGATATAATGTCGCTACAAACAGCTTACATATAGCAACAATACGTGTACGTCATGAATAGTCGGGACAGTGTGTATTGGCATCGTGCAAGAGCGAGTGAGGTATACAATTATGTACATGTGAGTTGTAGAAGTATGTTTGTTATAAGGTTATAATATTGTATTTGCCAACAAAGTATTTTAATATTATCAGATGGTACAGTCGAGTTCGTTAATATCGACGCGACCAATTGAACAAAAATATGTGTACACGACCCTATACCCATACAAATAAGGTTGTGTTCACATATTTTTGTACAATTGGACGCGTCGATATTAGAGAACTCGACTGTACAAATTTTGTGTTCTGATTTTTGACTGGATATATAACGTGTACAGTACTTATACTGTATAACAAGGTGTATAAAATATAATCTTAGCTGACTTTATCAAGTTTATAGTTTATCAACGGTCGAAAGGTTTCGTACAACAATGAAAAGTGTTCGTTCGTAACTGGTTACGAAAAAGAACAAAATAGTTTTTGATTGCAACCAGTTACGTACAAGACCGAAAAAGTATTCGATCGCAACTGGTTACGAAAGTCTGGTTGCGTACGCGGCCGAAGGGATACTGTTTGGTTGTAGTTGTTGTGAATGAGTCTACTTACATCATTAGAAGCTGGTCGGTGATGTGTGAACACAGACAGACAAGCCAGCACGAGCCGCACGGCGCCGAGCGACAGCAACGCTCGTCGTAGCGAGCGCCCGTCGTCCGTGCCCAGTGGCGCGGCTTCCAATAACCGGGACACTACTCTGAACGGTAGAGTGCCTAATGAGAAGCTCCCGCTGCCGACGCCGCCGACTACTATACTTCCTGTTAACAGAAGAAAACTTTAATAAATGGAATAGTTAACCGAATTCAACTTGTCTTCGCTTCACTCGTCGTCGCATCTATTTTTAGGTTACGCGACGATCGTCACCTAAAAATAGATGCGACGATGTTACTATTTATTTGATGCTGACTATACAGTCTGTATCATTAGCTAGTTTGTTAGTGCACGACACCTTGCACTTTGTGACTATGCGCTGAAACTTGGCACAGTTGATTCTTAGCTGGTCATGAGCAGATACAGACCGGGAGACCTCGAGAGCCACGTCTCATTTAGTGGGGGGAGGGGGGGAAGTTCGACGCCGCCGCGCTTCACTTGGAGCAACATTTTTCTAAAACTGTACCTATTAGGGCATGTGATATTATCATTTTCGGATAAATTAAGGATGAGGAATTTTTTTTGGAACCAAAACAATGCACTTTCTAACAAAAAAAAAAACATAAAGTAGAAAAGACAAAAAAACGTATCTTGGATTTTTTCATAATTACCAATTTTTTTTTAAGTGTAATAGGAATCTGAAAACAAAAAATATAGTTGTAAAGCTACACTTATTACGTTT
Source organism: Cydia splendana (assembly GCF_910591565.1). Classification (NCBI taxonomy): domain Eukaryota; kingdom Metazoa; phylum Arthropoda; class Insecta; order Lepidoptera; family Tortricidae; genus Cydia; species Cydia splendana. Next base: position 13,131,840 of record NC_085977.1, on the reverse strand, counting down.
AAGAACATATATAGTTTATTATACAAAACTGTTGTTACATGGGAGATAAAAAATAATATTAAGCGTGGGCCAGAGAGTGAGAGTACAAAATATTATTAATGTGGGAAAGTTACTTATAATTTGTTCCACAATCGTTTATTTTTTTAGTTTTTCGTAAATAACTCGTAAACGGTAGCCCACAGCAAAAAAATATCTTTTACGTAAATAATCTGTTTCAGATTTCTTATAAAATAAGTGCTACTTTTTTTCGCTAAGATCAATATTAAAAAAAATATTGAAGGGAGATAATTAGCATAAAATTTCCTACAAAAAAGGTTATTCAAACTTTTTCGCTAGGATCAATATTTAAAAAGGGGACCTTAGAATTTATTTTCTCTCTTTAATATCGTTTTTAATATTGATCCTAGCGAAAAAGTTTGAATGACCTTTTTTGTAGGAAATTTTATGTAAATTATTCATGTACTAAAAAATTTTTGCTATTGGCCTTCGTTTACGAGTTATTTACGAATGACTAAAAAAGGGGACCTAAGTATTTATTTTCTCCCTTCAATTTTTTTTTTTAATATTGAAGGTAGCGATAAACAGTAGTACTTATTTTATAAGAAATCTGAAACAGATTATTTACGTAACTAATATTTTTTTGCTGTGGGCTACCTTTTACGAGTTATTTACGAAAAACAAGAAAAATAAACAATTGTAGAACAAATTATAAGTAACTTTCCCACATTCATAATATTTTGTATTGAGATCACTTTGACCCACGTTTAATATTATGTGTTCCGTACTCTACGTCAGAGATGTTCATTGAGAGAGTAACGCGATCGGTGACCGATAGATGCCGCTAGCGTCTATGTAGTCGCTCCGCCCCACGCCGTGACGTTGTTCCGCTTCCCCTCACTGCAATCCGTTGCTCGCTTCCCGCGACTCGCCGCCACCATGTCATTGTTTCGTCGACCGTCTGACCGATGGTCCGCAAATATTTTTTTGCGTATATTTTTGCAGCATGGTGTTTTAACATTTCCGATCCAAAGCTCGGTCGATTAAATAGTGAGATATAGCAGAGATCGCTACTACATATTAGTCTTTTGGCGGTCTCGCGATCGAAGTCATCGAACGGTGCTTTTCGATTCTACCCACTTTTTTCTTGCTAAATTAATTTTCACATTCCATGCTGCTAAAATCGTTACCGTTAACTCGCATTTTCGAGATCGAAGTAGGAAGTGCGTCAGTAGTTTTCGTTAACAAGTGGTAACGCAAGTCGCTCCGCATCGGAGAGGGAACGTGCGGTCATCGTGCCGTCGGCGGCGGGGGCGGCGCCCGGGCGGCGCGGAGGCGGACAGGCCTGCGCGCGCCACTGCCGGGTGCCGCGCTTCGCCGATAAGGAGGTTTGGATTGTCACGAACCATCCGGTGAGCCAGTTTAATGATATTCTAGTTTTATTGGCGTTCAGAAGTTACTTCGACACTAAAGGACGGTTCTCGGGCAGGTCGTATTAACCTGGGAGTACCTCGTGTCGTTAGCTGCGACGCGACCGGGGCTCCCCTGTCGCGCGCCGTCGACTTTCTTCTGCTGTCGTCCAAGGTGACCCCCAGACGCCGCGACGCTGCGGGCCGGAGCCCGAGGTGTCGCGGTGCGGGGTCCGCGGGACGCCCACTACTGTTGCTGCAGTCGCGATGCGGACGCTTCCAGTCCGCGAGAGCAGTCGCGGTGCGAGCGCTTTCAGTACGCGCCCGCTCCTGTCCCGCGCCCGCTCCTGTTGCTGCAGTCGCGGTGCAGACGCTTCCAGCCCGCGAGAGCAGTCGCGGTGCGGACGCTTCCAGGCCGCGCCCGCTCCTGTTGCTGCAGCGCGGTGCAGACGCTTCCAGCCCGCGAGAGCAGTCGCGGTGCGGACGCTTCCAGGCCGCGCCCGCTCCTGTTGCTGCAGTCGCGGTGCGGACGCTTCCAGCTGCGGGCGCTTCCAGTCCGCGGGACTCCGAGAGACGTCACACGCCCGCTCCTGTGGCTGCGGGCGCTTCCAGTCCGCGGGACTCCGAGAGACGTCACACGCCCGCTTCTGTGGCTGCGGGCGCTTCCAGTCCGCGGGACTCCGAGAGGCACACGCCCGCTCCTATTGCTGCGGTCGCGGCGCGGGTGGATCGCGGATCTCTCGATCCCGTCCTGGCGCCAAGGTGAAGGCGGATCGCTTCTGCGTCCCGACTGCTCGAATGGAAGGAAGGTAAGTTACGTGGAAGCAGTGGAAACGCTACGAGTACAGCGATGATCGCCGCGTTGGTTGCCGTCCGTCATAACGTCGCTGGTTACCTACGCGCCGGTGGTGGCCACCACGATGGCGCCGCCGAGGGCAGCAGTGTCACCGTGATGATGCGTGCAATTACGAGCCAGCCATCGGCGCCTCCCGTGCGGGTAACGTCCGTCACGCGAACCGGCGCCTGTCGAGCTGGCCGCCACGACGGCGCCTCTCGCCTCACGCACCTGAGCCTGGCGACGGTGGCCGCCACGATGGCGCCGCCCGCTCGATGACTCTGCCCGCCACGATGGCACCGCCCGCCTCACGACGCACCAGTGCCTACCGAGCTGGCCGCCACGCCTCGCATCACGCACCGATGCCTCCCAAGCCGGCGGCGGCGGCCGCCACAACGGCGCCGCCCGCCACGATGGCACCACCGCCTCGCGCACTGGCGCTTCTCGAGCTGGCCGCCATGATGGCGCCTCTCGCCTCACACCAGTGCCTCCCAAGCCAGGCGGCGGCCGCCTCACGCACCGGTGCCTCCCGAGCTGGCCGCCACGATGGCGCGTCTCGCCTCACGCACCGGCGCCTCCCGAGTCGGCGGCGGCGGCCGCCACGATGGAGCCGCCCACCTTACGAGCCACCTCTAGAGCGGGCCGCCACGATGGGTCATCGCCTCACGCACCAGCGCCTCCCGAACCAGTGGCGGCCGCCATGATAGCGCCGCCCGGCCTCACGCACCGGTGCCTCCCGAGCCGGCCGCCACGATGACGCCTCTAGCTTCACGCACCGGCGCCTCCTGAGCGGCGGCGGTTGCCATGATGGCACCGACAATCACGTCGAACCTGTCCACCGATGCTGCAACCACGACGATGTCGTCCCTTGCAATGGCGCCCAGGTTCTGTTCGCAAGAATACCACCGCGAACTTACCTGCCGCCGATGCTGCCTACCAAGCTGCGCTGGGCGCCACAGTATCAGTTTTGTCCTGTCCACATGGTCCCATTGAGGTACGCAGGCGCCTATAGCTATGGTGCCATAGCACGAACAGACCGCTAAGCTTTTGGTTTCGGTTAAGGAGTCCTCCGGCGACGGCAGACAAGGTCGTAAGGAGCCTCGTCCTAGCGTGGCTCGACTGCCCGGAGTTGAAAGCGGTAAGATATGTCGATACTCAGAGGAAAATACGTCGTGTTCCCGGGTTTCATAAAGGTGCTGATCGACGTAGGGCCGTGCCGCTTCGAGGTTCCTATGACTTCTCGAGGCCATGGAGTGATCCAACCGAAGAACAGCTAGCGACAAGGCCCTGTGCGACCGCTCAAAACCGAGGTGAAAGGCATCGAAAAGGCCTGCAGACTTCACATAATTATCTCTGCTTGCCCGCGCTCTCCAGCTTAAGTTCCGTCTTACAAAGACGAACTCGTGCGCCAAGCCCATAATAAACAAAATGGGACAAATAAACCCGCTGCGCCTGAACAAGCTTGAGTTTCCGGTGCTAAGAGAAAGGGGCCAGGAGGACTCCAGCAGTTTCCATCTGTCTGTCTTTGACTTTATCGAAACAGTTTTGTTACGCAAGCGCTAAAATCGATTTTAGACTTGATTTCATTAGTTCGATTTCCTTAAAAGCATGCTACCATACCCCTATACTAGCTCGATATAGGGTGTTTCTTCGGGTAAAGCGAATTAAACTATCACGCTCCTAGACATCACGTGGGACACGCGGCACAACACCCCGATTGAAAGTTTTCTTTTTCGCGACATACAGGCCTGCCTTGCTGCCGAGTTTCTTGCAGAAATGAGACTCAATGCCTCCTGTTCAGTCTCAAACTCGCAAACTTTAGTTCATGGAGGAAGGTGACACCTTCGCAGTCCCCAGCAACACGAAGCTGCCGAAAGCCTCGCGCCACTTTCTTCCTCATCTTATGCAAGCAGTCCGTTACAACCTCCAATATTGGTAGACAATGTACGAGGTAAGGCCCTTACAGTGAAGAGTAACCGTTAACGGGCCACATCTGCAGCGCTGACGACAGAAGTGTAAACATACAACCGCACCACTACAGTATACATAAAACGACGGCGACACTACATCCCCTCCGTTACCACGGCTGTCGCAAAAACTGCTGATGCCAGCAGTTCGTCTACAGGTCGCGCTGGTTCCTTGCTACTTACCAGGTCGGTACAACCCCCGAGGGCGACGGTTTATCAAGAATTCACTGCGCGCCCGAGTGGCAGCTACGCCCAGAAGCCGCCGAGACTATCTGCGCCTGATAGGCGCCTTGTTGGCCAGCCTCCGATTTCGAGAGCCTTCGCACTGTGTCACGGTATTTCTTAACAGACTCTTTGAACTGCTACCACGTCTCTTCTGGCAGCTGCCGGTGATACGACTTGGTATGGATGTCTCCACCTCCCAGCCTAGTCTGCTACCTGTGACGGCGTGATAAGGAGAGCCTTCACGCAGCTGTGGTAAGCTTGCAATTTACTGGCGGTCCTAGTGAACACAGCGTCAGACCGCCCTCCCGCCCGCCCGACCGCCCTCCTGTCAGATAGGACGCTCCAACACCGAGCTGGCGTGACTGGCGCATGCATGCAACATGCCAAGGGCTAACGCTACATAGCGAACGAGACGCAACTCTCTAGGCCGCCTGTACGCCCACAATGTAGAAATGGTCTTCATGGTGCATCAAAAATAAGATCGACTGCCAGGTACCTCTAATATCCAGTGAAGTAGCGAGCTATCTCAGACATATATTTCTATTGCCCATGTTAGCTTTCAGAACGAGACTTGTTCATAAGCCTGTAACAAGCGCTGTATGTGAACCACTATCGGACTCCCAAACCACCAGCTTGGGACGCGAGAAATCTACTTGCCCTAATTTGAATAGCCCTACAACGTACCTATATAGAAGAGCTGCCGCATTTTTACTGTTAGCATCAGGCCGCAGGGTCAATGACCTTACTCTACTATACTGTAGCCCGGGCAATTACATAGATAACGTTCACGCTATTATTTTGTGTCCGAAATTCGGCTCTAAACCAGATAACGTGTCTTACCGATTGGACTCTTAGAAGCTCCGGAATAAAGTATAGACCCAGTAAGTAGGTAGTCTGGGTACGTCAACTTGTGAGAATTACACAAAATGTTAGGGGACACTGCGCTTTCAGCCACAGTCTCATCCAAGCCGGCCTCGCTTAAGATTGCTTTCGATCCACGTTGTACTTAATCACTAAATTGGCTGGAAATCTATCCAATTAGCGATATTTTGGCTTAAATTAATTGGGAACATGACTCTTCTTTAGACGATTCTATCGCCGAGATTCTGCGGATTGGATGCGATTTCGAATGAGAAATCTCTCAAACCAGTTTAACGTCAGATTCGAACCTGGGATTACAATTTAAATTCACAATTTCCTGTAATGCATCATTATAACGAGTCACTGTGATTTCATGGGTTGCAATAAGGCGTATATATTTATTCTTTCTCTGAGTTCTATGACAGTAGTGTAGCCCTAACGCTTGCACGCCCGCTGACTCGCCACCAGGAGATAATAAACAGGTCTCAATGAACATCTCTGACGTAGAGTACGGAACACATAATATAAAAATTTTACCTTCCAATAAAATTGATATTATGTTTCCTTCTACGTCAGAGATGTGAGTAATGCCTTCCTGGCAGGCTACTAGGCTACTTTTATGCCGACGGTACTTCTCCTCAACAACGACATGGTGGCGGCGAGTCGCGGGAAGCGAGCAACGGATTGCAGTGAGGGGAAGCGGAACAACGTCACGGCGTGGGGCGGAGCGACTACATAGACGCTAGCGGCATCTATCGGTCACCGATCGCGTTACTCTCTCAATGAACATCTCTGACGTAGAAGGAAACATAATATCAATTTTATTGGAAGGTAAAATTTTTATATTATTTTTTATCTCTTTTTATCAACAGTTTTGTATATTAAACTATATATTTTCTTAAACATAATAAGTGTAGCTTTACGACTATATTTTTTGTTTTCAGATTCCTGCTACACTTTAAAAAAAAAACGTTTTTAGTCTTTTCTACTTTATGCTTGTTTTTGTTAGAAAGTGCATTGTTTTTGTTCCAAAACTAGATTCCTCATCCTTAATTATATTACATGCCCTAATAGGTATAGTTTTAGAGAAATGTTGCTCCAAGTGAAGCGCGGCAGTGTCGAACTTCCCCCCCACTAAATGAGAGGTGGCTCTCGACGGCTCCCGGTCTGTATCTGCTCAAGACCAGCTAAGACTCAACTGTGCCAAGTTTCAGCGCATAGTCTCAAAGTGCAAGGTCCCCATAAAACGGTGTGCAGTAACAAACCAGCTACATCATCCAAAGTAGCCAAATACATCGTACCACCTTTGTTACCATATAAATAATGATGAGCCCTGCGGGCGCAGCACGGTTCCATTTTTATCGACTAACACTATGCGCGTCCCTTTCGCACTTACATACTTGTTAGAACGGGACAGGCATGGTGACAAGCGATAAAAACGCGACCGTGCTACGCCGCCTGATATTGAATAATTTCACGGTTTAGACTCACTTGTTTTTAGTCACTCGCACGACATGTTTTGGAGAGCCTAGGTCTTCTTTCTCAAGCACGATACACTATTATTCAATGTTAGCATGTCTCACAACAGTTTAAATTCGATGAGTCCGATATATTTGGCCATTTTGGCCGTCACTATATATTTGATGCTGAATCTATTAGTCCCTTCAGTACTCACGGCCGTCCTCGTCGTGTGTCACCCCCAGTAGCAGCCTCAACAGCTGAACAGCTCGTGGGCCCTCGTCGAGCAACGCGGACGCGTAGCCGCCGAGCTTCAGCAGGAGTCCGAGCGCGACCAGCGCGTGCGCCGGCACGCCGCTGCAACCGCTCTCTTCTACGCTGTTGTTGACCGAGCTCACCCCCAGCTCTACGACCTCCTGGGGATAATGGGAATTGTGAAATACTCGGGCTGAATTTGTAGAAGTGGTCACCTATTACAATTACTTAATGGTGAGGGACAGTTGCCTTCCCAAACGCGACTTGCGACGGCGGCAGCGACAACTATACGATGGGAACGAAAGGTCCGATCGCTATGTCTCGCTTCAATCTATGGTTATTGCTGCCACCGTCGCCAGCCTCTCAATGTCGTGGCCGAGCCGAAAGACAGCTTTAGCATTGTCGAAGTTTCTTAGACAAATAGAAATAATTTTTGATGATTTTGTCATTTTACGAGTATGTACAGGTAAACTCGAGTTTTTAGTGTTCCGTAAAAAACTTTGTTCACGGAACACTTCGGTCTTGCAAATCAGTTATTTTGCTTACTTTATTACTGGACTAATTTTATATTCAACATTAATTAGAATAGCCAAATACTCATAAAACGTGTTTTCTTTTATAAAATTGAACTACCATTCGATTTTAAAATTCAGGAAGACATGGCAAGGAGAAGAGGTCAGGCCTATAGACACGTAGCACTCACCTCGTAGGGGTCGTCGACCTTGACCCAGTCTAGGTCGTGGTGGTGCTTGGGCGGCGGCGGCGGCTGGGGCGCGGCGGGCGGGCGCGGCAGGCGCGCGGCCACGAGCGCCAGGCCGCCGCACAGCCCGAACTCGCGCAGCGCCATGCCCGCCCCAGACCCGGCGGGCACTCCTCCGCCGTCCCAAGTCGGCCCCGGGTTGCCCTCTGTACGATATCAAAACACGTAAGTCGCTAAAAAATATCTAATATCGCATCAAATATACTGTCCCGAAACATTTTCACGATAGTTGATTAGAAAAGAAAAGAAAAAATATTTCCGTTATCTTCACTTATAGTTCGTTTTTTTTAGCATTAAAAAGAACTTGAAAGAAGGTAAGCGATCTTGACATGTCTTTTAATTGAAAAACGCTTTTTAAAAATTAGTAACTATTACTTATGAAAGTAGAATAATATAAATGATCGTATTAGATTCATAATTGTTACATATTTGCCATAACTTATTTTTTAAATGTATTTTTCAATTAAAAGACACATCAAGATTGTTTACCTTATTTCTAATGCAAAAAAAAACGAACTATAGTCATCATTCACATTACTAAAAATTACAAAAATAATTTCACCAGAATGTCCCGTTACACAGTAAACAACCCACTAAAAATTTTCAGACTCGCCATATTGGCATTCCACCTTGCTACACAAGTTGGTAATTGACAATTACCGCCGGTGTTGAGGTGAAGGGTGAGCGTGAGGTGCGGACCGGACACGTGCGGCGCGGCGGCCGACAGCTGCGCCAGCGTCGTGTGCGGAGGGATCCAACCCTCTATGCCCTGACACTGTACCCGGATTGTCGTCTCGATTAGGTCTGTAACATAAATGATGCGTTAGTAAAATGTTCAACACCTCGTAAAGATGCAGATATTTCTTTGATAGGCAGCTACGCTATGACTTAAATCAACTATCTATCACTCAAGATCTAACGAATACGCCGTGAATGCTTTTTTTGGTTTTCTCCAAGAGGCACATTTACGACGGAATCGCCAGATTGTCCGCCGCTTGTTCTTTTAACTGAGTTCCTAGGCGTCAACGACAGTCAGGATGGCCGTGTCGGAGTCACCTTACCACTACACTCACCGTCGGTCACCGACAGCATGGTGGCGTCGACCGTCTTGTTGCTCTGTCGCTTCTTGCTGTTCTGCTGCTTGAGCGAGGTATTCTTCACGTCCTTGACGCGCTTGTCCTTGGAGGCGCTGGCGGCGGCTAGGCTGAGCTCCCACGCGTCGGCCACGGTCATGATGGCCGTGTCGGAGGCGCTGCGGAGCACCGAGCCGGAGCCCGAGGATGACGGGTTGCTCACACAGACTTTAGCGGTGTCGTCCATAAGAGGTACTGCAGGGAAACAACAATTTTGTTTACCGATTTGATTTAGGTAAGTTAAAAAATGTTTGATATCCGATAATTGTGGGATGATTTCGCTTTCTCGGACTGCTTTGCAAAAAGTGTAATTGGGTCAATGACACGGGCGTTTTAAACGCCTAATTTCTTGAGTCATATTTTTGATGAAATGCCTATATATTTTGATGATTTTCTTGTTTAAAAAATTGAAGAACGGGACTTAATCGCGTATTTAAGTTTAAGATTTACGTCGGTGACGTTTCGAGGACGGCGTTGTCCCCGTGGTCTCGGTGGTGGTTGTTCAATTTTAAAAATGTTTAATAATCGTGAAAGTTTAAATCAATGATATTTCTTGTTGTTTGGTAATTATGCGGGATCTTTATCAGATTACTATTAAATTGTTGAAATACTTGGACTTGGTGGACAAAAACGCTTTGATATTAGTGCCGTTATGTTCTATTAGTACCAGCATTTTTTCTCACTAGGAGAAGAAAAACATACTGCATCACGGTACACTGTTCTGGATTTACTACAAGTTTGAATGACAGGTGATGTATAGAACGGCAGCGGCAGAGGATATACTCACTTGGCGGGCGGTGGTCGACGAGCAGCGAGCGCACGGTGGTGTGCAGCGGCAGCGCGAGCAGCGCGTGGCAGTGCGCGGCGGGGTGGCGCGGCGCCGGCGGCGCGCACACGCCGCCCGAGCCCAGCCCCGCCCAGCGCAGCGCCACCGACGCACGGGACGACGACAGCAGCAGGCGCAGGATTAGCGCGCGAGTGAACCCGCTGATACCTTCTGGACCTGTACACAAAACCCACACATTTTTGTGTAAAAAATAGGTCGGCAGACGGAGTGAGGATAAATGAGTACAAGTAAACCCGGCGCGGTACGTCATCCGCATTTCCCGTCAAGTCCCGCGCTGACGTGAAAACACGAACTAAATGGCGTACCAGCGACTCGCGCTTACATCAGCGTAAACATCAGCTTACGCAAGTAATCTTCACAATATTTGCAAATACATAACTCGCGCTACTTCTTGTGCACCGTGTGAAAGCGACATTACACGTACGCGAACTGTAGCTACCAATCGTGACCCGAATTTGTAAACAAAGTTCACTGAAAAATATCAATAACTGGTGGACAACAGTAGAAAACCTTGCGTGCATACCTGTACAGTGCAACGCCTCCAGGATGGAATGAAGCGTCGATGCAAATAATTTTTGGTTCGCCGCGTGACACACAGTCAGTTCAGCGAACAGGCGAATAGTATTCTCTTCCAACGCCGCGTATTCGGCACCTTCTTGCCAAGTTCTGCACAAAAAATAAAGTTTGGTGCTCGATCAGAAATAGAATACCTGAGCATAAGATTATTGGAATTCAACCACATCGCCAATAAAATCTCGCACACATTCACCACTTTTCAACTTTTGTAACAAAATTTAACCTTTTGAACGCCAAACGGCGCAGCCATTTGCCGTGCCACTGACGCCACGGGGGTAAAATTTAGTTTTGTGAATAAATAATGCGAACCTAAAAGTGGGGTGTTTTTCAGTAGATTTTCACCAAAAAACGATCGACGTCAAAAGCTTTCTTTGGCGTCGTTGTCACGGTTTTGCGTTGACGTCAATTGCCGTCTGTGGCGTTCAAATGGTTAAAAAGTTTGTTACACAGCTAAGCGGACTTTTTAACTGGATAATTCATTCAAACGGGTAAACTTGTATATTGATGCGGGAGCGGTAAAGAAGGTCAAAGTCGCAAACAACGCTTAGTAGGTATAAATAAAATTGTTGGTTACATACCCTTCTTGCGGCCTAGGGTAACACAGCAGCATGAGCAGCGGCTTCCAGAACACAGCGCCGGGTCCGCCGAGCCAGTCTTTCAAGCGTCGCTCAGCACACAATAGTTGCGTCCACTCCACTAGCTGGCATATGCTCTTCATTGATGGGAGCTCTGTAATAATATTGTTAATTTAGATTACGTACCGTTTGTTTAAGTCTGGATTATGCATCCGGCCCTACGGAATGGAATATATTTTATGTATTTCTGATATAGGCAAGGCAGTAAATAGTATAACGTCCTAAGCCTGGGCATACAAATGAAAAAGCCACAATTTGCCACTGAAATTTGAACCTAAAGTGTGGGAAATAGATTTGATTTTGCGTTGTTTCAAAATTTAACCAAACAAAGCGAAAGCGACTCTGTTCCAATTGAATGTCGTTTAAATTTCATGTGTGGTGTAGGACCTTGGGCCTTAGGTGGTACAAGTTATTGTGGCGTCTATAATTAGAAATCACTCTTTTCGACAACTGGTAGTGATTATTTTTATCTGAAATCGTCAAACTACGAGTTTTTTATTATTAGCAATTAATGTTAGTATTCTTTTCGAATTAGAAAGTGACCTTCTCTCGGCGGGCTCTGCACAGAGTCGTCGGGTTGCTGTATCCTCTGCAGGCGCCCCTCGGCGGCGGCGGCGAGCGCGCGCACGGCGCGGGCGGGCAGCGCGGAGCCGAGCAGCAGCGTGGTGGCGGCGGGCGACATGGCGCAGGCGGCCGCCGTGCGCAGCTGCCAGCCCTGCAGCCGCCACGCCGTCGCCGGCGCCGCGCCGCCGTGGACTTTCGTGTCGTCCGTTAGGCCCTCCATGCTACACAAATATATTAGGTCATAAATAAACGTACGTTTTACGGGATTAAGTCCCGTGTTAGTTATAAATACTATAGGACATTTTTATTGACTGAGCCCCACAGTAAGCTCAAGAAGGCTTGTGTCGTGGGTACTCAGACAACGATATATGTAATATACAAATACTTAAATAGTAAATACATAGAAAACAACCATGAATCAGGAACAAATATCTGTGCTCATCGCACAAATGAATGCCCTTACCGGGATTCGAACCCAGGACCATCGGCTTCACAGACAGGCTACCCACTAGGCCAGACCGGTCGTCAGTTATAAAAGTACAAATATACTACTTTAACATTTTATCTAAATCTTTGAATCGACACTTCGTAAACCGAGGTAATATGAATATGACCAATCTCGTGTCACCGCGCACAAATCAAATTATAGAACAAAAGACATCATCGAACCGTTACCCGCGAGTTTCGGCGGAGCTTAGATTATAACGTATTAACGTAATGATTAAATTTTGATTTGTATCACTCACCTTTCGTCGTTGTCAACGGGGATATCCATCTGTTCCAGTAACATTCTGAACAGTTCTGGTCGAATATAGCACATTGAACACAACACTGAAACAATAGAACGACTCATCAAATCAGGGAATACAATTTCATTTAAATTCACATTGTATTAAAAAAAATATAGTCAAAATATTATTAGTGTAAACATAACAAGGTTTTCTAAATAATACTATACTCAATATTATTTAACCAAAGGTGATATTGGCTCTTACCGGAGTCTAAAGACTTCTTTATGAGGCTATTTTCAGGCACATCTTTCACCCAGGTGTAAATAAGCTCAAACAGGTCGTCTGTGATCAGTTCTTCTAAATTGTCCATGATTCTTTCTTCTTTTAGCGTCCATAACACCTAAAATAAATATTGTTATTAATAAATTTGTAACAATAAATAAATAAATATAAATAAAATAACTGTTATCGCAAGGTGCACTGTCCGATTTGGAGTGCCTGAGTGGACTAGAGTACGACGTCCATGTTAAGCTAATGTAAACGTATGCGAAAGACCTCAGTACACACACAGTAGCTGTGTGGAAGCTTGACGCCACGCTAGACGTTCGTCACTGAGACCATACTCTTAGTGGTTAGCGTTATGTGTCTATGTGTAGTGCGTGTACGTACGCTGGCGAGCGTGTGCACGGTGGCGGCGGGCGGCAGCCGGCGCTCGCGCAGCCACAGCTCGGCGGCGGCGCCCAGCCAGCGCACGTAGGCCTGCACCGAGCCGTCCCAGCACCAGCGGCACAGCTGCCGCGCCAGCGAGCAGATCGCGTTCATGCTGTTGTTGGTGCGCCCGCCCGACGGTGGTTGGAACGCTAAGTAAACATTATACATTAGATTTACACGAAGGTTTAAGACTTTGTAGTTTTATAAATAACTACAAATAAAAATGAACGCAAAACTATAAAAAAATTAGAAAGGTATTGGAAACACCTCTGAAAATTGCATAATATGTCTCAATAAAAAAAAATCACCAAAAACATTTTGTTCCGCGGGGAAAGTCCCACCCTCCTGGAAAATTTATACACGGGGCCAGACCGGAGTCAGATTTTTTTACGTGTATGGGTGGTTGCCGTTCCTCAACCCACCAACAGAGCGGCAGCTGACGTCCACGAGGGTTCATTACATATCACCCTTAACCACTTTACGAGATATTTGCGCATGGCCCTCGGTCTATCATTTGGGTTATATAATAGTTACCTTGTGCGTGCGCCTGCTCGTCCATGTTGAGCAGCGCGGCGAGCAGCGGCGCGCGCAGCTGCGGGCAGGCCTTGGCGGCCGCGAGCAGCGCGTGGTGCGCGTGCGCGGCCGCGCCGCCGCCGCCCGCCAGCGCGGCCGACAGCGCCGCCACGCAGCCCGAGCCCGTCACGCACGACCAGCGCGGCGCGGCTAGTCGTGCGCGGGTGCACGTGGCTACTACTTGCGCCCAGTTGTTGCTGAAAACAAAAACATCCATTGATCTCTCTGCGACGACTTTAAAACTAATGAATCACACGTTGCTTAAATAGTTGGGGATTATGGCATGGTCTGTATAACTTCATTGCACAGACGAGACATCCTCCAGACTGAGCATAGTAGCGCTAACCCTCTGCCACAAATATACGGTAGTTTTACTCCATTTTCGAGTCAAAGTGTCTTTGTGTGACGTCCGTATCTTCGAACGAACCAATTACGGCACGGGACCTCGCTCACCTCGTCCCCCGCACCCCAGTATTTTTGGCAGCATCGGTTTCATGAAATAATTGCTCTAAACTCTAGAGGATTCCTAATCTTTGCTTCATTGGTACGGACTTACACTGTGGGCCGCGTAACCATGCGTCGGATGAAGGCATCTAACATAAACGTTATCGTCACAATAAAGTTACGACTTACGTATGTGGGAGTGAGTGCGGCGAAGCGGGTGCAGCGAACGCGGGCTGCGCGAGTAGTCGCAACTGCAACAGCCCCATGTTAGAGCTATCCCTCGGCTTGTAAAGTCGCACTTGCACAGTGGTGCACACGATCGGCCGCGCCACTACGAGGCGGATGAAAGTCATGCCGGCGGTGTTCTGGGGAGGCCCGAGCGGGGCTAGCGTGCCGCCGCAACCGGCTTCAACTGCCACGGCACCTGGGCATGCTGCAAGAGGAAAAATCGTTAACAACCAAAATACGACTTAAATCATTTTGTGACTTATGAGACCTTAAAATAAGACACAAAAAAATGAGCTTTCTGAGCTAGTAGTGACTAAAGCAATTCCTACAGTACTGTATTTACGACTCGAACGAGGCTTAACTCACAACACCAAGTACAAACCGTAAGTATGAAGACTCAGTATCCAGACTGCAACTCATGTAGTTGCGCAGTATACAGCAGCTGACGTGTGAGTCATCGGCGCATAAGAAGTGTTACCATCAGGCCAGTGCGCTCGCGATTCCGTAAATATAGCCGGTCAAACAAGTTTTTCAGTAGAAGGCACGAAATTCAAATTTTCTAAGAGACGACAACGCATCGCGCCTACATTTTTTTTTAATTTGCCGCTCTTTTCTACTGTCAGAAATTGCTTAACAGAGTATAAATCATAGTCCGTCAAAACCGTCGAGAAAGTCAGTATACTTACTAGCGAGGCTGGTGAGGTGCGGATGGAGCTGCAGCTCATGCAGCTGCGCAGCGTACGGGAGCTGCAGCGTGAGCGCGAGCGACGAGTCGTCGGCGCTGAAGAAGTGGTAGGACCACGCCGCGGCGCGCACGCGCCGGGCGGCGCACGAGCCGCCCGCGTGCGCGGCGCCGCCGCCGCTCAGCAGCACGTCGGCGGCTTGAGCCGTGGGGTTGCCGCAGGACACCGTACCTGAGACAAAAAAAAACAATTAATAGGCGAACACAGAACGAGCCGCTCTTCGAAGAATTTGCCAGTTCGGTCTGTAAAGACATAAGTCGCTCGAATATGTCAGTGTTAAAGTGCCAGATAACGAAATGTTGATTTTCGGTATGCCCTAAGGTTTCTGTTTCTTCAGCTCTAAAGACGATTCCAAACATCAAGGAATGGGGTTGGCAACTGTCAAAGGTTTGCCTAGATGGCGCCATCATAGCTTGCCCCTTTTTCTATGAGATTTGGCTTAAAGAGCTGGCATCCAGGGTATTAAAAAAACAAAAATTTGACACAATTCTAGGGATTGACGGGGCAAGCTATGATGGCGCCATCTGCTAAAAACTTCCACCGGCCAACCCCATTGCAATTTACAGGCGCATACTCTATATTGGCTTATTATTTGAACGTCGACTTATAGGCGAAAAGAGTATAGAGTAAGAAGAGTAAGAGAGTAGAGTAGACCCGAAAAAAATGGCTTACATTTATAGTGTAAATAACATTATTTGCGGTATTTGACGTCTGTCACTCACAACAGCAATACTACGTAAAATGTTTTGCACATCGAAATCACAAAGGAAAACAACTGCACTGCGAACGTTTACGTTCTACGTCTTTTTTTTTTTAATTTTAGGGTTGGCCGGACACCACCGTTATGAATCGGTAGTCGTCTAAGTAAATCGATATGAATTTTTCATTTTTCTTTTAATAAAAATAAGGAAAAGGTGGATAATTAACTGTAAATATGGATATATTTATCGTCACTTAACAGACAACAAATTTGACACAGAAATAACATAAATAAACTTTAAAATAGATCCCCAGTTAGTTTCAATTTTGACAATGGGTGCGACCTACTCGGTCGGTGTATTAAATACACCGACCGACCGGTAGCTTGCGGGAACACCATATAATTCTAGCTTTATTTAAATCTCAAATAAAAATTCATTATACGTCACAATTCGATACCTCAGTCTACGTGCCATCCAATCGTAATCGCTTGCTGTGACAATCGATTTGCGTTAGTTACATCTCTATATACGTCAGTCATAATGTGTCAAATACCGCAAATATTGTTATTTACAGTATAACAATGTTTACATCTTTGCTCCTAAATAAAGAACAGATTTTAAACAAAAGCAGTTAAATCTTCCTTATACCAAGATCTTGTAATTCACATGTTTTACTTACATAACGGAGCGATATTGATAAGCCCATTAGTCGTCTCCAACACCGGCAGCTGATTCTTCTTATTCCCATTGTTCGACGACGTCGACATATTGATAAGTTGCGGAGGCAATTTCAAGTAGTTCATAAGAGACGACACGAGCCCCTGGTTAGCGCTAGGGCCCGCTTGGTGGCATTGGGTCAGCTTTTCTACGGCCAGCTCTAAGCCACCGGCCTCTATGAAGGCGTTTAGGGCTTCTGGTTTGTCGAGTAGCCGGATTATTAGCTGCTGCATTGCTTGGGATAGGTGGACTACTTCTTCTTTTTCTGTGAAAAAGTTTTAACATTTAGTTTCTAAAAGAAATAGTAGTTGAAATCTTCATAATATTTTAGCAGTGTATTATATAAATAAAATGAACCTAGCCTTGTTTTTTGATTTATTTTATTGAAGCAATAGTTTCTTTACTTACATATAGTAATTACTGAGCTGGATAAATATGTCTAAACTCGACATGGGAGTCATTTTCTAGGTTTCCGGGGTTCTTTTTATAAATAGTGAAGATTTCGAATTCTAGGATTATTTTTATAAACCCTTATCAGTTATCAGGGTTTCCGAAAGTGCGCGAGATAAGTTATACACTCACTAAGGAAGTCCATCAAGCTGGGCAGCATGGCGGCGGGGTTGGAGGCGACGCTGGCCATGTGCGCCACCAGCCAGAACACCTCCTCCTTCAGCGACGCGTATTCGCCGGAAGGCTCCGAGTTCATACCTGCCAACACACACACACACACACAGTTACTTTCGCTCTCTTCTCGTCAACGTCTAGATAACATTTGTATGCTAAAATTATGCTCATCATCATCATAGTCGCCCACTGCTGAGCATAGGCCTCTCTTCGTGTACGCCCCTTATCCCGATCCTGGGCTAATCTCATCCAAAAGTGTCCTGCGATTTTCCGAATGTCATTCACCCAACGAGCTAACGGACGCTAGGCGCTTCTTTCAACCGAAAGCGGCCACCAATCCGTCAACATTTTGGTCCACCTGCCATCTCTCTGCCTAGCAACATGTCCCATGTGTAAACATGTAAAATTATTGCAATGGTTAGGAAGAAATTTACCTGAATTGAGCACTGTCGTATTCATGCCGTCACAGATGGATAACGTCCTGTAGAACCTCTGCATGATTGCATGGTTTTGCAGCACTGTGAACAACGCGTCAATTAATATAAAGGGAACGTTAGAAATTAAATATTGAACAGTTATGGCTGAAATGCTCTGAAACATTTTTATGTGATTAAACAAATTGAACAAAATTTATCTTTTCAGTACGTTCGAATATCTTGCAGAGGATTTATCCAAAAAGGGTTTCTCAGGAGTATTTTTTTTATTCTATGTGAAAAGACTCTACTATGTCATTGTTCGTGTTCTGGTACACTTTTTGTAGTAGTATACTTTATCAAAATACCTGTATCAGCGACGCAGGGCGCCCTTGGAGCCTGCTGCTTCCTCTCGTCCTCAAGATTGGTAGTATCTTGTGCTTGCTGCTTGCTTTCGTCAGTTTGCGACTGAGTGGAGCTCTCGCCGCCGCTAGAGGTGCCACTACCTCCAGCTACGCCTGGGCTCGAGGCCGACTGTAAAACGATAGGTATTAGATGTATGGAACTCTGAGTCAAAAGGTTAAGTAAGGCAGACGATACACAAACTGGGAACTGCACAGGAACACCGTTTTAAAAGCTTGAATTGTCAAGTCAAATTTGGATTCTAATTTAAGCCTCAAGGTGGGAGACCCTTCCACGCTAAAGAATGTGCAGGCGCATACAGCAGCCTTCGGCAGTAGTGTAGTAACCGGCTTCTAAACCTCCGTCCGTTTCTTGTATCCAACCCAATGGTGTGCTGTCCAGGAATCCAGCCTTTTCGTTGCTAATAATCTAACGTGGGTTAGTGACGTACCGTATTGGCTTGTCCGGCGGCGGGTTGCGCGGGTGCGTGCAGCAGCTTGCGGCAGTAGTGCAGGAGCTGCGCCAGCACGGCGCGGCGCAGGGGAGCGCGGCGGGCGGCCCCGGCGCCGCCGCCGCCGAGCACGTCGGCGAGCAGGCCGGACAGACGGGCTTCGGAGCCGGCCTCACCGCGACCTCCGCCCGTCTCTCGCACCCAGCCCAGTGAGTGGTGAGCTGCATATGATACACATATATTAATTAGTCAACAAAAAGTTACTAAATGTATGGGTTGAATATTTAGCGCTTTTTCGACGCCATAGTCGTTTCAGCGGTAAGTCATATTTTTATGTAGCAATTAGCTATAATAGTAGCGGGTAAGACCACGCGTGAAAATTATGTAGTGTACCTTTGAATGCGAAATATTCAGATTGTGGTAGAAACTTTCAATGCGTTTTGATTTTATTCGATACTATTATAGCTGACTGTACCAGAGTCTAGACTCTAGTTTATCGAAAAGTGTAGCGACTTTTGCCATTGCTGTAATAATCGTGGAAATAGGATGACGTTTGACTGAAATATATAGAAATAATTATTACTTTAGTGCAAGTGTCACTTACCGACAGCGTCGAACAGTTTGACCGCATGCGCCGCATGCCTGGGGCTAAGCACTTGTAGCATCGGGTGAGCCACCCTCAGGAGCGTAGCTTGCAGGTCGTAGGCTTGCGTGGGCGGCGCGTCCTTGCGCCACACGGCCGCGACCGTGCGCAGCGCGGCCAGCGCGCCGGCGGCGCCGCGCGGGCACACCACGCGCGACAGCACGGCGTGCAGCGCCGCCGCCGCGCCCGAGCCCGCGCCGATGTGCGCTCCGCCCTGCACACGTACCACGAGTTAACGATGCGCTACAATACGGCACTTACGGCAAATAGGCTACTCTCTAAACTCAATATTATATTACTTTGAAGTTAAACAACCATTTCTAATCGTGAAAAACTCAAAACCATGTCATTTGTTTTTGTATATTTCCTTAATTTTTATTTCATGACCGCTGTGAAACATATGATACAATCCTAATGCCGTTATTCGGTACGTTACTGCAAGTAAGGGTCCCTTGTCAATCTAATTATACACACATTTTTCTTCCATGCTAAAATACATACAAAATATAGACCATTTAAATTTCTCTCCTTATGCACACCTCGGACAGTTCGGACACTGGCGATCAAATGTATGAAACAAACGCGTTCCTACGAACACAGTCTAAGCTCGTGTAGGTGAACGCGTACCATGCTTGTGTGAGTGAGATAAGACGTGCTAGGGTTTCCGCCATTTTGTTGTCAAGTTCGATGACCTCAATGACTCAAAACGCATTGCGCGAATTAGGAAGAAATAAGAATCATATTATGTTGTAAGGTGGGTATCTAAGCTCGATTTATACAATAGTTTCCTATGTATTTTGAATCAGTATAAACGAAGTAACAAAATTTTTGTAAGGAAATTCAGGGCACCAAAATATTACGTAAGTTGAAAACATGGTTTTTTATTCATATAGATATTGTGTTGTTTTCAGTGTGTTCTGATAGGTTTTGTAAATATTTGTTTAATATTTGAATATTTTACGTGGCCTCCGCTCTGCGCACCGCGTCGTCGCGTCCTTGCCAGCCGGTAACTGTGAGGTAACATGGTCTAATAAAACATGGTCTTCCATTCCCAGAGTGACACGGGCCTACGTCACAATAACATTGCCACTTTATTTCAACATAACATGTTACATGGGTACATTATACCTATGGTTAATAAGTTAAAATATTTCTTTATAATTTTATAATTTTCATTTATATGTATTTTAGCTTAAATTTTACAATAACACGTCATTTTTAATTACTCGTTAGCAATATCTTCCGATTCACGAAAGAAATTTCAGACTTTCGGGTAATTCTGTTTATACTACTGGCAACACAGGATAGCGCTGTGCACATTTGACAATTTGGATCTAGATAACTTCATGCCCTGACCGTCAACGTCATCCTTGTCGAACGCGTGTTAATTGTTATTTCCTTCTCGCTCAGTGTCAGCAGTCGCAGTGTTTTCCAAACTTTTCACGTCGTAAGCTTGGTAATTAATGTGTAACTGTGAATTAGTTTTTTAAACGTTTGTCTTGTATAGATAAATAAAGTTTAATTTAATACATTAGATTTGTTTTATTTTACTATGTTTCTACATGAATAACTTAAAATTAATGCCGTTAAAATAATTTTCACCGTTGGTTAAAATTCTCCCACATTTCAAAGTTTGAGAACCTGTAAACAGCATGATGACGTAGGCGCGTGTCAGTTAGGTCATACGCGAATCTCGGAATGGAGTACCAGGCGGAGTATATTATTATACCATGAGGTAACCGAGAGCGGGTGGGCGGCACTTTCAACGGGAGGCAGGGAGTGTCCATACTGTACGTTAGTACTATTTATTATACTGTGCCTTATGTCTAAACTACTCTTTAGACTCCCATTAATCTTCCAAATCCTAGCACAAACAACATAATTTGAATAAAAAGTATAGAAATCATCTTATATGTATGTACTCACGAGATAAGGCTCAGCGGTAGCCACAGCGCCATCCGTGGTCACATTGGTGGTGATGAACTTTACTATGGCGGGAACGAAATGCTCACATTCGTGGATTACGCGCCCCATCGTCTGATTGCTGCCTTCAGTCTAAAAAAGATATTGAAGAAATATAATATGTCAGATCTCCAGTATTAACAAAAGCAATAAGCAGAATACATTATTGTGATCGCTTCTAATGAAGAAGAAACATTTTTCTATCAAATTAAACAAACGTTTAGTAGTATGAGTGGATTTTAACCTCATGTCTATGATAAGGATCCTTCTGAATTTTTTTCGGAGAACGATTTTTTTTCTGCTCTGTACAGCAAAACCAAGGTTTGAACCTACGATTTCTGAATACCGCACATATATAAAAGGTTAAACAAATGTGAGTTTACTCACTTGTAACGGCAGGGATGCGATCCACGCTAAGGCCTGCATTGACAGCACCCAACATCTCAAAGAAATGTTTTCCAATCTGAAAAACAAAACGTGTAATATTATCTTGAATACACAGTAATATATCCAAAGGTTTAGAAAGTTAAAATAACCTATATGGCGCGGTCGGTAGGATCTGCTTTATAATTTGAACACATTTATAAAACACTATTGATTGACGCGCTGTAACGGCTTTGATCTTTGTTTGACTCTGTCCGTATTCGTACCGTGTATACGTCATTATTTTGTAAGGGAAGATAAACGGCTGCATGTCGCTCCGCTGTCCACTGGCGGCCGCGACCGCGACCTTACGACATGTGGACGGTGGCACAGCAGAATACCTACACGCTACGCTGCACACTAATATAATACACGTATACTGGTGGCACAGAATAAATAATAGTACTACCGTACAGAAAGGAAACTTCCTACAAAACCGAAGTTTGAGTTCAGGGTCAAATCATGCTGTCCCTTTCTAATATATGGCACTAGCCCTTTCGGCTATTTGGGGTTGTCAAAATTCAAGCCAATTCAATGCAAGCAAGAATGTGGTCGTGTACGCAAAGGGACGTCAAGTTGTGTCAACCCTAATAATTGCACGGAGCAATGATGTGCCGAACGGAGCCGAGTTTGCCCGAAAGGAGGAGTTTCGCACCCCTGCTGGTGGTGGTGGTATAGTACAGGGTACCTACTGCGTGAGCGATAGCAGCAGCGCGTTGACGGTGTCGGAGGCGAGGCGGATGCGCGGCGTGTCGGCCGGCACGCACAGCGTGTTGAGCGACCACGCGCCGCCGCTGCCCCACACGGAGCCGTTCAGCGTCAACCACAGGGAGACCACGTTTTCTAGGAATGTGCAGTCCATCTGGAAAATAGCAAAATGATATAGAAAGGAGTACATTAGTCTTTGTCATCGGGATTTATTAGACGAAAGTGTAGTGTTGTGGTTGCGTAGCAGTTTAATTAATGTCCGTCGTCTGACAGTCTTAGTACATATAATGTGCAGGGTCTTCATATACAGTAAATTAGTAACAGATCTTTATGACTTCTTCTCATGTTGGCTGTACACACTCGCCGAGACTCGGCAAAACCCGACTTTAAGGGCGTGATGAGAGGGAGGCAGTATGAACACACTCTGTTTTCCAAGTCGACGAGTGTGTACATCCGGCATTGGGTTCAGGTGATAAATTACAATGAAGTTTAATGAACGTGAGTCACCGAGGGCGCGAGGTCTTGGCCCGTGTCGCTTCCACTCATAGAGGTTATTATCATCATCAGGCCTTTAACATCTTGACAGATGATTTATGCAACGTCTGTAAGCGAGGAACAACGTCTCTCGTGGCTTTATAAGCCAATGCGGGACCGGCATTTGCGACCGCATTTGTGGCAGCCGAAGCAGGGAGCCATGTCGGTACTATCAGGTGGATTGTGCCTCTTTGCGCGTTTTCGGGCAAGAGATAACGCACCTGGTAATGGAACTCGAGCGCGAGATGCCGGAAGACGTCGTAGAGCGTGTGGTGCAGCGGCGGGTGCGGGCGGGCGGGCGGCGGCGGCGGCGGGTCGGGCGGGGCGGCGCGGCGCGGCGGCGCGCGCACGGCGGCCGCCAGCGCGGCGCCGCCCGCCAGCAGCACGAGCCGCGCCCGAGCCTCGCCCATGGCGCCGCAGCCCGACCCGCCGCCGCACCCGCTCTCCAGCCGCGCGTCCATGCAGCACGAGATGTTGCTGCCGAACAAACGTTAATGCTACAGTACGAGGGGACGGAGATGACGGTCCGAATTGGACGGCGGGGCGACGAACGACCGTTCATAAACATACTTCGTTTTTTTTAGCATTACAAAAAGACTACGCGATCTTGACGTGTCTTTTAATTGAAAAACGCTTTTTTTAATCAGTAACTGGGTGGATTTCATCACAAAAAATTTCACCATACAAAAAATTTATTTTTTTAAATGTTTAATTTAACACGATTCTAGCTGGGTAAAGTAATAGGGGGCTGTATATTGAGGATATTTATGGTATTTATACAATCATTTGTGGCTTATATTTGAAGTTATCGCTTTCGGAAAATAAAAACGCAAGATGGTGATGACAACCGTGGTATGGTAATGACTCTTTTATAGACGGTAATGACACTGCATGTACGGTAATGACGATTTGGGAACTAATTTATATATGTATTAAAAACGTATTAAAAAAACAAAAACTTTTTTTAATTGTAAGGCTTTAGAACTTTAATAAACATTACAAATAATATGTTTTTAACATAAGACTAGCTACATAAATTATTTTTAGAAAATTATAAAACATACATTTTATTCATATAAATAAATATATAACAAGTATTTTTATTGTATAATTTTAAATAATTTATAATCCGAAATAGGCAATTTATGTATTCATTTATTTTTTTGGGTTTTTTCAATGTTAAATCATATAAACAATATTGTACTCTTATTATCAGTTTAAACCCGCATCTTCTTTTATCTACTGCATAACTTGGTATTTATATCATATTATAAAATTCCTGGCTAACCAATAAGCTTAATTGTTATGATATATTACTTTTTTTTTTGATACTTTGATTCATTGCATAAGTTTGTATTTTTGTTGTTTTATAAATTAACTTTAAAAATAGCTATAATGATTTAAATCCATATATATGTTGTTTAATAGCTAAACATTAATATATAATCAGTGTTTTATAAGTTGCAAGACCCCTACTTGTAATGCATGTCATAAGTTACAAAATGTAAGGTATTGGGTCCGGTGACTATTAATTAATATAATATCATCAAAAAACATAAGGCCATCACGATAGTGATAATACGATACGATACGATAATGATAGCCAGTACCGTAGCCTATGGTCGCTTAAAACTTAATATATGTTGCTTGTTTAAATACTTTGTTTTAACACGACTAACATGCAATAACAGACTCTAAGTTGCACGATTTACATTATTAGATTATAAAAAAAAAAACATTTGTATGTTCTAAGTTCTAAGTGATATAAATTTTGCCTACTACAGTCAAAATGTTATTTAAAAACTAACCATCCTCTAGTGTGAAAGAGATAGTTATATCTTCTTTTACATTTATTCTACATTTATAAGGTAGACATTATATAGTGTTAGAAGACATAGAGAACGTTTTTCAAACATACAGCTTAATTTCATAATGAATTATAGCAAAATAACTAGAAATGTTTCTGAGAACCGTCATCACCATACACATGAAATCATCACCGGTCGTCATTTTTTCCCGGTGATGATGGGTATGGTGTTGACGATTTGAGAGTTCTCTTGTTTTTATTTCTAGAATACGAATAATAGTAGTTAATGTCTATGCTACACAATAAACTTCATGTAGTTTGCCATTCATTTCGATAATTATTTCTAATATATCATTTGTAACTTTTTTAAACCAAAGCATAACGGTGATGATGCTCTATTGTGACAAACTACATTTTACAAATTTGTTCGTAATATTTCTCACGATTCAATGATGTGACTTTATAGTGAAATCATTTTTGGCATTCTATATTAAAAAGTGAAAAATAGGGCAAGGACCTTTAGCGATATTTCGTTGTTCATACACGGAGATAGCTCACATTGACATTACCATGACGGTGTTGACGAATATTCGTGACAAAATTTTAAATATTTTTAAATGTACTTTCTCGGTGAAGGAATTATTGCATATTTTTTCATGTGTTAAACACACAGACCAACCCCTATAGACCGAGCTTATAGGACGACTCGCGGCCACCGCCCGTATGGTGTATAGGTCAAATATAAGATTGTTCGCGCGCCGCTCCGATCAGTTGCGCCCAAGGTTACGACCTGTTAGCAGTGTGCACGAGTCTAAGAAAATAAATCGTAAACTATTGAATTCATTGGGAAATCATGGGATATTGCAGCGTAAAATGGTGTGGCAAGTCATCTAAGACATCTACTTACGAAACAGATGGAATAACATCCCACAGGAAAGTCAAATTCATTATTTCATTGAATAATGTTTCTTGTCCGCGGGGTTCATTTTATACTGGTCGTTAGCAGAGGCGAAGAATGTCCGTCCCTTTTCGTCAACTTGAAAATGCAATGCGCTATCCCTTTCCCTTTCGACTAGTGATGTGACGATGCTGGTTTTTCAGTTGCGGAAACTTCGTGCTTCGTCATACCGTATTGTACCATTTTAGACAATATATAGGTAATATGTTGTGTAAGTTTTTTAGAATCCTCTAGGCTGGCCTGGCGGAGCAGTTAGGCCGCATGTCACGAGATGGACCTGATGATGAACTCCAAAGAAGTGCGATGGATCTCGGTGTTGGTTTGTGATAGACATATGTTGTATGGGTTTTTTAGAATCCTCTAGGTGAGCAGTTAGGTCTCATGTCACGAGATGGACCTGATGATGAACTCCAAAGAAGTGCGAGGGATCTCGGTGTTGGTTTGTGATAGACATATGTTGTATGGGTTTTTTAGAATCCTCTAGGTGAGCAGTTAGATCTCATGTCACGAGATGGGCCTGATGATGAACTTCAAAGAAGTGCGAGGGAACTCGGTGTTGGTATGTCTTAGACATATGTTGTATGGGTTTTTTAGAATCCTCTAGGTGAGCAGTTAGGTCTCATGTCACGAAATGGACCTGATGATGAACTTCAAAGAAGTGCGAGACAACTCGGAGTTGATTTGTAATAGGCATATGTTATTGGTCCATTTGAATATCTTTTCAATACAACCTTCTATGACCTTAACCCTTTACCTACGGGTGTTAACCAGAGTTGCCAGTAAGGCAACACCGCTGCAGTACGGGTGTCAACTATAGTTGATCGAAGTAATGGTCGTGTTCAACATTTTTTTTAAACAAAACGAGACCTTGTGGCTTGGTAATAGCGGTCACATTATGCACTGTGATTAGTATAGATACAAAGAAAAAAATATCATAATATTTCGGTAGATGGCTCTGACATAAACATAATTTTAAAATTACCGCTTTTTTGCTGGCAACTGGAGTTGACACCCGTACTGCAGAGGTGCTAATAATTTAATTCAATATGGCGGACAATAGTGTTGTATTCAAATTTCATCGACTTGTTGTCGATATGAGAGTACGGCGCGGGAGTGTTTGGAGTGTTATTTTTAGTGTTTTTTTACCGTTTTTGGTTAAAACATTGGAATTTAACATGTTATGAAATCATTATTAGGTACTATTGTACCTAATAATAATTTCACCACAATCATAACTTGTTAAATTTCAGTTTTACATTTACTAGGTTATCGATATATCGACAAATGCGTCGATAGACGCACATCACTATTTTCCATAAGTGGCAAATTGTTGTAGTGCAACGTTTTTTGTGATCGATATTTATGCATTATTTTCATAATTATCGTTATTTAAGTGTTTATTTGTGTTAAGTATATTATAAACTAATGTTCTTAAACGTAAACTTGTGAAATCCGCGAGTAGTAACTTAAAAATCTTCAATTTCTTAGTGACTGGTATATTGCTTGATAGCAGAATAAATAGTGAATATTTTTACTCCAAGTGATTATTTATTGATTAAACACATTATACTTATTGTGTGTGCGAAGTTTCAAGTGTGTAGCTGTAATACTTCAAAAGTTACAAGTAAGTGAAATTATGCCTTACCGCTGACTCTCGCCAAAGCATGCCCGTATTGGGCGGTGACGGAGCTATTCAATAGCCCGTAGGTAAAGGGTTAATAAAACGGAGAAAAGAAAATAATTGTATGAGATTTTGGTGACACTTTTTTCTCGTATCGAAAGAGATTGCGATTCTGAGTGGAAATAATATAAAAATTCTAAACTTTAAAATTCATTTTCTGGGTACTTTAAACAGAAATGCTCTAATATGTTAAGTAAACATTTCAGGTACATTGTTAAATTACTTAATGAAATATTAAATTAATCAATATAATTATTAAGTAAGTTTACTCTAAGTATTCTAAATTGGTAACAATTTTACCACAATAAATTTCGCTATCACTGGTAGCAGTACCCACTACCTGTAATGAACATGTCCCATCCCTACGCTTACACGTGTCAGCGCGCCATGTTTGAAACGACCAATCGCAACGCCGTGAGCACCCCTCCCGCACCTCACAGTTTGGTGATTTGCGTCGGGAACAAAATGGCCAATATTAGGTTTCTAGAGGCGGTGTTCTGTGTAAACAACAACATGGAAAAGATATAAGTAAAAGAAAAAACGCAATCGTACGATAGGTATGCTATAATTTTCACTGCAAACAAAAAGGTTCAGATTTTTCCGGTAGACGGTGATGATTTTAGACACATAAAACATTTTATATAAAAAAAACTAATAAGTTATTGGAGATGGTAATTGAAGGAACATGAAGATAATAGTTCTTAAAAACATATAAAAAAGTTGCAACTCGCACAACCTACTAGTTTTTTTTATAAAGACCGAACCATAAGTTTTCGCAGGATTTTGAAATCCACCCAACTATTACTTATGAAAGCAAAATAATGTAAATAATCGTATATGATTCATAATTGTTACATATTTGCCGTGACTTATTTTTCAAAAGTGTTTTCCAATAAAAAGACACATTAAGATTGTTTACCTTTTTAATAATGCTAAAAAAACAAACTATAGAACTCGATCGAATGCATCTCCCACCCGCTGTCGTCCAATCCGCTACCTAATTAAACATGTTACAATTAGTAATTTATTTAGAAGACTGAACTCACCTAGTATTATTGTCCGGAGCTGGCTTACTCCGCGTTTCCTTCCTCATCGCCTCTCTGAACTCCTGCTCCAGCTGATTCTCAGACTCGGAGTCGTCGGACTCCACTACTTGAGGTAGTTGATCCATGTCTATGCTTTTTATTGAATCTGTAAAAAAAATAGAACTCAAAATGCATTCCAATCATAAAAGTTGTTCAGTGTTTTAATCACAAAGTTTGTCTTAGGGTGGTATTCCACCTGTCCTATTTATTTGTCGAATGTGTCTTGCGGCGCACATTTTGTCTAGTTAGATGCACAGACATTGGACCAAGATATTGGACGGATGGGCTGTGTTCCGAATCACGCTCACGACGCTCACAACGCTTACGGTGCTGGCTGCCGGTCCGAATCAGTTAGCGCGCTCAAGGCCGCGTGAGTGTTGTTTTGTTTCGGACCGGTCCCCTGTGTTCCGAATCACGCTCACAACGCTTACAGTGCTGGCTGTCGGTCCCAATCAGTTATCTCTCTGAAATTTGTTTCGCGCCTGTCCTGTCATTGTCAAACGTCACCTTGACGTTTGCGCTCAAGGTGCTTACGCCTGAGAGTGTGAGCACCGTGAGCGCCGTCCATTGACGTCATCAATGACGTCACGATATCTCATGTAAGCGCTGTGAGCGTGAATCGGTCCGATCGTGAGCGTGCTGTGGGCGCTGTGAGCGTGATTCGGAACATAGCCATGGAATACCACCATGATGGATAAAAAACATCCTTTTCAACCTTTTTCATAACGCGTCCTAACTATGCATTGATAATATGTCGATCAAAAGAAAACTTCTTTTATATTAACAAAACTTACTTGGAGAAGACAGAATAGGCGATTTGATGATTTGATTAGGTTTCTTGCCTTCGAATGGTTCAGTTTTGGTCTTCGGCAGACCGAAACTATCCGCCAAAACATCTGGAAATAACATTTCTTTTTATAATTACCATAACATTACGAATGAAATAAATGAAAGGTACAGCATTCCAACTACACTAGGTACAGATGTGTAAGTTGGGGAATGGTTTAATTTTTTTCTAAAAAGATGGAAAAATTCTCGGAAATTTCAGGATAATTTCATAGGAAACAAAGGAATTAACTTTTAATTTTGAAAATGGGAAATATTGATTTAGATACAGAAATATGAGAACTATCCGAAATTTTTCCATGTGGAAATTTCGTAATTTTGGGAACTTTCTGACGGCACATCAGTAGAAACAGGCCACGTTTTGAACAATTCGTCAGATTCATACAGTTAGTCGTTCAACATTCGTTCCATTCGGTTCTCTCTTACAACACATGAACACATACCTGCCACGGTGACGCCGTGGTGGTACTTGCGCGGCGCCTTGCCGCCGGTGGTGACGGTCACGGGGACTCCGTTGCAGATACAGTTAGTCGTTCAACATTCGTTCCATTCGGTTCTCCCTTACAGCACATGAACACATACCTACCTGCCACGGTGACGCTGAGGTGGTACTTGCGCGGCGCCTTGCCGCCGGTGGTGACGGTCACGGGGACTCCGTTGCAGATACAGTTAGTCGTTCAACATTCGTTCCATTCGGTTCTCTCTTACAACACATACCTGCCACGGTGACGCCATGGTGGTACTTGCGCGGCGCCTTGCCGCCGGTGGTGACGGTCACGGGGACTCCGTTGCAGATACAGTTAGTCGTTCAACATTCGTTCCATTCGGTTCTCTCTTACAACACATACCTGCCACGATGACGCCATGGTGGTACTTGCGCGGCGCCTTGCCGCCGGTGGTGACGGTCACGGGGACTCCGTTGCAGATACAGTTAGTCGTTCAACATTCGTTCCATTCGGTTCTCTCTTACAACACATACCTGCCACGGTGACGCCATGGTGGTACTTGCGCGGCGCCTTGCCGCCGGTGGTGACGGTCACGGGGACTCCGTTGCAGATACAGTTAGTCGTTCAACATTCGTTCCATTCGGTTCTCTCTTACAACACATACCTGCCACGATGACGCCATGGTGGTACTTGCGCGGCGCCTTGCCGCCGGTGGTGACGGTCACGGGGACTCCGTTGCAGATACAGTTAGTCGTTCAACATTCGTTCCATTCGGTTCTCTCTTGCAACACTTACCTGCCACGGTGACGCCGTGGTGGTACTTGCGCGGCGCCTTGCCGCCGGCGGGCCAGGGGACTCCGTTGCGGATCTCCACGCGGTCGGGGACAGCATCGCGGACCTCGACCAGGCGCCATCTTTCCTCCACCTCGTACGTGGGGCTCGAACATGCCGAGCCGTTTTCGTACTCTACTAGGTCCTGTCAAATAAATCATTGGTATACAACTTAGAGCATTTAATAACTGGAGTGGCCATTAAGAGCTTACCCCTCTGCCGAAAAACCTGCACAATTGTGCAAACTTTCGTATGGACTGACATTGCTATTTGTACGTTACGTACAAATCATGTAGAAATAGCAATAATACATTTGACGTCCCCTCCCCCGCAAAAATCGGCAGACTGTTTCGTAAAGAAAATGACAGCGATGACATCTCCAGTTACTAAATGCTCTAAGGTATACAAGTAATAAGATTACAATTTATGTTTTACATAGAATAGCTGAACAGGTGCCCGATCCGGGCGGATCCCGCAGCATAAATCACATAATTTTAATTTTAAAATTATATATCCTAGCAAAATGCTTCATAAACAATTATTGTTGATACAATTTTTGTACCTTTAACCGTTTTTCTAAAAACAACAACTAATGGGACACACAAATAGGGGAATGACACACACGACAACTTATTTCTACATACTTCTAATTGTTTTCTTACCTGCATAAGCTGCATATGGTATGGGATGGGACTTGAAATTTGATAGAGAAATGAGTCGTACAATGAGGATATTATAAAATTTATTGAGGATAGTTGTAGAGTCAAGTAATAGTTTACCTGCAGTAGCGTGGTGAGCGCGTGGCGCGGCCAGGGCGGCAGCGTGACGGCGAGGCGCGCCAGCCCCAGCACGCACGACGGCTCCAGCACCGCGCCGCCGCACAACGCGCACAGCCTGCCCACCACCTGCAAGTAACATTGACATTAGAATAAATACGCAACCCAGGCCATACCTAAAGCCATACCAAGGAACGCACGATCCGAGCGTGCACGCTCGACGCTGACGTCGACCGTCATACATTTGTTTCAGGGTGGTATTCCATCTATCCATTTTCTTTGTCCAATGTGTATTGCGTCTCACGTTTTGTTTAATCAGAGTGAGACGCAATGACATTGGACAAAGAAATTTGACAGGGGGAATACCACCCTTAACCAATGCGATAGCAGCCGAGTGACACCACCGTGTGCTTCACGTGCACATTATCACCTTAGCACACAGCAGGAGCGTGTCCGCGGAGCCGGCGCTGTCCATGGCCAGCATGTGCTGCACCAGCGCTTGAGCTAGTAGA
The DNA here is from genome assembly GCF_910591565.1 of Cydia splendana. NCBI lineage: Eukaryota > Metazoa > Arthropoda > Insecta > Lepidoptera > Tortricidae > Cydia > Cydia splendana. The sequence goes on along the minus strand of NC_085977.1, from coordinate 13,100,368 downwards.
GCACACAGCGCGGGCGACACCACCGTGTGCTTGACGCGCGGCGCCGCGCCGGACGACTCGCCTTCCGAGTTGCTGCGCTTGCCGACCATCGCCATGCGCGCTTTCAGGTTGAAACGGACGCGCTGAAAGCAAATTACGGTTATTATTTATTTTATTATAAAATTTGATTCAGGCAACAAGGCCCATATTACAAACACCTTATAGATAGACTAACATACATATTTTTCATAAACTTAAAAACTAAACATTATTTAACATTATTGTCTGAACCATTTTAATTGAACCAATTTTTTAATTGGTACCTAAATGGAAACTAAATCGTCTACGCGATTTCTGGCATGGCAAGTAGACTTGATAAATGCATGTGTCCCAGAACATTTATTTTCCGTGAAGGCATAAAACATCATGAAAAGCCTAGAAAGTTGGATAACTTTATTATAAATTATCTAGATGAAGGTAAAATAAAGGTTCGCAGTTTTTAACTTTCATGTCGCGAAGCAGTGTGTCAGAGTTATAGCAAAGATAATTAAGTTGACGTTGTCTATGGTTATAGTCACCTGTTGTTCCTCTAAAGCGACCTGTATGCCACGCCGCGCAGCCTCAAACTCTTGCATTTGGTGCAGCAGCTTCTTATGCAGCTTGCGGCGATGTAGCTTGCATTCTGCGGCGCGTGGCGAAGGCGCGGGTTCGGCGCCTGTCGCGCCTGGACGCCCGCCCGTCACCCACTCCCAACGGCTGTACATAATATGCATTATATTTGAGGCCCCGCAACAATATTGTCCAGTGTGATTGACAAACGACTAACATAACGAAATCTGTAGTGGTGTTGCTTGCAAAGTTAGCGGCCTTTGGCTTGTATAGCGGTAAGATAGATTTATGTTAGTTCCGATCCGGAATCTAGTTTGCAAGTTGCAAATAACCCGACTTGTCAAACGGCTACGCAGCCTTAACAGAATATTAAACAAAAATAAATTCACACAAAATAAAAAACAAAGCAAAAATTGTTATCGGTTGGGGTTAGAAGCACATGAGTAAGATGTCCACATCGCGTGCGACACGACTCGCATCGTGACATGTGTTTAAGGGCTTATTTAGACGATGCGAGAACTCGCATGCGAGTTTCATTACATTGCGGTTTATGATCGGTCGGTTGAATTGGACGTAACCAACAGTCCGCAATGTAACTAAAATCGCATGCGAGTTCGCGCGCCGTCTAAATTAGCCCTAAGGCTAGTACGAGGGTTAGTCCGAAAGTTGTTAGCTGCTGCCAGGCAAGGGCAGCCGCCACACCGTCAAAGTGCGCAAACAGGCACTTGTGACTTGATTTATGTCTCTATCGCTCTAACATACCTGGCGTGCTTGTTGGACACGGCGGGCTGGCTGTCTAACGCCGCCGCCAGCGCGGTGAGCACGGCGGCGGTGACGGCGGGCTGCGGGCGCGGCGCGCGCAGCAACGCCAGAGCCCGAGCGGCCAGCGCGGCCGCCACGCCGCCCTCCGGGTCCGAGTGCGCGAACAGGGACTTGCGCGCCATGTACATGATGAGCACCAAACATCTGAGGGAAGATACAAGTGATATACATTTATTCTGGATGGATTTTTTAACGCTTTCAATGCTAAAGTTCATTTTTTAGCATTAGAAAAAGGCTACGCGATCTTAACGTGTATTTTAATTGTAAAAAGCAAAATAATGTAAACAATCGTATATAATTCAAAATTGTTACATATCTGCCGTGACTTATTTTTCAAAAGTGTTTTTTAATAAAAAAGACACGTCAAGATAGTTTACCTTTTTTCTAATGCTAAAAAAACGAACTATAGCGCTACGTTCGTAGGCTGATAACACGTTATTTACGCATTGTAGCGAAAAGTGCCTACGTAAAGTGAACCTGCCTAGCGGCACCATGATTGGGACGGTTGGACTGAGGGCAGCTACCCCATCTCTTGCGTCGAAAATGTTCTTATGTATGGACTAAATGTATGAAGAATATAATCTTTCATTTGTCGCTATTCTAGTGCCCTAACCTACGTTGGCATTTAAGAAGCTTTTGATCCTGGTTAGAAATGGCATTGGAATCAAAAAGATGTGTCAATTTTTTTTGTCAAAATTGATGATTATGTCGCTGACTTAACGTATAAAGATAAAGAGCTTCATGATAAGAATGTGTTTATATTTTAAACGCAACGGCTATTTATAATTATTTTAACTAGTACTTAATTGATATAAATAAAATAATTACATATATAAACTGACATCAACTATCACCGCAAAAAATTAACATAATTTTAAACCGAAAATTACAATTAATGTATTTAATATGTCTGTGTCTCACGGATGTTTTGTTATTAAAACTTAAGAGGCCGTTATCGATTTTAGTCGCAAAAATGTAAAATTGATAGATTTTGGCGAAGAATTTCTACACTTTTTGCTACCTAACAGAAATAACAAGTACTGGTTTCCATTCGCACGTCTTCCCATCTTGCACCTTTACAGATCGCTTTTTTGAAAACAGACTCACTAAATTAGTAATGATTTTTTTCTGATGAACGTTTAGGTCAACGCGCGTAAAGAACTGATTTTGTCGATCTATTTGTAAAATTCGTAAAGTTTGGACTGCTAAAAATGGTAATTTTGTATTACAAATATCCTGTACTCAAACTTTAGTAGACTACATTTTTTCAGTTTAAATGAAAATCAGACGAAATCAATTTTCTCCAGAAATTACTTTGAAACAAGTGACAATTTCTCTGAAAATCGACTTAATTTCAACGTAATTTTGATACTTAAACAATCGACAACATTTCCTGAAACTGTTCTTATACATCGTTTAGTATAATTTACTACCATTATTTTTTGATGAATTTTTAAAAACTGTCCTTTCTCGTCATAAATTACCGGTGACGCACGCTCGCGACCTCATTATTAAAAGCCAAGATGAGAAGACGTGCTAATAGAAACCAATACTTGCTATTTAGATATTACGTAACAAAAGGTGTACAATTTCAACGACCAAATCCATCAATATCACATTTCTGCTCTAAAATCGTTAACGGCCTCTTAAACTCGAGATAGAAAACCAAGAACCTATCTAACCTAACCTAACTATAAACAACCTGACGAAGTCACTTGCCTAAGTTGCATACTTCTTCGATAAAATTTAACAGATTACAATAGTAATCTAGTAGTAGTAGTAGAAGTAGTAGTAGTAGTAAAGTGTCATTCTATGGAACTTGCTAACTATGTAAACAAAAGTAACTATAGTAAATCATCAATTCATTATTCAGAGACAATTTCAATATGGCGGTTTGTTTACATGTTCCATCGTAATATTTGATCGAATTTCGGTCTTTCTAGCAAATTTGATCAAGTCATCAAATTTTATTGGTCAATGCACATTGGACAGATGGAATACAAGCCTAAGACAAATGGGTTATATTACGTAACGCTATTGACCTTGAATAGTCATTAATGTCATTGTGTTAAATATTTGATGTGATGAGTTGATGACTTGCTTGTTCACCATCTAAACGTAATATCGAGTCAGTCAAATAATTTTACAGTACATATGGTCCTATTTTCCCGCACTAGTGCGTAAAATAGCACTTTTCGTGCGTATGTCAAAAGTTTAAAGGGCCATATGTACTGTAAAACGTTGTACGATACACGTGCGAATAGGTAATTCGCAACTCGAGTCGATTTAAAACACTCCCTTCGGTTGTATTTTAATTTATCGCCACTCGTTTCGAATCTCCTCTTTTCCGCACTTGTATCATAAATAACTATTTCATCACACTCGCTCAGTAAATGTGGAATTGCACGCAGGCTTAGCGGGAGTAATAGAAAAAGCGTTTTCCCTAGGGAGTAATGAAGTTTCTAGTACCATAATTAACAGTTTTTTTTTTGTTTTTTAAATTATTTAGAACACAAAAGCTTTTATTTTATTTTTATTTTATTTTATTTATTCAAACATTTTGTCTTTATACTTCATTTTTGTATCGCAAGTGTGATAAAAAACATTGTGTGTAACTCGGGGCGTAATAATATTGCAAACTCGAGTCTATAAATCGCTCCGGCAAGCCGTCGTGATTTAACGTACTCTCGTTTGCAATATTTAACTTACGCCCCATGTTGCATAATGTACTATTTATACCTCTAAAAATCAGGTTGTTGTTTTGATGTTACTAGAGGTATTATCAATGACAAAACAATTATCACGATGACACCGCGAAGTCCATAACGGATAAAAAATAGTATCTAAATATACATACACCAACATGATTCATGGGTCATGGTCAAACAATATTTGTAGGTTTAAGCTTTGGTTTCCTAAGAAAGCGGTGCCGGCATATAGCGGCTGTCAAGTAGAGGACGCAAAAAGATGGCCGTCTTTACAGTGACATGTGGAAAGTTCCACGGCGTCATAACACCCCGTCAGCTACCAAGATCAAACGAAACGTATCCAGGAGAGAAAATGGACGACCTTGATTTAGCTTTAATAATTTACTTGGAGGATGAACTATCATCAGAAGAGGAAAATAATCGTAGTGCGGAAGATCATTTATTCAAATCTCGTGGTACAGAAGGTGCGTTTGAGATTTTAGTAAAAATGGCTTCACCGCTATCAAATAAAACGTTCACGAAACTATCGACACCGTCCAGACGGCCGTCATGCAAACCGCTCTGTAGGTGTACCCTTTTTTTGCCGACTTTTCTTCGAAACTTTTCATCGAATATTATTTCATCGACAACTATTCATCGAAACGTTAGTACAAGTAATATTGTTTGGCGTTATTTTGTTTCATATACTATTTATTTCAATTTTTCTTACTACGTAGAAATACTATTCTACGAATATTACTTGATCGCTAATTCGTTTCAAATTATTTTAATTGGCACAACTACTAAACATTGCAATTCATTTGTTCGACGTATTACTTGAATACATTTTTATATGTCGTACTACACATTTATACATTTTTCTGTTGTAAAAAATATAGATTCAGGTTAGGTTAGAACTGCGACCCCACACTGAAACGAACGGCTATCAAAGTCGGTTTAGGTTAGGTTAGAACTGCGACCCCACACAAACGAACGGCTTTCAAAGTAGGTTTAGGTTAGGTTAGAACTGCGACCCCATACAGAAACGAACGGCTTTTAAAGTAGGTTTAGGTTAGGTTAGAATTGCGACCCCACACAGAAACGAACGGCTTTCAAAGTAGGTTTAGGTTAGGTTAGAACTGCGACCCCACACAGAAACGAACGGCTTTTAAAGTAGGTTTATGTTAGGTTAGAATTGCGACCCTACACAGAAACGAACGGTTTTCAAAGTAGGTTTAGGTTAGGTTAAAACTGCGACCCCACACAGAAACGAACGTCTTTTAAAGTAGGTTTAGGTTAGGTTAGAATTGCGACCCCACACAAATGAACGGCTTTCAAAGTAGGTTTAGGTTAGGTTAGAACTGCAACCCCACACAGAAACAAACGGCTTTCAAAGTAAGTTTAGGTTAGGTTAAAACTGCGACCCCACACAGAATCGAACGGCTATCAAAGTTGGTTTAGGTTAGGTTAGAACTGCGACCCACACAGAAACGAACGGCTTTCAAAGTAGGTTTAGGTTAGGTTAGAACTGCGACCCCACACAGAAACGAACGGCTTTCAAAGTAGGTTTAGGTTAGGTTAGAACTGGGACCCTGCACATAAATGAACGGCTTAAATTATTGTTACCAACCTATTTATAATTTGCCCAAAATGAAAATGGCAGCCTTGTAAAAACAATTTTATATCTTAAACTACCCACATACCTATAATCGCGCAGAGTGGGCCGACTGACGTGACTGCTTTTAGTTTCGATAACGAAATATTACAAATTGAAATAATTTTACGCGTAATAAATTTAATTAAATACAATCCAGAATTAAATAAGAAAACCCGTAAAGAAATACCACGATATAAACTATATGCAAAATAACTCAAGTACCAATTAAAAGTCCCCGATTTAAATTTACTAGTATCGATTCTTCGACGCAATAACTTGTCGATGAAATGAAAATACTTGAAACGTTGTCTTCGAAATAACATTCGATGAAATATTTGTCGGCAATTCAAGGGTAAACCCCGCTCTGTAGGAAACCGCGCCATTTGGTTTACATAGACAACGCTCTAGTGACGTCATTCACCACTGTATTACGGCCGCTATATGTAGGCACCGCTTTCCTAGGAAACCAAAGCTTTAATCATGATGACTTTACAATTTCAACGACGAAGACTATGACTAATATACGGATACGAATGAATAAATACCCAAGTTATGTTTACTAGTTTATCATTCCGTTGATAAATTTCACAGTGATGAGTTTCTCCGGCAAAGTGGTGCTAGTGACGGGTGCGAGCTCCGGCATTGGAGCAGCCACCGCTATCCTGTTCTCTAAAGAAGGAGCCAGCGTCGCGATTGTCGGCAGAAATGAAACTAAACTCAGCAACGTTGCGCAGAAGTGCGCGCATCTGGGAGCACAGCCCCTCGTCATCAGAGCAGACGTTGCCAATGAAAAAGAAGCCAGCACCATCATCAAGAAAACGGTAGACCACTTCGGGAAGCTTGACGTTTTAGTTAACAACGCCGGAATAGCAAGGAAAGCTTCTGTTGCTGAATCAAATACTTTGCAAATATACGATGAAGTTATGAACACAAATATGCGCTCCATCGTTCAGCTGACCAGTCTGGCTGCACCGTATCTAGTGGCAACGAAGGGGAACATAGTAAACGTGTCGAGTATAGCATCAACGAAAGTTCTTGGTGAAGGTTTTATGGCGTACTGCGTGTCAAAGGCAGGTCTGGATCACTTCACTCGCTGCGCCGCCTTAGACCTGGCGGCTTCTGGCGTGAGAGTCAACAGCGTGAACCCTGGCCCGGTGAGGACGGACATTACTGAGAATGCTGGAATGGCGCCGCCTGGAGCTGGCGATATGGCATGGGAGCATGCGAAGACAATGACGCTTTTGAACAGAGTGGGGGAGCCTGAGGAAATCGCTGATGTCATCGCGTTCCTGGCCAGCGATAAAGCGAGGAGCATCACCGGTTCTACCTACGTTTCTGATAACGGGCAACTGTTGAAGTGAAGAAATGATGTAAAATTTGAGGAACTGAAATGATATTATGTTTTATAACTTAATTAAACTGAAATATGTAAGAATTTGATAGTATCCTTTCTACCGTACCTTCGTACCTAGTACTGTGGTATATAAGTGTTTTCTTGGAGTAAGAAAAAGTTTCTTATATGTTTTCCTGTAATCTAAAAATTATTTTCTGTATTTTACAGATAAGTACTACTACCCTTTCCTACAGAAAATGATGTGGGGTTTAACACAAAATATATACAACAATGTACAAATGGCGGACTTCATGCCAAATGGCATTCTCAACCAGTCAACCATAGGGCCAAACAGAGACACTTACAAAGGTTTTACTGTATTGTGTACCTGTCTAGAGCAAATAGAAGTGCGTCAGCAGCAGAAAACGCCGCTGTGAGTGTGCCAGCCAGGCTAGTGCCCCACAATTGTACCACTCACAGTACAAACAGCAACACGGTGGACCTTATGCCTTTTGTAACAAGGTTTACCGATGGACAGATAACAGCGTGGGCGATGGTACCTGCCCCGAAATTGTACTACCCACATACTCCCATAATACACACCACTTGTCATACCAAAAAAAATAAAAGCGTTACAAAGAAGCGTTGGTAGCCTAACGGTAAGAGCGTGCGACTTACAATCCGGAGGTCGCGGGTTCGAACCCCAACTCGTACCAATGAGTTTTTCGGAACTTATGTACGAAATATTACCATTTGATACTTACTCGTCGCTTTTCGGTGAAGGAAAACATCGTGAGGAAACTGGACTAATCCCAATAAGGTCTAGTTTAGCCTCTGGGTTGGAAGCTCAGATGGCAGTCGCTTTAGTAAAATCTAGTGCCTACGCCAATTCTTGGGATTAGTTGCCAAGCGGACCCCAGGCTCCCATGAGCCGTGGCAAAATCCGGGACAACGTGAGGAAGGACTACTTGAGTCATTATGTACCTGTCTAAAGCGGCTGGCGGCACATCGGCAGCGGAAAACGCCGTAGTAAGTGTATCAGCCAAGTGTGAGCCCCACCAATCCTGTCCCCCACACAGCCGCGCCAGTAGAGTGGCTAGCGCAGCCGCACCTCGGCCGCCCCACTCCCATAATACACCATACTACTTGTGTCATTACGTACCTGTCTAAAGCGGCTGGCGGCGCATCGGCGGCGGAAAATGCCGTGGTAAGTGTATCAGCCAAGTGTGAACCCCACCAATCCTGTCCCCCGCACAGCCGCGCCAGTAGAGTGGCTAGCGCAGCCGCACCTCGGCCGCCCCACTCCCATAATACACCATACTACTTGTGTCATTACGTACCTGTCTAAAGCGGCTGGCGGCGCATCGGCGGCGGAAAACGCCGTAGTAAGTGTATCAGCCAAGTGTGAGCCCCACCAATCCTGTCCCCCACACAGCCGCGCCAGTAGAGTGGCTAGCGCAGCCGCACCTCGGCCGCCCCACTCCCATAATACACCATTTACTTGAGTCATTACGTACCTGTCTAAAGCGGCTGGCGGCGCATCGGCGGCGGAAAATGCCGTGGTAAGTGTATCAGCCAAGTGTGAGCCCCACCAATCCTGTGCTCCACACAGCCGCGCCAGCAAAGTGGCCAGGGCAGCCGCACCTCGGCCGCCCCACTCCCATAATACACCATTTACTTGTGTCATTACGTACCTGTCTAAAGCGGCTGGCGGCGCATCGGCGGCGGAAAATGCCGTAGTAAGTGTATCAGCCAAGTGTGAGCCCCACCAATCCTGTCCCCCACACAGCCGCGCCAGTAGAGTGGCTAGCGCAGCCGCACCTCGGCCGCCCCACTCCCATAGTAAACCGGATACCACTTGACACCACTCGAGGCTAACTTCTTGGTGTTGCTGGAAGAAAAACAACGATGAAACCTAGCTGTTTGGCTCTCTGTATTACATATATAACTATAACGAGTATACCATTGATAGATGTTGGTTCTCCGAATAAATAAGGTTTACATTTGCTCGCTCATTTCAATAATGTTGGCGTATATGTGAGGTTTTTGTAAATGAAAAATGACAGTTCAAATATTTAAGAAACAAATAGAGTGATTCTTGAGGAAGGTTTAAGTGTATAATTTGTTAAGGTTTTGTGTAACCCGTGCGAAGCCGGAGCGGGTCGCTAGTCTCGATTTTTTTTAACGAAGTTCTAAATCATATTCTTTAGCATCAAAAACAGCATCCTTTCTACATCGTTCAACTAAGCTTACATTTGTATGTAATATAATAATTATAAAACGTATATTTACTAACCACATCATCGACTTGGAAGAAGAAATACAGCAGTGTATCAACTATATTCTCGCTTATAACTCTCAACTTATCCGTCGAGGCTCTCTCCAGCAACGCTTCCGGTGTAACTTGGCCTTTATTGATCTGGTCCAGCACGTGCTCATTACATTCAGATTTATTCTGAAGCCTTTTGACAATGTTGGTGCATGTGTGTAGCTGTTGTTGTAGTTCTATGCACTCCTGGTATGCGGTTAGGACTTTGGGGTCGGATTCGTTGGGTAGGTTGAGGTAGGCCATCATGTGGGCTGCGTTGCCGTTGTATAGTTCTAAGTAGGGATTCAGGAGGTCCATTAATTTTCCGGTCGCTAGCCTGTTGAGAGAAGAAAGATATAAAAGTATGTTATTTATAAATTTAGAAAGTAAATACTTGTGACTGGCAAAGGTCTTACGACAAAAAAATGCCTTTTTGATGAAAAACGGCATAAATAGTGAAAGAGAATCCACAAGACCAGACTAATGTCTCTCGGTGGCGTTGTTTCAAAAAACATATTGAATTATATTAAACAATATATGAATTCAATTAACCTTTTCGACGCCGTGTCAAACACAAAAGCTGTCACGCGGATCCACGTCACCGAAGTGTTAAAACTGAAATTGAACTTTATGCATATGCACGTAGGTCTATGTTGCTCTGTGGTCTGTGACCGATTAATCAGTCTTTCGCGTTGAACCTGCGGTGCGGATATATCGGTCATTGGCGTCCAAAAGGTTAAGCACCTTTTCCCTAAGGATATTTAACGCCCCACCACTGTAATCTAGTATGTCTATACTAAACAATGCTTTTTTTTTCTTACCTAAAACGACATGTTAAATCCTGGTGCAGCGCATTCAGAGAATTAATAGACGCGTTTACGTTGGCAATCTCGGCCACCTCGCCGTAGAACCAGCCCAGCGGAATCTTGCATTTCATGGCTGACATGCCGTACCGGCCTATCGTCGTGATCTGGAAAATTTATTCGATTAATATTCATTGGCCCAGGACTGTCTCATTTCAAACACACTTAATCAATACTGTCTGTGTCATACGCTAGTACTAGCACCCAAAAGGAAGAGATGAGTATAATTTTCTTGGTTCTTTCTGACTGACAAGTAGTGTTTGCCAGACTATATGGGTGCAAATCGTCAAGCGAAGGTAACTTCTACTTGTACTTCTAAAATTTTGGGAAGTTATAATGATTTTTATATGAATTAGGATTTGCTCTTTGGTTGCCGTACGCTGCGTACAGCGTCACGTCTTGTAAAAATGTTGCTATGCTACTATATGTGACATTACCCGCAACCACATACAAAACATCCTCCAGACTTAGCATAGTCGCGCTACCCCCTCTGCCAAGCATACGGTATTTTTACTCCATGTTCGAGTCGAAAGTGTCTTTGTGTGACGTCCGTGAACTCGTTCGTCTTTTGAATCTCTTCGCTTCGCTCACCTCGTCCCGCGCACCCCCGCATTTTTGGCATCATCGGTTGCATGAAATAATTGCTCTAAACTCGGTCTAGATGATTCCTAGTCTATGCCCGCAACATATGGTGAGAACTGTTTTATTTCTAATGAATGCATTAATTTTAAGTACCGTCACCAACAATGCGATTTATTCATTGTTGGTGACTTATAATGTTAGCATATAGCAATAACGACGTAACGAAAACATTTTACAACTTAGACACTCCTGGACGATGTGCATTTCGAAGTAGTGCTCATGTATGACCAGTTAAACCTACCTACTATCGATCGAGTTGAAGCTTGCGTATGACTGGATTAAAGCAACACATACGACTGCGAAATTAGCAATTGAGGTAAATATGTTCTCACCTTCATGTACCGACAAAGCGGCGGTGGCTGAATGTCGGTGAGCACGAGATGCTTCGTCGCGATGTCGGTGGCGAACGCTAGCTTCACGCAATCTGTCTCTTCACTGCACACCCAGATGTCAATGCACAGTGTAACCAGGTCCGAGCACGATGGGATTATCTGCAAACCAAGTAGTATTACGAAATAAATTATGACTGATTGACTGACTAGTAAATTAATAATCATTACACTTTATAAAACAAAGTCCCCCGCCGCGTCTGTTTGTATGTATGTATGTTTGGGATAGGTTCAAAAACTTCTGAACAGGTTTTGATGCGGTTTTCACCTATCAATGCACAGTGTAACCTCGGTGTGTCGGTCACTAGACGCCCTACAGCGCACTCTCTCGCTCCCGTCGCGTTAGACAGGGACAACTCACCACGTCAGTGAGGCGCACCACGTGCCCCAGGTCCAGCACGATGTATCGCCGGGCGCCGCTGTGCATGCGCTCCACTACCAGCGTGTGTCGGTCACTAGCCGCCCTACTCCACACTCTCTCGCTCCCGTCGCGTTAGACAGGGACAACTCACCACGTCTGTGAGGCGCACCGCGTGCCCCAGGTCCAGCACGATGTATCGCCGGGCGCCGCTGTGCATGCGCTCCACTACCAGCGTGTGTCGGTCACTAGCCGCCCTACACCGCACTCTCTCGCTCCCGTCGCGTTAGACAGGGCCAACTCACCACGTCTGTGAGGCGCACCGCGTGCCCCAGGTCCAGCACGATGTATCGCCGGGCGCCGCTGTGCATGCGCTCCACTACCAGCGTGTGTTGCGGCACGCGGGTCACTAGCTGCGCCCACGGTATGCCGCATTGCTCTTGCTCCTGTTCAAAAAGAGAACGATCATATCACTACTTTTATACACTAAATATATGCTTTAAGCTGAAGCAGCCCTATGACTCCTCTAACTACCTTGGGATATGCAGGAAGCACCATCTTATTCCACTAAATAAACGGCGAGAGATTGCTGATATTGCATATATGCTAAGTATCACCAGTGGGTATATTGATTGCCCTGAACTGCTATTTAAACTTTCATTTAATACGCCCGCCCGATCTAAACGTTACGCTCCCCCCATCTCGCTCAAACGTACTTCATCCAATTACAGACAAAATAGTTTTTTGTGTCATGCTAGTCGTAATTTAAATATTCTATCCAGAGATTTGGACATTGATGTATTTAATAGTTCCATTCCTTCAGTGAAGCGAAAATTAGCAAATCTATTTTTTAACCCACTTTAATCCCGATTGTTTTGTTTTCACATTCAAGTACCAGGTTTGTGATTTGTCTGGGTGCTTAAGTATCTATTACGTATCCTCTATTTTTACTGTTTGTATTGTTAGCAGTCCATCCTAGACAAGTTATGTGTTCTATAAATTAAGTGTCTTTATTTTTTGATATTTTGTAAATGTATAAAACGTGATAGCATGTGTGAAATTGCGCGCAAAATTTGATATATTGTCTACTTCATTTCTATCTGTGAGTACCTGTAATTGGCTTTGTATTGTTGCCTAAATCTATAGAATGTTTTTGCAGCTGTTGGTACTCCTTACAAGGTAAAATAAAATAAATAAAATAAATAAATAACAACCTAAACTCAGATCAATATAAGAAATTCGAATAAATTGCAGAAAGAGATTAACTAAAACGCGTTGTTTATTGTAACTTGATCTAAGTCTGCAGTAAACAATTAGAGACGTTTAGCAATACTTTTAGAGACGCAGATTTCAACTCCAAAATCGGGAATAAAATTGAACGTGTCATAAAGTTCTGCTGATCGCTACGGAACAGCCAAATATTTTTACCCAATTTCAAGGAGGGTCGCATAGCAAAAGGTGTTCCGTATGACATATTTACCTCGCAGGTAACTTAACTTTGTAAAAACACGCTACATGGCATTGTGAGAATGGTAGAACGTAGAAAAAACATACCTGGAAGAACTTCTCCTCTGTAAACTCTAATTTCTCCTGCGGATCGCATTCCATGAGGGAGCTTTCCACGTCCTCCAGCGAGTCTGGGTCTTGCGACATCTGTTTCATCTGTCCTTCCTTTACGACGCTCCATAGCTGAGGGGTAACAAATATCTTTAGTTCTAGTTACGCAAACTAAAATAACCCCTTCCAATTACACAAACTAAAAATATCCCCCTCAACTTCGAGGGGTAGAAATTTGCCATCCAATAAAATTACCTAGATGATGTAGAATATAGAATTGAATTCTGATTTTATATGACTCGATATCGAGTTGTTGGGACGCGCGTGACCGAGCCTTGTATGTTGTTGTTCGCGCAAAGCCATAATTCAATACAATCCGGCCCGAAATGAAAACAAAGGACTGGCTGTGGCTTTCGGGTCGAAAAGATGGGTTAAACCAGGTTTGTAATATAACTGATATCAGATTGGTACCTTCCGTAGATTCCAGTTTCGTCCCGTCTGAGGCCGCGTGATAACTCACGTGTAACGGCATTGCTTCGCTGAGGCCGGCTCCAAACATACCCACGTTATTTTATACCCACCGGGGTTTTAATATAACTAATATGAGATTTGTACCTGGTTAGGGTCGCCAGGCAACGTCGACACAACAGCTGGATGGTGTCGGCCTCCCGTGGACTCCAGCTTGGTCCCGTCTGAGGCCGCGTGACAGCTCACGTGTAGAGGCATCGCTTCGCTGAGGCCGGCTCCGAATACTCCCACTCCGTTGTTTTGCGCCCACCAGGCTTGGGGCGCGGGTGTGGATTTCGTTTCTACAAGGTTCCAGGTTATGTCAGAATGTAGGTAAAATACAGAACTCTAGCTAGGACAATCTTAGTCGACTTAGAACGCGAATCGCGAGCGGAAATTGCGTTAAGATGTAGTGCATAATTATTTTCCATCGTATTTTCACAGAAACGTACGAACGTGTCTTACTATTTCAGTTAGTCTCGGTACAAAAAGTATTGAGGTTGACTGAAGTAGCATGACAAATACGAACATTTCCGAGAAAATACGACGGAAAACAATTATGCACTACATCTGTATGGACTTACACAAACCAATGTGAAGTCGTTTATGGTGAAGTTTCCAATCGTCTTGGAACAAAGAACCGCCTATAATCATTACAAGGCGCGAAACCGCACTGGGAAAATGTGGATATCGGCCTCGCGATAAGCTTCGCGCTCGATTCGTCAGGGGCAGGTTTAATAATAAATTTTACTAAGAAGCTTTAATGCTTGTACACACCGGCTGCGTGTGCGTGACGTGCACGTGTGCGTGACGTGCACGTGCGCGTGCGGTGTTGTAGTTTACAGATCCTTATGAGAGACGGCATACCCCTTGCGTGACGTGTGCGGCTCCAACATTTTAACGCACACGCACGTATACGTCACGCACACGCAAGCCGGTGTGCACAGGCCTTTAGATTTAGACCAAGCTAAGTTGACAGCATTTTGATAGCCGAGTCTGTGCAAGTGTTATTTTAAACGTCAAACTTCTATGAAATTATGATGTTTAAATAATTTGCATAGTCTGGGCTATCAAAATCGCTGGCAACTTAAGGCTTCGTCACACAGGCGCGTTTTCCGGGCGGGGCGTGAGCGGGGCGCGCCGCTCTTACATATAAAACGCTCACGCCCCGCCCGGAAAACGCGCCTGTGTGACGGAACCTTTAGCTTAGTCTAACTCTAACGATATTTACGACGTGATCTTCGTTTAACAATCTTACGACATTTTAACGATTTGTTAGACAATTTTCACAAAAGCATATTTTCCGAGTAGCGAATTTTCACATCGCATTTTATCACGATCGCAAATTTCATTAATCGTCTTTTTTAATTCAGCGATTTTTCATGTAGCGTTTTTTAATGCTCGTATATTTTACCAGTTGATCATTATATCACAAGCAAATATTTCCAGTACCTTTTTCTTTCGAAACTTAAATTGCCATACTGAATTTTTTAGTATTAGTAAAGAGTCTAACGTACGAAACTTTCTTTACAAAAAATATTTCCTTTACAACTTAACTAGACGGAGCCCCGCTCCTATTTCTGGGCGGTTTGCCCTTCGGGCATCTGAAGCTACCTAACGAACCTAACCTACCTATTGATTTAGTTTAGTGTGACGTTCGTGAAAATAGTACACTTTGTGGGGAAAAGCCTAGGTAGATAGATACTGGAAATATTTGCTTGTGATATAATGATCAACTGGTAAAAATATACGAGCATTGAAAAACGCTACATGAAAAATCGCTGCATTAAAAAAGACGATTAATCAAATTTGCGATCGTGATAAAATGCGATGTGAAAATTCGCTACTCGGAAAATATGCTTTTGTGAAAATTGTCTAACAAGTCATTTTAACGTCGAGCAGAATCATTTTTCTTCTACGTCGATGAAAATATTACTAGATGAGCTTCAAGTTGCCATAATAATAAAAAAAAATCAACGTAGGTTTTTGAAAGTTTCCTTTATTTAAATATTTCACGACACCAACTAATGATTGATCTGTGATTTCATGCCAGAAGATTGTATGATTGTCATGCAAACGAATTGTTTGTATGTGAATTTTGAAAGCAGCCATATGAATTATGCAAACGAGAAATGAAAAAGATGTAACGAAACTAGCATGCTCTTAAATGTTGTAAGATGCAAAATATTTGTTCGAAATTTTCGAAGTTTCGAAGTTAACTACATGAAATAATGTCCATAGCAAATCTTGTGACTTATATCAAAATGACTTAGTCCTCTAAGTTTGGTTCTATTGTATTATAAATAAAATTCGTCTCCATTTTACCTGGACTGAAACCATTTTCATATGCATTGAGACAAATGTTAATGTATAAATAACATCGCTAATAGGGTAATTCGCCAGTAAGCTAGTTATTGAAGGCTGGCCAGTTATTGAAACCTTATACTAAAATGAATTATAGGTGAATAGAACTCATTTTCAGTTTAGGGTGGCCAGTTATTGGCCGGTGGCCAGTTACTGGCGAATAACCCTAAATGAAACAAAAAATAGAAACATAAAACGACACGCTTATAAAGACACCGACATTTGAGGGGTATAAAAGCATGTCAATCCTCCAGAGGAGTTTTTGCTTTTATGCCGCTCAGTTATCGTATGAGTGACACAGAATACAATGAGTGAGTGAGGGTGGTATTCCGCCTATCCAATTTCTTTGTCCAATGTGTGTTGCGTCTCACATTTTGCTTTAATGAGAGAGTGACAGGCACTGACATTGGACAAATAAATTGGACAGGTGGGCTTATAAAGACACCGACATTTGAGGGGTATAAAAGCAAGTCAATCCTTCAGAGGAGTTGTTGCTTTTATGCCGCTCAGTTATTGTACGAGTGTCACAGAATACAATGAGTGAGTGAGATGGAAAAGATGTATTAACAGCGGATGGAATGTTAAAGATAAATAATGGACATAAGCAGTGAGACGAAAACCCGACGAAAGGTCAGCTGTTCAGTACAATATTTTGCTATAGTTTTAAAATTCACGAATAGGGAATATTACGCAAACCTCTGCGTAGAGGGCGTCACTAACTCAATCACATGGCCTACCGGGAAACACGACAATCGAAAGTTCGGTTTCTGCCTCTCTATCACTCTTGCTTATTCGATCGATAGAGGCAGATAACGAAATTTCGATTTTCGCGCTTCGCTTTGATGCATCAATGTCATAGTGAAAACTTGTAAAAAGACTGTTTAAGGTGATTATGTATAAGTTACTCTATGGTTTACTAAACAAATTATTGCTGCACTCTGGCGGCAGAACATTGCAGTAATACTCCCTATTAATTTTTTTTTGTGTTTTTCACGCCAGATTTATTTATCGGATGCACAGACAAAACATCCTCCAGACTTAGCATAGTCGCGCTACCCCCTCTGCCACGCATACGGTAATTTTACTCCATGTTCGAGTCGAAAGTGTCTTTGTGTGACGTCCCTGTCTTTGAACGGACCAATCACGGCACGGGATTTCGCTCACCTCGTCCCGCGCACCCCCGCATTTTTGGCATCATCGGTTGCATGAAATAATTGCTCTAAACTCGGTCTAGAGGATTCCTAGCCTATGATCGGATGTAAATTCTTTCACTTGAAACCTATTTGTGTACTTGTAACCTAATTCCGATTCGAATAACCAAAATAAACAATCGAATACCGACACTGCGACGAGTTGGGCCGGAATATTTGGAATCGGATGTAGCGTAACAATAAACGATTTATGTACAGTCTGATGTAGAAATAGCTACGCGAATAAAGTGGTCATGGTAGGTTTTTGTACACTATGTACCACTGTTAACCCGTTCGTTTAAAAAAATATACGCATCGAAAAATTACGCAGGAAATTTACGGTGGTATTTCCACCTATCCAATATTTGATCGAATTTGTATTTGCGTCTCACATTTTACTTAATGAGAGAGTGAGGCGCAATGTACATTTGATCAACTATTGGACAGGTGGAATACCAACCTAAGTTACGAGGGAATAGAATATCTTGTCCCAAGCACTTTT
Source organism: Cydia splendana (assembly GCF_910591565.1). Classification (NCBI taxonomy): domain Eukaryota; kingdom Metazoa; phylum Arthropoda; class Insecta; order Lepidoptera; family Tortricidae; genus Cydia; species Cydia splendana. The sequence goes on along the minus strand of NC_085977.1, from coordinate 13,082,601 downwards.
ACTATATCTTAGCGCCTGTAAACAACGCATCAATTTATTTGTAAAGTCCACTATGCATCAGACAACCCGATTTCAAATACAGTGTTAAAAAAGTATGCAAGAATACAAATTCTATTCGTAAAACCGTGTGTAATAGGCGACTTGAGACGCTTAAGACGCTTGAAACTCCAGATGAGTCAGGCGTTCAGGAACCTGATACTGAAGACCTCATTAATGTGCCACGAACACATTTTTTGCGAATGGCTCGCTCACTAGCGAGTAATTGCTTGAGTGAGAGCACATAGAATGAGCCGCCAAGCGAAGATACTGCCGCGCGAAGTAACTTGGTCAGTGAAGCCATGCCTCGTCCGAGGGATCGAGGCCGCGCGCGCGTTAACCTCGGGCGAGGCAGCAATTTCTTGCGAGGCAGTCTATTCTACGTGGTCCCCAATGGCGCGCTAGCAGCACATTCGCCAGGTTACTATTAACGTAACACTTTTAACTGACCATTTGTACCCTATGTCCTGGCAATAAGATCTACGAATTGCCAGTTAACAGTGCGTGCATGAACAGCTGACCAGATGACAAGCCTGACATCGCGTGATACGAACATACCCGGAATCTGCGGTAGGTTGAGCAGGTCCTTTAGCTGCGAGTCGGCTTTGGCGGCGGGCGGAGGCGGCAAGTCGCCTGCCAGCGGAAGCGGGGATCAGTGGGGTAGAGGGGGTTAGCCGGTTGCGAATCGTAGCCCATTCAGCTGTTTTATTTACTCGTACTTAGGGCTGATTTAGACGGCGCGCGAACTCGCACGCGATTTTATAGTTTGTCAAGGGACTATCTCGTTTCAATCATAGACAGAGATAATCATACTATCTTTGTCTTACACTACTAGCACCCAAAAGAAAAGGACGAGTATAGTTTTCCTGGTTCTTACTGGCTGACAAATTGGTTTGACCATTTATAGTTACATTGCGGACTGTTGGTTACGTCCAATTCAACCGACCGATCAAAAACCGCAATGTAATGAAACTTCGCATGCGACTTCACCTACCGTCTAAATGAGCCCTTAAACCCAGAGTAGTAACTCGCCAAAAGCTAAGATTCCAAAGCCCGAGGAAAGCTTCCAAAATTTCTTGCGTGTAAATGCTGAACTTTATTGTATGTAATTATATGTACAGTCAGCATGAAATATATAGGAATGATCGATGTGGCCAAACATATATCGGAACGCATTCTTCCATGGTAACAAAGGTGTGTTATTTATGATATATTTGGAACAGTCGACGTCAAAGATATGTTAACAATTTTCGCCTTATTACAAAGGAGTAGAGTGCAAAAGTTTAAGCATATCTTTACACACATACATCAAAATAATTTATAAATATTAGTTGTTGTAGGGATTAAATTCGACCCGGGATCTAAGGTATTCCTTCGAGCAAATAAAGGAGCGACTTAAGTAGTAAGGGCTACGATTCGTCCTAGCAGTTTTACCGGGTTTATAAGTATTCCGTGCGTAGGGAGAACACCATGATAGAGTTCCGTAGTTCATGAGTGCCAATTTTAAAACTAACCCAAGGGAGGTAACTTCAAATGCCTTTGTTATTTTTCCTCTTTCTAACAAACACAACTGTCAAAGTGATGAATAAAGAAAGATAGACAAATTTTAATTATTTGACCGTTACTTTTACTTTACGGCTATACACGAAAAATTGCCTCAATTAGTTTCAAAAATTTAAATTCATAAGAACGGATACGGAACTCTTTACAAACTATCATTCACACGTCATCCCATGTTAGTCAACAGTGTCAACATCAACACCAACTTATTATTCTATTTGTAGTTTTTGGTAACATGTATGACCGTGGCGATCTCAGTACAAACTTTAAACAAAAAATTGTATAAACATAATCACTGTCAATCGCTTTTGCGCCAAGCCACGGTGTTTTAGGAACACCTTAACCACTACACCAGTTTTGACATTGACATATTCACTCACGTCTAAGTAACTTACTTTCTATGCCTCTCGCTCGTACTCACATATTAGTGCAAGCGAGATGTATAGAAAGTAATTTACGCGTAGACGCTCGAGCTACTCTGTCAATGTCAAAACTGGTGGTAGCCGTACTTGTCTAACCAACATGTGTCACTAGCACCAGGAAAGGATTATTCCACAACAAAACTAACGCGAATATCCATTTTATTGCATATTCCTTCTATTCATGATACCAATTTAAATGTTAATTTATCTCAAGATAAGTGTTACTTTTTTTTCCTGAGATACATACTTAAATTACCACTTTAAAAAACACGCAACTAAATAGTGACTCGCGAACTCTTTCGCGGATTGTCCCGAAAGACGTCTTGGGATAGGTCGGGATAGACTTTCACCTTTTCCTTGTGACTCGAAATTGGGGGTCATCCATTAATTACATCACACAAAAGTTAGATTTAGACCCTCCCCCTCCCCCATGTCACACTTTTTCATAGGAAAAAGATAGGTCGTTAATACGTACTGTCACACTTAGCATGACCCCCCCCTCCGCCTGTTGCTGTGACGTAATATGTGGATGAACCCTTGGGCTATAAACTACCAACTCACCCATATCCTGCGGCAGATTGAGCAGGTCTTTGAGCTGGTAGTCGGGTTTGGCGGCGGCGGGCGCAGAGGTGTCGCCGGCGAGCACGCTGGCGTACGTCACGGGTGTGGACGAGCCCTTGCCCAGCTCGGGCGTCTCGGCCGCGAACACAGTGCGCTCGAGCGGCAGCCCGTACAGACCGAATCTGTAGAGTAGTTAGGGTTAATATAATCTGGCAAACAAGTCTTATTACTCTTATTAGTAACAGTACAATACAAAATCCCTCTTTTGGCGTTTTAATATAATACTAGCATAAGAAAAAGATAGGATGATTCTCTCTGTCTATACTTCGCTGCCATTAAATGGTAATGCAATGTTAATAGTAATGTCTGCAATCGTATATGGGGCTTGCAGTGTCTTAACGTTTTTACTTTCTCCTAGTAAGTCCAACCGATACTTTAACCGCCAAAGACGGCCCGCTACGCACGGTTACCGTTTAATATTAACGTTTATGCAATCCAATAAGGTTCTCACATCACCTATTCGGAAAAGGGCTTTTTCTTCCCCGCTAGGAGGGATCAAAGTGGCACTTTTCCTCCCTGCTAGGGGGGGATCAAAGTGGCACTTTTCTGTTCTAGGACACTGTTTTTGTTATTTTTTGCATTCTTGTTTTAGCTTGAATAATATTTTGAAACATAATAATTTCCTCATAGATAAAGTTTTTTTTTTCCTCATAGTTGATGTGAAAAGCAGTATGTGACACATACATACATACATACATCACTGGCTCAGTGACCCAAAGAGGATCTTGGCCTCTGACACAAGAGAGCGCCACTCTGCCCTATTCTGCGCCACTTCGCGCCAGTTGGGTATTCCGAGGGTGGACAGGTCTTTTTCGGCTTCGTCACTCCAGCGGTATCTGGGACGCCCGGACGGACGTTTTCCGCCCGGGTGCCCCACATACGCTCTTCTCACAGCACGATCCTCCCCCATCCTCTCCAGGTGACCAAGCCAGCGGAGTCGTGTGGCTTTGATCTCGACAATTATATTGGGCATCGCAACCAGCTCCTCTAGCTCCCTATTTTTTCTTCGCCTCCAAGTTCCATCTTCCTCTCTGATAGGCCCCAGAATCTTCCGCCAGATTTTCCACTCCGCCACTAAGAGCTTGCTCTCTTCTTTGTGAGTCAGCGTCCAAGCTTTACACCCACCCATCAAAATTGGTCTAATTACAGTCTTGTAGACTCAAATCTTGGTCGGTCTACTGATCAGCTTGGACACTAAGACTCGATGGAGAGCTGCCGAGCATCTTAGGGCGTTTTGGATTCGAATATCTATCTCTTCCTCCCTTCGGTTGGTATCAGTTACTGTGCAACCAAGGTACCTAAAATGATCCACACCTTTGTAGGTGGTTGCTCCGACTACTAGGTCTTCTCTTTTCACTCTGGTGTACCTTTTCATTTGGAGATATTCTGTTTTCTGGTGGTTGATTCTGAGACCTATCTTCACCCCTTCCTGCTCCTCAATTCTAGCCATGGCCTCCAGGTCCCTTTTGTTTTGAGCCAATAGTCCCAGGTCATCAGCATAGCCAATGATCTTATGTCTGCCGTTCAACTCTACACCCCCATCATACATAAGCAATTTTCGGACGACGTATTCGAGTGCCAAGTTGAACAGCATTGGCGAAAGGGCGTCTCCCTGCTTCAGGCCAGTGACAACTGCAAATTCGGCCGTCAGTTCTCCGCAAGCTCTTACTTTCATCTTGCTCACTTTGATGGCTACAATAATCATTTTTAGGGTTCCGTACCCAAAAGGTAAAACGGGACCCTATTACTAAGACTTCGCTGTCCGTCCGTCCGTCCGTCCGTCCGTCCGTCCGTCCGTCCGTCCGTCCGTCCGTCCGTCTGTCTGTCACCAGGCTGTATCTCACGTACCGTGATAGCTAGACAGTTGAAATTTTCACAGATGATGTATTTCTGTTGCCGCTATAACAACAAATACTAAAAACAGAATAAAATAAAGATATAAATGGGGCTCCCATACAACAAACGTGATTTTTGACCAAAGTTAAGCAACGTCGGGCGTGGTCAGTACTTGGATGGGTGACCGTTTTTTTTTTGCATTTTTTTTTTTCGTTTTTTTTTTCATTATGGTACGGAACCCTTCGTGCGCGAGTCCGACTCGCACTTGCCCGGTTTTTACCAATTTTTCTGGCACTTTGAAGTACCGCAAAATCTTGTACAGTGTATCTCTGTCAACACTGTCGTATGCTTGGGCAAAATCAACAAAAAGCATGTGGATATTTTGTGCGTACTCCCATTTCTTCTCCATCAGCTGTTTCAACAGGAATATTTGATCCACAGTGCTGCGGTTCTGGCGGAAGCCACACTGGTAGTCACCGATTATGTTTTCGGCATAAGGCTGAAGTCGACCCAATAAGACATATGAGAGGACTTTATATGCCGTTGGCAGCAGTGGAATGCCCCTGTAGTTCATGTTGATACACTTTTTCCTGGAGCCTTTTTCGTGGATGGGGCATATCACTCCAGTATGTGACACACGGTATCAAAATTATTTCGTCTTACGCCCTTGACGGAAATATATCATTTTGATCCCTTGTAACACAAACTACTATTACTTTGGCGTGTTGTATATAACAGGCGTGGCGTTCAAAAAGTTAAAACCAATTCTGAGCAATACCTGCCTCTTCTGGTAATATGTATTTCAACACGTACCTAGCTCGTAGTAAGTGATGGTAATCATCCCCGCGCTCTGCGAGGCATCGAGCGGTCTTCTCTAGTAACACGAGGCACTTTGCCACCAGGTCGGCGGCCGCGCCGCGTTGCGTAGCGTGTTGTGCGAGAGCTACGAGCCAGCGGAGAGCCCCTGGCGATTCGCAAGCGCCCACATATGGCAAGCAAGCGCTCAGGACGGTTGTTAGAGTCGCGTCGAATGTAGACTTCCATGGTTTCGGCAACTGTTTTACACCCCTGTTGAAAAAATAATATGTAAATAACAGTCATTAGAAAGATAAATGATCCCTACAAAAAAAAATTAGTGAAATGATCTAATCTCATTGCTTAAAATTTGTATCCTGCCAAATGCTAACGTTATTTAACGACGAGACTTTCGACCGATTTCGTGAAAAATGTAAGCCATGGCACACAGATATCTATCCAGAAAGCAGGAAATCATAATATATCGTATTGATTGAAGAGCCTAGATTAAAGAAACTACTTCATATGGCCACGAGCCTCAATCATATGAAAGCAGAATTTGTTGAAACTGTATAATAATTTAAAAATAACTTACTCGCTGGTGATGAGGATGATCTTGACACACTTTTTAGCAAAGCTCCTATTTCCGCACAAAATGCAGTTCTTGATCAGAGCATCAGTGTGTTTCTCAATGATCTTAACACACTCCAACTGTTGAATCTCCACGGGAGTCTGAGCGTCCTTGTCTTTGCCTTTGTCAGTCTTGGCCAATCTGAGTCTCTGCAGTCTTATCGAGATCACCCAAATGAGTAAGTCTAAAGCTAACTTTCTCTTCTCACTATCATCTCTGCTTACAGCTATCTCACATAATGTGTCCAGGAAGCCGTTGGATTCAAGCATAGCTATGCGCTGCTGACGCTCCAAAGGAACGTCAGTATGAGGACTGGAGCGAACTGTTAGCGAAATCTGGTGTAACCAATCGCAACCGATAAAGCTGGACTTTTTCGAGCTGCTTTCTCCCGACTTTATCGAGCCTTTGCTCATGTCCTTCGCTGGGTCAAATAAGGTTTTAATATGGATCAAAAACGTTCTGCCTCGAGCCCTGTATAACCTAGGACTGGTCAGTATTAAAGTACCAGATTGCTGTGTCAAGTCCAAGCCGGAGGAAAGTAGCAGTGGCCCTGCGAGGATCTCAGCGTTATGGGCTTGCAAGTATTCCTCGCTGTTCACTGGGTTCTCTAAATTTGAAGACATATCGGCGTCAACCGTCGGGAAAAATACCGGCGACTCCGATCGGTGGCCGAAAGACGCGTCCTTCTTATAGCCAATTCCGTGTAAGTTCTGTTTCAAAAGCGTCACTTGAATTATAGGTAAGTTCGAGGAACATGACGAGTGTAGAGTGAATCCAAATTCTATATGAGCTAATGAGACACTGTAAGGTAAAGTGAGCTCTAAAACGTGTTCGTCCCATGTGGAAGATGTGTTTTGCAAGCGCCAAGTCCGGTTGTTCTGGTGGTCGGAGCGCGAGCGCTGCGCCGGCGACAACTCACACCAGAACCCAGGCACGACTGCGCTGTAAGGTACCGTAGTGTTCGCATGACCGAATGATCCTATTAAGGTAGTCATAGTTTCTAGATCGCTCATATCTAGTTCAGTCTTGTTAGCCAACATAACAGGCGCAGGAGTGGCCCCTACTGTCTCATCTCTAGGTTGTCTATGAAGCATCTCAAAGTCTATGTTAGCGAACTCGTCTTCGTCAATATCGCCTGTGGAATCCTTCTCGCCATTATTCAATGCGTAGAAGTATATCATTCCGTGCTTCGTTGACACGCTAAGCCGCTCTACTGAGGCGCAGTACGCTACTGATGTGAACTGACCCTTAGGAGCTCGCTTCTCCGAGAGCATTTTGAAGGAAGGCAGAGAATACAGTCTAAGGCTACCGTCTACGCCCACAGCGGCCAACGAGTACTGTTCGTGCTTGTCAATGGGCAGCAAACATAGGTCTACAGGACTTTCTCCGTAAGGCAGCTCCATCATATTTACAGGATTGTCTTCTAGAGTGAAAATTGAAGTGCTGCTGTTAATTTTAAACAGTATGAAGTACGCTTTCACGTCAGATTTGTCATCTGCCTTGTCCGTCTGTTCTGTCACGTCATCGACATCCATTTTCGTGTCTCCATCATGGTCAGTTTCCTCCTCCACTCTGACCTTTTCTGGATCGATGCTGGAGATAACCACTAGTAAATGTTCCTTGTCTTCTGTTGGCAGTAAATGAGTGACTTTAGAATCATCTCTAAGATTGAGCTTGAAACCTGGAAGACTTAAGCACTGGACGGCGATGCCTTGGGAGACGACTTCTTCTTGCGGCGGGTCGCTGTCGAAGCCGTCATTATTGCTATTGCTCACTGCAGTCTGAGTGCCGACTTTGCTGCCACCGAATGTGGTAACTTTAATCTTTTCTGTACCCTCTCCGCCTTCATACCACTTAAGGTCTGAGATCTCCAACGGGCCGTTCATATTGAGATAATGTGTGATGGGGTCTGCTTGCTGCAAGACCGCATCCGTCTGGTCGGCTAGCTTAGTCCCGACAGAGTCTAAATTTCCGCTCTTCCAACTCTTCAACTGCGATATCTTGCCTACAAAGTCTAGCATGCTACCCTGCCCAGACTCAGGTAGTTCTGGCAGTAGAACAGTAGGGGGCGGCGGTGGTAACAACTTGTAATGCTTCGTTAAAAAGATCTTCTTCGGTTCCCACATTTTCGAGTCCTCCTTACTAGAAGAAGCGTTAAGATTAATCACATTGCTTATCTGCTCGTCCAAGAGACTGGTGCACTGGGGAAGCTCCGTGTCCTCGTCAGAATATTGGAAGTATATTTCGTCGTATATGTTGGCGTCGTCCGTTCGAGCGACCGTGCATACTTTCTTACTGACTCCCGGTTTTGAATTGCCGCTACTATTGGATGTGTGAACGACTGTTGTTATAGAGCCTGCTAAAGAGCTGTGTATATCATACGTTAGTAGGAAGAGCATTTTGTTTATAGGTGAGAGGTTGCTCTTTGCTTCGTTCTGATCGTTCATTGCTTGGACGCTCTCTTTGAATTTATCTGGTGCGCCTGAATCGAAGAGTGCTTTGCTGGAATCCTCCTCCTTTATAGGTTGGTCTGAGGGAATATTGTTAGTCCTGGTTATGGTGACAGCACAGATGAGTGAGGGTTTGGTCTTGTTGTTACTGGTCTCTTTTTCGCCTATGGCTGTTTCTGTGTTTTGTGCTTGTGGGTATGTTTCTTGTTGTGAAGTCATGCCGACAAACGCCATAGCTGTGAGCTCGAGGCTGTAGGTCGCTGAAACAACGTAAAGAATGGGTTAATTTTTATGGTAACTTTGAGGAAATTTATGAGGATTTTAATAACAAAACTTCCGTGAGTCTCAGACACTCCTCGGTACGGAGTGAAACATGTCGAGCGTTTTTCGACTTAAAATACGTGAGTGACCCGTTATTAATATATTTAAATTTATAAAAAATAGTGCAAAAAAGGGGGGGAAGTCGGACGACGAATTCACAGGGCCACGATAATATTAAAATATTTTAAAAAATAAAGGTCTAGGTACTTACAGGAATCCTTCTCCAAACTGGCAGACCACACTTTGTTGCAATCTGTAGACAGTATCCCACTAAAGATGGAGTCGTACGGGGAGAGGTGTATGAATTTGACTAGCTTGAGACCACAGTCAAACTTCCAGATGTTGACTTTGCCCTCGGCAGAACCAGTGGCGATAAGTTCGCCTGTGTTGCCTTTGGAGACTATGGTCACATTTGGACTGGGCGCCGCGCAAGCTGTGGCATTCGTTACCTGGAAATCAATTAGTTTTGTTCAGTTCACGCGCGGCCATGTCTGTCCTGATCGTAACAGACGCGTTTTGTTAGAGAGTGAGTATTCTGTACCTAGTACTATCATTTATTCTGTGGGTTTACGCGATAAAGTCCCGTGCTCGTTTTAAATTCTGACTTGTTTCGTCTGTAAATCTGAATAAGGGTGTTTGCCATAAAACAAAAAATAAAACATGTAGTTTTTCTTTCCATATTAGTGAACCTGGTTACCCTATAAAATAAACAACACAAGTAGAACAGATACTCACCGATATAGGCACGTTGTGTGTGTACTCGCCGCGCACGAACGGGCAGTTGGGGGAGTGCCGCTCGTGCTCGACCCAGGGCTCGTCGGACTTCTCCCAGCAGACGAGGCACACCATGCACGTGAAGCACATTGCGCGGTCGTCCCCGCTGGGGGAGGGTTGGTGGTAGAAGCCGGCTTGGGCCATGCGTGCGGGTAACGCCCATCTGGAGGAATAGAACACATGCTGAACGCTTGTTGAACGATTGGAAGTGTTTTTTGTAATTACCAGTTTGGCGTCAAAATACTCGATTATCATTACCGTTTGATGCCAGATACCGGCCGAGGACAGAAAAGCATCTACGTCAATGTTAAGAACACATAGGTATAAATGTGTACAATTTATAGTTTCAGAAGAAGAAAATTCAGCATGACTGCAGCGGTCGGCAACCCGCGTGCCGCATGCGGCCCGCGAACCTCTCACTTGTGGCCCGCGAGCCCCCCTGGCTACTTTGTATGTAATATTGTCAAACAACAATGTCTGATAAAGTCACACATATTAACAAAAGTGCGGCCCGCGTCAACTTCCTTAACTACTAAGTGGCCCTTGGCTTCTTAAACGCTGCCGACCGCTGGTCTACTGCATATAATTTTGACAACAGAAAATAAAGACATTTTGTCCATTGTATTTTAGCCTCGTATGTTGCCATCATCAAGAATACGTCTTTCCTTAAAGCCATCAATAACCATTTTTAAATTACATAGATTGATAAGTACCTTCCCCCTTTTCTTCACCAGCTCTTGAGCAAAGAAATATTTACACCACTACCAGAATATTTTTTTTACATCATTACAGTGCAGGCTACTCACTTGTAATCCATATGAGGCCACCGCTTGAAGGTCTCCTTGCGTTCCGCCTCAGAGTACATCAGTGCCCTCGACTCCTCATCCCTGGAGCATGGCATCAGCTCATTGGCCCGCTGCCCCACAGCAGAAGCGATGGCCAGGGCAGGGATCCTCCGGTTCTGGCCTTTGAGCTCTTGGACTACACCGGTGGTGACCAGCCGGAGTGTGGACTGGGGCAGGCATATGGTGACTGTGCTCCACTGGAAAGTAAGGTGATATTAGTATATTATATGAAACTTAGTAGAAAAGCTTGTTGTTATAATATAAAGTAATGCTAGTAAGAAGTATACTAGGTAGGGTAATTCGCCATTAACTGGCCACCCTAAACTAAAAAAAACCGGGCAAGTGCGAGTCGGACTCGCGCACGAAGGGTTCCGTACCATAATGCAAAAAAAACGGAAAAAAATGCAAAAAGAAAACGGTCACCCATCCAAGTACTGACCACGCCCGACGTTGCTTAACTTTGGTCACTTAAATCTTTATTTTATTCTGTTTTTAGTATTTGTTGTTATAGCGGCAACAGAAATACATCATCTGTGAAAATTTCAACTGTCTTACTATCACGGTTCGTGAGATACAGCCTGGTGACAGACAGACGGACGGACGGACGGACGGACGGACGGACGGACGGACAGCGAAGTCTTAGTAATAGGGTCCCGTTTTACCCTTTGGGTACGGAACCCTAATGAATTCTTTTCACCTATAAACAGAATTCATTTTAGTATAAGGTGGCTAGTTATTGAAGGCTGGCCAGTTATTGAAACCTTATACTAAAATGAATCCTGTTTATAGGTGAATTGAATTCATTTTTAGTTTAGGGTGGCCAGTTATTGGCCGGTGGCCAGTTACTGGCGAATTACCCTATGTACGAATTTTTTTCCGAAAGTCAGGTAATTACGAAAATCCCCCATAATTCCATCAAATCAGAGTCCGTTATGGGTCTTACCCGATATTCCGATACGATTATGCGGGATTCCCAGAATACACTATCGTGAGTCCTAGTGGTATTAAGATTAAATTACATGATTAAACTTCGAGTCACACTCAGAAAGCTAGTATAACCGTTTTATTTTGATTTTATGACTCTAGTTTGGGGTAACATACTGATAAGACTGATAAGTACTGTCAATTCCACAGAGCGAGGCTCTGTTAAGGCTACTGAGAAACAGCTTGCCTAACCTGCTCCAATTTCAATCTAAATAAAAATTACATATCAGTTGTTGGTAATTTATTTGACATAAATATAGGTTGCATTGTAGCCTGGGCAGTTTTCCGCAACTCGACAGGTGCGGGGTAGGCTAGACCTGTCAAATTTAAATCGAGCATTACCACATACTACATACAGCTTACTAACATGTAGCTGTAATGATATGGTACTAACAATATTGTATGGAATTTTTAATATTCTGAAATAAAGATATTTTATTTTATTTTTTATTACCTTTTGCGCCTTAACTCCTTTCCTGGCCGGTTCAGCATCAATAGAGTTCTTGAGCTCATTGATGAAGTCAGTTAGGCCCTCGATGGAATGCACGTCCAAACTCTGCAGGCACTGGTACAGGAGGACGGCCTGGAACAAACAAAAAGGTAATACTACTACTATACTTAATCTTTCTGGTCTAACCCAAATGACTGGCAGATAATGTCTTAAGGAAGGCATTAGGTCCGCCATTTGTACCTTCATGTATTGTGCAATAAAGATTAAATACATAAATATTATAACAAGGACTATTGTAAAGTCAGTAATTTACCTCCCACTCGATTGTTAGGAGCCAAGCCTCCTAGTCTAGAGAGCGAGATTTATTACGTGACGTAGCGTTGGGGAGAGAGGATGTAACATGAGGGACTGTTTGCTGTCAAATATCGGTTTTGTTACAGAGTAAAAATTCTGTTTGTACTTTGTAGTCCTATTATGTATTCTGTGATAATATATATTACAAGTAGGTATCACTACACCGTGTACACCTTATAAAACAAAGTCCCCGACCGCGTCTGTCTGTTTGTGTGTTTGTATGTGCGCGATAAACTCAAAAGACGAATGAACGGATTTTCATGCGGTTTTCATTCACCTATCGGTAGAGTGATTCTTGACGAAGGGTTTTATATAATTTGTTAACCCGTGTGAAGCCGGGGCGGCTCGCTAGTGTAAATATAAAGTTAATCTTTGAAGAACTGCAATCTAAGTACGACTTTTTTTTTTGTATAAAAAAACCTTTGATATTGGGGGTTAAAATAAAATGTAACAAATGTCACCCATGCAATAAATAAGTACAATTCACACGAAAAATTACATTTGAATCATCAATATTGGCAATTCGGCAAATCAAAATGAACTGGAGGTTTGATAGAGTAGAATGGTATTAAGAGTATTAAGACATTTAATATAATTATTTTATTGCCATCGGTTCCCATCCTTTTTTACGTCGCGTGCCCCTTGACTTTTTTTTCATTATAGTATAAAAATTTCAACCTACTATAACCTGGATTAAGTCCATTCTAAAGTAGGTTAAGTAGGTAGGTACATACATAATAGATGTAATGTTATGTCCTACGGACCTAGATACCATAAGCAAGAACATACAAATGAATGGCCCATATTATAACAATGAAACACGGCATAGTTATACATTGTATTTTGTTTTACAACGACTAGATCACGCGAGGTAATAGAGGCATGTTTACGAGTGCCCACTCAAGCGACATGAGCAATTTGATGATTAATTTCTTTATTATGGAAAAAAATGCAATGTTACAATAAAATATGCCAATATCATCATTCTCTTGCCCTTGTCCCATTCACTAGGGGTCGGCGCAGCATGCGTGTCTCTTTCATACCTCTCTGTCGCCCGTCGTCTCATCATCACCTGCGTTCGTTTCATATCATCTCTCACACAGTCCATCCACCTTTTCCTCGGTTTTCCTTTCCTCGTACCTCCCTCCACATTCATTCGTAATACCTTTCTTTTGTCACATGACTTTTTGTACCTCCGATAGATGAATTAATGAAACTTCTTACAAAATGTGTAGTTTTTTTGCCTTTCTAACTGACATATCTACTCTCTCATATAATTTTAATGTAACTAAGCATGATGCACCCTTAAATTTTTACTTTCATCTCTAACCAACATAAGCTTAATAAAATTGTCACGTGAGTAGTAGCCCTAAAAATCGTAATTAGGCTTACTAATAATTTGAAAACTTAATTATTATGTAGAAGGTTCAGTAATAAACAACTCTCTACTGTGATAGTAGCCACATAAAGCTTTTTCTACCCACCGCTGTTATGTAGTTGATTGATCTTGTGCAACTTCTAAATATTGACCAATTTTAACCTTTTTTCATTGGTGAGAACAATAATTTGAGTGAAGTTAACCTTTTGGATGCCAATGAACGATATATCCGCATCGCAGGTTCAACGCCAAAGACTGATTAATCGGACACAGATCACAGAGCAACATAAACCTACGTGCATATGCATAATAAAGTTCAATTTCAGTTTTGACACTTCGGTGACGTGGCGTCCGCGTGACAGTTTTGTTTGACACGGCGTCGAAAAGGTTAAATGAAAATCGGAAAAATGAAACACTCTATTCCTCCTATATGTTATTTGTTTTTTTGTTTAAGAACTCCTAGCTACCCCTAATACTCGTATTCGTTGATTCGTGTGCTTTGTCTCCACCACCAATAGATTCAATTTTAACCAAAATGGGACCTTATAGTGCACATGATAAAGTCCTATTTTATTTGGAATTTTGAGTGGAGATTGTGTTTAAAATATTTAAATCAACAATTAAAAGTTGTCTGGAAGAAATCCCTTTTACCCGACTACGGCAAAACAAAAGGAGGGTTATTTAGCTATAATGCCACCTTTTGTCTACCTATCTTAGTTTTTAAGTTGGTGAGCAATAAAGGATTAGGTATGTACCTACTCGTATTGTACGAGTATTGTTGTGTTAATGTTCTAATGCTCTAAAAATTTGTTTCAGATAAGATAAGCTGTTCCACCATTTTTGATTTGCTGCAACCATGCAAATGTTGTTATTTTAACACACTTATATAAACTTGTGAATAAATGGTCAGATATTTCGAAATATCAGATCTTGCATAATAAGACTAAGAGCACCTTTTCTGAATTATCTGATGGTTTGCGACGTTCAGATTTACCCGAATACACCTTACCATAAAGTTGATCTGATGATGGAGCCAGAAAATTGTGGATCTCTTTGGTGGCTACTAGTAGTACTACTAACATAATTTGTTTTGACGAGGCCAATTCATTATAGCTGTTCCGAGTCCATCTAAGCTAACTTTACACCGACTTGAACATAACAAAGTGAGGGAATGTCATTGTATGAATGTGACATTGCCACACTTTGTCAGACTCAAGTACAGTTGGCAATAAATGTGTTTGTAGAAATGAAATTTTCGGCAGAAACTTATTTGATGAAGTCTTTGTAACTCTAATACAATTCCAGTCTTGTATACGTAAAACCACAAACATAAATTTGTGATAAGACAGTTATCTTTTGTTTGGGTAAAACATGTAGTCAATTAGTGTTTCCGAAACATTCGTGTTTGTCATGCTACAGTCAACCCCCATTCTTTTTGTACCGAGACTGACTGAAATAGCAAGACACTTTCGTGCATTTCCGTCAAAATATGATGGAAAATAATTATGCACTACATCTGTACAGTTAACTACTACTGTTACCATACAATACACATTTCTTTGGTTGTTTATAATTTATAATCCCTTCATCTGGCAAAGTCCCACAGCGGGAATGTCTTTTTGAAATAAACAATTTTAAAGTGATGCTGCCACCTGAGGATTTTGATGACTCATTTTTACACTGCCAATTAACCCTTTACCAGGCTAACGGATATATATTTCCCACATACAGCACTTCGATCATGTGCTATTTTCAATGAGTAAGTCTGTCATTCGATTGTCATTTGTGAACTGTCCGCCTGGTAAAGGGTCAAACAATGCCTCTGATATGTTTTTGTATCTCTAGACATGCATTTTTGTTCTATAATCCATATCTTTCATTCTCTATTGCTCAAATATCCAAGAGTCATAGAGAGTAGGCTTGTGTCGGTCATGAACTAAGAACTGTTAAGAATGAAATCCTGTCAAGGACCGAAAGGAACTAAATCTTCCTGCACGCTCTTAATCGGTCTTTAGGTCCTTTAGTTCAGTGGGATTGATGAGCGCTTGACATGAGTGAAACAGAAAATAGACTGAATGAAACGGTTCACAATGACGTTAGCACGAGTGCGAACGAGATAAAAGAGTGACAAACAGTCCTAAACCTGAAAAGTATGAAAAAAAATCAAATATTTTTTCTATATTTTTTATTTTATTTTATTGTGTCTAGCTTTTTGATGTTTAACCGTCATATAGTATCGTACAACTTGAATCGTAATTCAGTTGCCAAAAAAATAGAAAAAAAACTAAGGTAAAATCGATTCATACATTCCCAGCTCTCAAAGACCGAACTGAACTAAAGGAACTAAAAGACCGAATTAGTCCGTTTGACCGATTGACCGAGAGCGGAGCACTCTCTGTAGTGACCGAGCAGGCACAAGCCTAATAGAGAGAAAGATAATGAAATTCTGAATTTCAATGTTCGATGTAGGCTCTCTGGTTCTAGAACTGGTTTTGTATAGAAACCCAGTACCAAGAAACATTGAAGTACAAGGAGCTAATATACAACATACATGTCTACACACTGAGTCACATGTACCATATAGGTCTATTTGGACACTTCATTCACTTAGATCAGCGGTAGGCAACCTTTTAGCAGCCAAAGGCCACATAGTAGTTAACAAAGTTGACGCGGGCCGCACTTTGTTAATATTTATGACTTTATCAGACATTGTTGTTTGTCAAATTACATACAAAATAGCCAGGTAGGCTCGAGGGGCTGCATGTGGCCCGCAGGCCGCCTGTTGCCGACCGTTGACTTAGATACTGCTGCTCATTTGGACATCTTATAAGAGGTTTCAATAATAAGAATATCCAACCCACTTATAAGGATGGCATTATGTAAATTATGTATTTGTTTGTTCTAACCATCTTTTTCACTGTTGCTTCTCAAAGGCCTTTGTGTACCCTATACAACCTACATGCATATCCTACATAGGCAGAGATCTTAAACAGTACATGCGAAAAATATTATAATAATGCCTTCTTAACCATTTATGTGTTGATGCATATCAAATAAGTAGGTACTCAAGATTTGGTGCACAAGATTGTTGCAAAATAACTGTAATATAGTTAAAATTCAGTATAGATTTACGATGATTTGATATTTATCTATAGATATACACAATATAGGGGTAACTAGATACTGTTTAAGGTTAGATAATCTGTCAAGTACTACTCAATGCCCTAAACCTTTAATAAACAAAGATGTTCACAAAATTTGTACATACCTCAGAGAGCACAAGTTCAATTCTTATTATTTTATCTGGCTGCGAAGACGGGAGCGGCCGTTGGAGCGCGGTGTGCAGCAGCAGGACTCCATTGTAATCCGTCCGGGCTCCCACGCCACTGCTATCCCACACGAACACCCTGTCAGCCCCCGACGCGTACTCCACTCCAAGCGTACCCCCATCATCTGCAATTTACCAAAAGCTCAAGTAATCTCGACGCACCAATTATTGTTTATAAAGAACTGTCAGCCGAAACAATGTAGGGCAACTAAGAACAATCCTAACGCGTAAATGAATGCAATATGCTGTAATTCTTATTCAAATTCCACCTTATACGAAAGCAATAGGGGGAAAATTACGGAATATATTGTATTAGACATGACAAGCATCTAAAATCGTGACTTACCCGCTGATAGGCAGGACGACTGAAGAATCACACCAGAATTGACATCCAAAACGTGTACACCACCAACATCAGTCTTCACCAAAATTATGTTCAAGTTACTGTGATACGTTAAAGAAGTAACAGGAAAGTTCATACGTATATAACCATCTTCTCGTAATATCAAAGAATCATCGCCCATCGTGGCCGTGAACACATCTGTCTATTCTACGTAAACGCCATTTGTAATTATACTTTTTTTGTGTCAAATATTTTCAAGTAGAATGGCCAGATACAAAATCTGCCGTGGGAGTAATGACAAATTTAAAATTCTTTTTGAAATATTGATTTTTCATATTATTATAGAATAGTGTAAATATAATATTCATGTATTATTATGAGTGTATAAATATAATTTTATCAGCACATTATACTTTATACAATAAAATAATGCAAAGTAGCCTCCTAGTGTTGCCATACGTAAGTCCTTGTTTTCATTTTTAATTCATAGACAATGTCACGCATGGAAACATAAAGGCAGTTGTAGACTTTCGTGCAATGTAAACCAATTTGTCAGTCAGTAAGAACCAGGAAAACTATACCGTAAAGAAGAGGATAACCTACACCTAATAAATACACTTGTATCTATTTGTGTTATTCCAACTCTTTTTTAACGCGTGTTGTAAAAGCGCCCGTGTGTATGAGGGCTAATATAGTTTGTCAAAGGTCTGTCTCATTTCAATCATAGACAGAGAAATCATACTCACAGGATAACCTCTTCTTTACGGTGCTAGTACTAGTGGAAGACAAAGATAGTATGATTTCTCTGTCTATGATTGAAATGAGACAGACCTTTGACAAACTATATTAGCCCTCATACACACGGGCGCTTTTACAACACGCGTTAAAAAAGAGTTGGAATAACACAAATAGATACAAGTGTATTTATTCACACGACGGCGGTGGCGCTTTTAATCAAGGTTGTTGGATTTTCGACTTTAGGCCTTGGTCGTTGAATCGAATTTAGAGTGCGGACAGATTCAAGCGCTTTTTTAACACGCGTTGTAAAAGCGCCCGTGTGAATGAGGGCTTACGAGTGGTAACTACTGGAAATAGTTATTTGTTTTGTTATTGTTAAACTGCTCGTGCTAATATTGATAACCGAGAACACAGAATAACTAATAGTACTACCGTACAGAAAATTCACTCCTTGACTAAAGTCAATTTAGGTATAAAGTTATACCTATACTCGCCGCCTGCAAGCAAAATTGAAACTTATAACCGCGCACGAACCGTGAATCTTCTTTGCGCTCCGCAGTTTTATGACCGAGCTGTGAGTGTCGGCACGGGGTTGTCACTTGACAAGTTTTTTTTTTTACTAGCCCATGTGTGTGTCCCACTGCTGGGCAAAGGCCTCCCCTCTCCCTTTCCAGTCCTCCCTGTGCTGAGCAAGATCCCGCCAATCCCGCTGGAATGCATCCAGGTCGTCCCGCCATCTCTTTCTCGGTCTGCCTCTGCCTCGACTACCCTGGGGATGCCAGCTAGTGGCTATTTTGGCCCATCTGTCATCATGCATCCGGCAGACATGTCCAGCCCAGTCCCACTTTAGCCTGGCGGTCTTCACCCCAACATCAACGACTCGGGTTTTGGAGCGAAGCTCTGATGTGTTCCTCACCCTGTCAGATCTTCGGACACCCAGGATACTTCGCTCCATTGCCCTTTGGCAAACCTTGAGCCGGGATTTCTGAGCCTCAGTTAGTGACCAGGTTTGGGCACCATAGGTGAGGATGGGCAAGATGCACATGTCGACGAGCTTGCGCTTCAGTGCAATTGGGAGTTTACCCTTCATGAGTTCCTTCATGGACCAGAAGCTCCTCCAGGCGTTTTCGATCCTTCTATCGATCTCCTTGTCCTGGCGATCTCTGAAGGAGACTATCTGGCCCAGATAGGTATACTCGTCGACATATTGCAAAATGTTACCATCCACCGTCACCCTGTGCTTCTTGCTGTTGGTCATTAACTGGGTTTTGGATCTATTCATCGTTAGAATCCCTCAAGCCTCAAGGCTTGCGTTGCTAAGTTCCTGTAGCATACATTGCAGTTCGGTCGCCGATGTTGAGAAGAGTACGATGTCGTCCGCGAATCGAAGGTTTGTCAACCTCTTATCGCCGACCTCGATACCCTTTGTCTCCCAAGAGACCGCCAGTTTTTTGAAAACTTCCTCCAGGCAGCTGGTGAACAATTTAGGAGAGAGCGGGTCACCCTGCTTCACTCCCTTAAGGATTTTAAATTTGGGACCTGGTGCGTGCAGCTTGATGCTGGCCGTGCTACTTTTGTATATCCGTCCAACGAGTTCAACATACGTGTGGTTTATTTGTTGACTACTCAGTGCCGCTAAGATTTTTATTACTGTTTTATTATTTTTATGATAAATATGTAGGAATTACAAACTTTGATACTGTAAACATAAAATTTTTAGCCGTATTCCTTTGAAAATATGTCGGTCAGTTCCTAATATTAATTATTTCTACTTCCTTGTTCTTCCGTTTATTCAGACATCCGTAAACAGAACAATATCTTTTATACGGATCGGATTAGATCGAGATTTAGGTTTCGAAGCCATTGTGTATTTTCAATTTTGTGCGAGCGCCACGTGACACGATTATCGTGTGAGCCGAGCGGCAGCCCACTGCCAAACGCCTGCTCGGGAAGCGTGCCGGCCAAATGCACCTATTTAAACTGCGTAGTGACACGACTAAGTACCCCCCTGGCGTAGCGATTGGTTCGAAAAGTGGAATCTTGAGCGTGGCGAGGGTTTCAAGGCACGAGGGTTAAACAATTTTTTTCACCATACCAACCTGACGAAATTAACCCTAACTGTAAAATATAAAATTAATCAAACCAAATCAAATTCACATGAATTTGATTAAATATTTATCATTCAAAGTCAATTATGCCAGCCAGCATAAGGAAACAACTCAAAATTTGCATTAATTTACTTTGCCACTCTTGTGGATAAAACCCAATTTTCTCATTAGTTTTTGAACAATCATGATCTCATTCCCATACAGTTTTTAATTATTATAAAATTGTGAGCTAGATGGCGCTGCTGAGGGTAGTAAAAATCGCGCTATCAAGATTTTTTTTGGAATAATGACTGCATGGTCTGCATGTAATTCTTATAATTGCCTGACCATACCATAATATCAGTCAGCTCAAAGTACCATACATATAAAAAGGCGAATTGAGGAGAAAGCTATAAAACACAAATAAAACATAATGAGTATTTATTTTAAAAAAGTATAAAAAATTGCTTACAATATACAAATTGGACGGAACAGGTTAGACTATAAGTACTTTTTAATACGACATCCTAATAACAATACTTTGTTATTATAATTTACACGGATTTCAGCGCATTACATTCTACTTACTTTATTAAATAACATTATACAATAAATAATAGCCACTTGTTTTTTTTTTCAACCATTTGTCCTACCTGTGGCTCCCTCGCAAATGGCATAAATATCTAAAACTTCCAAGACTCAAGGCACTTGAGGCCCGCCATGGTAGAATTTGGCCCGTGTGCTAAAGGACTACTCATTCCATAAGCCAGAGGAGAGAACAGGTAGAGACTGTACAGTAGGGACCAAGCTTATGGCTTTTTGTGAATTTAATATCTAAAACTCCCATGACTCAAGCCACTTGAGTCCCGCCATGGTAGAATTAGGCTCGTGTGCAAGCGGACCGCTCATGCCATAAGCCAAAGGGGAGAACAGATAGAAACTGTACACGGTAGTGGACAACACGAGGCCTATAGCTCCTTGGTACACAGCACGGCCGAGCTCCGGGCTTAGGTAAGCCTTGATGCTTTTTAGGAGATATTCGGTGAGAATACCTGGAAAGAAAAAGTTGGTTATAATTTCTTGTAAGAATTTCGTTTATGATCACATACTCGTATTATCATATTACTACATACAGAACATAATAAAGAAACCGTTCTAAGCGAGACTCCATTCATTTTGATTTTATATGCGACTTAAAAGAAAACTTAGAATGCGAGATGTAGAAAAGAGGAGCGCCATATTTTGTTGTGTTGGAATCTAGAATTAGGCAAGGATATAGGTAATTATTAATTACTTATTCTCATTCTAGATAAATGTATCTGTCAAAAATGTACCTGAACTTAATGATGATATGCTATTCTCATAAAGCCAGATACCTATTGGCAGAACCGTATTGATTTGGTTACCCGTTAGCATGGAACTGAAGACCAACGCAGGGAAGTAGTGATGGAAGTACAGCACTCGCCCCATTGCCCAGAAGGGTACGTAGTGCAACGCCCAGCCAATGAAGCTCCATCCTGCTGCGTTTAGAAGTCTTGCATTTTCACCACCTGTATTCAAATAACAATAATTAAAGTAGGAAGGTATTGGCCTCCCGTTTAAATTATGCGGTTGGCAAAGGAGTTATTATGGCCAACTAGTGATGAAGACTGGACTACATGAAGCTGATTTATATTATTTAAAAAAATACCTTGCAATACGATGCCACGCGCCTCTGCCCGCTTCTCCCTAACGGAGTTGACAACATAGATGACGAAGAACACGGCGAGGAACGCGAGATTGGTCCACCACACCACCGGATTGCCCAGCAGGTAGACTCTGTGTGCGCTACCGGAGAAGAATTGGCCCTGTAACCAAATAGAACATACAGGTCAGGTAAAGGAGACAGTTTAGCTGTTTGACTGCAAAATACGTCAACTGACGCGAGCGGTTACCGCTTAATATCAACCTTCGTACATTCCGACAAATTCACGATGATGCGCCGCACACGATAGTCGACGTTCAAAGGGTTAATATTAGGATCAGTACACTGTAAACCTAACGATGCGAACGCGACTGATTTTGATAAACCCGAAAATACATATCCTTGCTATGCTTGCCTTCGGCTTCATTGCTTTTGATTCTTGCGAAATAGGCGAGGACCTAATATCGATCCTTGAGGAACACCAATCCAGATTCTAGAATTTACTAATCTTGAAATGCTTTAAGGTACTTTCTGAATCTAATCTAATTTAGTTATACATCTGTAAGACATCGAAATTCGTCCTTCCCAAAGTTGCTAATATTAATAGTAAATTCTAATGATCTACGCAATCGAACGCCTCTAACAAGTCATATAAGCATGTGGATTAAATACCGATTGCCTCCATTTCCTCATACTTGTGCCGACCTTAGTCGACAATTGACAGAGGGTACTGCCACTGTCTAAGCTTGCAAAATAGAGACCTCAAATTTGATATGCTTGCTAGTCCTTTTAACTACCTAGCCAATGTTTCTAGGGTAATTTTTTACCCCACATTTTAAACCTGGATAAAGACTGTGTGACCTTACCCGGTAGTTGATAGGCCACTGCCACGGCTGGCTGGTGACTTCGCCTTCTTTAGGCTTGAGCCCTGCGTTGCCCTGGAACATCACGGCGTGGGACTCTAAGAAGCGCTCTATGAAGCCTGATGCGTAGGCCTCGAAGCTTACTTTTGGTACTGTGAACAGAGAGCAACGGTTACAAAAAGGAGTGTACCAGGTTTTAAAGGGTCGGCAACGCGCGTGTAACAGGGGTACAATAGATTTTTACCGATTTCAGAGAATTTGAAATTAGATTTAGAAATGTTGAACTAGAGCGTACCGTACAGACGAAGATAACTGAACCGATAACCAAAGTCTTTAATGTTTTTCAACCAAGGATGATATACGAGGATAGCTGTGTCTAAAGTTCGTATAGCCCTTATGATAGCCGACCTCCGGTAGGAAATGGCACTGGAAGAAGAAGAAACAAGGATGAAAGGGAATAAAGTGACAGCATAGCATGGTATTCCATCTGTCCAATATCTTGGTCCGATGTGTATTTGCATCTCACATTTTGCTTAATGAGAGAGTGAGACGCAATGCACATTGGACAAAGAAATTGCATAGGTGGAATACCACCCTTACACCTACTTGTTAAGTAACCACCTTAAGTCTACTTACGGTCATCAAAAACATTGTCCTCTACGTTCCACAGCGCGTTCTTGTCCCTCAAGTTAGGGTTGCAAGCAACCTCTTGCTGCTCGTAACCCCACTTCGGTAACTGCTTGCCGGTTGTTGTCAGTGCGCATGCCTGCAAACAAACACAAATCATTGAGAAACACATTTTGTGTTATTGAAAAAAAGTTATGATGGAATATATGGAAGATTCTGTGTTTAGCGAACAAACGCTATTTTTTTATATTTACACCCTGATGATGATGATGATACTGATTCCAAAGGTTTAGCTTAAAAATGTAATACAATCCGCAACTCAGATTCCTATCATTCACGTAAAAATCTTGTGGCTCCTCTACACGATGGCCCAGCGCCGGCCACTCCAAGGGACGCATTTATGCGTTAGAGGGAGTCCCTTGGAGTGGCGGGCGCTGGCCCATCGTGTAGAGGAGCCATTAAGTTCGTAAGCGCCACTCTGCTGAATTCCACCAACAACACAGACAGTGTTGGATCCATTTGTTTGTTGCAGTATGTATACTAATGTCATCTATACACTCCCATATTACAGTATTATTGGTTACAGTTTGGCGATATTTTAAATTTTATTTGTAAGCATGTAGGTACCTTTTGTGTAAATACAAATTTATAAAAGGTTGTCATATAAGGTTATGGTGCTCACTTGCAAATAGTGCACGAACATGAGTTTACTCTTGACAGTTTGTATTTCGTCCCCATCTTTGCCTCCAGCAATCACGATCTTCCACACGTCGTTCGCGTCGCCAACTCCGTCCTAGAAGGAACAATATGAATTTCATATAGGGTATTTGACTATTAGTCAAATCAGTTTCTATTTTTGAACTGTCAAAACGATTTTGCTGCTATGGAATTTATATGAAACACTAGCATGTGACGTCACATAGTTTTAAAATAGAAATTGTGTCTAAAAATAACTGCTGTCTACGTTTCTCAGTTAATCTTCTGATGCTTTATTTCATGCATGGTGTAAACTAATTTATTTTAAATAATATAATTAATCAATTTTTTTTTTAATACCCTATCAGGTATGAAATTAATAGAAGATGTTTACAGGCCAAACATAACAAGGGTAGCCAAAGATGCTTAGTTTAGTTTAGTTTGTTTATTAACCATAATGTAACATGATCATTACATGGTAAGTCAGCATTTCACAATATTATACTTAAAGAGTATGAATTTACAAAGTAAATACGCTTAGTAATAATAAAAATCTATTTACAATTTGCGTCAATTAAAATATTTTTTAATAATAAATATTCAGTAATCGAATAGAAGGC
The DNA here is from genome assembly GCF_910591565.1 of Cydia splendana. NCBI lineage: Eukaryota > Metazoa > Arthropoda > Insecta > Lepidoptera > Tortricidae > Cydia > Cydia splendana. The sequence goes on along the minus strand of NC_085977.1, from coordinate 13,058,157 downwards.
ATGGTTTTGGAAAAAAGTCTTGACTGTATTTTTGAATAAATTAAAAGGTAAATCCGTGACATTTGTGGGCAGTTTATTAAATAGCTTTATTTTTATGAAAATTCCCTGTTTTTGACACTTTTTTAATCTTAGTGATGGAAGTATTAGTTTGCTATTGTTTCTCGTATTATAATTGTGGCAATCCGAACGCTTAAGTAGAGTGCTTGCTTTCTTGTGAATTTCTAACACAGAGTTGTATATAAACAATGATATGACCGTCATTACTTCAAGCTTCACAAAGTAGGACCTCGCAGATGTGCGCCAATTTACTCCGCATATTATTCTAATCGAGCGTTTTTGTAGAATCAATACCCGGTATATATCTACTGCATTTCCCCAGATAGTAATCGCATAAGTTAGTACACTTTGAACATAAGCATAGTATACAGTTTTTAAAGTTTTTAGGTTAACTAGGGGCTTTAGTTTCAACAATGCGTAATTAGCCGATGCTAATCTATTATACAAACTTTGTCAATATGCGTGCTATGTGTTAGTTGACTGTCAATTTCATAGCCTAAGAAACATGTATTGTGAGTGTACTCAAAGGTGGTTGTTTCATTGGTTTTTCTTGAAAGTGTCTTGTAGCTTACAAATGTACTTTTATTTTTATTTAAAACAATGCCGTTACATTCAAACCATTTGTGTAATAAGTCTGTGATGCATCTTAGGTGTCTTTCCATTGATGGTTGATCTTTGTGTCTGACTCCAATATGTGTGTCATCTGCAAAAAGGCTGATCTGTGCCCATTCTGGTATATTTGAAGGCAAGTCATTGACATAAATCAAGAATAATACTGGGCCCAGAATTGATCCCTGCGGTACGCCTATTTTACACATTTCAGGGGATGACACATTTTTTCTAACTTCAACCACTTGCATTCGATTCTGCATGTAACTGACCATCATTTTTAAAGCTATGCCGTCAAAACCATAGTGGTGTAGTTTGTGAATGAGAATATCATGCCGTATACAGTCGAAAGCTTTAGATAGGTCGCAAAACATGCTTGCGCATTTCTGCGACCCATCCATAGACTCTAATGCAAAATCGACGACTCTTCTTATAACCATGGCTGTGGATTTCCCTGTTCTGAAGCCGTATTGGTGGTGTGAGAAGAGATCGTGGTGTTCAAAAAAATTCATTATTCTGGTTTTTAGCACCGCTTCTAAGACCTTTGAGAAGACAGGTAGTACACACACTGGTCTGTAGTTGCTTGGGTCATTTGATTTACCTTTCTTAAAGATAGGTACGACTCTGCCGGTTTTCAGTATTTCTGGGAATGTCCCTTCCTCCATGCAACTATTTAAGACAGTCAGCAGTAATTCCATGATGTTATCATTATATCTTATGATCTTCAATATTCTGGTATCCATGGCTTGTATGTCTTTCGACGTTTTGTTTCGATGCTTTGCATGAGGCGCTATTTTTAGTTACAGGTGTGATAATTAAAGTCTGTCAAGCCATTTCCGTCAGTAGAAAAAAGCGGCAAATTTAAAAAATTTAAGCATTTCGCGCCTTTTTCTACTGACAAACTTGTTTGAAAACAAAATGCCGGATTCACAGAACCACTAGTACTAGTATCTAGGATAGTATAAGATGTTCCTCTAGCTTACTTCGCCGTATCCAGTAACTTGCATGCATTTCTGCGTGAGCGGCGCGCGCTCCCTGTGCGAGTGCAGGTTGCGCATAGTCTGCGTATGCGTGAGCCGCACTAGATCTCCGCTGCGCACGAGCACAGTGCCTGAAGGTGAGGATGCGTATGGCCGGACGATCCAGCGGTTGTTCTCGTCTTTGTGCGTGTATGTTGTTATCTGTGGAAGACGATTAAGTTTTACTTTTTTTATTTCAGGCCCGATTGGACTACAGCATTGGTCTATAGAAGTGGTGGGCAAACTTTCTTCATGGGGGGCCAGAAAGTTTAGGAAATTTAAGTGGAGGGCCAGAATTGTAGCCAAAATTAATTTTGATTTGTGATAATCGAGGGCCAATGCCATATACCCCATATTCTAATTATTTCATACGACCGGCGGCGGGCCGGATAAAATCCATTCGCGGGCCGCAGATGGCCCGCGGGCCGTACTTTGCCCACCACTGGTCTATAGGGTTTCATAGCAGAAGAATTAGTGTACGTTATATTAATTGCCTATGAACGTAATAAATTACTGATCGTGATCTCTGACTAATTTTAAATGGGGTAGCGTCAAAATTAAAGTTCTATCTTGATTGGTTGGCCGAATGTGTCTAAAAACTGTGGATTGCGATTACAAAGAGCACTTGAGCGATAGGGTTCTAGTGAAAGAAGTTGACTGATTGTTGTCTATACATAGACTATATTCTACGGTTTATCTTTTCCGCTCTTTTCCTAAGCGTACGAGTAAATTGGCAGTTTTTTAACTTACAAATCCTCACTAGTCACTGGTACCGTTTCCTTGCAAAGCTGTCTCCGTTGAGCTTCGTTTGTGCTAATACTTGAGGGTCACTAGCGATCCCCGTGAAGCACACTTGGGTCGAATAGCGACTTTAACCATCAATAAATAAAGCTCATATTTACCTGTTGCTGCCTCGCGCCAACTCCGGGTACAGATGATTATCCGAGTGTAAGTACCCCCCTCCAGTGCGATTGTTCTTCAATGTAATTACTGCTCCATAGGCCAGAACGCGAGGGGCACTGGCGTTGTGAAGACTGTTCCTTATGAAACTTGGGAATAGCGACTTTAACAGTTAAAGAACAAAGCTCATATTTACCTGTTGCTGCCTAGCGCCAACCCCGGCCGGGTACAGATGATGATGCGAGTGTAAGTACCCCCCTCCAGTGCGATGGTTCTTCAATGTTACTACTGCGCCATAGGCCAGAACGCGAGGGGCACTGGCGTTGTGAAGACTGTTTCCTATAAGGCGCGCTTGGAAACCGGATGAGTAGAAGCCGTCGCCGTTTCCACTGTTGAAATGTAAGTAGGTAATGTGTTATTGAAATAAAAAAACAATTCCATTTTTAAACAATCAAGTAATATTTAACCAAGGCTAGTAATTGCTAGGATGGATAATTTTGAAGCATCTGTGTTCATAATCACGTTACTACACGTGATTATGAACCTAACTAACCTAACCTAACCTTTTTGACAATACGGTGAGATGTATCCAGAAGAAGAACACGTAGAGAGCAGTAGGCCACAAGATCAAAGTGATGGTTCTACCAATCAGATGTTTCACGGTGAGGCTCTGAAAGCAAACAATCATATATGTGCACAAAACTTACAAAAATTTACAAAACTAATCATAGATGGGGAGATACTTTTAACTGTAATTCACTAGACTTTGTATCACCACTCACGACTAACTTAATAAGGGTGATATTGGGAGCAGTGACATGGTGGCATAGAGCACATATTAAAGAAAACCAAAGAGAACTAACCAAAGTCCAGAGATTAGCGTGCCTCATGATGACGGGGGCTATGAGAACGACCCCGACACACGCAATGGAGGTAATGCTAGGCTTGAAGCCACTCTGGATTGAGGTGGAGAAAAGAGCCACAGAACAGTGGTATAGAATGAAAGCATGCAAGGAATGGAGAGGAAGCTGCGTGGACAAGAGACACGCGCTGATACAAAGAGAGGCACAATCAAAACTTGAAATGTTGATGGCTAATAATGACCTTATAAAGAGGCAGGAGATTTTTGACAAGAAATATAGAATACACATAGGAGAAAGAGACAACTGGAAGGTGGAAGTCGGACACCCGACGACCATCTGCTTTACGGATGGCTCAAGAAGAAGCTCGACGAAATTAGCAGGGGCGGGCATAGTGATCCCCAAACTGGGAGAGAAAGTATCAGTACCACTGGGCAGATATGCTAGCGTGTTCCAAGCCGAGGTATGTGCTATAACACGCTGCGCAAGCATAATCAAAAAGAGCGCAAAACAAGAGGGAGCTGTTGTAATATATACAGACAGCCAGGCAGCACTAAAGGCACTAAAGAAAATATCAGTTACCTCCTCGCTCGTGAGAGAATGCCGAGAGGAGCTCAACTTGATAGGCAAGCAAAGAAGTGTCACGGTGGCATGGGTACCAGGACACCAGGGAGTAACGGGAAACGAGAAAGCAGACGAGCTGGCGAGGATAGGGGCGGAGACGGAATACATAGGTCCGGAACCGGCTCTGCCTATGTCAGCTGATGTCACGAAGGGAGTCATAGGGAAGGTAAAAGAGATGAAAGCACAGAGAGAATGGGAAGAAGAGACTGGATGCAGACAGTCGAAGATGATGATCAAAGGTATAGACCACAGGAGAACCAGGTATCTTTTGAAACTAGGTAAGAGCAGTCTGAGACTACTGACAGGTATCATTACAGGTCACAATACTCTCAACAGACACCTTAAGATAATGGAAATCAGTAGAGACGCCTCCTGTCCACATTGTGGAAAGGAGGAGACCAGCTTACACTTACTAGCAGAATGTACTATGTACGCGGCACCGCGATATAATACATTCGGTAGAGACACACTAGAAGAAAACGAACTAAAGGACGTCGAACTCAAAGATGTCCTTCTGTTCTGCAGGAAAACAAGAAGATTTGAGGAGAATAGTGTGGGAATGCCGCCGGGACAGTAACCTGCAGCTCCAACTCCAGGGAACTGGGCTGAATGAACGCGACAAGCGATCGACAGCCCGCCTGCTTCCGGCCGGGCGTCCCTACACTACATCTACTACATCTACTAACTTAATAAGTTTTTTTTATTGCTAGGAAGCAAATAATTAGCTTTGTGTTATTCTTTCGCTGATCGGTAAAGACGTCAAGGGACGCGCGCTGTTACAGCCCAATATCAACCTTCGTGCATTCCATCAAGGTTCAAGATGCGATGATGAAAACTCAGAAATTTTGCAAATACATGGCGCGTTTAGCTTGTCTGACTGCTAAATAAAGTAAGTTCCACCAAGTTTTTAGTGAAATATATTATTAAATTTTGAACATAAAAGTGTATGACTTTAATCAAGTTACCACAGGTTTAGTAAGGTCTCCAAGGACGTCCCACAAGTCAGCCACAGTCCGCAGCCCCACAAACAGTACGACGAACAGCCCCACGAACTTGACCGACATGGTGCAGGCCAGCGAAGCACCGAGGAACAGCTGCCAGGTTATCAGTGTTGGTGAGAAGGGCGCGTGACCTTCTGTGGTGAGTGTGCGGACCTGATTAGTGCAAAACGCTTATTACCAATGAGACAGAAACTACACATAAGCTAATACGCACGTAAATCCGGATTATAGGTAAAATTCGGCGCACGCGTCCGCGCCAGTTAGCGTTGCTCGTACCTAATATACTATTATCTCGACACAATGCGAATTTTAATTCGTTTGCGGTGAGAGTTCCGACTGACCATCTAGCGACCTTCACCAAGGAGGAGTTTTGGCCGAAGGGTGTCAAGTTTCGGCGGTTCCGCGGCCGGCTCCCTGACACTGCGGGGTTGCGTAATGCATCGCAGCCTTAATGTGATTTGTAGTATTTAGTTTATTAAAATATATTTTTATAATATGTATGCTAGTTTTAAGATATTTATATATGGGCCACTAGTTGCCTGAAATAAAAAATTTCATTCATTCATTATTCGTTAACTCGCTCCGTGTAACTGCGCCAGCCAGGGGCGTATTTTGAAATTTGGCGCCCCGGGCCAATACGTTTTGCCGCCCCAGAAGTCAAGGAAGAAAAACAAAATGCAATCCGGCATGCCGCCCCTGGGGGTTGGCATATGCCGCCCCTGGAGGTTGGCGCCCCGGGCCATGGCCCGGATGGCCCTAGGGTAAATACGCCCCTGGCGCCAGCTAGCGGACGCCCTTAGGGTCCAGATAGAACGAGTTGCCTTGCGAGGAAAATGCCGTGGGAAGCTGCTCTGTCTGTGTAGACGTGACTATCGTGTCATAGGAAACGGACTCGTGGTCGAAATGTTTTAATTTCCTTGCGAGGCAGCTATGTTTAAAAAAAAGTGCTTCTACAAATTAACCCCTTGAATCACAAATATCTAAAATTGCGAGTAGAAACGAACTGGAGGATTTAAATTTTTATTTGTATTTTTTTTGTCGTTGCTGACGCGATATACCAATCATGCAAGATATTTTATTTCTGTAAATATTTTATTTACCTTCATAGCACCATAAATAGAGCAACTCATAAAAAACAGCAAAATTGGGTCCAACAAAATATACCTGTTTAGAGTTAGAAAACCAACATCTGAAACAAAACATATTACAATATATAAAATACTATATTAAATAAGAGATATCCAATTATTATATTTTTGAGTTTGAAGGTTTAGAAGTAGGAGGAAGGTGTGGAAGTAGCTCCTGCATACGATTTCTATAGTTAACACATTCACTGCCCCCGACGCACATGTGCGTCCACCGCCATACAAGTTTGTTCCTAGGCCACGCCCCCTGGCAGTGAATGCGTTAAGAAGCCACTAATTTAAATAAAATACGTTCTAAATTTCAACCCTTTTCATCCTCTCAGGAAGTGAATTCTGGTAAGTATAAAAAGCATGAACTATGTGTGTGATAAATTACATGAAAAATGTGCAGTTTTTTTGGAATCGAGCAATAAGCATCATTTACATTAATAAAATATAGGATGATTCATACCACATAATAAGAGCATTGTTCCTATAAAAGTGGAGTCCAATGACTTTGTCATCTCCCATAATGATAAAAACGTCAAAGGAATGACAAGGGCTCCCAAGGTTGTACAGAACTGAAAAAAGAAACACTATATATAGGTGTATCTATAATGCTATATTAATTCACTTAAAATCAGAGGAATCTGTCCGACAGCCATTGCAAGCAACCCTCAGTTAAACAGCTAGAGTCTGTGTGAAAAGAGAAGAGTCGTGAAATGTATGGGATCCAATACATTCTATGAATCTTCTCTTTCCGCACAGACTAGCAAATGGTATAATTATTATGGCATCTCACTAAATAACTCTAGAATGTTGCTGTGCCCTACCAGGGTCCATGTGAAACTTACTTTTACTATGTAACACCAAATGTAACAACCATGGATGCAATAAATAAACTGATAACTCACAATTCTCATGCCTTCATATTTGGCGCCATCATACTTGTCTCCGGGCTTGTCAAAAGGAAAGGTGCCATCATATCCTGTCAGCTTGCCTGACAAAGCAATGAGCATCTGCAATATTAACAACATTAAGAATTAACTTCTTGATTATTTTTCTTTGATATCATCACCCACACTGTTAACACATTCGACACCGCGTACCCGACTCTCGGGCACTCGTAAACTTTACTCAGATGCCGGCATACCCGCTAGTCGGGCAAGAGCTATAAACCTACACGCGACGCCGAAGTGCCCGACAGGCGGGCAAGCATTGCATCTTCACTACCTCAGGGCTGCCACTGCCACTAACAGAAAAAATTGTAAGTCTTCTGATTATTATGTGGTCGAAAAGTTGGTACAGTTGATTATTATATTTTATTACTTCACTTTGTATTTTTATTTACTTTACCTAATGTGATTACAAAATAAAAATTCTTATTAGTTGGTTACGTGAAATTGCATACACGGGTATGTATCAATAGGAGTTAGAATTAGGATAAGAACAAAACGGGGAGCCTAAACAGATGAGACAGCAGATTTAATTTTATCCACGTACTTATACGAAAGTTACTTGGCACAGCCCTGAGCGTCCGCCGCTTGCCCGACTAGCGGGTTCGCGGCGTGCGGCATTGAGTTGCACGTCGTTGCCCGACTAGCGAGTACTGTCGGTTTCTGGGGTATTGTTTGAAATTTTGCCTGGTTGCGAAAGTGTTAACTGTACATTGGTGGACCTTATGTCTTTTGTAATAAGGTCCACCTATGTACAGTTAGGAGTGTTGCTGTTAATAATTTAAAGTTAAGTTAACCTGCTTGCTGTGGCAGTTAGTTTAACTCATAGCCAAGCATTTGTCTTAAGTCTTTGGAAAGAGTGCCGCAGTGAGCATGGTAACTAGACAAAGGAATATCATTTAATTTCTTTAACCAGCACTTGTAGCAGAGCATTGTTATAGAGTTGTGTATTAGGTAGCAAACACACAAACACACACACACACACACACACACACACACACACACACACACACACACACACACACACACACACACACACACACACACACACACACACACACACACACACACACACACACACACACACACACACACACACACACACACACACACACACACACACACACACACACACGCACTTAGAATAAATTATTCTGTTGGTAAGCTTTTATTCTAGAAAGTTTCCATAATAGTTCTTTTAACTCTTTTACCTTGCCAAGAGGAGGATGTACATCAAAGAAGAAAGTCCTGTTTATGTACCAACTACCCATTTTACCAAAATGAGTTTCGTCCCAACTGAAATAAATAAATAGAATGTTAAACATTGAGAAGTCAAGTCTCTGGATATTATTGAATATTTATATTATTTGGATATCATTTATAATTGATTTGATTTAGATTCATAAAACTTTTTATGATTGACGCTCAAAATACTGAATAGAACCATTACTGGTATTCTAACAAAAAAGTAGCAGTATTGCCATTTTATTACAAAGATCTCAAAATTCTATCGCAATTAAAACTTCTTTAAGTTCTATAATTTTTCCAACCTTTTAAAGATCTTTTTTGGAAAGTATTAGCAACTATTAATTATTATTAAGTATTAGCATGGGCGGCGGTAATCGCTTACCATCAGTTGATTTGTCAGCTCGTTTGCCTCCTATATCATTTAAAAACTGCATAGGTATCTATATTATTCTGTACATACCATACATGGTCTGGTTCCAAAACTTTGTAGAACCTTGTCACAAATGTGGCACCGCAAAGCACTCCAAATGTTATCCACCATCTATAACCAGATAACCACTTTAACCAGCGTTTGACTTTTAATATTTTTAGACACTTTCAAATATTTAATATCAATTTATGATTAGGTAAACTTAAGGCAATTTCCTGTCCAAAAGAATTTCGAAATTGAAGTATGGACTTTTAACATATTTGAATTTGTATTGTAAGTTTTTTAATACTGGGCAAGGCTAAATGAAGAGATATTTTAAAAATAAAACTTGGCGAAAGTTTGTAAATAGTGTGTAATGTTAATGTAGTTACTTACAATTTTGTAGATGAGTTGTTAGGGCCAGTTTTTACTTTATCAGACATTCTTGAGACTGTCGTTCCTATATAGTAATTTCAAAACATTTATTTTATTACAAATTCAAATGATTATAACATGAATAAATAAAATCCATAACGGTACTCCTATTGCGAACGTCACTGCATTCGTGTTTGACAGTGACAGAACGTTGACACTTGACAGTCGAGCGTTCCAAAATGTGTAAGGCCAAGCGCGCACCACGATTTTAACTTTTGCGACACGATTTTAGAATCGCGCTGTAATATATCGCAGAAAATTCACTGCGTGCACTGCGATGAAAAAGTCGACGATTTGTTCATTCTCAACATGGATTTCGTACCAGTCGTTTGTCATGAAACGTGTCTTTAATATGCGTTCGCCGTATAACTTTGAGTATTTATACCACAAAGGTGATCTCCTTCTATTTCCATAATTAAATGGTCAACATCTAGCGTCTCATCTTGAGACTCCATCGTAGAAGCAGTTTCCGACATGATGAGGCTTGGAGAGCGAAGTGCCGACTGAGGTCCGGGGTGCGATTTTATTATCGCAGTGCGCGCAGGGCCATACAACTCCGTATGCTGCAATTCACTTAGCGACAATCGCGTCGCGAGCAGTCGCGGAAAAATGTGACAAATCACAATTTTAAAATCGCTGCGATTTTTTTGTCGCATATGCGCGCACTGCCATATAAACACATACGTTACATTTCTGCGACTAAATTATCGCGCGACAAAAAGTCGTGGTGCGCGCTTGGCCTAAGCCTAAGCGACACGATTTTAGAATCGCGCTGTAATATATCGCAGAAAATTCACTGCGCGCACTGCGATGAAAAAGTCGCGGTTTGTTCATTCTCAACATGGATTTCGTACCAGTCGTTTGTCATGAAACGTTGTCTTTAATATGTGATCGCTGTATGACTTTGAGTATTTATACCACAAAGGTGATCTCCTTCTATTTCCATAATTAAATGGTCAACATCTAGCGTCTTCAGCAGCAGGTTCCGACATGTTGACGCTTGGAGAGCGATATGCCGACTGAGGTCCGGGTGCGATTTTATTATCGCAGTGCGCGCGGGGCCATACAACTCCGTATGCCGCAATTCACTTTGCGACAATCGCGTCGCGAGCAGTCGCGAAAAAATGTGACAAATCACAATTTTAAACTCGCTGCGATTTTTTTGTCGCATATGCGCGCACTGCCATATAAACACATACGTTACATTTCTGCGACTAAATTATCGCGCGACAAAAAGTCGTGGTGCGCGCTTGGCCTAATGGTCGTCGCTTGTGTACTTGCACTAGTGGTAAATGATCAAAGACTAAACAAATATGCTGCATCTTGTAATATTATGGTTTATTTTTTGAAGCATTTTAACGCCAAAAGCAGCGGAAAATATCAAAGTTTTTAAAATAAATTTAAGGTTTTGGAATCTTGCATTATTCAACATTCGTGTAACGGACTGTAATGGTGGAAATGGAACTGTCAGTGGAACTATGTCACTTACGTCAATGAAGTGATGTCAACAAAGGCGCAAAATATTATTATAATCATCTGAATCACGCATTTCACATTCATCGTTCGCGTAAATCGCAATGCTCTTTTGTTAAGCTTGCATCATGCGTCGCACTTACTGTGCAGTTTTTATTATAAAATGTATTTTAATTAACTTTTGCTTAGGTGAGATAAGCATTGAGAAGAAGGAACAAATTTTGAATGGCTTCATAGATTTGTTGAACAATCTACCCGATCAGCTTTATACTTATGAAGAAGGAGTACTTTTAGAAGCGGAGAAGACGGTACGTAGCTTAATATATAGCGTATTTCTTTGTACATGTTAGAATCACGAATGGCACTTATGTTATTAAAGATCAGAGGTCAGATTAATAAATAGCCTTTATCAGCTGAATGTTTTCAAACATCCTTGATGCGTGAATGAATTAAGTGGGCGATTAATTTATGCCTTTGATTAAATGCTTATCATGAAATTAAAATTATTACAGTAGTTTTGATAACACAATTGTTTAATTGTATTTTAACTGTCTGGAACAAGTAAATGGAAACTTATGGAGAGGATACAGTTTGAAATGTTGAATATAGAGTCATCCATACTTTTTTAATTATTATATGTATATAATAACCCTCTTGTATTCTGCAATATTTTTAGTAGGGTGACTGCTATAGTTATATTGGCCACTCTTATCCATAAAAATCAGAAAGATACAAGCCAATAGAATACTAAGAGTGATCAATTACTATGTAGTAGCCAATATGTATAGCAGTACCCTATTTATGCCTTTAAACACTTAAGTATTTATTGAAAGTCAATAAACATTAAAAGATGGTAATTAGGAATACTCCATGTAATATTTTATAGAGTGAAAAATTATTAGGTCCTATGTAAGATACAGATATAGTCTGTCCAAGAGAAGTTTTATCAAAACCAAAGGGTAAAACCATTTATCTCTTAGATGCCCTAAATATGTCTAGATCACTTCCCCGTGTATCAGATTTACCGATGTGCCATTGAGTTTCTAATTTGCAGAATTTCCACATAGAATAATGTTGGAAACTTCTCATAATTCCATTTTTATGGAAACTTGCATGTCTGAAATCACTAGTAATCAGATTCAAACAATAATACTATACATATAATTGATTGTATATGTAAGTGGTAAATCTCCCTAGATGTAGTGCCCTGACAGGTGCTCAGGCAGTGTTGGCCGAAACGTTAATGCAATTGAATATTCTTGACCAATAACCAGTACAAATTGAACCGTCAACTGTAATCGTCCATTACCGTTTATGGTTCAATGTGTACTGGTTAATGGTCAATTGCAATTAACGTTCGGCCAACACTGTGCTCAGGGCACTACATCACTTCACATGTACTTAGTGCTTAATCAGCCAATAACCCTTAAATACCAAATTGTTTTTGTTCTAGAATGATAACACCTACAAGGTCTGTGCGCGGCTCAAAGTCAGTGACATCCATAATGTGGATTCTGTCAAGATATTACGTTGCAGAGCTGAACTAGTACAGAATGAGGATAATGTACTGGTCATACAACAAGGGCATGATTGTGTAGAGGCGCAAGATACTGGCACGGCGCAAGATGTGGAGACGGGAGTTAGTGGTGAAGACCGTACAACAGAGTCTGCGGGTTATGATGGGCCCGTGAAGCTATATAATGAAGTACAACAACCTAATGCTGAGGTGAGCTATGTAAAGTATAGACTATGCAAAAAATTGTGCCATTTTCAACCAAAAGGGTACTTATTATCGGTTGTCAATAAGGCGCTATTTCCACATAGCTTCAATTTGAAATCAACCTTATCAAATTGTACTGGTAACCATGGTACCCCAGGTTTAACGGGTTAACCCCGGGTTAGTGGGATGGTGCAAGTGGCCCTGTCTAGATGCTATGTTTGCCATTCTGGTGTTTTTAGGAATTACCCTGTTTACAAAATATACACATATTAAAACACATCATTTCCAAATTCGTTTATATTTTAAAACACTATATTAACAAAACTTTGGCAACATATCCAATAGAACAGTGAAGGTGCTGAATGCTGAATTGCTGATGATCAGTTGGTTTTCATTCAGGAAAAAAACATAACATGCATATTTATATGTAAGTTTGAAGTGTAATCACAACTTTCAAGGCAACCAAAAACCTATCGGAATAACCCAAATGCACCTTATAATAAGTATGTAGTCAAATAATAAGTTTGAAGTGTGAAATGCGCCTCCATTTATATAATCTAATAATATTCTCATTGTCATCCTTAAAATGATCTTGACCTCATTATCATAACTCGTAATACTATAAATAAGTAGTATGTATTCACACGTAATTGATACTTTATAATGCGATAAATTAACATTGAAGGAAACACAAAAATCTGAATTATTACCCACATAGTTGTAGTTATAGAGTTCATTAACCTTTTGGTAATCATTCAACTAAAATTAATTTTTTCTTGGGTAACAAATAAATATTTTTAGCGAATAAAGTTAATAAAGGTTTGTTAAGTTTACAAATACGCTAAGCAGTTCAGGTCATGCCCACCATTGTTACGTGGACCATCAGTCAACACATTGAGTGCCGGGAACCCGCCGCTTTGTTCGCAGTCGCTTTCCTCTACAAATCGGGAAAACGCTGGCATCGGCTACGAGCGTAGCGCTACGAAAACGTTGGCAGTGTATGCGTTAAGAACTCTTGTTCTAGAGAAAGCCGATTTGTTGGTTTTAGTTGATTTACTGGAATCCCTTTCTAAAATATGCATTTCCTTTCGTTATTCTTATTCTTCTGTATTGTATGTACAATCAAGGACATAAATATGTATACATTTTTCACCTTATTTCAATGGGTTAAGGTGAAGAAATGTATACATATTTATGTCCTCGACTGTACAAACAGCAACACTCTGAACTGTCCATCAGTGGACCTTATGCCTATTGTAATAAGGTTTATGAACTGTCAGTTAACAGGGTGGGCGATGGTACAAATATTTACCTCAGCTGAGTTTGCTTGCGCTTTCTGACGGCTCTCAATACAAACAGTAAACATAAGTTGGTCTAGTTTTGTGTATACCAACAAAATAATCCTTTTACAGTACATAATATGGTCCTAACTTTCCCATACTAGTGCGGGAAAGAGCACTTTCCGTGCGTATGTCAATAGTGTAAACGGCCATATGTACTGTAAAACGTTGTACGATACATGTGCGAATAGGATTACCTATTATAACGCAACTAACGCAACTTGTGCCGATTTGAAACACTCCCTTCGATCGTTTCGAATTTCCTCTTTTCCGCACTTGTATCGTAAATAACTATTGCGTAATTGTTCTACATCGAGATACTTCTTCTGAAGCACTAATAACAGTTGTTTATACACGCTGATTGTGGAAAATGTATTGTATTACGACTACACAATGTACAGCATTATGACAGTGGCCTTGCAGAGTATTAGCGCCAGAACACTGACTCACATCTCAAGATCCGTCTAGGTATGGTGGATACGTATTTCGTATGCGCATCATTGAATCGCCCGCGAACTGCACACTGTGTGCAGCACGCATGTAGTTTCCTATTGTAATTGAGAACGTAGGTACCTTTAAGGTTCCGTCACACAGGCGTGTTTTCCGGGCGGCGCGTGAGCATTTTAAGGGGCCCATTGATTAACATTCCGCCGCACGGTATCGGCCTGTCAGTTGTTCGGAACTGTCAAAATGTTGTTCTAACTGACAGGCTGATACCGTCCGGCGGACTGTTAATCAGTGGGCCCCTTTATATGTAAAAGCGGCGCGCCCCGCTCACGCCCCGCCCGGAAAACGCGCCTGTGTGACGGAACCTGCTAATGTTACTACAAAATCACGGGATCGTTTAGGATAAATTACCTACGGCGCTCAGACTTGGTCTTTGACTAATGCTCAAAAGCTTTCCCTCAAGGTTTGCCAGAGAGCGATGGAGCGCAGTAAGGTCTGTCCACGATAAAAAGTGGTCAGCATTTAATAAACAATAAAAAATAAAATAAAAGACAACTGACATCTGTCACTTTGATTGTTAGATAGCGGGAAGAATAAACTATCGTTTAGGGCTATTTGGAGTTTATAAATTCGTAACATTTATAAAATGTCGTCTAGCCAACTGGACATCCGAAAAAAGATCGTGTACACCTACAACCAAAATATCGGTATATCACAAGGAAAGTTAGCCAAATTATTAAAAGTTCCGAAGTCAACCGTGCAAAAGGTATTGGCTAATTATCAGTCCAGATTGTCTGTTTCAAGAAAAGGTGGTTCGGGTAGAAAACGCGGTCCTGCTGATAAAACTAAGGCAAAAAAAGTAATCGAGCATTTTAAGAAGAATCCAACTCTCTCTGTCCGTGACGTCGCCAGAAAATGTAAGGTATCGAAATCGTATGTCCAAAAAATCAAGCAGCGTGCAGGTTTACGATAGTACAAGGCAACTACAGTTCCTAATCGCGATGCTACAAAGGATAAATTATGTAAAACCCGGGCTCGAAAGTTGTATACAAAATATTTGACGAAGTTTGGTTGTATTTTGATGGACGACGAAACATACGTGAAAGCAGATTTTAAGCAATTACCAGGTTTGCAGTTCTATGTGGCAAATCAAAGAGGGAATGCCGATAAAAAATTTACAACAAAAAAACTTGATAAATTTGCAAAAAAATTCCTTGTCTGGCAAGCCATCTGTACATGTGGTCAAAAAAGCAAATCGTTTGTTACTACGGGTACGATTAACCAATCCATTTACACGAAAGAGTGTTTAAAAAAACGTTTATTGCCGTTTATAAGAAACCACACCGAGCCTGTCATATTCTGGCCTGATTTAGCGTCCTCACATTATGCCAAATCTGTTTTAGAATGGTACACTGAAAATAATATCTCCTTTGTACCGAAATTAGCAAATCCACCAAACTGCCCAGAACTCCGGCCGGTAGAGCGTTATTGGGCAATAATGAAAAGAAAATTGAAAAATAGTGGCAAAATTGCTATAAATGAGAAACAGTTCAAAAGAATGTGGGATACGACATGTAAAAAGGTGACCGAAAGTGATGTACAGAGATTGATGGAAGGAGTCCGAAGCAAAGTCAGGGCATTTTACCAGTGTTAATTTGTTAAACAGGAGGTTTATTAATTTTAAAGAACACTAATAAAGCTTTAATTTAAATAGCCCATGAAATTGTTTTTCTAAGTTTTTTTTCTAATTTGTCGTTATAACACCGACCACTTTTTATCGTGGACAGACTTTATTCTTGGTGTCAAATTGACTGACATAATCAGAAATTCCATCTTGCGCTCAAAAACTAAAGTAGCCGACGTAGCCCTAACAGCCGCTAAGCTTAAATGGGACTAGGCCGGACACATCTGCCGTATGCCAAACGACTTGTGGGCCAAGAAAACTACCGAGTGGACACCAAACATAGTGCGGCGTCACGGCAGACCTCGACGGAGATGGCGGCACGATCTTGACGTCTTTCGGAAATATTGGCCTAATATTGCCATAGAACGAGACGCGTGGAAGAAAGAGAGGGAGGTCAACAAATAAATAATATAGTCCGTTTTATATATTTCTGCGTATTCAAAGAAATTAACCCATTCATGGCCACGAACCGCTGAGCGTACACAATACGCCGGGCCACCATACAAACCGTTTTTAGCTAAAACGTATGACTCAGCTTATGGGTCTCGAGCCTGGCGCGCACGGTAAATAAATCGCCGCTTATGAAGCCGGCCAGTTGAACAGCATTATGCAACATTTTTACTAACCACCGTTTTTCTGTGCCTATCAAAAAAAACTAATTACTTATTGCAGTTTGGTTAGGCGGGTTCAAATTCCGGTAATCCATAGCCATGGTCACAAAATACGAAATCACAACAGCACAGGAGGAGTATAAAGTCGCCCACGAATAAATCGTGACTAAATAATATTTATTTCCCATGTTACTCCAAAATACATCTCTAATAGGGGGGATGGGATGAATCACTTCTTGAACTCTTGTGACAAATACGTCAAATACCACATGAAAAATAATACCGCCGCCGCCGCTCGGATGCATTCCTTGTTTATTGTCCAAGTGTGTCCGATAAGCTTACACCTGGTCGGTCATTTATCTTTGTTTTGGTAAACGCCATTATATTAGTAACAATAGATAACTTAAAATGTATTATAGTACTTACTTTCTAATCTGCCGTAGAAACCACGACGTTTTAAAGAACTTGTAAATATTTGTCACAAACTATTTGTAATACAATACATATTAGTTAGTGATGACTGTTTCAACCGCCTTGATTTATATTGAAACGAAAAAAAATGAACCTTAACATCATTGTTAGTAGGTAATTGCCTAAGATACAATACAACGATCACCAAATATTATGACATAAAAGTACAGTGGGAGAAAATCCTAGTTGCCTTACCCCTTATACAAAACAAAATATTATTATACTACGGTTTGGTTCCTACAAAATGTGGCTTACCATCATCCAAACAGTAATCGGTTGTAAAATGGTACAATATCAAATAGCTTCAACATGAAATAAGCTTTAAAACAAGCCAATAAAGTTTATTTTAGCCTGCTACGGAAACATTAGTAGTTTTTACAAGTAGCGCCAGGCCACGGTGACCCATACCTTGAGCCATGTCAATAACTTCTGAAATCTATATATTTTTTGTATTTTTTAAATATGGATTTTTCTGTTTGCTTGCATCGCATATGTATCTAGAATTTCAGTATATTTACTATATTGCACTGATAGTAAACCAACCTTGAATATTCTAGACCCTGTTTTCATTAAAAAATACGTGTTTATAATTTTTTAACCTAATATACCTTGTAGAAATGGTTGTTAGCTTATATGATACTTACGTTATTACATCAAATTACGTTTCGTTTAAGTTTAAATCAGAATTTATTCAAGACTCACATGTGAGTCACTGGCCCTGCGGAACTGTTTGAGCATGACCCATACGCTGAGTCGCTGGCCCTGAATGGGTTAATTGAGATTGTAATCCTAATTGGGTCTTAACGGTTTAATAAAACTATCAGATATCATGAGTCTTTCTCTACTCCTATAAGTGTAGTTAGGTATCACTACATAATGGTTGAAGTGGTAATGACCTCAAAGGCGCCACACATCCGTAATCGTTATTTTACTTAACCTCCAGACTTGTTTATACCGAAGTATTAGAATGATGAACTTTAAATCGTCCCATTAAGAGCGAGAGTCGATTGGCAAGGGAAATAAATTATTTTTTTAGGTTAATCAAACTATTAAGAGTTCTTTGCTATCTGTATTGTAGCCAAGTCATGATACGTTGATTATTGAAAACTTAGGCCCTTATTTTGTTGACAGCTAAAAAATTTTGTTAGCAGACCAAAATTATTGAAGCACTTCTTTCCAAATAAGTGAGTTGTCAAAATATTTCAAAAACCGTTTGTCACCGTAGTCCATGGATCCCTGCAACATCAGAGATGAAATTCGCATAGTAGACCGTTTTAGAACTGTATATCTATCTCCTTTTTGGAAGAACCCCCATAAGAGAAAACCTTTGCACAGACTTCATTCCACAACCGATCTGTTCGCGGGGGAAAATTCCTCATATAGTATTATCTCTAATTGTTCAGGTGACATCAGGCGAGCAGTTCGTCGCGATCCCTCGAGCCAGTCCCAGCGTGCCATGCATCGGTTGCGCGTCCCACGTAGACCCCACCGCAGCCGGCGTGCCCGAACTAGCCAACCTTGGCATCCGACATTTGGACCTCCATGACCCGGCCAAGCATGTGCTTAAATCTGTCGTTGATGTGGAGCGACAGGTTCAGGTAGGGTTCCAACTTAGTTTACAAGTTAGCCTAGTATAGACAGGGGAACAAAATAAAATCTGTCAAGTATTTTTTGTACTGTAATTTAATATTTTATGTTTATGCTACACACTATTGTAATATAATAACACGATGAAAATGCAGCATACCTTTTTTACAGGTAGTAAATGGCGTCCGCTACATACTCACCCTGCTTGTCGATTATGACAATTGCACGGCGCCTGACGCCGTTCCCTGCCCAGTGAGTATTCCGTGCAAAATTTCCATCCTTGAAAAGCCGTGGAAAAAGTTACCAGACGGTTCAAAGTACCGAGCCATACTAGCCAACAACTGCACTGCTGAATGGCTATTTGGTGACGAAGGCGAGGTGCTGCCCGTTCTTGAAAATAATGAAAACAATGAAATTCACCCAGACCCCAATGCGGATCCTGATGCCTTGAAAGTTATTCATAATTTCGATGCGCAAGCGCGTCCTAATCAAGAAAATTCTAATGCTGACAAAGTTTTAAAAAATGTAGAAGACCAAATTATTCCGTTCAGTGAATTTGAAGCATCTGGACACCGCATTGAAGCAACTTCAACAGAGAAAATAGCGCCGCCTCAAGAAACTGCCGAGCAGATCCACGCAGACGAAATACAAAGAAATTATAATGAAAACGCGGCCGTCGAACAGCAGTTCCAAACGAGGGAAACTAACTCTTTTTTAAGCGAAGACAAGAAGAAAGCGGTTGATGATCTAATGCACTATTTCGACTTAGATGGTTTCCAAAAACCGGAAGTTACTAGTGATCATCACAGAGAAAAAAGAAGTTACGATGAACTTCAGTACGGAAATAAACCCAAACATAATAATAAATATAAATTCATTCAAAATTTGGCTCGACAAATGGTCGATTACGTAAATAAAGTAGATATGGCTATAAAAAACAGAGTTTTTACAGATGTAATACTCGCGGATGACGAATTTGGAAATAACCAGCATTTCTTCTACATACAAGCGTCAGTAACCGTGCCCTGCCACGGATCTAGATGTAACAATAATGAGATCGTAAAAGAAGTTTGTAGTGGTGCTGTAGAGGCTACCGATGAAAACGCTCCTAGGATACTAAATGCATTCTGTTATGCAGATGAAATCCATTTCAGCAAAGAAAAAATAATTTTGTTGGCCGATCCAGTACTAGTCGAACAAGTTCAACCTGCTTTAGAGAAAATTGAATCAGAATCTCCTAAAGATAATGCAATTAAGTTAGTAAAAATTCTAGATGCAACTACAAAAAAGATGTCCGGGTCATTAACAAGGATCACCTTGTCCCTTAAATATACAAGTTGTAAGAAATCGCAGGATTTTTACACTCGAGTGAACTGTAGTATAATCGAAGACATGGGCTCTAAAATATGTCAAGTAGAAATACACGAAATACACGATAATATGCAAATTAAATATCAGTGCATTGAACGAAGCGCACGCCAAGATTTCTCAGATTCAGAGCAAGTTGATAAGAAAACCGGAAATGTTGATCCGGAAATTCGTAACATGGTACAACAAGCTTTAAAGAGCCTGGAACAAGAAACAGACGCTAATCGAAAACTAAAAGTAGTCGACATAAAATCAGTTTCGACCAAACTCATGGCCGGTTTGTTAACTAAAATCGTCTTTTCCGTCGGATATACAAATTGTCTTAATGATAAGAATGTAGACGATAATACTTGTGAATTACTGCAAAATACACCCATTCGCGAGTGCGAAGCACAAGTATGGGATAGGCAATGGCTGGCAGATAGTAGGCAAATAAATGTTAAGTGCCAAAAGTATACTGACAGACATTCAGATGTTGAAAAAAAAGAGATCCCAGTGAAAAGAAAAAAACGATCTAACTTTGTTGGCGGTGAAATAGAGAAAAACCCTAATAACCCTCTCTACAAACAATTAGCTGATGAATCTATAAAACAACACTTAGCATACAATAATGGCCTTCAAGTCAGCGTTAAAGAGCTAAAAGTAAAACGAGTACTCGTTCAAGTTGTTGCAGGTACTCTAACTAAAATTGATTTCGATGTTATCCCTGCCGATGGTGAAATCTTCAGCTGTCATTCTGAGATTTGGGAACAGCCTTGGCTTAAAAAGAAGGAAATTACTGTAACATGCCCAAACAATCAGAGAAGAAAGCGTAGTCTGAAAGGTGGAATTAAGAACCAAGACCCTGAGGATCCTAAGTACAGAAAATTAGCACAAGAATCTTTAGAAAAGTATCGTGCGACTCTTGTTGGTGGCCAACTTAATGTCAAAGAACTGAAAGTAACAAAAGTTGCTACACAGGTTGTTTCTGGCACCAAAACATTTATTGATTTTACAGTATTCCCTACTAACGGTGACGAAATAAAGTGCCATTCTGAGATATGGGAGCAGCTTTGGCTTAATAAGAAAGACATTGATGTAAATTGTGGTGTAAACCAAAAACAAAATAGAGTTAAGAGAGGTTTACCTGGCGGCCACAAAGAACAAAATACTGAAGACCCAAAATACAGAACATTAGCCCAAGAATCTTTAGACAAGTATCGTACAACTCTAGTTGGTGGTCAACTTAATGTAAAAGAATTGAAAGTTACAAAAGTCACCACACAGGTAGTGTCCGGTACCAAAACATTTATTGATTTTACTGTATTCCCTACTAATGGTGACGAAATAACATGCCATTCTGAGATATGGGAGCAGCCTTGGCTTGATAAGAAAGAAATTGATGTGAATTGTGGTTTAAATAAACAGCAAAGAAAGAAGCGACAAATGCCCGGCGGTGAAGTGAATCAAGACCACGAAGACCAAAAATATAAGAAATTAGCGCAGGAATCTTTGAACCATTACATTCAGTCCATCAATGGGAATACCGTTAACGCTAAAGATCTAAAAGTTAAAAAAGTAGTTACTCAAGTAGTTGCTGGTTCTTTAACTAAAATTGATTTTGACGTAACTCCTACAGAGGGTGAAGTATTCAGCTGCCATTCTGAAGTTTGGGAAAGGCCGTGGCTTAATAAGAAAGACATCAATGTGGATTGTGATTTTAATAAACAGCAAAGTAGAGCTAAAAAAAGTATACCTGGCGGCCAAAACGAAGTAAATCCTGAAGACCCAAAATACACTAAATTAGCTCAAGAATCTTTAGACAAGTATCGTGCGACTCTTGTTGGTGGCCAACTTAATGTTAAAGAACTGAAAGTAACCAAAGTTGCAACACAGGTAGTTTCTGGCCTCAAAACATTTATTGATTTCACTGTGTTCCCTACTAACGGTGACGAATTAACGTGCCATTCTGAGATTTGGGAACAGCGATGGCTAAACAAGAAGGAAATAGATGTAAAATGTGACTTGAAGGGCCGAGAAAAGCGTGCAATATTTCACGACAACCCAGAGAAATATAAATATGGATCTCCAAATGAACTTGGTGCCAGTGAGCCGCAGTTCAAATTATTAGCGGTTGAATCTTTACAGAAGTATGCGGAGATGATAAACAGCCCAGTACATCATGAAGTTGTCGAAGTAAAGAAGGTGATTGTCAAGGTAAATCCATAATATACATGCACGTATAAAGCACGATAGTTTATTTTATATCATCTATTAGTTCTGATTTAAACTTTCACGATTATTAAACATTATCAAACTGCACAACGGGACTTAATCGCGTATTTAAGTTTTAAGATTTACCTCCGACGTTTCGAGGACGGCGTTGTCCCCGTGGTCTCGGAGAAGACTGGCTCAAGTTGACATCAACATCTTACTTAAATACGCGATTAAGTCCCGTTGTGCAGTTTGATAACATCTATTAGTTTACTCAAATTCAATATGCATGTTATTAATCAATTTATAACTTTTAAATTACACGTGAAATCAAAATTAAAATTATATACCGTGATATGTTTGTTTCGAATATATATTTATACTTAGTCACCGATGATTTTTATTGTTATCATTAGGTAGTCGCAGGGAAACTCTACGAAATTGATTTCACCGCAGTTCCTACTTCATGTTCAACGTATGAGGCTAATCAAGAAAATTGTATCGCTCGAAACGACACTCTTCTGTCTTGTCATGCACAAGTCTGGGCTCGGCCTTGGTTGAAATCAAACGAGATTGATGTTATCTGTAAAAGCAATGATAGAAAAGTCGAAGATGTCATTTTGAAAGAAGAAGACGATGATTATGAAAAGAAACTAATATTACACCCACGGCAAGAAAAAAAAGGCAAAGAACTAAAAATGCTTGCTCAAGAAGTACTGGAAACGTATGAACGACAGTTTAACTCGATCTATAAACATAAAATAAAAAGTATTGGGACCTCCTATGAGCAAATTAGTGAAGGTATTTTGACCACTATTGAATTTTATGCGTCACTCACGAAATGTCTAACTGTTGATGAAACTAACGTTGATGACTGCCAGATAAAGCAACCTGAAGTTGTAATATTGTGCAAGTCGATTGTACGGGAGCGGACATGGATATACTTTAAAGATATAAAAGTGTCGTGTGAGAATGCAAATACTACTAAGTTAGACGTACTGGATTGGGATGATGAAACACCCAGCGCGAAAGAAAATTACGCCGACAGACATAAACGAGACGTAATTGAAGATGATGACGATAATTACATGGATGATGAAATGAAATACTATTATGCCAATCGTGCTCTTCAACATCTAAATCAACGCAGTGACAGTAACTTACAGAAATTGATTACGATTCATTCTCTTGATGTCTCCAATCAGATGGGCGCACGAATGATACGTATGTACATCGAAACGGCTATGACATTCTGTGTGCGTAATCAACTAGAGCGTGTAGATATCTCAGAGTGTGACGAAATAGAAGGTTTAGAGCACAAATTGTGTCACGTCAGGATATGGCCCTCTGTCAACGAAGATTTGATTCTACGGCATGTGGTAGTCGTTTGCGACGATGATAGTGACTTTTCTTCGGTGACTGGATTCGAAGTATCTAAATTGATAGCCGCCTCGTTGCGAAAGCTGGAGGAATCACCAAAAATAAAATTCAAATTAGTCCATCAAGGAGAGCCATACGTAATGCCTGCACTCAGCACGAGATTTCCTATTAAATTGAATTTTGTTGTTTTAAGGACGAACTGCACTAAAGATGTAGATGTGTTTAAACAACGACACATGTGTTTTGTAGATTCTACTACACCAGCTACGTCATGCGAATCTAAGATATATCTTTCTCCCAATAGTAAGGACATCAAAGATATTAAAGCTTCATGCAACCCAACTCGCAGGGAACGAAGAGATGTCAGCTTTAGCCCAGCTAAATCCAATAGCGAGGATGCTATCATTGCTGAACTAGTTGAAGCGTCACTGGAAAAGCTTGAAACATCGTCGCTGCATAGATATAAGCAGAGGGTATTGAAAATCAATAGCTACTCTACAAAAATCACAAGAGGACGAGAGACCACAATAGATTTTGACGTCGGTTATTCATCTTGCTTAAAATATGAGTCCATCAAGAATATAAGCAATTGTGAATTTCTCGAGTATCTCCCAATAAGGCATTGCATATCCCATGTATTCGAAAGGCTGTGGGTGGAAAACGGTAGAAATATTGATGTACTTTGCGAAGACGATGAGACCCCGTTAGAGTCTCAAATGGAATTCGACAGCGCTGATACGGCAAATCAAATTGGAAACGAAGCCTTAAAACACATAGAAGCTAAATATCCTAATGCAAAGAGGCTTCAGGTTGTTAGGATATTTTCTCTGAAGAAGCAAAATATAGCTGGAATTCACTATAGGTTAAAGATGGAGGTTGGCGTTACAGATTGTCCCGCGTTAAGTCTTAAGAAGGACTGCAAGTTAGTTGATGGATTCGAGAATAACAAGTTCTGCCGAGTCAACGTGTGGATCAGGCCTTGGACGGACCACCCTCCAAATTTCCGCGTTATTTGCGATTATCAAGAAAGCGAGACCGCTGAGGTGTATCATAGAATGCAAGCTGAACACCTTTTCGCCAACTTCCTCGCAACATACAGGCCAGATTACATGGACGATTACAAAGAGATGTCAAGAAGGTTCAAGATATTCAGAGCTAACGTGAGAAAGGTTCACGAGTTGAACATTCACGAAAGAGGATCGGCGACATACGCAATCACTCAGTTCTCTGACTTGACTTCTGAGGAGTTTAGCAGCAAGTATCTGGGGCTGAATACGAGCTTAAAGAGTGAGAACAACATCCCCATGATTAAGGCGGAGATTCCGAAGATAGATTTGCCACAGTCCTTCGATTGGCGCGATCAGGGCGCCGTCACGGAGGTCAAGGACCAGGGACAATGCGGTAGCTGCTGGGCTTTCAGTGTTACAGGTGAGATATATTTTTATTAAGTACATTCAAATAAACTGTTCGCTTAACACCCCTGCATATAAAAATGTATTGAAATTGAAACTTGCCGACGGCAAATTAGTAGAAATAGATTTATATCTATCAAATATCGATGCAAGAACCATGTAGAATACCGTAGTAATAATCGGAAATACCTTGTACAGGAAACGTGGAGGGTCAATGGAAGCTAACCTCGGGCAAGTTGTTATCCTTATCGGAGCAGGAGCTGGTGGACTGTGACAAAACGGACCAGGGCTGCAATGGCGGCCTGATGGACAATGCTTACAGGTAAATATACAAATGGAATTGTAAGCAGCTAGTGTTGTAATACTGGGAGGCAAACGAACAGACGAATCGCTTGATGGTAAGTCATTACCATCAGGGGATTACTTTTTGATTATCGTTAATACCTATATTGATTAACGATTGTCTTCTTGGTCTCCTGAAGACGAAAAGTATAGTATCGAGGGTAAGCATTATTACGTAAAGTGTATTTATCCTTAGGGGCTGTCCATAAATTACGTCATCGATTTTTGACAATTTTGGACCCCCCCCCCCCCTAAAATCATCCAAAAATTATGCTTCGAATGACCCCGTTTCCTCCTACGTCGTGCTACCGTCATCCGATGTCCTGACCCCCCCCCCCTAATTTGAAATGACGTAATTTATGAATAGCCCCTTACGTGTATGATAAACAAACGTGACGTCAAAGTGTCATTCCAGCAATACGATTCATAGACAATAGTAATGTCAGATATTTTTGAGGTGATCCGTTTGTTACTGCGATTAGGTATACAACATTTTAAGTGATGATTATTGTGTAATTTCAGAGAAAAGTTTGATAATGTGTTCGAGAAGATTTTGTTTACATGATAGAACAAGTAAGGGGCTGTCCATAAATTACGTCATCGATTTTTGACAGTTTTGGACCAATAACTATGTATATATCGTGTAGGTTGTCCGACCTACGCTATTTTTCTTGTAGACACGCATGACTAGGTTATGTTTACTTTTACGGATGGAAGAAGCGCCTGGCGTCCGTTGGCTTGTTGGGTGGACGACGTCCAGGAAATAGCGGGTTACTTCTGAATAAGATTAGCTCAGGACCGGGACAAGTGGCGTACTAGAAGAGAGGCCTATGCTCAGCAGTGGGCGATAAAGGGCTGATATGAATGAATTAATGACTTTTACGCTACAAATACAAGTAATTAATAAAGATTGTAAGGCGTTTCACATCCAGACTTTACAGACGCAACATGGTTAGAAGGTAAAATCACAATGACCCAAAGTATCGGAATATAGCAGTATGTTTACGCCGTTCCAAAACTTTAATAACGAGTACAATTAGGTATCAAATTAAGCGATGTAGCGATTAAACACGTTATTGAAACTTAATAGGTACCTATTTATCATTTCGTGGTTTGACATATTACTTTGAAATAGCCAGAGGATTATTTGTATAGTTAACAAATGGATCTGTTGTTTACTTAATAAAAGAGTGACTTTTACAATGAATTAATTTTAGGGGTTGTTACGATAATCGGTTCGCTTTGATTAGTCAAGAGACTTAAGGGGCCCACTGATTAACAGTCCGCCGGACGGTATCGGCCTGTCAGTTGTTCGGAACTGTCGAAATTTTGTTTTAACTGACAGGCCGATACCGTCCGGCGGACTGTTAATCAGTGGGCCCCTTTAGAGTCACACGAACCCATCGCCAAAAAGCCGCTTCCATTTTCAAACAACATGCTTAAATTATATTGAAATGAACATTCACGTAATATATCTATGTCTGGTACTTGTTTTCGTTGCAAAAAAATATATACAAAGAAAATAGAGCAAGTAGAAGTTTTGTATGTAAAGCTTCTACTCGCTGTAATTTCCTTGTATTACAATTTTATAGCACGAAAACTAGTACCAGACACAGATATATGTTAAGTAGATACCCTGGCGCCGTCCCATATTCCAGGCATCCAAAGTTGGCGCTGGTACGGCCGCATCCTCGGCCGAAAGCCTCAAACGCCGCAAATATGTCACTCTAGGTAGTAGCTACATATTTGCGGCGTTTAGTGTGGAAACCTTGGGGCCGTGGGGACCTAGCGCGGGTCGCCTCTATGAGGAGCTGTCAAAGCGCCTCATAGAGGCTTCTGGTGACCAGAGGGCTGGCCAATATTTTGCGCAACGGGTCAGCATTGCCATCCAGCGGGGCAATGCGGCCAGTCATCTGGGCACCCTACTGACCGAGTGACTACGACTTAGATATTTTTATTTATTTATGAGTTTTTAGGGTTTTTATTATGTTATAAATAATGAATGTTGAATTTCATACGAGTTATTCGTTTTCATTAATTAAAACTTGTTATACTTAGTTAATTTACCAAAATGATTTTTCTATTGATTTATAAGAATATTATTGACGTTGGTATGAAGTACATAAATATTAATTACAACAATAACAACAACAACAATAGGTACTCTTTATTGCACACCTCATGCATTGCATACTAGAAACAATAAAATTGCCGTAGGTAATGGTATTAAGTGGATTCAAGGCCACTGTTATCGCAAAATTGGAGACATTCATAAATCCGTTTGTAAACAGGATGCTTGGCATAGTTTAGATTTGTTTGTTGTTTTGGATTAGGCATTTAGGCATTTCCTTCGAGACGTTTTTGGGTTTATTGACTAATCGTTCTAGTTTTGTTTTGTATTCTGATAGTGGCTATGTATGACACAATCA
The DNA here is from genome assembly GCF_910591565.1 of Cydia splendana. NCBI lineage: Eukaryota > Metazoa > Arthropoda > Insecta > Lepidoptera > Tortricidae > Cydia > Cydia splendana. The sequence goes on along the minus strand of NC_085977.1, from coordinate 13,030,458 downwards.
GCGGTAGAAGTTGCAAAGACGCTTTAAATAATAACTTTAAAGCGTGTGCTATTTGACTCTCTTAGCTTGCTTTTTTTATTTGCTTAGGGCCGGTACAGATAGCTGCAATTTGTATGGGGACTGCACGCCGGCTCCATGCCAACTACTGCTACGACGGCGTGCATTTCCCATACAAGTTGCACTCGGGTTGCAGTCCGTCTGTATCGGCCCTTATACTAAGTGTCCGACTAAAACCAGATTTTTTGCCTAAACCGAAAGTTCAGCTTTGCTCTAGTTTCAGCCGAAAATGGACCTTCGACCAAAACATCATTTTCATGCCGAAACCTGCCTGAAACATCAGTCGGACATTATCAATTATCATCTTTCCATCATTTATATTTCTAGGATACAGCTCTACATATATTATCTCTGTGTAGAGTCACGTTTAAAAATATCGATACAAAGTCCAAAAAATATGTATACACGACCTTACTGCCCATATATTATATATGTGCTATGTATATGTATACACATACATATTTTTGGGACTTTGTCGTCCGTATATATTTTCAGACGTGACCGCGGCGTCCGTGGCTACCAAACAATCTTTTAAACAAATCGTTACAAGTTCAAGCATAAATGACGAATTGTCGAAATACGAGAATATCTGTGATAGCGTGATGAATATATATTGCAATGGTTAATTATTTGAAACTAAGCTGATGAAGGCTTTACATTATTTTCGTTATAATACCATATGCATGTATTTCACGAATACATTAATATGAACATCGTATTCGTATATGTATGTAAAATAGTTTTACACAACACTTATCGTTTTTTTTCCAGAGCCATAGAAGAACTAGGCGGGCTAGAGTTAGAGACCGACTACCCGTATGAAGCGGCTGATGATAAATGCGTGTTCAACAAGACCCTGTCGAGGGTCCAAATCAGTGGGTCCGTCAACATCTCCTCGAACGAGACGGAGATGGCGCAGTGGCTGGTCGCCAACGGACCCATTTCTATCGGTAAGTACACACGAGGACATATGCGTTGTCAGCATGGCCGTGTTTTTATTTTATTTTATTTTATTTTATTTATTAAGTACAACCACATCGTATGTATTACATATGTTGCATTACAATAGAGCCAAAGTACTTCACCTGATACAATACGACAATTATGGAGTACATAGCGTTGTCTAAGTATAATATTGGGAACGAGATTTTAAACTATGAAACATAAAAAAACATTAAATTATAAATAATTAACTAATATATACATTATTTACAATTTTACGAGAATCCTTAAACAAATAGATACAAATAGATCTATTTGAACACTGGCTGGAGTTGTATTCCACCTGTCCAATTTCTATGTCCAAATGTCATTGCGTCTCACTCTCTCATTAAACAAAATGTGAGACGCAATACACAATGGACCAATATATTGGACAGATGGTATACCACCCTTAGCGATATGACGACGGAATATTATAAAATATTACTATTAGATTCACTCACTTCATTGTTTGTCAAATCTGTCATTGAATTTAATTTCGTGTAGCTACCGCTGGCGCTAGTTATGCGCGCTTAATGCCGCGCCACGATATGATCCGACCGGACCGGTACAAGTTCGATCGGTCGATCCGTGTAATTCTACTGTAACTTAGTGTCATGTATTTACTTATGTCGTCATGTTGTATCTCTTTTTTGTATTAGTTGTGTAAACTGTGTCTTCTTCTTCTTCTTCTTCCTAGCCTTATCCCATTTACTTGGGGTCGGCTCTCCTTATATGGCGTCGCCAGGAGCGTCTGTCCTGGGTCGTCTCTGGTGGTATTCTTTTTTCTTTAAGGTTCTTTTTTACAAGACCTATCCATGTTATCTTGGGCCTCCCGCGACCCCTAGGCTTCTCACTCATCTCTAGCACCTTTCTCGTCATGTGGTCTGGTGGGCGCCTCATGACGTGGCCATACCATCGGAGTCGATTTTCGGTGAGTTTTTCTTCGATTGGCCTTACTCTGAAACTGCCTCTAACGTGGATATTCTTAACATGATCCAACAGCGTTACTCCGCCAGCCCATCTCAGCATCCTCATCTCCGCTGCATGCAGTTTAGCGACTTGGTCTTTTTTGAGTGGCCAACACTCAGAGCCGTATGTCATTGCCGGGCGCACAGCTGCCTTATAAACTTTGCCTTATAAAGTTGTGTAAACTGTGTGTAATTAATTTTTCGGCTTATTTTATGTTTCTTTCCTTTATGTTTATTTTTTTTGGTCTGTTACCTTCCGTGATTATTTCTCACTTGATGGTCTCATCGGAAGATCAGCGCTGGAAGTCGCCAGCAACATGCTGAGATGGGGCCATTTCGTGACACTTTCTTTTTCACTATGCTTTTTTAGGGTTCCGTATCCAAAGGGTAAAAACGGGACCCTATTACTAAGACTCCGCTGTCCGTCCGTCCGTCCGTCCGTCCGTCCGTCTGTCACCAGGCTGTATATCGTGATCTGTGATAGCTAGACAACTGAAATTTTCACAGATGATGTATTTCTGTTGCCGCTATAACAACAAATACTAAAAACAGAATAAAATAAAGATTTAAGTGGGCCACCCATACAACAAACGTGATTTTTTGCCCGAAGGTAAGCAAGCGGGGTCAGTACTTGGATGGGTGACCGTTTTTATAGATAATGGTACGGAACCCTTCGTTTGCGAGTCCGACTCGCACTTGGCCGGTTTTTCTATGTGTCTATTGTCTGTGTGTATACGAATAAAAAACTATTCTATTCTATACTATATGAGTGGTATTCCATCTATCCAATTTCTTTGTCCAATGTGTATTGCGTCTCACATTTTGCTTTAATGAGAGAGTGAGATGCAATGACATTGTACAGGTGGAATATCACCCTTAAATATGCCAAAATAATGCAAAATATGCACCCGGCTTTATTTCGCATTTTTATTCACGGGTTTTGTTAATGTTTTCAGGTATAAATGCAAACGCGATGCAGTTCTACGTCGGTGGCGTGTCACACCCGTGGAAGGCGCTCTGTAGCCCCAAGAACCTGGACCATGGAGTGCTGATCGTTGGCTTCGGGATCAAAGGTAACATACGTTTCAATGAGGCTTTCCGCGATCGAGATTTTCACTAGACGGCAGCACCGTGACGAGAGGTCTTTTTGACAGCTGCTGTCAAAATCCACCAATAAAAAAACATGGTTAAACATGATTGGTGGATTATGACAGCTAGACCTCTCGCCACGGTGCTGTCATCTAGTGAAAAACTCGATCGCGGAAACCCTCATTCTACTCACACTTTATTTCCAACCAATAATGTAGTCTGTGCGGTGGTGGCCTAGCGGTAAGAGCGTGCGACTTTCAATCCAAAGGTCGCGGGTTCAAACCCCGGCTCGTACCAATGAGTTTTTAGGAACTTATGTACGAAATATCATTTGATATTTGTCAGTAGCTTTTCGGTGAAGGAAAACATCGTGAAGAAACCTGCATACATCTGCGAAGAAATTCAAAGGTGAAGTCCCCAATCCGCCAATGCGGATTCCCCAATGGCTAGCGTAGGGACTATAGCCCAAGCCCTCTCGCGCATGAGAGGAGGCCTGTGCCCAGCAGTGGGACGTATATAGGTTGAAGTTATTTTATAATGTATCCTATTTTATTAACGCGCGACGCAAAAAGAGGGGTGTTACATGTTTGACGCCAATGTCTGTCTGTCTGTGGCATCGTAGCTCTCTAACGGATGGACCGATTTCGATGCGGTTTTTTTTACGTGAAAGCGAATTTCCTTGCGGTAGTTCTTAGCTATGTTTGATAAAAATCTATCCAGGAGTTTGAAGAATATCAGCTCTTTTTCAAAATTGTTTTTTTGCCATAATGCGTAGGGGTTTTTTATTTCTTTCTTCTTTAAATAATTATTCAGATACAATATTTTACAGTTAGTCTAACGGTAACTAAATAACCTTTTATTTCAGAATACCCGATCTTCAACAAACGCTTACCCTACTGGATAGTGAAGAACTCTTGGGGCAAGTCGTGGGGCGAGCAAGGCTACTACCGTGTGTACCGCGGCGACGGCACGTGCGGCGTCAACCAGATGGCGAGCAGCGCCGTCGTCTAACATTTTATACAATAACTCTGCGGTACTGGATAGTGAGCTCTTGGGGCAAGTCGTGGGGCGAGCAAGGCTACTACCGCGGTACCGTGTGTACCGCGGCGACGGCACGTGCGGCGTCAACCAGATGGCGAGCAGCGCCGTCGTCTAACATTTTATACAATAACTCTGCGGTACTGGATAGTGAGCTCTTGGGGCAAGTCATGGGGCGAGCAAGGCTACTACCGCGGTACCGTGTGTACCGCGGCGACGGCACGTGCGGCGTCAACCAGATGGCGAGCAGCGCCGTCGTCTAACATTTTATACAATAACTCTGCGGTATTGGATAGTGAGCTTTTGGACGAGCCAAGTTAATTTTGCACAGAATTTACAACGACAAATTGAAGTAATGCCACTAAAACGTCATATTTTCATAGCAATCTGACGTTTTTGGTGGCACTACCACATTCTGTCACTTGCCGAGTGGGTGCAAAGTAATACAAGTCTGAATCTGGGTACGAAAAAAGACCGTCCCTGATAATAATAGTACGTCACTTGTTTGGGCCGCGGTGCGCTAATTATTGTCTTCGAATTTTGAATATGCTTCGAACTTGTGAGTACTCAGTGGTATCGTACCCCTGGTTATATACAGGAGCTCTCTGGTATAAATACTTATAAATCTCAAGATGACGTTCGTCAGATTAAGTGCATTTAATTATTTTCCATCGTATTTTCACGGAAACGTACGAACACGTCTTGTTATTTTAGTCAGTCGCGGTACAAAAAGTACAGAGGTTGACAAGACAAATACGAACGTTTCCGAGAAAATATGATGGAAAACAATTACCTACTACATCTGTAGATACCTAACATGTTTTCTAGGAACATTTACCTAATGTTGCAATAATATATTTCATTTAACAGAAAAGTAGACGTAGTACGATATTCTCATTAGGATAAGATTATAACTAATGTTGATAAGCGTGATATAATAATAAAATAGTTTCTGTTTCTACATCCCAATCCCAAGTACTATAATATCGTTTTATACAATTGTTATAGCAATACTTATTGCTAGTACAGTCAACGTTACAATTTTGACCATTTTGCACCCTAATTCATTGCAATTAGACAAAAAAAATATGTAGAAAGCAATTTAATCTAAAAAATACATAGACTATTTAGCAACTTTGATCGCTAATCGAAAATGTGCCTTACGTTACAATCGTAGGAGTAAAGAAAAATTGGGGGCCTATCCAAATGACAATCGTTTACATAAAATGCTAATTGGAACTTAAATAATGTATGGAAATAATTATTAATTTTCAATTGGCGTTTCTCGATAAACGTTTGTCATTTTGGCAACGGCCTCTGAATCACTGACTTTGACTATACTCTGTATCTTTAGGTATTTAAGTAAAAGTAAACAAAATCTACCCTAGGGTAGATGACAACATTACATGATCAAATAATGTAGGTTAAAGTCAGGTCGTCCAGTAACTGATCCAGCCGTTTTTGTATTTGGTTGGTTAACCAATAAATGTTAGGTATAACTACCCGAAAATGTACAAATTGTTTGTTTACTTTTATTTAAATACCTTAAGATACACACTATAATGATTGACCTTTTTTTTTATAAAATCCAATCATACTCAGAGTGTCATAAATGTTAGCTTATTTGTTATCGTTAAAGGTCTCTGCCCAGTATACCGTATCATACCATGACCGTGCTGTGAACGTATCAGGCACGGAATGTAACGCGATACGGACTATACTATGCCCACTACACCGTGTCCACATTGTTTCATATCCGTACATAACGGGTTTAGTGCCCTTAGTAACCGCACATCATCCCCATAGCACCCGCCTATAATCCCCGTAGCATCCGCGTTTCATCCCCTTAGTACCCGCGTTTTATTCGCGAGAGCAAGACTCGCCAGAAAGAGCGAGCGAATAGTTAACAGACTGGTAAGAGCGAGCAAGAAATATACCTAGCAACGCGTTTATAACGGGCTTAGAACGGTCACCATACGCGGTTATAACCCGTATGCTCACCGTTTCGCCGCCTGCACGCACCGTTCTGGCAACGTTGCGTCCCATGCACGGAGCGTTTCGGCACCGGCAAGATATCCTCGCCGACTATTTTTGACGGTCCGTGCATGGCACGCGACGGGTATGGACTCATACTTTTTAATACAAAGAATATTTTTATGCCTGACACGTTCATAGCACGGTCATGGTATGATACGGTGTAGTGGGCAGAGACCTTAAAACACAAATGTGTACCTTAATGTAAGTTTGTAACCACCAACAGGCATAATAGATAAAATAGTCAAAAAGGTCCAAAAGTAAATAAGACTTAAAAATATAGACATTGTATTTTGTTTAATTAAGAAGTTGGCGATTTAAAAAAAGAGCGCTTAGCACAAGGAATTTCTCTCCTGCATAGAAGTTTCTATGCAAGGGTGCTAAGCGAATAGTAGGTATTGCTGACTGTAGATTGACTCGCCTGCAGCGACGTAGCGTGAAGTAATCTAGCCGTGGGCGAAGTCGCCTCTACGAAGCTCTTTTCTCTCGATGTGCCCGAAGGGGCCTCGCGCGAGGCCCCCCTAGGGGCGCGACCGCGAGGCCGTGGGCGCCGGCCCACTTCGCCCATGCCTAGCAACGACACTGTGATCGCCTGTTCCTATCTGCATCCTGCGGTAGAGATAGGGAGAGGTCAATGTACGAAATTCCTCGTGCTAAGCGTTCTTACTTTAGAAATGTCAACCTAGTCTTCCGAAACATATATCTGCTGACAGATTTAGTGCATAATTATTTTCTTTCGTATTTTTACGGAAATGTACCTACGGTCGTTTCTTGCTATTTCAGTCAGTTCCGGTACAAAAAGTACTGAGGTTGACTTGACTGAAGTAGCATGACATACGAACGTTTCCGAGAAAATACGATGGATAATAATTATGCACTACACCCGTGTCTTTGTGCAGTAGGTACTGTTTTTTTCTAATGATTCTTCCTCCTTATGACTATGTTATTAACTTAGTATGTTCTCTTATGATTTTGAATCTTTGCTAGTCCAAAAATTCATTTTATATTTATTGTCCTCCTATATGTGACGTTATCTATGAAAAGGGACCTTATTGTCGATGGCGCTTACGCCATTATTAACGATGCACCGATTTAAATACAATGCCGCGCGACACTGTGCGTCGTAAGCGCCATCGACAACAAGGTCCCTTTTCATAGATAATGCCCCATATTACTCTTGTAACCGATTTCTTGTGCCATACCTACCCTAATATACTAACGTAATTATTTAAACAAGAAATGAATACTTCACTTATGATTATGAATGACTGTAATTAACTTATTACATTTAAGAGCAATCTGGTCACTTATGTGGATATTTTATATTCTATACGAAGTGACCCGTTATTATTTCTCTTGGGTGTATAAGCGTATATCACTCGGAGTAATTAACAATGGAGCCGCCATTAACAGGCGTTCCCCTCTGTCGAAAATAGGCGGCCAATGGTCAACCACATGTCAACCATATGTATGGACTGACGTTTATCTGACATGACGTACCTATACATTTGATGTGCCCCTCCCCCGCAAAAAACGGCAGACTATTTTGTACCGAAAATTTTAGACATGGCGTCTCCGTTGGTTATATCCTCTAAGGTATATCATATTAAGCATAATATAAAAGTACCTAAGTTATTTTAGTAAAAAGTTTTGTATACTGGTAATTATGAATCTCGTAATATACGCATTTTAAATTAATACTGACTTGTTTTTATTTTCCTGACGTTCTTATAAAAATCCTTTTATTTGAACCTAACTAAATAACTTTTTCGTGTCATGACGCTCACAATCTTTTTAAGGGCCTAAAAAAAATTTGAAACCACAGGTGACCCTAGGGCTGGCTCATTCCTAGGCCAAAGAATAGGCATAGCTATTCAGCGTGGGAATGTACCCAGCCTTATGGGCACCCTTCCGCAGGGGACAGATCTGGGGGACCTAAAATAGGTGTAAGTTTTTTTTTTATTAGTTTTAATTTATTTATTTTATACTTAATTTTAACTGTTCTTCAAAATTGATGTCGTTGCTTAACTTTTTGGACGCCAATGACCGATATATCCGCATCGCAGGTTCAACGCCAAAGACTGATTAATCGGTCACAGACCACAGAGCAACATAGACCTACGTGCATATGCATAAAGTTCAATTTCAGTTTTGACACTTCGGTGACGTGGCGTCCGGGTGACTGCTTTTGTGTTTACACGGCGTCGAAAAGGTTAAAGTTTGAGCATGGGCTTCGATTATTCTGGAGCGGGGGTAGCGGCTAGCGGGGGGTGTGCGCTGTGACAGAGAATAATATTAGTAGTACCCTACAGAAAGGAAACTTCCTACAAAACCGAAGTTTGTAGGAAACCCTACTAATATATAGCACTATCCCTTTCGGCTATTTAATGTTGTCAAAATTCAAGCCATTATCTTATCTGTGGTCGTGCACGCAAAGGGACGTCAAGGTGTGTCAACCCTAAATCCTAATAATTGCTTGGAGCAATTTTGAGCCGAATGGAAACGAGTTTGCCCGAAGTCAGGAGTTTCGTACCCCTGGCTGTGCCTTAAACCGTGTGGGGCTTCCCAATTCCTCGGTGCACTTAGACTGTAGAACGCTTTATAATTCAAAATCTTTCAGTGACGAATAGGAAAATACAAAACTCGATGAAAAACCAAAGTAATAAACAAAGTCGTAAAACTCAAAGGAATTGAATGGTGTCACTAAATAACTTGTCAACCATGTGGCACGTAAAGGACTAAGTACCTACGTCTACCTACTTAGCGAATTAGTCATGAAAATGTTTAGCATATTTAGTAGAACTGTTTTTTTAAACGACTTCAGGCGTGGCTCACTCCGCGATTTCGTCGCTTTGCTACAGGTAGCTAAAAGTACATCCGTTCCACACCAATTTTGGTGGCTATGCCCATGGCTATGGCCATAAGCCGCGCGTGGCGCCACCTAGCGGCCATATCTGTCCTGATCGTAGCAGACGCGTTTTGTTAGAAAGTGAGTCTTCTGTACCTAGTACCTACTATTATTTATTCTGTGACGACGTTTCGAGATTGTGCCAGCACGGAACATGCACAATACAGAATTTCCAGATATATTGTTTCGCTTAATACTGTATGTAATCAAAAATATGTGAATAGAATAGAATCGTTTATTGCGAACCATGGTACATAATAAAGTTGTTACAATAAAATTTTTAGAACTCATGGCAGCCTGGTATTGCAAATTAATCTTATATCTAGTTATTTATGGGTCAAATTAAATAGTGTTACATAAGATAAATAAAAATGATAAATAATAACAACTTTGTCTTAGCTTATTTCTTGTAGTTATTAAGTAAGTCCTAAGTTAACTGATATTTAATTATTTACACAAGTGGTTAATGTGTCTTAATGACATGCGGTTGTTAAATGCTCTAAGGACCTACGCGATTGTTAATTGTCTTTTGTTTCCGACAGTCAATTAAGTTTTATCAATATTTGTATCGTCTATATTAGCAAAACAAATGCCTATTAATATTGACACATGCCATCAAAACTATGTCGGGGTGTTTAGGTACCGATAAGTATGTCACTTATCTACTTTGTTTTTATATCTCAGGGCATTGACTGGCCTATCAAATATCAATACAGATGTAGTGCATAATTATTTTCCATCGTATTTACACGGAAACGTACGCACGTGTCCTGCTATTTCAGTCAGCACCGGTACAAAAAGTACTGAGGTTAACTGAAGTAGCATGATAAATACGAACGTTTCCGATAAAATACGATGGAAATCAATTTTATTATGCACTACATCTGTACAATGTGTTTGTACCTACATCTAGGTATATTGGAGCCGTTTAACCATGTAGGTATCTATATTACAATGAATTTTATCAACAAATCACCCCCTGTTTTATCTAGACCTTTTTTAAATTGCACCCCTTAAATTTTTTATGGCTCCAAACACGACTGCACTTGGTTAATGTACCCATTATCTGTCCATTTACCTGTCGGTCTTAGTCAATTTGTGTAATAATGTCCTATACTTACCTACTTACTGCTGTGACGCTGCAACCCGAAGTGGATCTTGGCCTCCGTTACCAAAGACCGCCATGCTTTTCTGTCCAAAGCCGTTTCTGTCCAGTCGACGGCGCCACGGCGCCGAGTTTGCTAAGATCTTTTTGCACTTCGTCTCTCCAGCGGTACCTATACTAGGGCGTCCAGATGGTCAAGATGGCCGACATAATGTCCTATGAAAAATAATATCTAGTTGGCAATACATATATTATTAATGTCCTCATAAGTAATATGTATTATTTAGGTATTTATGTGTTATTTAGCCTTATCAAAAGCGCGAACAAATCAGTTTGGTCAGAAAAATTTTACTCGGGAAGGACCGAAGCTCTACAATAGTCTACCAATAGAAATACGTAACTCAGCATCATTGAACATCTTTAAAAAAAAGCTTAAGTGTCATATTTGCGGGACTTTATTAATATAAGAATAGAATGTTATTTATTCCTTTATAGTAGGTATTATTATATAATAACACGCCAGCTTGCAACCCCCCTTTAGTAACCGGCTGCCGTACTTTATTGGCGCCCGCAACTCCAGAGGTGTCGCATGCGCGTTGCCAATCTATTAAATCTGTTAAATATAGTAACAATATGTTAATTTGTGCATGTATAATTTATTAATTTCTCATTTAAGTGAAGTTTTGTTATATCTTCTTGAGAAATAAATAAAGATTCTTAAACCTGATTTATTGTTAAAAAAACCGGCCAAGTGCGAGTCGGACTCGCACACACACGAAGGGTTCCGTACCATTATCTATAAAAACGGTCACCCATCCAAGTACTGACCCCGCCCGACGTTGCTTAACTTCGGTCAAAAATCACGTTTGTTGTATGGGAGTCCCACTTCAATCTTTATTTTATTCTGTTTTTAGTATTTGTTGTTATAGCGGCAAAAGAAATACATCATCTGTGAAAATTTCAGCTGTCTAGCTATCACAGATCACGAGATACAGCCTGGTGACAGACGGACGGACGGACGGACGGACAGCGGAGTCTTAGTAATAGGGTCCCGTTTTACCCTTTGGGTACGGAACCCTAAAAAAGTGTTTAGGTACCTATATGTAATCAATTATGACCTTGCTTGTAATATTTGAATTAATTAAATTTGCACTAATAAAGTAAACTTAGCAATTATACAATGTAGGTATATGAAATTAATTATCTAATTAAATTTATGCATCGTAAAATTAAATTGATCCGATATGGTATGCAATTTGCTCTGTAGGTCGTAATATAATATTAGTTTTGACGATTTAAGTTGTCTAGGAAAAAGGACTATTGCATTTTGTGATAGAATAGAAAAAATGATTTTATCGCGAGTGCAGTTAGGTTACTTTTTGCGCTTATTGCAAGCTGCATCTAAGGTCCGTTTTTGAGAACATTCAAATGGGTAGCTATATTGTTTGTTTGCGTCAGTGTTAATTTCACATGGCTGTATACATTACAATTATCACCAGTAACGTAATTTAGATCTTTAATGACCGGGTATTTGTACAGTCAGATCAAATCGGAAGATCAGCGCTGGAAGCCACCAGCAACATGCTGAGATGGGGCCATTTCGTGGCACTTTAATCTTATTTGATGTCTTCGTTTATACAATGTATTGTAACGATTGTTTGTGCTTACGAATAAATCAATTCTAATTCTATTCAATTCTAAATAGATAGCGATTTAGAAGTTTTTAGAACACTATAAAAAATGCCCTTACCAGGTTTCGAACCTGGTCCTCCTGCTTAGTTAGGCCGGGTTACTACTAGATGCAACGGATAGTTGTTTGGCCGGATACCGGATACCGGATGTTCGGCCTGACCATCGGCTGAATATTCGGTATCCGGCCGGCGGAACTATACCTACTTTTCGGTTTTTCAGGTGCGCATAGTAACCGAATATCCGGTGCATCTCTAGTTACTACCTACCAACTAAGCTATAGTATATATATATAATATAATAGCTGGGGCCGTATGATAATAAGAAAGGATAAGTATAAGAAGCTGATAAGATTCGCAATGAATTTACATGTATTTACAATGTTTATGGGAATATAAAATGTTCAGTTGCCAACCAATACTTAATCAACACATAATCGAACTTGATTTAACTATAATAACCGATTCCATTGTTTTAAATGTACCTATACCTATATACCTCCTATTGTGGGAAATAAATGTCCGTTACTATCAAAGAAAAAAAAACGGTTACACTAAATCTATACTATATTACTGCAACGCCTATAACTATAACTGCTATATAGATTATACTGCAACGCCTGCAACTGTCCGTCCAGGCCGCGTAGCCAAGATGCCAATCGCTTACGCTCCGTAGCGATCGAAACGGAACTGTCACTGTCGCTAATATGGAAGAGTGATAGAGAGACATAAAGCTTTTCGTTGTCGAAGCGATAGCGATTGTAACCTTGGCTAGGCCGGCAGGCTCTCTGTAGGTACTGGAAACGTCCTCTAGTGTTAGTCTAGTTTGCATGCACTGCTATAATGCATAGTTTGCAATGGTTGCATGCATTTGCAAGACGGGCACAACCACTCATACCCCTCAGTTATTAGCGATCCTACCCCTTGCAAGGGTATGGAGCGGTATTACAATTTAAAAAAAATATTTTTAGTGTCTTGCTGACTACTGCAAGTAGATATCTATTGTACCTACATACCTATATCAAAGCCTATATCCTTCTTAAAATAAAAATCATAAACTATACGTAGGTACTTAGGTAGGTATAGGAATAAATCACAATCATAGTTAGGTATAGAAAAATAATTAACAGCCCTTCTATTCCGATTGCTTACTGAACACAGGAGCCTTGATTCTCACAAAATGATAAGTAGGTACGTTAGAGATTGATTCTATTTCATGTTGTTTATGGTTTTGATACGATTTTGACGATCATCTTGGTGATTGGCGCGCATCGTATCAAAACAATATCAAAGCCGTAACAAATTGTCGAATCAGAATCAGACTCATAGTTATTAGGCGTCGATTCGAGACGAGACCCTTTGTCCTTGGACTCTGGCGCTCTGTGTCTTCAAAGACCTGTCGAAGAGACTCAGAGACGCCACAGGAGACCGAAGAGCTGGCAGCTTTCTCGTTGAAATTATCAGCCTAACAATCCAGTGAGGAAATGCTGCCAGCGTTTTCGGTACTACGCCGTAGGGGCCATTAATAGTTTTATGTTAGGGTTATTTCGTGGTTATTTCAGATTCAGTTTATTTCAGTTTTATAATTAACTAGCTGTGCCCGCGGCTCCGCCCGCGTGGAATTCGGTCTGTGTCCGTAAGCGGCTAATTTCTAAGCCTAATTTCTCTCCCTCTCCCCTGGAGGCGGAACTTGAAGTAAAGTTGACAGATGGATATGCTAGAGGACTGTAGTCCAGATAAAATATTTTACAATTAGGTACCACTAAATAAAACTACACTCCAAAATCAATAGTTTATTTTGCCCTTATCAAATTTTACACGTGATTTAAACGACAGAGTAGTAGATGTATATCGGATAGGGCATGCTCCCGGGAATTCCCGAGACTGATTTTTCCCGAGAATTCCCGGGAACGGGCACTTTCATCCAGTACCGGAACTGGAGACAAAATTCCCGGGAAATATCGAAATTTCGGGAAATTTATAAATCTTATGTTATATCGATTTATATTTAATTGCGAATTGGCTGCGAGCCCGAAATTATGTTGTACATACATATTTTTTTTCTAAAACAATACTTTGTTCAACAGAGCAATGGTATATGGGTACGTTTTCTTCGACTGGTTACATTTGTAACCGATTAAGATCCAGTTTAAGTGACAGAGTTTAGATGCGATCAGTTATTTACGCTCATATTACTAGCAAATGAGAGCTTTAATATGGGACCTAGAGGAACAGCCCCACGAATGGAACGTCGGTGTCATCGGTCCAGTCCACAAAAAAGAGATGCGATGCTCAAACTATCGAGGAATCGCTTTACTCACTACAGCGTACAAAGTTTTGTCCAACGTAGAGCTATGGCTCAAGAGGCTGGAACCATATTCTGAAAGAATCCTTGGGGTTACCAATGTGGTTTCCGCAGAAACCGCAGCACGATGGACCAAATTTTCTTGCTCAAAGCGATTATGCAGAAGAAGTGGGAGTACGCCCAAAGTGTTCACTTTTTGTTTGTGGACTTCACTAAGGCAAGGACCATAAGGCCTATGACAGCATAGACAGGGACGCTCTGTATGCCATTCTTATAAATTTTAACATCCTTAGAAAACTAGTAGCCATGATCACTACAGCAACAAAAGAGAGTAGGATGCGTGCCAGGGTAGGCGGTGAGCTGACCGAGGAATTCAAGGTGATGACCGGTCTAAAGCAGGGAGATGCCTTATCACCCGTGCTTTTCAACTTAGCCCTTGAACATGTTGACGAAAAGTTTTAGCGTTGGACATAGGGCTGGAGTTGAGCGGCAAGCACAAAGTGATAGGGTACGCGGACGACCTGGCTTTATTAGGGGAAAGCCGCGAAGAAGTAGTACAGGCAGCCAGTGTCTTGGAGCGAGAGGCCCCTAGGATAGGTCTCAGGATTAACCAGTCAAAAACTGAATACTAATACGAGTATACGATACGAAATACACGAGTTCAGCGCGGAATTCTCCATGTTGGGGGTACCGTCTACCGTGGAGTTAACAAGTTCCGGTATTACCGATACAAACACCAGGGAGGAGGAGATCAATATTCGCATCTAAAACGCGATGCGATGCAGTGCAGCCCTCCATAAAGTGTTGGTGTCCAGGCTTCTCAGCAGAATACTAAGTTAAGGATATTGACCGTTATCCGACCAATCCTTATGTATGGGTGCGAGGCCTGGACACTAACACAAAAAGAGCAAAGTCAGCTCCTGGTAGCGGAAAGAAAGATCTTTCGTAAGATCCTGGGACCTATCAAGAGAGACAACGGCACGTGGAGGATACGGAAAACGTCGAAATCGAGGAGTTGGTGGCCGGACCCAATATCATCGGCGAAACGAAATCCCACAGACTTCGCTGATTCGGTCACCTATTAAGAATGGGAGAGGACCGGGCTGCCGAGAGGGCGTACCTGGGAAGACGGACTGGTGGCCGCCCGGCAGGTCGGCCCAGGTACCACTGGGGAGACAGTGTGGAAGCGGATCTGCGTCAGCTTCAAGCCGATAATTGGCAGGAAACGGCCAGGATCGGGAAAAGTGGTGTGCTTTCGTTTCGGAGGCCAAGACCCTCTCTTTGGGTCGCTGAGCCGTATTAGTTAGTTGATTCTTAGAAAACATTGTCTGAATTTGAATATTGACATTTATTACAGATAGGTATATTTTAGTTGAAATATCAACCGTTAAGTTTGATTTAGTTTAAAAACGAGTAATATTAACTAATCATTTGATTATAATCATTTCGATCAAAATAATAACTTTTTTAATTTTCCCGATATTTCCCGATTTCCCGGGATTTCTCGGAACTGGTCCTGACCCAATCCCGGGAAATTTGAAACCTTTCCTGAGACTGATATTGCATGCCCTAATATCGGACGATACAGTATAAGGTATACGCGCGAGAGCGTAAGCGAAGCGGCCTGCCTGGCTAGAGCGCCACCCACTCACCGTGGTCTTCTTCAGACTCCTGAGGAAGATCACGTGCCCCTTGTAACCTCAATGCGTTGCGAGACTTTCGCGAATGATTAGATTTTTTTCGGGAAGGCATGGTAATGCGTATAAAATGCGAGTCCCAAATCGTTTCACTCCGCAAACGACCAGTGCCGGATTAAGATATTTTGATGCCCTAATAAGCATTTCTAGACCATGGTGCCCCCTCTCCCTAGGGTCATCGAGATTACATTGAATTTTTTTGGTAAGTTGAGTGACGTTCATTCAATCGTTCATTGCCGCATTACAGATGAGAATGGAAATCAGTCACATAATTTTATCACGAAAATAGACAGTGCTGTAGCAGTAACGTTGCAACAGAGTAATGCTGCTGCAGTCGCCATATCTTAGAAAGTTATTAATAACGCGAGCGAAGCGAGCGCGAAAATTTTTCAATATAAAAACGCAATTTGATAGACAGTTGTACATTTTTACTTTTAGTATGGAAATCAGTCACATAATTTTATCACGAAAATTGACAGTGCTGCAGCAGTAATGTTGCAATAGAGTAATGCTGCTGCTGTCGCCATATCTTAGAAAGCTATTGAAAACGCGAGCGAAGCGAGCGCGAAAATGTTTTGATATAAAAACGCAATTTGATAGACAGTTGTACATTTTTACTTTTAGTATGGAAATCAGTCACACAATTTTATCACGAAAATTTACAGTGCTGCAGCAGTAACGTTGTAACAGAGTAATGCTACTGCAGTCGCCATCCGAATGTCACCTTTATCATATCTTATAATGTTATTGAAAACGCGAGCGAAGCGAGCGCGAAAATTGTTCGATATAAAAAACGCAATTAGACTAAGAAAGTTATTGAAAACGCGAGCGAAGCGAGCGCGAAAATTGTTCGATATAAAAACGCAATTTGATAGACAGTTGTACATTTTTACTTTTAGTATGGAAATCAGTCACATAATTTTATCACGAAAATTGGCGACTAACTCCAAGCTCAAGCAAAACAGAGATCTGCTGCTTCCATCTGCACAACCAATTAGCCAAGCGTGAACTAAAGGTGTCCATGAATGGATCGCTAGTTAGACACAATTTCTCTCCCAAGTATCTCGGAGTCACCCTCGACCGCTCCATCACGTTCAAGCAGCACCTCTCCAATACAGCACGCAAACTCCAGAGTCGCAACAACATCGTGTTAAAACTAAGCGGCACCTCTTGGGCAGCAAGTGCCGAAGTGTTGCGAACATCAGCGTTATCTCTGGTGTTTTCAACAGCAGAATACTGTGCAGCGGCGTGGCTAGGCAGTGCCCACACCTCTAAAGTAGATGTCGAACTGAACAAAGCCATGCGAGTCATATCCGGGACGCTCCAATCCACTCTTTGCCACTGGCTCCCTGTGCTGTCACGGATTGCCCCGCCAGATCTCAGGAGGAAGGACGCCTTGCTACGGGAAGTGTGTAAGATCCAAAACAACCCTAACCTACCATGTTACGCGGAGTTTTTAAAGCCAACCAAGCAACGCCTCAAATCTAGAAACCCTTCGTGTAGCATCGCCAAAAACCTGGTCGATACCAATTTTAATATAAAACACGAGTGGACGAAATCTTGGGGCATGTTAATGGCAGGGAAACTAGGATATGGAATTACGCCTGGCTCCAGAATAATGGGTTCAGACCTCCCTAGACGAGACTGGTGCAAACTGAACAGACTCCGTACTGGCCACGGTCGATGCGCCTATTACAAACACCGCTGCGGGTGGGTGGACTCTCCGGCCTGCGGCTGCGGTGCGGAAGCCCAAACCATCCAGCATATAATCCAAGACTGCCCTATAACGCGCTATGTCGCCGGTCCTCCCGAAGACCTGATCACCCTGAGCGACGAAGCCATAAAGTGGCTGAATGGTCTTAGTGTAGACATCTGATTGTACATATTTGTTTCTATTTTTAAAATATGTTTGCCATACGATTAAATAAAAATCACGAAAATTGACAGTTCTGCAGCAGTAACTTTACAACAGAGTAATGCTGCTGCAGTCGCCACCCGAATGACACCTTTATCATATCTTATAATGTAATTGTAAACGCGAGCGAAGCGAGCGCGAAAACTTTTCGATATATAAAACGCAATTTGATAGACAGTTGTACATTTTTACTTTTAGTCCCAACCAGGCGCGAATCCAGAATTTCATACAGAGAAGGGATGGGACAGTTTTCTATCAGCCTAGCTTCGCATAGGGCTCGATATTTAAGGGTCTCAGCGAGGTTGTTTTCATACAGAAAAGATGCAAGGAAGCAGAGCTTGGAATTGACCAAGTGAATTGAATTGGCGAAGTGTGAGCAAGGCGGAAGGCACAGCTGCGAAAGAGGAAAGCTTGGATTTGGATCCACGCCCAAGTGTAATTAAGGCAGAAGATCAACTTTGCCATAAGGCAGAAGACCTCGCATAAGACCTTACGCCGAACTGCAAAAGAGTGGCTTGAAATCGAGTCTATGCATGTAATCACGACTCTTCTACTGCTCGCTCTTGGGCTTCACTCGAAAGCGCTACTTGATAGGATGCTTTTAGTTTTCGGCTTTCACGGGGCCCCTTATAACACTTTGACAGTTAGGTCTCAGGATCGCGGCTAAGGAGCAACTCGGCTTGGCCGACAAATCTGGCGTGCAAGAGAGCAAAATTCGCTATAAAATCGGTAACCTATGTCGAAAAAATCGGCTGGCCGCAAGCCCGAAAACAAGATTTTTTCCATGACTTTAAGGGCCTCCGCGTAAGGTCAAATCGAAAGCCTACGTTGGAGATGTTCTTACGTACCCTCACTCTCTTACTTGATCCCTACGACCCTTCGTTATTAGATGGGTACTTGTACACGTATAAAAGTTTCATGTAGGTACCTACTCCACGACGACTGCAATGCTGATGCAGCCTGCGCGTTTTTTTGCCTACGGTTTTGGTGCCCCCTAGACGTGGTGCCCTAAGCAAGTGCTTATTTTGCTTAGAAGGTTAATCCGGCACTGCAAATGACAGAGGTCAATGTGTTTTGTCTTCAAAGTACCCACCTTCGTGGCCATTATAAAGTGCTTAAAGGAGGCGATACCTCCGTATGAATATGGATTTGATATGGGTGCGATATAATTACGATTAGGTATAATTCATGATGGAGAAAATTTATAATTTTAAATAATTATGCAATTATACGCGTGTTGATATGTGTGTTTATTTTACCACTACGTAACTATGTAAACTCATTTTTAGTTTTCTTGATTAGTTAATGTTTACTCAGTTCCCCAAAAGATGGCACTGTGCAATGAGGGGCAATTAATTTACTGGCGTTTAATTCTGTTGTATTATTCATTTATCAAATCAACATAATTATTCAATTATTTTTGTTGATATCCGTAACCCCTCTTCTAAACTTAGAGTTAATTTGGCAAAATCTTTCCTCGGTGGCTTATTCATGTCACAACGTATTAAATTCAGCGCCATCTGTTAGTTTACCAAGTTTGACCCTCCTTCCTAAGTAGCACCATAAGATTCAGGGGCAAACTTAAGTCAATCGAGTGTTGTGGCTACCCCCCCTTTTAGGGGTTGAATTTTTATAGCTTATAACCTGGCCGGGAATTTTCTCGACAGATTAGTAAAGTTTTCATCAAAATCCGTTCATCCGTTTTCACGTGATGCGCGTTCAAATAAACAGACAAACAGATAAACAGATAAACAGACAAACAGACAAAAATTCTAAAAACTTTTGGAACGTGTTCTGTTATCGATTTTATGTATCCCCAGCCAACTTTTTTTCAAATATCTTCCGTGTACAGACTTTCGACCGTCTTCAGCTTTATTATATGTATATATATAGATAGATATTTTTTTTATGTTATCGAAGGAACGAGCGAAGTTCTTCGAAAGTTCTGCGAAGTTTCTAACATTAAAATTTATACACACTCTGGCTATATTTATAGTGAACCCTAGTTTTTGGCAAACCGCGAGTTCTCAGTTCGGGGTCTCAGTTCGGGGCGAACTACTAGTTTAAGTAATATATTTAGTTTTGTAAGCAAATTACAATGTAAACAATCGCAATAATATCTATATAGGACATATAGGTACCTATTATTATGTTATCTAATTACATTAAATATTGTTTTTAGCTTTAAGTATCAAATATTGTACACCATTAAGATGGTAGGTTAAGGTTTTAGTAGGTAAGGTTTACTCGGGTAATTCCGAATGTCGAAAACTGTCGGATAATTCCGAAAAGAGACTTTTATTATGATGGAATTAAGGGTGATTTTCATCTGAATTTCGGAATTATCCGACATTCGGTAATACCCGAATACACCTTACCTATGAAATGTAACACCTTTTATGTATACCTATAGTCACAATAAATATATTATGATTATGATTATTATATTAGGTAGGTACTTACTTATATAGGTATGGATAATATTTTATGAGTATCAAGATCAAGACTATCAAGCTCGTGCTACGCTGGTTTTCCACGAACTTGTTTCTATCGCGTTAGAGGTTAATGGGACTGCTTGGTTTGGTATATATAAGCGGGCTGCAGTGATTTACTGTAGTTGTTGACAAATCAGTGTGAAGTAAACATTGTTTCATAATGAGTACACTGTACTTTGTGTTGCTACTGGCTGCGCTAGCGAGCGCGACCGCGCATCCTAATGTAAGTAATACACCTATGAATAATTTAAATATAATGTACCTATTGTATATTTTGTCAATAATTATTATAGTATATCTAGAACCATATGCATAAATGTATATTTCCTATAGTTAAGTAGCACATATCAAATAAAAAGTTAAAGACACTTAAATATATTAAATATTAATACCTAAATAAAAATTTAAAAATAAACTATGCATTCATCAAAATTAAGTATTAGGTAACTTGAATGTAATAAACACTGATGGTAGATAATAAATTATACATTAAACCATTTACATACAATAACACTATCCATTTCCCGGTCTATTTATGTCAAATTTTTCGCCTTTTTCTCCAAAAGTTCTATTTATTATTAGAAATTCGAATTTTTAATTTTATATGTAGAGTGCAAATGAATGCCAATTGAATTAGAATTGTTCCTCTACATCAGCTGATAAAATTGGCTAGGTACTAAGTCAATAATATAATAATTTTATACGACATATATTTAAAAAGATTGAATTTTATTTCCATAAATAGGTACCTATGTTTTCCGACTAGTATCATTTCCTGTGGTGCGAGGTAAATATTTTAGTCTAGGATAGCACTCGGCAGGTAAACAACCTGTCGTATCAAAGCTCAAGGTTCCGCTTTTAGAATAAATGAGAGATTTGCTTAATAGGTAACTATTTCTTCTTGTATTTCAGGAGGAAAGTAGAGTGAAGCGACAAGTGCTTGGCGGTGAATCATTGCAAGACCCAAATGACCCGAAATATAAGAAATTGGCGGAAGAATCGTTTCAAAAGTACCGTGTGACTAACCCAGGCGGCCAAATAGATGTTAAAGACATCAAAGTAACCAGAGTGACCGAACAAGTTGTTGCTGGCTTCAAAACGCGCATCGATTTCACTGTAACCCCTGCCAATGGAGACGTTATTACGTGTCATTCTGAGATTTTAGAACCGGCGACGCTAAACAAGAAACAAATTGACGTAAATTGCAATGTTAATCAACAGAAAAGTATAGTGAAGAGACAAGTGCCTGGCGGTGAAGCAGTTAAAGACCCTAATGACCCAAAATACAAAGCATTGGCGCAAGAATCGTTTGAAAAGTACCGCACAACTAACCCTGGCGGGCAAATAACTCCTAAAGAACTAAAAGTAACCAAAGTAACGACACAGGTAGTTGCTGGCAGTATCACTCGTCTCGACTTCACTGTAACCCCTACCAATGGTGAGGATATTACATGCCATTCCGAGGTTTGGGAACAGCCGTGGCTTAATAAGAAGGAAATTAAAGTAGACTGTAATTTAAACAAATCGCAAAGTAAAGTGAAGAGACAAATTGCTGGCGGAGAAACGGAGCAAGATCCAAATACCGAAGAGTACAAAAAATTGGCACAAGAATCGCTTGAGAAGTTTAGCGAGACCAATCCTGGAGGACCAATTAAAGCAAAGCAAATCAAAGTAACAAAAGTAACATCCCAGGTTGTATCCGGTGTGATTACTCGTCTTACATTCACCGTGGAGCCTGCCAATGGTGAAGAGTTTACATGCCATTCTAAGGTTTGGGAGCAGGCGTGGCTGAATAAGAAGGAGATTACTGTAACTTGTGATTTGAAACGCTAGATTAAGAATTATGAAATGCGAAACATAGTTTCATGTTACTTTTTGTATTTAACTGTATTGTGAAATTTGTGAATCATTAAGTAAATAGTATAACATGTTATTGTGTATCTTTTTCCTAACCTACCGTTACGATAAACAAATCAGGATAAACAATCTTTGATATTTAGACATGACATGCCAATTGACATGGCCGTATAGGTATGCTCATCTCAAGGAAAATGATGCAGACAATTGCGCAAATACAGCAGCTATACTTACGCATTAGAAATAAAGTTGACAATACAATATGGTAACATTAATGGTGACTTGCCGCAAACAAATAAATGTTTTCCTGTAAAGGAAATACAAATATATCTAGGTATTTATTATGCTGAATGGATGTACTGGTATAGGTATTAGCAAGTACTCGACGTCAGTCGAGTAACGACATAGGTCATTCATTGATTACGTGAGAACGATAAATCGTGCGTGTTAAGTTTCAGGTTAAGGAAGAAATTATTTCGTTCATCGAAAAACAAACTTTCCTACCCCCATCTCTTACGTAATCAATGACTGGCCCCTAGGAGTTTGCCCAGCGTGGAGCAATTATATTTTCACCACACCCAGCTCGGAAAGGCTTACTTTGCACTTAAAAAACTGATAGCAAAGTTGCATTTTATTCACATGTGAGGCAAAGTAATCAAATGCATAAGTATTTTGAGTTGTTTTCTCATGTTTGCTGGTATAATTGACTTTTAAATGATGATTTTGGATGATACATATTTAATAACATTCATTTGGATTTGATTTCGTTTGATTATGTTTGATATTTTACATTTAATATTTGCTTCAGGTTGGTGTAGTGAAAAAATTTGTGTTTCACTCGGGGGCAAATTTTGTTTTAACCCTCGTGCTTTGAAACTCTCGCAACGCTCAAGATTCAATTTTTCGTACCACTCGCTACGCTCGTGGTTCAATTTTGGGATCTTTCGCTTGCTCGGGTATCAATATTAGCACGAGCGGTTAAACAACAACTTTGCCCCCTTGTAAAACAAATAACTAATTATTATTATTTTGTAGACTCTACAAATACTACAAATACATGCTCTACAATGTAGAGCAATAAAGTAAACTTGCATACCAGTACGGTTACCATCAGTTTGTTACTGACATAAACGCCGTCGAGAACGTAATTTACTTTCTATACATCTCGCTCGCACTCGCATATTAGTGCAAACGGGATGTATAGAAAGTAAATTACGTTCTCGACGGCGTTTACGTCAGTGACAAACTGATGGTAACCGTACTGGCCGCGTAGTCAAGATGCCAATCGCTTACGCTCCGTAGCGATCGAAACGCAACTGTCACTGTCACACTAATATGGAAGAGTGATAGAGAGACATAATGCTTTTCGTTGTCGAAGCGATAGCGATTGTAACCTTGGCTAGGCCGGCTGATTCGCTCAAGCTATGTTCTAACTAATGTATGGGGAAGACAAACAAATTATAGCCAGCATTTAATGAACGTAGGATGATACCTTTGGGTATGGTGCTTTACGCTCACTAGTGTCCCATCCCCTCCCCATGACGCACCCCCCTTTTTAGCATGAAATATATTGTCCCGTTCTACATAGGTACATTGAATGCTGGCTATAATTTGTTTTTAAAAAAAAACACAATTTGACCGAATAATAAAGGGCAGCTGATCATATTTAAACTGTTTTACGTAAATGCGCAATTTGCGACACAAAGGTTCTGTAAAATTTTTTTTAGGGTTCCGTAGCAAAAATGACATCCTGAATCCTTATAATTTCGTTATGTATGGCTAATTGGTTGGCTATCTGTCACAGCCATTGTACTTGAAATCTATCCCTACTAATATTATGTGATGTTCTCAATAAAAGGTACCACTGTGTGTAAGCAGCATAGTGGTACCTTTTTAATGAGAACATCACATAACATATTAAGACGAAACTTGCTAGTATCTTTATACGAATAACCTGTCAGAGCGTCCATTAGGGAAACGACCATGTACCTTTTGATTGAGAATGTCACTTATAAATACGAAAGTAACTCTGTTTGTCTGTCAGCATTGTTTTACAACGAAAATCGAAAATTGAAATTTCGTTATCTGCATCTCTTTCCAACGAATAATGTCAGTTGAGTGTAGTGTTACCAGATGACAGGAATTTTGCCTTTTGTCAGGAATGGGAATGGAACACGAAAATGTCAGGATTTTTTGTGTTGATAGACTTTTTTATAAAGTACCTTTTTATTTACTTCGGAAATCAGGAATTATGTCAGGAAATTCTAAATTTGTATCTGGTAACCCTAGTTAACCCTAATAATAATATATATTTTTTTTAACTATTCAAATCATTTTTTTTAACTTTTTATGTACCATGTAGAGAATCAATAAAGGCTTTTTATTTATTTAACCCTAGTTGAGTGTGTTAGAGAATTTCAATTACGAGTCGTTACGGATCCCACTGATCCCAGGATTAATAAATGCAGTAGTGTTATTTACTACTTACACTATTTGTACAATTGTGAATAGGACGGGACCGTAAGTACAAAACAGCTGACTACGATCAACATCTTCCATTGACGATTGAAAGTCGTCTGAAACAAGTAAACAATGTCTCCGCTATTATTTGTGCTATTTGCAACTTTGCTTGCAAGAGTTGCCTATACTTCGGTAAGTAGAAATAAAAAGAAATAGGTAATACAGGGTGGAAAGAAAAGTCGGGCCCTGGAGGGAAACTGCCTTAAATCCTTAAGCTGGCTCATTTTACTTAAAGGAGACATTCCTTTATTTTTAAAAAGAAACAAAACTGCATTCAAAGTATTTTTTTTTCTTCAATTTGGCTTGTCTAAAAAAATCTTGAGTACTAAATATTAGATTTTATGGCTATTTTGTACGACAGACTAGTGTAAGACCTAATGTTTCTTGGAGAAATGTTATCATTAACATTAATCTACTAGTCGATACAGACTAGTACAAAAAAAAAGCGAGTTTTTATTTTTTGGAATTTTTAGTCGGTTCGAGTCCCGGGCGAGGCAAGCGAGTTTTAGAACATCTTTGAATGCAGTTTTGTTTCTTTTTAAAAATGAAGGAATGTCTCCTTTAAGTAAAATGAGCCAGCTTAAGGATTTAAGGTAGTTTCCCTCCAGGGCCCGACTTATCTTTCCACCCTGTATACTATAAAGACTCCATCTATAGCTCTGCACCGCCTTGATATCTAAGTGACAGTATCTATTTTTTTTACATTTGCCTTCATAAATCAAAAATATCTGGGAGACCGAGCTTTGCTCGAAAAATATATAAAAACACAAAAATTCGCGTTTTCCCAAAGACTAGCTAGATCGATTTATCGCCCCCGAAAACCCCCATATAGCAAATTTCATCGAAATCGTTAGAGCCGTTTCCGACATCCCCGAAATATAGGGTAGACCGAGGCGATTCGGATCACTGGGGAAATCGGATCAAAATAAGCATTTCTGTAAAATTTGAAAGATCGCGGTTAGTTACAGCCAGTCAATCAGCGTCCCGCGTTCGCTCTGTTCCTAACGCATGTCGCCACAGTCACTGCCATTGAAAAATACTCATGCGTCGGTCACGGTGACACTTCCCGATGAGTCGCTCGTACAGGTGTATTGTGATTTTACCGCCGATGTAAAAAATGTGCAAATACAGTCCGTGATAAAAGTAAACGCAAAAGGCTAAAGGTTTGTAATTGTTGTTACTTATTGTTAATGGCGCATAGTGTTTCCTGATTTGATTTTGTTTTTATTGTATTTAATAGTACATTATTGTCGAGGTTCGGAAGTAGCTACTTGCAGGCTGAGGATTCGTTTTAAACGGACGACCTTGGGAGTCCGTTTAATTGAATCCGAAGCCAGCAAGTAGCCTTCCAGCCGAGTCATATATAGTGCTTTTCTCAAAAATGGTGCAAGAAATATAAATATCATAGAAATATTTTACAAAAGCAACGTTCTTACGTATATATTTTCACAGAAAAAAGTAGAAACAATTGAAAAAATTAGCTTTGCCGCCTTTTTATTTTTTTAATAAAAAAATAGAAGTGTATTTTTCTGCCGAAAATACGCCAACCTATTTGAGACAGCTAAATAGTCGCGGTACTAATCATCTGTTTGGCTGTTTAATGGGCCTGTGCCTTCATTTGATATGGCCATTTCAACTTTTAAAAAGTTTGGAACTCGACAAATAATGGAATTTGTATGCAACATTGCAGTCCCAAAATCGAGACTGCAATGTTTTTAACTTTTTAATTTTTGACTGGCCATAAACTACGCGCTTCGCGACGTATTTTTTAAACGGCAAAGTCGACTTTGCCGTCCATTTTTGAGAAAAGGTATATTTCCGTTACGCGAAAATAATTCAAACATATGATATGGGGTTATTCGGATCATCTGATTGGGGGCGATTAGGATCACATTATAAAACAAGGTTTTTGGACGTTTTTTTTGGCTTATTTTATGTTCGCATGTTGTAGATGGTTCGTACGTATAAAAAGAAGAGGTATCAGGGGGAATGGTCGGGAGAAAATGTGACTACAGCTGCTAATAAGGGTTTAACGAAACCGCTGTCCCTACGTAGAGTCTTTTGTTACCAACAACTAATTTTCTCATATGGGGTGAATCGGATATGTGTGATTTTTCATGTTTTGGTTTGCAAAAGTTTACAGTTTTTGTTTATTTTCATTTAAGTTATTCGATTTTGTTGCTAAATGGCCATTAGCATGTTTTGGATTTATTGTTAAAATATATAGTAGCATATAGGAGTGATATTATGTTGCGCTTTCTGTAGGTGGCGTGATAAAAAATTTTACTAGAAAGGAGGAATAAAAATAATGCTCAAATGCAACATTAAAGATACCAATGATAGTTGATCTCAATTATTTGACCTTTGTGATTCTTAATCATATGATTAACATTGTTAACCATTATTAATTAAGATTTTATGACAGAGTTTTTTTGATCCGTTTTACCCCTTAAAATGGGGCGAATCGGATTTTTCAAGAGGTTTTGTATTTTATTTTTCATAAATCATATTTAAGTTTGATTTTACGTCTGAACCTTGGATTCTGTTCATTAATAAATAATTTATCCAACTGAATATTAATAAAAACAGTATCACCTTAAAAATTGTATTTATTGACCGTCAAACAAAAAATGACCCGATTCGCCTCGGTCTACCCTACACCGTGTTTTTTTTTATTTCCGTTAATTTCAAGGGTACATTCCTGAGCTTAAATCAAGTAACTTTCTCAAAGACACCGATATTCTAATTAACTCCATTTCGGAGATACTTAATCAATAATTTATTTTTTTCCTATAAGGCCTCTACAAGCGTGTACACTTGTCTTAGGGCCGGTTTACATATTGATTAGTGTTTATAATGAGTTCATACATTTGCTACTAAACTTAAGTACAATCGATGTTCGAAATAACATTGATATGTCACAGATTTCAATTGTTTGGTTGAGTTAAATGTAATGCCCGTGTTACAACAACGCTATATGCTACATTTAATTACTTTTTAAACCTAATTTTATTTTACAAAAAAAAAAAAAAAAATTAATTAACTGCCATTTAGTTCTCTTAAACGTACTTAACCATACCCCGAAGTTAACGTAATTCAATAAAAACACGGTGTATAAATAAATAAATAAACAAGAATTGCTCGTTTAAAGGTATTAGATTTAAAAACGGAAAAAATAGTAGCAAACTCAATGAAACTGTTATAAAAAATGTGAAACTCAATAGTTGACCAAGTAACAAGACTTTGAAGTTTTGCACTTTTGAGCTAGTTTTTTTAAATATTAGTACGAGGTGTTAGTTAAACGATAACTTTGCAAGAACTTCGTTGTTAAACCAATAAAAATTTATCCTTGTATTTCAGGAGCTAAGTAGAGTGAAGCGACAAGTGCCTGGCGGTGTAATATTGCAAGACACTAATGACCCAACTTACAAACAACTGGCGGAAGAATCGTTTGATAAGTACCTCACAACAGTCCCAGGCCAAGTAGACGTTGAGGAACTCATAGTAACCAGAGTGACCAGACAAGTTGTTGCTGGTCTCAAGACAGATATTCAATTCACTGTAATCACTACCTGTTGTGAAATTATTAAGTGCCATTCTGTGATTTTAGAAC
The DNA here is from genome assembly GCF_910591565.1 of Cydia splendana. Taxonomy (NCBI): domain Eukaryota; kingdom Metazoa; phylum Arthropoda; class Insecta; order Lepidoptera; family Tortricidae; genus Cydia; species Cydia splendana. The sequence goes on along the minus strand of NC_085977.1, from coordinate 13,002,185 downwards.
AGGCGTGGCTAAACAAGAAAGATATTACCGTAGATTGCAATTAGGTATATTAATCAACCGAACATTGATGGTGGTCTAGAAGAAAACGATCCTAACTAATGACGAACAACAAACTTGAATGACCAGTAAGACTCCATTTTATACCGGCTAGAAAAAGAATTAAAAAATGCGAATCGTGGTTTCATGTTTTTATTCCAGAACATACTTTTTATATTCATACTCGTAATTATGTTGTGAACCACAAAATAAATGGTAAGAAAACTTGTTGTGTATTTTTTTTCCTAGTCTAGGTACTTACTTATTCCACCGTGATACAGTTTATAGTAGGAGATCCCCCATATAGCCGACCTTCACCAATCTGTCTGACGGATGAAACTATGAAAATATGAAAGAAAATATGTTCCAGAACATAAATAAATAGGGTTGCCTAAAGAAATATGGTCGAGGCTATTTTTAATAAATTTTTGAAAAAAAAATTTTTGTCGGCAAATTTCACCGATTTGTCTGACGATCGAAATGAGACTCAACTTGTACAACATAAATCATCTAGGTTGCCTATCTTTTTCCGGTCACTATTATGTGGTTGCCGTGTTTAAAGAGGTGATTTTATATCGATAATTGCACTCATCTGTCTGACGCTTGAATTATACATCAAAATGATGGTAATTTTATTGCAAATACAATGGTATAGGGTTGCCTGCGAAAATCCAGTCACAAATGAGGGTTGCCAGGCTTTTAATTAAAATAAGAAGGGAAGACTTTTAGCAATAACTCATAAACGGCTGAACTGATCAAGTTTGTTTTAATTTTATTTGATTGAGTTTTTTAAGCACTATTTTCATAATAAATAGGGTTCTGCAAAAAAACATTTTTGATAAAGTGAATATTTTAGGAAATAGTCGCCTCGAAAGAAACAAAATGTATGTGAGAATTTTTTTTTCGTGTCAACCCTATGGTGTTGGATGTTGTTGGAAAGGTCTTTCAAAATGAATAGGGGTTGTAGAATAACATTTTTTGATAAAGTGAATATTTTCGGAAATAATCGCTTTGAAAGAAACAAAATGTGTGTGACATTTTTTTATGTTTTCAACCTCATAGTGTGGGGTGTCGTTGGATAGGCCTTTCAAAATGAATAAGGGTCTTTAAACAACATTTCTTGATAAAGTGAATCATTTCGGAAATAATCGTTTAGAAAGAAAAAAAAATGTTTTTCCTTCCAACTTTTGAAACATCTATCCAAAAATATGAAAAAAATCATGATTTTCGCATTTTTGCAGGCAACCCTATGCCATTGTATTTGCAATAAAATCACCATCATTTTGATGTATAATTCGAGCGTCAGACAGATGAGTACAATAATTATCGATATAAAATCACCTCTTTAAACACGGCAACCACATAATAGTGACCGGAAAAAGATAGGCAACCTAGATGATTTATGTTGTACAAGTTGTATACTTTCCATTGAAACTTATTTCGATCGTCAGACAAATCGTTGAAAGTTGCCGAAAAAATTTTTTTTCAAAAATTTATTAAAAATAGCCTTGACCATATTTCTTTAGGCAACCCTATTTATTTATGTCTTGGAACATATTTTCTTTCATATTTTCATAGTTTCAGCCGTCAGACAAATTGGTGAAGGTCGACCATATATGTGGGATCTCCTACTATTAATGTCTCCTGTTTCCACCGTGATACAGTTTAATACTAGTACGGGGAACAGATGTAGCTTACTCACAGACTTAAATATACCATAGATCATGGTCTAATAAAACATGGTCTTCCATTCCCAGAGTGACACGGGCCTACGTCACAATAACATTGCCACTTTATTTCAACATAACATGTTACATGGGTACATTATACCTATGGTTAATAAGTTAAAATATTTCTTTATAATTTTATAATTTTCATTTATATGTATTTTAGCTTAAATTTTACAATAACACGTCATTTTTAATTACTCGTTAGCAATATCTTCCGATTCACGAAAGAAATTTCAGACTTTCGGGTAATTATGTTTATACTATTGGCAACACAGGATAGCGCTGTGCACATTTGACAATTCGGATCTAGATAACTTCATGCCCTGACCGTCATCCTTGTCGAACGCGTGTTAATTGTTATTTCCTTCTCGCTCAGTGTCAGCAGTCGCAGTGTTTTCCAAACTTTTCACGTCGTAAGCTTGGTAATTAATGTGTAACTGTGAATTAGTTTTTTAAACGTTTGTCTTGTATAGATAAATAAAGTTTAATTTAATACATTAGATTTGTTTTATTTTACTATGTTTCTACATGAATAACTTAAAATTAATGCCGTTAAAATAATTTTCACCGTTGGTTAAAATTCTCCCACATTTCAAAGTTTGAGAACCTGTAAACAGCATGATGACGTAGGCGCGTGTCAGTTAGGTCATACGCGAATCTCGGAATGGAGTACCAGGCGGAGTATATATATTATTATACCATGCCATAGATGAAGCAAATATCTGCCGACTTTTTACCACCTACTGTGACGTCACAGCCGCAGTTTAGTGATGGGAAATCCTAACCGATTCAAAGACACCGGTGACCCTCTGCCCCACTACGATTCAACTGTCTTGCTCATACTCATAGATTTTATATCTACGGTCTCGCTCGCTCACTCCCCGCTCCCCCGCTAACCACGCCAAAAATCACAAATCGATTGTCATGAATGACATCGATTTTCTGACAGACGAATGATAAAGACAGACGAATGATAAAAACAGACGAATGATCTTCTTCTCAACATTTCCCTTCAATGAAACTGGTATTTTCAAAATCTATGACTGGATAATGTGGAAAATAAAAATAATGAAAGTTTTTTTAACACAATATAAATTTATAAACATACTAAACGTATAAACATGTAATCGTATATGTTTAAATTAGCCTCGTTTTTAAAGGTGTCGTGTAAAATTAGGACATGATTTTTTTTTATCAATAACTACTAATAATTTTTTTATAATAGTTAATAACATTCATCTGTCAGATATCGATTAAAATTGTTTATTAGAAGCGATCAGTAGAACGAACAACACTACTCGCTAAATTTGACAGACGAATGATAAACGGCCTGTACCACGAAGTCGAAGCGATGCGCGACAGTATCGCTAGTTCCGATATTCATCGTCTCTTAACTCACAACGTCAGATCAAACGCTCAAAGCAAACGCGCAATGTAATGTAAATATAGTTTTGTAACGTTAATCTATATTTACTTAGGTATATTATTGGAATCACAACCTCGAGTACTTAAAAAATTGTTTTAAAATGAATTTACGCATAATATCATTTTAAATAAATTACTTACCTGTGATAGGAAATATGTCCTTGCCCTTGGGTGCTTGCAATTTTTGGGCTGTTGCAGTTAATTACCACGCAGTGAGGCATTTTTTAATTTTTTACGGACTACCGACTGCCACAACTGGCGCGCGTGGAATGTCAATAGCGACGGCCAACCTCGACGCTTGGTCCGGGTTCGGACACGCGAAGTAGATGCATTTGCGTCATCTATGCTATATTTAAGTCTGTGAGCTTACTTCATTCATAAAATGTTGTGGGTATATTACTTTATTGTAATCTTTAATAATCAGTGCAGTTAACTGACCTATTGTAGGCCTTATTCTAACGACTTAGGGATTGGGGTTGGTCACTGAACTGTGCGGTAACTACGTCGTTATTTTCTTTTGCGGCTAACTAAAATGTAAGCTAACATGTGTCCTTTATTACTGAATAAAGATATTTGTATTTGTATTTTGTATTTGTATTTATTCCCAGTGCGGGGAAGTCCTCCTATTAGGTTCATCTTTTTCTCCACTTGCTCAATGGTCAGAAATAGTCAGAATGAAGTCCAGAGAGCCTACCGCCAACATTGAAAATCGTTATCTGTCTTTTTCTTCTCTTGCATATTCGACCATTTTTTCTTTCATATATGACATCTATTTCTAGTGTATATTTATATGTGACTATGTACTTAAAAACATAAATCAAAATATTTGAAAAAAATAAATGATTTACATATTTTATTCCCAAAAAGTTGAACAGCGAAGTGTGTATTAGGTACCTATTGCGCATCAGCAATAAAGTTGACATACATTAAAGGTAACATTTTATAATGGCGGCGCGCGACATATTTGCACACATAATTATAAATATATGTACAAATATATTATATTGAATAGATGTATTGTTACAGTTACAGTAAGAAATACTCGACGTCAGTCGAGTTACGTAGATACGAAATGGGTTTATTCATTGTTAGCGTAAGAACGATAAATCGTGCCCAATTTGACTTTGACGTCATACAATATTATGTGAGAACACTTAAGACTTCTTAAGTAAGATGCTGCGTAGTTTTCCAAAATAATTAGTTCAAGTTTGCTCAATCTGGAAAATACACACTCTAGTCCTCTCCCATCTCCTCGCTGTCCTTAAGCCCACTCCACACTCGTGCGCGGATCGCGGCGCGAAGCCGCGAACGCGAGTGTGGAGTCGATTTCGCATATCAGCGAACTCGACTCCACACTCGCGTTCGCGGCTTCGCGCCGTAATTCGCGCACGAGTGTGGAGCGGGTTTAACGTAATCATTGACCCACCCGTAGGAGTTCTGCCAAACGTAGAGTCTGGCTACTGAAATATTAAGCCCCCTCCAGACTATGCGCGTGAATCGCGGGCGAAGCCGCGAACGCGAGTGTGTAGTCGATTTCGCTGTCTGCGAAAATCGACTCCACACTTGCGTTCGCGGCTTCGCCCGTGATTCACGCGCATAGTCTGGAGGGGGCTTTACACAAATGTTTGGCGGGAAATTCAAAAAATCTTGGGCTGGACACACTTTGTGTAGTAGGAATAGGAATTATAGTTTTGATACTAGAAAATATTTCTGATTTTCTGTGCACACGTAAGGTACCTAAGGATATAAGTTAAATATACGTTGACGTGCACTCGAAGTCAGCTCACATAATTTCTACCACTATGTAAAGTACAGTCAACGATAAACATTTATGTTAACACTTTCTCACCATATACCATTGTAACAAGGCGAAAAATGAAATGTAGTTTAAATAAGACCTAGCTCGATAATACCGTAATATTAATCCATCACCAAAAAAATACATAAGTACTATGCCAAATAATATATGCTAAATGCTAAGTATCAAAATATTTATAGAGCACCAACCTTCTAATTTGTTTACATTTGTTTAGGAGTTGTAAACATTGCAGTTTTTCGTTATACAACGCTACACGTCGACTTCGCACATTGTCGTAATTATTTAAGAGCTTAAATAATAGTTTGCGAACCTCACTCAGTATAGACATTATTAATATTATTTAAAATAAACCCCTTATAAACCGCAAACAATTTGAATGAATGACATAAACTGACAATGACAGCTGACTTTTAGCTTTTTTTTAAATCATAGACAATTAGTGATACAACAACGAAATATGTGTCAACAATTTTTGGCTAGCCAGACTCTAGCTGCAATTATAGCGTCGTAAGTAAGTCCTCGTGTGTTTGTAAACACGAGGTCCGCGAGTGCATTCGTAGGTACTTGTGTACCTATAGATGGTCAAGCCAATCTTGTCAGTAGAAAAAGGCGCGAAATTCAAATTTTCTATGAGACGATATCCCTTCGCGCCTACATTTTTTAAATTTGCCGCCTTTTTCTACTGACAAGATCTGCTTGACCAACTATACCTACAAATTAACATCGAGTTTTGAACTCTTATAAGTAAATATAAAACAAAGTTCCAAACGAGGACTATTTTATTATTATGAACGCCCATTATCGCGCCGGGTATTATCATGGCTGTATGTTATTGGCTCAAGTGACATTATTGGCTCAAACTTGTTTTGACAGTGACTCAACAGCTGGCTGTGACTCAAGTAACGAGTGTTATAGTTATTCGTACATAATTATAGTTATTGTAAGTTATTGAATGCTTCTATTGTACTTTATAAATAGTGGTCAGAGCGGCAGGCCGTGTCGTCAATGCTCTTAATAAATTAAAAAACAGTTACGACAGTGACTCACTTAGTCTCAGTAACGTAAATCGCAAAACGTTAAGTGGGTACTTTAGCAACAAATTAATTGATTTTGTGATATTATTGCAGGACAATAGGTACAGTATAATTTAAGTTTATAATTAATTATACTAAATTCTATCTGAGTCGAAATCATGTTAATATTTTCTGTACTTATCTGTAAATGTAAACACGCCGATGTACGCCCCCTTTGTTATTGTCAATTGTTTTGATTTAAATGTAGGTATTCGATTGTCATTTGATATTGATATCGCGAGTGAGTAAAGTAATAGTCTCACCAGTCAAGCCATTTTATCCACTCTGACTCCGTAAAAAAAATAAGAAAAACATTTTTTATAAGTACCTACATAATTATCTTATATTTCAGGAAACGTTATACAATATGACAGAGCAAAGCAATACGAACAGACCATTACCCGGGGGTCAATCCGAAAGAGACCCAAGTGACCCAAAGTACCTACAATTGGCGCAAGAGTCTTTTACCAAATATTGTGAGACGAACCCAGGCGGACCAATTGATGTTAAAGAAATCAAAGTCACCAAAGTAACTCACCAGGTAGTCGCTGGTTCCATGACACGGATTACATTCACCGTGGAACCCACCAACGGTGAAATATTTACAATCTATGCTAAAATTTGGGAGCAGCCGTGGCTTAATAAGAAGGAAATTGAAGTGAAATGTGAACCGGACGACTAGTGATCTGGAAAGTGCAAATTGTACTATGGCCATTATAAATTAAGGATTGTCAATATTTGTTTCATATTTTTGTTCTGGAATTTATTTTTGAAGTTTATTGTATTCTTAAAAATGTAATAAAAGAAAGTTACTTATATTATGTAGGTAGTTTTTTTTACTCCGGCAAAACAATTTTTATCCTTCTTCCCTGGGGCGTATTTAGAAATTTGGCGCACCTGGGCCAATACGTTTCGTCGCCCCAGAAGTCAAGGAAGAAAAACAAAATCCGCCCCCGGGGGTTGGCGCCCCGGGCCATGGCCCGGATGGCCCTAGGGTAAATACGCCCTGCTTCTTCCCCATAATGAATCTGCATTCTGTGCGTGTGCATTCATGTATTGTGTAGCGTGGATAAATGTCTAACCTTAATATAGGCAAGAATTAGTAGATGGTTTATTCCCATTTGTCCCTGCCCCATGTGGCTTCTGCCAATGCCACTATACATGAGGCACAAATATGGAAATACACTAAATTATTTAAAAAAAGATAGTACTTTGTAAACAAGCCTATATTGTCAGTAAAGGCAAACCAGAAAGTAAAAGAAACATAGGGTAGTTTATTTTTAGGAATTGTGAAGATGTATTTGGGACTATAGATAGGTAGCTGAAGTGATACAATTCTTTTGTGGGTAGGTACATATTAGGTATACCTAAGTTAGAATTACCCTCTTCAATATATCTGATGTGATGTATCTTTGTAAAAAAGGGACTTATTTTATAGTGTAGAAATATATGCTATATTGTGAATAATTGAAACTATAATTTTAAAAAATCTGCATACCATATAAAATGAAAGAAAAGCATGAAAATACCTAAATTAAACAACACAAGTACTTAAACTAGTTTAATGTTTACATCACTAAGCTCCACTTGCACCATCCCACTAACCTGGGGTTAACCGGTTAAACTGTTAACCCAGTGTCAAATTGTACTGGAAACCGTGGCAACTCCTGGTTTAACCATGTTAACCCTGGGTTAGTGAATGGTGCAAGTGACCCTAATATACCAAACTGGCATACCTAGGTATTGAATTATAGGTAGGCGAGGTAGGGGACCATTGGGCAGTCGGGAAGCTCGGGCACCCCCTTGTAATAAGTCCTGTTTTCTAAGGGGATGCCCGAGCCTCCCGACTGCCCAATGCTCCTCCCCTACCTATAGTTGAGATCTAGCGCATGCTCCGCGAGTGCGTTCGCATATTTGCTTCATATGGCGCGCCTAAATAGCGTAACTTTTGCAAGGCTTGCATAAAACGCGCAATGCATGGCAAATTTCTGTATGTGCTCACAGCGCAGGATGAACGCAGGCGCACAAATCGCACAATAGCTTAGGTACTGTGTAATCCGTGACTTCCATGAATCAGCGACAGATTGAATAGGTACCTACCTACTATATTTATAGATCTCTAAGCTGTCCACTCTCTGTCATACACTATTGTATATCAATTGTATGTACTTAGCACTAACATCAAAGATAATTTGAAATACAGAGTTACTGTCATGGTAAATTATGAAGCTACAGTACATTTACTGCCATCTTTCGACAGAAGATTAAAACTGTTAGAACGCCATTTGACTTTGATCATTATTATTTCACTGATATGTATATATTAATTTGTTAAATATTACTAGTATTTACGCCATCTACTCGAGAGTAGGCCAAAGGTATGGTGCAATCTTTTTGAGCGATGCCGCCATAACCTTTTTGGCCTACAGTCTACAGTCGAGAGTAGATGGCGTTAATTTCAATATTTAAGAAATTAACACATATCAGTGAAAGAATAAGGATCAAAGTCAAATGGCGTTCTAACGGTTTTAATCTTCTGTCGAAAGATGTCAGTAAATTTACGGTGGCACAGAATAAATAATAGCACTAGGTAATACAGAAGACTAACTCTCTAACAAAACGCGTCTGTTACGATCAGCACAGATATGGCCGCTAGGTGGCGACAGCGCCACGCGCGGCTTATGGCTTTCCCCAAAATTGGGGCGGAACGGATGCACTTTTAGCTACCTGTAGCAAAGCGACGAAATCGCGGAGTGAGCCACGCCTGACGGTGGCTACATAATTTACTTTGGCAATCCGCCTCTATACACTCTATTCTCTTTGGTAACATTAATGAAGATGTTTTTCCTGTATAGGTAGGTAGGTACCTACTTAGTTCTTATGCACAAATAATAATAATTTAAAATTATAGGCTACAGTTTTACCATGTGACTAATTTTTGAACACAAACAATAAAAAAATATTCATTTTTATGATCGATAACAATAAATGATAACACATATTATTATGTTTGGAGGAGTTGAAGTAAAATGTAGTTATTAAGTAGGTAGGTACATAGGTAGGTACCTAACAAACAATTAGGTACTTTAACCATCATGCTGCTGTTATTTTAAATATCCGGCCATAAAAAGCTTTACTCCTTCAAAGTAATAAAAAAACCTGCCAAGTGCGAGTCGGACTCGCGCCCGAATCCGTAACATTTAAGTACGCAAAAAACGGCAAATAAATCACGTTTATTGTATGGGAGCCCCACTTAAATATTTATTATCTCCTGTTTTTAGTATTTGTTTTGTTTGCATAGTTTTGTTTGTTTTCATTCAATTGTATGTTGTATATGTTTCATGCAGAAATTTAATATCCATAACTATAAGCAACATAAAAAAAACAATTCCAGGCCATGTCGGATTGCGTTCAGTGCTTCAGTGCAGGGTTCCGGGTGGACATGTGGTTCTATAGGCAATCATGGACATAGAGGAACGCAAAAAAAGGTTTAATTACTGGAATACAGCACCTATAGTAATTTAAAAATTATTAATTAAACTCTTTTTCACCACACCAGCTCGGAAAGGCTTACTTTGCACTTCAAAAACGGATAGCAAAGTGCAACTTTGCTATCCGTTGAGGCAAAGCAATCAAATGCAAATTTTGAGTTGTTTTCTTATGTTTTCTGGTAGAATTGACTTTTAAATGATGATTTTGGATGATAAATATTTAATAACATTCACTTGGATTTGATTTTGTTTGATATTTTACATTTAATATTTGCTTCGGGTTGGTGTGGTGAACAATTTTGTGTTTCGCTCGTGGGCAAATTTTGTTTAACTCTCGTGCTTTGAAACCCTCGCTTAACGCTCAAGATTCAATTTTTTAGCACGAGCGGTTTTTAAACAACAACTTTGCCCCCTTGTAAAACAAATAACTATTTTGCCTTCCTCTAAATTTGTCTAAGAGTGTATAAACACCACTACCACAGAATACATGATAAAAAATTAACAGTAATTCGTACCTACAGAATGCGCACTCATGAATTTCTCATAAAACTGATCTTTGACAACTAAAATCATAGCTAAGTAACATGATGCTTTATTCATATTTAATTTCACAAACGGGTCTACCGCGATATAATTTCATTGTTTTTGCCTCAAATTCCGTGTGTGGACTTTCCGTGACCACAGCTGGGGAAACTCAGCTGTAAAGTCGTAATTTAAGGTAAAAACAATGAAAGTATATCGCGGTAGACCCGTTTGTGTAATTAATTAAATATATGTACAAAAGTGTTATGCTTTATTGTACTTAGTAGTAGTAGTAGTACTTTATTGTACACAACACAGGTTCACAAAATAAATTACAGTAATGGAAGTACAAAGGCGAACTTATCCCTAAAAGGGATCTCTTCCAGCTAAACTAGCTCTAGGTCATTAGCCTGTGCCTTTAATGACTGGAGCAGTTGTAAATCCGGCTGCCCGATTCCAAACCATTGAGTTAAAAACTGTCACCGGTAAATAAAAGTTATTGGAATAATAGTAGTGTGACAGCTACATAAAATGAAAGGCAGACTGGACATTTCTTGAACAGACGTTGTTATTCAACAGACGTTAAAAGTCATCGAATGTCACCGATGCAAACAAGAAAAATTTCGTAATTATAACAGATTTTACGGCAAAAATGCCAAAATAAAAGTCCAGTATGCTCTACCTATTCAAATGAAAATTTATTTTACAAAAAAGTTCTGTTCTGAGCAAGGCCTGTTCACTTCCTAAGAAAGTTATGTCCCCAAATAATTGCGCATGTGTGCGCCTTAATCTTCTATGTGTGCGTTGGCCTCCGGGAAAAAGTTGCGAGTAATAAAAATAAAAACATTTTTCTACAGCAACATTGCTCCCAACTCTGATTTAAATTATCACGAATTTTATACAATATTAATCATAAAACGGGACTTAAAACGCTTAAAACTTAATTACATGCGATTAAGTTTTATAATGAATATTTGCTTCCAACTGTCTTTATCAATGTTCATAAAATATATGGAGGGTAGGTACGTCTACCCACCATAATAAAAAATATATTTGTCAATGACTCTGTCCAACTGCTGTGGTTAAAGTTCATAACGAAAATTTTATTATTTAACTCTTTAAATAATACATACAACGTGTACCGCTACGTACCACTTAAGACTGTAAGTCTGTACCTACATGGATTACAGCAATGCACATACAAAATGTGCTAAATGCGGAGCAACGGCTGTTGAAGCAGCCAGAGTGAAATTTACAACTTTAGTGGGTTCAGAAGGAACCGAGTCATAACGCATCTGGAAAGCGTATTAATTAACCGTGAAGAAATGTATGAATACAAGTTGGAAATCTGTGTAAAATGCCGTATGTAAAGTGTAGTGTATCTGTGTGTAAAGTGTAATAGGTAGGCATGCCTAATGTTATTTGTATAAAAGGTACTGAAAACTTTGTGAATGCGCTTTATTAATGTCTATTTTTTTATTAAGTTGCCAGTTTTCAGTGTATATTTTTATATGTAAAACATTTTTTAATAAATAATATATATAATGTTATAAACATAAACATGCCTTTTATTTAAATCAATTGATAATACCACAAACAAGGGGTAATATTTGCATCTTGCATATATTTCGTGATATGAAGATAACAAATATGTTTATCAACAGAATTACTACCTACCAATACCCGCCAGGCTAAACCGGTTGTCAACTTTAGTTCCATTGGTACACAAAGACGGCGCCACTAGTATAAACGTATAAACGGTTGGGGACATTTTTTTGTATGGAGTTACCGTTCTTCTCCTAGTGAGTATTATATTCTTTGGTTCTGAGTACCAAGGACGTTTTAGGATTTGCTAAATGTAAATCACCCGCCGTGGCCGTGGCTCCAACACTAAAGGCCCGTCCAGACGAGATGATCAAATTGACAAAAAATACGTACCCTACACAATTTCATAGTGGAATCGGCGAGGCGATATCCTTCAATTTAATTTTTGTGTCCACACCACCTGATTTAAAATTATCCCGTCTGGACTGGCCTTAATATTTAATACATTTACTAAGTTGCGTGCCCGCAACTAATGCGACGTGATTATTCGAACTGGTATAAAACGGCCCTTAAGGCATATACCTACATAATAAGTCTGCAAGAAGAAGCATAACCTATATGCTAGTTGGATTAGGTAGCTGGTAAACATTTCAATACTCGTAATGACTCCTGTGTACTTTGTGCTAGTCATATCTGTGCTGGCGAGCGTCGTCGCCCATCCTTATGTAAGTATAAATAATATTAGGTATTGTATAAATCAACCTAGCCCCACAATAGATAAGCTCAATAAGGCTTGTGTTATGGATACATTCTTCGCATGCGGGGCACGCCAGTAGATGTGCCATGGTTTGCATTGCTGTGTCGCAGGTATACACTGAGTCGAGAGGCTAAGGAGCAATCCCCATTTGGCCATGTTTTGCCTACAGCGACCAACTTGGGACCTGAGCCTGTTTAAGGACTTCCAAATTGGGCAAGGTTCTTTATGGCCAAGACGGTAGTTGCTCTAAAGCTTCCACGTACACGTGCGGTGGAGGGCACCGGGTCTGCCACAGCAAGCGGCGCACTTCGGGCGTCTCACCCTGCAGGGGGCTGGTGCTCCGCATGAAACTCCTGCACAAGGGGTGGCGCTGGTCGTTCTCCTGTTTGTGCTTTTCGACAGCGCAGGCTACCTCTATGATTTAGAGACGATATTTATGTTACCGTAAAAACCCGATTTTAGTAACTAGTTATGCTTTTTCCTCTTCCTTATAATGCCTAGGTAAAAAACTTAAAACGCATTTTCACTAGTTAAAACTGGTTTTTTTGAAACGCCTTGGTAAAAACTGGGATTTTTCAGTCAAAACTAGTTTTTGTAAATTTCACAGTCGTTAGGTGAAAACTAGTGATATTTTTAATAGGTACGAGAAAAAAGAGAAATTATCAAAAAACCCTATTATACTATTTATTTGGATTATCTCGGCAACCTCTTTGAGGATATTGAACTCAGATGAACACTATATAAAAAGATGGCGTGTAAGGCGTGTTACGAGTACACTTTTATATGAAGTCGTTTGATCGGTTCTTTTTTTGTTAAGGATTACCTGAGCGTTTCTTTTATTTTTTGCCATTTTTATTATTGTGACCTTTTTTACCACTTTTGTGTTATTTCTAGTCAGAATCGCGAACCCTTTTCATCCTTATAGGAGAAAAAAGTGTCCTAAAATTTCCATACATTTTTCATACTTTCCTTTTTGTTACCGCCATACAAAGTATATGGGGAAATGGTAACACAATAGGAAAAAAACTCTGGGACATTTTTTTATCCCATCAGGATCGAAAGAGGTCGTGATTCTGAGTAGAAATAAATAACACAAAAGTGGCAAAAAAGGACACAATATATAAAAATGGCAAAAAATAAAAGAAACCCTCAACTACAATATATCCTATAGTTTATTATGTTAATTACGGGATTTTCTCAGGTTATATCGTAAACACTATATCAAAGTTTATTTATCGTTATTTTTTTAGGAGGCGTCGAGCGCGATAAAACAGCAAAGTAGAGTAAAGCGTGAAAAAGATGGCGCTCCAGAGATACAAGACCCCACGGACCCGAAGTACCAGAAATTGGCCCAAGAATCGTTTGATAAGTACCGAGAGACTCACTCTGCCGGTCAGATAATTGTCAAGGATATCATAGTTACACAAGTCACTGACCAGTTGGTGGGTGGATATGTGTATCGTCTTTCATTCATCGTGTTCCCTATCTATGGTGATGTACTTAAGTGCTATTCTAAAATTTTTGTTAATTTAGAAAATCAGAAGAAATTTACTGTAAATTGTGATAATTAAATTCTCTTATTTTCTTAATTCTTGCACCATTTTTTATTACATCTCTGTGTAGCCCTATGGTTGACTGGTAGAGAATGCCTTTAGGCATTAAGTCCGCCATTTGTACATTTTATTTGTATTTTGTGGAATAAGGTTTACTCTAAAGTCATCATACCCAATTTAAATTGGATTAATTGAAGACGGGTGCGGTATTACGGTGATATTACCCCGTTACATTTTGGTAACTTTCTCTTGAATTATTAAATAGCCTACATTTGTTTTTAACAGGTAGGTATGTATAATATTTTCATAGAGAATAAAACTGTTTTAGTTAATGCTCGTATTATTTTGTATGTCTTTCCCATCACGGAACAATGGTGTGCGTGCGCGGAGCCGAAGCCAACACGTAGATTCCCTTTTGACACTTTAATGAAATATAAGGGGTACACCGAGCGGATGCTGCCCTTGCCCGTGTCATGGGACACACGCAGAGACAGCACCCGCCAGGGTGTAAGGACTATTTGCGAGTTTGGGTGAAAGCGATGGACTAAGTACGTATTATGATAACTAAACAAAACCGCAATTACCTATATCTCAATCATTATTTTTGCATAAATTGGTAAACCTAAGAGAATACTCTTATTAGACAAGAAGTTATGCACTGCATGGGCCTCGAATAACAAACGTCGCAGTATCCAATCAAATTAGATCCAAAAAAAGCGTTATGAGGAATTAATTCTCAGCAAGCTAGAAATCATTTTAATACCTTCATTAGGCCCTAAATTCGTATAATCCGAGTTTGCTTCATCCCAGGAGATGTGGATACATTTTGGGGGCCTTGGGAGATACATTTCACCTTGGATTTATAAAACCACTCGATGTAGAAGGGACCCACCATCAATAACAATGTCACTACCAGTGGCCTATTTTATAAAGCTACAAGTTAGAATTTACGAGCGGAAGTCTCGTTCTAACACATAGGGTTAGAAAGAGACTTTCGCTTGTAAATTGTAACTTGTAGCTTTATAAAATAGGTCACAGCAAGGTTCTTGTGGATCAGACACTGGTGAAAAAAAAATCGGATTAAAAAATATATTACGGACACGATTAAACAAATAAAAGTTCAACGTGGCGGCCATTTTTACAATCTTTGACTACGAACTCATATTAAGGTATCTTTCGGATCCTCAGATGTCAATTTTTATCATGATACTCTAATTACTCTATGATATACTATATATAAGAGGCAGGGACAAAAACACTGTAAATTATTTAAAAAAAAGTACTTTTTTTAACAGGCGGCTGTATCGATCAGTAAAGGCAAACCAGAAAGTTTAAGATATATTTACTTTATTTTTAGGAAATGTGAAGCTGCATTTGGGACTATAGCTGAAGTGATTGTTACAATTCTTTTGTGTGGGTATATTAGAATTACGAGTAGGTACTTACCCTCTTCAATATATCTGATGTATCTTTATAAAAAAGGGACTTATTTTATAGTGTAGAAATCTATGCTATATTGTGAATTAATTGAAACTATAATTTAAAAAAATCTGCATACCATATAAAATAAAAGAAAACCATGAAAATACCTAACTTAAACAACTCAAGTATTAATGTTTACATCACTAATACGAAACTGCCATACCTAGGTAGGTAGGTAAGTAGGGGATGTCCCCACCATTGGGCAGTCGGCATGACTCGGGCATCCCCTTGTCATCCAATCGCTATCGCTTCGACAACGAAACGCGTGGAAACGCTTTGTGTCTCTATCACTCTTCCATATTAGTGCGACAGTAACAGTTGCGTTTCGATCGTTACGGAGCGTAAGCGATTGGCATGTTGGCTACGCGGCCAGTTTTCCAATTGCCCAATGCTCCTCCCCTACCTATAGTTGAAATCTAGCGCATGTTCCGCGAGTACATTCGCATATTTGCTTTATATGGCGCGCTTCAATAGCGTAACTTTTGCAAGGCTCGCATAAAGCGCGCAATGCATGGCAAACATCTGTACCTATGTGCTCACAGCGCATTCGCAGGATAAACACAGGACGCACAATAAGTAGCTTAGGTACTGTGTAATCCGTGACTTCCATGTATCAGCGACAGATTAAATAGGTAGGTACCTACTATATTTATAGATCTCTGTCATACACTATTGTATATCAATTGTATGTACTTTGGTAACATTCATGAAGATGTTTTTCCTACTTAGTTCCTATGCAAAAATAACAACAATTTAAAATTTTAGCTATAGTTTTACCATGTGACTAATTTTTGAACACACACAATAAAAAATTATTCATTTTTATGATCGATAACAATAAATGATAACACATATTATGTGTGGAGGAGTTGAAGTTGTAAAATGTAGGTATAGTTGGTCAAACCAAATTTGTCAGTAAATAAGAACAAAAAAACTATACTCATCCTTTTCTTTTGTGTGCTAGTAGGTACAAGCGTAAGACCAAGATAGTATGATTCTCTCAGTCTATGTTTCAAATGAGACAGTCCTTTGACAAACTATAGGTACTTACCTACAAACAATTACTTTAACCATCATGCTGCTGTTATTTTAAATATCCGGCTATAAAAAGCTTTACTCCTTCAAAGTAATAAAAAAAACCGGCCAAGTGCGAGTCGGACTCGCGCACGAAGAGGTCCGCACCATTTACGCAATAAACAGCAGAAAAATCACGTTTATTGTATGGGTGCCCCACTTAAATATTAATTATATCCTGTTTTTAGTGCGTAGTATTTGTTTTGTTTGTTTTCATTCAATTGTATGTTGTATGTTTCATGCAGATATTTAATATCCATAACTATCAGCAACATAAAAAAAACAATTCCAGGCCATGTCGGATTGCGTTCAGTGCTTCAGTGCAGGGTTCCGTGTGGACATGTGGTTCTATATATACTCATCCACAAATTTAGAGGAACGCAAAAAAAATGGTTTAATTACCTACTGGAATACAGAACCTATAATAATTTCAAAATTAGTAATTAAACTTTTTTTTTGCTTCCTCTGTCTAAGACTGTTATACACTACCACACAGATAGGTACATGATAAAAATTTACAGTAATTCGTACCTACAGAATGCACACACTCATTAATTTCTCATAAAACTGATCTTTGACAACTAAAAGCACAGCTAAGTAGGTAGCATGATGATGTTAATATTTAATTTTACAAACGGGTCTACCGCGATATAATTTGATTGTTTTTGACTCAAATTCCGTGTGTGGACTTTCCGTGACCACAGCTGGTGAAACTCAGCTGAAACGTCGGAATTTAAGGTAAAAACAATGAAGTATATCGCGGTAGACCCGTTTGTGTAATTAAATATGTGTAAGTACAAAACGCGAGAGTTTCAAGTGTTATGATGCTTTATTATTCTAGCTCATTACAATGTGCAGAGCAGTTGTAAAATTTGTAAATCAGTCCCGATTCCAAACCATTGAGTTAACCCTTAAATTGGCAAGAGTAAAAATTTGTAAAAACAAGTAATATAGTAGCATACCTTTATTTAATACCGTCTGAGGGTCTACAGAAAAATGTTTTAAAAAATCCAGTATTATCGGTTTTTCAGAAAATCTATGTACATCACCATGCACGTTGCCAATTTTATAACAAGAAAAGTAACATTGTTCTATGTACACGCTGGTTACCGCTGCCAAGAAGCCAGTAAAATATTATATAAAAATTAACGTAAATTATTATGAAAAAACGTAATTTAGTGTGAAATTATTAAAAGCAATTTAGTTTTTTTGTTTCTCCGACAATGAAACAAAGGAGCATATTGCATTTGACGCAATAAAATTTCGTCTATCCCTCCTTACAGTATCTGTAGTGTACATTTTTCGGTCCACTCTCAGGAAAATGCCCCAAGTTGTTAAACCAAAGACTGTCTGTAACTCTGTAGGACGCTATTTCAGAGCCTTTTGTATTTTTTTTTCTTATGGCACAGTTTCTCAACTTTCATTTCATCGGTTACCAATCTTCGTCGCTTTACAATGTCCTTCGAATAGCTCAATCCGGAAGTTCTAAAAGTAACCTAAAGCTGTATCTAATTCTGTTTTTTTTTCAGGCTGGTACATTTCACGTGTTTATATGAAGCTCTTGTTACCCTAGTATGTAGTTAATGGCGATGAGTGTTCAAGTGTAGTGTAGGCAAAGCATCATAAATAACTGTAGATGGAGATTATAGAACTCTAATACGCTCGAAAGAGAATCAACGTGCTTTCGGAATTAAATCGTGCTTGATTATATTTATCGACCTCATCCTCGTCCGACAAGCTGTCTAGCAAATTTAATCGCTCCAAAGAAGAATTTAAAGAAGGTGGATCAGTGCTATCGTCAGAATAGTATTGTTTGAATGCACGTTGGTTCCTCATCGGAATCTGATTCATAATCAGAACATACATTTTTTACGTGAATTAAAACTAAAATCTTATGCGATCTAGATAGTGTTGAGTACTACAGACAAAGAAAGGAAACCATTCTGTTTAAAAATATTTTAAATAAACAAGGACAAGCAAAATCGTTAGATTCAAAACAAAAGTTAAGTTCAGATAGGTTGGCAACGTACACGGTGGTTACCGTAGTTGAATGTAACTACATCTTTACAAACTTGTCAACGGTAACCGTGGTGTACATTCCAATTTACCAGTGATTATCTTTATTATTATGCCTTATGCACACAAAATTACCAATTATTCATATACTTTACCATTTTCTTATAAAACACAAAACATAATAATCATAACTTGCATACAGAAAAGTTGTTAAAATTTAATAAAACTTATTAGAGGTACTGGCGAGCGTCGCCGCTTCGAACAGATTTTTTGATAGCGACGTTAATTTGAATTTTTTGCCATATCACATATTTAATTACTATTGATAACATAATTATTAAATAGTTTCTGTTAATAAAAGCTTAGGAAATTAGATATGTTTACGACAGGAATTTTTACTAACTAACGTACACTGTGATGCACAATGCCAATTTAAGGGTTAAGCACCACTATAACACAAAACTGTCACTCGACCGGTAAATAAAAGTTATTGGAATAATAGTAGTGTGATTGCTACATAATGAAAGGCAGACTGACTTTTCTTGAACAGACGTTGAAAATCATCGAATGTCACCGATGCAAACGAGACAAAGATTTCGTAATTATAAAAGATTTTACCGCAATAATGCCAAAATAACAGTCCAGTATGCTCTACCCATTCAATTCAAATCAAAGTCTATTTTTCAAATAAAGTTCTGTTCTTTTTGAGTACCAAGGACGTTTCAGGATTTCACCACTTCAGGAAATCACTGCCGGGGCCGTGGCTCCAACACTAAACGCCCGTCCAGACGAGATGATCAAATTGACAAAAAATACGTACCTACCCTACACAATTTCATAGTGGAATCGGCGAGGCGATGTCCTTCAATTTAATTTTTGTGTCCACACCACCTACAAAATACAATTTAATCTAATCAGATTAGGTGAAAAATGATCCCGTCTGGACTGGCCTTAATATTTAATACATTTACTAAGTTGCGTACCCGTAACTAATGCGACGTGATTATTCGAACTGGTATAAATCGGCCCATTAGGCCATATACCTACATAATAAGTGCAAGAAGAAGCATATAGGTTAGTTGGATTAGGTAGTTGGTAGACTTGGTAGACATTTCAATACTCGTAATGACTCCTGTGTACTTTGTGCTAGTTATATCTGTGCTGGCGAGCGTCGTCGCCCATCCTTATGTAAGTATATATAATATTAGGTATTGTATAAATCAACCTAGCTCCACAATAGATAAGCTCAATAAGGCTTGTGTTATGGATACATTTAGAGACGATATTTATGTTAAAGTAAAAACCCGATTTTAGTAACTATTTATCCTTTTTCCTCTTCCTTATAATGCCTAGGTAAAAAACTTAAAACGCATTTTCACTAGTTAAAACTGGTTTTTTTGAAACGCCTTGGTAATAACTAGTTTTAACTGGGATTTATCAGTCAAAACTAGTTTTTGTAAATTTCGCAGTCGTTAGGTGAAAACTAGTGATATTTTTAATAGGTACGAGAAAAAAGAAAAATAAAGAGAAATGAACAAATAACCCTAGCTATTATACTATGTATTTGTATTATCTCGGAAACCTAAGTATTTGAGGATGTAGAACTCAGGTGAACACTATAAAAAGATGGCGTGTAAGGCGTGTTAGACTTTTATATGAAGTCGTTTGATGGGTTCTTTTTTTTGTTAAGGATTACCTACAAAATATCCTATAGTTTATTATGTTAATTACGGGATTTTCTCAGGTTATATCGTAAACAGTATATCAAAGTTTATTTATCGTTATTTTTTTAGGAGGCGTCGAGTGCGATAAAACAGCAAAGTAGAGTGAAACGTCAAATACCTGGCGCTCCAGATATACAAGACCCCACGGACCCGAGGTACCAGGAATTGGCCCAAGAATCGTTTGATAAGTACCGAGAGACTCACTCTGCCGGTCAGATAATTGTCAAGGATATCATAGTTACAAAAGTCACCAAACAGTTGGTGGCTGGAGATATGTATCGTCTTTCATTCATCGTGTTCCCCATCTATGGTGATGCACTTAACTGCTATTCTGAAATTTTTGTTAACTTAGAAAATCAAAAGAAATTTACTGTAAATTGTGATAATTAAATTCTCTTACTTTTCTTCTTGCACCATTTTTTATTACATCTCTGTTTAGCCCTATGGTTGGCTGATAGAGAATGCCTTTAGGCATTAAGTCCGCCATTTGTACATTTTATTTGTATTTTGTGGAATAAAGTTAAAATAAATAATGTTAAACAGTAGAGTAGAATGTAACGACATACATTACCTGCCTGGCGATGGCGGTAGAGAGCCTTGGGTGATTCACTGTAGTGTTAGCGGTACGCGGTACCTACACCCAGAAATTCAGTAAAATGCTGCAAATGGTGTTAAAAGTTGGTTAATAGTATGAAAATCGGTACGATTGATCTTTAGGCCATTTGAACCATTTGACCCAAACCACCAAAAATCAAATAGGCTGCTATTTAACTGATCACCAGATTTAATAAAATTTAATACCAAAAAAATCTATTTTACCACCCTAAAATCATGAATGATCACCAAAATTATAACACCATTTTAATGTGAAATGATTACCAATTTTGTTACATTTTACTATCCTTTTAAAGGAAATGACACTAAAATAATCATTATTAACCCAAAAATAGTCAATGATTACCAAATTTCAATCCCCATTTAAATGTGAAATGATAACCAAATTTTTACATCTTGCTATCCTATTAAAGCAAATGGCTCCAAAATAATCATTGTAAACGCAAAAATAGTAAATGATCACAAAATTGTAACCACATTTTAATTAAAAATGTGCAATCATTTAATATATCGTTATCCTATTAAATTAATTAATCCACTTCGTCACCTTTTTCTAGTAGCATTTTATTTCTGTAACAGTCGCAGTTCTAACCTAACCTAACCCACTTTTCTAGTAGCATTTTGTTTCTGTAAGGGTCGCAGTTCAAACCTAACCTAACCCACTTTTCTAGTAGCATTTCTTTTCTGCAAGGGTCGCAGTTCAAACCTAACCTAACCCACTTTTCTAGTAGCATTTCGTTTCTGTATGGGTTGCAGTTCAAACCTAACCTAACCCACTTTTCTAGTAGCATTTCTTTTCTGTAAGGGTCGCAGTTCAAACCTAACCTAACCCACTTTTCTAGTAGCGTTTCGTATCTGTATGGGTAACAGTTGAAACTTAACCTAACCTACTTTTCTAGTACCATTTCGTTTCTGTAAGGGTCGCAGTGCTAACCTAACCTAACCCACTTAACTGATAGCAGTTTAACTTACTTTTCTAGTAGCATAACGAAATGCTACTAGAAAAGTAGATTAGGTTAGGTAGGTATGCGGTGCGGGCTACGGGGGGTTGAGCGGGAGGGGCTAGTAATTTTGGCATCAGTTTACTTTATTTGGTAATATGTATAAATTTTTTGGTAATCATAGTGGTTTATTTAGGTGAAAATATCGCATTAATTTGGTCTTCAAGATTTGGTGATCATTAATGATTTTTGGTGATCATTCAATGTATTTGGTATTTGAATACAATTTGAAGTGCAGTCGTAATTAATGTGGTGGTACTTTTGTATTTTTAGGCCTTATTTTTTTGGTGTTCAGTAATTTTTTTTGGTAAGCATGATTTTTTTATTTAGGGTACCAAAGTATTTTTTGGTGGTCATTATATTTGTAGCCAATCAAATATAAAAGGAATGGAGTTATGACGTATTTTTAGGGTTCCGGACCTCAAAAGGAAAAAACGGAACCCTTATTTATAGGATCACTCGTGCGTCTGTCTGTCTGTCCGACCCATCCCCCACTTTATCTCTGTAACTACTGGGTCTAAAATTTTGAAAAAAATACACAAAATAGTAATAATAATAACTCCACGGCCGATTCGGCCACGACGACTGCTATCAACTCCGTTGCTGTCTCTGGTGTGCTCGCAAGTGGCTGACGTAGCCTATCTTATTACTTAAAGTTCGCGAACATTGCGGGCATGTGAGCACACCATTTGTGTAATTATAATGTATTGCCGCTGGTGGTCTGGCTTTTACTTCGTCGCGCTTGGCATCCAGCTCTAAGCGCCGTCGCGATTCAAATTCGGTTACGTTGGCATTTATTGCTGCCCGCCATTCCGTTCGTATGGCTGCCTGCTGCTCCCATCGCGAGGGCTCTATACGACACTTTTTCATGTGCCGCTTAAGCACATCTTTATACCCGAGGAATTGGCCGCCCTGTTTCCGCTTGCCCTCCTCAAGCTCGGAATAAAAGATGCGCTTAGCCACACGCTGGTCGTTCATCCGTGAAACGTGACCGCACCACCGAAGCTGACGTCGCATGAGGTATACCTCGATTCCACCCACATTTGCTCTACGCAGCGCCGAAAATCATATTAGATGTTGTTAGTTTCTTTGTTTTCTTGCTACATCGACCGCGAATTGAAAGATGCGGAGGCAGCCACGGTTACTACCATCCTAGCGTTTTGGGGTGAGCATTTTTTAGGGCACCTTTTCTAGCCCCCTCCCTGGCTGAGCAGGGAAAGTAGTGCCTCCCTAAATAGGGCTGCTTTGCCGCTCCAGGTGCTGCCGAGACCGTTCTGTCCCCCCAGTGCAGAACGAAAACGACCACGGTGTATTACAACACCCCTGGAGCCGCCTGTGTGCAGGCCTCAGACAAAGTCCAGTCTGCATCGGACTGTACCTCTCTACTTCAGCCCATCGCCACAGGACTTTTAACACTATTCGGAGTCCAAATTCGGAAGCAGTCAGGTGCGCAGGATATATTCCAGTGCACAAACGCACGCGCAAACGCAGGTGCACTTACTCGTCCTCCCCCATCATGACCCAGTGGAACGGAGAACCGATACGACCGGAGATGAGATCAGATGATTTGTCTGGCCGATGATACCTATATGCCCTCTATCATCGCCCTAGGCCATCCACATTGCCTTAATTGTTATCCCGCCGGGTCCGCCAAACTCGAATGCATATCTGCGTTGAGTTGCCTTCCCCGCCGGGATAAACTTTATGCATTAGAAGCGGGAGGGTTCCACTGCATAACCTACCAAAGGCAGGGTCCCCTCACTAGTTTAGCCCGCGAACCGACGCGGTTTACCGGGGTGTGGCCGATGCAGGCATAACGATAAAAGATAAAGATAAAAAATAGTTTATTCAAGTAGGCATATTACAATGCGCTTATGAACGTCAAATAAACCTTTACCGGCTGCAACCGTACACCTCTGCCCCGAGAAGATTTAAATCCCCCCTCAATTGGAGGAGGGTATCCCAATATGGGACCGGCAACAAACTCGGCGGGACACATCTTTTCAAAACATTATTACATCTTATAATTAACATGCATTACGAGTAATTAAGAAAAATACAATTTAAATTACTATAGAATTCATGCAATTATACTCAGTGAGTACATAACTTTATACAAATACGTAGCTCTTTCAGAAAACATATCAAATTCTTACAAAAGGAAAAGAAAATAAAACCAATAAAAGAAATGAGAATACATATTATATGAATCTGGCTGATTGTTATGAGATGCTTTCATACAATTTGATGTGCTTTCTTACCTGAGCTGAGTCACCTTTAACTCTACACATAATACAATGCTTTTAATTGCTACTTGTCGTTATATAGTACTTTACCTATAGATGACAAGAATTACAAAATAGTACTTTACCTATTATATATGACAAGAAATCCTTTTAGAAATGTGCAGTCAAGCGTGAGTCGGACTTATGTACGGAACCCTTGGAACGCGAGTCCGACTCGCACTTGACCGGTTTTTTTTGTATGTCTACTCACCTTGCAACGAATCGCATGGGATTTTTTTTTTATTTTTTTTAATAAATATTATAGGACATTCTTACACAGATTGACCATTTGACCAAGTCCCCCAGTAAGCTCAAGAAGGCTTGTGTTGAGGGTACTCAGACAACGATATGTATAATATATAAATACTTAAATACATAGAAAACAACCATGACTCAGGAACAAGTATCTGTGTCATCACACAAATAAATGCCCTTACTGGGATTCGAACCCAGGACCATCGGCTTCACAGGCAGGGTCACTACCCACTAGGCCAGACCGGTCGTCAGATTTTGATAGGTAAGTAACGCTTTTTATCAGTCAATAGGGTTGCCAACTGTCAAAGGGTTGCATAGATGGCGCCAGATGAAAGCTGTCATCCAGGCCATACATTTCCAAAAATAAAACAAGAATTTGTCACAATTCTGGGAATACCTAAACTTGCTCAGAATCATCAATACAGTGCATCATACCCAATTAAAGATGGATTTTAATTGAAGACGGGTGCGGTATTATGGTGATATTACCGTTTTAGTAACTTTCTCTTGACTTATGAAATAGCCTACATTTGTTTTTAACAGGTACCTAGGTAGGTGGGTTTTTTTTGTCAGAGGTGGAGGTAATCCTCATTGGATACTGCCAGCCCGGTTTTGGCAGCATGTCCGACTCAGCTGGGATTGCTCCAGCTGCCTACGGACTAAAACCCTCCACCCTGTCCAGTGTTATGTTTCCGAAAACGCGGCGCTATCGGTATACACGTTGTTTTCGGGTGTGTTACTGTGTGATCCGGGATATAGTGTTTGTATAGTGTGAATGTAAAGTGTGAAGTGTGTGTACAGTGTACCTACATGAAAAGTTACAGGTGAGTTATAATGTCATTTGAGTTTATGTACCGTTAAAAGATTTTAAATTGTAAATTTGTCCTAAAAATATTTACGAAATCCTCCTCAGTTACCTTACCGACAAATCTATTGTTCTAGCGTTTGCAGACTGCATTGCAGGAAAAGCCACGTCCAGAGGCTGCATTCAAGGATCTGTCGTCGGTCCTGTCCTCTGGAACCTTATTTATTTATTTATTTATTTATTTAGAAATGTAATTCAGGCAACAAGGCCCATATTACAAATACCTTACACCTTACCTACCTTTTACCTTATTCTTGATGAGTTAGGTGGGTAAGTAAGTAAGTAAACACTTTATTGTACGAAAGAGAGGGAAAAAGGTACATCAGATATAACATAAAATGTAGGTAGGTAGGTATAGTATTTTCACAAAGAATAAAATTGTTTTAGTATAATGTTCGTATAATTATTATTAAACAAAACCGTGTTGATTTTTATATCCCAAACATTATTTTGGTATAAATTGGAAAACCTAAGAAAATACTCTTACTAGACGAGAGCTTATGCCTGCATGGGGTTCAAATTACAAACGTCGCAGTGTAAATAGGCCAATCAAAAAAATCCAAAGATCGAAAAGAAGCGTTATGAGGAATTAATTACCAGCAAGCTGGAAATCATTTTAATACCTTCATTAGATCCTAAATTCGTATAATCCGAGTTTGCTCCATCCCAGGAGGTTCGGTAAATTTTGGGGGCCTTAGGAGATATATTTTACCTTGACTGGACTGGACAGACTGGACTGATAAAACCACTCGATGTAGAAGGGACCCACCATCAATTACAATGTCACTACCAGCAAGGTTGTTGTGGATCAGACACTGGTGAAAAAAAAAATCGTATTACAAAAAAAAATCGTACACGATTATACAAAAAAAAAAAGAAATTCAAAGTGGCGGCCATTTATTACAATCTTTGACTACGAACTCATAAGGTATCTTTCGGATTCGCAGATGTCATCATTTTTATCATGATTAGAGCAAATTTTCCGTCGGACGTACCGTTTTTGAACTACAAGCAAAAAACTGAAAAAGAGCAAAATTTTTTCCACAACTCCTGGAATGGAGAAAACTTGGATTACGCTAATTTAGGACCAACTGAAGGTATTAAGACGATTTCCAGCTTGCTGGGAATTAATTCCTGGAAAAAATCTAATTTGATTGGCCTAAAATTCAAAAGTGTAACAAATTAACTTTAGCTGCCATTGCAAATCACTTAATTGGAAAATGATATTGATTAACCGGATTCCTATATTAAGTATTATTTTTCCTATAAGTAGGTATTTTCAATCAACTGCTGCAACCGATCTGGGCATCAAAATATGCGTGTATATATTTATATATTATTCCTGCTAGTATCAGTGGTAAGTAAATAAGTTTTGTTTTAAAACAGTTGAATTAAAGAGTGTTTAAGAATATACCTATTAAGCCTAGAATAAATTTAAAAGTGGAAAAATTACTGTCTTGGACTTGGAACTCCGGTGGCCGTTTAAGAAGCGTAACCACAGAATAACTAATAGTACTACCGTACAGAAAATTCACTCCTCCACAAAAGTCAGATTTAGGTATAAAATTATACCTATACTCGCCGCCTGCAACAAAATTGAAACTTATAACCGCGCACGAACGTTGAATCTTCTTTGCGCGAGCGCCACGTGACACGACTATCGTGCGGTCGAGCGGCAGCCCACTGCCATATACACCTGCCGGCCCGGGCGGGGCGGCGCGCTGGCAAAATGTACCTAAACTGCGTAGTGACACCGCCCTGGTGTAACACTCTTACGGTTAATGTCGCTAGGGTAGGGTAGGATCGTTCGCAGACGTTTCTGCTTGTAAAAAAATAAAATATACCTATTAATAATATAATCAATCATAGTAAGAGATTAGGTAAATACATTGTCGGAGACTTTCTCCTGAGAAGTAGGGTGACTGCTATAGTTATTGGCCTCTATATAGTTAGTGGCCACTCTTCGCAATAAAGGGGCCCACTGATTAACAGTCCGCCGGACGGTATCGGCCTGTCAGTTAGAACATGGTTAGAACAAAATTTTGACGGTTCCGAACAACTGTTAATCAGCGGGCACCTTAAGGCTTCAATTGGCTTGTTTCTTTCTGATTTGTTAGTAGTGGCCAATAACCAATAACTATAGCCACTCTATATCTATGTATAATATTTACCTGACGTTTTTTGTAGGAAGATAGCAAAATTGTGTTTAGATATAAACATGTGCCAATTACATTTTCACTTCGACGAGTTTTAAAAGCGTGGTCGTGGTATACTTAGGTGGTGTTAATGGGACCCAATTCTATGGCGCAAACCAACGGCCCAATTAGATATGTCAGTGTCAAAAGTGACGTTTTGTTTGACACTGACATATCGTATCTAGTCGTAATATTTAATATTTGACGTATCTTAAAGTTCGAATCGGGCCGCAACGTTGTGACTCAAATTGAAGTATCAGATTAGCCATATTACTTGATTAGTTATTAGACATGATTAGACGGTAAACGATAGGTACCTATGCCAGACGTGGCTCACTCCGCGATTTCGTCGCTTTGCTACAGGTACCTAGCTAAAAGTACATCCGTTCCACACCAATTTTGGTGGTTAGTCATAAGCCGCGCGTGGCGCTGTCGCCACCTAGCGGCCATATATGTCCTGATCGTAACAGACGCGTTTTGTTAGAGAGTGAGTCTTCTGTACCTAGTACTATTATTTATTCTGTGCCTATACTTAATAAAAGTAAGGTAGGGTAGTAAAGTAAAGTACTTTATTCATCCCGAGGACGCTTATCACTAGTAGTAGTACTCAGACAAATACATAGAACTGGTAAGTCTAAATTACATTAGGTAAAATTCTTCATTCCATCCAGACATACAGTCCACACGATTACGATTATAGAAAATATTTCCTCTAAATTAAGGCACATCACAAATGAACTAAACTTTTTCAGAAATTAAGAATCTGTATTCTGCATGGTCACTGAAGAAATTCAGATAGGTATTCAGTTACCATAGAGATTATTTCATACAAAAAGACAGGAATTTGTAAAGCTGAAATAAATATATGTTTTGCAGATCTCCTATGGATATGGAATAGGAGAGCAAGAGGAGCAAGATCAAAATGATCCAAAATTTCAAAAATTGGCCGAAGAATTAGTACGTTACCACTTGAATGTAACGAAACAGGACACGAAAAAAGTAACAGTGTCTAAGGTTACTACACAAAGAGTGGCAGGACTCCTCACTAGAATAAAATTCCGTGTTTTACTCGTCAACGGTAAATCGTCTATGTGTGATGCTGAAGTATGGGACCAACCTTGGAAAGATTTGAGAACTGTAACTTATAAATGTGACGCGCTGTTTTCCAATAAACCACTAAGCTCAAGAGTCTATTCTCAACTCGCAGGAACACGGGACCCTAAAAACCCTAAATACCTACGTTTAGCAAATCGGGCTCTTGATGTATTCATTAATACTCGAGACAGTAAACTTTTTAACAGAGAAGATATAAAATCAGTATCTGTAACAAGTGTGAAAGTAAAGATAGATTCACAAATAACAAATGCCCTTGTTTTCGTTGTTACCACTCTCAATAATGGTCAATTTGAATGTGAGGGTGTAGTTTTGGAATCACCATGGAAAACATTCGATATGCCTGAAGTTACTGATGTAAATTGTGATATTAGCAAAGGAGGTGCAACAAATGGTGTCCTTATGGGGCAGTCAGGTAAAAATCAACAGTCTGGCGGCCAAGAGCGTCAAAACCCGAAAGACTCTAAATATAAACGGTTGGCGGAAGAATCTTTTAAAAGGTACCTTCAATCGCACACCAATGTTAAAATAACTGTTAAAAAACTAACGGTCGACACAGTAACCACCCAAGTGGTAGCTGGAACCATGATACGCATTGATTTCCATGTTGATCCTACCAAAGGGCCAACAGTTCCTTGTAAATCTGAAATTTGGGAAAAAGTTGATGATAAATTAGATTTTAACGTGATATGTCATTTGGACGATAAAAAAATAGGAGGTCAAAACGAGCAAAACCCTGAAGACCCCAAGTATAAACAACTTGCAGAAGAATCTTTTCAGAAATATCGGAAAACTCATATTGGCCCCCTATTTGTTGTTAAAGAGATTAAAGTGACCAGAGTAACCACACAGGTAGTTGCAGGTGTAGCCACAAAACTCGATTTCAGTGTAATTACTGACTCGAGCTACATGTACCATTGCCATTCTGAGGTTTTGGAACAAACATGGCGTAAAGTTAAAGATATTAAAGTTATATGTGACCCGCTAAACAAGTTATCTGCTTCTGCAAACCGTCCGAAAGTTAATGATGATGTTGATGAACGTGTAGGCGGCCAAACCAACGAAGATCCCAAAGATCCTAAGTACAAGAAATTAGCAGAGGAATCTTTTAAGAGGTACTTGCAGTCGCACACCAATATTAAAATAAATATTAAAACAGTAACGGTCGACACAGTAACCACCCAAGTGGTAGCTGGAACCATGATACGCATTGATTTCCATGTTGATCCTACCAAAGGGCCAACAGTTCCTTGTAAATCTGAAATTTGGGAAAAAGTTGATGATAAATTAGATTTTAACGTGATATGTCATTTGGACGATAAAAAAATAGGAGGTCAAAACGAGCAAAACCCTGAAGACCCCAAGTATAAACAACTCGCAGAAGAATCTTTTCAGAAATATCGGAAAACTCATATTGGCCCCCTATTTGTTGTTAAAGAGATTAAAGTGACCAGAGTAACCACACAGGTAGTTGCAGGTGTAGCCACAAAACTCGATTTCAGTGTAATTACTGACTCGAGCTACATGTACCATTGCCATTCTGAGGTTTTGGAACAAACATGGCGTAAAGTTAAAGATATTAAAGTTATATGTGACCCGCTAAACAAGTTATCTGCTTCTGCAAACCGTCCGAAAGTTAATGATGATGTTGATGAACGTGTAGGCGGCCAAACCAACGAAGATCCCAAAGATCCTAAGTACAAGAAATTAGCAGAGGAATCTTTTAAGAGGTACTTGCAGTCGCACACCAATATTAAAATAAATATTAAAACAGTAACGGTTGACAGAGTAACCACCCAAGTGGTAGCTGGAACCATGATACGCATTTATTTCCATGTTGATCCTATCACAGGGTCGACGATTCCTTGTAAATCTGAAATTTGGGAAAAAGTTGATAATAAATTAGATTTTAACGTGATGTGTCAGATGAATGATGTAAAAGTAGGAGGTCAGAATGAGCAAGACCCCGAAGACCCGAAGTATAAACAACTAGCA
This sequence comes from Cydia splendana, assembly GCF_910591565.1. Taxonomy (NCBI): domain Eukaryota; kingdom Metazoa; phylum Arthropoda; class Insecta; order Lepidoptera; family Tortricidae; genus Cydia; species Cydia splendana. The sequence continues at coordinate 12,971,614 of NC_085977.1, read as the reverse complement.
AAAGAATCTTTTCAGAAATATCGGAAGACTCATCTTGGCCCCCTATTTGTTGTTAAAGAGATTAAAGTGACCAGAGTAACCACACAGGTAGTTGCAGGTGTAAGAACTAAACTCGATTTCAATGTAATTACTGACTCGAGCTACAGATACCATTGCCATTCTGAGGTTTTGGAACAGCCATGGCGTCAAATTAAAGATATTAAAGTTATATGTGACCCGCTAAACAAGTTATCTGCTTCTGCAAACCGTCCGAAGGTTAATGGTGATGTTGATGACCATTTGGTCGGTGGCGAAAAAACCCAAGATCCCAAAAATCCTAAGTATTAAAAATTTGCCGAACAATCTTTCGAAAAGTATCGACGTGATCATATTGGTCTTCTTTTTACAGTTAAAGAGCTTAAACTTATTAAAGTAACCACTCAAGTAGTTTCAGGAGTAATAACTCGACTTGATTTCAAAGCGATTTCTACCAAAGGCAATGTATTACAATGCCATTCTGAGATTTTATATCAACCATGGTTACAAAATAAAGATATTAAAGTGAATTGTTTCTCACCTTCTAAACTAACGCTATCTAAATCTGCCAGCAAGCTAAAAGGGGGTTTTAACATAATAGATGAAGCAATTACCGATTACTTTGAAAATTTTGATACTAAGCGATGGAGAGTTGAGAATAGCGTGATGAGGAGTTCTAACAAAACACGGACACGTTATGGTAAAGAAGATATTAGTTATTTTAAAGTGGACGTATTCGCATCCAACAGCTACGGTGATTACAGTTATTATAATTGCAGTGCGGTCTTTGCTACAAATAAACGGAATGAAGAGATCCTAATTGGCGTAAATTGTAATAAAGATACTTCTCTGATGGGTAGAACTGATTGGATGGATCCTTCTGATAAAATGTATTTAACTTTAGCCGAAAAAGCGATAAAACAATACATTAGAACTACAAATAACAAGGTTGGTCTGAGAGGAAAGTATGACGTCGTAGTTACTTTCGCTGCCAGTAGTTTAGCCGCAGGAACGTGGTATGCCATTAATTACGTGGTTCGACCGCTAAAGGTGGATGTAAATGGATTGAAGTGCTATACACGTGTTTGGGAAGACTTGAAAGGAAAACAAACAATCACTGAAGTAAATTGTGAATATAATAATACAAATCAAAAACGGTTCAAACGGCATTGAAATTATAGTCACTGAGGAGTTTATCAACGATTTGATAATGTTTCTCTCCCCTGTAACACAAGAGATATCATTTACTATAGTTTCCTATTTCGGAATATCTGTAAAAGTATAATACCTACATAGGTATTTTAAACGTAACCATAATTCTTCACATAAATAAAACATGTTTCCATTTAACTTGATTTTATTATAATTTTACCAGTTTCACGGATTGAATAATCTGTTGTCTCACAACTGTTTAAATTCGATTAATTTTACGGATATCCATAGGTACTAATCCATACCATCCATAATAGTATTATAAATGCGAAAGTGTGTCTGTCTGCCTCTTATCTCTACACGCTTAAACCGCTGGACCAATTTAGTTACAATGACAATGTGGTATAGAGATAGTTTGAATCCATGGGGAAGGTCTAGGATAGATTTAATCTCAAAAATAATCCCATTACGGTAGGCGTCCACAGGGCCCCATGGCACGCATCGGACGCATCGCACGCGACGGATTTTATAGTATTCTTTGTATGGAAAGTCACACAAGTGCGTCCACTAATCCGGCACGATGCCGATCATATCGAATACGACGAAAATAATAAATAAATAATAAATATTAGGGGACATCTTACACAGATCAACCTAGCCCCAAACTAAGCAAAGCTTGTACCAGCTTGTACCAAAGACATATGTAACTCCGTATAAGATGAATAAAGTCTAAGAAAAAACGTGCCTCGGAAATCAAGAAAGTCATTCTCGGATAGATGGCGCACACACCTTTGGCCTATGGTCGGCTAGATGGCGTTGACGACACCGTTTTATATTTAACAATTTTAACACATAGGTATCAGTGAATGAACATGGAACAACAACAAAATCATTTATCCACATATATAATTTTTTTCGAAAGTTTTATACGTTTTCATTTTGAGTTTTAGTCGTGTGTCGATAGATGGCAGTAAATTTACTGTGACTACAAAATTTACTGTGACAGGACCCCTCTTTTTTTGATTGTACTATGGGTGCTAAGCGACGATATACATACTTATATAGATAAATACATACCTACTTATATACATAGAAAACACCCACTCAGGAACAAATATCATTTGTTCATCACACAAATAAATGCCCTTACTGGGATTCGAACCCAGGACCATCGGCTTCGCAGGCAGGGTCACTATCCACTTGGCCAGACCGGTCGTCACTTAAATATTACTAAGTAGGTATAAAGTTGTAGTTATTTCTTGAGGTAACTTTCAATGAACAATTGAGCTAAGTAAGTATATAAATGGGTCGGCATCGGGAGTAAAAAATCCTCAAAAAATCAGAATGGAAATATAATTCCATAATGGAAATATAATTTCCATTCTGATTTTTTCAGAATGGAAATTGGACAAATCTATATTGAAACACATTTTTATTGCTAATAATCATAAAAAATAACAAAAAAAACTTTGGAAGTGAAACTCCCTAGGGTCAAAATGTATTACTTTCAACCCGCTTCATGCGTAAATGTTTAGACGAGTAAGTACCCTAGCTACTTGTAACGTTTTCGCCTTCGTGGTGTAGTCTAGGTAAAGAGTCTGTCTAAGGGACTTTACAAACATCACCGATATCGCATGTTATTTTTGATAGGTATACTTTGTGGAATTTAATCGATCGGCAATGTATCTATCGGAAATCGCATGCAATTGACGTCTGCAGGCGTATTATGGATCGCTTTAAGGTAACATTCAAATATCTGAACACTCTATTGCCAAGGGGTTAGTTCGTGTTCAGATATTTTTGAGCACCAGCTCCAATATAATATCTGATGGACCCTGTACAGTCACCTGCAATAATATGTTACACGACTAAGGCCACAAAAATATCTGACTCGATCGTATTTGTAGAGTCATAAGAGCGTGTCACATATTTTTGCGGCATTCGAAGAGTAAGTAACATATTATTGCAGGTGACTGTACAGTTAATGAATTTAATTTCTTATCCACTTTGCACTTTGTCACAGTGACAATAGTATGAGGTTGTTAGCGACTCATATTGATTTTCACTGTGACAAGGTTCGAAATGGGCCGGAAATTAAATTCTTTGAACAGTCATAGACATCTGTTACACGGTATTTCTGGCGTCAGTTCAGTCCATCAGTCCGCGTGTTACACGATAATTCTCCCGTCAGTCTGACCAGACTGATGGACTGAACTGACGCCAGAATTAGCGTGTAACCGATGTCATAGATACAGATCTATATCAATAGGTACCTCTACGTATTTATAATACTAGCATACGTCGGACTCCAGCGGGCATTTTCGTGGCATGTCAGAATGATAGGTAAGGTTCGCAAATCAATCAATTCACTTTCGAGTATTTGTACTTAGTATTTGATACCTAGTATTTATAATGTGAAATTCCAAATATCATAGCAACTAACTGCGTTATTTATAAACGTACTTGGACTACACATAAGTCATAATGACGCATGTCAGCTATTTATTTGTTTTTTAAGTGGCCACTTCAGTGGGCTATCCAGTCATCACTTCAATGAGTATTTACACATTAAAGATGAATAAATGATAACGGGTAACTAATTTAACTATGTTACAAATACTAGGTACATTATAATACTCGTAAGTTAAGATTTTTTTGTAAACCAGGTTACTGGCGTTCGTACAGAATGCCGTAGACACCATGGACGAAGTCAGCATCAGGCAGATCTGCAAATCAAGTTTTAGTGAAGACGATATTTGCAGTGGCAAGGCGCTGCTTTTCCAGTCGCTCGGGAAAACCGACCAGATGCCATCCCGTCGGAGGGATGGGGGTGTGAAGAGTCTCCAGGACATCATTAAACTGTTCAAGGAGACCGATCCAGACGACGTGCCTGCCTTCGTTGCGAAGCGGCTGGACCGGTTACCGCCGGTTACCTTCGACCACGTCGACGTCACCAGGCTGCTGAAGGACATAACATTCCTGAAGACAAGTTTGGCAGAGGTGCAGTCTAAGTTAGAGGTGGCCAATAACACCATTTGTGAACTTCGTACTGAGGTAGTGACACTCCGTGCCACTGTTTCGGTATGTAGGTCACACGAGGCCACTGACTTGGGCTCGTGTAGTGATGCGCGTGCAATTGTGTGCAATGCTGGGTCAGCAACGAGCGATATGACGCCAGTCCCCGCCGCCGGCCCGCCCCCCGCACCCCGCACGCCGCGTCTCGTCGTACCGTCATCTGCTCCAGTTGGTGTATCAGTGACTCCTGGTCTCGATTACGCTGCTGCTGCAAAACAAAGAAAGGCACCTCCGAAGGTGCCCGAATCTGCTTCTCGAGATGAGAAGCTACCCCGCGCCGAAAAAGGTTTCCCGCAGGCGTCGAAGGAGAGGCGGCCGCGCAAGGCGCCCCGCAAGAGCCAGTGTGGCACAGCGGAGCCAGATATTGCATCTGGACTGAGGGCTGCCACGCCGAATACGGCGCTATACGTATCGCGCCTGCATGTTTCCGCCACGGCAGACGATGTGGTGGAATATCTTCGCAAGAAGACCCGTTACGAGTTGAAAGTGTTCAAGCTACGATCGCGACATTACGTGCACTTCAGCTCGTTTGTGGTGCGCGTGCCGCGGCTGCTGCTGGAAGCCATCGCGAGCACGGACTTCTGGCCGAAGGGTGTGATATTTCGGCGGTTCCGTGGGAATCTGCCGAATCCTACACCAGAGCAAGTGACGCCGCAACAGAAAACTGCGTCACGAAAATGATTTTTTAGTATTTAAGTTTTTTATTATTGTATATATATGTTAGTTTGTAAGGTATGTATCTATGGGCCTTAGTAGCCTGAAAATAAATGCTTTGATTGATTGATTGATTGATATTTGTGAGCACCTTGGCCGCTCCGATATATCTGATGGCGACTGTACACGTACTTCTCATAATCAATCAGCTGGTCGAAGCCGTGGTACCACCCTTAATTAAAAAGTGTAGAAAATTGACGTTAGTGAGCGGTGAAAATTACTTAATTGGAAAATAATTTTCATTAACAGAAATCCATTGGTATAAAGAATTATGTTCTGTTGTACATAACCATTAACTACGATTGTGCGCGCCGAATTAGTATGCGTTTTAATATACTATTATTATTCCTGCTAACATCAGGCTGGGTAAGTATTTTAGTAATTTAGTATGCTTTTTAACTTTTATCTTCAAGTGAGAAATAAAAAAAAAACCAAGTCAAGTTTGTGTCGGGCCACGCATGGAGGGTTTTCTGTAAGGCACCTTTACGGCACTAACGTTCTTTTAATAAACGAGAAGATTTTTTGGAAAGTCTCCTTAATAACTATGACTAATAAAACTCATTTAACCTCGTAAGGCCCAATGTGCATTGCAATGTACACGTTGTTTCAATCTAATTTAAACCTAACAAAAACGAAATAAAGTAGCATTTCTTTTGGTTCATTTTTTTCTAAAACAAACGAAAGTCACCCTAATGTACTTATTATACAACAAGGCTCAAATTAAAAATCGGTCAAGTGCGAGTCGGACTCGCGTTCCAAGGGTTCCGTACATAAGTCCGACTCATGATTGACTGCACACTTCTAATAGGTTTTCTTGTCATCTATAGGTAAAGTACTATTTTGTGTAATTTTTTCAAAATTTTAGGCCCAGTAGTTTCAGAGATAAAGAGGGGGGAATGGTCGGACAGACAGACAGACGCACGAGTGATCCTATAAGGGTTCCGTTTTCTCCTTTTGAGGTACGGAACCCTAAAAAAGGGACACTTTCTATGGTGGGCCTTACGAAGTTAATGTATTTTTAATACACCCGGTAAAAATTTAGAGGGGATGGGTGTAACGCTTTCATCGTAACGGGTGTTGCGCAAATATTCCACCATTTCATCAGCCGCCATCAGTATTCGGCATGTTAACCATATTAGTTCGATCATTGATATCACTTTTTAGGGTTCCGTACCCAAAGGGTAAAACGGGACCCTATTACTAAGACTCCGCTGTCCGTCCGTCCGTCAGTCCGTCCGTCCGTCCGTCCGTCTGTCACCAGGCTGTATCTCACAAACCGTGATAGCTAGACAGTTGAAATTTTCACAGATGATGTATTTCTGTTGCCGCTATAAGAACAAATAAGTACAGAAATCTCGGTGGGCGAGTTTGACTCGCACTTGTTTTTTCGGTTTTTTTATTCGCTTTCTTCTACATCCTCTCTCTGAGGCTCTTCTGTAGTACAGTCAGCAGCTGAAGTTGCTAAGCGCGAGGTGTTCAAAATTACCTTGACACGATCTTATTCTCTTGACAATAAAGTCGCGTCAAGATCATTTTGAACACCTGGCCCGCTTAGCAACTTCTGCGGCTGACTGTACCTACTTGTAGCCTATTTTAGATTCCATCCACTATCAATTGGGCCTACTTTTTGGCGAGTGCTGTCGCGGCGTGCGTCCTAAAATAAGTGTTGGGGCAGTATTCGCTCAGCGTACCTACCCCTTTCATTTCATTAAATAGTCGAAGGGTTTACGCGTTCGCTTTGGCTTCGCCCATACAAAATGACAGTTTTTTTTAAATCTCTAAATTATTTTCGGGTATACCGTTTACGCAATTTCAATATGAAGTCTGACTTTAGCTGGATAACGATTTTTCAGATCTGCTACGGATATGATGCTGGCGTATCACCTGGCGGGGAAAAGGAACAAGATCCAAATAACCCTAAATACCAAAAAATGGCTGAAGAATTAGCACGTACCTACTTACATATAAAAGCAAAAAATATTAAGAAAGTAACAGTGCATAAGGTTACGACACAGGAGGTTGAAGGGACCATCACTAAAATACAATTCCAAATTTTCCTGATTAACGGTAAATCGCCAATATGCAATTCTAAAATATGGGAGAAAGAATGGGAAAAACAAAAATTTGTAACTTTTGAATGTGAGTCGCCGCTTTTTTCGAAAAAACAACTAAGCAACAGAGTTAATTCTCGACCCGGTCAGGAACGGGACCCTAAAAATCCGAAATATCAAAAATTAGCAAGCCTCTCTATAAGCGATTTTTTTGCCATGCCAGGCGAAAGACCTTTTAAAAAAGAAGACGTAAAAAAAATAACTGTATCAAGGGCAAAAGTTAAGGTAGATTCCAAAATTATGACTGTCCTAACTTTTGATGTCATTACTGTCAACAATGATCGTTACAAATGTAAGAGCGTAGTTGTAGAAACACCATGGGAAAATATAGACTCGACTAAAGTTACCGATATAGATTGCGATATCACTACAGGAAAAAAACCAGACGAAACACAACTTCCTGAACTGGGACCGCCTCAAGAAGAAAAACCGGGCAAAACGCAACCTCCTGAACTCGAACCGCCTCAAGATGAAAAACCAGACGAAACACAACTTCCTGAACTCGAACCGCCTCAAGAAGAAAAACCAGACGAAACACAACTTTCTGAACTCGGACCGCCTCAAGAAGAAAAATCTGAACCGGGAGAGCCTGGTGAAAACGAACCGGATATCGACAGCCAAACTTTACCTCAAAATATTAACGATCCTATGGTCATAAAAGAAGTACAGACATCCGCTGCAAAATACTTGCGAGAAAAGTACAGAAACATTATTATTAAAAGGTTTAACATGATGAGTGTTAATAATATAGCAACAAAGGCAGGTAGGGCTAAAATTACTTACATTAATTTTAATGTTACCTCTTCAGTCCGAACTAAAACAAGCATTTTCATATGTACTTCAGTTTATGAAACTCTGAAGAACACTTTAAAACATATTAGTCTAAATTGTTATGAAGATCAAGGTAAAAAAATCGGTGGATTAAAATGGACTGATCCCTCCGAAAGGAAATATGTGGGTATGGCCGAACAGGCCTTTGAGAAATATTGGAAGAACCGTAGTCCATATGGCAAAAAAGACACCATTGTCACTTTTGTTACGTATGGAGTGACTAAGGGTTATGCATATAAGATTAACTTCATAGTGCGACCGTTGGGTCTTGCATTACGTACATTACCCCCTGTCCCAGAAATGGATTGTCATTCTGATATTCTAGTATTTCGAAAAACAATTGTTAAATCTGTTTCTTGTAAAAATAAAGATTCTGAAGGGCTAGACGAGATAGAGAAGGAGAAAGAAAGTGACGGGGAAGAGGGTGTCCCTTTAGGCCAGTCGAATGAAAACGAAGTAGGCGGCCAAGAACTTCAAAATCCTAACGACGATAAGTACATACGCTTAGCGAAAGAATCTTTCGAAAGGTATCGTAAATCACACAACAGGCTCAAAATTCCCATAAAAAAATTTAAAATTGACAAAGTAACCACACAAGTGGTAGCTGGAACAATTATACGCATTGATTTCCATGTTGAGTCTCACGAAGGGCAGATAATTCCTTGTAAATCACAAATATGGGAAAAAGTTGATGACAAATATGATTTTAACGTTACGTGTCAGTTGAATGAGGTAAATTTGGGTGGTGAACAACAACAAGATCCTCAAGACCCAAAGTACCAACGTTTAGCGAAAGAATCTTTTGAAAAGTATCGAGAGAAACACCGGTCTCGATTCTCATCTGTTTCAGTTAAGAAGTTTATAGTGACTAGAGTAACCACTCAAGTTGTTGCAGGACTAATTACTCGACTCGATTTCAATGCAATTCTTACCACAGGCAAACAAATATTAGATTTTCAGTCAATACAATGCCATTCGGAGATTTTGGAACGGCCAAGGCAAAAACGTAAAACTATTAACGTGAAATGTGAACCATTACCTAATAAAATGTTATCTGGAACCGGCCCGATATATGGCGGCGAAATGAATCAAGACCCTGGGGATCCAAAGTACAAACGATTGGCAGAAGAATCTTTTAAAAAATATCGAAGGTCTCATAATTTACGTGAATTTACACTTAAAGAACTTAGGGTGACTAAAGCTACCTCACAAGTAGTTTCAGGAGTAATTATTCGAATCGATTTTAAGGCAATTCCTACCAAAGGCAACGCGTTACAATGCCATTCTGAGATATTGGAACAACCATGGCTAAAAAACAAAAATATTGAAGTGAAATGTGTACCATTTTTGAATAAAAAGTTATCTGGAACCAGCCAGATAGATGGCGGCGAAATGAATCAAGACCCTGGCGATCCAAAGTACAAACGATTGGCAGAAGAATCTTTAAAAAAATATCGAATGGCTCATAATTTACGTCTATTTACACTTAAAGAACTTAGGGTGACTAAAGCTACATCACAAGTAGTTTCAGGAGTAATTATTCGAATCGATTTTAAGGCAATTCCTACCAAAGGCAACGCGTTACAATGCCATTCTGAGATATTGGAACAACCATGGCTAAAAAACAAAAATATTGAAGTGAAATGTGTACCATTTTTGAATAAAAAGTTATCTGGAACCAGCCAGATATATGGCGGCGAAATGAATCAAGACCCTAGCGATCCAAAGTACAAACGATTCGCAGAAGAATCTTTTAAAAAATATCGAACGTCTCATAATTTACGTGAATTTACACTTAAAGAACTTAGGGTGACTAAAGCTACCTCACAAGTAGTTTCAGGAGTAATTATTCGAATCGATTTTAAGGCAATTCCTACCAAAGGCAAAGCGTTACAATGCCATTCTGAGATATTGGAACAACCATGGCTAAAAAACAAAAATATTGAAGTGAAATGTGTACCATTTTTGAATAAAAAGTTATCTGGAACCAGCCAGATATATGGCGGCGAAATGAATCAAGACCCTAGCGATCCAAAGTACAAACAATTCGCAGAAGAATCTTTAAAACAATATCGAACGTCTCATAATTTACGTGAATTTACACTTAAAGAACTTAGGGTGACTAAAGCTACCTCACAAGTAGTTTCAGGAGTCATTATTCGAATCGATTTTAAGGCAATTCCTACCAAAGGCAACGCGTTACAATGCCATTCTGAGATATTGGAACAACCATGGCTAAAAAACAAAAATATTGAAGTGAAATGTGTACCATTTTTGAATAAAAAGTTATCTGGAACCAGCCAGATAGATGGCGGCGAAATGAATCAAGACCCTAGCGATCCAAAGTACAAACGATTCGCAGAAGAATCTTTAAAAAAATATCGAACGTCTCATAATTTACGTGAATTTACACTTAAAGAACTTAGGGTGACTAAAGCTACCTCACAAGTAGTTTCAGGAGTAATTATTCGAATCGATTTTAAGGCAATTCCTACCAAAGGCAACGCGTTACAATGCCATTCTGAGATATTGGAACAACCATGGCTAAAAAACAAAAATATTGAAGTGAAATGTGTACCATTTTTGAATAAAAAGTTATCTGGAACCAGCCAGATATATGGCGGCGAAATGAATCAAGACTCTAGCGATCCAAAGTACAAACGATTCGCAGAAGAATCTTTTAAAAAATATCGAACGTCTCATAATTTACGTGAATTTACACTTAAAGAACTTAGGGTGACTAAAGCTACCTCACAAGTAGTTTCAGGAGTAATTATTCGAATCGATTTTAAGGCGATTCCTACCAAAGGCAACGCGTTACAATGCCATTCTGAGATATTGGAACAACCATGGCTAAAAAACAAAAATATTAAAGTCAATTGTCAGTCAGTCCTTCTAAACTAAGGCTATCTCAATCTGTCAGCAAAAGCAAAAGCTTAATAAATACAGCAATTACCGATTACTTTAATACTAAGGGATGGACAGTTAAAGAGAGCGAGATTAGGGGTTTAGGTAAAATACGGACACGTCTTGGTAAAGAAACTATTCGTTATTATAAAGTAGACGTATTCGCATCCGAGGAGAACGGTGGTGGTTCCAGTTATTACAATTGCACTGTAGTTTTTGGTACACGAAATAAATTGATTGACCAGATCCCAATCGGCGTAAATTGTATTAAAAAACTTATCTTAAAGGTAGAACTGATTGGGTAGATCCTACTAGTAAAAAGATAAGATATTTAATATTGGGGTCAAGAGCGCTAAAAGAATACATGAGAACTTCTAAAAATGGTATAAGAGGAAAGTTTGACATCGTTGTTACTTTTGTTAGCAGTAGTTTAGCCGCGGGTAGATGGTTTAACATAAATTTCGTCGTTCGACCGCTAAATGCGGATGTTGATGAACTAAAGTGCTACACAAGAGTTTGGCAAGACTTAAAGGGATATTAGAAAATAAAAAAAGTAAATTGTGTTAAGAATACAACTGGATAATACAAGCCAGAAATTGTACAACGTGTTAACAGTAGAGTCGCTGCGTAATATATTAACTTTTTGATGAAATTTCTCCGCCCTTTATCATTTATACAGATCCAGGTACCTATGTACATATTTGCAATACCCTGTACGAGGTGCGGAATTGTAGACACCATTATGAATGCTTTCATTATGCATGATTTCATTCATTCACTTCATGCAATTTTGCGACCGAGTGTACAAAGTATACCTATTTGTAAACGTTATCATTGCCTTTGTCATCAGACGTTGTAGGTACTGTACGTGTTTTAAGAATCATATAACCAAATGAGGAGTGGTTTTTGTTTTTGGAATAAATAAAAGAGTTTTCAATCGAAACTGTTTTTATTAATTATTTTCCCAATTTGTACGGATATATCCCTGCGTATTTTATTGGAGAAGCCTATATTTATCAGGCTGTTTCAGTCAACATCAAAAGAAACGAGAAATGGGCGAAAACATCATATTAAGTGGGAAAAAAACTCAAACACCCAATACTTACTCGAAATTATTTTTACAGTAAGTACATATGGTTCTACTTTCCCGCACTAGTGCGGGAAAGAGCACTTTCCGTGCGTATGTCAAAAGTTTAAAGGACCATATGTACTGTAAAACGTTGGACGATACACGTGCGAATAGGTAATTCGCAACTCGTGTCGATTTAAAACACTCCTTTCGGACGTGTTTTAATTTATCGCCACTCGTTTCCAATTTCCTCTTTTCCGCACTTGTAACGTAAATAACTATTACAGATCTCCAATCTCAGTAGGTACCCTATATGTTATGCAGATGATAATATGGTAATGTTGATTCCCGCGATCAGAGTTCTAGTCAAATCGCTAAGCAGTGGGCTAGCACAATCGAATTGGGACAAAGGTCGAAATATTTAGAATAGTATGCATGTATGTTAATAAAAATATCCTTGTTAGATTGCGTTGTTTATGGCCAAAAATCGACAAGTACCTGTTCTTGTGATATTAGAGAAGATGAGTCATGGGGTGGAATAAAGAAGAGTTCGCTATTGCTTTTCTGGACTCTGTGCCCCTAATAGCAAGTTTAAAACCAATTGCTGTTGAATGTCCTTGAGAGCTCTGACACTACAAAACAACCAGAAGAAAAATCTGTCAAGACCATATCGAGCTATGCTCAGTGTCGGTAGGATCCCGTTGTTGTCCGTCCATCGCAAGGGGCTTTTTATAAGTTACGAACATAACAGGTACCATAAATGAGGTATCTCGCGCCATTTATACCTTTTTAGGGTTCCGTACCTCAAAAGGAAAAAACGGAGCCATTAAGTATAGGATCACTCGTGCTTCTGTCAGTCTGTCACTGCCTATTTTCTCCGAAATTATTGCACCAATTAAGTTGAAATTCGGTACACACATATAAGCTTGTGATCCAAAGACGGACATGTAACGTAAACAAATTAATTTTATATGGGGGCCACTTTTGGGGGTAAATGCGAAAATTAAAAATCAAGATTTTCAAACTATAGGTATCATGTTACTTATCAAATCTTTATAAAAGAGCTCATTGTGAGAATTACAATTATATTTTTTTTATAATTTTAGAATAAACAGTTTACAAGTTATTCAATAAAATAGGCAAATCATCCCCCCCCCTTTATCTCCTAAGCTACTGGGTCTAAAATTATGAAAAAATACATATAATAGTTCTTTACCGACAGATGTCAGGAAAACCTATTAGAAATTTGCAGTCAAGCGTGAGTCGGATTTAACTACTAAGTTTTTGATCCGACCCCTACGGGTTTTATAAAGATATATTTCACTCACGTTTCACTTTAAAAAATACACTGTTAAAAATCGTATAATGTACGGAACCCTTGGAACGCGAGTCGGACTCGCACTTGGCCGGTTATGGTTTCGCACCTTAAAAGAAGTAATTTTGGTTTAATTTCTGGTCCATTATAGTTCAAAATTCGATTCTTCGGACTTTTATAGTGCAAGGCTACCTGCAGCGTGCTGCTACAAGGTTGTCGTGACAAAAAGTCTAAAAATAATTTATTGTTTTTGGTTTTTGTTTGTTTTGTATAACCTCTTGTTTTAGTATATATTCTCATGAAGTGAAATGTATTTTCTTGAGAAAATTAAGTTCCATAAAGTATAAACATACATAAATTCGATTCAATTTTATTTTGTGCTTTCAAAAGGACATCGGGACGTAGGAGGTAAAGTAGGTACTAATCACTGACAGGCCTCCGTCACAGGCTCAAGGCCACGCGCTATATGCCTACCGCTCGGCGTATCGTCGACGATACAACCGACAGAGGGCCGCCGAACGCCCGCCTCAGCGCTCGCATCGCATTGCACCGCGCGTTTCCCGCGCTTATGCTTCGAAATGCCGAAACCACGTAATTATTGTGCAGTAGATGGGTGAAAAAGTCAAAAAAACAAAGGAAAAGGCCTATAATAAAAATTCATCTTTCTAAAGGTCCCACCTGAAAAGTTTAATAATTATATTGAAGGGTTAGAAAAAGTATTTTTAAATAATTTTGACGACGTAATAATTAATCGGCCTGGTAGCACCGTATCACAACTTTTGAAAACCGTTGATTGTCCGTTGCTTTGCTCCTGGATATTTATTAAAATTATTTACGCGATTTAGGATACATATTTTCAACTATAAAATTTTAATAACAGAGAATTCCGAGAAGTGAAAAAATTATAAATCATTATATTAAAACTAAAACATATTTGATTCGCAACATTCGTTTTATTACAATAATCATCATAGGTAGGGTAGCTACAACCCTAGCGCATTCTTAGGAAGACGCGTTGGCACGTGACTCGAACGGCGGGCAACACAGTCTCGACTCTTTGTGCGCGTACTTATGGTACATTTCTTCTTGTCCTGAGCAGCAGGCATTATTATTAAGGTTTTGTAGGCTATTATAGCGTAGGTATTTTTGCTTTTGTTTGGGAATGAAGTATCTGTTACGTAATAACTATTTATTAATCTGTGTCACTGAGTTATGCGATGGACGGAACAAAATACCTATACATAAACGGACAAAGCGAAACCACAAGTCTTGTGTTCCTAATATACTACGGAATCCTAAAAACGAAGCATTGGTGGCTATTTCAGAAAAAGCATAAACACTCTTAAGTGTATCAAATTTACTATGACCGTCGCTGATTCCTAATTAAAAAGTAATTACCTATGATTTGTGACACCGTGGCTTTCAAACGCATATCTTTATAAATTAAATACAATCACGGATCACTGTGTTCCTGTTCCTTGTTCCTGGGAAAGAATGCATGTTAATATTTTTGTTTTTCTGCTTATCTGGTGTGGGGTAAGCAAATATTCAATTTTTGTTTATATACCAACAAATATAGGGCAACATTGGGCAATCTCATGGTATAATAATATACTCCGCCTGGTACTCCATTCCCGTCTTTTCTAGGTCACCTAACTGACACGGGCTTACGTCATCATGCGACAGCGCTATATGATAATATGCGATAGCGCTATATATAGCGGCCATGTTGTTGTGACGTAGCCCCGTGTCACTCTGGGAATGGAAGACCATGTTTTATTAGACTATGGGCAATCTTACAAAAATCGACCTAGGTTTGTTAAATAATATCGTTCAGCGTTGGATTATTTTTTTACATCATTTATAGTAGTTAAAAGGACATTGCCATCAAACTTGAGTAGATATTTATTGCAATTCGGCACATCGGATATTTATGAATTTATGATTGATATTGAAACAGCACACTTTGGCCTGGGGCTTCGAACGGGACATTTGTGGTCGCAGGCAGAATTTTGTTAATATGTTCTCGTAACTGTGCGGGTTTTACGAACAAAGTACCTACATTTGGTCTTGATTATTCACTTTTACGCCAAGGTTGCCTACACAGAACGCAAAACTCAGTTTTATGAGTGAAAATCGTGTTGGGTACTTTAAATCAATACATCGGATTCTGAAACACATGTTACTAGCAAGATCATTGCTTGCTGATAAGCTCAACCGGCAAGCATGCTAAAACATTGTGAGTTACATGAACGCTTTATAATTCTTATTAACTAGGTACTTACTTCAATCAGCTTAGGGAGGAGTTCAATACTTTTCTATTTTTTTTCGTAGTCTATATTCTGTATCTTTAGGTATTTAAATAAAAGTAAACAAAATCTACCCGCAAACGGCTCCTTAAGCCAGTTGAGGGTAGATGAAAACATTACATGATCAAATAATGTAGGTTAAAGCAGGCGTGACTCACTCCGCGATTTCGTCGCTTTGCTACAGGTAGCTAAAAGTACATCCGTTCCGCCTCAATAGGGGATATTACTGCAATGTTCTGCCGCCGAGTGCAGCACTACCGACTCAGTAAATTCATAGACTAACTTATACATACTGTGCCTTAAACTGTTTTTTGACAAGTTTTCACAGACGTTAAAATATGACATTGATGCTTCAAGGCGGTTTGTTAACAAGGGCCTACCGGTAAACGCGAAAATCGACATTTAGTTATCTGCCTCTTTATCGCTCGAATACGCAAGAGTGATAGAGAGATTAGATAACGAAATTTCGATTTTCTTGTTTCGCGATAGGCCATGTGATTGACGTGTATCAATGTGGTTTGTTTACTGTATGTGCCACAAAGGTGCCACCTACACAGAGCTTTGCCTAATATTCCCTATTTTGGGGAAAGCCATAAGCCGCGCGTGTCGCTGTCGCCACCTAGCGGCCATATCTGTGCTGATCGTAACAGACGCGTTTTGTTAGAGATTGAGTCTTCTGTACCTAGTAGGTACTATTATTTATTCTGTGGTTAAAGTCAGGTCATTCAGTGACTGATCCAGGCGGTTTTATATTTGGTTGGTTAACCTATAAATATTTTACCTACCCGAAAATGTACAAATTGTTTGTTTAATTTTATTTAAATACCTAAAGATACAGACTATGTTACGTATTCATAACATTTTCGTTTGACGTGTTACTTAACGTAAGTTATATTTTCTTATGTATTGAATTTCTCACGTAGAATTAGATAACGACGGTAACGTAATGCTCGGGATAGACTCTACTCTGTTGCTCCATATGCTCCTTAAAAACACATTTCACAAAATAGGGCGAACCTTTAGAACTTTATTCCTTCTTAATACCAGCTACAAAATGGTGTTTCAGGTCTGCTACGGCGGTGAGACAAACAGAATAATAGGAGGAGTACAAGAGCAAGATGCAAGTGATCCTAAATATCAAAAAATTGCTAATGAACTAGTACATTTCTATCTCAATGTCAGAGACCAAGACAAAATAAATGTTACAGTCATTAAAGTTACGACACAGGTGGTTTCAGGAATCATCACTAAAATAAAACTCCGATTATTCCTGGTTAGTGGCCAATCGACAACATGTGACTTCAATGTATGGGAACAAAAATGGAAGGATGTAAAACATGTAACTCATAAATGTGATTCGCTGTTTCATGAAAAGTTAAGTTCCAGCAAATCTCTTCGACCTGAGAAATATCGAAACCCTAAAAACATTAAATACCTACACTTAGCACGACTATGTCTTGATTCCTTATTTGATAGCCCTGGCCGTAAGCCTTTTAATAAAAGAGATGTAAAGGACATATCTGTAAGGAAAGCAATAGTATCAATGAAATCTGGAATAGACATTTTCCTCGAATTCGATGTGATTATAGTCAACAATGTGCATTTTATATGTACTAGTTGGATTACGGAATCTCCATGGTCACACAACAATCCAGAATTTATCGCTAAAGTAATCTGCAGGAGAGTTAATGGTGACACTGATAATAGTGATGAGGATGAACCACCCACCACCAAACCACCACCACCCACCACCAATCCACCACCAACCACCACCAATCCACCACCAACCACCACCAATCCACCACCACCAACCACCACCAATCCACCACCACCAACCAAAGAACCAGATTGCCTAGACCCCGAAACTTCTAAGTATCCTTGTTGCGAATGTTTATTGGTATAATATTAAGAGTAAGACACAACACAACACAGGTAATAATTTACTTTAAAAGAGGTACTAAATACTATGATGTCATTTGTAATTTACTCTTGATTGAATAAATAATAAATAATTTTGATTCGTTTTTTGATTTTTTTAATCTTGATAAAATCTAGAACTATTCATAATGCAGTAGCTAAACGCACCCATCGGCCTCTGCTAGTATTCGGAACTTTTATCTAAAGCACCAATAGGAGCGCTCCACATACAGTGTATCGCGCCAATTAGACGCACTAAAATTTAAACCACCTTTTTGTACTAATCAAATTTTGCTAATCACTCTTTCATCATCCTCTACACAAATAACTACCACTTCTGCACCGTTTTGTCAAGAAAACCGTTGTAAACTAGTACCTTTTGGAAGATTATAATAGTTTACTACAAATCGAAGCTTTTTATTTTGAGTCCTCGTGATCCTGAGTCCTGACTGCATGGCGGCTATAATCTTACATAAGTATAAAGAATTAGCAATATAATCTTTAAAAACTTTGAACTAATTGACGGCTTTGAAGAGGTACATTGTAACTAAAGTACCTCACCAAGCAAGTAGTTTCTGGTATTATCCACTCGTATAGATTTCACTGTTGTTCCTATTTAAGGTGAATCATTTTCATGCCATTCAGAGGTTATAGAGCAAATCGGGAATAACAAGATTTATAGCGTATCCTGTATTAAAAAATATAGCTCATTAGATGCCAGGTCCAGCGCAAAATCCTAAAGATCCAAAGTATAAACTTTTAGCAACAGAATATTTCGAAAAATATCAATTCAACACACTAATGGCCTTATAAAAATTAAGAGCTCAAGGTGACTAAAGTAACAACTACACAGTTGGTTTCTTGAGTGGAGAATTTAGACATTTTCCGCCTGTAGGCTATGTAGATATTGCAGCCCCTATTCACCTCGCTTAAAATAGCTTTTTAAAGTACTTTCCAATCAGAGGCGCTTAATTTTATAGTACAACACAGCATAGCCATATAAGGTTGCCAGATCGAAAGGCGCTATTATCGGGAAAAAATATCAATATTTCGGGATTTTGGGACTTAAGTCGGGAAAAAGTAATTGTATTAAAAACAACGATATTTTACATTATTGGCACTACGTCAGCTGCTCTGCCCATAGACGTTTTTATATAAAAATAGTATAAATCTTTGAGATCTTCGCTCATCGCTCGACGCGGGTCGCTCGCTCGCTCGACTACAGTTCCGAACTTGAAATTATCTAAATTATTCCCTGGTGCGCCGGGTGCGGGCCAGCCCCAACCCTATCCTGTGTGTGATAGCGGACAGACTTGACTGCCCGTATATGAGACACTGCTGCGAAATGCATGTTTCCAGCAGTGTATATACATATATTGTAATAGTTAATTAGGTACTAACATTAGGAACGTAAGTCTACTAACAAATCTGTATGTGTCCATAGTTGCTCGAAATAAATATTTTTCATTTCATTTCATTTCATTGTTTTATAACGTGAAGCTGTTTTTCGGGACAATTTTCACTTTGTCGGGAATCGGGAACACATGCTAAAAATCGGGAGAATCCCGCCAAATCCCTGTAACATGGCAAACCTGCATGTACAGCCACCGCGCGCACTGGCCGGTTGGAAATAAAAAACTAAGGGTTTCGCCGTCTTTTGTTTTTTCTTCGTAAATTTTTCCTTTGGAAATGTTGTCGGATATAACACAATTCTGTAATTATTATTTTAATGCGACTGTATGGTTATAATTAGTGATAAAGTTTAATACTAGGGCTGCCACTAATGCAGGTAAAGTTTGTATAATTGTATATATAGCATTAAGTTTAGGTTTATGTTGAAATTAAACCTAATCCAAGTCTTATTTGTACGAAATGTACGTCACTGGTTCTCGTAACGGAATAAGGCTTGGGTTAGGTTTCGACTACAAGTCTAAGAACGTACGATTGTTCCAGCCCTTCCTTCTATCTTTAAATTGAAGAGCTACTTATTACTGTTGCTGCTTATTATTTGGACGTTTGCTGCTGAAGCTTTTCTTTACCCACGGACCTCGCTGAGCCTGCGTTGCCAAAGCTGATTCCCGCACCCGCGGCCTAAGTTGATCGTACGGTTCGACAAAGAATGGGATTCAAGAACGTTAAGGCCAGTGACGATATTTTATTGGTTTAGATTCAAGTACTGACAGAAATTAGTTCATTTTATTGTACATATTTTTTAATTGACCGAAGCGAAGCGAAGGTCTACGTTTTGACTCGGGCATTTTGCTTTCGTATGTCCGGATGTTCTCCTCTACAGGTCGCAATTCTTAACCGATTCTCATGAAATTTTGTGACCAGATTCTATGACTAAATAAAATTTTTTTGTCAATCCGGTTTTTGGAAATTTTAAAAAATGGCGGAGTCGTGATACCTGTCGCCTAAACAAATAGTCGTATCGATATCATAAGAGTTTTTTCTTTTTGATATATGTTTATAGATTAAATGGCCAAAAATTCAGAAAATTTGTATCTCTGGTTTCGGCGGTATTTAGATATTTAGTTTTTACTTGAGAATGAGTAGCTAAATTTCGTCAGCTTTAGTAAGAACTATCATGGCGCATTTTGCAAACGTTCGCTTTTTTGTTTGCATAGGGAGGTCCCTGGTTCCATCCCCAGTAATTGTATGCTGCTACATAACTTTTAGTATTTTTGTATACTTAAATTTCGTATCAATTGTTGTTTTTTATTTTATTTTTTATTTTGAAAAAATTAAAAAAATCGTATTTTTTATTTATCAAGCGCGGGCTAAGCGCATTCGTTTATTTTTTGCAAGAGATGATGGCTTTTTGCGCTTTAAAGAAAATTTGATTCTTGAATATACGGCGCCATACCTTTGGCCTATGCTCGTCTAGATGGCGACACCATTTTATATTTAACAATTTTTACACATATCAGTAAAAGAACATGGGTCAAAATCATATGGCGTTCTAAAAATAAAAAAAAATCATTTATCCATACATATATACATTTATTGATTTTTTTTTTCATTTTCATTTTAATCCTGTATCGAAAGATGGCAGTAAATTTACTGTGACTACAAAATTTAGTATGACAATAACCCTCTACTACATATAGGGACCGTGCGCGTTGGAGGGTCTGCCATCTTGTGGCCTGAATCGGAAACATATACATTGCCAAAACAAGTTCTACGATCTACCGTTCTTGTAGGTACGTTTCCTTATGCATAGTAGGTTCTGTCATCTTGTGGACTACATCGGAAGCATAAACGTCACATTTACGCCTCACGCCAAAAATCTGACGGCTCCTATGCTACCCCCTATAGTTCACGCGCGCCCACTATAGGGACCGTGCGCGTTGGAGGGCCTGCCATCTTGTGGCCTGAATCGGAAACATATGTGCACATGTACATTGCCAAAGCAAGTGCTACCATCTACCGTTCTCGTAAGTACGTTTCCTTGTGCATAGTAGGTTCTGCCATCTCGTGGGCTACATCGGAATCATAAACTACATATCTACGCTTCGCGCCAAAGATCTGACGGCTCCTGTGCTGCCCCCTATACACTTTATTCTCTTTAGATTAGATATTTAAATTCTTACTCGAGAATAAGTAACCAAATTTCGTCAGCTCATCTAAATGCTATCATAGCGCAGTTGGATAGACGCTTACAAGCAAGGATATGGGATAGGTACCCGGTTCGATCCCAGTAAATGCAAATTTTTTTATTAACCGACTTCAATTTCATAGAAGGAGGAGGTTCTGTATTCGGTTGTGGCTATTTTTTTTTTTTTTTTCTATGTACGTTCACCGATTACTCCGACATCCGTAGTCCGATTTGAGTAATTCTTTTTTTGTTTGAAAGGAGATACCTCCGAGTTGGTCCCATTTTAATTTGGTTCTGTTCTGATGATGGGATCCATGAGGAATTGAGGGAACTCCTCAATTTTTAAAGGCACATGCATGGTGTTTTGGGCGTTTTCTTAAGCAACTCGAGCATTTTCTCTCGAAAACCACTAATTTGATGAAATAGACCTGATGATGATGATTATTTTGATGATAATGATGATGATTTCTTTAAATGTAAGTATGTTCAGCGATTACTCTGGTACCTGTGATCCGATTTGAGTAATTCTTTTTTTGTTTGGAAGAAGTTACCTCCAAGGTGTTTCCGTATTATTTTTGGTTCTGGTCTGATGATGGAATCCATGAGGAATTGAGGGAACTCCTCAATTTTTAAAGGCACGTGTTAAGTGATTTCGGGGTTTTCTAAAGTAACTCGAGCATTTGCTTCCGAAAACCACCAATTTGATGTACTGCAACTGTAGCCTTACCACGAGTTTGACATTGACATATTCGCTAACGTCTTATGCATCTAAATGTAACTTTTTATGCATCTCGCTCACACTAAGGTTAGTACGAGCGAGATGCATGGGAAGAAAGTTACACACATGCTAGCGAATATATCAATGTTAAACTCGTGGTAAGCTGGTAAGGCTACTGATCGGGGGTTAGGGTTAGGAGTTAAGGGGTCAGAGATTAACGGGTCGGGGAATGGCGGTTGAAGGGTTGCTGGTTCAGGATCAAGGGGTTCCTGGATCAGGGGTTGATGTGCTGTGAGGTTGAGTGATCGGGGGGCTGAGGGATTGGGTCAGTGGCGGGGCGGGCGGATGGATTTAGTTGACAGGAATTATAATTTCCCAGACGGACTCGAGACAATTCCTGGTTCAGGGTCGAGGGGTTCCTGGATCAGGGGTTGATGCGCTGTGAGGTTAAGTGATCGGGGCGTTGAGGGATTGGGCCAGTGGCGGGGCGGAGGATGGATTTAGTGTAGTAGTGACAGGAATTATAATTTCCCAGACGGACTCGAGAAAATTCCTGATTACATACATATTTATTAAAGTAATAGGTACACGAATTTAGTGTTAAACATGATCTTGTTTTTCATTCATGCGTCGCGCTCTTAACAATGCGTTAAAACTAAAAATGGAAAAATAAAAACTTTTTACAAAAAAAAGCAAACCGACTTCAAAAAGGATGAAATAAAATATTATCCTTTTTGAAGTCTATGCGTTACCAACTGATATGTTTGAAGTCGGTGCCAAGCCAAGTAGTAACAATACCAGTCAAAATAATCAGCTTTATAGCTATATATCCCATTAGAACTGCACTAATAACTATTACAAATGTGTAAGTAATTTTGTCTGCCTCTTTGTCGCCTTTTCATGGCTAAACAACTGAACCGCTTTAGGTGAAATTTGGCAAGAAGGTAAATTTCTTAAATTGTTTTATATTTTGAAATGTAGTCCTCTGGATAAGGGACGGGACATTACTCAGTCCCAATCTCACACTTGCGTGCTATAGACTGTTCGAGCATTAGTAAGAAATGCTCTTTAAATAATACGACGAAAAAAAAATGCATTGGATTTCCACTAATGTGCCGACAAACATGGTACAGACTGCGCCAAGAAGGTTTGATCGTGTGTTCTGAGGTGTGTTCTTAGATACAATCGACGTCAAAGATATATTTACACTTTTGCACCTTACTCCTTTGTAATAAGGCGAAAAGTGTAAACATATTTTTAACGTCGACTGTACCTACAGAATGTACGTTCATTGTCGTCGTGTAAGGCAATCCAACGTAGGTACATCCTTATCGAATCGCACGAAAATCATGGTATGCTTCAAAATTTGGCTTGGCACCGACTTCAAACATATCAGTTGGTAACGCATAGACTTCAAAAAGGATAATATTTTATTTCATCCTTTTTGAAGTCGGTTTGCTTTTTTTTGTAAAAAGTTTTTTTTATGTTTTGCACTTAATCATCATATTGCTGATTGATCAAGCGAGCGCGAAGCGCGAGGTAAGCGTATTCGTTTGAGTTTTTGTTTGAAAATTTTTTTAGCGATTTTAGTTCAAGGGCATGGCTGTTCCAGGAGTCAATTTCCACTTACGTTTATAGCATGGGCGGTCACCATCCATAAATCGCAGGGGTTAACATTGCCTAGGGTAGTGGTCGACCTTGGGCTCAGGGAACTAGCTGTAGGTTGCTCGTACGTTGCGCTTTCCCGGGCTCAAAGTCTAACTAACAATAATGTTAGTTAGACTTTGAGCCTTTTAATTTGGATCGCCTCGCTAAAATGGCCCATAATTTCCGCAAATCATTTTTTCTTCGAGGCAATTACTCCGTTTTCATTTTTTCCCAGTGGAATTTCTTCGCTTTATTTAATTTTTCGTGTACATTTTTTCATAAACTAAATTTTCCTTTTCTCAATTTATTCCCTTTTCTTTTTAAAATAACCAGTAGGTTTTTTTTTCACTAACTAAATATTCTCTATCTCCATATTTTCTCTTTTTTTTAATGCTAGTGGTAAAAATAACCAGGTTTTTTTCAAATAGGTAGGTTAGGGTTATTTTTTTTGATGACCCTAAAAACGAAACTGCTCCCAGAGATAGGTAGGTTAGGGTTATTTTTTTTTTGATGACCCTTAAAACGAAACTGCTCCCAGAGATAGGTAGGTTAGGGTTATTTTTTTTTGATGACCCTAAAAACGAATCTGCTCCCAGAGATAGGTAGGTTAGAGTTATTGGCTGACAGCGTTTGGCGTTTTACTTGTAGTTTTGTAGATTATGTTTTAATTTTAGTGTTTTTGATATTTGTTGTATGTGAAATACCTACAAGTAACAAATATAATTACTACACTATTAACATACAGTAACAAGAAAATATTATCCTAGATATTTAAAAGAACGAAACCTATAAGGAAAAGATTAATTTAAAAATATTAAAAATAGGCGATTGCGGAAGAAAACCATTGGGAAAATATGGGAACGGAGTAATTGCTACCGAGAATGAATGATTTCGGGAAATTATGGGCAACGCAAAATATGAGAACGGACCTAATTGCCTCGAAGAAAAAATGATTTTCGGAAATTATGGGCCACACTCGCGCACGAAGCTTCTTAGTTGCAGTTTACAGGTTAATTCAAAGGTAATGTTGGTTTCCTAACATAAGTAGAGTTAGACCAAGAAAAGTCTGCAGAGATTTTGACACTGGCACAAATAACATTGGAACTGCGTGTGCTGTCAAAATCTCTGCAGACTTTTCTTGGTCTAACTCTATCCACTTTTCTATACAATTAGTATGGCGACGTGTATACTAAAGGGGCATCGACCGTATACACTGACATCGGGATGATATTTTTATCATGTTATTTAGTAGTCATTGTGCGTCTCGCTTGCGCCAATACATGTACGGACAAGAACGAGTGAAATGCACGATAACTAAATGACATCAGTTAGATAGATGTCTTTCTGATATCAGTGTACGTTTGAATTGGCCTGTTAGCCAAAAATTGTTTCGTATGTCCATATGTTCTACTCTACAGGTCACATATCTAAACCAATTCCCGAATTTTGTAAGCAATTGATAGTTAAGTTTTTATGGTCAAATTAGATTCTCTAAATTCTTCAAAACAACGGAACCATACATTTATTCAGTTTTAAACTCTGCTCGCGAGGTCTACAGCTCACAGAGCCACTAGTATTATATTATTTACTATAAAGAACCTAGTTTTCATTTACCGCTCTAGCTAGCCGGTTACATCCCGACCATCTGGCAACCCTTTAGCCATATTAAAATGCATATAAGGTGAGGTCACTATTCTAGATACAGATTTATATGGGCCGTTTTTGTCACTCAATGACGATGCGACCTCGTTATATTTGCCTGTACCTACTGATCGGCGATCGGTGGGTACCGCTAGGTTTTGGCCATTGAGAATCAAGGTGACGCATTGGCAGTCAGGTAGGATAATATAGCTATGACATTCGGTTGGGTCTCACATCGAGGTCTGCTCGAGGGACTATGCTATACAAATGGATCGCTAGCTTTTTGTTCGGTAGATACGCATATGAGCCATAGTAGACGGAAGCAGTGAGATTCAATACCACGAAGACACAAGAATCGCCGACCATCCCAAACCCACTAAGAAGTAATGTGGTTCTTTGCCGTCTATCCAGCTGATCCGATCGCTTCGGACTGTGTGCGCGTCCGTGCTGCCAGGGTTGGCTACCAGTTCACCTGCCTGTATCAAACATACATTATTTAGTAACTATAAGCACGTAAATATAAAAAAATGCAAGGGGGGGTGGGCACAACCAATGTACCTAAATAAAAACGCGAGCGTAGCGAGCGCGAAATTTTTTCGATAGAAATAAAGCAATTTGATAGAAAAGGTACATTTTTAGGGTTCCGTACTTAAAAAGGAAAAACATCGGAACCCATATAGGATCACTTTGTTGTCCGTCCGGCCGTCTGTCTTTCTCAATATAAAGGGTCTTGACATGACAGAGGGCAGCAAAATCGACAAATAATGCTTGTTATTTAAATTTTCCAAAAAAATAGGGGAGCGGCAAAGTTCTGGTCGACCCTGGACAGAAAATAAAATATTTTTTGGCCCAAATTTGCCGTCCCCTAAAATCAAAATCTTTCAAACAATATCAAAAAACTTATCGCAATATAAAAGTTACTGAGGGGCAATTTGTCACAACCGTGTTTATCGACTCATTTTATTTACCTTTCCTGGGGGTAGAATTAAGCTTGACCATATGCATCAAAGAAATGCTTTTTGTATGTACTTTTGATATATGTAACAATATGTGAAAAATATTTTTTTTTTATGAAAAATAATTTTTTTTGGACACAATTTAAGAATCACCCAAATATCATTAACATATGGAATGGGGAGTTAAAACTCTTATTATTTTTGGTTTTTGTTTGTTTTGTATAACTTGCGATGCTCAATCATTTATTTTTGTTTTAGTATGTAATCTCATGAATAGAAATGTACAATAGTTTCTTTTGAGAAAATAAATTTCATAAACATAAATTCGATTCGATTTCATTTTGCGCCTTTAAAAGGACATCGGGACATAGGAGGTTAAAGTACTAATCACCGAGTTGAGGAAAATAAACTACCTATGGATACCTAAACGGACAAAGCGAAACCATAAGTTTTGTTCCTTTAGTTTACTACGGAATCCTAAAAACGAAGTATTAAATGTGTTAATTGGCTAATTCAGAAAAACCATAAGCACTTAAGTGTATCAAATTTACTATGACCGTCGCAGGTTACTAATTCAAAAGTAATTACCTATGATTTGTGACTGCGTGGATTTGTTTTATTTAGTACCTGTACTGAAATACAGAATATAAATGCGAAATTCTTCTGAAAATCTTTATTAATTACATCCCTATAGGTATAATCACCTATAAGATCACATTTGTTCACAATCACGGATCACTGTGAAATAGATAACAATGGGAATAAAAATGCATGTTTATATTTTTGTTTTTCTGCTTATCTGGAGTGGGGTAAGCAAATAACAAATTTCTTTTTTAATAACAACAAATATATAAATAAATATTGGGCAATTTTGTGTTATAAAATAACGTCTTTCAGGGGTTTTTAAATATTTTTCATTTGTCATGCTCTGAAAGAGATTAAGCTGACCGAAAAAAAATCACCAGTCATGATATTCACTTTTACGCTAAAAGTTGCCTACACACAACGCAAAACTCAGTTTTATGAGTGAATATCGTGTTAAGTACTTTAAGTCAATACAAAGGATTCTGAAACAAATGTTACTAGCAAGATCATTGCTTGTTGATAAGCTCAACCGGCAACCATACAAAAACATTGTGAGTTATATAAACGCTTGATAATAATTATTAGCTAGGTATTACAATCAGCTTAGGGAGGAATTCAAAAAAAAATTTTATTGTTCGTGTACCTACACTACGAATAGACAAAAGTAAACAACGTAGATACAAAAATACTTGAAAATAAACATGAAGATGAAAGAGGGATATTTATTTATCCATTCTTAACAAATGCATTCTTAAACAATTTTTCATATTATTTATTCAAACAAGTTTTACACAGCATTATAATGTTACTACACTTACTACCAAAGGCAATGCAAAACTACAAAACAAATGAAACTACAAATAAAAAAAATACATACGGCGACATTCGGGAAATGAATAAGAGATTCACTAGATATGAAATAGTAAAGATATGTGACTTTCCACGGCAAAAGGTACCATTGCCCCGGCTTAATATTGGAGCGGCGTTAATAATAGCGTAAGCGCCAGCTGCAATAAAGGTACCTTTTGCCGTCGAACGTCACATATCTTTACTATTTCATATCTAGCGAATCTTTAATTCATTTCCCGAATCGCGCCGTTAGACAATACGAATAAAAACAAAATCCAAATTGATCAGTAATTCGACACATGTCACACTTCATTTAACCGTTCATAGAGTTATGTATGGAACGAATGTTCCTTCGCTCGTATACAGGCTTTACTAAATTAGGAACGTGTGTATGAGACCTTGTATGGCCACAAAGCTATTTGTGACTATTCCTGCTTAATACCAGCTACAAAATGGTGTTTCAGGTCTGCTACGGCGGTGAGACAAACAGAATAATAGGAGGAGTACAAGAGCAAGATGCAAGTGATCCTAAATATCAAAAAATGGCAAATGAACTAGTACATTCCTATCTCAATATCAGAGACCAAGACAAAAGAAATGTTACAGTCATTAAAGTTACGACACAGGTGGTTTCAGGAATCATCACTAAAATAAAACTCCGATTATTTCTGGTTAATGGCCAATCGACAACATGTGATTTCAATGTATGGAAACAAAAATGGAAGGATGTAAAACATGTAACTCATAAATGTGATTCGCTGTTTCTTGAAAAGTTAAGTTCCAGCAATTTTCGTCAACCTGAGAAATATCGAAACCCTAAAAATCTTAATTACCTAGACTTTGCACGACTATGTATTAAAACCTTAGTTGAAAAACCTGGCCCTAAGCCTTTTGTTAAAAAAGATGTAAAGGAAATATCCGTGGGCAGAGCAAAAGTATCAATGAATACTGAAATAAACATGTTCCTTGAAATCAATGTGATTACAGTCAAGAATGAGTATTTTAAATGTACTAGTTGGATTACGGAAGCTTCACGGTCACTCAAAAATCCAAAAATGATCGCTAAAGTAAACTGCAGGATAGCGTATGTTGAACCAGAAAATGAACCAGGTGGCCTAGAACCCCAAAATCCTAAGGATCCAAAGTATAAGGAATTAGCATTAGAATCTTTCAAAAAATATGAACAAACTAATAATGGTTTTATAAAAATTAAACAGCTCAAGGTGAAAAAAGTAACCACGCAAGTAGTTTCTGGAGTTATCACTCGAATAGAGTTCATTGTGGTTTCAACTAAAGGGAA
Source organism: Cydia splendana (assembly GCF_910591565.1). NCBI lineage: Eukaryota > Metazoa > Arthropoda > Insecta > Lepidoptera > Tortricidae > Cydia > Cydia splendana. The sequence continues at coordinate 12,942,905 of NC_085977.1, read as the reverse complement.
AAAATTTGATTGCCGTTCAAAAATCACACAACAAAAAATATATTGGGTTAATAATAAGGTCATCAGTGTCACTTGCGAGAGGAAAAGGAGCCAACAGGTTCCCGGTGGCCTAGTACACCGAAATCCTAAAGATCCAAAGTACTAATGGCTTTATAAAAGTTAAAAAGCTCAAGGTGACTAAAGTAACCACGCAGGTAGTTTCTGGAGTTATCACTCCGATAGATTTCAATGTGATTCCTTCGAGAGGTAAACCATTTTCATGTCATTCACAGATTATAGAGGAACGGGGTCATAATAAGGTCTTTATCGTCACTTGTGATAACAAATGAGCCTCGAATAATTACGATCCTGAATGACACTTAAGTATAATTCCTTTGTATGCTCCCACGATTTTTCCCAAGTTTCAGATTAGCATTGAAACAATTCTCCACTAATAAGAATTCCTCAATGTAATTCTTAACAATTCTCCACTAATAAGAGAATTGTTTTAAATAACTTGCGTGAGTAGTCCTTGAACGGGCTGTGTAGTTACTTTATAGTCACTTCATATAATTATGTCTTACTTGAAATGGAGGGACATAAGGAGATATTGAAATTCTGGAAATTATTCTTTTAATAGTACTCAGGGTAGTCAGGGTCTTATTCCTCTTCACTTCCGACTTCGTTCTTGGGATTATCAGGATTTTAAGATATCTCACAGTTCACTTTTATAATTTCATCCCATTCGTTTTCAAAAATTTTAGAATGGCAAATGAATGGTTGACCTTTGATAGTCACAATAAAATAAATTTGAGTGAAAACTCCAAAAACGATTTGCGTTGTTACTTTAGTCACCTTGAAACCCTTAATCAAATAACGGGAAATTATTTCCCACTTCATTCTAATTTACGAAATATTTTTTATCTTTTAACCATACAGATTTAAAATTTTAGTAACATTTTGAATTTGAAAAATGGCAACACTTTTCTAATGGCCGCCATTTGTGACCATACGTCAAAGTCAATGTCAGTTGTCGTGATTTTTTTTGTAATAACAGTTTTTTTAGTGTTTTGAGGTTAAATGCGAAAAAAAAATCTGGTAAGTGCATACACTGAATACTATCATAAACTAGACTTATTTACTCTGTGTTTTGTTTGAAAAGAATTGTGACAACGATATGATTTAGCCAATAAAAAAATTTAAGGTTTTAGTAAGTGGGAAATTATTTCCCATTGTTTGTTCCTGAACTTACGATTTACAAAAAAATGGTAGGTTTTTATCAAGTGGGAAATTATTTCCCAGTGTTTATACTCCACCTAAATTTTAATTTGTTTCTATATATAAAAAATATATGCCCGTTTGTCTGTTACACAAAAAAAATATGTGCCTTCTTTTTGTTTTCTTTTTTTCTTTAATTGTTTCTTTGATTTTTGAAGATAACGTTAAAAAATCATACTTGAATTCCAAGCAAAGCCGGGGCAGCTACTAACTAGTAAAAAGTTCGTAACCGTATCGGACAATGGGAAACTATTTCCCACTTAATTCAAAATTTTGCAATTCCGTAACGGATAACGGGAAATTATTTCCCACCGCAAAACCCCCCTTTCCCCCCACTTAAATTTTTTAAATATATTTTTTCGTAATCTACGCACCCAAATTACCTAAAAACCATTCTTAGTTTTCAAAAATCTCATAAAAAGTGTCCCGTTTGATTAAGGGTTAACTTTTATATTGCGATAAGTTTTTTGATATTGTTTGAAAGGTTTATTTGCTAATTGTTTATACTTGGGATCGTTAGGATTTGGGGTACTAGGTCCCCAGAACTCTCCGGGTTCTTTGGTGGTAACTCATCGCGCTGGGAAAAACTATCGGTCGCATGGTAGATATAATTATTGGCGTAGAATGTAGGTACATTGCATAACACGGGCCTAAAACAATTCACAATTTTGCACGTCTATCTCCCATGTATAAAATATAAAATGGGAGATAGATGTGCAAAAATAAAATTATACCTACCTAGTTTTAATAAATAAAATAACCTAAAATTACGTCACCGCCTTATAAGCAGAGATCGGACAATTTATCGCAAAAATAAATATTGTATGGAACATGATACAATTTTTTTAACAATTTTGAACTGCAGTTTTTGAGTATAATCTGGAAATTTTATAAAGAGATTATGTGTACATAATATGAGTTGAATAAATCTTGTCCTATTTTGATATATAAATGATTTTTGATGGTTTGCGATGATTTGTCCGATCACTGCTTATAAGTGTTTAAATCATATAATACCTTACTACGGCTCTCTATTATATAATCTGCGTCACAGTATGAGTTAGTATTATGTTCTATATTGCAAAGTAAAGCAAAATTAGTTTAACCCTTGTGCCTTGAAACCCTCACAACGCGCAAGATTCCACTTATCGAACCACTCGATCTCTCGCTCGCGGTTAATTTTTGGAATCATCGCTTTCTCGGGTATCAATATTAGCACGTTGTAAAACAAAAAACTATTATCTATGTATGAGCGTTTCTTTTATTTTTTGCCATTTTTATATATTGTGATTTTTTGCCACTTTTGTGTTCTTTCTACTAAGAATCACGAGCTCTTTCGATCCAAATAGGATAAAAATGTCCCAGAATTTTTTTCCTATTGTGTTACGCCCATATACTTTGTATGGCGGTAACAAAAAGGAAAGTTTGAAAAATGTACTTACCTGTGGAAATTTTAGGACACTTTTTTTCTCCTATAAGGATGAAAAGGGCTCGCGATTCTGACTAGAAATAACACAAAAGTGCCAAAAAAGGCCACAATACATAAAAAAACAACGGGTTGCACTCCGGGAGTGCCGACAGAAGTGAAAACTCAATGACTAGTCCAAAATGTCAGCAGCACTATGTATAATTGACCCATCCTCCTTTCTATTGAAAAACTTTAGTTCCGAAATTGCTGGTCAGTGAGTTTGTTTAAAATTCCAAATTCAAATTTGTAGCGTTCATTGTTTAAAATTCGAATAGAAATTGTAAAGTTACCTTGCAGACCTCGCACCTAAATATATTTGGTCATGATATTTTGAGTTTTATTCACCAGTTTTTTCATCAAATTGTAGCTTTATTGAATTATATTTGAGTGATATAAAGTTAGAATGTAACTGTGAGATCCTCGTATTTCAACCCGTACAAGAAGATTAGAACCTTTTTCATGTAATGTCATTGAGTTTTTCTTTATTGATTTAAATGCCATCTAAATGAGTGGCCATCTAAACGTTACTGTCACGTGATCGCGTTACGCGTTACGCTGTCTCGAGGTTATCATTTTTTCCCCACCTCATAAAGTGCCCAGCGCCGCTAAAGAAGTTTTCACTTCAAAATGCCAAAAAATAAAAGAAACGCTCGTATAAGAAACGACTCTATTGATGTCTGCGTATAAATACCTAGTCCTTAGGTAGTGTGTTAGGATGATGTGTAACCTCGTTTTGCAGTCGTCGTCCCAGTTTACCGAGGCCGCGGCCGGGACACTGTCTAGGTACGCTTTGTGTGCCCTACTATATTTGTATACACAGAATAATGTACTTACACCTATAAAGGTCGGTTTATTTTATATTTACAGACATTGAGCGTGCCTGACACGTGCCGTGCATTTTTTTAATATAATTACAGTTGTCTGTCGGTGTCTGCGCGGCCGTGTAGCGGTGGATATAGATATGAATAGGTACGTTAATAAACATTGTAAGGAAAAATATTATGTTTCATTTCTCATGCTTTGAAAGAGGGTCATTGTTGTTCTAAATGGTCGCAGAAAATAATACGTGTTTACGTTCCAAGTACGAATTTTTAATTTTTTTCAATTGAAATTTGTGTTTAAATGGATCTGGGGGCACGGTAAACGGCTAAGCCACATATTTTTACTAAGGTGTAGAGTTTGTGAAGTTAGGGCTTGTTTAGTTAGAAGCTTTTGGCTCCACAAGAGATCTGATAACTTTTTGATAGTGCGAGCCTTTATGGTTTCGTCTTGGCAACATTTTACATAAAAATGTATTTGGTGGGATTTGTTATACAATTTCTATTCTGATATAAATATCATTAACATATGGAATGGGGAGTTAAAACCCTTAGTTATTGTTTTTGGTGTTTGTTTTTTTTTGTATAACTTGCGATGCTCACTCATTTACTTTTGTTTTAGTATGTAATCTCATGAATAGAAATGTACAATAGTTTCTTTTGAGAAAATAAAGTTTACTACGGAATCCTAAAAACGAAGTATTAAATGTGTTGGCTAATTCAGAAAAAAACATAAGCACTTAAGTGTATCAAATTTACTATGACCGTCGCAGGTTACTAATTCAAAAGTAATTACCTATGATTTGTGACTGCGTGGATTTGTTTTATTTAGTACCTGTACTGAAATACAGAATATAAATGCGGAATTCATCTGAAAATTTTTATAGGTTTGAAATTTAACATAGTAATTTAAATTTATGTCTAGATGTGTTATCAAACATAAAAATATCATTTTATAAACCTAAAAAAATTAAATAAATGAATAACACTTTGTATTACTACTAGCACCATCTGTTAGAAAAATTATGAATTAAAATTCGTGCTAATGTACTATGTGCTAACAACGATGAATACAAAAAAGTAGAGATGCAACGGATAGTTGGATGGCCGGATACCGGATGCCGGATATTCGGCCTCACCATCGGCCGAATATTCGGTATCCGGCCGCCGAATATGTTCGGCCGGCGGAACTATACCGACATTTCGGTTTTAAGGTGCGCATTATGCAGGTTTTGACCTGTTCCGTAGTTAACGTTCGCGCGGACTCATTTCTAAGTTCGAAATGAGTGCGCGTGCAAGTGAGTGTGAGTGGAATGTTTAAATTGTTTTAAAATAATAAACCAGTACGATTATAACCGTGACTGTTTCTTATTCCAATTTTGTTTACTCCGAAATCAAGCAATGTTACTATCCGGTATCCGGCATGATAGTAGGCCACTATCCGGTATCCGGCCGGATGTTAAAAACATGGCCGGATAGGCCGGATACCGGATAGTAACCGAATATCCGGTGCATCTCTACAAAAAAGGGTTAACATTTTGGATTCTGACCTATCTCGCTTCGCTCGGTTTGATTCCCAATTTACAAATTAAGTTTCTGTGAATACTGGAACATTCAATCTTGCTGTATATTCACTGCGGAGGTCAATTTACTCGTATGGTCTGTTCTGTGACGCCGATGAACTGATCAGTCATGTTGTGTTAGCAAACTTAAATCGGGTATTTTCAGTTCGAGAAACAGTTTTAGTGTTACTATTGCTTGGAACTGCCAAAATTATAAATAAAGATAAGCATAGGCCGTCTGTATCGGCCCTAAATCAATGAAGTTTGTTAATACAGACGGACTACAACCCGACTGCAACTTGTATGGAAACTGCACTCCGACTGCACGCCATTGCAACGTCGGCGTGCAGTTCAACAAAATGACCCAGAACCCTGGGAGTACCTAGTGGAACTCAGGTTTGGTGCAACATAGGCACACGCTGTTTTAGTCATTCGACACGTCTTGATGAGCACTTGGGAGAGCAGTACGATAGAGCTGATGCTGAACCCTGGCTGTAGCTAGCGGAACTCAGGTTTGGTGCAACATAGACACACACTGGGTTGGACATCCGACTCGTCATGATGATCACTTAGTAGAGCAGTACTCAAGATAGCTGATGCTGAACCCTGGCAGTACCTAGTGGAGCTCGGCTTTAATACAACATATGCACACGCTGTTTAGTCATCCGACTCGTCTTGATGAGCACTTAGGAGAGCAGTACCTTGGTGCATTCTAGATGACAAGGTTCACGATGACGCAGCGCGCACAATACGCGCGGCGTTGAAAAGGTTAACGCGTAAAGGAGCGTGCGAGAACTGTAGGATCAACCATCTGGTGAAACCTTTTCACCAACAAGGACGTCAACTGACGCGCGCGTCTTCATCCTACTATCAACCTTAGTGCATTCTAGATATGTACAAGTTTCACAATGACGCGCTGCGAACGATAGGCGTGGCGTTTAAAGGGTTGATGTGAAGTGGATGTGGGTCTGTAATCTGATCCTATTCACGCAAATAAATAATTTATGATTTATGTGTCAATGCCAAGTGTAAGTTTTCTATGTACAGTCAGCCAAGAAAGTGGTTTACCACTTTTCGACTCTATCAATCAGATGATAGAGTCGAAAAGTGGTAAACCACTTTCTTGGCTGACCGTACAGACGATAACGTGGCAGGCCCTCCAACGCGCACGGTCCCTATTCGCTGATGGTGACCCTATCAGTGACCTCACACTTCACTGTAGGTACCAAGTTTTATAATTATATTCGAACAACGAAAAAAACTTAAGTTTGCCTGTTCTTCAGAGAGTCCGAGTTATTGTCCGCGAATCTGACCTTGACCTTGACTTTGGAGTTTCTGGGACACGAGCTCCGGGCGATCGGTGAATGCCGGTCCTCGAGACCACCATCGAAGCCACGTGACGCCCCGGACACAGTGCACATGTCTACAGAAACAAGATCAACTAGATGCGACTTTATTAAGGTTTTACTTTTATCTACAATCCACATAATTGCTATGGCCATTAACGCTTTCACTGCCAGCATTGTCACCTACCTCTGACATGAACATCAAATGAATACTTACTGGATGATATTTAAGGTTAATCAGAATCACATTAAAACAATTTCTTTATAAATATCACTGTGTAATATCTGGGAGATCGAGCTTGGCTCGGAAACACATAAAAACTCAAAAATGCCCGTTTTCCCAGAGATAAGACCTAGCTAGATCGATTTTTCGCCCCCGAAAACCCTCATATAGCAAATTTCATCGAAATCGTTAGAGCCGTTTCCATGATCCCCGAAATATATAAACATAGATATAAATAAATATACAAGAATTGCTCGTTTAAAGGTATAAGATTGAATTATTGACATCGTAAAAATATCGACAAGAACATACCTTTAATCGCCACCTTCAGCGCTCGTTTCGCATTCAACAACTCCTTCTTAAGTTTGTCTACCAAACTTTGCTTGGATTCCAATAAAACATGCAATTTCTCATTTTCCAAACGCAAGTCGAGCGTCGTTGCTATCCCTTCAGATTCCCGTTTCTGGGCCACATCTAGTTGTTTCTTTAACTCGCCTGTTACAGCTTCGAACTTTCTTCTAGACGATTCCAGATCGAGACCAGCTTTCTCCAAATCGTTTTTCAATTTCTTGTTCTCATTTTGGAGTTTTTTGACTGTAATGCCGCGTGACAAGCAAAGCTTATCGACGTTGTACGTTGTGAATGAGTCTTTTACTTCCACGTCTATTGTATCGAAATTTCTGAGTTCTACATCCTCGTTGCCGTTTTGGTTATTGGTCCCTTGTTTATTTAGTGCGTAGGATTCCTGCTTAGTTGGCTTTAATTTGTGTTCTAAATTATTGTCCATGCCTGCCACAATTTCTTCGGTGGAAAAATATATAGTAATTGTGTATATTTACTAGAACTGAATAGGTAAAAAAATTCTCCAAAATACTGTAAAATTCAATACAATTCCGCCTTATTTTGACAGCAGGCATTGTCGCTTTTACGTCACCAGTCAGTGCGAGCGAGCGGGCTCGCGCTTGGAGGTTTAATAACTTTAATAACCCTAAGCAGATTTTTTTTGTTGAGAGTAACTTAATAGGTCTAAGGCTCCTAGTGAGTATTATATTCTTTGGTCTAAGGTAACTTTGCATCGCAGTCATCGCACAATTTTTCGTATAAATTTGTCAGTAATGCAATACTACCATAGTTTGTTATTGCAAGTTATATACATGCAGTTAGAACGACTCTCTAGTCTATGTACCTAAAATAGTAGTAGGGATCTATCAGTGTCAATCTATGACATCCTGTTTTAGTATAGAGAGTTACTGTCATGGTAAATTATGTAGCTACATCTAATCGAGAGTAGGCTGAAGGTTATAGCGCCATCGCTCGAAAAGATTGCACCATACCTTTGGCCTAACAGTCGAGTATCTACTCGACTCTACACGCCAACTGGCGTTAGTATTAATATTTAACAAGAAACACATATCAGTGAAAGAATAAGGATCAAAGTCAAATGGCGTTCTAACAGTTTTAATCTTCTGTCGAAAGATGGCAGTAAATTTATAGTGGCTACATAATTTACTTTGACAATCCGCCTCTATACACTCTATTCTCTTTGGTAGTATTTAAAAAAAATGGTAATTCAGGTTACACATTTGATTAGTACACATTTATTTATTTATTCGTTTGGCAAAAATACAATCGTCTTTATGATATAGGTTAGACATATTATGTAATACACAGTTAAGTGTCTAATATCAATACGGGCAAATACATACATGTATAGTGATTATATTGCAATAGGCGGCAACCACGGCTGTGGTTAGTTAACCGCAAGAATACCTACTATTCGGTTAGTATTGGAATTGTATAATGTAATGTATATGTTCATAGTAATCAATTAATCATAGTAGGTACAAATCCCAGAAAATAATATTATTGTTTGTTTATTTCATAAGTTTATAGTTTGATAAGTTTATTATGAAAAATATTTTCCCCAACATACAAAGGATTTAAATTATTCAATGTCAAAGTCAAATATTTTATTGCGTTTCATGTGTATATTCGATGCTTATTTATAGCTTAAATCTAAGTACAGTCTCAAAAATAACAAAGGACAATTGTTATAAACTTATAATTTTCATAGCAAAAATAACTTCATGAAAATGTGCTTCACCGTGGTCTGCAATTTTATAAGCTTTATAGGATCCTTCCTGTTTAGCCTGTCCGTCCGTCATGGCAAAGACATATGTAACTCCGTATAAGATGAATAAAGTCTAAGAAAAAAACGTGCCTCGGAAATCAAGAAAAAGTCATTCTCGGATAGATGGCGCACACACCTTTGGCCTATGGACGGCTAGATGGCGTTGACACCGTTTTATATTTAACAATTTTAACACATAGGTATCAGTGAATGAACATGGGTCAAAATGATATAAAAATAATAAAATCATTTATCTATATATATATTTTTTTTCGATAGTTTTATACGTTTTCATTTTGAGTTTTAGTCGTGTGTCGATAGATGGCAGTAAATTTACTGTGACTACAAAATTTACTTTGACAGGAGCCATCTATACTATCTATTCTCTTTGGTCATGGGCAATTTTGTCCCAAAGTAATGTTTAACCACAGAGTGGGAGCCCCACGAGTCTAACCGGGGAGCCGGCAGGCCTCGTGGGCGATGACGGGATAACTTGGACTCCTTCTTGAGAGGCTGGCCAGATATAGCACTAACAGCTAGAGACGAGTGGAAGAAGAGGGGGGAGGCCTTTGCCCAGCAGTGGGACCCAGTGGGCTCTGAATAATAATAATAATGTTGTATTCCACATCGTATCGATATATTACGTGCGTCGGAAGTCGATACATGAGAAGTCCCTGTGTCAATTCATAAATGTCACAAGAATTTCCGCCTCTGTTAATAAATAAATAATACCTATTGTAGTAGTTATTGTATTTATAGACAAATAAAGTAAACATGTAATTGTAAGGATCAGATGATAAGTCACCTTAGCTTAGGTGTTTGTGTAATCTTGAACAGAATGCTTTAGTTCGCCGTCCCTTCTGATTCTGCTCTGACGAGTGTTATTACCTCCAATAAAAAAAACAATAATTTAAAAATACAGTAATGCTGTATATTTTTATAGTTCTCTTCTTTTTACCATCGATTTTCGCCAATTGCTGCTATCCAAAATCTATACAGTTCAAAATGAGTGACAAAAATAAATCGTGCCATGATTACAAAGCAAACAGACACCATGATGGTTCGTGCTACGCCATGGTGTGTGGTGATGGAACGGCTCCTTCGATTTACTTCGACTGTGGGGTTGGGGACTGTAACATGTTTGGTTGCGATTGTGACGGCGGTTGCAGGCCAGGGGATGCAGTGAAGCAGTTTGGGGAACTTCATCGTGATGAGGTTTATGGTGTTGCAACTTTGGTGTGGCATAAGCCTTGTTGGCAATATCCTTCGCATTGGCAACACGCATGTAAGCTATGGGCGTCGGTACATTGGCGAAAATTTGTTTAAAATGATCCTTGAAATTATAAAACTGGTAGTTAAGGTCAATTGGAGGAAGACCGTCTATTTACAACAAGCTCTTTCATAGCTTCTATCTCTTGCGTTTATACACATACTCGACTTACAGAAAGTCGGGAGAGCAGAAGGAGCAATGCTCTATCTTCATGACTGTGTCTGAGCGAAGTACGTACCTATACAAATGCCCTATGACGGTCTTTCCAACTCCCAATAATTGTATATGCCAGTCTTCGCCACGTTAATATAGTCTTTTTTATTTGAATCAAATGTGAATGTGTCTAGAATTAGGTTGAATTTGTTTATGTGCAGTAATGTTATCCTATCATTTACTCCTTTAATAAATGTTATATTAAAATTTATAAGTTAAATTGTAATAATAATAATATGTATGTTCCTGACTTAATAATGTAATATTGTCTTCAGTTACAGCGATAATTATTCATGAAATAAAACTATTTAGACTGATTATATCGCGTACAGGTATAACGAATTTAAAATACATAAACGTAACGTCGGGATGTATTTTAAATTCGTTATACGTGATATATTTACGTTTTTTTTTTATGTTGAATGCCTTTGCATATGCCTACTGTACTTTTAATTATTATATAATTGTTTGTTTTGTATTATTCGGTCATGCTATGAAGTCTTTAAATCCAACAGACAAGTGTATTATGTAATAGTAAGTATACAATACTCGTTTATTTTCTAAAAATATTTTGGTTTGTGCTGTAGGGTGGTTCACGTTTGTATGGGAAAAATTCAAACTCTAGCTAGAAGAAGCGGCACCCCCTCATTTTGTTACACTTGTTCTGTTGACTAAATATGCCAAGTTTTGTAATCTTATCTCAACTACAAGGGGGTGCTACAAAGTTATTTGGTGAAAAACCATTTTTATTTCTATTTATTATGATTTTTTTAGGTGAAATTCTAAAAATCTTACTTTTGAAAAATTATAAAAAATAAAAATAAAAAAGTTTTTCTACTTAAAAACTTATATTATAAATCACATGTGCAAATAATGTGAAAACAGATACTTAAATAAAATTCTGAATAATAACTACTTTTTTTTTGGTTTTCATACAACATACAAAATTTTCAAAGTGGTTGAGCACCCCCTTGTAGTTGAGATAAAATTACGAAACTTGGTGTATTTTATCAGCATAATAAGTGTAACAAAATAAGGGGGTGCCCCGTCGGAAAATAAAAAAAATGTTTTTTGAACCACCCTATTGTGCTGTTTATGTTAGGATACTATAAAGTGAAATATATGTCATTTACGAAATAGTGACCTAAGTCTGTAATCTGGAGGCAGTTCTCGATTCTAGTTTCGGGTATTGGAGGTCTTGGTCAAATTTTATCTCGTATAATATCTATTTCACTTAATAAAAATCTCTGTTACCTACACAGTGCATAGTGCATCTACATATAACAAAAAAATATTCGTACAAAAATAGTTTACATTTATACTACCTACAGTACCTACAATCAAGATAAACAAAAAAGACAATAACACCCTGAAAGTTTCATGTAGGCTGTTCTATATAAAGAACTATTCATTGCAAATTATAAAATTAAATTGGATCAAAAGATCGGTGGGACGCGGCGTCTAGGTAGGTAGTCGATATAAGTCTGTGGTTGTATGTACGTCTTGTCGTTGAAGTATAGTATGTACTTTTATCGATAACAGGATTGTCGATATTTTTATTGTGGCAAGCACTAAACAAATGTTGTTCCTGCTAGAAAAATATCTAGGTATACTTATAAGTAAATAAAATTATAGTACGCTTAACTTGTTCGCAATTCCTGTAGACATTGCAAAATTAGAATCAGAAGTAAATTTTATCGCTGCGCCTATAAAGCTGGGATACTTACATTTTTTTAGCACTTGAGACTCAAATAAGAAAAACAGGATAAATGTTGTGTTAGAGCAAGACAAGTCAGCAGCGATTTTGATAGCACACGCAGTGCAAGTGTTATTTATACGTCATTATTTGATAGAAGGTTGATGTTTAAAATAACACTTGCACTGCGTGTGCTATCAAAATCGTTGCAGACTTGTCTTGGTCTAACTCTAACTTTTATTGTATCGTCCACAGAAGTGTGGACGTTTTTACGTCTCTCGCGTCGAATCATGATCCCTGTGCACGATTCCCATGACAGATTATTTTTAACAAGCTTTTATTAGGTCGACCTGTATGTAACTAACTTGTAATGGAATCTAAGGTAACTAATTTAACCATCTTCCAAGGACCGTAGCGTCATGAAAATTGGCAGCTGTATGTAGTTCTGATGACAATACAATAATATGGTACTGTCGAACTGATCTGATGATGGAGACAGGAGGTGGCCATGGGAACTCTGTGATGAAACAACGCAACCTAATTGTGTTAGGGGTTTTTAGAATTGTCTCGATGAGTAGTAGTTGTCTGTCGTATGAAAAGTACAGTCAGCGATAAAAGCTTGTACCAAAAATGAAATTTTTGCCAAAAACTTATTTATATGGAGTATCTGTCACGTAAAATGTTTGTATATGCCCCGTGCATGAACTATAGGGGGCAGCATAGGAGCCGTCAGATTTTTGGCGCGAGGCGTAAATGTGAAGTTAATGCATCCGATGTAGCCCACAAGATGGCAGAACCTATATTATGCACAAGGAAACGTACCGACGAGAACGGTAGATGGTAGATAGTTCCTTTGGCAATGTACATGTGCACATATGTTTCCGATTCAGGCCACAAGATGGGAGACCCTCCAACGCACACGGTCCCTATAAATTTTTTGTAAGCAATAGTTATTTGTTTTACAAAATTGAACCACGAGCGTAGCGAGTGGTTCGAAAAATGGAATCTTGAGCGTTGCGAGGGTTTCAAAGCACGAGGGTTAAACAAAATTTGCCCCTGAGTGAAACCCAAATTTTTTCACCACACCAACCCGAAGAAAATATTAACTGTAAGATATGAAACAAAAACAAACCAAATCAAAACCAAATGAATGTTATTAAATATTTATCATTCAAAAATCATCATTTAAAAGTCAATTCAACCAGCAAACATAAGAAAACAACTCAAAATTTGCATTTGATTACTTTGCTTCAATTTTGAATAAAATGCAACGTTGCTATCGGTTTTTGATCAATCAAAAGAGCCTTTACCAGTTGGTGTGGTGAAAAACCTTAAATTAAATCCCGAACCCTGAAAACCGGTGCACCGTGCACCGGCTAGCAACGGCAAGTGCAGGGCGGCGCCGGGCGTTCACCGGGCCACCGGGCCGCCCGGATAACCGGGTCACCGGGTGACCGGGCCGCGCCCTCAGCCCTACTTCCAACAGATCGAACACAAATTCATTCCAATCAAGTGATAGGGTGATAAAATGGATGGGATTGTTGGGACATGTTTTTGATAATTGTTTTAATTATTGCAGTTTCATACAACTTAATCTGACATACAAAAATGTGAATCAGCGAACGAAATAATAGGTAACTTAGTACAACATAAACAAAATACAGAGTTTAGTAAGCATACAAATATAATATATATTATACCTATTTACATGAACATAGTATAAATACAAATGATAAACAATATTACAATTTAAGACTAGGCCACTAGGGCGTTCTAGGTGTACCTACTTAATAAAATATTAAATATTGTAACTTGGTTTAAGTATTTGTAATATAGATAAATTGAAATAATAAGATTTGTTTTCTTGGCAAAGCCCAGCCTATTATTGTAAGATATATGTACACTCCTATTCATTTTAATTAAGTGTTAGGTTAGGGCAGCGGCCGGCAACCTTTTTTTGCGTAGTTTTAGTAGCGTAGTTAACGATGAGTAAATTGACGCGGGCCGCACTTTGTTAATATTTATGACTTTATCAGACATTGTCGTTTCTCAATATTACATAGCCAGAGAGGCTCGCAGGCCGCAAGTGACAGTTTCACGAACCGCATGCGGCCCGCGGGCCGCAGGTAGCCGACCGCCGGATTAGGGTAAAGGATGACTCACGTTAGACCGGGCCGTGACCGGGCCGGAGCTTCCGGCGCATCGTTTTCTATGGAAAGTATCACGTGATGTCCTGTCATGTCATAGAAAAGTAAGCGCCGGAAGCTCCAGCCCGGACGCGGCCCGGTCTAACGTGAATCATCCTTAATAGCGTAAGCTTCTTTGGAAAGTTTATTGTGTCATTTTATTGAGACTGACTTGGACATGTAAATCTGTCATTTCATAATTATTTTTTGGCAAAGCTTTCACTTCCACGAGATTGAACACTCAAGTTCTGACGAAGTCTCACGCTTGAGCTCTCTTGTGTCATATCATATTTTTGATATGATTTTCGCCCGATCGAGGCTGATGATAGTGGACGACCCCTTTCTCCATATACAAACGTAGTCTCCATTTTCCTCTCTGAATATTATTATTATTATATAATTATAGGCGAGCAGCTATTTAGCTGATGAGCCTATGTCACACAGTGTCCAGTACTATATAGTTCAAAGTTTGTAAAGTCATATCACATCACTAGTAACATCAGTCTAACTTATTGTTTAGAAGCCACTTGTCCAATCTGTTTTTAAACACATTGACCGAAGGAGCAGTCACAACACTATCCGGTAAACGGTTCCAAGCCGCCACGACACGGTTGGACAAGGAATGATATGCAGCTTTAGTAGTAGTGGGAGTGCGAACAATTCTTAGGCTGAATAGTGACATTATGAAAAATATTTTTACACAATTAAATGTATACTCTAAAGGAGTTGTTTTTTTATTTAGTGTTATGTCAGTGTGTAAGTGACGCCATAGCATATGAATGCTTCCAACGTCAGAGTTATCACATGCATGTTGCCGGTCCAAATTAAAATTCCGGAAGACCATTACAAATGTGCGAGAACCAAATGATCCAAGGCCATGTAAATATTGACGCCATTTTTGTATTTAAGGTTGTAGTACTTAGCGGTACTGTCTGTCAGTCTGGCTCTCGGATACAATTTATCCCGGACTGTAACACAAACACAGGTCAATCATGTGTCGATTTGGCATTGTGCCAGTGGTCAGAATTACAACTGCTTGCCGAAGGAGACTCTGGTGACGAGTCCAGGCCCCAAGGCTATAACAGCAAAAATCGAAGTTCGCAAATTGCGGGCATCTTTCTCTGTCATTGTAATTCTTCATTGGAGTTAAAGAGAAAGATCCCGCAACTTGTGAATTTTGGTTTTCGCGGTAGGCCTCTGTTTCACCACGCTGACAATTCCCCGACATTGACAATTCCTCATACAGATAACTGCAAGTTTTTGTATAGGAATCGAAATTTTCCATTTCCAAAATGAAAGTATAATTATTATGTTTCCAACAAACAATCTCCAACTCTTTGGAAACTCTCCGCATCTTGCACGTTTGTAGTTCAGGCGATGTGTAATTTTTATAAATATGATTTACCAACACTAACCTAACCTAAACCTGTGGGCTCAGCACGGTTCCATTTTTATCGACTATCACTATGCGCGTCCCTTTCGCACTTACATACTTGTTAGAACGTGACAGGCATGGTGACAAGGGATAAAAACGCGACCGTGCTAAGCCGCCTGTGTTGTGTACAATAAAGTGATTACTACTACTACTACTACTATCGCCTCTTAGCAAATAAGCAAATAAGGAATGTATGGGGCCCAATACATTCCACGACTCTTTCCGAACAGACACTAGTGAGTGAATTATCAACAGATTGATAATAGGGCTAGTTGCACCAAATATTAACAGACTGATCAACGTCACGCAGCAGAGATCTATGAAACTTCCCATGCAATATAATTTTGCGAACACTAACGATTTGTTAGACAATTTTCACAAAAGCATATTTTCCGAGTAGCAAATTTTCACATCGCATTTTGTCACGATCGCAAATTTCATTAATCGTTTAATGCAGCGATTTTTCATGTAGCGTTTTTCAATGATCGTATAGTTTACCAGTTGATCATTATATGACAAGCAAATATTTCCAGTACCTTTTTTTTCGAAACTTTAATTGTCATACTGAATTTTTTAGTATTAGTAAAGAGTCTAACGTACGAAACTTTCTTTACAAAAAATATTTCCTTTACAACTTAACTAGACGGAGCCCCGCTACGCGGGGCTCCTATTTCTGGACGGTTTGCCCTTCGGGCATCTGAAGCTACCTATCGAACCTAACCTACCTATTGATTTAGTTTAGTCTGACGTTCGTGAAAATAGTACACTTTGGGGGGAAAAGCCTAGGTAGATAGATCCTGGAAATATTTGCTTGTGATATAATGATCAACTGGTAAAATATAAGAGCGTTGAAAAACGCTACATGAAAAATCGCTGCATTAAAAAAGACGATTAATGAAATTTGCGATCGTGATAAAATGCGATGTGAAAATTCGCTACTTCCAAGTATGCTTTTGTGAAAATTGTGTAACAAATCGTGACAGACGGTTTGACCACACTTAACAGTCTGATCAACATCACTCAACAGAGTACTATGAAAATTCCGATACAAATAAATTTTGCGAACACTTTAATGGTGACAGACGGTTTGGTGCAACCGATCCTAAGTCTCCCTGTGTCACGAATCATGTTATTTCTCGCTATCGCGCTGCAAGCAACAAGAATATGTAACCCGTCCACCAGTTCAATAAAACGGATATTTTGGTAATAGTCGCCTAGAAAACTTTGAACCTTATTCCCTACACGTAAAACTCAAATCGCAAATAGCTTGGTTCACGAAATTGATCTCTATTGTTTAAGGCTTTCGCAATGGTAGGTCGGTTGAGTACCTAATCCTTTTATTTTCATTCCTGGCAGGGTCGTCGTGACCCAGACGGAAGAAACAGCCTTATTTTTGTACTGGATTGATATAATATTACACTTCATATAATAATGAGATCTAGGCGTCTATGCTCATTGAATTTTTTACATACCTACTTATACAAGGAAATATTAAGTTTAAATTCACAAACTTAAAATAAAATGAAAATGAAATCTTACCACGATACTACTCATCCCGAATTCAATGAAATGTCTTACAGAGCCTGTATGTCCATTTTGGTTCTACTTAAAGCATCATTTCGTGTTTGTTCCCTCATGGTCGTACATTTAAATAAATAAAAAATAATATAAATTAATTAATATTATAGGGACATTCTTACACAAATTGACTAAGTCCCACGGTAAGCTCAAGAAGGCATGTCTTGTGGATACTCAGACAACGATATATATAATATACAAATACTAAACATAGAAAACATCCATGACTCAGGAACACATCTGTGCTCATCACACAAATAAATGCCCTTACCGGGATTCGAACCCGGGACCATCGGCTTCGCAGGCAGGGTCACTACGTGCTAGGCCAGACCGGTCTTCATACATCCGATATCACAATGTGAAAACACTCTAAGCGTCATTCTAGATCTGTGAGTAGACGCCAGGAAGACAAATACGACTGAGCCTTCATCGCTGTATGACCTACTTAATTGCACCCGTTTAGCAAGGCTGGGCCGTGAGGTGTCAAGGACTTAGTAGTTCAGCACACTGAACCGAAGTTGCAAACACTAACTACTTCTCGATATTCGAGAGATTAGAGAGCTCTCTTAATTGAAATAGGTGGCGTATTCAATTTCGTACAATTGTATATACCTAATATTATCTTAATTCAAGATGATTAAAGCCCGGTCATAGCCCGGCCCGTTCTAGCGTGAGTCATTCTTAATGGTTACTTTACCTTTTTTTCATAAGGGTTGGAAGTAAGATGACAGTTGTCTCTCATACAATTTGCCTTATTTATAACCTTAAAACACAAAATATGTATTGGGATTTGGGATAACGGCTGTCACCGTACCCAAGGTGAAAAATAATATAGAGGCATTTAAATTTCATTCCTAATTAATGTCATTAACGGGTCTCGATAAAATTTCATTATTTTAACCTTTTACTAGCTGTGGTCACGGAACGTACGCTCCTGGTCCTGGCTGAAACGTCAGAAAAAAGGTTAAAAATAAAGAAAGTTAATCGCGTTAGACCCGTTAATGACATTAATTATGTGTACAAAACGCGAGAGTTTAAAGTGTTCATACCTAATTTTGATGTACCTGTACCTGAGAATCTGTGATTCTACTGCTTTATAAACCATAGGATACGTGATACGTCAGTTTTCTATTGTCTAATTAGGCTCCTTTACAAACTAATGATCTCACGAGTTCCAAACTACTTCGTCTCGAGAGTTACCCACAAACTGATAAGACGCTGCCTAAGAAATATCTGGTGCATAAAATTCGTAGAGCATAATTTAAGTTAAGCGCCCTTTACACCAGCAAACACATCTTATTTTCCAACCTCTTACTTCCTATTCCTTATTATTGGAATTTAGACTTTGTTAACCAAATTTAAGGTCGGTTTTCCAATGATGTAGCGGTGTTAGAAGTTTTAAATACTTTTGACGCTGACATTTAAATTTGAAGTACTGGCCTAGATAACGATGATGGTTGACCTGTGGAATGTAGGTATTTGAGATTTGTGACATAATTACGGAATGTCTTTCTCCGTTTCTCTTTCAGAATGCCAACGACTAGTAAAGTGGTCTTCAGTCGTAGCCAATGACTAAAGACGACGGTACAAGTTAGTCGCAACCAGTGGCAACCTTATATCTTCGTTCATGTAAGGGCTGATTTTTATTTTGTCTGATTTCGATAAAAGAGTTTATGTATATTTCCGCGCGGCGCGCTCATTCTTTCTTCCATGATATTTCCCTATACAGTACTGTTAAGAGGGGTTCAGAAATGAGACAAAACTTGAACTAAAATTGTTTATTTTTGATTGACGTAATCTCAAAGGCTCAGACGACAGTATGTGCGTGCTGTGAGGCGGGCCACGGGCAAATGGACGAGTTGACTCTTGCGCTGCGGCGACTGCGGGGCGCGGCGCAAGGGGAAGGGGAGCCCCGCTGGTGGGGCGACAGTCTCACCTTCCTTTACAGTCGACCATCCTGATGGTAATACGTCCCCGGATTACCTGAAATTCATACAATACCTATAGTGAAGGTTAGAGGAACGTAACAAATTAAAGAGCATCCAGCCCGCCTCAAATCTGACTGACCTTAGCCTTTCTGGCCATGAACGTTGTCTAACTGACTTCGCTCACGAGGCGGACTTTTAAAATCTAGTCTATGATCTCAAACCTGTCTGGTCTTAACCTTTCTGGTCATAGGGTCATACGAGATCTAGACAGAAAATACTTTGTGTTGTTCTCAACAATCTGACTATAGGCTCCATCTATCTGATGATTCTGAGCCTACGAGAGCTAGACAGGAAATACTTTGTGTTGTTCTCAACAATCTGACTATAGGCTCCATCTATCTGATGATTCTGAGCCTACGAGAGCTAGACAGAAAATGCTTTGTGTTGTTCTCAACAATCTGACTATAGGTTCCATCTATCTGATGATCCTGAGCCTATAGAATGAATACGAGCTAGTAAGTAAACAATGTGATTCCATTCTGAGACCAAAGCCTCTATTGAATAAAATAACTCCGAACCTTGAAGTCTGAAGTCAGAATTGGTAAAAATCCGGCGTTTACAAAATTAATAAATTATAAGATTTTACTAACCTTATGTTAGACATGAGTGACACGACCTTCAGATATGACTTGTTTTATTATTATTTTGCTTTGATGAATGATTAAATAATAAAATCTCTTAAGGTATGGCAATATTATTTATATAACAACAATCTCTTTTTTTTAAAATCACTTATATCAGAAAACAACAAAAATAATACCTAGTTGACTAAACAATTTGATTAGATCAGAGATCACTGATATAGATTAAGATTATTTTATGATCACATCTAAACTTAGGATTACAACAATCTTTTATATGTTCTAACGTTCTATTTAGAACTTTAAATGGTCAAGCCAACTGGATAATTAAAATCGCAAGCTTTTTATTTATTTACTTGTTGACAGATGATACCACTGAATTTGGGATTCGTAATCATTCTTTTTTTGTTTTTAAGTCAGAGTTCTCTCGAAATCTAAACGGTTTTATTTTATCCGCGGCTATAATACCTCTATTACAATTTTTTTTACCTCCACGAGAATTGACCGCTTTAACCTCATTGTATCGATCATTCAGAACCTTACTTGTCAACTGATTTCCTACTACTAGTTATACACTTTTTCAATATTGTACCTTCAACTTGGACTAAATCATTAATGTTAAATTGTAAAGCCAAAATTAGTTTCAATCATAACGAGTTTGCATGTGATTCGTATTCGAGTATATGGTAGGTGACCAGCCACCTCTTTTCGAATTTCTTCAGCGTTGGAAATCACTTGATATGAAAAGAAGCTTCGAGAGGAATTCGAGCCTAAATGAAAATACTAAACTTTCGGGACTATGACTTAAAGTTCAAGTTCGAAAAAAACATTCATGTAAACGAATTCGACATCCTATTACATCAAGCTCTCTACCACATAAATTGGCACTGTAGCTGAAGCCTGATCTACCACAATGTGAGCTTTTATTTCACCAATAGATCACCACCATAAGCTTAAACACAACGTTAAGACCCCTGTGAATACTGCAAACCCGTGCACGCGCTGTCAAATCCACGTAGGCCATTAAGTCAACATTATTGATCAAAACAGTTTTGTGATAATTATTCTCTATCATTTACATCAACATGATATTTAAAACAATTTTGGTGGTTTCGTATTTAAGTCTTTCTTGCGAAAACAGTTGTCAGCGACGTGACCCCACTTGTCGCAATTGGTACAATGTTTCTGTTCCTTGCAATCAGTACTATCATGCCCATATTTAGAACAACGATCACATTGCTTTACATCGGTTTTTGTGCAATTCGAAGAGATATGACCTTTAATACCGCATTTATAGCAAGTGACGTCATCGCGCTGAGACTGTTTGCGCGCTGTATTAGATTTACTCGAATCGTTTTTCACTGGACTATCCTTACTTTTATTTGTATAATCAAAACCAGCATCTGTTAAATATTTCAATAGACTTTTAGTATCACGGCAAGCGGCACCCCGCGCACCAGCTCTCAACAAGGGATCGTTCAACGTGAAAATAATGACGTCAGTTATAACGTGATCTGGTTGGTCACATTTCTTTCCTAGTAATAACTTTTTGTAATAAAAGTCCAAAATATTTTCATTATTCTCACGTTTCACGTTAACAAAATCATACAATTTTGAAGCTATGCCCCGTCCTTCAGGAAAATCACTTATTAATTTATGTTTCCACTGGTCCCACGTATAATCAATATCTTGTTGGGAATTAAACCACAACAGAGCGTTTCCGGCAAATTTGGTCGTCATTTGATAAATAAGAAATCGTTCATTCCAGTTAAATATCTTTGCTAGTGCCTCTAAATGTCTTATCCAAACTTGCACTGTCATGTCACTTGATGCATCTCCGGTAAAAACAGGTATATTATCAGAGCCCGACAATAATTTGTTCATCTGACCTTGTTCCGATGTACAAACTGTGGAAGCGCCGCAGTTAGCTACCGAGCAAGAGGCCGCGGCAGGTCCAGCTTCTCTTGGCGCACACCGGGCGAAGGCGGCAGGTACCGGCAGCAGCGGCGACGGGGGAATGGCACGCTCCCCGCGCGCCCCCGGTGACGTCAGCTCGCCCGCCGAAAACATGGCGCCAACGCCGCCAAGCTCTGAGGTAGACCTTGCTATCGGTGGCGTCGTTGACATCGAAGTGCAATCATTCGTTGGATCGACTGTAACTGAAATGGCGGGGGTTATATTTTTCTGTCCCTTTGACTTATTTTCCACCGTCGCCGAGCCTTGAGCAGATGTATTTACTATTTTTTTCATTAAACGCTCTAATTTGTTAAGCCTCGTAATTAAATCAGCATCAATTTTATTAGATTTTCTCCTTTTTGGAGTACGCTCCCTCGATCTACTTCTACTATATCGCCTGGTACGCGAACGTCGCTCAGAGCGCGAACGCTGCCTGGAGCGCGAGCGCGAACGTGATTCTTTACCCATCACAATAAAATATTTGTAGGGTAGTGGGCGGGTGCTATTTACTTTTTATTTTTAAAGTAAGTTCGATCGCACTTCTGAACTGTTAAGAGGGGTTCAGAAATGAGACAAAACTTGAACTAAAATTGTTTATTTTTGATTGACGTAATCTCAAAGGCTCAGACGACAGTATGTGCGTGCTGTGAGGCGGGCCACGGGCAAAT
Organism: Cydia splendana; assembly: GCF_910591565.1. Lineage (NCBI taxonomy): Eukaryota > Metazoa > Arthropoda > Insecta > Lepidoptera > Tortricidae > Cydia > Cydia splendana. Next base: position 12,920,529 of record NC_085977.1, on the reverse strand, counting down.
GGACGAGTTGACTCTTGCGCTGCGGCGACTGCGGGGCGCGGCGCAAGGGGAAGGGGAGCCCCGCTGGTGGGGCGACAGTCTCACCTTCCTTTACAGTACTTATAAGCGCAATTTCACAGAATGTCCTATAAAAAAAAAACCAGTGAGTTCCGAAAAATTATGGTATTATTAAATGTCGAAAAAAATAGCGGCATATGTACTTAATTAATCAATTTTCTCTAGTCCAATTACAATCAAATTGAATGGAGCTCCCCTAGGCACTTTGTAACTGCCGATTGAGGAACCGGTATACCATACAACTAATCAAATTTTCTATTTTTTTTCTATAGTTACACAGATGGCAATGTTATTTACCTACAGTTGCCATTGCCACGCCGTTTTGTCGCATAAATAGTGTTTAGTTTTAAGTTTATAAAATACATATAAGTATCTTAGTTTGCCTGATTTACATTTTCAAGTAAATAAATAAATGAAACTGCTACTTGACTCAAACCTATTGACCGACGAAAGATAATCAAAACAGCTTAAAAGCCGCTCCCATACAATATTACTTAATAATCCGGACGGTCACGGCGCTGGCGCACTATGTTTAACCGTTTCTAAAGCAGTCGCCGTTCAATAGATTTGATTGAAAGCTAAACTATCTTATATTAATATTGAGTTTTGTGTGTGTTAGAATCGGATCAGTTAGCGGGAGTGCAAATACGAGCCCACTCCGAGCCAACTTTACTTTTACGAGGACCTAGGAACGCTGGAACTGAACAAAATATTTTACAGATGCAGTGCATAATTGTTTTCTGTCGTATTTTCTCGGAAACGTTCTTATTTGTCATGCTACTTCAGTCAACTCACAGAAAACCGGAACACAAAAAATCCATTTTACGTTTCGGAAAGTTTCAATCCCCATATATAAATATGAGAAAGTTCTGAAACTTTCCTATGTGGAACATTTGGCCTCTCCCATACAAAATATCAACATCAGGGAAATGAATTAGAGATTCACTAGATATGAAATAGTAAAGATATGTGACGTTCCACGACAAAACCTTAATTGCTAATCCATCTTTTGTACCATATTTTATGCAAAATAAAGATATTTGATATTTGATATTTGAAAAGGTACCTTATGGCGGCTGGCGCTTCGAACGGCGCGCGAACGATCCAGTATAAAACTATGTTTCCAATGTTATAGCTACGCCAACTAGGCATCACTCATGTAAGCCGCCTGTGCAAACTAAACTTAGTATTCGTGCGACCGACGAACGTCGACATACGGTGGCCATCATATTCCAATATCTAACTTCGTGACCTGTATCATGGATCATGGAATACATTATACTGCATTACAGGCGGTACCGTCTGACCATGTCCGACATATGGCCATCCACACCATATGATGGTCGTTCAAGTCTACTTGACAGCATGATAAAACGGTGTCCGTCACTTTCTATCCCACGGTGTTAAAAAGTGACAGTTATTTTATCACGTGGATAAAGATGGATAAAGACATCCATAATACGCCGGCTGCGGCGGTATCATGGTTGCATTTTTATCACTTGTAATGTCATGCGTTACTTTCGCACTTACATACTTGTTAGAACGTGACAGACATGATGACAGATGATAAAAAACCGACCACCTTAGCCCTACTGGCGATTGCGCGGCCAATAAGGTAAACGTACTGGTGCTCGACGCGGTCCCGGTACATGTCATCTTGAAACTTAAGTCATTGTCAATAGAGGTGACAGCAATGTGTCATCTATTGGGCATTAGTGGGCATTAGCATGTCGAGCACTACTAGAGTCAGTCCATGAAAAGTCTGCAGCGGATTTGATAACCCACGCAGTGCACTTGTTATTTTAAACGTCAAACTTCTACGAAAATATGACGTATAAATGACACTTGCTGCACTGCGTGAGCCATCAAATCCGCTGCAGACTATTCTTGGTCCGTCTCTATACGTTTACCTTACAACTGTGCATGTTACGTAAAGTGTCAAAAAGTTTGTAAAGTTCTCGGGAAACAGGAAACAAAGGATATTTAGGAAATGGAAAATTTAGATTCCTACACAAAGGTTCCTAAAATTTGCCACGTGGCAATTTCGCAATTTTGGAAGACTTTCCGACGACGAATCAGTAGCGGCTCAAGAATATGCTTGACTACAAGTTTTACTAATTGCCATAACCACAGACTAAATAATAGTACTAGGTACCGTAAAATGGGGTGAGTAGGGTCAAAACTGAAATTCAAACCTCGATACCATTTTATTTTTACATATGAAAACTGAATGGTGTATATAATAAGTGTTCCGGACGTTTGTATTTTAATTTTTATTTTATTTTGGGTAGTTCCATTTCATAACTTTGACGATAAAGAGGAAAACCCACCTCACCCCGTAGTGCCTCGTATTTGGGGTGAGAGGGGTTTTCATACAAAGGTGATTTTGGAAGATTGTTGGATCGAGTTTTTTTAGGGTTCCGTACCCAAAGGGTAAAACGGGACCCTATTACTAAGACTTCGCTGTCCGTCCGTCCGTCCGTCCGTCCGTCCGTCCGTCTGTCACCAGGCTGTATCTCACGAACCGTGATAGCTAGATAGTTGAAATTTTCACAGATGATGTATTTCTGTTGCCGCTATAACAACAAATACTAAAAACAGAATAAAATAAAGATTTATATGGGGCTCCCATACAACAAACGTGATTTTTGACCAAAGTTAAGCAACGTCGGGAGTGGTCAGTACTTGGATGGGTGACCGTTTTTTTTTGCTTTTTTAGGGTTCCGTACCCAAAGGGTAAAACGGGACCCTATTACTAAGACTTCGCTGTCCGTCCGTCCGTCCGTCCGTCCGTCCGTCCGTCCGTCCGTCCGTCCGTCTGTCACCAGGCTGTATCTCACGAACCGTGATAGCTAGACAGTTGAAATTTTCACAGATGATGTATTTCTGTTGCCGCTATAACAACAAATACTAAAAACAGAATAAAATAAAGATTTATATGGGGCTCCCATACAACAAACGTGATTTTTGACCAAAGTTAAGCAACGTCGGGAGTGGTCAGTACTTGGATGGGTGACCGTTTTTTTTTTGCTTTTTTTTTTGTTTTTTTTTATATGGTACGGAACCCTTCGTGCGCGAGTCCGACTCGCACTTGCCCGAATTTTTTTTTTGCATTATGGTACGGAACCCTTCGTGCGCGAGTCCGACTCGCACTTGCCCGGTTTTTTATAATGCGTATTACTATAGCTCCATTTTAAATTGGAATACATTATTTTTGTAGCAGTAGCCTTAAAATCCCTTCTCACCCCCTTCTCAAACCTTCTCTCCCCATTCATAACCCACCTCTCCCCGCGAAACCTACTCACCCCGTTTTACGGTACAGAAGACTCACTCTCTAACAAAACGTGTCTGTTACGATCAGGACAGATATGGCCGCTAGGTGGCGACAGCGCCACGCGCGGCTATGGCTAGCCACCAAAATTGGTGTGGAACGGATGTACTTTTAGCTATCTGTAGCAAAGCGACGAAATCGCGGAGTGAGTCACGCCTGCCATAACGCACGCAGCAGTTTACGTAGTGCAGCCGCCGCGAGTACTCGAGCCTGAAGAAGGATCCCTGTCGGGCCCGAAACATGTAGCCAATAGCGACTAAAAATACAAGTTTATTATTTACACTTTACATCTCCTAATTATTAATTATTTCTTAATTAACGCCAAAATTCGAATGCTGTTGTCGTATTAAATCCAGACAAGCACAAATCACGTTCTATTGTTAACGAGACCATTTCAATACTCTGGCAATTAGTAATTCTCGTAAACAAGTCGGCCTGACGACCCTTTCCTCATTGTCCTGAGGTGCTATTTCAGTCGCCTAATAGGCATAGGCGAGTTTAAGGCTTACGGCTCGGCCACGACATTGAGCGACTTGCGACGGCGGCAGCGATAACCATAGGTTGGTGCTAGACACAGCGATCGGACCTTTAGTTCCCACCTAAAGTGTCATTCTATGGAACTTGCTAACAATGTAAACATACCGCCATATTGAAATTTTCTCTGAATGATGAATTTACTAGTGATTCTTGTTTACATAGTTAGCAAGTTCCATAGAATGACACTTTGTGGTTGTCGCTGCCGCCGTCGCCAGTCGCTCAATGTCGTGGCCGAGCCGTTAGGCAAAACAGTATAACGGCTCGGATAACCATAGGTTGGAGCTAGATAGTGCGAACGGACCTTTCGTTCCCACCTATGGTTGTCGCTGTCGCGTTACAGTGATTATTTGGCAATGATTAAATGAGGAACACGTCACCTGTGTACGTCAGATTTGGACGTGCAAGTGCGCTAGCGTGACGTATGCGTGCACGGCTTTAATAATTCTTCACCTCGCCAGCTCGTAAAGGCTCTCTTGACTGTTCGAAAACTGATGAGAAAGTTTTATTTTATTCACAAGAGTGGCTGTTTAGTATTCCACCTTAATACTGCTAGCGAGGCTACTGGCCGGCGACACAGGAAAAAAGGTCTGAAAAACAACAACTGACAGATTTAGTGTCACAGCAAAATCGCGAAGAAAATGATCGCCTAATTCGCAAGAAACAGTAAAACCCCAGTAAAAACTCTTAATTCAAGTGCGTGAGAGTTACCAGGAGGCAGCAATCCACCCGCAGAGGCCTCTGCCAGCTGCAGACCACAAAACTAACGGTAAGCCTCACCTTCTGATATATCAGTATAGTGTTACGATAGGTACTTACAGCAACTACAGTCCACACCATTGGCTTTACGCCACAGTGGCAAAGTAATTTGATGCACATTTTTAGTTGTTTCCTTATGTTTATAATAACGACACGATTATAACAACTTTATTGTTACGTTGAGTAAATTTGCCCCATTTATTTAATAATATTATTACGTAATATAAATAGAAAAAAAATGTTTTCAAGTTTTGACACATTCAGTGAAATTAGTTAATTTGAATATTCTTGCCCAGTAAAATATCGTATTTAAATTTGGCTAAATACCTCAAGAATACACTATAAGCAACTTTGTACTAGTGAGTCCAATGGCTCGTTCAGCAATAGGAATGAGGTCTGAAGACAATACATTTCAATTTGTTTAAGTAGGCTTATATTCTATTCGAGAGGGAATCACAATAAACTTCGTAGAACATAGCTCAGATAATGTCAAAAATAGTAGTTGTTATATTGAGTTTTTAGACATTTAAATGGAGGGAAAAGCCATGAAAACATTCACTAGGCAACTAGACTATACAATGTGCAAGGGCAGACTTCAACTAAAACTTTAACACATTCAGGACCCGATTCGGATTTTGAAATAGACATATATTAGATATCACCAAGATACGATAACGATATGTTTAAGATCTAACCTGTCAAATTTGACATTTGCACGATTCTGGAGATACTCTTGAACGATTTCCACCGATATCTTAGAGATCCAATTCACATCTAATAGATATCTTACTCTATCTAACGTAAAAGTGACATTGGTTGCCCGAATTGCGCTGCAAAAGAGAACTAGTTGATATCTATACTAATAACTTACCTAGACTGGATCTAGTACGTGTCGTCTCTTGTAAATGTCTTGAAGTTCGAATACGGCAGTCATTCGGCCCGATTCTAACTTTAAGATACGTCAAATATTACGACAAGATACGATATATTATGGATTAGATGTGTCAGTGTCAAATGTGACGTTTCTTCAAACAAAAACGCCAGTTTTGACACTGACACATCTAATCCATATCGTTTCTAGATCTATTAATTGACGTATCTTAAAGTTCGAATCGGGCAGATTGTCTTAGTGCTACGGGTTACGCTCGTAGCGCGTAGCCAAGGTTTCGCCGTATGGAGCGCGTAGTCGCTACGAACAGTATACCCGACAGTCGGGTTCTTGGCCCTGAATGTGTTAAAAGGTTAAAGTATATAGGGATAAGTTCGCCTTTGTACATTATATATATTTTGTTTCATTGTAATTTAACCTGTCTTATGTACAATAAAGTGTCTACATACATACATAAATCACGAAAATATATCTAATTTTCATTTATTTTCGTAGCAGTATAATATTGGTATAAAATAGCTAGTGATACAGTCGAGGGAGAAGACGACCAACATTTTAATCAGAAGTATATCTTCAGAGTAAATGTGGTATAAGGTAAAAACCCGCTAGACGGCCATAATATCTTCCGTTGCAAGTTTTGTGCGGCGCGCCATAATTTCTTCTAATTTCCTGGCTTTGCTCCCTCTTAAATGTAGAGAAGTTTGCTAAATATACTTTTGTACAATACTGCTACGAGCGACGGCGTAGCGCATGTAGCCGTCAGTGAAATGGGTCCATGAGGGGATTTCAATTTTTAACGCGTTCACAGTGCCAGCGCGGGCTACCCGCTACGCTACGAGTGTAGCCGATAACACGGGAAAAACTGTATTCAGCGAAAAGCACCTACATACAGAGAACCCGCCTAACGGGTCGCTGGCAATGATTGTGTCATAATCAATCGGTTAGACTGTTGTGGATTAAACTCGGTATCAAATAGAGGTGGGCCGAATATGGACTTTGCCGAATACGAATATTCGGATGGTCTAAAACTGCCTAAAATAAGTTCATACAGGTCCGCGATCTGCACTCCGCACGTGTTTTTTAACCTTCCCCTTTGGACCGGCCGGGAATCTATATATACATATAATAAAGCTGAAGAGGGCCGAAAGTCTGTACATGGAAGATATTTGAAAAAAAGTTGGCTGGGGATACTTAGAATTGATAACAGAACACGTTCCAACAGTTTTTAGAATTTTTGTCTGTTTGTCTGTTTATCTGTTTGTCTGTTTATTTGAACGCGCATCACGTGAAAACGGCTGAACGGATTTTGATGAAAACTCTACTAATGTGTCGAGAAAATCCCCGGCCAGGTTATAGGCTACAAAAATTCAACCCCTAAAAGGGGGGGTAGCCACAATAATCGATTGACTTAAGTTTGCCCCTGAATCGTATGGCGCTACTTAGGAAGGAGGGGCAAACTTTTTTCAAATATGTGCTAACACTATAGAGTACCCTGGTAAACTAACAGATGGCGCTGAATTTAATACGATGTGACATAAATAAGCCACCGAGGAAGGATTTTGTCAAATTAACTCTAAGTTTAGAAGACCCCTCTTCTAAAATTTCAATCAATCGTACGGATATCAACAAATTTAATTGAATAATTGTGTTGATTTAATAATACAACAAAATTAAACGACAGTAAATTAATTGCCCGTCATTGCACAGTGCCATCTTTTGGGCTAGCTGAGTAAACATTAAGTAAACAAGAAAACTAAAAATGGGTTTACATAGTTACGTAGTGGTAAAATAAATTAAATTAAATTAAAATTTCTTTATATAATGATGTGACTGATTTCCATACTAAAAGTAAAAATGTACAACTGTCTATCAAATTGCGTTTTTTTATATCGAAAATTTTTCGAGCTCGCTTCGCTCGCGTTTTCAATAACTTTCTAAGATATGATAAAGGTGACATTCGGGTGGGGACTGCGGCAGCATTACTCTGTTGTAACGTTACTGCTGCAGCACTGTCAATTTTCGTAATAAAATGATGTGACTGATTTCCATACTAAAAGTAAAAATGTACAACTGTCTATCAAATTGCGTTTTTTTATATCGAAAAATTTTCGAGCTCGCTTCGCTCGCGTTTTCAATAACATTCTAAAATGTTTATGACAAAGGTGACATTCGGGTGGCGACTGCAGCAGCATTAGGTACTCTGTTGCAACGTTACTGCTGCGGCACTGTCAATTTTCGTGATAAAATTATGTGACTGATTTCCGTACTAAAAGTAAAAATGTACAACTGTCTATCAAATTGCGTTTTTTTATATCGAAAAATTTTCGCGCTCGCTTCGCTCGCGTTTTCAATAACATTCTAAGATGTTTATGATAAAGGTGACATTCGGGTGGCGACTGCAGCAGCATTAGGTACTTTGTTGCAACGTTACTGCTGCGGCACTGTCAATTTTGGTGATAAAATGATGCGACTGATTTCCGTACTAAAAGTAAAAATGTACAACTGTCTATCAAATTGCGTTTTTTTATATCGAAAAATTTTCGCGCTCGTTTCGCTCGCGTTTTCAATAACATTCTAAGATGTTTATGATAAAGGTGATATTCGGGTGGCGACTGCACCAGCATTAGGTACTCTGTTGCAACGTTACTGCTGCGGCACTGTCAATTTCCGTGATAAAATGATGTGACTGATTTCCATTCTCAGCTGAAATGCAGCAATGAACGTCACTCAATTTACCAAAAAAATTCAATGTAATCTTGATGACCCTAGGGAACCCATGGTCTAGAAATACTTAGGGCATCAAAATATTATTATCTTAATCCGGCACTGGTCGCTTGCGGAGTCAAACGATTTGGGACTCGCATTTTATACGCATTTACCATGCCTTCCCGAAAAAAATCAAATCATTCGCGAAAGTTTCGCAACGCATTGAGGTTACAAGGGGCACGTGGTCTTCCTCAGGAGTCTGAAGAAGACCACGGTAAGTGGCGCTCTAGCCAGGCAGGCCGCTTCGCTTTCGCTCGCGCGCGTATACCTTACTGTATCGTCCGATATACACCTACTACTCTGTCGTTTAAATCCTTAGAGAATATAACCAACGGAGACGCCATGTCTATAATTTTCGGTACAAAATAGTCTGGCGTTTTTTGCGGGGGAGGGGCAAATCAAATGTGTACCTACGTAACGTAAACATAACCATGTCAGATAAACGTCGGTTGACCATTGGCCGCCTATTTTCGACAGAGGGGAACGCCTGTTAATGACCACTCCGTTTGGTTATATTCTCTAAGTTTAAATCACGTGTAAAATTTGAATAAGGGCGAATAAAACTCTTGATTTTGGAGTGTAGTTTTATTTAGTGGTACCTAATTGTAAAATATGTCCATATCCATATCATAAGCATATCCATATGTCAACTTTACTTCAAGTTCCGCCTCCAGGGGAGAGGGAGAGAAATTAGGATTAGAAATTAGCCGCTTACTGACACAGACCGAATTACACGCGGGCGGAGCCGCGGGCACAGCTAGTATGTATTTATGATAAGAAACGGACCGTCTCATGCCTGGACCGTGAACTGCACCCGCGTGACCCGCGCCAGCTAGCAGACGCCCTAAAAGAGAATTTGATTATTCGGTAAATATTCGGCAGTTCGAACCGAACTATTCGGCTGAATACGAACATTGAAAAATATGCCGAATACAGAATAATTACCGAATATTCGGCCCATCTCTAGTAGGTATAAAACGTAAACGTAACTCGTATACGGGTGTGTAATGTTTAATATAATTATAAAAAAACTATCATACATTTGTTATAACGCCATTTGATATATTATTGTATGTTATAATGTAATTTTTATTATACGTTTCCTTTATTATATAGTGATTTCAACTAAACTGTCATTGATATAATGCCTAATGTAATATAATTTTCAAATAGTATATAGCCATGTTTTATAATGACATTTGTTATATTATATTTTTGTATAATGTAATACTTCATACAATTTTATCAAGTATAAATACATATTATGGTATAACATTTTTCGTCATATTTCATTTACTGATAACGTAAAGTTTTACATACTTTTTATAACTAGTACGCAGGCCTACTGCTTTTGCTAGCTATTTTATTCTAGGGAGGTCGCAGTTCTAACCTAACCTAACCTATTTTTTCACGGTTTTCATTCTGCGGGGGCCACAGTTCAAACCTAACCTAAACCACTTTTTTGATAGAATATGTTATTCTACGGAGGGTCAAAGTTCTAACCTAACCTAACCCTCCTTTTGTTAGGTAGTTATTCGTTTGTGCGGAGTCGCAGTTCTAACCTAACCCATTTATGTCATGCAACTATTATGCTACATAAATAATTATATGATGTCACTTGTTATAACAAATAATATGCTTTAGAGTATGTAATAATTATGGCAATGTATATTAGACGAAGTGTAAATATACCTTATGACCATTATACCAATAATATCAATACGTATACCGTTAATTAGGTATTACGGTAGTATGCCATTTATTACGTTATTCAAAATAACGATATATCAAACTATAATATATGAAAAGTAATTATAACAAATTTAATGCACCCCTCGTATACAAAAGAAAAACGGAAGAAGTATAATATACTTCTTAATATTAAGTGGCTATGTAAAAACCAATAAATAAGATTATAATTGCAACAGCAAGAGCAAATACAGACAGCAATTAATCTAATTTATCAACCTAAATACCTACATATTTTACTTTACAAATAAAGCATACTATGTACCTACAAGTCTACTGAAGAAAACTGACACGGATGAAAATTAATTGAACAAATGACATCTTCCATTTGCTGCCATCCTAATCGTTCTATTGTAAGTATTGTTGCGTAACATAATGATTCATTCATCCCATCCATTCATACGAATTCCTCTGAATCGACCTGTCGTTAATCGTTAAATCCCGAGAAAAACGAGCGCTTATTTTCCCGACGCTAAAAGCCACTTTTACAAGGAAAGCGTTTAAACGGAGCGACAACCTAACTCCTAATCCCATCTCGCGAACGCAACATTAATGCATTTTTATCAGATCACTAAATTGAGCATCAGAATTGACTAAAAAACCATTACTCACACTGATGGACTCCCCGTCCTAGTCAGAAAGGGCTAGAGCCCCGGAGACACCCGACTGGGTCCGAGTGCGCCCGAGGCCCGACCGACGTCCCGACTAGTCGCTAAACAACCTCCGCCGACCGCGCTACTATCCGACCTCCTTCACTTTACACATGTGATAAACTTTTTTTATAATAGTGCAGTGACCGGTATACAGTTCGAAATTTAAATTTTGAATTTGTTTTTTTTAAATTGCATTTCAAGCGATGGGTATCGTTGAAACGGCCAGACGGCGACTGTAGGCCGTATACTTAAGGTTCGTCTATATGTTAGTCTAGGTTTATAGTACTTAGACTAGATTTTTGTTGTTTGGCAATGTTGTATTATAAGGCATTTATTCACGTAAATCATTATAGCGGTTATAGGGCGTAATTATCTATGGGACTCGTAAAATCCGGCTAGTAGTAGTCGGATTTAGTATGAAATATATAAAAAAAGAATTAAGTATTTATTCATGATGGTAGGAAAATTAATCTTAAAATTTTGAAATGAATGCTAGAGACGAATGATTCGTAAGATTGTTTAGGTATACCTAGAAACCTAATTGAAACGGTAAATTCGGTTGTTAGGTTTGGTTCGTATCTAAGTAGGCCATGAGCCATGACAATTTAGACCTAAAGTTTATTTCCATTAAAAATATAAATTTATTTAGCACGAATATATAAAACAATTACTCTCGTTTATTTCTCAGGCTGTATAGTGTATAAGTATATTATATACATAGGTATATAGAGGTGTAGATGGCTACACCTCTATTTACCAAAGCTGCTGAATATACATAAGTCGAATGAGTGAAATAATTTACCTATTTGTATTTGATGTGTGCGTTATAATTGGTTATAATTATATTACCAATAATTGAGCACCGTTCATTAATATTAACCTCTATATATTTATATACATATTACTCGATAGTTAAGTCGACATTAGATAACGACATTCAATCGATTATTATACCCTATACTCGTACCTATACTTTGCCGGTATATCGTCGTCAAATACCCCTAAGTACAATAAATAGGTTTCATTCCAAATCCGTATTTCTGAGTTTGCATGCACTCGGTAATAAGCACACTTCTAATCTAATACCTTTAAACGAGCAATTCTTTCGATTCTTTCAATTCGAGCAATGTAAAAAATACGCAAGTAAGTATAACGGGTTAGCACTGATTGACTAGCACGTTATCTTTTCGCGGATTAGCAAAGTAATATTTTGGTTTTAATCTATGTTTGTTGTACATATTTATATATATCGGGGATCTCGGAAACGGCTCTAACGATTTCGATGAAATTTATAGGTGTTTTCGGGGTCGAAAAATCGATCTAGCTAGGTCTTATCTATGGGAAAACGCGCATTTTTGAGTTTTTAAATGTTTTCCGAGGAAAGCTCGGTCTCCCAGATATTAATCTCTATGCGAGCTTGACGACAAATGATGATATCACTCAACAAATTTTAATTAATTAACCCTTTGAACGCTAAAACCCCTTAAAGACGTTGATGATCGTCGAGGTCGCTTATATATTTTATGGCGTAGGTATGATATCAATATAATTTTCAGGCTTTCGAGTCAAATTAATATTTCTTGTCGTGAACAATTAATACCATCCCACCAATCATAACAGCCGTAACAGTAATTGAAATAACTATAAGTTTGTATCTTTAGGTATTTAAATAAAAGTAAACAATTTTTAAATTTTCGGGTAGTTATAACATTTATTGGTTAATCAACCAAATTTATACAAAACCTCCTGGGTCTGTCACTGAACGACCTGACTTTGACACTATTTGATCATGTAATGTTTTCATCTACCCTCAAAATCTACTGGCTCCATAAGGCAGTAGATTTTGTTTACTTTTATTTCATACCTAAAGATACAGAGTATAGGGGCCTAGTCACCGCATATCTGACTGTGCCAGGCAGTCTGCCAACAGGGAGAGATGACGGGAGATCGTGCGAAGAGCTGTGTCCGCCTCTACATACATAAGTTCCGAAAAACTCATTAGTGCGAGCCGGGGTTTGAACCCGCGACCTCCAGATTGCAAGTCGCACGCTCTTTCCGCTAGGCCACCAGCGCTTCAGAAAGTAGCGAAATAAATTAGGTGTAATTTAGCAAAGTGTTCGAGCGGGGCGGGACCATCGCCGCCACGTGGCGCAGCTACATACAGCCAGCAGCAGAAGTTGCTAAGCGGGCCAGGTGTTCAAAATGATCTTGACGCGACTTTATTGTTAAGAGAAAAAGAGCGTGTTTAGGTAATTTTGAACACCTCGCCCGCCTAGCAACTTCTGCTGCTGACTGTACAATTACTTATGGCTACAAATATAATGACCACCAAAAAATACTTTGGTACCCTAAATAAAAAAATCATGCTTACAAAAAAAAATACTGAACACCAAAAAAATAAGGCCTAAAAATACAAAAGTACCACCACTTTAATTACGACTGCACTTCAAATTGTATTCAAATACCAAATATATTGAATGATCACCAAAAATCATTAATGATCACCAAATCTTGAAGACCAAATTAATGCGATATTTTCACCTAAATAAACCACTATGATTACCAAAAAATTTATACATATTACCAAATAAAGTAAACTGATGCCAAAATTACTAGCCCCTCCCGCTCAACCCCCCGTAGCCCGCACCGCATACCTACCTAACCTAATCTACTTTTCTAGTAGCATTTCGTTATGCTACTAGAAAAGTAAGTTAAACTGCTATCAGTTAAGTGGGTTAGGTTAGGTTTGAACTGCGACCCTTACAGAAAAGAAATGCTACTAGAAAAGTGGGTTAGGTTAGGTTTGAACTGCGACCCATACAGAAACGAAATGCTACTAGAAAAGTGGGTTAGGTTAGGTTTGAACTGCGACCCTTGCAGAAAAGAATTGCTACTAGACAAGTGGGTTAGGTTAGGTTTGAACTGCGACCCTTACAGAAACAAAATGCTACTAGAAAAGTGGGTTAGGTTAGGTTAGAACTGCGACTGTTACAGAAATAAAATGCTACTAGAAAAAGGTGACGAAGTGGATTAATTAATTTAATAGGATAACGATATATTAAATGATTGCACATTTTTAATTAAAATGTGGTTGTAATTTTGTGATCATTTACTATTTTTGCGTTTACAATGATTATTTTGGAGCCATTTGCTTTAATAGGATATCAAGATTTAAAAATTTGGTTATCATTTTACATTAAAATGGAGTTCTAATTTTGGTGGTCATTTACTATTTTTGGGTTTACAATGATTATTTTGGTGTCATTTTCTTTAATAGGATAGCAAGATGTAAAAATTTGGTTATCATTTCACATTAAAATGGGGATTGAAATTTGGTAATCATTGACTATTTTTGGGTTAATAATGATTATTTTGGTGTCATTTCCTTTAAAAGGATAGTAAAATGTAATAAAATTGGTAATCATTTCACATTAAAATGGTGTTATAATTTTGGTGATCATTCATGATTTTAGGGTGGTAAAATAGATTTTTTTGGTATTAAATTTTACTAAATCTGGTGATCAGTTAAATAGCAGCCATTACTTATTAAACATGCCTGAATCAGGCCATAGAGAAATATAGTAAGAATTGAGTGCTCACTCCATACATCAGTTTGGTACTAAAAGGACTATTATTTTCTCAGTCGACATCTAGCATCGAGTGGCGGAATTATCAGTACCGCCACTTGATACTAGAATTCTCTAGTGTCGCGACTCACAAAAATTGTATTGAACAACAATATACAACTGATTTTAAAAGCAGAGGGACTTGAAAATAGAGTTCCGGTTAATCCGGTTATAATATTAGCTGAAAATTGTTGAGCATTAGACTTTTTGGTCGTTGCAACATCTATTGTCAAGTAGCAGAACTGATAATTCCGCTACACGTTGCTATTTAGATCGACTACGAAAATAATAGTCTTTTTGGTACTAAAACTGATGTATGGAGTCAGCACGCTATGTATTTTTTCTCTATGATCAGGCTAATGGTAAATATCACTTGGAAACCAGCAAATATATACCTTTAAATAAATATATAAATATTGTGGTTGCCGAGCGGGCTTCAGACTCTCCAAGTGAGGTGGCATAATGCCGCGATAACGTTAGAAGGATAATGATGTTAATGATATAAAAAAATCTCACCATTCCTGAAACCACCATCAAAACTGCTGAAATCATCTTAAAACGGGCCGCAAATAACGGTATTTCAACGTTTTTGGCTAGAATATCTAAGCGAATCTACGAGATATTTTATCTCGCTCTGTCTGACTCCGTTATATTAATTTATATAAATTCACAATTGAATTACGCGGAGCTGTTGTCATGTCTGTGGTCGCCTGAATTGAGGGGTGCCTCAAGTTACAAGAGAATCTCCTTACAGGGTGGCCAAAAAATAAGTGCATTCCCGTTGCCAGTGAGGTTTTGAGATTATTCTGAGCTACTTTTACTATGGCACCAATCCCAAAACCGGGAAAAAAAAATTACCCTTCCATAGATAATGGACCAGCCAAAATGTATGGAACAGTCAAATTTTTCTTCGCGCTTTCGGGTTTGGTGCCATAGCAAAAGTTGCTCAGTATAATCCCAAAACCTCCCTGGCAACGGGAATGCACTTATGTTTTGGCCTCCGTGTAGAGTCCGTCTAAGTTAACTCTGCACCAACGAATGACAGCGTAACTTTTTGATTGTATGGGAGCGGCTTTTTGAGGGCTCGCTTTTAGGTCTTTACAATTAGGTTAATGAATTGTCTTTTAAATGTGTGGCAAGTTGGTGTTCGAAATCCGTAACGATTAATCTAAGTTGACGGCTCCAGTTACCATCAGTAATGGACAAGGGTCCAATGGTGAATATTATTTCTCATTTAAAAGAAAGTAATGGTTATTTTTTTTAAATTAACTAATAATGTGCCGTCAGAAAGTCTTTTAAATTACGAAATTTCCACAAAAATTTTAACTGTTGGATAGTTATCGAACATTTTCCGTTTCCAAAATGAAAGTTTCTGTAATTTCCTATGAAGTTTTCGTGATATTTCTGATTAGTTTCCCAACTTCTTTAAAACTTTCCGCAACTTGCACATCCATAGCCTAACCCACGAAATACTTATCGTGATTATTGTAATTTACCCGCTTTTTATTCGTTGCTTGCACCAACTAATTACCCTGGTACCGTCAGCAACTACATGTGTCTGCCACAGACAGCTCTCCGACATTACCAATATTGACATTTGTAATTTTCCCGCTTTTCATTTACCGCTTGCACCCGCTGTACACTCGGAGTAATTAACAATGGAGCCGCCATTAACAGGCGTTCCCCTCTGTCGGAAATAGGCGGTCAATGGTCAACCATATGTATGGACTGACGTTTATCTGACATGACGTACCTATACATTTGATGTGCCCCTCCCCCGCAAAAAACGGCAGACTATTTTGTACCAAAAATTTTAGACATGGCGTCTCCGTTGGTTATATCCTCTAAGGCTGTACACGTGGTACGGTCGGCAGCTACCTATCTGTAGCTGTTACAGACCAGAGATGTTGCGGATGCAGATTTTTTGACATCCGCGGATGCGGATGCGGATATTTAAAGGCTCACATCCCCAGATGGGGATGCGGATGTCAAGATTACGTACTTAAAAACGTCGAATATTACATTAGTAGTAATTTTTATTTAAAAAAACGATACGTATAGTATTTGAGCAAGAATATAGATGCGTTGTATGTAATAAACAGTAACTTGGCTGACTTTTCTGGATCTAAACAATTTCGTTATAGGTAATGACGAAATTAGCTAGCACTTACGCGGCCGCTAAGACGTTCCTGTACTGACTTGTTCGACATCCGCATCCGCATTAAGCTCCGCATCGATGTTGTGCGGATGCGGATTTTGAAAATAATGCGGATGTTCCGTGGTTGCGGATGCGGATGCGGATATTCGCAACATCCCTGTTACAGACGGCCACAAAACAATACCGTCAGCATTCTCGTGGACGTTTGTAACTGACCGGTTTTATTCCACCGGTTCGTTACACGTGGTATCAGCATTTATTGAAAAAACAATAGTAGTCATAGAATTTAATTTCAGTACCGTTCCGTACCTTTGTCACAGTGACATCAATATGAAAGTCGCGACGGACTTCATACTACTGTCACTGTGACAAGGTACGAAATGGTACCGTAAAATGGGGTGAGTAGGGTCAAAACTGAAATTCAAACCTCGATAACATTTTATTTTTTTATATATGAAAACTGAATGGTGTATATAATAAATGTTCCGGACGTTTGTATATTTTAGTTTTTATTTTATTTTGGGTAGTTCCATTTCATAACTTTGACGATAAAGAGGAAACCCACCTCACCCCGTAGTGCCTCGTATTTGGGGTGAGAGGGGTTTTCATACAAAGGTGATTTTGGAAGATTGTTGAATCGATTTTTTTTTATTATGCGTATTTTTTTTTATTTTTGTGGCAGTAGCCTTAAAATCCCTTCTCACCCCCTCTCAAACCTTCTCTCCCCATTCATAACCCACCTCTCCCCGCGAAACCTACTCACCCCGTTTTACGGTACTGAAATTAAATTCGTTGACCGTTTCAGAGACGTGATACTTACAATATCGCCTATGACCTATTACTCCCATTAGGCTGTACCAAAATCGCAACTATATTTTCTGTCGCCATTATTTAGATTGGTCACTAATTTATATGTATTATACTCGTATTATCTACTCCCAACAAATATATTTTTCGTCGAATTATTTGAAACGATGTCAAAATGAATAACCAAATTAATGTCAATTAGTATTCAAAACAATAAATTGATCACTATTTTCTATTGCTTAAATAAAATCTCGGTTGTTACCAAGTTAGTAGATCAGTCACAAAATAAAAAGTTTTGTACCTACATATCTTTATGTTATGAAGAAATACCCAACAGTAATCGATCAATCCATACCCTACCAAAACTATGGATATTTGTTACATAACTTTTGGGTAGTTACAGTAAATACATATCAGAACCAGGCGTGGCTCACTCCGCGATTTCGTCGCTTTGCTACAGGTAGCTAAAAGTACATCCGTTCCACACCAATTTTGGTGGCTAGCCATAGGCCGCGCGTGGCGCTGTCGCCACCTAGCGGCCATCCTGTCTGCCGGCCTGTCCTGATCGTAACAGACGCGTTTTGTTAGAGAGTGAGTCTTCTGTACCTAGAACTATTATTTATTCTGTGTCAGAACTAGAATCTGTATTTGATCGTCAGCCAATAATGGGCATTTAAAACTTCGCTCCGCTTTCCTTGCTTCGCTTTCCCAAGTCAAGTGGTACCGTCAGCAATTATATTATTCGTGTTGGTAGATTCGAGTCTTTTCTATAAGATTTAACACATTCAGGGCCAAGAACCCGACTGTCGGGTACAGTGTTCGTAGCGGCTACGCGCTACATACGGCAAAGACGTGACTACGCGCTACGAGCGTAACCCGTAGCACTTTGTGGCAATGAATGTGTTAAGACACGGCTTCCTAGCCTAGTCGCTAGTGACCCTGCCTACGAAGCAGGAGGTCCCGGGTTCAAATCCTGGTAAGGGCATTTATTTAATGTGTTCATCACAGACATTTGTTTCGCAGTCTCTCTAGATCTATTTATTATACATATGTCGGACCGATAAATTTGTTTGTGTGTATGTGTAGGCATAATGTTTGTTGGAGCGTGCGTGACCGCTTAAGCCTACAAAAGTGAGTAGGTAATCCGAAAACATGGCATTGACATAAGTACCTAACTTTGCCGAAATATCTATTGAGAGGTAACCAAAACATATACAGGGTGGAAAAATAAGTCGGGCCCTGGAGGGAAACTACCTTAAATCCTTAAGTTGGCTCATTTTACTTAAAGGAGACATTCCTTTATTTTTAAAAAGAAATAAAACTGCATTCAAAGATTTTTCTTTTTTCTTCAATTTTGCATGTCTAAAAATATTCTTGAGTACTAAATATTCGATTTTATAGATATTTTGTACGACAGACGAGTGTAAGATCTAATAATATGTTTCTTGGAGAAATGTTATCATTAACATGAACTGTATCGACTAGTAGAAAAAAATAGCGAGTGTTTATTTTTTAGAAGAAAACTTCTAAAAAATAAACACTCGCTATTTTTACCGAGTAAAAACTCGGTTCGATTCCCGGTCGAGACAAGCGAATTTAAAAAATCTTTGAATGCAGTTTTGTTTCTTGTAGAAAATAAAGGAGTAAAATGAGCCAACTTAAGGATTTAAGGTAGTTTCCCTCCAGGGCCCGACATATCTTTCCACACTGTAATATACATGGTAAATACTCTGTTTTTAATACTAGTTCTAACTAAATTTAGATTTAAATTAACTGACATAAAAATGACATTCAAACGACACAAAACTAACGTAATCTATCTGAGAGACTAAAAAATTCAATTTGAAACTACTTTCGGTGCCTTGCTTGTATCAGATCTATCGTACCGTCAGCACACGTGCCGCCAGCTATACGTGTGTGCTGCCAACCACGACACAATACCGTCAGCATTCCCGTTAATGGACATTGCATTTCGTGCATTAGCAATAATGGGAGTGGTTGGATGGACTCTCATAAAGTCAATAATTGCTGCGTTTATATGTATTTAGTTTTTATTGGTAATATCATATTAAAATACAAGGTGTGGCTTGTAGGATAACAAATAGGTAAATAATAATAAATATAATTAAGGGCGTAGATAAGGCACGGAAAATAATTGATAGGTACGCATAATTAAAATGTACTCGTAGCATAGATCGGTAATAAAATAATTACTTTACCAGACATACCTACCTATACTGGGTAGCGAAATCACCGATGTATTTTCTTTGAACAGCTATTTAAATCTGAAATATATTCAAATACATCAGGTGTAATGAACGTTGTAGGTACTAAAACTACTACTCTTTTATACATATTCTTTAACCAATGAGATATCTGACTATACCAATATTAACACTTATTTCAGACGTTTTTCAAGATTTTTGTAGTTACAGTGCAAATCTTCAATCGCATGTCACACTGCCGTATTCGAACTTCAAGATACAAGAGACGACACGTACTAGATCCATTCTAGATACGTTATAGTTTAGATATCAACTAGTTCTCTTTTGCAGCGCAATTCGGGCAACCAATGTCACTTTTACGTTAGATAGAGTAAGATATCTATTAGATGTGAATTGGATCTCTAAGTCATATCCTGTGGAAATCGTTCAAGAGTATCTCCAGAATCGCGCAAATGTTAAATTTGACAGGTTAGATCTTAAACATATCGTTATCGTATCTTGGTGATGTCTAAAAGATATCTAATAGATGTCTATTTCAAAATCCGAATCAGGCCCACAGTCGGGTTCGGTTTACGACCTTCTGAAAGCGTTCGTTAAACGACAAACTATACTGTCACCTAGCTAGAATGAAGGCTACAAAGCTACGACACATGTTACCTTTTTTTTTTTATTGGGAGGAAAATCCGTTATGGATACCTCCGCACCGCAGGGACAGCGCGGAGGTTATGTCGGACTTTCACCGACTAAAAACCTCCCAGTAGTCTTCCTCGGCGCATTTCGGACGGCTCTGGGATCTCCAATGAACGCGCCAGTGCCGTCCTAGCGCTATGCCCCTTTGTGGGTCCCCTCTTTTTTCAGTCGCAGTCCCTAGCTGCGACCGTCTCCGACCCCGAGAACCCCTTTTAGTCGCCTTTTACGACAGGCAGGGGATACCGTAGCCGTATTCTTACGCCCGGGCTACAGGGCGCACGACACATGTTACCTACCTATTATATACGTTGTAGTAGCAGTGGCAGTGTGTCGGCATTGTAGTAAACAACTGGAGTGTGATTCCAAACGCTTGGGCGAGTTGATGTCTGTGAAGTTAGCGGATCACGTTTTTATTGGAGTTCTATTGTTCCCGATATATTTAGTTATAGTTCTAACGTACCCTAAAAACCAGAGCTATGGATGTCAACAAAATGATGTGCGACACACTAGCATATTATTCAGTTACAAATCAGATTAAATAAAATACTAGCTTCGTCTATAAAATAGACCACAAAACATTTGTTATTAACCCCCGACGCAAAGTGGGATGTTGTAAGTTTCTTTGAAAAAGTATTTCGTTCACTTAGTATGGCAGTCGAAGTTTCCCGCATGGGAGTTAAGGATGACTCACGTTAGACCGGGCCGTGTCCGGGCCGGAGCTTCCGACGCTTACTTTTCTATGACAGATGACAGGTGATCACGTGATGTGTTCCATAGAAAATGAAACGCCGCGCCGGAAGCTCCGGCCCGAACACGGCCCCGTCTAACGTGAGTCATCCTTTAAACGAATTCGCTGGAAGGGTTTTTTTCGTGCATGAGGCATTCCATGAGCTGTCCCGTACAAACGCATTTTATTACGGTCCATGCTTTAAAAATTTCATGACGATTATTTTACAAACAGTGTGGCAGAAAAAAAAACTCCTACATCTGCAAATACTAGAGAATACGCGTTTTTACGGGGCAACGGTAGACAATTTCGTGGAATGCTGTATTAACGCTGGTTTGCCTAAACATTCGACTAACTAGTCTGCGCTTACAAAATCCAATTACAATACAGTGGCAATGAGAATTTTCCGACGTTTACCCCACTTGAGCGCCTGGTGTAATATGATCTCCGATTTCTCACATTTTATACTATTTTCTAGTCCATGTTTTTACTGGAAAGTCTGAGTCGTTCAGAAAGAGATGGTAATAATAATCCGGTACTACGGATAGTTATACTATAGTTCCGTAATAACGCTTGCACGACTTTTCCTCGCAGGATTACGCTAACTTTTAATTACTTTCGTAGTAAATAAGCATATTGTTTGTATGTAACGTGGACAAGAGATTATAGAGGTCTAAAAGTCTGAGAAGCAAATATATCTTAATCAAAGGATTCCTATTTTTAAGTACGTATTAGTCTCCAGTCAAAAAACATTTTTATTTTGCGGCCATCCATTTTATTTATCACGTCTTTGCAGCGGCTAACTTTGTTTTACGTTTATTTGGCTTTTTTACTTTGTGGAGATGTTTGGTAGAGATCATTGTTCAGTAGTAGACGTGTTTAGATATGAATCATCATAGTGTAACTAAACTCTAGAAATATTCTACTGATTTTATAAGGCATAATGATTTTCAGTACTTACTCTAGAAGATTGGAGCACACATGATCAATGATTTTTGTCATGAATTTTTTCGTACTTTTTGTCTTTATTGAAATGAAATGTATTTATTTGTCAGAATATGGTACATTGATGTGATCTTAAATTAGAATGAATGCAAGTTCCATCATATTCTACCGTGAAGTCGGTGTACAAATATTTTTACTTATATCTATTTCTTACATATATATCTTTGGTTTACACAATATATTAAAATATAACTAGGTACAATCAAACAGCTAAACTATGAAGCTAATCAGTTTGATCCAGAAACTCTTTTACACTATAAAAACAATGCTTAAGTAGGTAAGAATCTAAATAATGTTTGAACAATGTGGTTGGTTTGTTTTTTAGATCATCAGGTAACTTATTATATACCTTTATTGCCATAAAGTAAACATTTTTTTGAAATAATACCAATTTGGATTTTGGCAGAGTTAACTTGTGCTTCCATCTGGAATTTGAACCATAGGCCTCCTCTCTGGTTTTAAAGAATTGAGGGTGCTGTTTTACTAATAGACAACATTCCTTAATATATATACATGGCAATGGTAATATTCTTAATCTAATAAATAATGGCTTACATGGTTCTAGGTTCCAACTTGACTCAATATTCGAATACACTTTTTTTGTGCCTTAAACGCTCTATCTACATCTACGGAGTTGCCCCAAAGAATTATACCATATCTCAATGTAGATGAGACGTAAGCGTGATATGCACTAAGGGCGGCCGCAAGTGAAGCCACTTTTCGTGTTCTATCTAAGGCAAATAAAAACCTATTAATTTTTAAGCAAATGGATTCAATGTGACTTTTCCAATTACAATGTTTGTCTAAATTAAACCCTAGAAATTTCGTAGTTTCAACCTCTGTAATTTTCTCGTCCCTATAAGTGACATCTACTTTTAATGGGTTTGCTTTATAAGTCTGAAATTGCACTAATGTCGTTTTGGTTACATTTATTCTCAATTTATTTTGACTCAAATAGGCAATGACAGTTTCCAGAGCGTCATTTATATCTGTTTCAAACGTATCACTATTTCGACATTGTATTGCAATTGTTGTATCGTCAGCAAATAGTAAGCATGGATGGCTGATGCATTGTGGAAGATCGTTAATATAAGCTAGAAATAGAATTGGCCCTAATATACTCCCTTGAGGTACCCCACTGATGTTTGTACGGAAATGTGACCTATAAACCTTTTTTTCACCTTTATTCAGTGAAGTAATTTCTGTGCATTGCTCCCTATTTTTTAAATAACTTTCTATCCAAGTATATGCATTGCCTCTAATTCCATATTTTTCTAATTTGTATAGAAGGTTTTCATGACAAACAAGGTCGAAAGCCTTAGTCATGTCTAAAAATAATACTGCTATGGGGATTTTATCATTCAGGCTCTCGGTTATTAATTTTATAAGTGAAAATGCTGCTAAGGAAGTAGAGCTGTTCTTTCGAAAACCATACTGAGCAGTGCTTAGTACATTATATTTATTGAAGAAGACATTATATTTATTACCTAACTAAAACCCAGTGACTAAGCTCACTGTGTGAAATACTTTCTTTAAAGTTTGATTGAATAAATCTAGGTTATTACATTTTATATCTGTTATATAAATAAATGATTTCATAAAATACAAATCTAGGTTATTATAAATCTGGGATATATGTTATTTGACACAATATGAGTAAACTTATATTGAAATCAATTGACATGATATCCTTCTTATAAATATAGGGTTAAGGTTTACTCTCAAAACTTTATTGGTTTTTATTCAAAATACGTGATATAATCACGTGTCTTACAAATTTTTAAAGCTTTAGGCCAATCAAAATTAGATCCAAAAAAAGCGTTTTGAGGAATTAATTTCCAGCAAGCTAGAAATCATTTTAATACCTTCATTAGGTCCTAAATTCGTATAATCCGAGTTTGCTCCATCCCAGGAGGTGTAGATACATTTTGGGGGCCCTGGGAGATACATTTTACCTTGGATTGATAAAACCACTCGATGTAGAAGGGACCCACCGTCAATTACAATGTCACTACCAGCAAGGTTGTTGTGGATTAGACACTGGTGAAAAAAAATCGGATTTTAACACGATTATACAAAAAAAAATCATAGTGGCGGCTATTTTTTACAATCTTTGACTACAAACTCATATTAAGGTATCTTTCGGATCCTCAGTTGTCAATTTTTATCATGATTAGAGCAAATTTTACGTACCGTTTTTGAACTACAAGCAAAAAACTGAAAAATAGCAATTTTTTTTCCACAACTCCTGGAATGGAGCAAACTCGGATTACGCTAATTTAGAACCAAATAAAGGTATTAACGATTTCCAGCTTGCTGGGAATTAATTCCTGGAAAAAATCTACTTAGCATCATAAGGGCTTTTATAGGCATAAAATGCTTGTTAAGTTTCTCCTAATTAATGTTCCTTTAGGCTTTAATATGAATACAATGTGTAATAATGAATAATTGTCGCAGGTCGGGCTCCGGCAGCATGTTTTCCCTGTGTCGCCGGTACAAAGATGAGCACGGTACGTTAATTCATCATTATTAATTAATATTAATTTATATTAACAGCGGCAATTAATGAATGTCGACGATTGGAGGAAGCCAAGAAAATCTCGTGCTAGACTGTTTTTGTTACTCAAATATTTAGAATTTTTTTTTATGATTGTAAACTAGGTTCGTTGAATTCGTCCGAATTTGGAAAAAATCTTTTTTTCTGTGCTATTGATCTCATTTTCATCAGATCATCATCTGAACACGATCTTGGATAGGGATGTTATAGGCTTTATGGTTTTATCAAAGTAAAAAATTGCGTTTGAAAAAAAAAACTAGGTTTTTAATTATCTAACTAAGTATAACCGTTTTTAGGGTTCCGTACACAAAGAGTAAAAACGGGACCCTATTACTCAGACTCCGCTGTTCGTCTGTCTGTCTGTCCGTCTGTCTGTCTGTCTGTCACCAGGCTGTATCCCATGAACCGTGCTAGCTCTAGGCAGTTGAAATTTTCACAGATGATGTACTCGTATTTCTGTTGGCGCTATAACAACAAATACTAAAAGCAGAATATAATAAACGTGTTTTTTTTTGCTGTTTTTTGCGTAATGGTACGGAACCCTTCGTGTGCGAGTTCGACTCCTGCTTGGCCAGTTTTTTTACGTTTTAACATCCCGAATGTTTTCATTTAAGTCGGCTTAGCAATGTTTTGTCAACTTCCAATCAAGTAAGAAATCGCGTCCCACAAAATTGTCCTGTATGTCATCAGCTTTCTCGATTCCCACCGAAATGTATCGGAAACAGAAACATTTGTTTAGACGCTGCGGTGCGTTTAAGTAGATTAAAAAACTCCTAAGTCCCGCCAGCTGTCGTCCGCATCGTTGAGGCGTTTTATTACTTCAGGGTGACGAAACCATTATTAAATCATATTTTTATGGAATGCTGGGAATGCCCCGTTTTCAATCATTTGATTTATTTGACACCAGGTTTCCGTAGCAAAAGTAATCCATTTTTTCTCTGTGGTTGGGACACACACAATATTATATACAAATTGTATACCTACATGGAAATTAATTGTAGATTCAGAACATTAGCCCAAGCAATAAGAAGGTATAGAGGGAAATGCTAGGAACACAATTTTTGACTCTGTAATTTTATTTGGACTAGTTAGGAGGTGAACATATCAAAAGTCCCCGGCCGTAGCCCGTATGCCGGGGGAGGGGGGAGAGGACCGTAAGAAGGTCCCATTTGTGGAAAAATGTCCTATAATATTTATTTATTTTTCGGTTTTTCACTTATATCTTGGAAAGTTTGCGTCTTAGCGACATGACTACTTAGACAAACCGAAAGCTGATTAAATTTGCTACAAGTTTAATTTAGTCAAGTTTTTCGATATTTCCCTCTACAACTTTTTTTGAGCATTCGTTGCCTGACCTACATCTACATTATTATTCTGGATTAGATCTGAAGAGTAAACATTTTATCAGGTTTTATCAAACTCAGACTTTCTCATGAACTCTCTCATGATTCCATTGGATTCATATTTTCCAATACGGATAAATTGTCACATCGTAAACGTCGGAATTAAAGGTAAAAACAATGAAATTATATCGCGGTAGACCCGTTTGTGTAATTAAATATGTGTACAAAACGCGAGAGTTTAAAGTGTTACACATATATGTGTCTATGGGGCTATTCATAAATTACGTCATTTCAAGTTAAGGGGTGGGGGGGGGGTCTGGACATCGGATGATGTAGCATGACGTAGGAGGAAACGGGGTCATTCGAAGAATGATTTTAGGGAAGGGGGGTCAAAAATCGATGACGTAATTTATGGACAGCCCCTATGTGTCAGAGTCGTTTACCTTAAAAGTTAAGAGAATCAGAATCAGATACAGTAATGTATTTTTGAGAATTACAATATTTGTGCCCATCAAATTATTTGTTCTATCAAAAAACTATTTGAAAATTATTTCAAAATGTAATATTCAGGATTTTTGAATTTTGTGCACATTTTCCAACTTAATAGGTACTTATTGTAAGTATTAAGTTGGAAAATGTGCACAAAATGTGTTTCTTAAACTTAGTTAAAACTCCAAGTTTTAGCCAGCTACGTTTGTGAAGGGTTGTCTTATATAAAATTCAGAGAAGGGTTAAAACATCAACACCTGTAATGTTTTGTAAAAGGTATCGTAAAGGTTTTGTGTATCGAAATGATACAATGTTAATTTCTGCAGATGTTAGGAATAAGGTAGCGAGAGCTCTATAATATGTAGATCCAGTCGTCAGCAAATATATCAGCAAATATATTTGCTGGCTATGGATGAGGTCTTGGTGGCTTCGATGGCAGAGCGCTGGAGTATCGATCCAGAGGCCGTGAGTCCAAGTCTCACCCAAGACAGTATTTTTTCCACTTTTAAATTTATTCTAAGCTTAATAGCATCGACCGCAGACGTTTCTGCTTAGTAAAAATGAAAATATATCAGAGTGACCAAGGCGCTCATCAGGTCCTATTGCTAAGAAATACAAGAATTACAAAGAATTGCATTGGAGTCCGCTAGATGCGGGTGGCGCAAGACCGGTCATTGTGGCACTTTTTGGGGGAGGCCTATGTCCAGCAGTGGACGTCCTCTGGCTGATATGATGATGATGATGAAAAGAATTACATAGAATTATTAGTTATTATATAGAAGAGTTTATAAGTATAATAAAGCTTTCGATTAATTCTATATTTACCTGCTTAAGCCAATTGGAGATTTTTGCTCAATTGTCTTGAATTAAAACATCCCCCATTACAAAACGAAAACAATTATTACCTTCTCTAATCTAAATAGAGCCGTTAATAGCAGCATTATTTGACTCCAGCACCCCATTAAATGTCTTACCCTATTTCCAAGAGAAAGGGTGAGATGTTTAATCTTTCAACTAACGGCCGAGATATAATTTGGCGGCAGTTTGTGGGTCTTGAGGTACTTAGATCTTTATGTAGGCGTTATTTAAGAGAGCGTTTCTGTTACCTATACCGCTGCTGTGAGTTGCTATCGAAAACTGTGAATACATAGGTAGTTTTAGTTAAAGATGAGATGGAGCCTGTGCCCAGAAGTGGGGCGTATATAGGCTGAATTATTATTATTATGTGTATCATTTACATAATCTCGGGACCATGGGGTCCCGGACATTTGATAGGCTTGCGTGGAGCCGAAACGAGGCCCCTTGTAAATAGACAATTAACTCTAACTGTGATGTTAAGGCGGGATTCCACCAGTGTCCGGCACTGCGCGGCACAAGCATTTTCAGTAAAAAAATGCTTGTGCAGCACAGTGCCGCACACTGGTGGAATCCCGCCTTTACACTAACCGACGATTATCCCTGTATGCGCTATAATAGTGCACCCAAGGATAAAGCCCCGGTTAGTGTAGGACTATTGCAAGAAAAAGGAACAAAAAAAGAACTGGACTATTGATGGATTGAGATGCTAATGAACCGGTAACCGAGACTATGGAAGAGACTATGGCACCTGCCTTTTATTATTATGATTATTTTATAAATAAATACAGAGAAACACATATATCTTACATTTGACTTCCTTGCGACATCCGATATCGGATCGGACAATGTGAAAACGCTCTTAATCCGGCAGGAAATCTTGTACATCGTGATCTGTGAGTCTGAGCACGTCGCTGGTATAATGTGAGCATTCAACACGTCGAAGGTTGTTTGCATTGGTTCAGTCAGAGGCGATACGCTGGGTTGGCGTTGTGAATAACAGTTACTTCTAGGTCATGAATAAGGAAATCTAACGAAGTGATCAGATTAAGTGGCTTTTAATAAATGGATTTCATTTTCAAAGGCACAGAGAATATAATTATCTAGCTTGAGAATTCAAGAAATAACCTGACATAGGTTGAATTGACGTTTGTTTGAATTTAATTATATGTTAACGTTTATGATGGGCTTTTAGGTATGATACTTACCTCCCAATAGGAATTTTCATACGTTAACTTAATTTCAGTTTTCACTTCTATAGTTTTTACTAACATACCTACTTAATTTTATATCTGGCGTATTTTTAAATGTAAACTTCATTTATAATACGTACTGCATTTTAGACAAATTATAAAATAAAAAATACAAATGAACTAATAACAAATTTGGTCAGAGTCAAATAATTATGTAAGTAAACAAGTAAGGACAACATAAATTGGTGTCAGTAAATACGAGTATATAACGTATAAAACAGTAAACGTTGTATTTCACCTAATTCCCTCTTAAACCGAAGTGGTCGTTGATATAAATCCGTACTAAAGAGTTAATACTCTACTCTAATGGCAGGATGTTAACGGCTTGGGGGCGTCGTACGAACAACTAGATACTTCTAAATTAATTAAATAATAAAACAATTAAGATAAGTTACGTGGGCTTCATTAAGCGTGGGCTAGCGGCACGGATGAATGAAAGTTTGTTCCATGCGGTTGATTCTGTTGAACAATTTTTGAAACAGAATCAGGCTCCACTGTACGTACGTAAGTAAGTAAGTAAGTAAGTAAATATTCTTTATTGCACCATTATACATTTTACATACATCTAAAACTACAAAGAAATTTTAACGGAAAAATAGAACCCGGTAACAACAGGCGGTCATATCGCTAAAAAGCGATCTCTTCCAGACAACCTCTGGGTAGCAGGAAATATAGAACTCAAACAAAAGTCAACAGGTAGTGCACGGAGCGAAATATGGAGACTATTAAACACAAACACACATATTACATACTACTTATATTAGTATTACAACAAAACCTAATACACAAATAAATATACAATATATATAATATATATTTAATATTTATACTTACATATATACAATATATAAAATGGCAACTTAAGGCAGTGATAAAAAGTATACTTTCAGCTGATTTTTGAAAATGGGGAGAGATTTAGCTAATCTTAATTCTACTGGCAAAGCATTCCACAACCGAACAGCCCGGAAGGTAAACGAGGTGTTATAAAATTTTGAAGTAGATGAAGGAGGAGCAAGAATATGAGTCTGAGAACATCGGATAGAAGAGAGATACTTGAAACGCTCTTTGAGATAAGGTGGTGTAGCGGGGTTAAAGAGAATGCCATAAAGAAGGGCGAGGACATGAGAGTCACGGCGAAGTCGAATAGGAAGCCACTTGAGCTGAGAACGGAATTGTGACACATGGTCATATTTGCGCAGGCCAAATATAAACCTTATGCAGAGATTCTGGAGGCGCTCAAGCTTATTCAGCTGATCCTCCGTAAGGTCGAGATAGCAAATGTCGGCATAGTCTAATATGGGCAGTAAGAGGGTTTGAGCTAGCGCAATCTTAGTGAAGTAAGGCAAGAAATTTCGAAGTCTGCGGAGTGATGCACTTGCTGCAAACATTTTTCTGCTAACCTCACGCACCTGAGGCGCCCAAGAGAGACACTGGTCCATCATGACACCGAGGTTCTTTACCTGGAGAGAGTAGGGAATCTTAATGCCGTCAAACACAATGTCAGGTAGACAACCAAAATCAATCCGAGCAGTAAGCTTTGAGCTACCTATTATCATAGCCTGAGTTTTAGTAGGGTTTACCTTGAGACCGTAACGTTTGCTCCAATCTAAAATGCTCTCCAAGTCGGTGTTCATGGCGCAGATAGTCTGTGATAGATCGGCAACAGAGCCCTGAGAGTATATTTGAAGGTCGTCGGCGTAAAGGTGGTAGGAGGACAAAATGTTGGAAGTGATAGAATTTATAAAGATGGAAAAAAGAAGAGGAGACAACACGCCGCCCTGTGGGACACCAGCAAGCGTGTTGCACCACGAAGATCGAGAGGAAGTACGTACCGTCAGTCGTAAATATTATTCAGTAGGGTTTAAATATTACCAATAGCGAAGTTTAATAATCGAAATCGAAATGAAATAATTGTAGAATGGCGTCGTTAACGATGATCGGTATACTAGTACATAGACCGCCATGATTGACGAATGTACCTTTTATGTAGGAAATCAGACGGTGATTTCGACTATATTTTCGAATTTGTCAATAAGAAGGCGCGAAAATCACGCTCACGATTCAGGTTTGGAAGCATTCCACGTGCTGTCCTGTACAAACGCATTTTCGTGTATTATTTTCGTGTAACTTATGTATGACAGATGATTATTTTTAATCATCTGTCATAGAAAAATAAACTCATACATGCAAAGCTTCAGTTTCGCGTTTACGGGACACCGGTAGACAATTTCATGGCATGCTCTATTCAATTGCCGCATTTTTACAACAAAATTGTTTAGCCAGACTATAGTCATCATCATCATATCAGCTAGAGGACGTCCACTGTTGGCCATATGCCTCCCCCAAAGAGTGCCATAATCACCGGTAATCCGCCACCCGCATCCAACGGACTCCCGCGACCCTTACCAGGTCGTCAGTCCACCTTGTGGGGGGTCTACCCACGCTGCGCCTTCCGGTACGTGGTCGGCACTCGAGAACCTTTCCGCCCCAATGTCCATCGGCCATATGATAGTATGCTCAAATAAATAAACACATACCACAGTGAAGCCGCAAGCGAAAGCTATCTAGTAATTTAATAAAGTACAATACAACGGACTGGATGTACGGCCTCAGGCACTCTGAACAGTTGCGAACTTTAGTCCACAGGGTATGGAACTAAATTAACTATGTTGCTCCAATAGTATCAGAGGGCAGGGGGGTCAATTTCAACAGTACTAGTTTTTTGTGTCATTCCGGTGTAATTCTTTATTTACGTTTCTTCGATGTTTCTTTTAATGTCAATCGACACCTCAGACTGTTCTTTGATAAGCCTCTTACAGAGCACTTGATATCTTAAGCCTTTTGAGAATTATCGGAGATTAAAAAAATTTACTCGCACGTGAATGATAAGTATACACAGGAATGATATAACACTCCACCTGAATGACATTTTTCCACCGGAATGAAAAAAATGACTCGCACGTGAATGATTAGTATGCAAAGGAATGATATAACACTCCACCTGAATGACATTTTTCCCAACGGAATGAAAAAAATAAACACAGGAATGTGAAAAATGCTAAGAACTGCCTAAATCAGCCAAGTTCAATAATTAACCGAAAATTTATTTCGAATGCCCATGTTCTATCTAGCATATCGAGTATTTCTTTAAAAAGTGCCACTTTTACTAAATTATGGGCACAATTTATGGTACTTCTACTCGAGATAACAAGCTCTTTCAATTTAAAAACGAAAAAATTGTCCCACAAATTTAATAGGTACAATTTTAGAATTTCCATTTGAGTTACCGCAATACAAAGCCTATAGAAATAAGCAATACAGTAGAAAGTACATAGTCATAGTCATAGTCATTTATTCATAAAACAATATACATTGCGTTTGAATTTTACCTTATATCACAATTACAATTTTATAAATAACAATTAGAAATTAAAGTATTACAAATTATCTAACATAATAACAAATTGAACAATAATTGGCTTATTATAAAATATAATTAATAATAATAATAAAGTATATGTCAATTGGTCTAAATTAATTAATAACTATTATGTCAGAAAGAAAAAAAAAATACTACTTAATTAGTGTCCGACCGAAGGTTCGGTTTCGGTTTCGGTTTCGGCCAGTTTCGGCCAAAAAATCATGTTTCGGCTGTAGTTTCGGTTTCGGCCAAAAAACGGCCGAACCTTTCGGCCGGGCCGAAACTTACGAAATGGTACTTCGGACAAAGACCAAAAGTTGGGGAATAAATAGGACAACAATATTAATACATATCTACATATACTGATTCATGTATAGGTACAGAAATTAATTGGTTTATTATAAAACACAATTCCACTAATGAGAGCGCCACTGGACGGTCGACGCAGTTTTAAGAGGCTGTCAATACCTATAAAGCGCACACTGTTTAATTGTATCGGAGTGAATGAAATAGCACTGTCGCACGACTCGCACGTAGCCGTTGGCCGAGTATCAGCTCGGCCCGAGTCGAACGATGTCTTTTTCGCTCTTATTCAGTCATTTTTCTATCTACCACTAATGGCAAATTTTAAGCGAGGCTAAAGGCTATGCTCAACTAGGGCCGCAAAATTGATTTTATCAATAGTTAATATTTTGCGAAGCTGAACAGCTGACTATTGATTAAAACGAAAAAAAAAAACCCTTATAACGGTCCCCAGTACAGTTTTTCATACGAATGCTCGACCTTAGCCTCACTGTTTACCTCAATTTACCATTGGTTTGTGTTCCACATGTCCTCTACTCTACTTCAGCATAGCCTTTGTCCTCGCTGCGCCATGCTCGGCCTGCGGTCTCGCTTTTTAATACAATGGACATTGGTTGGAGTCTGTGCTTAACTACTTATCCTGAAGCTCGAAGCACGGCTTTGACTTCGCATGAAAGTTCGCCTCACTGGGGCACTTCGGCCTTTTAGGCCCGGGTGTAGATCGGTACCTTGGCCTTGCGATATTGTTAACAAAAAATTTCGCGCTCGCTGCGCTCGCGTTTTTGGTTGACCCTGTATCTACATGTTAGCTAGACCAAGAAAATTCTGCAATGATTTTGATAGCATACGCAGTGTTACTAGTGCAAATGTTATTTATACGTCATAATTTCATACAAGTTTTGACGTTTAAAGTAACACTTGCACTGCATGTGTTATCAAAATCGTTGCAGAATTATCTTGGTCTAACTCTAGTAATTTTCTTAAAAAACTGCTTAAGTAACATCAATTTCAAGGACATTGGGTGTTGACAGCCCCATAATATGTGTGTAAAAGCGGTTTTATGACATTTTTTCAACGATTTTAACAAGTCTACAAAAGTTTCGGTTTCGGTTTCGGTTTCGGCCGAAACTAGAGCCAAAGCCGAACATTCGGTTTCGGTTTCGGTTTCGGCAAAAAAACATGTTTCGGTCGGACACTATACTTAATAATACTATGTTGTACTCTGAGCTGACAAAAACTCATCCACAGAATAGAAGCCCTTCTTCAACAAATAAGTTTTGAGACAATTTTTAAACAAATTCAATTTAGTGACTGACTTCAAATCGGATGGCAATCTATACAGTACGACGATGAAGCTCACGAATTTCCTGAAACTGCGCCAGTAATAAAGAAGTCGTTTTACATGGATGATCTAATGGTAGGAAATGAAAACATAGAAGAAACGAAGAAAATGTGCCAAGAAATCAAAGAAATAATGAGAAGAGGAGGATTTGAAATGCAAAAATGGTCTAGTAATTCCGATGAAGTTTTAGAATATTTGAAAGAAGACAATAGTACAAGAGACACGCTAGAAATCAAAATGGAAAAAATTATAAAGATTCTTGGTTTCACCTGGAATAGACAAGACGATACGTTTGAAATTACAGTAAACTTACCTGAGATGAGAAGTCCTATAACAAAGAGGTCTGTACTTTCTGATGTTGCTCGTCTGTTTGACCCTTTTGGGTGGCTAGCACCTGTAATAATAACTGCTAAAGTTTTAATTCAGAAGTTATGGTTGAGTCATCTGGGTTGGGATGATGAGTTACCATCGGACTTGACAGACGAGTGGATTTGCTATAGGGAACAACTGATACATTTACAAAACGTCAAGGTTCAGCGTTGGTTAAACATGACACGAGAAGATGATCACATTGAGCTGCACGGATTTTCAGATGCATCCACTCAAGCTTATGCAGCCGTGACGTACTTGAAGGTTGTTAGAGGTAGTGTAGTACACGTCTCTATGATCGCGTCTAGAACTAAAGTCGCACCATTGAAGCAAGTTTCTGTTCCAAAATTAGAGCTTTCTGTGCAGCCTTATTAGCAGAATTGATCAGTGATGTCGCAGAAATTCTGAAGATTCATAAAAATAAAATATTTGTTTGGACGGACTCAATGGTCGTACTAGCTTGGCTGCAATCTCAACCTAGTCGCTGGAAAACATTTGTAGCAAATAGGACAGCAGATATTACACGATTGATAGATAATGATCGTTGGAGACATGTGCAATCTGCTGACAATCCTGCGGACATCGCGACAAGAGGAGTCAAAGCTCAAGAATTAGCTACACAAGATCTGTGGTGGAGTGGGCCAGAATGGCTTAAGAGAGATCAAGTTGAATATGAAAAAAGAGAAATTGCACAAACAGAATTAGAATCAAAAACGACATGTCATGTACTTGTAGATGAAAAGCCTATATGGGAGAGATTTTCAACAATGTCACGAATGAAGAGAGTGCTAGCTTATTGTAGAAGAATGTTGACCGAAAGAAAAAGAGAACTAGAAGAGAATAAACACATAACAGTTAAAGAAATGGAAAAAGTGGAAGAACAATGTATAAGGTTCTATCAAAATTTAGTATATGGAAAAGATATAAACGATTTGAAGAAAGATGGAAGAGTTAAAAAAAGAAGTACCCTAATCACACTTGCACCATTCTTAGACGAGAAAGGTTTGCTAAGAGTGGGAGGACGTCTTCAAAATGCCTCAATGTCTGAAGAGACAAAGCATCCAATTATTATTCCACGCAACCAACATATTACAAAATTAATTGTTAATGAGGCCCACACTAGAACACTTCATGGTTGGAACCAGTTAATGATGACTTACGTGAAAACCAAATATTGGGTTATCGGCTTAAAGTCATCCATTCGAAAATGCATTTACAATTGCAAGATCTGTGTTGTAGACAAAGCTAAAGTCAAGAATCAGTTCATGGGCCAGCTGCCAACAGTCAGAGTTAACCAAAATCGTCCCTTTTTAAATAGTTGGCGTTGACTATGCTGGACCTATTTTAATGAGAACATCTAAAGGCCGAGGACATCATGCGACCAAGGGGTACATTTGTTTGTTCGTGTGCATGGCTACGAAAGCTATTCATCTTGAGGCTGTATCGGATCTAACTTCACAAGCTTTCATAGCTGCTTTTAGAAGATTTGTTGCGCGCAGAGGCCATTGTAAAGATATTTGGAGCGATAATGGTACCAATTTTATTGGTTCTGCTAAAGAGTTGAAATACATGTTCGAACCTGGGAAAAACAATTTAGCCAGCGAGGTGGCAGAACTGCTAGCGACTGAAGGGACAACGTGGCACTTCATACCCTCAAGAATGCCTTCATACGGAGGCCTGTGGGAAGCGGGAGTTCAGTCTGCCAAACGACATTTAGCCAGAGTAAATAAGGATACTAAACTGACTTATGAAGAATTAGCGACTCTGTTGACCCAGGTCGAGGCATGTCTAAATAGTCGTCCTCTTTGTGAAATAGACAGTACCACAAGAGTCCCACTGACGCCAGGACATTTTTTAGTGGGTGAGCCCTTGGTCAGTGTTCCAGACTTAAATTACGAACACAAAAAAGTCAATATACTTACCAGATGGCAGTTAGTACAGAAGATGACACAGAACTTTTGGCGCCAAGGTACAGCCGGAATCTTATTTTGTCGGACTTGGCGGGGGCATGGCAGTGCCCCCAAATAATACTTAAGCACAAAAGTGAAGCTACTTTTGATATCATTCCGGTGTTATTTTCATTCTGGTGGGTATTAAAGCCATTTTACTACACCGAAATCACCGGAATGAAATTGGTGGAATGATAAACCGAGGTGAAATAAAATTATAAAAAAATAACTAAATCCCACATTCTTTAACTATCGCGACATTTAAACTCACAAGTACAAAATACACGATCTGTAAATATTTGAAAAATAACAAATATGAAACAAAAAACATATAGCAAACTCCGGAATGATATTTTTTTTGTCCCCGTAACATCGAAATGACATGAGTCACGTGTGTAGCGGATCTATTCGGCATCACGTCGACGTCTTCTTGCGGTGAGAGCCGCGGCACAACTGACTCTCAAAGTGCGCAGGAGGCGGGGGGGCGTACGAAATCAAACTTAGCCAATAACCGTCGACGAAATTTGTCCGCGGTAATAAGGATTATTTTGCCGGACAAATTTCTTTACGCATAATAAGGGGGTTTATTAAAGAGTTAGTAAGCAAGTAATATTTTAAAGGGTTCTTTATTGATATGGTATTATAATGAACTAAAAACTAATTTGATATCTTGTATAGTTTTAGAGTTATGCGGCATTAAACAAGAATAACTGGGTTCCGGACAACCCACCTGAATGAAAAATTGGGCCTTTATCTTTTTTTTTCAATGATTAAATTATTTCATATTTTAATATTAGTTATTGCCCGAGGTCGATAGCTAAGAGATGTTTCCAAAAAAAAATAGTATATGACTATTTTGACTTTCTGCACCAGCGTTTTCAGTCTTGCCATCAAATTTTATTGCTTGGGATATTCACCCAGGGGTACGTCCACAATTGTGTACAATCAGTGGCATATTTTTTGTCACATATAGTTAGTGTAAGTAACACTTTATTGTACGGAAGAGAGGAATACAGGTACATCAGTGTTGGAAGGAACTCGAGTTTTTTTAGTCTAAATTTGAATAACCTAGACTCGTTTTTACGACACTGCGTAGAAAAAAACCGAGTCTTTTAAGTCTCGAGACTATTGGATAAAAATTCTAACGTTTCAAATTATATATAAAATCGATAAGAATCGGTTGAACTCGATCTGGCTTCCCGTTTTATTACTTGGGATAGAGTCGAGTTAGTAGTCATATCGTAAAATTGTTACGGCGTGAGTTTACTATCGCCAACTGCCCCTATCGAGATCTAGTGTAGTGTAGGAGTAGGAAGTTTGTTACTCGCCCTAGTGTAAAATCTATGCATCGTACACAAACTGCAATACAATACAAATCCTCTTTATTGGACACCTTAATAAAAGAAAACTGCAACACAAGACCGCCTGTTGTTTACTTAGTAAACAACAGGCGGCAACAATTTTTTGTTAACAATATCGCAAGGCCAAGGTACCGATCTACACCCGGGCCTAAAAGGCCGAAGTGCCCCAGTGAGGCGAACTTTCATGCGAAGTCAAAGCCGTGCTTCGAGCTTCAGGATAAGTAGTTAAGCACAGACTCCAACCAATGTCCATTTACTTAGTAAACAACAGGCGGTCTTATCGCAAAGAAGCGATCTCATCCAGACCAACTTTAATAGTCTAAAGGTGGTCTGGCTAAATTATCAAACAATTATTGATTGTACGAGAGATGTGAAACCAAGCCCCTTTATTTAGTGATTAGAACTGGTCTAACGCGATATAATTCAATTGTTCTACCTTATCTGACGTTTCAACTGGGTTGCAGCCGACTGACGATAAGGCCAGCATAATGTCAACGGAGATATGGATGAATACCACTAAAATTCCCCGAAAATACTTTATACAAATGTTCGAGGATGACAAAGAAATTGATACTACCTGTAGCGTATGTTGTCCGGTTGGGACACAGGGTGGTGAAATAAGACCACAGTTGTTACTTACCGTAAAATGGGGTGAGTAGGGACAAAACTGACATTCAAACCTCGATAAAACTTTATTTTTACATGTGGTAAACTGATTTTTATACATAATAAATAGTGTCCGACCGAAACATGTTTTTTTGCCGAAACCGAAACCGAAACCGAATGTTCGGCTTTGGCTCTAGTTTCGGCCGAAACCGAAACCGAAACCGAAACTTTTGTAGACTTGTTAAAATCGTTGAAAAAATGTCATAAAACCGCTTTTACACACATATTATGGGGCTGTCAACACCCAATGTCCTTGAAATTGATGTTACTTAAGCAGTTTTTTAAGAAAATTACTAGAGTTAGACCAAGATAATTCTGCAACGATTTTGATAACACATGCAGTGCAAGTGTTACTTTAAACGTCAAAACTTGTATGAAATTATGACGTATAAATAACATTTGCACTAGTAACACTGCGTATGCTATCAAAATCATTGCAGAATTTTCTTGGTCTAGCTAACATGTAGATACAGGGTCAACCAAAAACGCGAGCGCAGCGAGCGCGAAATTTTTTGTTAACAATATCGCAAGGCCAAGGTACCGATCTACACCCGGGCCTAAAAGGCCGAAGTGCCCCAGTGAGGCGAACTTTCATGCGAAGTCAAAGCCGTGCTTCGAGCTTCAGGATAAGTAGTTAAGCACAGACTCCAACCAATGTCCATTGTATTAAAAAGCGAGACCGCAGGCCGAGCATGGCGCAGCGAGGACAAAGGCTATGCTGAAGTAGAGTAGAGGACATGTGGAACACAAACCAATGGTAAATTGAGGTAAACAGTGAGGCTAAGGTCGAGCATTCGTATGAAAAACTGTACTGGGGACCGTTATAAGGGTTTTTTTTTTTCGTTTTAATCAATAGTCAGCTGTTCAGCTTCGCAAAATATTAACTATTGATAAAATCAATTTTGCGGCCCTAGTTGAGCATAGCCTTTAGCCTCGCTTAAAATTTGCCATTAGTGGTAGATAGAA
The DNA here is from genome assembly GCF_910591565.1 of Cydia splendana. NCBI lineage: Eukaryota > Metazoa > Arthropoda > Insecta > Lepidoptera > Tortricidae > Cydia > Cydia splendana. The sequence continues at coordinate 12,881,679 of NC_085977.1, read as the reverse complement.
AAATGACTGAATAAGAGCGAAAAAGACATCGTTCGACTCGGGCCGAGCTGATACTCGGCCAACGGCTACGTGCGAGTCGTGCGACAGTGCTATTTCATTCACTCCGATACAATTAAACAGTGTGCGCTTTATAGGTATTGACAGCCTCTTAAAACTGCGTCGACCGTCCAGTGGCGCTCTCATTAGTGGAATTGTGTTTTATAATAAACCAATTAATTTCTGTACCTATACATGAATCAGTATATGTAGATATGTATTAATATTGTTGTCCTATTTATTCCCCAACTTTTGGTCTTTGTCCGAAGTACCATTTCGTAAGTTTCGGCCCGGCCGAAAGGTTCGGCCGTTTTTTGGCCGAAACCGAAACTACAGCCGAAACATGATTTTTTGGCCGAAACTGGCCGAAACCGAAACCGAAACCGAACCTTCGGTCGGACACTAATAATAAATGTTCCAGGCGTTTGAATTTTAGTATTTTTTGTGTTTTTGTTTAGATGTTTCATAACTTTAAAGATAAATACGAAATAGTAGGAAATCCCAGCTCACCCTGTAGTAGGGGTGAGGAGGGATTTCCTACTAAGGTGAGTTTTGAAAATTGTTAGATCGACATTTTGGGATTATGAACATTATAATAGCTTGGATTGTTATTAGAATATATAATTAACGTAGCAGTAGCCTGTAAAAACCAACTCACCCCTCTGTCATCCCTCCTCACCCCATTCATAACCCAACTTTACTGTTCTCGTAATCCCTACTCACCCCATTTTACGGTATGTGCCGTGCGACCGACCGTCCACCACCGCGCCTGTCCACGGAGTGCGACTGGACGGTAGATCACATGGCACCCGTTATATCGCATTTACTATACTATACCCGTTTATGTTTATGTTCATTGTCTTCAGCACGACACACAATACTCACAGCATCCGTGCACTGGTCCAAAGATAGATCCCCTGGTTTCAACATGTGAATTACAGCTGGTCCCAAGTTGACGATAACTTGAACCCATCCTCTCTATTAAATAATCGCTCGCACGCGTTAATTATAATTAAGTAAATGACATTTAGACATCAAAACGTGCGTTCGAATTGGCCGTCAGTTCGAACTCGCATAATATTGCAAGAAAATAAGGTAATAAACAATTGTATATGTTTACGAATGTAACGATAGTTACACGTGGTGGAGCAGAGGTTTACATTGGAGAAACCTCTTGTCTTGTTAGAATTTTTAATGTGTCTAATGGAAAAGGGAACTTGTAAGTATAAATAATGGATTCGTATACAAAAAATCTTGATAAATACATTGGTACTTAGGTACGAGTCCGGTATTGAATCTCGCAGTCTCCGGTTAAAGTCACTATAATAATTACCTAAGGCTTGTCAGCTTTGGCTGCAGGTTGCAAATGTAAATTCATGCCACTAGAAACTTCTAATCAAACTGCCTTGCCTCATTTTGCACTACGCAATCCAGACACAATACCCACAGATTGCAGACATTCAATTCACCAGCTATATTTAGGCTTTCATATGTTCTAGCAGGTGCGTCACGTCTCCGGCGGGAGGCGAGGCGGCCATTCATAAAACTAAGTCGGATCGATAATCTTCTCATAGCTACCGAGAAACGCCAATGTAATTACTACAACGAGCGCCTCAATGATCATTGCTCTTTAACCTTTCGGAGACAAAAAATGTCTAAAATAAAAGCAGCGATGGACGATGTTATTCCCAATTTCGTCGTGCAACGTGGCGTGAACTTGAAATCTTTTCAAGTTTAAAAGTAAAGGCGGAGGATATTAGTTTGCACGTTGGCGTTTATTAAAGTTTAATTCGGAGCTTAAGGGAATTTATAGTTTCTGGGAAATGTATTGAACTAAAAAAGGTCCACTGTTGGATATTAAAGGGTATTTAATATCCAACAGTTTGGCTTTTTCATACATCTTGGCTGGTCCATTTTCTATGGGAGGGTAAATATTTTTTTTGGTATTTCGGGGTTGGTCCTATAGTAAAAGTTGCTCAGTATAATCTCAAAACCTACCTGGCAACGGGAATACAGTTATTTTTTAGCCAACGTGTATACTCAGATACAATATTGACAATACACAACGTGTACTACAACCAGGCTGTTAATTTTATACGGGAAAAACCATTAAAAATTCAGAGTCATCAACAATTCAATATTTAAATTGACTCCGCAATCAGAGCGACAATTTTCGCGTGCTCCCATAAATAATAAAGATTGAATGCAAATATGTGTAGTACAGTCACCTGCAATAATATGTTACACAACGAAGGCCGTAAAAATACCTGACCCGATCTTATTTGTAGAGCCAGAAGAGCGTGTCACATATTTTTGAAGCCTTCGAAGAGTAGCATATTATTGCAGGTGACTGTACAGACACCAACACTCTTAACAACGATTCATAGGTGGACCTTGTTACAAAAGGTATAGGTCCACCGATGGACAGTTAAAAGAGTGGGTGATTACCATCAGCATCATGAGTATAGGTACCCCTACTGGCCGGTTTTTTACTTTACTTTGGACTACAAAATAAACTCACGGTACGTACTATAGTCACTATACATCAAGATGCTTAAATGTATGAAATTGTAGGCCATCGTTTTTAAATACCCGTGGTTGTTGACATGTACATTATCAACGATTTAAATTCTCGACATTTACCTACGATAAAAATTCTCGTACATTTAAGTCCTATGCTTCATCGTGACAATTCGACGTGTTTTTGCGTGATTTTTTCTTAACAATAAGAAAACATACATTCATGGTAAAGTTATTATTATTATTACCAATATTTGTTTGTCGGCTGGGGCAGAGCCAAGTGCAGAAAAACAAAGCGTTCCTACCCCCAGACCTATTACTCCGTATCATTCATTCATTTTATTCTTTTAAAATTATGGCTTCAGCCCATTGGGGCTATTTCGCCAGTGTCAAGGTCGTAGTAGAAGGGTAAAACGATTGAAATTGTACGGTTAGTACAAGACAGTGTACGGTGATTTAGCTCTTGTAAAGCGATAGCGGGCTTTACAAGAAACACGTGGACAACCGGCCGTAGACTCCAAAATGATGGTTAAACGTGCTTCAAGATAAATTCTCCATTCACTGCACACTACCACATTAGTTTACTGTATAATAGGCTATCGATATTACACTTTAAACAATATTAATGAGCAAAAAACGAATCAATTAATCTCGCCGCGTGCCATCAAGATGGCGCTCGAACCGGAAGTCACTCCGTATCTTTAGGTACTTAAATAAAAGTAAACAAATAATCTGTACATTTTCGGGTAGTTATAACATTTATTGATTAACCAACCAAATACAAAACCACCTGGATCTGTCATTCAACGACCTGACTTTAACCTACATTATTTGATCATGCTTAAGAAGCCAGTTGTACTCTTTTAAATACCTAAAGATACAGACCCCATTGGGAGATCGAATAAATATTAAATTACAATTTTATATGTATATATATTGCCAATAAATTACCAAAATTGTACAATTACTTCAATAAGAGAATATACCAACTTTCGTAAGAATGTTGTAACTATCGTTCCCTTACTAGATATTGCAATATAACTTCTTTGTAATATAAGTAATATTTTGCATGTCTGCAAAGAATGCTAAAGTCTTTGAAGTTCACCAACAATTATGGAACAAAAAGTATTGGAAAAAGTCTTTTGAGTTCAATATACCTACATGTTTTACAAAAGTATGATTAGATTGCAGTAATTTGTTGCAGCTGTTTGCAAATGCAAGTTATAATTTTATATGTAAACTAGCTTTTTCCCGCGACTTTGTCTGCGTGGAAAGATGGTGATGATCATACCCCAGATTTTTGGGCGCGGGAATGATTTCGTGTGTTTATAACTTTGTTTACTGTAAAATACAGGTACTTAGTTACAAAACTGAATAAAAACTACATAGGTAGCATCTAAGCTCCAAACAGGCTAGAAATTTTCAAATAGTTCCTTTTTTTATATTAGGTTTCCGTGCCCAAAGGGTAAAAACGGGACCCTATTACTAAGACTCCGCTGTTCGTCTGTCCGTCTGTCTGTCACCAGGCTGTCACACGAGAACCGTGATAGCTAGACAGTTGACACTTTTACAGATGATGTATTTCTGTTGCCGCTATAATAACAAATACTAAAAACAAAATAAAATAAATATTTAAGTAGGGCTCCTATATAACAAATGTGATTTTTTTGTCGTTTTTTGCGTAATAGAGTACGGAACCCTTCGTGCGCGAGTCCGACTCGCACTTGGCCAGCTTTTTACAGTTTTAACCTATTTTTTGGCTAATGTAAATTCGCGCACCCAAACATCCAGCGTATGATGATGATTGATAATATCTATCATGTTATGTCCTTTCTCGGACATTTCAGCGGTTTAAGAGGTTGCTTTGTAATGAAAAATCAATAATACAAAGTAACCAGCATACTTTGTTACTTAATTGTCTTTGCTTAAGGGCATCCCTGGTTCATCAAATATCTAATCCACGTTTAGCCCAGCAAACTAATTAATTGTGAGTTAATAAAAATTCAAGTCCCGTCCAACTTTCCCTAATCGACGTTCGCCGCAACCGGTCGAAGCATCCAAAAAAAAAGAAATTCTAGATATTTTGTTACAGCCATTGTTAACAAGTAAAAACCAAGGAATTTAAAGTAACTGTCCGAACCCACCGCCAAAAATCATTACAACTTGGCTTGGCACAAACATTTACGTGAAATAACGATGACGACGTCGACGATGGACGACGAACGACGACACGACGCGACGGGGAGTCAGGGGAGACGAGTGGGGATGAGAGGAATCCAGCGGAGCGGAGAAGAGATGTGGATTACAACTTACAATCAATGCTCGTCTCTACCTCAGTGGAAAGGCAGCCTAAAATCAGTTACTAATTTGAATAAGTTGAATGGAATTTGAAGGATAGTATCGTAGTCGAATAAGTTGAATGGAATTTAAAGGACAGTATCGTAGTAGAAAAATTGTTTTGAGATTGGCAGCCAAACCGAACGTGTCATGCATACTGTATGAGTTCTACTTTCGTAGTCATAAGAACTACTTTTCTTTGTTTTAATTATAAAAATAATTTGTACTAAACCCCACGTACCAAGACGTCCCGGTACCAAGACATCTAACGACAGTATCGCAATGGGAGTAGGTATCCATTGCTTATGGGCATTTCTCAGGAGGGCCATTTTTACGTGTCCAGGGCAATAAATGATTGAATTTACTGTTCAATAAATCTGAATTAATTTAGGCATGATCTTCAGCCTATATTCTGCCTGGGACACTAACAAATTATTTATTTATTATTTATATAATACAAGAAAAAAAATGTCAAATGCCAAAAATGATGTTCGGTGGGAGTGTCCCGCACCCAGATTTTGTGAAACAAAAAATTATTACTCAAGATGGGGCATTAGATCGGAGTTATTATGTGTATTCACGCATAAGGTATTAGTTAACTTATCATATTCTTTATATCACAATAATGTGTTTGCTCAACTCATTGAATAAAACCAAATTTACGATGTGTCCCGGGCTAGTGCCTGATTTCGGTGTAATTTGCAAAACATGTCGGTACTCCTTCAAAGTTGTAAACAAGGAACTCAGTGTCTCAAACATAGTATGCTTTAGTTGTGCCTTAACCGTTAAATAGAGTAGAGGTACAGTCACAGTATAATAAAGTGATTTTTTAAAGGTGTCACCGTCCTTCGGTGGGTTTGGTTCTATGTTTTTTTGAGATCGGTGGTGCATTTTACTCCGAAAGTTTTAGTGCATTTATCGTTATGGATGTGATTAAGAAATCCTCTAAAGTACGTAAATCCATCATTATTACATCTCCTCTGTATCACTCATGGTATTTCTGTAATTGCTAAAAAGCGATTAATTTTGACATCGCTGGTGTTGATTTCCTTGGATTCGGTGGATTTTTTGACCACCGATATCAAAAAAGTGATCACTGAATTCAAATCCTGCTTTTTAAACTAGTTTGTTGTACTAATTTATCACACCTAAGAAGCGCAAGATACGTTGTATAAACGTAAAATTATCTTTGTAAGTAAATTAAGTCGTAATAGGTACAAAAAATCACTAGTTTACTATGAGTAGTTTTTTTAAACCAGACGTGTGTTGAAACCTGTAGACCCAATGTTTCTTTCTCTGTCTTGATATTCTCTTCAAACCAATGAAGTAGGTAAATTATGTTAATTGTCGTCTGTATCACCTGAGGCCCTACACCTCGATACCTTTAAACATGTCAGCCATGTTAAATGAATGCAGTCAATTAGATCCCACTTCGTTTACAATAACTTGTGTATGTAAGTACTATGCAAGGTGCACCCAAGGGACAGGATGTTCAGAACAAGGGATTAAAAATAAAGTGGCCTTCTAATGTCCAGATCGCTTCAAAGACGCTGAGCGTACCTTACTGATCGATATTTCTAAAGGATAGCCATATACACAAATTGAACATAACAAATGTTTTAACAATCCTCAATGTCTTATGTCTTTAAGTCTAAATATAGGAGTTACAAATTAGCTCAAGTGTTTGAGGGTGCTGGAGATCTCCAGTCCAAAAAGTGTTAAAATAATGTTGTTTCATTGTTTCTCTTACAATGTGTTACGGTGCGGTGTGCGGTTAAGAAGATTAGGTATGACCTAAACCTTTTGAACACCAAGGACACTGAAGGTTGATGGGAGTTGTTGTGCCTATAATAGAGTTAGACCAAGATAACTGAAATAATTAACAGGTAATTAGATCTTCAAGCATTAGTCGACCACTTCAAATAGTTTTAAATTGATGGAGTTCACGCTTTAAAACTCTGTTATTCAAAAACACTTGTTTTCCGTATTGCATCACATTGTTTTATAAGTGCATTAAATATTTTTTGAGCATTGAACACCACTCATAAGTTTCTTGTTTATCGGATGTAGGTAACATAAGTATCTTTTTGATGCGTGTGCGGTCGGATTGTATGAAACAAACATCTTCTCCTTTATGGCACTAATGTGCGAATATGTGGTCGACATGTCTGAAACTCGTTCCAGGACCATACATCGCCCATCACCCTATTATATGAGGACAGTCAAATAGTGTGGGATATCTTCTAGAGATGTTGTTTTACAAGCCGTAATTAGGTTATTTTAAAATCTTCAAGTTATGTAAGCTTTCGAGATCATTAGCCTTGTTACATCGCTTATAATCAAATAAGAATGAAAAATATGATTAAAATGTAATATGATTGAGATATAAAATTGAAATATGATTTTTGTATATGCATTATTGAATTCGGTGACGCCAATTGATTTCAGTGCCTGCACATGATTTCGGTGTTTTTTAAATCTCAAATATCTTAAAAACTATAAGGTTCTAATGGAGGCCTTCACTACCAATATTTTTTATATTAAGGCTAGATTTTAGGAAATAAAGTCGCATATCATATAAGTTTAAAAAAAAATTTGGCACCGAAGTCAGGCACCGAAGGTCATCTCTGAGAAACGCCCTTATAAAACTTTATTTTAAACTTTTTTTTTTCCTGAACAAAGAATCTTAAATCATCAGGACCACTTGGTGGTAACTTTCAGCCATATTCGAACTTTAAGATACGTCAAATAATAGATATGGAATCGATATAGACTGGATATGTCAGTGTCAAACTAGTGTCAAAAGTGAGGTTTCTTCAAACAAAAACGTCACTTTTGACACTAGTTTGACACTGACATATCCAATCTATATCGTTTCCATATCTATTATTTGACGTATCTTAAAGTTCGAATATGGCTGTTTGAATAGGTACTCCAAGGTATCTCCAGTTTGATTTATTGCTCGTGTTATGAGAAACACGCTGTATAGTCACCTGCAATAATATGTTACACAACGAAGGCCGCAAAAATATCTGACACGATCTTATTTGTAGAGCCATAAGAGCGTGTCACATATTTTTGCAGGTGACTGTACAAGTAGGTATGTAGGTCCTACAGTTAACGAACTAGCTTGTTCAACGCGACCTCAGGTGTAGTGTAAATTTAATAGCTCACTAAGCGAGGGCGAGTCAAAGGTTCGCTCTTTGCTTCGATCTAAATAAATCGTGAATTGTATGTAAAGACAACATCTTGGTTGCACAAATTTCCAATGTTCTCTAGAAAAGACTCTAATTCCTACCAAAAAAATCAAGTTATCAATTTTTCAACACGATTTGTAGGGTCTAAAAAACTGAGCACAGTCCTCAAATCTTTATTATTTAAATGTAGGTCTCGCAATTAACCTCTTGTTTGTGTATGAAACCTGACCGATTTTTAGTCATCATTTTGCATTTTTGTTTTCGATATCAATTATTTTGAACGGTTATGACCACCACACTTTGATTGTAGGGCTCCGTACATGAGCCCTACAATGTCATTGACATTAGCGGTAGCTCTGGTTGCCGAAAGTTAATGTTTTACAGTTTTGTAAGTACCTCCATATATAAACAATTGGCTCCGTAGTACTCCGTACAGCGTTATCTAATTCAGTTTTCGAATTTGGGTGCATGTTTTTTTATAGTTGTAAAGCTTTTTCAGGCACATTTCGCTGGCCCAATATTACCGGTTCTATGTTTCACTTTTATCGAACTGAAATTTGAACATTATCATAGTGACATTAAGTCGAATTTCAACTATCTTGAAAATGTAACATAGAACTTTGTAATATTGAGCCAGCGATTTAAAAAGCCGGTACACGCCGGCTGCGTTTGCGTGATGTGCACGTGTGCGTGCGTTAAAATGTTGGAGTCGTGCACACGCACGCTACGCACGCTTTCATAAGAATCCGTATATTAAGGGGCCTCTTATTACCAGCTCGCCGGACGGTATCGGCCTGTCAGTTAGAACAAAATTTTGACAGTTCCGAACAACTGACAGGCCGATATCCGGCGCACAGGCAGCGCACAGGCCTTTAGAACATTATTTATTTATTACATTTTGGTGCATTAAAAATGTGACTTACCTCCGCTAGCGCAGCCGATTGGAATACTCGGCCTCGAGTCCTCGAGAATAGTTAGAGAACAATTAGCACCGGACGTTACACTTTGCATTTTACAGAATTCTGAAGTCCTAGTATTTACCTAACTTCTCGTATAATTGAATACTAGTATGTTGACGGAATTCAGTGGAATTGGTGAAGCCTTCACCAGGTTTAGTTGCCGGCAAAACACAATTATGCGGAATGCGACTACGTGCACAGCTTATACAGGTGGCAAAAAAATTACTACATTCTCGTTGCCAGGGACGTTTTGGGATTATACTGAGACCTTTTACTACGGGACCAACACCGAAATCGCGAAAAAAAAAATTATCTAATAATCGTTTGTCTTTATCTGTCATTTTGACTTTTGTATTTGTAAGAAAGGGATAAAACATAATTTAACTAAATCAGGCCCGTAAACCTCAGGCAAACTCCATCAAGCGGTGAGACCTACGGGAGATCGAGACATATGGAGACAAACGACATAAGCTGCTAAACCAAGTGGTCACGATCCTCAGTAATGAGGGACCGACAAAAAATAAAAATAGTCCCTTTGGTTCTGGCCTCCCAATAATCCTAATATTTCCAAGCGGAGCCCCGTCGTACACCGACTTCGTGGAAGGTCACATTTTTCCCAAACGCCGTCTAATCTGATTATAAATACGTTCCCCTAAAGTTTCCCTGCCATTTGTGGATAATGTAAACAGGATAAAGGGCGATTGTTACACCGTGACGAGTCCAGGAGTTACACCGGCTCACTGTGGAACGACGCCGTACTTGTGGTTGGACTTGAGATTTTTCTGTTTTTCGACGATAACTTTTCATCGTCTTAACAAAATCTATAAAATTTAGTAAGGATCTTGGAAATCTCTGCAGGACAATCAGGACTCAATATATCCCTCTCAAATTTTACGATTCTTTCTCAACACCATAAAAAGTTATCATAGAATAAGTTTTTGGAAAAAAATATTCATGGTACAAGCTTTTAGGGCTGATTGCACTTTCCTTTACAATGGCAAATATAATAATGTAAATATTAGGATTGTTGTCTGTCAAGATTGTTGAGTGTCTCTCAATTTGTTCTGTTCAAATCGGTGTAAAGTCAACTTAGACAGACTTTATATGTATTAGTGTCGATTTTTAGCAGTGTGAAATAAAAAAATAAAAAATAATAAAATAAAATCATTTTATTTCAAGCTTTCGCTCATATCACACTTACATAATGTGTATTTACATTATAAAATTCGGACTAAATTTGACACACATGAGTTAACAATAACATATTGGTTTTACCAGTGCAATCAGTCAACGCAGGGCAGCTTGTGGCGAGCTGTTGGGGATTAGCGACCTCATGTACCCGAGTGCTCCTGGAGAGTTCTGTTACCCGCAAGGAGGGTGGGTGGGACAGGATTCTCTGCCTCTGGCTTGCCTTAGCCGGCCGGCCAGAGTGGTGTCGTTAGAGCTATAAGCTCCAGGGGTGGAAGTGAAATATGCATAAGACGCGAGTTGGCACAGTGGCTGTTAACAGCCACTGGGTAGAAAGCGGCGCACACCTCTCGACACCCCTGAGCCGCTCACACCGGTGTTGCCCTTGAGCCATCCTAGATGTCGCTTTTTGTGGGGGCCCATCTTGTGAGGGCGAGTCACCGTCTGCCGGAAATAAAATTGCATACCGTTTTATTAGGCAGGCGTCCGGTTTTTTACCCCATAGCTCAGTTCTTAGTCCATCGCTTTCACCCAATAACCTAGTTCATTTTAGATTCCATCAACTCTCAATAGTCCTTACACCCTGGCGGGTGCTGCCTCTGCGTGCGTCCCATGACACGGGCAAGGGCAGCCTCCGCTCGGTGTACCCCTTACATTCATTAAAGTGTCAAAAGGGCCTCTACGTGTTGGCTTCCGCTCCGCGCACGCCTCCCAAAGGTCCGGAACACCATTGTTCCGTGATGGGAAAGACATACATATTAATATTATAATAAAATAGAAAATCGTACATAAATTAATAAATTGACTGATATAAATAATAATATAATATAAAGAAATAAAGAATAAAGAAAGAAAGAATAATAGAAAAAATAAAATTAAAATTAAAATGCATTGAAAATATTGAAATGCATTTTTACTTTTACATTAAAATACTTCTATTGGTGTTTGAAACGGTGTAACACAATCCAACCTTAACTCAGGAATCGAACGTGTGACCAATCCGAGGATAAATCTAAGTAGAAAAGATTTATAGGAGAAGTTTCGCCAAGTCTCGATCGACATTTTTGGTTTGTCTTTGAATTCGTTTTATCGTGTCGAACAATGGGTTGGATAAAGGATAACTTGTATTTGTGGTGCGAGGACGTAAACACTATTGTCAATAACATGGTGTTTCAAGGTTTTCAGACCATTTTTCAATCGTCAGACACCTTTGGTAGAACTTTTGTGTTTACCACAAATTATATGAAACTAGGGTTACCAGATACAAATTTAGAATTTCCTGACAAAATTCCTGATTTCCAAATATTTTTCCTGACATTCATATTTACGACAACGACGGGGGTCTAGCCGTTGCCCTACATGCAGAGGCAGAGGATACTTCTTATTATATTGTTATCTTTGCAAATGCGAATATTAGACATGATTTCGATTTCTAAAACATCTATGTATGCTTGAGTAGAGATTTGTTAATTAATAATTACGAAGTTATTCATTTCATAAGTTGAGTGGATCTCATTTATTATTTTTTTACAATGTTTTTGGATTAATTTAAGTAAATAAAAAGGTACTTTATAAAAAAGTGTACCAATTCAAAAAAATCCTGACATTTTCGTGATCCGTCCCCGTTCCTGACCAAAATTCCTGACATGTCAGGAAAATTCCTGTCATCTGGTAACCCTATATGAAACAAGCTTTTATTCGGCTTATATGGCAATATTCAAATTAACATTATGAGAATTCCTTTAATGGTTAATTATTTGAATTTTAATGTCAATTATAAGTAAGTACCTAAGTAAGTAAAAATTATAAGAAATAAATAAAAACACTTCCTTATAAAAATATTCGTCAGTCTGTATTTTTTTTTGGTCAGCAATAAAAATTCCGCTACAGGCCGACGTTCTTCAAATGATCAAAGTACCTTCATAGGTACCTATGTAATGAGAAATGTTCCTGAAATACTCAAATATTTTAGCTGTAATATGTATAAAATCGCGTCAATTTTTTTTTCTAATCAAGATACCATACACAGTACAGACGATTCCCATTAAAAGGATCAGCATAACACGGGTTACACGGGTGGTATTAAAATTAATATACATATTGAATACTTGAATCATACGACTCTCTTAAGTTATTATATTCTTGCGACACTGATACATATTGTAATTAAATTGCTTATTAAGCAATTTCAAGCAATCAGTGTCGCACCTGTAGTATAATATACTACTTAAAACAGCTTGAGACAATAAGTTCACGGTGCTAAACTTTTATAAATATTGAGAAAATTTGAATACAAGAGTCATCCATTCTACCGTGCACGTGTCCATTTCTACATATAGATACTCGAGTGCAGATACTGCGCGAATTTTATTTGAACAAGGCTATAATTCACAAATAATACCAATTAATTTCTGAAATAAACCCAGTATACGCCGGATCCTACAATACACATTTATTAGAAGTCTCGGGATCAATTTATACAGTTCACGATTGAATATAACATATTTATGAATAGTCTAACGCAACCGTCCGTAAAAAACCTTGTCCAAAAAGGGTCTGGGCTATAACCGCGAACATCGAAGTTCGCAAATTGCGGGAATTTTTCTCTGTCACTCTAATTACGCTTTCATTGGAGTAAAAGAGAAAGATCCCCACAATCTGCAAACTCGCGTTTGCAGAAAACGGTGCTCGCGTAGACCCTCTGATTTCACTTTAAAGCCAAAAGCTGTGCGTAGAAAGTGAGCGATATAAGATGATGTTTTTAAATATATATGCAAGTTTAAAAACACTGACATTGGCATCAATTTGTAAGTTCAAATTGTTCATCGGTCCAGGCCAGGTCCATAATTCAGCAAGGCCGCAGGTGCCACTGCCGTGATATTGGTTTTATGGTAATGCTGTTGACTCCGCACTCACGGACGTGGCCAGCCAAATTGCACTTTTTATCAAATTCTGGGTAGGCAGATTGCGGATTCCTGGATTTTACTAATGAAATTTTGTTTGGGGGCAGGGCAGGCATATTTATTTGTGTGGGCAGAGTGAAAATAATAGTAGGTTAAGTGATATATTGATGTCACTTATAGGAAGGGATTTTAGCAAATACTTACTTACTTAATCCGTTGGCCCAGCGACCCAAAATGACACTCGGGGCCCGATTCGGATTTTGAAATAGACATCTATTAGACATCTTTTAGACATCACCAAGATACGATAACGATATGTTTAAGATCTAACCTGTCAAATTTGACATTTGCGCGATTCTGGAGATACTGTTGAACAATTTCCACAGGATATGACTCAGAGATCCAATTCACATCTAATATCTTACTCTATCTAACGTAAAAGTGACATTGGTTGCCCGAATTGCGCTGCAAAAGAGAACTAGTTGATATCTAAACTATAACGTATCTAGAATGGATCTAGTACGTGTCGTCTCTTGTGAATATCTTGAAGTTCGACTACGGCAGTTGCCCTCCGACACAAGACAGCGCCACTTTTCTCATTCCTGTGCGACCTCTCGCCAATTGTTGTCTCGAAGTTCGCGCAGGTCCGCCTCCACCATGTCGCACCAGCGATATCTGGGGCGTCCGATAGGACGTCTTCCTGCTGGACGGCCCAGGTATGCTCGTTCCGCGAATAGGTACATATTGGGTCCTTACCTATGAAATTGGCGTTTTTGTTCATAGATATAAGTCTGATCCTAGTTTTTTTTTTTTTTACAAAAGTACATACACAATTACAATAAAACTACAATATGATTTCGCCAAACTGCTTGACAGCAATTAATTGTTATTTTTTATTGTTAAGTGTTCAGAATTAAGCCTTGAAAATAGGTCTTTTCATGTGCTGTCGGTTCGAGTATTAAAATTACTTATATTTTTCTAATGGTACGAATTTTCAAGAAATGGAGATATTGAAAACATACCTTAAAGGTGTCAAAAATTACTGGAAAAATTTTGTTTGGTTTGAATTAGCCATCAAAAAAATATCCGCAAAATTAATTGTATGGAAATTCGTGTTTCGTTGAAATTCTCCGAACAAAACGCCAATTTCATAGGTAATGACCTAATATTTAAATAGGTGGGATCCGTTTGTATATAAGTGCACACACACATATTACAGGGGACTTGGACCCGTAACTTACGGTTTTATTTACTTAGCGAAAGCGAAGGTCTCCGTTTCTAAGAAGACCCTATTACCAAGACCCCTCTGTCCGTCTGTCTGTCTGTTTGTCCGTCTGTCTGTCTGTCTGTCTAGACAGTTGAAATTTTCACACATGATGTATTTCTGTTGCCGCTATAAAAACAAATACTAAAAACAGAATAAAATAAATATTTAAGTGAAGCAGACGCATAGCCTTTGGCATCGTAAAACGTTTATTTACTAATGATCAAATTTAATCACTCTGAGTTAGATTTGACTTTCACAAAGTTATTGTTTGGAATACCTACCGAAAGTTAGGGATCGATTGATTTCGAAGTGTTGTTATTATTATATTATGAATATCTAATAGTTGGAAGAGATTTTTTAACACTATTTGTCACGTTAGCTTAAACATTTTTTTAATTTAATGTAAGAAAACTACTTGTCGGTTTTTTAAGTACCGAAAACAAAACACTCTAATGTCCCTTTTGAATAAGTTTCTCGGACTATTATATTTTCTTATTGCCGTAGTACGGTCTACGGCAATAATGTAGACCCATTTCTATTTTTTTACTTCGCAAAGAACACAGGTAGGTACTTAACGAAATCTCATTTTGAACAAAGCCGACACGATTGGGCTTTTAAACGAGGGTCTCCGTCTCTCTCTTGCCATATTGATAAGCAGAGACGGGTAGACGGGGCGGCAAAGATTTGCGATAAAGTGCCTCGTTACAATTTTATATCGATATTCGATATTGGAATGGTTTTGGCTTCATATTTAATTTACTATGTTATGCACAGAACTTTTATTGTATATTAAACAGCAAAAATTGCACAGTGAATTATAAAAAAGTACCTACGGCACGCTCATTAAGGAAAACGTACTAGTGCTCGACATGCTAATGCCCAATAGATGACACCTTGCTGTCACTTCTATTGAGAATGACTTAAGTTTCAAGATGACATGTATTTACTGGGACCGCGTCGAGCACCAGTACGTTTACCTTAAATGCTATCAAAGATTATTTTATTTTTTGGCTATTTTCTTGAATAACTTCTAAACTCTATATCCTAAAATTATAAAAATAATATTTGAGATTTTCATAATGATCTCTTTTATTTGATATGCAACACGATATATGTAGTTTGAAAAAGTTTATTTTTTAATTTTCGCATTAACCCCCCAAAATGCATTAGCCACCCATGTTTAAAATTCATTTGTTTACGTTACATGTCCTTTTTGGGTCACAAACTCACATGTGTGTACCAAATTTAAACTTAATTGGTCCAGTAGTTTCGAAGAAAATAGGCTGTGACAGACGGACAGGCAGACGCACGAGTGATCCTATAAGGGTTCCGTTTTTTCCTTTTGAGGTACGGAACCCTAAAACACTTTTTTGTAATAATTTAGCTCATCATACATTCCTAGCAGGTTTACTTGGGCCGGTTCTTTACTAATAACCGCTCAAGTTTATGTAAAAAGGGCTGTCAAAGTTTCCCTATTAATAACCAGGAATCGACTCGGAGTTTAGAACAACACTTCGAGCAGCTTTTAAAAGTAAATACTTATAGTAGATATATTAATAATAAATAAAGGCTGCTATTTAACTGATCACCAGATTTAGTAAAATTTAATACCAAAAAATCTATTTTACCACCCTAAAATCATGAATGATCACCAAAATTATAACACCATTTTAATGTGAAATGATTACCAATTTTATTACATTTTACTATCCTTTTAAAGGAAATGACACCAAAATAATCATTATTAACCCAAAAATAGTCAATGATTACCAAATTTCAATCCCCATTTTAATGTGAAATGATAACCAAATTTTTACATCTTGCTATCCTATTAAAGAAAATGACACCAAAATAATCATTGTAAACCCAAAAATAGTAAATGACCACCAAAATTAGAACTCCATTTTAATGTAAAATGATAACCAAATTTTTAAATCTTGCTATCCTATTAAAGCAAATGGCTCCAAAATAATCATTGTAAACGCAAAAATAGTAAATGATCACAAAATTGTAACCACATTTTAATTAAAAATGTGCAATCATTTAATATATCGTTATCCTATTAAATTAATTAATCCACTTCGTCACCTTTTTCTAGTAGCATTTTATTTCTGTAACAGTCGCAGTTCTAACCTAACCTAACCCACTTTTCTAGTAGCATTTTGTTTCTGTAAGGGTCGCAGTTCAAACCTAACCTAACCCACTTTTCTAGTAGCATTTCTTTTCTGCAAGGGTCGCAGTTCAAACCTAACCTAACCCACTTTTCTAGTAGCATTTCGTTTCTGTATGGGTCGCAGTTCAAACCTAACCTAACCCACTTTTCTAGTAGCATTTCTTTTCTGTAAGGGTCGCAGTTCAAACCTAACCTAACCCACTTTTCTAGTAGCGTTTCGTATCTGTATGGGTAGCAGTAGAAACTTAACCTAACCTACTTTTCTAGTACCATTTCGTTTCTGTAAGGGTCGCAGTGCTAACCTAACCTAATCCACTTAACTGATAGCAGTTTAACTTACTTTTCTAGTAGCATAACGAAATGCTACTAGAAAAGTAGATTAGGTTAGGTAGGTATGCGGTGCGGGCTACGGGGGGTTGAGCGGGAGGGGCTAGTAAATTTGGCATCAGATTACTTTATTTGGTAATATGTATAAATTTTTTGGTAATCATAGTGGTTTATTTAGGTGAAAATATCGCATTAATTTGGTCTTCAAGATTTGGTGATCATTAATGATTTTTGGTGATCATTCAATATATTTGGTATTTGAATACAATTTGAAGTGCAGTCGTAATTAAAGTGGTGGTACTTTTGTATTTTTAGGCCTTATTTTTTTGGTGTTCAGTAATTTTTTTTGGTAAGCATGATTTTTTTATTTAGGGTACCAAAGTATTTTTTGGTGGTCATTATATTTGTAGCCATAAATAAATATTGGGGACATCTTACACAGATCAACCTAGCCCCATTTTTATGAAAATATTTTACTTTGTGTTATTTCAAACCGACATAAATGACATACTTATATACAAAGCATCTGCCGCAATTGCAGAGGACGCTGGTTCGATTCCAGCCCTGGGCACTGGAGGCCTAGATCACTTTTTCCTTTGTAGGTAAGTACATATATGTCATTTATTTCGGTTTATAACATTGTTGTTATGTTATCCAAGGCATGCAAAAATATATTATGTTTTTTTTATTTATTTAGGACACTTACTATAATTTACCTACTTTTAGTTTGTAAGTGTTTATAAAAAAATTATAATATTTATTTGCTTAATGTTTCAATAAATATTATTATATATATTTATATGTATGTCTGTATTTGGTATATGTGTATGTTTATTCAATGCGATTGTGTGTGTGTGTACGTAGGCTTCATAATGTTTTTTGCAACACCTACTTTTTCGATTATTTCTCTGTTTCCGCTACCCAAAGGTTGTCTGGAAGAGATCGCTCTTTAGCGATAAGACCGCCTGTTGTCTGCCTCCTACATTTAAACAATTGTTCTTTTCTTTTGTGTCTTTTTACTGAGGTGTGCCAATAAAGAGTATTCTATCTTCTATCTATCTAAATATTTGTATTGTTAGTAAAAAAAATTGAATGAGACATTTAATTTCATTTCGGCATTTGTACATAGACGATAGCCATAGCAAGGTTTTTAATTATAAACTGTCAGAGTGGATGAAGCCATAATGAACAAAGCAACAATGAAGGATGATTGGCGTTTTGATTAGCCCTCCCTTCGTGAAGGGTGTCGCCAAAGAGCTAAATTGCCTTGTAAGGGTTGCCGGCGAGAGTAGACTAACTCTCCGAGACTCCGCATTCTGATTATTATAAAGCATATATAAAGATATAAGTATTTACATAAGTTTTAGACATAAGAACTGAGTTGCCAAGAAACATAGTGGACAGCGGGGCTCCACAATTTGTTGCTGCTAAGTCGGTGCAGATTTGTGTAAATAATTCATAAGTAAAGTTTTATGAATCCTCAATTAGTTAAATCATATTTTATGCCTTTCTTACAAATACAAGTAATTACTAATTATTTAATTTTATTAGTAATTATTTACTTGCGCAATAATTGAACCATAGTTAACTTTTTTGTACATAGTGCTCGTTTGTCTATAATGTCTAATGTCTATCATGTTTTATTTAATTTACTCTCAATTGATCGAAGGTTGACTGGAAGAGATCCCTTATAGGGATAAGTTCGCCTTTGTACATTATATATATTTTATTTCATTGTAATGAGTTATGTACAATAAAGTGTTTACATACATACACAAGTCAATAGTTTAGTAGTAGTAGTATGAACGCTCTATTCTTTATACTGATGATGATGGCCCAACGTTGCTAACTAATTATGAGCTTGGTGTTGAGTCATACAAAAATATAGTGTCATTGTGAGTTGGCCGTGAACTGCCGTAGTCGGTTCCCTAATATAAGTATCCACTTTTCTATACAATTAGTATGGCGATGTGAATACTTAAAGGATGACTCACGTCACGTTATACCATATTTTATGCGAATAAAGAATTTTCATTTCCTTTTTTCATTTCATTTCACGTTAGACCGGGCTGTGTCCAGGCCGGCGCATCGTTTTCTAAGGAAAGCATCAAGTGATCACCTGTCATGTCATAGAAAAGGAAGCGCGGGAAGCTGCGGCCCGGACACGGCCCGGTCTAACGTGAGTCATCCTTAAGTTGTGGCACCGTCCGTGCATGCTCCATCTAGACGGTCAGTAATCTGCAACTAAGCGCAACTGGCGCTATCTTTGTCTTTAATTGTGATATTCAAGCTTAGGCGGAGTATTTAATTGCGAGTACTGGTACTGGTGGAAGAATTGCCAATTGTAATTAACTTTTCTAGTGAATTTCGTCATTGACGTTGTAGATAAAATATGTTTTGACAAAGGTTTATTGTTATTGCTATTGTATTGTAATATTTATGTTGTGTGCGCGACTGTGCCGCCCGTCTAGCGGTCATGGCACACATTAACTGCCCGATTCGAACTTTAAGATACGTCAATTAATAGATCTAGAAACGGCATGGATTAGATGTGTCAGTGTCAAAAGTGACGTTTTTGTTTGAAGAAACGTCACATTTGACACTGACACATCTAATCCATATCGTTTCTAGATCTATTAATTGACGTATCTTAAAGTTCGAATCGGGCCGTATGTAGTTTATTTGGCAGTTAGCAGATATAAAGTATCTAGTAAGAAAAAGACCCACGAAAGTTCACATTATTGCAAATTCTAACGCGATCACTCAATTACGCACGCACTGCGAACATACCCAAAATGTACAAATTTTATAAAGCTTTCAAAGCTTTGAAGTTTAAAATTTTTAACACACGTATATATTTTTCATTTTATATCTGTATTCTTATACCTATGTAGGTAGGTATAGTGCTACATAAAATAGTAGAA
Source organism: Cydia splendana (assembly GCF_910591565.1). Taxonomy (NCBI): domain Eukaryota; kingdom Metazoa; phylum Arthropoda; class Insecta; order Lepidoptera; family Tortricidae; genus Cydia; species Cydia splendana. The sequence goes on along the minus strand of NC_085977.1, from coordinate 12,861,848 downwards.
ATTAAATAAAATGGAACTAAAAAAAATCCATACTAAATGGTTGCCATGTTTAAAGCATTCTACATCAAAAATGTGACTGTTACGTATTAGGAAGTGGCGCCCTCAATAATTTCTACAATTTCTTGTCGGTCTATATGTACCTAGTTACCTATTCCGCTACTGTCTCTCGAAATCAAATGCGAATAAATGTTTAAATGCAGGCACGAAATTCGCGCTCTTCAAAAAATATTATCTCCATTTCGCAGTGAATTTTGAATTCCGAAGTTATTTTAATTGAACATTCAGAACAAGTTCGTTGAGAAAAAAGATAGCAAACTTTTTAACAAAAAGGAAATTTTTGCTTTGTAACAAGTAAAGTTTGAAAAGTAGAAATACCTGTAATAAAATAAAGGGTCTAGCCAGGCAATACCAGAAAAGATTTCTTTTTCATTTAATTTTATTTTTTTTCGAACATAATTACTAATTTTGACTCTAAAAGACTTCTTAGGTTTATTTTTTACATGAAATGGGGGAGGTGAATTAATTCGATATTCGAAATAAACCCCCTTATTCATAAAACTTTATAAGATTCAACGTTACCGCGATTAATTTTAATTCCTCATTTATTTGATCCTTCCACACGCCGATTAATAATATTACTCCCTGCCACAGTAAATGCACAAACAGTATAGGCCCAGATTTTTGGCGCGAGGCGTAAATGTATCGTTTTTGCTTCCGATGTAGCCCTCAAGATGGCAGAACCTACTATGGACAAGGAAACGTACCGACGAGAACGGTTAGGTAGCACTTGCTTTGGCATTGTACATGTGCACATAAGTTTCCGATTCAGGCCACAAGATGGCAGACCCTCCCACGCGCACGATCCCTATCACGGTCTCTCAACGATTGGTTAAATCCCTACTAATATTATAAATGCAAAAGTAACTCTGTCTGTTTGTTAGCTATTCACGCTTAAACCGCTAAACCGATTAAGATGAAAGGTACGGAGATAGTTGGAGACCCGCGAAAGGACGTAGGATAGTTTTTATCAATCATCATCATAATAGGGTATTTGACTACTAGTCAAATCAATTTCTTATTTCCAACTGTCAAAACGATTTTGCTACTATGGAATTTATATGAAACACTAGCATGTGACGTCACACTCAAATTACCTACTCTTTATAGTTTTATACAGGTTTTAAAATAGAAATTGTGTCTAAAAATAACTGCTGTCTTTTAATCTTCTGGTGCTTTATTTCATGCATGGTGTAAAATAATTTAATTTAAATACAGTCAAATACCCTATTACACGCAATTATGATGAGATTACGAACGACAGAGAACGGAATAAATAGACATGCGACGAAAGTGAATGGGAAAAGGGCAAGAGAATGATAAATGACGATCTTCCCCAAGTCTCTTCTTTTCACTGTAAAAAGTACGATACTATTCCCGACGACGCTAGACAATTCGTTCAAACTGACGTAACACAATAGAATTCTGCATGTTCGTTCTCTGAAAAGATCGCGTCAAACTAGTACAATCTCACAACCTGCTTCGGTCTTTTAGTACATTTAGTACAGTAGTACACCGAGTGGAACTGAGCATAATAATGTAACGGAATGTTTTGTGCAGACGTTTTATAAAGTAGTACAATTCAAAATTTGTTATCTCGCTTACTCCCGTGCAGTTGTAACGGAGTGACGGCTATGTACTGTCTCGCTTATATTTTAGCCGAGAGCCGTTCGATCGTCTTCGCACCGCACTCGCTCGGCGTTTGTTCGGTCCGATCACTCGGATCGCTTTGCTCTCAGTGTCACTCTTCGCTCCCGTTCCGTTTCGCGTGTAGTGAACTAAAATGTACTAAGAGCAGAATAATTAGGGAATAGTTCGGTCTAGTACAGTGAAGGGTATTGCGTCTTTTTGACTTTCGTACATGAACTACACAAGCCTATAACACAATTTTAAACAGCGAATTAATTGTTTCAGAACATGGCGGCACACAAATTAAGGGAGGCTACATGCTGCGGTACAAGAGTGAGTCTTTATTATATTACCCTGTTGCACTACCTTTTATTAAAATCTTAGTTCCGAGAAAATGCTGGTGCAATTTTCTTAGTGAGTGGCAGCAGGGACACGCTGATAAGTATTGTTAAACATAAATCTGTATAAAGCTAGTCGGTGTTAGTGACTTTGTCTTTGGTGAATTTCCTTTTTAACCGACTTTCAAATCTCAAAAGAGGAGGTTATCAATTCGGTTCTGTTTTTTTTTTCTAATTAACCATAAGGTGCAGGAAGGCAATTTAGACTGCGGGTTAATTTAAACTAATCAAAATATCTTCCAAGTTTTACATCATTAACTAGAGTCCCATATATGTCCAGATAGTGAAAAAGATGTGTTGTGTGTAACTCTAGTTAATAATGTAAAACATGGAAGATATTTCCATTAGTTTAAAATTATAATAGTCTAAATTGCCCCCCTGCACATGAACCCTTTAAAGGATCAGATTTAAAAATCCAGAATTTAAGCCTCATTACCACTTCATAGTCCTAAAAATACAAAAAGATGATAGGTATAGTATAATAATATTATTGGTGGTCGAATTCTTGCCATATATATCTGATTGTGCCCTATAAAGAGTAGGACCGACCACACCACAACCTAAGGTACACAGCGTCTTGCGTTTTTGTCATACCGGCATCCAATAAAAAAAAATCAAATATCTTTATTTTGCATAAAATATGGTACAAAAGATGGACTTAGCAATTAAGAAGCACATGCATACTTCACCAGCAACTGACATGCAAAAACACAAACCCTGTCTATGCTACATCTATTAATAATGCTAATAAATCTAATATTATACCTACATGTCCCTTCTCCAGTATTCATGTATTATCCAGTGTGTCTCTTACGCTGCGGTGTGGTCGGTCCCTTACCGGTCAAATTGTAAAGAAATGTTTTGTCGACAGGGAAATACCTGTGGAACTCGTGGTCGGAGGAGTGGGTGGTGCTGTACGACGACTCAACCATGGCATGGTTCAAGGTACGATTTATATCCTAAGTGGTTAAGGAAGACGTAAGATGATGCCTCGTGAACTTCAGCTGCCACTCCGTTGACGTGTACCACTTTAAAGTCAACTGACGTCTTTTCTTAGGATAGCTTCTTTTCTGTAAATTGATGACTTATGGACGAAAATACTAAAATATATTTCTACGTGTTTGGGTGCCTACCGTTTCTAAACCAACCAACGGAACGCCAGCTGATGTTTACTTTACGAGGCATCAACATACAGCTTTCTTAACCACTGCAAGTTATCTTCCAGGAAGAAAAAACCAACGTATATGTACCTGGTCTGGTCCGGGATACATTAAGCCTTAAACCATATTTGAAGCTAAAACCTTTATATTACGAAGACTCATAGTGAGACATACCGAATGTAGCAAACTTTGAGTCCATTCATTTTTCATTATTAAATAATTAGAAGACGGTTTTAACTTTATCTTTATATGTGCACATACTTTTAAGGCCCGATTAAATAAAGAGTATAAATATATTAAAAACGGGTTGCTCACGTATTTTTTTATGTCTAAGGATGCTCGACATTTTTTGCTCCGTGTAAACTAGGAGCTTAAACTACAGTATATTCAACATGTCTATGTCTCACGGAAGTTTTGTTATTAAAATTATATATCATGTTCGTCTAAATCAATATAGGTACCATACATTTTTGCCCGTAACTTGACTATTGTTTCTCGCTTAGCGTTTGGGGGCGAATCGATGCGCGGTGTTCACTCCCAACTATTTCCATTAACCCCGCGGCGGGAACTTTAATTGTTCAGCATGACAAATGTGAACTCCGAGGTTAGTCGTTAACATACCGCCGTTAACTGACTATTTGTAGATCTTATTGCAACGACTTTAGGTTCACTTTGGATCAGTTTAGAGTGTACACAAACAAAGTACTAGAGGTCTTAGTTTCTTAAAGTGAATTAACTGTGTGCCTGTGACAGAGATCGCGTGATCGAAATTTATAAATGCGAATAGAAAGGACAACCATACTAGTATAACATAAGTAGATGAATTTAAAATGTGGAACAAGTGGAGAACATGGCCAACAAGTACCTATACCTACTCATTGAAATTTGAGAACATAATTTGGTTGAAGTTATTAATGATATCATATTTAGGTACAACGTTTTACAGTAGGTACTTATGACCCTTTAAATTTTCGACATAGGCACGCATTGTTCTAGTTACCGCTCTAGAGCGGTAAAGTAGCACCGTATTGTACTGTAAAATGATATTATAATTATTAATTACCTGATCATTTGAACCTTATTATTATTGTAAAAGATTTACTTGCTTGATTTTCCTATAACGTAATGGGTCATTCCATGGAAAAGTAAAGCCGGGTTCACATTTTTCTGTGGTGTTGTGTTGTGTCATGACGCATCATACGGTAATCGGTTTCATACATTTAATAATGGTTGCGTTCACATTTTTGTGATGCACGCTGCGTCACGACACAACACAACAAGACGACAGACAAATATGCCACGATTTCATTGCGGGGTATTTTATAATGCGTCCAAATTTCACTGTCAATATATTTAGGGATAAAATGTACCTCGCATCAAGGGATTTTCCAAACATATGTTGGAACGGCTACGGCACACCAGCAGATATCATTATATTCCATCAGAGCCAACAATGGTTACATTTCCCGTCAGGATATTAAAGTCGATATCGATCACGTGATACGACCACGGTCATATTGCATGCCTTATCTCGCCGCCATGTCAGCGCCATACGTGTATAGTAGAGAGACGTCCATGTTTTACGATTATATTCCTAAAGTCTGGGGGTTAAGAGCTAGGAGACAGAGATTGGGGTATTAGCGAAATTGGGAAATAAATGTGTCAGCTGACCTTTATTATATACTAGCGACCCGCCCCGGCTTTGCACGGGTAAACCTAAGCAAATTATACACCTAAACCTTCCTCAAGAATCACTCTATTGTTGGTGAAAACTGCATGAAAATCCGTTCAGTAGTTTTTGAGTTTATCGCGAACATACAAACAAGGTACACAAACAGACAGACGCGGCGGGAGACTTTGTTTTATAAGATGTACCTGATTGTACCTTAACTAATTGCAATTAAAGTTACAAAATTTGAAGATGTGTGCTTATATACGGAATGAAGCAAAATAATACTAAGCCTAGTGATAAAAACAAAACACAAAACATTTTGTCCTTTTAATGTTGAATCCTAATACCACCATCCATCCCCTGTCCACTAAAATTCAAACAGCAATAAATAAAAGTTGGCTCAGCTCAGCGAGATCAATACGAGATCGGAAATGTAATCTCAAGAAAGCTATTCTGCCGAATCTAAACACTGTCCTGGAAATACGGATGTCTTGGCTGATATCAGTTTTTAAATACGCGCGTTCGTGTTTGTATTCTGGCGCTCACCTCACTCAACGCGAGACAGCACTTAGTGCGGTCGAGGTGGAAGATGTGTTGGTTTATTTTTTAGGGTTCCGTGCCCAAAGGGTAACAACGGGACCCTATTACTAAGATTCCGCTATCTGTCTGTCTGTCACCAGGCTGTATCTCATGAACCAGGTTGCCGCTAGAACAACAAATAGGTACTAAAAACAGAATAAAATAAATGTTTAAGTGGGGCTCCCTTTTGCGTAATGAACTAATTAAGTAATATGAACATTATTTATAAATTAGTGATAAGCGGTGTGGGCCACACATTGCAGACATAATAGTAATTAATAGTATAAGTAGTAAGTATTATTTGTAGTGGCTGTTTGTTTACCTAAATGCATAAAATAAAAATGGTATGGAACCCTTCGTGAGCGAGTTCGACTCGCACTTAACCGGTTTTTTCGTCTTTTAACCGATTTCAAATAGGAGGAAGTTCGGCAAGGCAGAAGCTACTTATTAATAAAAGGAAAGCAATAGGCGGCCGTCATCTAAACCCCAATACAAACATCTTAGGGTCTCCCCAGATATATCGACGCGCATTCGGCAAAAGCCGATAGGAAAAAGCTTTATGTCCGCGCAATAAGAGCGAAAAAGCCGTCGACGCGTCGGCAGGCGCCGGCCGATGCGAGCCGAGCAAAACGACGACTTCTTCGCTCTTGTTGCGCGGACATAAAGCTTTTTCCTATCGGCTTTTGCCGAATGCGCGTCGATATATCTGGGGAGACCCTTACTTAGGGAAACGGTCACTGAGGGTCGGTAAACACTTCCGTGCCAACAAATTGAACGCGCAGGGATTATATGTTGCGTAGCTCTTAACTACACTTGTTGAATAGATGGCTACTTTTCTCTTCTGTATCCCTGCTATTAAATCCATACTTCCATACTATATTAATATTATAAAGGCGAAAGTGTATCTGTCTGTCTGTCTGTTACCTCTTTACGCTTAAGCCGCTGAACCGATTTAGTTGAAATTTGGTATATAGAGATAGTTTGAGTCCCGGGGAAGGACATAGGATAGTTTTTATGTCGGAAATCATCCCTGAAGAGAGTACAAAGGGGGGTGGAATTGAAAGAGTGAATGAATTGCCTAATAATTGAAGTAAGGAATGCGCGAATTGAATGATTGCTATTAGCATTATCCAGGCGCTATATCTACTTTAGCTGCTGTCACTAATTCCACGCAAACGAAGTCGCTGGCAAAAGATAGTAATATTATAAATGCGAAAGTAACTGTCTGTTACCCCTTCAGGTAAACAGCTGATCCGATTTAGATATAATTTGGTATGAAGATAGTTTGAGATTCGGGGAAGGACATAGGATAGTTTTTATGTCGGAAATCATCCCTGAAGAGAGTACAAAGTGGGGTGGAATTGAAAGAGTGAATGAATTGCCTAATAATTGAAGTAAGCAATGCGCGAATTGAATGATTGCTATTAGCATTATCCAGGCGCTATATCTACTTTAGCTGCTGTCACTAATTCCACGCAGACGAAGTCGCTGGCAAAAGATAGTAATATTATAAATGCGAAAGTAACTGTCTGTTACCCCTTCAGGTAAACAGCTGATCCGATTTAGATATAATTTGGTATGAAGATAGTTTGAGATTCGGGGAAGGACATAGGATAGTTTTTATGTCGGAAATCATCCCTGAAGAGAGTACAAAGTGGGGTGGAATTGAAAGAGTGAATGAATTGCCTAATAATTGAAGTAAGCAATGCGCGAATTGAATGATTGCTATTAGCATTATCCAGGCGCTATATCTACTTTAGCTGCTGTCACTAATTCCACGCAAACGAAGTCGCTGGCAAAAGATAGTAATATTATAAATGCGAAAGTAACTGTCTGTTACCCCTTCAGGTAAACAGCTGATCCGATTTAGATATAATTTGGTATGAAGATAGTTTGAGATTCGGGGAAGGACATAGGATAGTTTTTATGTCGGAAATCATCCCTGAAGAGAGTACAAAGTGGGGTGGAATTGAAAGAGTGAATGAATTGCCTAATAATTGAAGTAAGCAATGCGCGAATTGAATGATTGCTATTAGCATTATCCAGGCGCTATATCTACTTTAGCTGCTGTCACTAATTCCACGCAGACGAAGTCGCTGGCAAAAGATAGTAATATTATAAATGCGAAAGTAACTGTCTGTTACCCCTTCAGGTAAACAGCTGATCCGATTTAGATATAATTTGGTATGAAGATAGTTTGAGATTCGGGGAAGGACATAGGATAGTTTTTATGTCGGAAATCATCCCTGAAGAGAGTACAAAGTGGGGTGGAATTGAAAGAGTGAATGAATTGCCTAATAATTGAAGTAAGCAATGCGCGAATTGAATGATTGCTATTAGCATTATCCAGGCGCTATATCTACTTTAGCTGCTGTCACTAATTCCACGCAGACGAAGTCGCTGGCAAAAGATAGTAATATTATAAATGCGAAAGTAACTGTCTGTTACTCCTTCAGGTAAACAGCTGATCCGATTTAGATATAATTTGGTATGAAGATAGTTTGAGGTTCGGGGAAGGACATTGGATAGATATTATCAATCATCATCATTTCACGCAAACGAAGTCACATGCAGAAGCTAATTATTAATAATAGGAAATCATTGGCCGTCATCTACACCCCAATACAAACATCTTTAAATTAAATTGAACGCGCAGGGCTCATTGGTCTGTTGTGTAGGCCGTGAATACTTAAAACACACCACACATCTTTTTAAAAGCGGCACATTCTTTGCGAACGAACTTGAGGCATATTGTGAGATTTCTGAGGCGTATTTCTTCAACCAAAAACATGATTTGACACTGAGAGAATAGATTCATATTAAATCCAGATATAATCTGTTGCTACAATTAGAATAAAATTGAAGAAGAAGATTAAAATTGTTAGAACGCCATTTGACTTTGATCATTATTCTTTCACTGATATGTGTTAACTTGTTAAATATTAATATTAACGCCATCTGCTCAAAAGTTAGGCCAAAGGTATGGTGCAATCTTTTCGAGCGATGGCGCCATAACCTTTCGCCTACAGTCGAGTGGATGGCGTCGATTTAAATATTTAACAAAGTAACACATATCAGTGAAAGAATAAGGATCAAATTCAAATGGCGTTCTAACAGTTTTAATCTTCTGTCGAAAGATGACAGTAAATTTACAGTGGCTACATAATTTACTTTGACAATCCGCCTCTATACACTCTATTCTCTTTGCCACAACGATCGTCAAGGTCGTATCAAAAATCAAAACCGTAGTTTTTAAATCTGACGGCTCGATTCGGGAAATGAATTAGAGATTAACTAGATACGATATAGTAAAGATATGTGACGTCCCAGGTGTAAAGGTACCATAGGGCGGTTGGCGCTTACGCCATTATTAACTTCGCTCCAATATTATTGCGGCGCTATGCGACGTAAGCGCCAGCCGCCATAAGGTACCTTTTGCCGTGGAACGTCACATATCTTTACTATATCGTTTCTAGTTAATCTCTAATTCATTTCCCGAATCGAGCCGTTGGTTCCGAGACTTTACACCGGTGAAGGTAACCATACTAATGGGTGCATTGTGGGCGTAGCAGAGTGCTACGCTCGTAGCTCGTAGCGCTACGAGCTACGCCTGAGAGCATTGTTACGTTGAGAAATGCAGGAAATAATTGTGTGCTTAGATTTTTCACACGGTATATGGTGATATTATAAAAATGTATGAAGCCAGGCTTAAAATAAATGAATATAAATGTAAGTAAGCCTATAAATTAATAAATACTAGAAGTAAATTCATCCTATACTGATATTAAGAAATTTATTCATATATATGGTACAAAAACAAGTCAAAAAACAATAAATAAAATAAAGAGAACATCCATACTATACTTAAGTATTATTTATTAAAATGTATGTATTTACTAACTTTCATAACTACGAAGTCTCGAATTCTTTTGAGTCACGCTTAAACGATGACTCAAGTACCTAAGACCGGGCCGTGTCCGGGCCGGCTCCCGGCTCTCACTTTTCTATGACATGACATGCGATCACGTGATGCTTTTCATAGAAAACGATGCGCCGGAAGCTCCGGGTCGGACACGGCCCGGTCTAACGTGAGTCATCCTTTAAAAAGTCACAAAAATGTCAATGTCAGGAAAAAACAGGCTCCAAGTAAGAATGAGTTGATTTCTTCAAGGCATAGTATCGCTAGCTAAAATGATTGTATGATACTATACGCATCATATTACAGGTATCTGTACGTATATACGTCTAATAAATCATATCTCGTGACATTCTCCTAGGGGCATTATTATCAGGGGACTATTTCACAAACTGACTCGAATAACGACCCATCTTTAATTCCGAACTCGCGCCGCCTTTTTTCCAGGAGCCTAATTCAGATTCAACAACTTACTACACGGTTTTGTTATTATTATGATACGACTGCTGCGTTGATTGGTGTATGTGAAATGAAGCGAAAGTCTATTCATTATCATCATCATCATCATCGTCGTTCCCTCAATGCTGAGGATCGTGACATCATGTCCTAATGTTGCTGACCAGTCTCTTCCATAGGCTTCTACTGTCACCCGCCATATGTACGGCTTCCTGCAGATGTAGATGCAGCGGTGTAGTGACTTGTGCGCTCCATCTAGCGGGTGGTCTGCCGCGAGTCCTCTGGCCCTCAACTTTGCCCGTCATAGTCGTCATTTCTAGGCTATCAGGAGAACGTCGTGAGAGGTGGCCAAAATATGCAAGGATGCGGTCTTGACATATGGTCGACAGCCGGCGGTTTATGCGTAGCTCTTCTAGAATGGACTGGTACGTACGCTTTGCAGTCCAAGGTATTCGCAGAAGTCGACGCCAACACCACATTTCGAAGGCATCGATGCGACTTTTCATTTTGGCTCGGATAGTCCAGGTCTCTGAGCTATACATAAAGATCGAGAATACTAGGGATCGCACTAGTCTGATCTTTGTGCTCCTCTGGATAGCACGATCCCTCCAAATCTTGTCTAACCGGCTCATCGCTCCCTTGGCCATCTGGATCCTCCGGACGATATCCTTGTCGCAGCTCCCATCACTCGTTATGAGTGAGCCCAGGTAGGTGAAGCTATCGACGCACTCTAGGTCCTGAAGTTCGAGAGTACGGAGGGGTGAGTTATCCCTGTGGACAAACATATATTATATATTCATTATACATATATACATACATTTATTACGTAAGACGATTTAGGGGGGGAGGGGGTCGAACATATCTTATTGTTTCTTACAAGCGGGAGGGAGGGGGTTTTTAATAGTTCTTACGTACGATCAGAAAGATGCCATTTTTGTTTTATTTCTGCGAAATTATGACGTTTATCAAACACGGTGGTAAGGTAACATTCCAATAGGGTCAAACAGAAAACTGTGTTACGTCGATCCTGTAGACATACACAAGAGTTAAGGGCCATAAAGGTTAATTTTCTTATTTAACCCTTATCCACGTGAAAAGGTCCTCCTTTTATTTAGAGAACTATGATAAAATCATTACTTACATGCCCACAAGCTGTTAACTATTGCCCACAGGAGAGAAAAATGTACAGTTCGCGCGAACACATAGCCCTTAACTCTTGTGTATGTCTACAGGAAAGACGTAACACAGTTTTCTGTTTGACCCAATAATTTTTTTTTTATTTGTAAAATAAACACTAAAACAAACCAAACGTGTACTATTTTTTTTTCCTTTAGATTCTTACGTAATATATGGTACCTAATATAGGGGGGAGGGGGTCAGCCTGTTCTTATTTTCTCTTACATAGGGGTGAGAGGGGGTCAAAAACTGGCAAAAATCGTCTTACGTTATAAATGAATGGCGCCCAATCACCAAGACGATCGTCAGGGTCGTATCAAAGCCAGTTTAAAACCATAACGAATTGTTAAAAAGGAATCAACCTACCGTTTTCCCTAGGCCGTTGTTGATAGCAAACGCCGTGATTCCACTCGAGTTCAGATTATTGCGACAAGTTATAACAAGTTTGCGAACTCGACGCCATCGCCAGTCGGCTTTTGGCGAGTTGTCATATATTATATATATAGTTGTTATATATTGCCTTCGTTCCTGGGTGATATATACACGATTATTTTTAATCGGTGATAAAGCTCCAATTTCACCACGGTGACAGGTGCGACAATTGTAAAACATCACTGTTGCTGACGTCACAGGCATCCATGGGCTACGGTTACCGCTTACCATCGGGCGGGCCGTATTCCTGTTTGCCACCATCATTGTTTTATTTAAAAAAAACTTTATTATATCGGAAAAAAACAGATATTTCCCTTGCTAAGTTTATGACAATTGTCACAAGAAACACTACAATTGTCACGAAATTCCGACATATAACTCATTACCTGTCAAGAATTACCTACAATTCTTCTAAATCTTGACAATTGTCAGAAACTTCGCAAAAGAAATATCTGGTTTTTTTTTTCGATATAATAAAGTTTTTTTTAATAAAACAATGATGGTGGCAAACAGGAATACGGCCCGCCCGATGGTAAGTGGTAACCGTAGCCCATGGATGCCTGTGACGTCAGCAACAGTGATGTTTTACAATTGTCGCACCTGTCACCGTGGTGAAATTGGGGCCAGGAGTAGAAAAATATTATTCTTCTTCTTCTCAGTCGTGCACTCTTGTCAGAGTGGTCGTGGCTGTTTGGATGACGCACATGGCTGGTCTTCATTTCCGGTTATGTTGGTGGACTTCAAACTTTTTCTTGCGATGTCTCTCCATTCCTGACGGTTGATGGCGTTGCGAGTGCACTCGACTACGGATAACTTCGTCATAATTTTTAAAAGGTCGGTCCATCGCGTAGGAGATCTTCCTCTGGATCTTTTCCCTTCGATCTGGCCCTGTACTACCAGCCTTTCCAATGAGTCCACATTTCTGGATACATTGCCGAAGAACTTAAGAAAATAATAATATCTAGCGCAAATTAAACTTATTAGGCTAGGTCTCACGCAATTATCTCATTGTTTAATTAATTAAAAGTTAAAACATAATTAAAACTAATAACAATAACCAGTAAATACATAGTTATCCTACATCCTACATGAAGTAACTACGATACGTCAAGTCAAGTGCCATCGATATGGCGGGAAATTTGACGGATCTATGACTTTGTTTATGCATATGACAATGATAATGACAAGTTATTACTCATAAATGAGGCGCTCACGGACCGGCATATATTTGCGGCATTTGCAGTCGAAACTCTGGGACCATGGTGCCCAAGTGCTCACAAACTAATCCGGCAGATATCCAAAAAAAACATCGAGGTCACCGGGGACCGTAAGGCTGGCTCGTTCCTCGCTCAACGGATTGGCATAGCCATCCAAAGGGGCAACGCAGCCAGCCTCATGGGAACCCTTCCATAGGGATCGGACCTGGGTGATCTAGCCTAATATATACATATTGGGCTAGGTCACCCATGCTATGTTTTATTTATTTGTTAGGTATTCGTTTTTAGGTTTTAGGTTATCTTTTATTGTAATAATTTTGATATTAATTATGTTTATGGTTTTAAATAAAGCCTCATAAATTATCAATTGCCATTAAGTTTGTAAAGAGGCTAATAACCCATAGATACCGATTAGTAGAGTGACAAGGATTTTAGGATAAAATTGATCTCAAAATTAAAATTATGATTTAAAAAAAACAAGTTTGTTTCCATGTAATTACGACTTCAACGTGATCTACATCAATTACTGAGTTAGAAAAAAATGTTCCTGATCAACGATTAAAAATCATCGTGTAAATTAATTGAAAAACTGATCTTGATTTGAGATTCGAGGATCTGACTGCCCGGTTCGAACTTTCAAATTACGATACAAATGCGAAGTATGAAATTCGCAACGAGTGGCGATAAATTGATACACGACCAAACGGAGTGTTTTAAATCGACATGAGTTGCGAATTACCTTTTGACATTGGAAATGTCTTTTCGTTCGGTCCAGCCGGCCTAGCAAAGGTTACAATCGCTATCGCTTCGACAACGAAAAGCTTTATGTCTCTCTATCACTCTTCCATATTAGTGCGACAGTGACAGTTGCGTTTCGATCGCTACGGAGCGTAAGCGATTGGCATCTTGGCTACGCGGCCAGTATAGGGTCCGATTTCACGAAAAAGTGCGATCCCCTTATATCTCGGAAAGTTGTGAAGATATGATATAAAAAAAAGGCTCAAAAGACGCATAATCATGAGAGCTGTAAGGTGCAAAAATAATTATTCGAGAAAATCAAAAACGAAAAAAGTTATGGTCGAAAGAGTGAAAATAAAATTATTTTTTTTCCGAATTTTTGATTTTGGTGCTCGATAATTTGGAAACGAAGAATGATATCAAAAATTTGAGAAAAACGGCTCTGGACAATTTAGTCAGCTACAATTTGAGCCTAAAACAAAGACGATCGGGTTAAGGGTTTGCCCTGTAGCCTAACCTTAAAATAGTCAAAAAGTCGGAACGACATTTTTCACATGACATTTATGACTTCATGTTTCGCAGAGTTCGTTATCGGTGTTTGTTGTGAATTATCGAGATTATGACGGCAGAATAACACTTGCACTGCGCGGGCTATCACAATCGCTGCAGATTTTTCTTGGTCTAACTCTATCTATCCTGTTTGAGACGGGCGTAGATAACGTGTTCACTATTCGACAATCAATGCATTCTTGTGGTGGTGGAAATAGAAATAGAGATAGAGATAGAGGTAGAGGTAGAAATAGAAATAGAAATAATTTTATTCGTGAGGACAAACACAAAATAAAAACTTCTACAGAGATCATAAAAAAGAGAAAGTGCCACGAAATGGTCTCACCTCAGCATGTTGCTGGCGGCTGCTAGCAGATAGCTGATGCTGAACCCTGGCAGTCTTGGCTGTTTTGGTCATCGGACTCGTCTCGATGAGCACTTAGGAGAGTAGTACCCAAGATAGAGCTGATGCTGAACCCTGGCTGTACCTAAAGGAACTCAGGTTTGTTGCAACATAGGCACACGCTGTTTTGGTCATCCGACTCGTCTTGATGAGCACTTAGGAGAGTAGTACCCAAGATAGAGCTGATGCTGAACCCTGGTTGTACCTAGCGGAACTCAGATTTGGTGCAACATAGGCACGCGCTGTTTTGGACATCCGATTCGTCATGATGATCACATGGTAGAGCATTACCCAAGATAGCTGATACTGAACCCTGGTAGTACCTATTGGAACTCAGGTTTGGTGCAACATAGACAAACGCTGTTATGGTCATCTCTCGTCGCGTCAAACTGCTGTCAAGAAAATTTCATATCTTGCAGCAAATGGGCCGCTGCCGATCAAGACTCGAGTGACGATAATGGCGATGTGGCTACCACTTCTCGAGTTGACTACGGATTTGCCGTGTAATAATTTTCTTGTACTTTGAACATTAATATATCCTGCTTATTAATCGAAAAATTTAATATGTACCTATACTTATGCGCCACGGCGACAATTATTTAAACTTCGATACGCGTGTGGAAATTTTGAAATTTGTTTGTTCACATGCGTTATGTCCAGGATACTTGTGTTAATCTAAGAATAAAATAATTATCATTCAACGTTGTAGTTTTATTTTGTAACTTTTTCCTTATCCAGACTTTCTCGTCGCTCAGCGACAATATTTTTTGAATTCCGTAGATTCATTTCCAATGTGCTCGATAGTCGTGTGAGGCACGAAATCTGTGAATTTTTGCACGTGTATTGACTATTGTACAACGTTTTACAGTAGGTACATATGGCCCTAGTAGCACCATCTGCACTGTAAATGAAATGAAATTAATTGAAATGATTTTTTTTTATTTCATGCAACTATAGTGGCCCATACATAAATACCTTAAAACTAGCATACATATTGTACATACCTAAATACTAACAGAGCAAGCTAAATAAAAGCTTATAATAATAAAAATGGTAGATGTCCTTCTCCATACAAAAATATGAGATGTTTCCGAAATAATTTGATTAGTAATTAGAACGCGAAATTCACCCAAATTCGTGCTTATTCTCGGAAATATGGATGGAATTTTGTTACAAATGGCGTAATAAACAAAAGAGTTCCCACACCGCGCCAAATGTGTTCAAATTAAGCCATTCACATGCTGTATGTGATCATTCTAGCAGACGATTTCAGGGACTGAGCACGGAGTTCAACAGAGTTGATAAACTCCCCGCTGGGGCGTGATATTTTTCATGTTAACGCAGTACATTTCTCTCGCTTTTAAGGCGTAGCGTTGCTTACATTTGTGTTTAAGCTGATACTAAGCTATACTATATTATACTTGTTTAACATAGGTATGGAAATTAAAATTTTGAAGAGTGATATTAGTACAATTATTAGTACCATATTAGTACGGTTATGATTTATGATATAACTACGGTATAAGTGTGTAAAATGAATAAAAAAACTAGATATGGAGCCAAAATTATTTCCTGAATACCTACGAGAAACAAATAAAAAAAAGAATGTTGAAAAATTTACTTCAATTTTTAACATAACACGACTGTCGACACTTTAGTATTAAAGAAAACTTAAAATAACAAACCTAAAGTTAAAAAAAGGGGAAACCAGTAACAATACTATCAATTGATCCTTTCATCTTTTAAGGACAAACAGAATCTTTTACATACAAAACGTGACCCGTTTTCATTTCGTTTGAGCGTATTTAAGAAAAACACAATACGTATTTTTACCCGCCAGTTGTAGATACGGCCCTTAAAGCACGCCCACATAGTGAAAAATGGAAACAACAACGCGGACGCGAAGGTTCGTGCCATAAATTTCGACCCCCAATTTACCATTAAAGGGCAGTTTCTTTTTATGGCAGTGTCTCGAGACTCAACAACAAAATGATGATAAGCTCATTTTATTTGCGCAAGAAATCACGTCTTCTAGTCTATTTTAAATATATTTCCTCAAAGATGTACCGATTATACTTTTTCATATCTCATGCTCTGAAAGTGGGTCGTTGTTGTTCTAAAAGGTGCGCAGAAAGTGATACGTTTATGCTCTAGCGCAGAAAAGTGGTGTACTCCTCTGCGCCCCCGTCCCACGAACACTGGGTGGAAACAAAATGGAAAAATAGTGTGTTTATTTCCTCGCCTGGAACAATTGGTAATTGTTTAATTTTACTAATCCCACGTTGATCCTTTTTTTTATAAAAAATGATGTAAGTAAATTGTTAAAAACAAATTATTCTTGATTTCTTTGGTTGAATTCTATTTACTCGATTTCATAAGGCGGGAACTAAAAGGAATACACCAAAAATATTTTTTTAAACCTTACACTTGCGTAAATGAGCAAGGGCAGAATCTTATACAGCCACAGTTAAACGTTTGTACGATATTAAATTGGTTTTTAAAGTTATTGACATTGGAAATGTCTTTTCGTTCGCTCCAGTATACGGTCCGATTTCACGAAAAAGTGCGATCCCCTTATATCTCGGAAAGTTGTGAAGATATGATATTAAAAAATAGGCTCAAAAGACGCATAATCACGAGAGCTGTAAGGTGCAAAAATAATTATTCGAGAAAGTCAAAAACAAAAAAAGTTATGGTCGAAATAGTGAAAATTAAATTCAATTTTTTCCGAATTTTTGATTTTGGTGCTCGATAATTTGGAAACGAAGAATGATATCAAAAATTTGAGAAAAACGGCTGTGGACAATTTAGTCAGCTACAATTTGAGCCTAAAACAAAGACGATCGGGTTAAGGGTTTGCCCTGTAGCCTAACCTTAAAATAGGCAAAAAGTCAGAACGACATTTTTCACAGGACATTTATGACTTCATGTTTCGCAGAGTTCGTTATCGGTGTTTGTTGTGAATTATCGGGATTATGACGGCGACGCACTATTCGACAATCTATGCATTCTTGTGGTGGTGGAAATAGAGATAGAGGCAGAGGCAGAGGCAGAGGCAGAGGCAGAGGCAGAGGCAGAGGCAGAGGCAGAGGCAGAGGCAGAGGCAGAGGCAGAGGCAGAGGCAGAGGCAGAGGCAGAGGCAGAGGCAGAGGCAGAGGCAGAGGCAGAGGCAGAGGCAGAGGCAGAGGCAGAGGCAGAGGGAGAGGCAGAGGCAGAGGCAGAGGCAGAGGCAGAGGCAGAGGCAGAGGCAGAGGCAGAGGCAGAGGCAGAGGGAGAGGGAGAGGCAGAGGCAGAGGCAGAGGGAGAGGCAGAGGCAGAGGCAGAGGCAGAGGCAGAGGGAGAGGGAGAGGGAGAGGGAGAGGGAGAGGGAGAGGGAGAGGGAGAGGGAGAGGGAGAGGGAGAGGGAGAGGGAGAGGGAGAGGGAGAGGGAGAGGGAGAGGGAGAGGGAGAGGGAGAGGGAGAGGGAGAGGGAGAGGGAGAGGGAGAGGGAGAGGGAGAGGGAGAGGGAGAGGGAGAGGGAGAGGGAGAGGGAGAGGGAGAGGGAGAGGGAGAGGGAGAGGGAGAGGGAGAGGGAGAGGGAGAGGGAGAGGGAGAGGGAGAGGGAGAGGGAGAGGGAGAGGGAGAGGGAGAGGGAGAGGGAGAGGGAGAGGGAGAGGGAGAGGGAGAGGGAGAGGGAGAGGGAGAGGGAGAGGGAGAGGGAGAGGGAGAGGGAGAGGGAGAGGGAGAGGGAGAGGGAGAGGGAGAGGGAGAGGGAGAGGGAGAGGGAGAGGGAGAGGGAGAGGGAGAGGGAGAGGGAGAGGGAGAGGGAGAGGGAGAGGGAGAGGGAGAGGGAGAGGGAGAGGGAGAGGGAGAGGGAGAGGGAGAGGGAGAGGGAGAGGGAGAGGGAGAGGGAGAGGGAGAGGGAGAGGGAGAGGGAGAGGGAGAGGGAGAGGGAGAGGGAGAGGGAGAGGGAGAGGGAGAGGGAGAGGGAGAGGGAGAGGGAGAGGGAGAGGGAGAGGGAGAGGGAGAGGGAGAGGGAGAGGGAGAGGGAGAGGGAGAGGGAGAGGGAGAGGGAGAGGGAGAGGGAGAGGGAGAGGGAGAGGGAGAGGGAGAGGGAGAGGGAGAGGGAGAGGGAGAGGGAGAGGGAGAGGGAGAGGGAGAGGGAGAGGGAGAGGGAGAGGGAGAGGGAGAGGGAGAGGGCAGTACCTAGTGGAGCTCGGGTTTAATACAACATAAGCACCTCCCTGTTTTGGTCATCGGACTCGTCTCGATGAGCACTTAGGAGAGTAGTACCCAAGATAGAGCTGATGCTGAACCCTGGCTGTACCTAAAGGAACTCAGGTTTGTTGCAACATAGGCACACGCTGTTTTGGTCATCCGACTCCTCTTGATGAGCACTTAGGAGAGTAGTACACAAGATAGAGCTGATGCTGAACCCTGGTTGTACCTAGCGGAACTCAGGTTTGGTGCAACATAGGCACACGCTGTTTTGGACACCCGATTCGTCATGATGAGCACATGGTAGAGCATTACCCAAGATAGCTGATGCTGAACCCTGGTAGTACCTATTGGAACTCAGGTTTGGTGCAACATAGACAAACGCTGTTATGGTCATCTCTCGTCGCGTCAAACTGCTGTCAAGAAAATTTCATATCTTGCAGCAAATGGGCCGCTGCCGATCACCACTTCTCGAGTTGACTACGGATTTGCCGTGTAATAATCTTCTTGTACTTTGAACATTAATATATCCTGCTTATTAATCCAAAAATGAAATATGTACCTATACTTATGCGCCACGGCGACAATTATTCAAACTTGGATACGCGTGTGGAAATTTTGCAATTTGTTTGTTCACATGCGTTATGTCCAGGCACAGACTACAAAGAGATCAGACCGCCAACTCGGGAACAAAGACTATGTACGTTAGACAAGTATATTTTATCTGTACTCCTAGTCATGTATGACGTTTCTTTTTTTTAAATTTTGAATTGATGCGTAGCAAAGGACGTAACGTATACAGCCAACCTTGCGTGACCAGCCCCCCCCCCCTCCTTAGGAAATTAATACTTATAATTGATATAGTTCCCGGCATTTAAATTGAACACCGACTTATACAGTAAAATTGAGTCAGTGTTCAATTTAAATGCCGGGAACTACACTTGTCGCAATAATTTAAATAAAACACAATTTTATTTATTAAACGATTTATTCCTCAGTCTTTTCTTATATTTTAAAAAAGCTTTCTGCTGCATCGCAGGCAAAGTGCGGTTTTTTATCCGCACAATATCCGTTCCTTTTAATATTTTATTAATGTTATTGCACCAATTTGTAATCGAGAACTTTACTGTCACGGAAATAAAATATGACAAAATTTCACGGTGTGTGGTACATTTAAAGAAACTAAATGGATTGTTGAACAAAATTTTTTCCATAATTTTGGCCGTCAGATTTAATTCATGGGCTCGGTGTTCCAAGAATCCGTTAGTTTCTTTAATAATTGTACCGAAACACCGAACAGCACCTCTGGATGGGTAAGTAAGGCGTTTCGTGGCGGCATCATACTCTCTTTGATGAATCCATTTGTGGATTGCGCCTTCTTTAGTAGTAAGGCTTTTTCTGCAACTGTCACATTGATTATTATATTTCTGCATTGTTTTTGTTACCACCCATCCAGCAGTGTACGCTCGCGAATGGAGAACATTTAGTTGCTCCCGTTGGGCCTCTTCTACAGTATCTTCTACATCTCCTACTTTGGGATGACCCGGCTCGACCCTAGCAGTTTCACTATCTTCAAATAATGATTTTAAATTAATTATTTGGTCTGCCGAGTCATCCTCACAATTATAAGCGTCACCATGAAACTTTATCATTCTAGTAATCAATAATGATTTAAAGGTGTTCTTGAAACTGTGGCAGTTGGGGTCGTTGTTCCTATAATTATAGGCCCTGACTTGGCCAAAGAAGTTTTCAATTGGATCTGAATTGAAGAACCTTGGGCGCATTATTGTCATATTTTTGCTCTTAAAAAACTGCCACAGCTTCATGAATGTTTTTACCGTGGCAATAAAGTTTTTTAAGGAAGGCACGGATTTCGGATTTCCCTTGGAATCTACATATTTAATTTTTTCCAGTTTCTCGATGCTCTCCGGCCAAAATTCATGGTGCTTAGATTTTTCTGTCACTGCACAGCGTAGCTCTTTTCCTTTCTTTTGTGAATAGGTTGCTGATCCGTTGATGCTATCAAACAATTTATCAAAGAACAAAACTGTTTCAGCAGTGTTTCTTAATGTTTCACTCACAGGTCTGCCGTCCGCATAGTGAGCTAAAAACAAGAAAATGACCATATTTGTTTATTTTATGCATAATAGATTTGTGAAGTTCAAGTAGGTACTTTATCATCAATAGTATTCACTATCTATACCTATTGTTCTATCTTCATAAATTTCATTTCATTCCCTGCAGCACTTTATAGCAACAGACAGACAAATATTTTCGCATATAATATAAGTAGGGATTCGTGTTCTGAGTCTTCTCGGTCTACCGGATATTAATCTAGATATGTACCTATATACCGGGTGTGGCCTGTAATATGAGTAAAAAATTAAACTGTAGGCTGTACTCCTCATACTGACCAACATTTGTTCAGCGACTTTAAAAAATAACTTGTGGTTTGATTTCTAATACACTTTAAAGTTTATTCTAAGACGCAATGTATTGCGAATTTTGTTATGTTTAAGGCATGACAAGCAACGTCTATCACAATGATATGGCGCGGCGATGGCGTCCATTGAAGATAATATTTATTTTGTATGAAAAATAGGGAGTCAAAATACTTCATAATTTTTAAAAGTTGTTGAACAAAAGTATCACCGTTTAAGGAGTAGAGTCTATGTTTTAATTATTTGCTCATGTTACAGGCCACACCCAGTATAACTATCTTTTTACTCTTGCATTCTACAAATGGGTACCTAACTATTTATGTTAGTGAAAAGGAGAAAAAATAATTACTTACAGAAGTTGGCTGTGTAAGATAGAGCCGAAGACAGTGTGTAACTAAATACTTTTACACAGTTCTTGACCTGAAAAGAAATATATATTTCAGTACTCAATATGTAATATATCGTTAATATATTAAAATACCAATAACCAAACTATATTTTAGCGGATAAAATGCAGCAATGTGAATGCAGTATAAATTACTTGAGTATTAGGATATAAAATCATTAAAATATTCCAACTGGTCATAACATTCTCAATGCATCTATAGGCTGATTATAAGGACGGAACCATTTACTACAGTACATAGGTAAAGCATATGCTAGTTGATTGTATAAGAAAATCTTTAGTTATACTAGATTTCACACATTGAGAGGGTATCGACTGTCAAGTGAGTCAGTGACGCCCTCATTATTGTGTTTTCTAATAAACCAATCCATTTGTCTATAATCCAGTAAGTGTAAGTATATATATTAAAATTGTAGCCCTATTGATTTCACCAACTTTTGTTCATTATAATCATTATTGTCTCATAGCTTTATTTTGCTACATCATCTAAATGGCAAATGGTGGCCACTTTTTTCCGTTCAAGTGATGAAGTCAAAAGTAAGTAACATATAAAACTATATCACAGATTAATTATTGTGGGATAAGTAGGACAACACTATTAATATATACTTATTTATACAGAAATTAATTGGTTTATTAGAAAACACAAACCCCCTAATGAGGGCGTCACTTGACGCTCTGCGCAGTCTTAGTAAAAATCGGCACCAACCTTCATCTTTTTAATTTTTTCAGGTATCACATGCTGGTCATTTAACTTATGCAGCATTCTTGTTTCCATATTATTGCAGTCCGTTTCGTATACATCCACGATGTCTCTCCATGTGGATAATTTTCCTTCAAAGGAAATGTCTTTATTCAAAAAATTATTTCTCAATCCTTTAATAAGATGAGGAGGGTCGAATATAACCATCAGTTTGACTTCGTTTATTGTTACTGTGCCATCTAAAAAAAACACAGAAAATTAAAAAAACACTTCAAATATCACACCTTTGAAATATCTTATTCTATTTTCGAGTTACAACTGTTTTACGATGGCTTTGCAATGATCTGCCCCGCGCTATGGTAAAAAAAAATTAAGCCTTGAAGAATTATTAAACATACATCAATTCAAAGTGTTATTAAACCTATAAGTACTACTAACCTGGTTCCTGATTTGTCAGTAATTGGTCACGCGCTGTGTCAGCCTTCAGGCAATTTAGAGCCGCTTGGAAAGCTGACCCTTGGTCGCAAATAAGGGATATCGGCTTTAACCCGCATCCTACAACCGCTGTGATAATATCCACGAGTATACTTTTTAATTCTGTGCCTTTAGTAGCGCCTTGGCAAAAATAAAAGGCTATTGGCTGCTGCCACTTGTGGACAGCTCCTCTCAACATAAACACGAGGGCATGATCAGCGAAATCATTTTTTCTCTCGCCAAGCTCTACTAACCCATTAATTTTATCTTTGTTTTTGTCATAAGACAAGCCAGCCTCTAAAGACATTTCGTCAAATATGACTGAACACAGTTTTTTTTTGTAGCTCCATTTTTCGGTCTGAAATTTAAATACATAGATAAGCGTTAAAAACATTTAACTAAATGTATATATATAAATAAAACTAAATTATATCTAAGATCCCTTAATAAATCTAAAATTCAACACAATATGAAACTACTAAATAAACCGCCAGTGAAAAGGTACCTATCACACTTGCTGCGTTCAATTTCGATGGACAGCCAAGAATGACTCACAGCGCGGGTCAAGGTCCCTTTTAAATTACAATTATTACAATGAAACTCTATAATTTTCAACAAAATGAAAACAATATTTGTAGCACCAGCAAACTCAACTTCGACCCAAAATGACCACGACGCGTAACGCAGGTAGCAGATCCCGCCGGCCCTTCCGCTAAGCGCCGGCGCCACGCAGTTTTTCTATAGTGCAACGGTCGTGCGTTCCAGTAATGCCGCCGCCATGCCATTTTTTCTCTACGATGCAATTGTCGCCCGCTCCAGATTCGCGCGCCAAACATCGGTTACACCCCCACCGCGAGGTGACGCCGAGCCCCGAGAGCGTCGCTTCACCCACGCGGTCAAGTAGTATAAAAGGTCGCCGGGTCACGACCCAAATCAGTTGACATCCCAGTCGGCTCCTAGCTAGGACCTTGCTCTAGGCACGGCAGTCTCGAATCACACATTGCGTAAACCCTATATGGTCGCAATTCCGATTCACACGGCTGTCTACTAGACCAAGTCCTCCAAGCGAACTCCTTACTAATACGGAGCAAGCCCGTCCAGATCACACATTGCATAAACCCTCTACGGTCGCAATTCCGATCACACACGGTGTAACTCCTACCCTAGTAAGGCGTAAGCCCAGTGCGGAGTACGTCTCGTCACATCGTTAATTCGCCATACCCGTATCACCTATACGGTCGGTCGCCTACCTAAGTAAACGAACAGTTTGAATTCGCGTAGTGAATAGTGAACATATGTAACAAAGACAATTGTGCAGTGCTAGTGTCATTACGGACTTCATCATCGGTACTTTATAAGATAACTGTGTAACTATACTCTGTGTGTGTGCTCAATAAAATTCTTATTGGAAGATCTGTCTTGTTTCTGATTAGCCAGGCCTGAACCCATCACCATCTAATAAGAGTGCCAACTAGGTAGAAACCATCTAACTAGTCAGCGCTCTCACGAGGGAACCTCACCATCACCACCTCGTGTTTTACATATTCCTTTTATTAAAATATATTTAAAACCGGGTCCAACGCGATTTTTTTTTACTAGGACATCAGTTAGCTGCGACCACGACCACTGAAACCTGTGTCGAAACGTCGGAAATTAAGGTTACACAATAAATTCGCGTAAGACCAGGTCTTAACTGTTTTAATATGTGATCAAAATACGAAAGTTCAAATTTAATATGCCTTTTTTGCTTTAGTTTTTTTTTTTACAATCTTCGCAATGTATTTTTTATTAAAAATTATGATTTCATAATATTGTTTAACTCAGTTATCAATTACTTAATGTAGATCCTAAGATTTTATGACGTAGATACATACCTCTCTTCTTATTACTTCAAATACTTGAGGACAAATCCCAGACTCGATCTTAAGTCCTGCAACCATTTTATTTAGAGTCGATCGCGACGGCAGGATAAAAATTTTGTGCAGGAACCTATAGCACTTAGGGCTTTGTTTCATTATCGACAGTGCTATTAGTTTTTCTTCCAATGAAAATCGACGCCCTTTCTTATTTTTATTGCAAAGGTTGATTTGCATTTTCAAAATAGTTTTCGCATACGGATTCATGTCTTTTGTCAATTCTTGAAAGGATTTCTCTTTGTTGAATTTCAAGGCCCTCTTAGCCCTGTGGTAAAAATCTGCCTGACGTTTAGATTTTTTATATTCGTCGTATATCATTCGGCCCGTTGGTGTCAGGTTCATTAATTTCCCAATCAATCGTTTCCTCTGCTTCTGTGGCCTTTTCGCACTTTGAACTTTAACTTCAACAACACCTGAAAAATATAAGCATTTAATTTAATTTAGGAAATTTTTATGTGGACACTTACTTAATCCAAAATCCTTCCTAAATCGTAAAGAACCGTATTCCGGATAGTATGGGTTCTGGGCCATGTCGCGTCCCGAAGTAACTTATATATCATTAGATATAGTGCATAGCCTATATCGAAATGCTAGGAACACAATTTTTGGCTCCGTAACTTTGTTTAGACTAGTTGGGAGGTGAACATATCAAAAGTCCCCGGCTGTAGCCCCGGTGCTGGGGGGTAGAGGGGGGTAAGCAGGTCTAATTTTTCGGTTTTTCACTGATATCTTGGAAACTTTGCGTCTTAGCGACATCCCCCCCCCAAACCCAGCACCCCCTATTTATACGAAAATGATACCAAACACGGCCTATCAGCTTCACTAATGTAGATATCAAGATAAAATTGAAAGCCCTAAAATAAACTTTCAAGAGCGGATATCTCAAAAACTATTTAAGATATCGAAAAACTTGACTTGATAAAACTTGTAAAAAGAATTATCAGCTTTTAGTTTGTCTTAGTAGTCATGTCGCTAAGACGCAAAGTTTCCAAGATATAAGTGAAAAACCGAAAAATGAGACCTTCTTTTCCCCCTCTACCCCCAGCACCGGGGCTACGGCCGGGGACTTTTGATATGTTCACCTCCTAACTAGTCCAAACAAAGTTACGGAGTCAAAAATTGTGTTCCTAGCATTTCCCTCTATACCTTCTTATTGCTTGGCCTATGTAATTTATCTGTAAAATATTGAAACATTGTATTCATACTTTTCAAATGACAGATTCAGTTTTTTTTAACATTTTAAAATGTTTGACTTTGGCCATAATTCAATTTAAATGGAAATCGTTACCGCCGCGCGCTACAAATTATTATTCACAAAAAATATATGAGTGCCTATTATAAAGTGATACTTTTTAGAATGAGGAATAAATGAGCTAAATTGTCCAATATTTTATTTAGTATAAATCACCACACTGTGATTGTAAAGGCCAAAATTGTCCTAAAAATACATATAATATTCATTTTTTGTGCAAAATTCAGTTTATTTGTATGAAAAGGTATAACGATTATTTCAAAAATGAATTCCTCGTCTCTAAATTATACAAAAATGATATATAACTTGCCCTTATTGCTAATAAAATGAAGAAATATAGCATAGATTAGACCTGGGGAGCCGACTATTTCCCCTCTCCCCTTCTTTTGGGTATACGGTATGATTTCGTTGCTACCGGGCCAAATTAGCGCATTCTCCTTCTTCCTCGCGTTATCCCGGCATTTTGCCACGGCTCATGGGAGCCTGGGGTCCGCTTGACAACTAATCCCATGATTTGACGTAGGCACTAGTTTTTACGAAAGCGACTGCCATCTGACCTTCCAACCCAGAGGGGAAACTAGGCCTTATTGGGATTAGTCCGGTTTCCTCACGATGTTTTTCCTTCACCGAAAAGCGACTGGCAAATATCAAATGATATTTCGTACATAAGTTCCGAAAAACTCATTAAAAAAAATTAACCAAATTAGCCCATTATTTGGTAATAAGAGTATGCAAGGCATCTAACACAATAATAAAACGTCTATGAACAGAAATGGGAGACATATTTTATAAGATTTGACAATATCCTTGAAGAATCTTCAGACATAAACGGCAATTAAGCCACCAGTGTTGGGTTGCCTATAATCATATGCCCACTTTGATTAACAATGAAACTATTTTTCCGTGAATGTACTCGTAAACCCCTATCCGTTAGTATGCGATTCATTAATGGACGCACCATGGCCCAAATCGGGACACGGTTCTTTGTAACTGCGTTTAGTAAGACTCTGACTGCACTAACTAGAACCATTTGTTTAGTTAGGATGCCAGTTAGGACGATTGAATTAGTGTGTAAAGCGTTTTTATATGTTTTCCGAGCAAAACTCAATCTCCCAGGTACTTTATACTTAATTGTACTACAATGTACAAATTGCGGCTAAAATATCAAATATAAATATTGTCAAGGTAAATACTAACTTTGAACTTGAGACTGTTCCCTTGGTGAATTGGTAGAGGTAACCTCCTCAACCGCAACACATTCTGGAATATTTGCTTCTGGCAAAATCTGCTGCTCTTCAGCATTTGATTGTTTGATTGCAGCTTCAGCAGTTGTTACAAAGACTGCTGAAAT
Source organism: Cydia splendana (assembly GCF_910591565.1). Lineage (NCBI taxonomy): Eukaryota > Metazoa > Arthropoda > Insecta > Lepidoptera > Tortricidae > Cydia > Cydia splendana. Next base: position 12,834,726 of record NC_085977.1, on the reverse strand, counting down.
AGAAATAACAATTATGAAACAATCAGTCTCACACATATGGATCATGCCTCAGTTCTAGCAGGCTCGCACGGGGCATACTCTAGTTAGACTTACACATGATGATCGTTATTCAAGAATTTCGAGACCTGAACAGGTAAAACTTAGTTTCATTAAAATTACTAGTTACACAAATTGACTTCTGAAATTATTAAATTTCCATACACTTAGTATGGAAAATGGTAACGAAATAGGAATATAAACCTTGGGGCTTTTTTTCTCCTATTAGAACAGAGAGACTGCGTGATTCTGAGCACGTAAAATAGAATGACACATTTATTTGATTTTATTTTTCATTACTCAGTGACTATCATCATACTCATAACGCGAAAGACAGAGTGAGATAACCCTATAATGGGCATAAGAGTGTTAGAAATTATGTAAAATTGAACTCTATCACATTGTAATAAAGTTTCAAATGGTAGTGGGGAATAGGTATATTGCCTTTGCTTTAAAAATGATTAAGTTTAAGTACTATTTTATGTAAACACTGTCATTGCCATACAATAACATAAAATATTGCCATTGCTTTAAAAATGATTAAGTACTATTATATGTACTGTCACTGCCATACAATAACACAAAATAAGTTTTTGGCCAAAATTTCATTTTTGGTACAAGCTTTTATCGCCGACTGTACTTTTTTTTCCACAAGCAACGAATACTCATCGAGACAATTCTAAGAACCCCAAACACAATTAGGTTTCGTTGTTTTATCACGGAGTTCCTATGGCCACCTCCGGTCTCCATCATCAGATCACCTCGATGACACCATAATATTGCATTGTCACCCGACTTACATATGTATGTAAAATTTCAGCTCAATCGGAAACCGGTAAGTGGATCAAATTTAACTTGCAAGATTTGATTACACACAGACAACGGTCAGGTGAAAGTAAATAAAAGCTTGTAAAAATGATAAGAATTCACTAACCTTCATTGTGTGACTGTACACTAGGTGAAATACAAGCTGTAACCTTCTCAGCTACAACAAGTTCTGTAATAAAGCTGCTGCATAGTTCGGGCATGGTCTCCTTTTCAATGTCTGAAGTTGTCGGGACAGGTTCTGTGGCTATAGAAACGGCTGTAACATAAAATAGCACTTTAATTTTTTTTTATAAGATTTACTAATAACTTGTGATAATATTAAAATACATAGGAAATAGTGTCATATTCATTTATTTAGCTTACCCATAGTCTGTTTTGGTGTATGGCCCACTGCGGTTGATTTAACCCCCGATGTGGATGGAATGGCAGGAGACGCTAAAACAGAAATACATAATAAACACATTAAAACCGTTGAAAATTATTGTTAATAAGGGCTTATAATTATTATAAAATATCTTCCAAAGGACCTACACAGTGCACATTGCTACAAATTTGTTATGGGTAGTTACGGAAATACTTCTATGGGATAACTTTGGCTTTTCTTATATACATGCGTAATTAAAATGTACGTATATTGGTAAGGCATGTAGGTCCTTCCTCTGACAGTTTTGTTTCCTTATTGGAAATATTACTGTGGTAGGGTAGAGTGGTAAAATAAATTCATTGCCTTCCAAAACGGAGTTATTTAGAAAAAGTATATTTGAAATGGCGCCAAATTTTTTAATAAAATTCCTATTGAACTAAGAAATACAGATGACATGATTAGTTTCAAAAGTAAGTTATTTAAATTTTTTGATAACAAAGCATATTATGTATAAATAGATTTTAATTAACTTTTAAATGATAATTTTGGATGATAAATATTTAATAACATATAATTATAGTGTATGTGAATTTTTGTTAGATGATTTTGATAATTAATGGTAACTGCGCACAGCATGCAGTCACAGTCCATAAATGAAAAATTGTATGCCTTACGGCACAACATAGTGATACAGTGATGTATATGGGACCTGTACTTATGTTTGACAAATAAATACTTTTGACTTTTTTTTACTTTTGTGGTGATATTTTATAAAAAAAAATGTTGCCCATGGAAACACTAGCCATGCCTGACCTTAATACAAGAAATTGATTCTTTACATTGCTTGCAGATCTAAGTACCATTAATGAAATATATATGTGCATAATAATATTAATAATGTCTTTGATAAGAAGGCATTAATTTGCACCTAAAATGTAATTGAGTATCTATCATGGCTATCATGCATTTCAGAAAAATTAAACAAACCTTTTTGAGGCACTTGTTGACAGTATGTGTGGTCGTCATGTGATTTACGAACATATGCATGTTCTTTCAGCGGATCCATGTTTTCTAAAATTGATAACAAAATATTATTTTTAAATAACTAAAGTGAAATGTGGTATTATTTATCTACAAATTCTGCATGGTGTTTTTTTAGGATTGGGAAATTTCTATATAAATAAAATAATTAATAAAAGACTGCAACACTTGCCAATGATATCTTTACCCAAAGAAGTACAAAAATGCTAAGCTAAAATTAACACACAAGTGTTAAGATATTAATATCGATCGCATGAAATAATTATCTTACTAGAAACATATGCTCTTATTACAGGAATAAACAAACACTTTGTATTACCTACACATAATAAAATCACCATGCCGTGATTCATGAGTCATCAATTGCATAGAAGTTTATGACATTATCTTTTATGGTCGTAAATGATACGAATTAGATTAGACTGATTTATTATATCACTTCTTATCATTTTCTACACTTACCGGCATTTTCATGAGATGGGATCCCACTGTTAATCTCATCTTGACTGAATAACGAAGGATAAGCCTTCGCGTTGAGACGCCGTGTCGATGCCGAAACAAACCGCTGTTCGAAGTGTTTCTCACAAATAAAAGCTTTTCGAACTTGCTCCGGCGACATATTTCCGAAACCATTTGTTTCCAAACACTTCAACCACATAATGAGTCTTTTCTCAGTACTAGGAAAACGGTACAAAGTAAAAGCGTCCTTTCGCAGAGTTTTACACACACAGCACTGATAATACATTTTGCACAATGCATAAATGCTTGCAGAACTGGGTGATGGATGAATCACAAATAAAGCGGAGAGGATAAGTACAAGAACTTCACTCGATCAACACTTTATTGCAATTGAAAATAATTTAAACTGTTCAAAGTTTTCAACAAACATGGGCGACAACCACTGACAACTGACGTTTAGGCGACGATCGGCCAATCAGAGCGCGGCAAGTTGTCAGTATCATCTAAAAGCAACATGGCGCTATCGTACACATTCCGTTGTACGTAGATTAACAGCCGTGTGTCCAGGATACTTGTGTTAGTCTAAGAATAAAATAATTATCATTCAACGTTGTAGTTTTATTTTGTGACTTTTTTCTTATCCAGACTTTCTCGTCGCTCAGCGACAATATTTTTTCGAATTCCGTAGATTCATTTCCAATGTGCTCGATAGTCGTGTGAGGCACGAAATCTGTGAATTTTTAGCACTATATTCATGAGAATAAAATAAAATACAAGATAACAATTTCTTATATTATTAATTAAATTGTTATTTAATATTTAAAATACTTTTATTATGTTATTACGTGGTGCGGCGCACCAAGGTCGCGGTGCGGTCCGGTAGTCTGTTGCGGCTTTTAGAACGAAAAAGTATAAAATTAAAAAGTAAGAGGCAATCCCGCTGATTTTCATACTATGAATATCAGCAAATAATTTTAAAATTACCTACTGCAGTTTGTTAAAAAATGTGTGTTTTCGTAAATATTGCAATCTAAATGATTTTCGCTAGGGGTTATTAATCTTCACACATGTAAAGTCTCCGATTGCAAGTAAGTCCTAAGGAAAAAAATCATGGCCGTAGGTCTATTGGGTACTTCAATTACTGATTTTGCGAAATTGCCTTGTCTTGTTTGGTTTCCTCGCATTCGATATGAAAAGTAGAGTGTTTAACTCGGGTGAAAGGCACCATTTCCGTCTCGGACTATTGGCGCTCTCACTGCGTTCGAGCGCCAAACTACCTCGACAGAAATGGGTGCCTTTCAACCCTTGGTTAACAATCTACTATTGTCACTTGGCTCTATGAAACGTGTAGAATTGGGGATCTTGAAATATGAGTGGATATATTGTAAATAAAGTTAGAAACAAATTTGAATTTGGATGAATATTAGTAAATAAGCAAGCAAGCTCATGCGAGCGTACATTTTTTTGGAATATAATCTATGGATTACCTTATTGTAATATTTTAAGTATTTAAATTAAAATTTAAATACCCACACCCACAACCCCCATTTACAAAATGATAATCCTAAATTCTATGAATACTCAGTTGTGATTATACGAGTACGTGGTTAAGTCCCGGTTTCGTAAATAAAACTTAATAGTTCTTTACAACAACCGCGTATTATTTTTACAGTACATATGGTGATACTTTACCGCCCTAGGGCGGGATTAAGGACAATACGTGCCTATGTCAAAAATTTAAAGGGCCATATGTACTGTAAAACGTTGTACAAATACACGTACGAAAAGGTAATTCGCAACTCGTGACGATTTAAAACACTGCCTTCGGTCGTGTTTCAATTTATCGCCACACGTTGTGATTTTCCTACTTTTCGTACTTGTATCGCAATGTAGCCACTCATTCTTCGAGACCACGAGGACAATACTGCCGTCCTCGAAACTTCGGAGGTCATTTTATAACTTAATTATACGCGGTTAAGTCTGGCTTTCGTAAAGTTATGTAAAGTGGTGGTACTAGTGCTCGACATGCTAATGACCAATAGATGACACCCTGCTGTCACCTCTATTGATAATGACTTAAGTTTCAAGGTGACATGTACTGGGACCGCGTCGAGCACCTAATGTGTAAAAATTCTAAATGTTCAAGTCAGTATTTAAACTTTATTTATAAAATTCCAACCTAAGGTTTGACGAAGCTTTAGGTACCTAGATGAGTTTTCTGTGTGTTATATTTAACAATCAAATATTTTTAGGTTTACCTTGTAATAAATACGATTTACTCAATGAAACTCCAATAAAAAGTCAACCACGATATAAATATTCAAATTTGGAACGGCCGAACGGGGTAAATAACATGGGAGGCGCAGGTCCGTCCCAAACAGCCGTAAACGACGATCAGACGTGACATTCCAATAGCTAACCAAACTTTTGACATTTTGCATAAATCTCTCGCCAGCACTTGTGAATCAATCTAGAAGTTAGACCAAGAAATGTCTGCAGCGATTTTGATAGCTCACGCAGTGCAAGTGTTATTTTGAACGTCATACTTCTATGAAATGAATTAATTAATTCATAATACTACTTTTATTTGATTTATGGTTTTGATTAACGAGATCTATGTAACTATAGTATTTTTCAAACTGGAAGGGTACGTATATCTCCATACAATTTATATAAATGCCAAACGTCGCAAAATTGTATTCAATTGACATCTATCATCGTATCCTTCCAGTTTGAAAAATACTAGTACAAGTTACAACGTAAAGGTCCCGTCAAACTGGTGTTGCCCTTCGCAACCATTCTCTACTTACAGAAATACGCCCAGAGGGCCTACCATGAACCACGTTCGACGTGTTACCTCTCTGTCGCACTTGTAAATTCGTACTTAAGTGTGACAGGGAGGCAACACGTCGAACGTTCGCGGTAGGCCCTCTGTTTTTCGCCCCACTTTATTACTTTTAGAACACTCGCTCCCTTTTTACACGTCTGACATCACTCGTATTTGTCACAATAAAGCGAGACTGGAACTTGGGACATTTTTATTATGAGCTTTTTATTTCTCTTCGCGCCTATTCAAGTGGCGCTCATGTCTGTACCTAACCGGCTCGATTCGGGAAATGAATTAGAGATTCACTAGATATAAAAGGTACCTATGGCGGCTGGCGCCGCGTTTCGGGAAATGAATTAGAGTTTAACTAGATAGGTACTATATAGTAAAGATATGTGACGTCCCACGGATAAAGGTACCTTATGGCGGTTGGCGCTTATGCTATTATTAACGCCGCTCCAATATTATTGCGGCGCTATGCGACGTAAGCGCCAGCCGCCATAAGGAACTTTTTGCCGTGGAACGTCACATATCTTTACTATATAGTATCTAGTTAATCTCTAATTCATTTCCCGAATCGCGCCGAACGTCGGTGCCTCGCTGGTGATTCTAGTGAACAGTAAACAACTGTAATAGAACATTTGTAGCTCAATCGTTGGTCTATATTTACACAGTTTATACGTTCTATTGATGGAACTATACTCTGTATCTTTAGGTATTTAAATAAAAGTAAACAAACAATTTGTACATTTTCGGGTAGTTATAACATTTATTATTTAACCAACCAAATACAAAAGCGTCTGGATCAGTCACTGAACGACCTGACTTTAACCTACATTATTTGATCATGTGATGTTTTCATCTACCCTCAACTGGCTTAAGGAGCCATTTGAGGGTAGATTCTGTTTCCTTTTATTTAAATACCTAAAGATTCAGAGTATAGAGGCCGATTCTTGATTAGAGTTACACCAAGACACGGTTTTGATAACACACGCAGTGCAAGTGTTATTTTAAACGTCAAACTTCCATGAAATTATGACGTATAAATGCGTATAAATAACACTGCATTAGCATTGCAATTCATATGTAATGTAATGCTGCCAGCGTCTACGACACCTTGCCAAGGGGTGATTTTTTATTGCAGTTTATTAGGTTTACAGATGTTTTATTTTTATTAATTTAGGATACTTACTATAATTTAGTTTATAAGTTTTAATACAATACTCATTACCTTTGTATTAAATAACACTTGTACTACGTATGCTATCAATATCGTTGCAGAATTTTCTTAGTCTAACTCTAAACGGTTTGTAAAGGGGCCCACTGATTAACAGTCCGCCGGACGGTATCGGCCTGTCAGTTTTTCGGAACTGTCAAAATTTTGTTCTAACTGACAGGCCGATACCGTCTGGCGGACTGTTAGTCAGTGGGCCCCTTTAAGGTCTTGGTAGATTTCACGGAAGAAAGAATGAGCGTGGCGCGCTGTGGATTTGTTAATGTTGCTTAAAAAAATTAATAAAGGACACTTGCCTGCGTATTTTTGTAACTTTATTACTTATCTATGAAAAAATCATTTATTTACATACAAGATATATTATTATATGGTTTACCTTTGTTTTGCCGGCGATTTTTCTGCAGATTTTCGTTTCACAGAAAATTTTTCAAGTAATTTTAAATTGCAAAATGATATTTACACAGAATATTTACGTCAAATAATTTTAGTTCGAATTAGTTATGTTTCACCAAAAAAATTTAAACATATTTTTGTTTCAAGAACAATTTGTTCATGTAATTTCATTTCACAGAATCATCCATCTGTAGAAAAGTTACTTCTTATAAATACGGTTCACCAATATTTAAGATACAGAATAGTCATTTAGTCGAATTTTAGTTATTGAGTCGTTAATTTAACGCAATCTGCTTCTCTGGAAGGAATTCGTTTTTTAGGGGTTGCCGTTCTAACCTAACCCACTTTTCTAGCAAAAGTTCGTTTTCTTGAGGGTCGCAGTTCTAACCTAACCTAACCCACTTTTCTGGCAACAGTTCGTTTTCTTAGGGGTCGCAGTTCTAACCTAACCTAACCCACTTTTATGGAAAAAGTTCGTTTTTTGGGGGTCGCAGTTCTAACCTAACCTAACCCACTTTTCTGGAAACAGTTCGTTTTCTTAGGGGTCGCAGTTCTAACCTAACCTAACCCACTTTTATGGAAAAAGTTCGTTTTTTGGGGGTCGCAGTTCTAACCTAACCTAACCCACTTTTCTGGCAACAGTTCGTTTTCTTGGTGGTTGCAGCTCTAAACTAACCTAAACTCCTTTTTTAGCAATTTCAATGAATACCTACTACGAGTATGTGAAAGGTAATTTAGTAAAATAATAATTATGGAAATTAATATTCTGTGAACTGTAGTGTCGCACAAATAATATTCAATAAATAATAATTCTACAGTCAGTCTTTTATTTTATTTAAAAATCTTTGAATAAATATTCTGAATTTTAATCAAGTTACAAAATATGTTTCTTTGAAATGAATAATCGATGAAACAGAATTTATTGTAACAAAAATGTGGGATTCGATAATTATATGAATAATTTTCTGTATAACAAAATTCAGCAAAAAATTTGACGGTAAAATAAGGGTACTTACTCCATTATTATATACATACAGTGGTACTACTAACCGAAATTAATAATCTACTCTGAAATGTTCACTTTTAATTAACAAACTGCAGGATACCTAAAGCTTGGTTATGTCACATCGCTATTACTAAATCTCTTCTTATGCCGTAGAAACTATAGCCGAATTTATATTCATTTCTGACGTAGCCCGAAATCAATAAAGGTCAATTTCATCATAGACTCTTTATGACCCCTTACAAAGCCAAAAGCTGAGTAAGCTCGTGATACCAGCCCGTAACGGCACGTAAACCCATTGTTACCTTACACAAGATATTATCTCATGCTCTTCCATTATTACAAAGTCGACCCTGTGCCTTATCAAATAAGCTTGTAATTCGAACAAATATCACAGAGTTACAAAGCCTTGTTAACGTTACATATCGACACGTAGCGCAGTAATTTATACGCGGAATCTGCCGTAAAAATAATTTCTTTTTAATTAAAGCGATAATAGTACATTATTGTCGAGGCTCGGAAGTAGCTACTTGCAGGCTGAGGATTCGTTTTAAACGGACGACCTTGGGAGTCCGTTTAATTGAATCCGAAGCCAGCAAGTAGCCTTCCAGCCGAGTCATATATAGTGCTTTTCTCAAAAATGGTGCAAGAAATATAAATATCATAGAAATATTTTACAAAAGCAACTTTCTTACGTATATATTTTCACAGAAAAAAGTAGAAACAATTGAAAAATTAGCTTTGCCTGCTTTTTATTTTTTTAATAAAAAAATAGAAGTGTATTTTTCTGCCGAAAATACGCCAACCTATTTGAGACAGCTAAATAGTCGCGGTACTAATCATCTGTTTGGCTGTTTAATGGGCCTGTGCCTTCATTTGATATGGCCATTTCAACTTTTAAAAAGTTTGGAACTCGACAAATAATGGAATTTGTATGCAACATTGCAGTCCCAAAATCGAGACTGCAATGTTTTTAACTTTTTAATTTTTGACTGACCATAAACTACGCGCTTCGCAACCTATTTTTTAAACGGCAAAGTCGACTTTGCCGTCCATTTTTGAGAAAAAAAAGTTAATCGGCTTAGCTATGGGTTGTGCGCACCTGGTTGCGTTCATTTTCAAGTAATAAATGCGCCTTTATGCATAGTCTAATAAAACATGGTCTTCCATTCCCAGAGTGACACGGGGCTACGTCACAACAACATGGCCGCTATATATAGCGCTATCGCATATTATCATATAGCGCTGTCGCATGATGACGTAAGCCCGTGTCAGTTAGGTGACCTAGAAAAGACGGGAATGGAGTACCAGGCGGAGTATATTATTATACCATGCCTTTATGTACTGTCAGGGGAGCTAAACCTGGATCATTATTAATGCTCGTGAGTACCTACATATTGTTTACGAGAAAAATGTTCCCGAGTTACACATACAGCATTTTTGTTTATGGGGGAGTCATTGGTATGATACTAATAAATGGGGTTAATATCTAGTAACAGGCACATTTTAGAGAAATCTAGAATAAATACAATGTTATAAAATGCCAAAATTACCTAAGCCTACCGCTTTTACTTTTGAAACCATTAGCGCGAAACTAAAGTATACAAATGTCAGAGATTGATTCGAGCCGACTCAAATACCCTCATTTTATATTTATAGGTTCAGACACAAAGTCTCGCTAATGTACTTTATTTTGAGGTAACCCAAACACACTAAGCTTAAAACATCAGGATTAAGGGTGCTTAAAACATCATAATTTAAATTCGTATGTTATTTAATGTTGTTGATGGTTATGATCGTTCAAAATGTTCAAATTTTAGACTCGTAAAATATTTTAATGGAAAAAATCTATACTCAATTGTTTAATAAGACTTTTTCAGATCTTTGTGTTTTTTCTTAAGATGAGCAAACTATAACAGCCACTGATTATCGCGTATATATAGTTGGTCAAACCAATTTGTCAGTCAGTGAGAACCAGGAAAACTATGCTCATCCTTTTCTTTTGGGTGCTAGTACTAGTGTAAAACTAAGATAGTACGATTCTCTCTGTCTATGATTGAAATGAGACAGTCCTTTGACAAACTATAATTGCATAGGTACCTACCAACAGCACCATATAATAGGCAATTGTTACCTAGTGATAAATAAATATCAAAATATCTGGGAGACCGAGCTTTGCTCGGAAAACATATAATAACTCAAAATTGTGCGTTTTCCCAGAGATAAAACCTAGCTATATCGATTTCATCATCATCATCATGATCTGATATCGATTTATCGCCCCCGAAAACCCCTATATAGCAAGTTTCATCGAAATCGTTAGAGCCGTTTCCGAGTTCCCCGAAATATATCTAATACCTTTATACAAGCAATTCTAAGCCTACCGCTTTTAATTTTTAAACCATTGGCGCGTAACTAAAATCCCATTACAAATGTATCTATTAGATATTATGAGATTTATGAGACAATCTTACACAAATCGACCTACATCCAAATTATGTCATTTTTCTTAAGGTCTGTCTTTAAAGACTCTGTGTAAAAAAGATAAAACAGCCTGGTAGAATGCTAAAATAGCGCGAATACGACTCACGCTTAAAAGATTTATTTATTAAAATGGTGAAACAGTCGAACTCACTGGTTCAGTACCTAAGAATATAGGTAAATGGCAATATTATCTCTTTATCTTTAGGTATTTGAATAAAAGTAAACTAAATCTACCCTCAAATGGCTCCTTAAGCCAGTTGAGGGTAGATGAAAACATTACATGATTAAATAATGTAGGTTAAAGTCAGGTCGTTCAGTGACAGATCCAGGCGGTTTTGTATTTGGTTGGTTAACCAAAAAATGTTATAACTACCAGAAAATGTAAAAATTATTTGTTTACTTTTATTTAAATACCTAAAACAGACTATAAGCATTTCCTGTAGGTACTTAAAAACTGAGCATTCCTAACGGAGCGACACCTGTCGATAATGATAGGCTGGAAGCTGTAAATTACTCTACAGCTTCGCAGATTATAGGCTTTCGTTCGTTACCAAAAAGTAGGCCTTAAATAAATTTAGGACTATTGACAATACAAGTATATCCCAATAAACTAGGCCTAACTCCTACACTAAGCGATATGTATCTAAACTAGGGAATGCAAATCGGTTATTTTCGGTTATTTTTTGTATGGAAATTATCGGTTAATAACCGATAATTTCCATTCCCTAATCTAAACTTAACATGAGATTCTATCAAAAGCTTTTGTAACAACAAACTTCTTTACATCAACACATTCGTGTGTGTATTTACTACCGCAACACTTATACAAAATAAGTTCAATTACCAGGCCCTTAATAACTGCCCTCGAGAGCCCTTCGCGGCACAAACTTGCCAGATTCGCTCGCGGCACGATTCCAAGCCCAGAAGGGCCCTCAACGCGACCTAAAGACGCCGGGAAAAATACAAGACATGTCTGGAATATTCCCTTTATGTACCAATGATTTATTGCTAGGGCGATGTAGGCGTGAACCACTAAAGGGCTGAATTTCTAGGATTCCGATAGGATCGAGTGGCACATGGGGAGACAGACAAAACAAACAAATAAAAAATAAAACAAAATTAACTAGGAGCCGAATTCGAAGTATATATTTATATCTAAATGGTGAAAATTTGTTATCAATCGCGCGATTCGCGCGTGGTTTTCGCTCGTACTTGTTCGTACCTACACGTATTGACAAAATATATAGGCCATGTCAATGAAATGACTTTTCAATACCCTGAGCAAAGATAATTCGACACAAATTTTAATGATTAACGCATTCACTGCCAGGGGGCGTGGCTTAGGAACCAACTTGTATGACGGTGGACGCACATATGCGTCGAGGGCAGTGAATGTGTTAAAACTTTTAGAACGCCATTTGGCTTTGATCCTTATTTTTTCACTGATATCTGATTCTGAAATGCGATGATGATATGTGTTAAATTTGTTAAATGTCAAAAAGTATCGCCGTCTACTCGAGAGCACTCGAGAGTAGGCCAAAGGTATGGCGCCATCGCTCGAAAAGATGGCACCATACCATTGGCCTTTGGTAGTGATAAATATCAATGAAAAACAGTGCCGTTCTTCGCTAGTCGGGTAATATAAAACAGGCTGTTTCACGAGCGAGTTGTGAGCTACACGCACGAGATGACCCTTGTTATTCCGGGCGCTTGATGATCGCCGCCGCGGGCCGGTTGGTTGGTCGCTCGGACAAATTTAATGGCGATCTATTCCAATCTAACAATTGGTTATAGTTGTAAAGGTTTTCATAATTTGATTCCACGCACGACTTTCACTTCATTTCGAATGCACCAATCAGCGATAGCCATCTTCGACAAAATGAAAATTGAATGCCAACATGTTCCCTTAGAGCATTTAATAACTGGAGTCGCCTTTAAGATATTGTATGTTACGCACAATCCACTTGAAGTGATTCCTCCCCCGCAAAAATCGGCAGACTGTTTTGTACAGAAAATTTCAGACAAGGCGTTTCCAGTTACTAAATGCTCTAAGCATGTGTACCTGAAAATTTTTATCTAAACATTCCATTTTCGAGTTCGTTTGTTTTTGAGATACCGCTTTAAAGCTTAGGAGATGGTGGTTCGTGGAAGATATCATTCTTCTATGGATGCATTCAAACGCGCAGCCGTCAGGGAGGAGTGGAGGCGAGCCGTCAAACGTGTCACAAAGGGAGACTTCCAATGATGACCACGACCGCTCTGTCAAGAGTGTCCCGATCAAGAAGAAGAAGATGGATGCATGATGATGACATTGATGACTTTTATTTTAAAACGACTCCCCGTTATGCCGGGGCCACACTAAATGGTAACGCCGGGACACGCCCAGTGTGGCCGTATGAAAAGTGTCAATTATCGCGATAATCAACGGCGTTTCCGGGCGTTTCTCGTTAGTAAGGCCCCGGCATTACAGATCTTAAATTCACTTTACGCTGGTCCTACCACATTACATGACTCGCTTTCGCTCGCGCATCTAATCCAAAAAACACAACCTGACAGCGCCCCATCAGTTACACTCGCTTTTTAACATTTTTTATTTCAAGCATGTTTGCGCTGAAAGGCAACACATTTTCCTCTCACTAAAGTGTAATTACCTGGTATTTTCGAGCGTGAAAATTTGTATTAAACGGAGATTTGGCATGTTTGCGCTACAGACATTTCGCGAGAGAGCGCTTTCATGTTATCCTATACCTACTCGATAATTACATGGAATTAATTTAATATTTTAGACGTCATGATACCAATTTCACATTAAAGTCACGCCAAACTAGTTCTTATTTATTGGTATTTACACATCATCATCATCCTCGCCACAGAATAAATACCTAATAGTACTAGGTACAGAAGACTCACTCTCTAACAAAACGCGTCTGTTACGATCAGCACAGATATGGCCGCTAGGTGGCGACAGCGCCACGCGTTGGGGCCGAACGGATGTAGTTTTAGCTACCTGTAGCAAAGCGACGAAATCGCGGAGTGAGCCACGCCTGTCCTCGCGTTGTCCCGGCTTTTATTGCCACAGCTCATGGGACCCTGGGGTCCGTTTGGCAACTAATCCCAGGTTGGCAGCGTTAATTTTTGCCATTTGACCTTTCAACCCAGAGGGGAACTAGGCATAATTGGGATAAGTCTGAAGTCCTCACGATGTTTAACCAAAAAGTGACTATGTACCTAGTAAATATCAAATGACATATCGTACAAAGTTCCGAAAAACTCATTAGTACAAGCCGGGGTTCGACCTCCGGATTGAAAGTCGCATGCTCTAAGCGCTGCGCTGGGCTACCACCGGTATTTACCGTTATTCGTGAAATATGTTGGAAGCATTAAGTAATATTGAGTTTCAGGATAAAAAGGCACTACTTACATTGTCACCCGAATGTATGAGTGGCGCGGGCTTCGGCTATTTTACTCACTCTCGCGTCCGCCCCATGCCATTAAATTCCCATAAAAGCAAGGCAACAAAATAAACATCAAGAATATTGTGTACAGAACGTTCAATAACTTGCCAAGAACTTTTCTAAACCATGTGTTCTTTCACAGGACGCATCAGGCAAATGCATGGCCACACAGAAACACCTCGTGAAGGAGTGTCCCGAGATGCTGGCCATCTCCACTTGGACGGGCCAGGTTCCGCGGCGGCCGGCGTTACCACCAGGGGCGAAACTGTCCCAGTTGATGGCGCTAGGGTCGCGGCAGAGTCCAGGGCATGTGGTCTGGATGCTCGCTAAAAATGATGAGGAAATGAAGTGAGTATTTGAAGCTATTGTAGAAATGTTTCTGTGAGTCATGTCGTAAAGGATTGTTACCAGGGGTGAAGCTATCGAAGGTGGCGGTAGGATTGCGGCAGAGTTTAGGGCATTTTGTGTGCCATTGCATCCAAAAGGATTTTTACCAAACTAAAGAAATCTTACATCACTCCATCCTACAAAATATAGATAAATATACATATTAGGTATTATAACCGCACACATCTTCCTACCTGCCAAGTGCCAACTAACGGTTCGGTCACACTGACGCGGACCCACGCACCGATCAAGTGCACATTAATAAATAAAATTAAGGCTTGTAGAAATAATAACGCAATGTATTCAAGGTTTATTGCATACCCAAAGTCAAGCCGCGTCTATAAAATATTCCTTATCACGAACATAAGTGGGTGACTGGCGAAATCTGCACACTCCACCAGTTTTTTACCCGAATACATCATGCACGCTCGACTAAAACCCTAAATCCCTAACATTAGCCTGAAACCAGTAAAAGCTTTTGTGTAACGTGCATTTGTCCCAGTTATAAACTATGCAGACACCCAGACAGTGGCAGTCCTTTTTAAGTACACTTGGCATTAAAACTGGTTTAGGAGTTTCTATGGGAATCTTCCCGTTTTCATTGCTATTGAGTGTTGTTTGATGTGATGTGATGTTACAAGTGATGATTATAAAGTTTGAATGCATTTGGATAACTGGAAACTTTCTTTTGTCACTTAGTTACCTTTGCGTAATAAATAATGACAGCTTTCAAGTACTCACATAATAATGGACAGGTAATTTTTAACGAAGGAAAAATATAGATAATTTACGTATATTATATTAATTAATGATATTCTCCTTTTTTGGAACGGTAAAAATAGCGCCAAGTCTCTAAATGTGAATTCCCTGTTTGTTTTCCGGGCCAAGTTTTTATGGGCCGTGAAAGGGTAACTCGAGTGTATGTACCTGCCTTACAGCTTCCTTATCTACACATGGAAATATATTTTGTATTATCTTCCGCGCATTGAGTACCATCATCCCATGCAGGTTTTATTTTAATGGCCCCCAATACGATTTGACGCCACATAATACACAAACAAAGATTTACTCGTACCATGATAATCCTACTTATTATGTGCTCTTAGTGTACGTACCTACACTCTGTATCTTTAGGTATTTAAATAAAAGTAAACCAAATCTACCCTCAAATAGCTCCTTAAGCCAGTTGAGGGTGGACGAAAACATTACACGATCAAATAATGTAGGTTAAAGTCAGGCCGTTCAGTGACTGATCCAGGCGGTTTTGTATTTGGTCGGTAAACCAATAAATGTTATAACTACCCGAAAATTTACTAATTGTTTGTTTACTTTTATTTAAATACCTATACAGACTATAGTATGAACTATTTTGTAAAAGGTAAAATACTTCTTGTAGCAAAAGATTTAAAGTGTATAAATGTGTAGAACGTGCTCACGATACCGCTCGAGTGGGTGGAAAAGACAATATTCTTTTCACAAAAACATTTCATAAAAAACTGCATGCGTTTAAATGTTTTAATTGTTAATATCGATTAGTTGCGCTGTGTTGTACTTACAATGATGGGAAAATTATTTAAGAAATAATTTTCTAAAGATTTATACTAAACGTCAATTTACCGTAAACTAGGTTTGCTTTGATTCGCGGGGTAAAATTGCTATAATAATCGATATTTGAGAAATATTAAGTTGGTGTTTTTAACGCGAGCTAATAAATTTTATGTTGTGGTTGGCAACCTTAGCAGAAATACCTACTTACTTGATGAAAGCGTTCAGAAACAAATTCCTTATACCTAGTTTAAAAATCAATGTTACTATACGAATCAAAGTAAGTTTACCCGTACAATACATATACTTTATTGCACACCTCACATACACGTTGTTTACAATAAATGTACAATAACATAAACAAAGACAATAGAGGTAACAACAGGCGGTCTTGTCGCTTAAGAGCGATCTCTTCCAGACAACCTTTCTTCCCGTACTTGAACTACATTTTTCTGTCGTAACACGTAAACCATTTGGGAAATTCATTCAATTGTTTATCGTATTCTCGCCGATAAATTTCACATTCAAACTGGTTTTAAATGGCTTTTACGGCTATGCGTACGATGAAAAGATATAAATTTACGTAAAAATACACTACATTAACTAGTATAGGTTGACCCAAATATACATTGACAAAAATTTTTTGAAGTGAAAGCTTCTTTAGCGGCGCTGTGCACTTTTTGTGATGGGGAAAAAATGTTAAACTCGCGAGAGCGTAAGACGTACGACGCTACGTAAGCCGGACACGTGACCAGAGGGCCTACCGCGAACCACGTTCGACGTGTTGCCTCTGTGTCGCACTTGTAAATTAGTACGTAAGTGTGACAGGGAGGCAACACGTCGAACGTGGTTCGCGGTAGGCCCTCTGATTGGAAAACTGTTACAATGTCATTGAGTTTTCACTTCTGCCGGTGCAACCCATTGTTTTTTGGCAATATTTTTCTCATTTACCTACTTACACATCTTTTAAAAAAAGTCACTAAAAATTAAAACTAAGACAATAATTTTAAACTAAGACAAAACGAAAAATATTCTACTTTATTTTCGATACATAAACGTAAACGTTTTTTAAAATTAGCAACAATATGCCGCATTAAAAAAAATGCAACGTATTTTTGGCCACGCTGTGTATCTAGTGGGCTTGGAGGATATAACCAAACGGAGACGCCTTGTCTGTAATTTTCTGTACCGTAAAATGGGGTTAGTAGGGTGAAAACTGAAATTCAAACCTCGATAACATTTTATTTTTACATATGAAAACTGAATGGTGTATATAATAAGTGTTCCGGACGTTTGTATTTTAGTTTTTATTTTATTTTGGGTAGTTCCATTTCATAACTTTGACGATAAAGAGGAAAACCCACCTCACCCCGTAGTGCCTCGTATTTGGGGTGAGAGGGGTTTTCATACAAAGGTGATTTTGGAAGATTGTTGGATCGATTTTTTTTATTATGCGTATTACTATAGCTCCATTTTAAATGGGAATACATTATTTTTGTTGCAGTAGCCTTAAAATCCCTACTCACCCCCCTCTCAATCCCTTCTCACCCCTCTCTCAAACCTTCTCTTCCCATTCATAACCCACCTCTCCCCGCTAAACCTACTCACCCCGTTTTACGGTACAAAACAGTCTGCCGATTTTTGCGGGGGAGGGGCACGTCAAATGTATAGGTAACGTAAAAATAGCCATGTCAGATAAACGTCAGTCCATACAATGTGTATGATCATTGGCCGCCTATTTTCGACAGAGGGGAACGCCTGTTAATGTTAATGGCTACTCCGTTTGGTTATATCCTCTAAGCTAGTGGGTCATAATAATTGTGAGTCAAGTAAGTAAGTTACTGCTATATGAAACTTTTTTACGATACAACCACATCATTCCTTCCCGGATTCCCATGAACTATAACCATAACAATACGAGTAGGTATAGTTAACGATAAGTATGGATATAAAAGTTATGAACGAAAACTTTCTTACATACATTTGTGTAGATAAGTATGTAAGTAAGTACGTATCGAACTATCAAGTTTGTAATAACTATGTAGATAAAAAAATATTATTATACTGATACCTACATGTTTCGCGCGGCGCGCCATATCTTTCGTTTCATTCTAATTTCCAGGCTTTACGTCCCCTCTTAAGACATCTGAAGGCCTCAGGGCCAAGAACCCGACTGTCGGGTACACTGTTAGCACATTGTTTACTATCATCAGGTTGTTCTTCCGTCATTTGTAAATCGTTTGTAGTACATAACCCTGCTAGCACTCGATCCAACATGTCAGCACATGGTAAAGCGATCACATAACGCGGTGATCAGTCCCCGGCAGCGGCTATGATGAATTACGGCTTGTAGGGGTCCGCGGGGACGAAATAACCTTATCTACAAACTTGAAAACTTGGGTCACGTCTGGATGAGATTAGCTCAGGACCGGGACAAGTGGCGTACTAGAAGATAGGCCTATGCTCAGCAGTGAGCGAGAAAGGGCTAATATGATGATGATGATGATGATGATGATGATGATGATGATGATGATGATGATTATGAAGCCAACAACAACCAAAAGTAGAATTGGACCTAGGATACAGCCGATTGAGCTTGAGCACTCCTAGCATTTTGTCACCTCTATTCGTATCTAGTAACCCTACTAACGTTCGTTTTTTTAGCATTAGAAAATAGGTAAACAATCTTGTCTTTTTATTGAAAAACACAATTGAAAATAAGTCACGACAAATATGTAACAATTATGAATCATATACGATTATTTACGTTCTTTTACTTTCATAAGTAATAGTTCCTGTTTTTTAAAAGCGTTTTTCAATTAAAAGACACGTCAAGATCGCGTACCTAGTCTTTTTCTAATGCTAAAAAAACGAACTATAACATACGATCCTTAACTGGTAATTTGGCACATGGTAAAGCGATCACATAACGCAGTGATCAGTCCCCGGCAGCGGCCATGATGAATTACGTCTTGAATGGGTCAGCGGGGACGAAAGAACCATATATACGAGTACCTACTGTACCGTAACCTTACTGGTACCTACGTCGATTTGTGTATGATTGTCCCATAAATCCCATAATATATCTACCCTTTGCCCACCGATTTTTTTGTATAGATATCGACATAGCGTAGCTGTATAGTCTGACAAAAAAGAGTAGAAATTTAAAAGTGGCAATAATGTAATGTCGTCCCTTTCAAATCAATATACTTATTTAAGAAAACGGGACGACACTACTTACTGTATTGCCACTTTTTAATTTCTACTCTTTTTTGTCAGACTTTAGGTAGCTTTCTCATAGTACGGAACCCTCCACATCGTGTTGTCACTCTTGGCCGGTTTTTTCCGTTCACTCCGGCGACGCACTCGCTT
Source organism: Cydia splendana (assembly GCF_910591565.1). Classification (NCBI taxonomy): domain Eukaryota; kingdom Metazoa; phylum Arthropoda; class Insecta; order Lepidoptera; family Tortricidae; genus Cydia; species Cydia splendana. The sequence continues at coordinate 12,815,298 of NC_085977.1, read as the reverse complement.
CGTGTTCCTCCTTATCCGTTTTCACCCAATTATTATAAATAATGAGGCGGGCTCGCGTTGCTTTGTAATAATGCCAATTTAAAGGTTCCTAGCTAAATTATAGGCGAGAGACATCCAATGCTAAAGGCCTATTGAAACTATACAAATGTATGTCATTTTGACTAGTGTTGGTAGGAACTCGAGTCTTTGTCTACTTTTGAAGATTAAATTTAAATTAAATTAAATTCAGCCCCTAATAGTCGAGTCTTTTTAAGCGCAACTCATAAAGACTCGAGCCTCCGAACAAAGACTCCGTCAATAATTTTATAGATTTTATGAAGTTTTATCTAAAAGTAATTTTAGAAGGTGAATTAATTAAACTCAAGTTTACCCTGGTATACTTAAAAAGTTTAAAAAATATTAATCTGTATTCGGCGTTTACCCGTACACATCTAGGTCTATAGAACACTGGGTAATGTTAGGTGTTGCACTTCTGACATTACCCACAATCCAGAGTAATGTTGTTTAAATTTTCGGACTTTACCCAAAAGGCTGGGGTAGTACTAGTTATACCAGGGTAAACCTGAGTTTTCTTAACCTTCTAACATTACCCGTAACATAAAAGAGCAATTCCCAGAAAGTTTCTAAGTTTCTAACATTCCTTTTTTGTTACCAGATTTCCTTACATATTTGGTAACAAAAAAGGAATGTTTCTTAGAAACTTTCTGGGACATTTTGGGAAATGTGGTGGAAGTTGTTCAGCTTCATGTACTTTACCAGCATACCAATTTTTATAGAAATCTAAGATGTGATCGAAATTTCCAAACTTTTTGAGAATTGCTCAATTATAACAGTAAAGGAAATAGCGAGATTTCAAATTTAGAAGTATTTGCGCAGCCCGCGTTTACATTTGGTTTCCGAACGCCCCTCGCCCGTGCCGGCGCACGTGCGAACGCACGCGGCGCCGCATGTGTCCACAATGCCTCGCCCTCCGGCGCCGAGGACAATTCCACTCGTTTTCGAGGCTGCATGTTACATGGCTAAGTTGCTTCGTGAATGTTATACAAGTACAAGGCTGGCAACCAAGCTTGAAATGGCAACCGCTGTGACCTTGCTAGTTTTCAACGTACGGGTAAACTGAGGTTACTTTGATTCGTAGGGTCACATTAATCATCGGTTTGTAAACTATAGGGAATTCGTTTCTGAACGCTTTCATCATGTATTTCATAAAAAAATAAAAAATAAAAATAAAAAATGTTTATTGCCAAAAAAACGAAATCTTACAGTATAAGTACATTATAGCTTATAATAGACAATTATTAGTACTAACAAGTTTTACAAGTGCAGGACAGCCTTTCTTTTGGTACATAGGCAATGGGCACCAGTCTCAGGTTTTGCTAGATTGGTGGTATTATCCAGCCCTGATTTTCAGCCTGATCCCTCTGGTCGGAAGGCGTTTGGCGCGGCTGTGTGTGCGTGTGTGTGTGTGTGTGCGTGCGTGTGTGTGTGTGTGTGTGTGTGTATGTGTGTGTGTACCTAAAAGGTGTGACTGTTACAGGAGTGCTTGTGTGTATGCTATACATATACATAGATATCCAGTACTTTATTTTTATATGAATATATATTATTATTTATTATTATTTATCTATCATGAAGTAATTTTGTATTGTAAAAGTTATACTCGCTCTAATTTCTTTGTAAAGTCAGGTGGTGTACGAGAAACATATTTTATTTTGCTCGGAGCAAGGGAAATATTAGTCTCTGACTACTTGGGTGGCTCTAAAATATTTTTTTCGACGGGGCTCCCTCTTATTTTGTTACACTTATTATGCTGATAAAATACACCAAGTTTCGTAACTTTATCTCAACTACAAGGGGGTGCTTAACCACTTTGAAATTTTGTATGTTGTATGAAACCACAAAAAAAGTATTTATTATTCAGTATTTTAGTTAAGTATCTGTTTTCTCACTATTTGCACATGTGATTTATAAGTTTTGAGGTAGAAAAACATTTTTATTTCTATTTTCTATAATTTTTCAAAAGTAAGATTTTTTGAAATTCACCTAAAAAAATCATAAAAAATAGAAATAAAAATGTTTTTTTACTTAATAACTTTGAAGTCACACTTTTCAAATAATGTGAAAACTACTACTTACATAAAAATCTAAAAAATAATATTTTATTTGTTGAATTTCATACAACTTTAATTTTTTTTTGAAGTGTTTGAGCACCCCCTTGCAGTTGAAATAAGATTACAAAGCTTGGCGTATTTTGTCAACATAACAAGTGTAACAAAATGAGGGGGTGCCGCTTCTTCTAGCTAGAGTTTGAATCTTTCCCATACAAACGTGAACCACCGTACTGACTAACCTAACTTTGCACCAACTTGGCAGTAAGAATGCATAGCTTACAATCTCTACAAGTTCCTTATGAATTACAGCTAACTGATATGATTCCAATATAATTCTAATATCGCTTTGATGTCAGTGCATGTTCGTATTAGCCTCTCTGTTTCTCATGCCCCGGTGTTTCCCTTCCTCCTCTTTCTAGGAACGAAAACGAGTACCAGACATACCTATATGTTACTTGGATATCGTTTTAAAATAAGAGCGTATTAACTTCGATTGTATGGCGGCGGCTTCGTCCGTGTGACTCTTTCGTTCGTTTTCAAATTGGCCGATCTGATATCGGATGTCGAAAGGAAGTAAAATGTAACATATTGTGTTTCTCTGTATTTATTTATACATCTAATATCATTAAGGCCCACTTGCACCATCCCACTAACCCGGGGTTAAGCGGTTAAACCGTTAACCCAGTATCAAATTGTACTGGTAACCATGGTAACTCCTGGTTCAACCGGTTAACCCGGGTTAGTGGGATGGTGCAAGTGCGCCTAAGTATTACTAAAAAACGGTAGACAACACCATAAAGGCGGACTTAATGCTAATGGCACTCTCCTGCAGCTATTTTTGTCATAGGCGCCTTCCAACATCCGATATCGGAAAGGCGCTTCCGATAAATTCTGCCTTGTCGGAGCCCCCCGTCAGCTGTCGGACCGATAGTATATATTTGTTTGTGTGCGTATATGTGTAGGTATAATGCCGACCACTGACTAACAGGCCGCCGGACGATATCGGCCTGTCAGTTAGAACAAAAAATTGACAGTCCCGAACAACTGACCGGCCGATATCGTCAGGCGGACTGTTAATCAGTCAGTGTCGTGTCGTGTCAGTCGTTAGTCAGTGGTCGGCTTAAGGTTTATTGTAGTGTGGCAGTGCGCGTGACCGCTACAGACAGCGCCCGGGCGCGCCCCCGCGGCCTGACTACGGGGATGTGGGATCCTACATCCAATCGGACAGTGTGAAAACGCTCTTAATGTAAATATGTTGTTTTCTGTTTCATTGCTGCCCAGGGATTGGATGAACGCCATATCAAAAACGGTAAGTGTGAAGAATAGTAGTTAACAAGTCATAGTGTAACATTGGGATAGCTTCAAAAATGGGGTTTTTGTGAAAATAATAAACTAGGAAGCCCTTTCTGCTTTCTGATTTTTTTTTGTTAAAGTTATATTAAATACGTTTTTTGACTTCAAATACGTGAGTGATCCGTTTTTAATATATTTTATCTACCCAAATATCATAAACCCTCCATGATGCGTTCAAGAACCACACATTATGACCACCATAAAAATATACTGTTTTGTTAGAACAAATTTCTTATCTGTAAAAATGTTATTATTCCTAAATAATAACATCGATTTCGATATTATACTTGTGCTTCGTCGTCGAGATTAGTATCCTGGAATATTTATATATTTGTAGTAGTAACACGTAAGTGACACCACTCCAACACTATAGTTTAGATTGTTTTTTTTTTTTTTTTTTTTTTTTGTAGGTAGTCTCACCCTTGGCCACGAACGTCAAGTCATTCACGTTTTAGTGCGCAACCACTCAACATCTTAAAAATAAATCTTTTAAAATCTAAGTAATCTTCAAGTTTTTTAGGTGAATCATAGTGCGAAACGTGTTATAATGCCGAAACGTAAGCGTAAGCATAATGATTATGATGAAATTCGGCGCAAAATAAAAAAGTTGGAGCGTGACTTGCACCATGCCCGCGATACGAGAAGTGCAGAATCTAGGGACGAACGCGACCGTTACTATGAATACTCGGATCGCTCGGATGAAAACTCAAGTAAGTAATTATATTTCTTCATTAACCTACATAGGTGGAATTGATACTTACCTAAAGGTAATGACAATGACGAAAAACGTAAACAACCGTGTACCTGCGACAAACGTGTCTTAAGATTATTTGTACCTACGTGCAATAAGGAATGTAATCTGAGCGGTTTCTGGGACCGTTTCGTACTACCTTATAAGGCGCGGACGTAAACAAACCACGACCAGGGCAGTTTTTGGGACTGTTTCGCAGTGGATGTATATACGATAGGTACCTACCTTCTCAGGACAGTTTGTGGGACTGATCCGATACAAGGCTTAGCAAACCTGGACAGTTATTTGGGACTGGTCCGCAGCAGATTATGTATGATACTTGCCTTTCCAGGACAGTTTGTGGGACTGATCCGATACAAGGCTTAGCAAACCTGGACAGTTTTTGGGACTGATCCGATGCAACCTTATCACTTGGCATTTCTCGTATATGTACCCGTTGTACCTATACACACCAACAATTATAACATGTCTCATAATTATCGATTACAGTTCGACACGAATCGGAAAATTCGTTGGACGGAGATATTTATGGAGATTTCCCAGAATACCCACCAGAGGAAGATCCCGTGGAGATCATAGAACCCGACGCCCCTACACGTGCAGTCGTGGGTAACGCTGCACCCATCGCTACGCCCATCGCTGGACCCGCCGCTAGGCCTATCAATACGCCTACCACCACGTCTACCGTTACGTCTACCGTAACGACAGCCGCTACACATACCGCAGCGCATGTCACGTGCCCCGCCGTAGCGACAGATGCGCTTTGTGCCGTAAGTACTGGCGCGGAGGTACTGCAGAAGGAGAGCCCTACGGCGTTAGACAGCTCTGTACTGGAAATCCTGGGCGAAGATCCGTCTGAAAGTATACAGTACGGAAGCGAGATACGTAAAGAATTAGCAAACAGGCTCGAACACATCGCCACTACTGGCCTATCAAAAGAAGTGCGCAAAGAATTATTAGAGGCCTATCTTATACCGGCAAACTGTACCAAGATTGGCGCACCCCTGATGAACGCGGAAATTAAGGCTGCCGTTACCGACGTAATAACCAAAAGGGACAAGGGCATCGAAATGCGACAAAAACAGCTAGCATGTGCAATTTCAGGGCTAGCAGGAGTAATTAATACAGAACTTGAGTCCAGTGAAAAGAACAATGAGCGGCTGAAGCAACTCATGGATATAGGCCGCATTCTTTGCGACGTACAACATAGCGAGTCAGTTACTAGACGTAACTTTGCCATATACTCTATAAAAAAGGATCTCAAGGATCATATAACAAATACCAAAATCGACAAATACCTGTTCGGCGAGGAACTGGCGGAAACTTTAAAGACTGCCAAAGCAGTATCAAAATCGGGCACTGAATTAAAAGTGAAAAGCCAAGTTAGAAGCGTGAAACCATTCACACCTACCAGCAATTTAAACTGGAGAGCGCGGGCCCCAGCACGCAGGCAGCAGGGCCCTCAGCGAAACCGCGAGCCTGCTCATCGCTCATCGACGCCGGGTCCATCTTCAAGACACACACGAACTCCGAGGCACGGCTACTCGTCCAAGACATCGCAGCCTCCGCAGAGACAACAGCGGCGTCGTTAGACACGGTAATGTACGCTGGCCAATTGTCTAGGTTTCGTGCGCAGTGGGAGATGCTAACCAATGACCGAACAATCCTATCATGGATAACAGGCTACAAAATAAAGTTCACGAGCCCAGTCGTTCAGCACCAGATCCCCAGCGCAGTGCACTATACCAACACGGAGAAAGCCCATTATAGCGAGGCAATACAAAATTTACTCAACATAGGGCCTAACTCAGTCTGTAGACCATGTGATGGCCAGTTTTTGTCCAGCATATTTCTCCGTCCCAAACCAAATGGTAAAATGAGATTCATCTTAAATCTCAAGAATCTAAATAAATTCATAAAAACCGACCACTTTAAGCTCGAAGATTTTCGTACTGCAATCAAATTAGTGTCGAAAAACTGTCATATGGCTACAATAGACCTCAAAGATGCCTATCTACTGATTAAAATACATAGAGAATCTAGAAAATACCTTAGATTTCTATGGGACAACAAAATATTCGAATTCAATGTGCTACCATTTGGTTTGAACGTGGCGCCATACATTTTCACCAAAATAATGAAGCCAGTTGTAAAACTATTAAGAAGTTGTGGCTATTTGTCAACCATCTACTTAGATGATTTATTCCTTATAGGTCAAAGCTATAAGGAATGTAAAACAAATGTAAACATTTCAACTGAACTGCTACGCGGTCTTGGCTTCATTATTAATGAGGAAAAAAGTAACCCTATACCCTCCAAAACATGCAAATTTCTAGGACTAATCATAAATTCCGAGAAGCTCCAAATTTCCCTACCAGACGACAAAAGGTCACACATTTCAAAAGAAATAAAAAGCATGCTGACTGTGAAAAGGTGTAAAATTCGGAAATTTGCACAACTTGTAGGATCTCTAGTTGCAGCCTGCCCGGCAATCGAATACGGTCTCCTCTATACAAAGGAATTTGAAAGATGCAAGTTTCTTAATCTAAAAGACGATGACAACTATGACAGACACATGACTCTGCCAGACACACTACTGCCAGATTTTCATTGGTGGCTTAAAGCTGTCAAGCACTCAGTACGGCAAATCAGAATCGACTCATATTGCCTCGAAATCTTTACTGACGCCTCAACTACTGGGTGGGGAGCCGCCTGCGGGAACGAAACTGCGAGTGGAGTATGGTCACGGGAGGAACAGGAAATGCACATCAACTGCCTGGAACTCCTCGCGGCATTTTTTGGGCTAAAAGTCTTTGCAAAAAATCGTACAAAATGCCAAATTTTAATGCGTATAGATAACTCGACAGCCATCGCATACATTAATCGCATGGGTGGAATACAATTCCCCCATCTTACGCAGATAACCAAAGATATCTGGCAGTGGTGTGAATCTCGCAATATACATATATTCGCCTCCTACATCAAATCAGCAGAAAATGTAGTAGCTGATGCCGAATCTCGGCGCACACACCCAGATATTGAATGGGAATTGGCCGATGGGGCATTTAAAGAAATCACAAGGAAATTCGGGCATCCTCAAGTAGACCTATTCGCTAGCCGGGTAAATGCCAAGTGTGCTAAATACGTGTCTTGGCATCGCGACCCTGATGCATTTGCAGTCAACGCGTTCACTTTGGACTGGTCTGAACTGTACTTTTACGCTTTTCCCCCGATTTCGATTATTCTGAAAACCCTAAGAAAAATCATTTCTGACCAAGCTCGCGGAATTATGATTGTCCCCTTGTGGAAAACACAACCTTGGTACCCGCTATTCCAACAACTTGTCACGTCAGAGTTAATAACATTCAAGCCTAATGGAAACATTATCTCATCTCATTCCAGCAACCCGAAAATACAGACAAGTCTTACCCTGGTTGCCGGAATATTGTGCGGTCAGCGCTTCTGCGACGCAACGTACCAGCAGAGTCAGTAAACATAATGCTGGCATCACTTTCAGAAAATTCAATTAAGCAATATGACACGGCGCTTAAGAAATGGTTCAAATTCTGTGCAGAAAATAACTTGCATTTATATGACGCGCCTATAACATCTGTCCTCGCTTTTCTCACGGAACAATTTAACAGCGGTAGCCAATACAGTACGCTTAACTGCCTCAGGTCAGCTATCTCGTTAGTACTAGGACCACATATCTCCAAAGATGATCTAGTATCACGATTCTTTAAAGGCATTTACAGACTCCGGCCGCCGTTGCCTAAATACAATGCCGTATGGGATCCTTCCGTTGTATTGGATCATCTGAGTACTCAGTTTCCTAACGAAAACTTATCACTTGAGGCGTTGACTAAAAAATGTGTAACTTTGTTAGCATTGGCTACCGCGCACAGGGTTCAAACACTGACTAAGATTCGTACCGATAATATAGAGAGAAACGATTCTCAGTTGATCATTAAGATACCGGATTTGTTGAAGACTTCCAGGCCAGGTTGTAAACAGCCGTTGTTGGTGCTCCCATTTTTTCTAGAACGGCCAGAAGTATGTCCCTCTAGAACCCTAATTGCATACTTAGAAAAGACGAGTCACGTCCGTAAGAATATTGTGCAATTATTTATTAGTTTTAAGAAACCGCATAACGCTGCATCAGGACAGTCACTCAGCCGTTGGATCAAGTCGACACTAAAAAGCAGTGGAATAGATGACTCAATATTTACAGCACACAGTACAAGGCACGCTGCCACTTCTAAAGCTTATAAATGTGGAGTCACCGTCGATTTAATCCGGAACACAGCAGGCTGGAGTGACAGTTCTAACACGTTTGCAAAATTCTATAATAGGACTGTAACATATAACGATAATAGTGCCTTAGTAAAGGCTGTGTTCTCTTCGAATCCTTGATTTATGTGTAAATTACAAAAGACCTAATTATAATCTTATAGAGTCAATTTGTACTAGTTAAAAATTCTTGAACGAGTTAATCACAACTCCTTCAATCAATTGTATAACTTTGATTATGACCCTGAAGCAATAAATACATAAATATGATTGATACTTCAGTCTCCTTCATTGCCGACATTCCCTGAGTGAACTCTCAAATTCTACAAATATATAAATATTCCAGGATACTAATCTCGAGGACGAAGCACAAGTATAATTAATGATTAAACGAACTTACCTGTAAGTGAAGTTCTATCATAATTATACGAAGTGCTTCGTCCGAAGAGATTAGTATCACCCCCCGCCCTTAAGTAATGCCCAAAAGCAGAGAATGTCATCAATGACGACTTGCTTACTCTGAACTTAATGACTTGACGTTCGTGGCCAAGGGTGAGACTACCTACAAAAAAAAAAAAAAAAAAAAAAAAACAATCTAAACTATAGTGTTGGAGTGGTGTCACTTACGTGTTACTACTACAAATATATAAATATTCCAGGATACTAATCTCTTCGGACGAAGCACTTCGTATAATTATGATAGAACTTCACTTACAGGTAAGTTCGTTTAATCATTAAATATTATGCATTCAAATTTCGAACATCTTTGGAAAACAAAGAAATTTGATTTGACATCTATTCTAATATCAGTAGAGATGACGTTTAGTTCGAAATAAATTGTTTATTTGCAAACAAATTTGACAAATGTCGCACGTAAGTAAGATATCGAACGATATGATAGTTGGGGCCGACTCTAGTTTTTCTCTGAATTAAACAAAACTATTCATTACCGCCATTACCGGTTAAAATTTGTTTTGTTGCATAGAATTATTCGATTTGTTGAACATAAACCATAAAATGAGCGATCAAGATAATATAGATATTTCGGCGACGCCTCCTGATATCCGTGACAAAGCAACTAACGTCATAAATGACTTATTATTACCAGTTAAGTCAAGAAAACAATACAAAGGAACGTACTTCTATCCGAGCTGGGGGCCGATTTTTGAATTTCGACCACTCGATTTCGTGTATTTCATTAAATAATATCTCCACTACCATGCATTTAAATTCTACTAATAGAATTGAAATCGAGTGGTCAATACCAATAGATTCCAAATTGCGATCACTCGTATTTCAAAAATTTGCATTTCGCCGTTTTTCACCGATTTTCGAGTGACGAAATCGAGCGATCGAAATTCAAAAATCGGCCCCCTGGGCAAGTGTTTTATGTATAATAATTGCACCATCCATACTGTAAATAATTATTATTGTTCTAAATAAATTTCTTCATTTTCGCATTTGTTTTCTGTTTTATTTTATTAATAATTACTGTTAGTGGCCCTGAACAACGCCGCGATGCCGGTCATAATATGCGGCTCCTGAATGCATCATGGAGACTTATGGTATGTGGGTCGATAAAGTAGTGCATGTAACTGTACATAATTAGGCATTAACACACTCGTGTGATCCTTTTAAAAACGAGCGTCGTTCGTTTCTTTAACCCACACCCGTGTTTAATGCCCTTCATTATGTACAGTCACATAAACTACTACCTATAATATGTCTGTGTCTCACCAAAGACATATGTAATTCCGTATAAGATGAATAAAGTCTAAGGAAAAAACGTGCCTCGGAAATCAAGAAAAAGTCATTCTCGGATAGATGGCGCACACACCTTTGGCCTATGGTCGGCTAGATGGCGTTGAAGACACCGTTTCACAACATGGGTCGAAATGATATAAAAATAATAAAATCATATTCATATCATAATTTTTTTTTGATAGCTATATACCTACATTTTCATTTTGAGTTTTAATCGTGTGTCGATAGATGACAGTAAATTTAATGTGACTACAAAATTTACTATAAGTTTTGGTTATAAAAACATTTGATGCTAAATATTTAAAATTTATTTAAATTACATTAGCGTCGTTAAATTAAGCTTAAAATCCTCCATAAATAAAATAACTGACATCATTCTGGTGTCAGTGTACGTTCGAATTGGCCTGTAGGTACCTACTGTAAGTACCTACAAGAATAATGATGCTGTAGTAGGATTCGTTCTATTACTATGCCGTGTCCGTTTTTTAAGTTTAAATTACACTGAGAACTTGAACGGACGAGTGCAAAGGTCTTGGAGGGTTTTCTGTACTGCATAGTGCATACTTAGACTTAGACGGGGTGGAACCTAACAACTACTAGGTAATCATGACGCTATTATAACTCAGATCAAATTTGATTATTTTAATTTAACCCAACCTATTTTTATATTTATATATTTCGGGAATCTCGGAAACGGCTCTAACGATTTTGATGAAATTTGCTTTAAGGAGGTTTTCGGGAGTGAAAAATGGCTCTAGCTAGGTCTTATCTCTGGGAAAACACGCATTTTTGAGTTTTTATATGTTTTCCGAGCAAAGCACGGTCTCCCAGATCCTTCTTCCTCGCGTTATCCCGGCATTTTGCCACGGCTCATGAGAGCCTGTGGGGTCCGCTTGACAACTAATCCCATGATTTGACGTAGGCGCTAGTTTTTACGACAGCGTGTTAGAATTGTCAAAAGAGGTTTGGCGCCAGAGTACTGGCCGTATTTTGTTTACTCTGTAATTTCATAGGGTAGACCGGGGGCAATAGTACCATTTTTTGGATAATGGTTCCTAGTTCAGAATGTATAGGAGCTGAACCAAAACTGTACGTACATATGAAATAGTACATATAGTATTTTTGAGGGTAATTGTTAATAAACGGTAAGAATATGGTAGAAAATCCCGCTTTTTGTCATTGATTCCTTGTGGTACAATTGACCCTTCGTGCGGGTCAATAGTACCAAAAATTGGAACGTAAATAAAACCCAAATAATATGTTTATTATATAAAGATTTATTATTTTAGAGCTTAACTGTAATCAATATTTTCAGTTACATCAGTCTTAAAAAGGAGAATATTTAAAAACACTAATTGAGATCAGTGGTTACTTTGAACTCACATTACTATTAATATCTCACTAAGTAACAATAATATAGTTTAACGATCAAAACCACAGCCACTGATTACTCACAGTATTCTAATTTGACAACAATTTATACTAAAAACTAACAAATTAACGACTTATTCAACAATCGTACTTTCTATATAGTTACTATTGCCCCCTGTTACAATCAACCCCGCCTTAAAAATACTGACATTCTAATTTTTTGACCAATAAAAATCGACTGCGTTGTAAAGTATATCATATATGTATATATGGGTCAATTCATAACAGTCAAGTTATGACATATATAAGTTATGACAAGTCACACCGCTTGCTTGAGCTTTTTTTGTTTTTTTTTTCCAATTCATAAAAAATGTTTGTTCTCCCAGAAGGAGGTTCGTGGGGTATTTTACTATGGTACGGCCGTATAGAGAGTGGTCTCGTGACCCCGAAAATTCCGACTTTTGGTCTACCGTCTTTGGTCACAAAAATGTTGGACGGCCCGGCTAAACGGTGGGAGATGGGTGGGAGGTGCTCGACCAAATGTCATAGAGGAACCCTGGCAGTTTTTGAAGCCATTATTTTTTATTTCAAAATGGTGGCCAATTTTCAAAATGGTCCTAGCGCGCTGAAATTTTAGTCACGGAATCTCCGGGTCCCTTAGATTCCTATGAATAATTTTTTTTTGGACTAATGCTACAATTGTGGGAAAACTGGCCACTTTTATTTTGTATGGCAACTTTTAAACAGTGCGAGATAGGTGCGGGGTGCTCGACCAAATGAAATGTCATAGAGGGCCCCGAGACAAAACAAACTACATTTAAATGAATTCAAAATGGCTGACCATTTTTATAAATTTTTTCAAGTTGGACCGAGCGCGTTTGGCATGCGGCGAGCCTGGGGGCCCAAGTTTACCATGTCAAATTTTTTTTTTCGAAAAATCCAAAATGGCGGCGGATACGGGCAAGCTCCAACTTCCCCCTCTCGTGTGACGCTTGGGGCCTTCGGCCCTACGCGGAGCTTAAACACGACCTAATAGGAAAAGTGTTGGGTCGTGTTTAAGCTCCAACTTCCTCCTCTCGTGTGAAAAAAAAAATTAAAAAAAGGTCGACCATATTGATTTTTTTTAATGGGTTCTATTTGCGTTGAGGCTCTCTATGACATTTGGTCAAGCATCTTCTTGCTCGGGGGCATTAGTACCATGTGAGTACCATATAATATGAGTAAAATAAAAACGTTTATGAAATAAAAAATTTTTTGGACACAATTTAAGAATCACCCAGGTAGGTATCAAACTAAATTATGAAATATGTTATTTAGGTATATACTTACATAGTTTTTATCATACAAAAAAACGAGTTTACTATTATTTTATTATAAAAAATTTGAGATTTATTTGTAATTTAAAAATTAAAATCGCAGTTTAACTATCTGTATGTCACGTGACCGTAAACGCCATATTTTATCGCGGTCGGTGATATTTCGTAATTAAAAGAAAAAAAAACAACTAAAAAATAGTAAGGGGTCGTTTGTACCGCGGTGTCAATTGTAACGGTACAATTGTCCCCGACTCACATGGTACTAATGCCCCCGAGCACCCAAAATTACATAAAGTACTGATATTTCGATTCCTTTACCTAACTCCTCCCCATACTGTGCCACAAAACAAACTTTGATAAGTAACTAATCATAATCAAATACCAATCTTACTCGAGGATTATTTAGTTTTGAATAATATGACAAAATATTTCTCGTAAATACTTACTTTGATCGCTCGAAAACAAAAATGGTCTCCTAGCACCTCCGTTCCGCGTCGCAGCGAGCGGCCGACTGGTGTGCGGGTCCAGACAAGTATTAGGCTTCATCGTGTATACCCACATATACATATTTCTTTATAATTGTGAAGATAATAACGATGGTACTATTGCCCCGTGGTACTATTGCCCCCGGTCTACCCTACTTGTTTTTAAATAGGGGATATTACTGCAATGTTCTGCCGCCAGAGAGCAGCACTACCGACTCAGTAAATTCATAGACTAACATATACATACTGTGCCTTAAACTGTTTTTTGACAAATTTTCACAGACAATAAAATATGACATTGATGCATCAAGGCGGTTTGTTAACAAGGGCCTACCGGTAAACGCGAAAATCGAAATTTAGTTATCTGCCTCTTTATCGCTCGAATATGCAAGAGTGATAGAGAGGTTAGATAACGAAATTTCGATTTTCTTGTTTCGCGGTAGGCCATGTGTCAATGTGGTTTGTTTACTGTATGTGCCACAAAGGTGCCATCTACGCAGAGCTTTGCCTAATATTCCCTATTGTGTTTTAAAATACTCTTCTATAAAATGTCATGCGTAACTGTCTGCTCTTTTTTGTTCGTTGTCAATATTTTACATTAATAAATTAGATCTAATTTATTATTTAATATCTTTATTATTTACAATATCAATGGGACTCCCTGCGTTACAAGTTGATGATATCATGTGTGTGATAATATCACAGCGATTGCCATCTGACCTTCCAACTAGGGTTGCCAACCGTACTATATTACTTATATAGTATTGTACTATATTTTGGCTCTCTGTACTATATACTTTTGGAAAAATATATAGTACGCTAAAATACTATATTTCCGAGTAAACGTATGTTTAGTATTTTATCTAAAAGTACTATATTTTTGATGCCTTATTCTGGAAAATACTATATTCCACCAAAAAAAAGTTAGCAACCCTACTTCCAACCCAGAGGGGAAATTAGGCCTTATTGGGATTAGTCCGGTTTCCTCACGATGTTTTCCTTCACCGAAAAGCGACTGGCAAATATCAAATGATGTTTCGTACATAAGTTCCGAATAACTCATTGGTACGAGCCGGGGTTCGAACCCGCTACCTCCGGATTGAAAGTCGCACGCTCTGACCGCTAGGCCCCCAGCGCTTTTTTTTAAAGCACGGTCTCCCAGATATTAACTTATTTATACCACTTATACAGTAGATACTGAAACAATTCAGGTGCCAAGCGTTGACCCTCGGTTGACTCAGACCCGATCCGAAGGTTACACTAACTGCTCGTGATCAATTTATTTAACCCTTTCACTGCCAGGTGAAGTTCAAAAGTTCACAAGTGATTGCTAGGCGATTTTATTGGGCCATACCTAACGTGCAACTGAAACGGTTTTATAGTCTAGATTTCAAGTACATATAACGGCAGGCTGGCAGCCTATAAACTTTTCTGTTTTGGCTTTTAAACTAGTAGAAATTGCCTTTTCTCATTAAGTCAGCCTTCTGTACGATAAGCTTTCTTTTCACTCGGTATCACATGAGTGATCTAGTTAGAAGGTCCGAACCATACTGTTCTACCTTAGAGATGGCCAGGGGGCGCCATAAGCCTTCAGTAAGAAGTGCATATACTTGGAAAATTTGACCTGTGCCGCTTTGGCCCGTGGCCGAGTGGCTTAGGCACCTGCTGCGATAGCAGAGGACGCTGGTTCGATTCCAGCCTGGGGCACTAGAGGCCTTGGTCACTTTTTCTTAGTATATGACATTTATTTCAGTTTATAATTTATATAGTAGTGTTTCTACTTGATAAAAACAAATTAAAATATTTTTCTGAAATAATTTAATTTGTTCAAATACTTGAAGCTTTCTTTTGTAGAATAAAGATTATAGTAAAACATTGAAACTCTCGACTCGAGAGACTCAAATATACAAAAAAAATTCATAACGGATCACTATAACATAATTTTATCTATCGCTCAATATGCTACGATATCTTTTTTGGATCGTTAACTTGAGCAACACCTGGCCCCAATTTCACCACGGTGACAGGTGCGACAATTGTAAAATCACTGTTGATGACCTCACAGGCATCCATGGGCTACGGTTACCACTTACCATCGGGCTGGCCGTATTCCTGTTTGCCACCATCATTGCATTATTTAAAAAAACTTTATTATATCGGAAAAAAACAGATATTTCTTTTGCGAAGTTTCTGACAATTGTCAAGATTTAGAAGAATTGTAGGTAATTCTTGACAGGTAATGAGTTATATGTCGGAATTTCGTGACAATTGTAGTGTTTCTTGTGACAATTGTCATAAACTTAGCAAGAGAAATATCTGTTTTATTCCGATATAATAAAGTTTTTTTTAATAAAACAATGATGGTGGCAAACAGGAATACGGCCCGCCCGATGGTAAGCGGTAACCGTAGCCCATGGATGCCTGTGACGTCAGCAACAGTGATGTTTTACAATTGTCGCACCTGCCACCGTGGTGAAATTGGAGCCTGGGGGCTGGCTAGCCAAGATGACAATCGTTTGCAGAAAACGAAATTAAACGATATTGTCTCTATCACTCGTCCATATAAGTGCGATAGAGACAGATAGCGTTTTGTTTCGTTTCTCTGCGAACGATTGTCATCTTCTTAGCTAAAGTCAAACCGAGAAAAGTCTGCAGCAATTTTGATAGCCCACGCAGTGCAAGTGTCATTTTGAATGTCAAACTTCTATGAAATTATGACGTGTAAATAACACTTGCACTGCGTGAGCTATCAAAATCGCTGCAGGCTTTTCTGTGTCTATCTCTAGGCGCCCTGCGGGCGCAGCACGGTTCCATTTTTATCGCCTATCACTATGCGCGTCCCTTTCGCACTTACATACTTGTTAGAACGTGACAGGCATGGTGACAAGGGATAAAAACGCGACCGTGCTACGCCGCCTGGAATGCATGTTGGCTAGCCTTTTAAGGCGTCATCGTCATCGATTGTAAAGAAAGAATCGATACGAAGTGTATGAGCGAGGCTCGACGCATGGAGCAATAATCGACCTAAATAACGTGACTGACCCGTTTTAAAGTAATGACGTTTTTTTTAAACGTCTGTCAAATCTGAGTCCAAGATAAGTCTGCAACGATGTTGATAGCACACACAGTGCAAGTATTATTTTAAACGTCAAACTTCTATGAAATTATGACGTATAAATAAATAACACTTGCACTGCGTATGCTTTCATAGTTGCATACTTTCCTTGGTCTAACCCTAATCGTTCGTCTCTATCCGTCATTAAAAAAATTGTGCTATCCAGAAAGAGGCAAAATGTACTTATTCATATTTATAGTTTATTTAGTTAGCTCAATTAATAAGTCTCGGAGTAAGTAACCGCTAGGCGAGCACCTGGCATTGAAAGTGTTAAGACCCCGGTCGGAATACCGGTGGTGGAGTGACCTTTGCCCCATCGTTAGGATAATAAGATAGAGAATTTGACGACTGAAGAGGTTGCCCATGGATACTTTACCTTTCAGCTCAATCAGCTACTTTATTGCAACGAAAATAGAGATAGAAATGTTCCAAAGAAATAAGTAGGTAATAAGATGTACAAAATGTTCACGCTCTATTTGGCTGTCAGAAAAACAGATGGAATCTCTTCGTGGAAGATAGGTTGAAGTTTAGGGTTAGAATTTTATAAAATGATCGATTCAATCAATCAATCTTTTATGTATTGATAAAACTTATATCTTTATTTATTTATAAGGTAGATACAAACATTAAAAAGAAAAATAAATTAACTTATCTATAAAATAAAACTAAAAACGAATACTAAATAAAATAAAATGGCTGCTATTTAACTGATCACCAGATTTAGTAAAATTTAATACCAAAAAAATATATATTTTAACACCCTAAAATAATGAATGATCACCAAAATTATAACACCATTTTAGTGTGAAATGATTACCAATTTTATTACATTTTACTATCCTTTTAAAGGAAATGACACCAAACTAATCATTATTAACCCAAAAATTGTAAATGATTACCAAATTTCATACCCCATTTTAATGTGAAATGATAACCAAATTTTTACATCTTGCTATCCTATTAAAGAAAATGACACGAAATAATCATTGTAAACCCAAAAATAGTAAATGACCACCAAAATTAGAACTCCATTTTAATGTAAAATTATAACCAAATTTTTAAATCTTGCTATCCTATTAAAGCAAATTACTCCAAAATAATCATTGTAAACCCAAAAATAGTTTATGACTACCAAAATTGTAACCACATTTTTATTAAAAATGTGCAAATATTTAATATAATACTATTAAATTAATTAATCCACTTCGTCACCTTTTTCTAGTAGCATTTTATTTCTGTAACAGTCGCAGTTCTAACCTAACAACCTAACCCACTTTTCTAGTAGCATTTCGTTTCTGTAAGGGTCGCAGTTCAAACCTAATCTAACCCACTTTTCTAGTAGCATTTCTTTTGTGCAAGGGTCGCAATTCAAACCTAACCTAACCCACTTTTCTAGTAGTATTTCGTTTCTGTATGGGTCGCAGTTCAAACCTAACCTAACCCACTTTTCTAGTAGCATTCCTTTTCTGTAAGGGTCGCAGTTCAAACCTAACCTAACCTACTTTTATAGTACCATTTCGTTTCTGTAACGATCGCAGTGCTAACCTAACCTAACCCACTTAACTGATATCAGTTTAACTTACGTTTCTAGTAGCATAACGAAATGCTACTAGAAAAGTAGTTTAGGTTAGGTAGGTATGCGGTGCGGGGTACGGGGGGTTGAGCGGGAGGGGCTAGTAATTTTGGCATCAGTTTACTTTATTTGGTATTATGTATACATTTTTTGGTAATCATAGTGGTTTATTTAGGTGAAAATATCGCATTAATTTGGTCTTCAAGATTTGGTGATCATTCATTAATGATCATTAAAAATCATTATTTTTGGTGGTCATTCAATATAATTGGTATTTGAATACAATTTGAAGGGCAGTCGTAATTAAAACGGTGGTACTTTTGTATTTTTAGGCCTTATTTTTTTGGTGTTCACTATTTTTTTTTTGGTAAGCATGTTTTTTTTATTTAGGGTGCCAAAGTATTTTTTGGTGGTCATTATATTTGTAGCCAAATAAAATTAATAAAATATATGTAAATATTTCACAATTCACTACAATACTTACTGCTTCCGACGTGTCGGAAACCGGTGTTGCTCGAAGCTTACTGCTAATGGGAACACATATTATTAACTAGCTGTGCCCGCGGCTCCGTCCGCGTAGAATTCGGTCTGTGTCAGTAAGCGGCTAATTTCTAAGCCTAATTTCTCTCCCTCTCCCCTGGAGGCGGAACTTGAAGTAAAGTTGACAGATGGATATGCTAGAGCAGCGGTCGGCAACAAGCGGCCCGCGGGCCGCATGCGGCCCGCGAACCTCTCACTTGTGGCCCACGAGCCTCCCTGGCTATTTTGTAGGTATGTAATATTGACAAACGACAATGTCTGATAAAGTCATAAATATATTGACCGAAGAGCTGGCGGCTACCTCGCACAACGTATCAGCATTGCGATACAGCGAGGAAATGCCGCCAGCATCCTTGGTACAATGCCTCAAGGGCCTATTTTAGATTTAAGCTAGTTATTAATTTCTTTTAGTAATACCACTGTATACAGGGTGGAACATTTCTAGGGACTGAGCTGAAAGGATAGTGTTATCTAAGTGATCTAAAATCAAATTATTATAATGGTAAAGCTGGATTAAAAAGTAAAACAAAATTATTAAAATGAAATATTTTTATATCAGTGACAACCCTACAAAGTTATTTACATTTTAAATTGACACATGTCATGTCAATAGGATTATCGTGTATATGGTTGAAACATACAGATTTTTGCACTAATGTTAAAAAAATCTCAAAAACGGTTAGAAATATTGACGTCATTATTAATAAGTGAAAAATAAAGTACGTAGCCTAAACAATTCCCCGTTTGCATAAAAGTCCTTCGTTCTGTTCCTAATATATCTTGTTTGTAAATAAATGATTCTATTTTAATATATTTTAATTCGAATTGATTGAGTATACCTACATAATGTGATTTTTCTGGCCTTGTCGGGACTTAATGCTTTACGGTTGATATGAGACGAGTGGACCTCTCATCGCTACGACTGCCAACTCAGGGTCGCCTTTTAAAATATCCTTCCCGCTGTGCTTACCGGAGAAGGAAATTTCTATTGTTATTTCGCACCTTGAATACCATAATGGCGTTAAAGCGTCATATTGTCCCATCTGATATCGGATACGACTAGGTACAAAAAGTAAAAAGGGCCTTTTTAACCGACTTCCAAATCTCAAAGAAGGAGGTTATCAATTCGGTTGTATGTTTTTTTTTAATTTTTTTATGTTTGTTACTCCATATCCCCGTCATTACTGGACCGATTTTGAAAATTATTTTTTTGATTGAATGTATATGCATACAGATTGGTTCCGTTGTTGTGAAAACCTAGTTCTGATGATGGGATCCATGAGGAATCGAGGGAACTCCTCAAATCTTAAAGGCATACATATAGTGATTTTTGTGTTTTTATCAACAAATCAAGCATATACATTAAATAATTGGCCAAGCACGAAGTCAAGACTACGGTGTTCAGAGCACCGTACGACACATCCCTAGGTGGTTTTAAGTCTGGATACTTATACTAATGTATCCCATAAGTACATTTTATTCACTATTAGGAAATAAGAAGGTAATGTCTGGGAGCTCTGGGACCTTGGAGTTTGGACTTTTATTAAAGGCCTCTGGGCTAGTATAGGTAATGTAGAAGTTATAAAGCTTCTACCTTAGATATATTTTTTAGAGATTAAAGATTTTATTTACCACCTTGTCGGGTTGATTGTATATCCATAGCAAATTACAGCTTTCTAACACTAACAATCAACCTCATCTTGGAGGTGAAAAGAGGAAAAATCGTAAGTCCCATTTCGGCCAACCGAAATCAAGAACGTTTATATAATATATAGACCGGGAGATAGTGACACATTTTACTGGGTCATTTGTACCAGTATGGCGGTTCGTCAGGGGTCTAAGCATGTAATGAAGGAAAGAAAATGCTATGACCATAGCGCTGGTACCGGCGGCCCAATCGCGTGGGCGTTAGTCGAACGTGTCGGATAAAATACGAGTGTCGAACGATTTGTACCACAAAAATCCTCGTATTATTCGATAGTCCATAAAAAAGAAGTAGGCGGTAGCGTAATGCCATACTTCTCCGGTGTGACTTACAGCCCGCCATACTGAGGCGAACACGTTAATTAAAAAAAAACAATTCAACCATTTGTAACAAGCTAATTTTTGCACAGGTGATCATCGTCGAGCAGCCATTCATGGACATCACCATGCCATACTTTTCGGATGGTTCCAAATGCCCGCCATACCGCCGCAAGGGAGTTAATTTTTTTTTATTGCTAAACGATTTGTACCATCTTGAATTTTTTTTTCAACACTTTCTGTGTGATCATAAATGGAAATCTCATAATGCCATACCTGTAGGAGGTGGCAAATGTGTACAATATTTTTTTTTTATTTCAAGTATGGTGCCCCTTTTTCCCCCTATTAGAAGTATGGCAAATATAATAATGGTCACATTGCATCATATAATTTCCAAAAATCCAAATGCCATACTGGTACAAATCGTCAAAAAATTGTTTTTTGTTTTAAGTCTTGGCTTAAGTCTCACAGTCGTCCGCCCCGTAGTTATAATCTGAAATATATTTTTTTAGGTACAATTGTATCCAAACAAACAGAATATGATGATGCCATGCTGTAAAAAAATATTTTACGTATACATAGTCGTATTTTTGAAACGTGTCGATTAAATAAGTTTTTCAAGTATGGCAGCACTTTATCCCCCTACTATAAGTATGGCAATTATAATAACGGTCACATTTTATCAAATACTCTCCAAAACATTAAATGCAATACTGGTACAAATCGTTTAGCAAAAAAAAAAAAATTAACTTCCTTGCGGCGGTATGGCGGGCATTTGGAACCATCCGAAAAGTATGGCATGGTGATGTCCATGAATGGCTGCTCGACGATGATCACCTGTGCAAAAATTAGCTTGGTACAAATGGTTGAATTGTTTTTTTTTAATTAACGTGTTCGCCTCAGTATGGCGGGCTGTAAGTCACACCGGAGAAGTATGGCATTACGCTACCGCCTACTTCTTTTTTATGGACTATCGAATAATACGAGGATTTTTGTGGTACAAATCGTTCGACACTCGTATTTTATCCGACACGTTCGACTAACGCCCACGCGATTGGGCCGCCGGTACCAGCGCTATGGTCATAGCATTTTCTTTCCTTCATTACATGCTTAGACCCCTGACGAACCGCCATACTGGTACAAATGACCCAGTAAAATGTGTCACTATCTCCCGGTCTAATAGGCCTACCGTTTATCTAAAACGTTTGGTGAAGGCACATTTCTAGTAGAAACAAATTATTACGAATTTCTCTGTAATTTGTACAAACCATTTCGTAAACTGACAGTCCGCTAAACTGTTGTTTTTACATCTTACTAGCATCCATAACATATTGAAGTATATTCTTCCACTTTTCTGAACATTTTCATTATTATTGATTCTTTTTTTGTGAAAATGGCTTTTTCTGCCAGGGCACTTTGCCAATTATTGATTCTTTCAAACACCAAAATAGTTGACAATTTAATATACGTCAGAGTTGACAGGCAACTTCGAGCATGAAAAACTAAATCCGTCAAACATACTGGGTATACATACGACCTCATGATAATCTTTGATATAGTCGCAATTGTTGTATTTTAAACTTGTAGACTGGGCAGGCACGACTCAAAAAGGAATAATATTACAATTAAGTCTGTGATTCGGCATTTCTCGGTTTTTGACGTTTAGGCTTGTTTCTGAAGCCCCCTCCAGACTATGCGCGTGAATCGCGGGCGCGGATTTCGCTGTCTACGAAAATCGACGCCACACTCGCGTTCGCGGCTTCGCGCCGCAATTCGCGCACGAGTGTGGAGGGGGCTTTACACAAAATTTAATTAACGTAAAGTATTCATCAATTTGCTCATGTTTCATATAAGTCACAGAAATAAGTATTAATAAATGTCTAAGTTTTAGTACAAGTAGGGTAACTGCGTCAGTTTGCCGTCCAATACCTGTTTCCGTCCACTTGGCGGAGTTGCTACAAATAATTGCGTATAATTTGAATATAAACCTAACTTACCGCACAATTTTGGACTTATTGTAAGTCAGCTTTTAAAAGAAAAAATATTTTAGTAGAACTGGAATTCATGAGTACCAAATCTTAACTGACATCTTTGTCACTCAAACAAGTTTGATCAAGATCGTCTTACTTTATATTTCGTCAACTTTACCTTTGTTTCCAAAACCTGTGAATTTTAACTGTCATATACAATACAGGCGGCGTAGCACGGTCGCGTTTTTATCGCTTGTCACCATGCCTGTCACGTTCTAACAAGTATGTTAGTGCAAAAGGGACGCGCATAGTGATAGTCGATAAAAATGGAACCGTGCTGCGCCCGGTCTTCCAAAATTATTTTTTCGTAACAGAACAGTATCTAGATGCTGCTCTAACCGATCTGTTCAAAAATATACATACTGTATACAATTACTACATAAATGTAATGGTACTTAATGAGAAGGAATACTGTTTCGACGAATCAAATACTCTCAGTAAAATCTACAGGTAGATGACGCCATAGCTGTTAATAAATATTACTAACTCTATGTGCGCTAATGTGAAAAAAAAAACACAACGACAGTGAAGAACGGAATTCTTAATTTAAATTTGTACTGATAAACTCCAATAATAAATATGATTCTTACTGAGCACACTGCGATAGTCCATTGGTTGGAAAGCCCGTTCGAAATTTAAACTTATTTGCTTTATTACAAGGTTGCATTTTGCAGATCTTTTACTCTCTCATACTTAGAGTAGGCTATTCAGAAAAAAAATGAAATATCTCACAAAAGTAAGTAAGTAGAATTAAACTTTGTATCAAAGACATAAGTCATAAATTTCAATGCCAAAGCTTTAAGTAAGGATCTTTCTCACTAAAACTACTTCCTAATATGAAATGACCAGTGTAAGCATCAGTTAGCTAGCCCTAAGCAACCAAAGATCAGGCTGCAGTTTAAAAACTAATAAAGATAGAGTTAACCTGATAATTTTCCCGCCGTCTCCATACTTGTTTTAGTTGGATATTGACTGGTCAGCTGCCTGTTAGCTATAGTTTTCGCGAAAATCGACAGGACAGAGGTGAAAATTTTTGTATGAAAACTTGCAACTTTAAATGCATTTTTTATCGAAACTATTGCATTCTAAAATGAAGTCAAAATCAGTCCATCGACTCAATTTTTTGCAAGCTTTCTAATGGTACCTCACACGATTCTTACAATTGAAAATAAAATTCAGCCTAACCCTCTAACCCCCTAAATTTCCCCCTAAAATCAGAAATAAGCAGTTTCGACTTATTCACAGTGTTAGTGATGGTACTTGCCATAACTATTCCAAATTTCAGGTACCTACATCAAACGGTCTTTGAGAAAAACGCATTTAACCGATTTGCAAGACCGAAGTGATCCCATAAGAGCACCGTGAACAAAGTTTTGTACGGTGCTCTAAAAACGTGACATTTGATGAAGTGAAACTGCTGATGGTGATCAGAATGGAACTCTTCAACGACGCATAGTTCACGTTTGGCGATTTTTCCTCTTCGTTATGTTTGTTAAGCAAGTTAAGTTTTTAAGCCACATTTCTGTCAAGCTCGAGTTCTGATGATGGGATCCATAAGGAATCGAGGGAACTCCTCAAATCTGAAAGGCATTCATATAGTGATTGTTGTGTTTTTATCAACAAATCAAGCATATACATTCAAAAAAGTGACATTTGAGGAAGTGTAACTGCTGATGATGACCAGAACGAAACTCTTTAACGACGCATAGCTCGCGTTTGGCGATTTTTCCTCTTCGTTATGTTTGTTAAGCAAGTTAGGTTTTTAAGCCATATTTATGTCGAACTCAAGTTCTGAACATGGGATCCATGAGGAATCGAGGGAACTCCTCAAATCTTAAAGGCATACGTAGGTATATAATTTTCTGTATTTTCATCATAAAATAAAGCATTAACATTAGAAACTGTCGCATTTGATGAAGTGGAACTGCTGATGATGATCAGAACAGAACTCTTCAACGACGCATAGTACACGTTTGGTGATTTCGAATTTCGATTTTGACTTGGACTGGACCCGTACCCGTATCCGGTTGGGACCCGGACTCGGACCTAGACTCGGACTCGGATTCGGACCTGGACTCGGACCCGGACTCGGACCCGGACTCGGACCCGGACTCAGACACGGACCTTGACCCGGAAAACCACTATGATACCTAAACTAAATAAACCACTATGATTACCTACCATAAAATGTTGCCGAACCCCTCCCGCTCAAACCCCCGTACACCGCACCGCATGCGCCGTTAAGTACGTTAGGTTTGAACTGCGATCCTCACAG
This sequence comes from Cydia splendana, assembly GCF_910591565.1. Classification (NCBI taxonomy): domain Eukaryota; kingdom Metazoa; phylum Arthropoda; class Insecta; order Lepidoptera; family Tortricidae; genus Cydia; species Cydia splendana. The sequence goes on along the minus strand of NC_085977.1, from coordinate 12,790,302 downwards.
GACCGAACAAAAGTGGGTTAGGTTAGGTTAGAACTGCAAGCCTTACAGAAACGAAATGCTACTAGAAAAGTGGGTGGTTTTACCTCCTTTACTACATAGCGCACCATCTACAATAATCTTTCACCGGGCCCCATAGAAGTCGGTTTTTTTTCCTAAAAAATTATTATATTTTTTTATACATTTAATTATTATCTGTTATTCAGAAGACAGCGTATTAGGTAAATCGAAAGTTTTATCTTTATTAATTAAATTTTACTAATTAGACTTATTGCTTCCCGACTGCTCAAAGGGGAGGTAGCCCTTACTGAGTGTGTAGGGTTGGCCCTCACCTCATGAATCGCCCTGTATTCCTTTGACTCCAATGTGCCCCAAGTCCCCAACGTCAGCTGATATCCTAGTTTGTTCCAGCTGCCGCCACCGCCGCACATCGAGCTGGTGATGTCCATGCCGTACCTTCGCACCGCCTTCAAGAAACCTACGGTTAGAGTAAGGCGTAAGTATTGTTCAATTTAAGTATTCAACGCCCGTTTTAGGCCTTAAGAGGTCCACAGCTTACCAGTTCGCCGGACGATATCAGCCTGTCAGTTGTTCGGAACTGTCACCTTTTGCGTTTAACTGACAGGCTGATATCGTCCGGCGAACTGATAATGTGTGCGCCCCTTTAAATCTAACAAACTACGATTGACAAAATCCGTAACGCCTGTACAGTCAGCAACTCAGCGTCAATAGTAGAAGATGAAACAACGCGCCAAAAGTACCTATACCACAATACTTTACCAAATAGAGCTATATCTCAGTTCGCGTTCAAGCGTCTGCCACAGTATATTTAGAACTTAGAGCAGTATCATATAGATACATATCTCTTTTTGTTAACCTGTTAGAGCAGTTAGAGAATTACAATTATATCACACGAGATCGGGAAAATCAATTGAATTCTTATGACATTCCGAGAACTTATTCAACTTTTTTGAAGCCACTTGCATAATATCTTTTGGCAACTCGATTAGGGGGTTTCATGACAAAAGTAATGTAAGCTTAGGTAACAATTTCATCTATCAGTACGGATATGATGGTCGTTCTTGTCTACGTGACAGCATGATAAAACGATATCCGTCAGTTTCATTCGCGCTCTGTTAAAAAGTGACGGATATTTTGTCACGTGGATAAAGCCATCCATAATAGGCCTGCTGGCTGCTGTACGCCATTATTACATATAACAAATGCTCCGCGAAAAGCAAAATTGCGCTATTTAGCAAGCATAAATGCCAAAATTGGCAAACTGAAGCGGCGTGATACATACAGTTCAGTGCCCAATTAGTATACCGTATTTATGTCCCGAAAATCAAAGAGAAAAACTTAAACGAAATAATAAATTACCTTTTTGAAGTCACTGATTCGTGATGTCGATAATACATTTTTCGACTCAAATAAGTCGTTGTGTCCCGAATGCTTACTGAGCGATCGCCTCAATAACAATTTTAGCACGATATTATTCGAATATTATTGTATTAAATACACAGTATTATACTTAAATACACAGTATTATACTTAAATACTGCTTCCAAAGGAAAAGGACAAGATTAAACATAAAGGCGACCCCAAAAAATTTTGAGATGTAAAAAGCCTCCAAGTCTAAAAATTTAAAATAAAATTACTAGTCACCAAATTTCAGGAGAATCGAAATGCAACCTTTAGAGGAGAACATCCGGACATCCGGAAAGAATTTTGCCGTAGCTTTCGCTCAGTTAATTAGGTCTATAATAACTAGGTCATGGAGATGTAAAAGATCTCTAAGTCTAAAACTAATTACGGATAAGGAGGTCATATTTATACTGGTCAGCATTAACAAGAGCTAGAAAAATGGCGCGAATGACGGGCAAGGACGGATCGATCCGTCTCGCATTAATCAACGAGCACAAATCGGAAAAATCCTGACACGCAAATTTAAGTTTAATTTCTAACTGATAAGAGTTCAAATTGAATTGTGACGGCTCGGGATGCCTGTCTCCATTTTATTTTCATCACGTGCAGATGGGTTTGCCTTTGAAGCCTGAGGGCCTACCGCAAACCACGGTCAACGTGATGCCTCTCTGTCGCACTTGTAAATTCGTACGTAAGTGTGACAGGGAGGCAACACGTCGAACGTGGTTCGCGGTAGGCCCCCTGATATTGGAAGTGGAAAATTGCTAGGTAAGGTGTCTAATTTTATACTAATAAATCCTTTATTGAAATAGAATAGAGAGTGATTAAGTTTTTTTGATTTAACTGACTTGATCGAGAGTCGTAGCTTGGTACTTAGGGCATACTAAAAATTCCTGGACTGGCCACTTAGAAAAAATAAGACATCTCATATATCAGAATCCAGAAACTTACAGTATGGCCCACGAACAATAGCTAGCTAACAATTAAGAACTGTTCAGTCTCAGTTTATAGCTTAGTATTTATTTATTGTTTTATTTTTTATTTAGGTTTTAAAAAACCAGTACGGATCTACGGATATGATGGTCGTTCTTGTCTACGTGACAGCGTGATAAAACGGTGTCCGTCACTTTCTATCCCGCGGTGTTAAAAAGTGATAGTTATTTAATCACGTGGATAAAACCATCCATACGCCAGCAGTAATAGTTCTACATGTTAAGGATGGGTTAGGTTAGGTTAGGGTTAGGAAGCAGACGTAAAAAAAAACACGAGCGTAGTGACCTCCAATTTGTCTCTTATTTCATTTGTTTCCAGAGCCAATAAAGATATTTTTGTAGCTATATTACCAATGTCACTTTTAAGAAGGTCAACTAATAACTTGACGGTATACTACTAAAATTAGGGAGCTTATGACGTCGGCGGCCTGTTTGCCACCGGTCTGCGACTTTATTACTTCACTCGCATATTCTACTCTATTTTGTGATAAAGGATTGAAATATTACTATTTTTGTATTACTTACCTAATCTTTAATATTTTTAATCTCGAACAGAACGACATGAAGTTCATGATTTATGAATAATATATATTATGGAAACGATATTACTACATATTGGTTTCATGCACATTAGTGACATTATTTAAGTAAGTATAGATAATACGCGAATAGGTACCTAGGATACCTGGTGTAGATAATTAAGTCTCAAAGAAACCTTTTATTATTAATGTTTCATAGCTTATGGCTTATACTTGACTCATTACAGCTTAATTGCAGAAAGTAAAGTGCCCAATGCTCGGGATTCAGGATGGGGCCGAGACAATATTTTTAAATATTTGAGTGACCCGAACGGCGGGGCTCGCTTAAGGCGCAGTTTTCTACTAATACAAAAGACGAAAGTAAAGGACCCGCGCGTAATCGCTCATACAAATGCTGTCCTCATTTTCCTCTCTGGATCTTAACATTATTGAAAATAATTTGTTGTACATATATCAACCACAGCTATAAATGCCCCTGCATTAGATTTTTTTCGAATTTTTAATTAAGTAGGTATTATAAAAGTAAAATTTTTGTGGACCTAATTTTTACAAAAATTAAGAATACTAAAAAAGTCAAACTTCCCTGGGCATAGCTATTGTTAATATACATCAAATTATGTACAAATATTTTCCATAATGTCAATATCAAATTATCCAGAGAGGAAAATGGGGACTACGTATGTTATGGAGAAGTGGCCGGCCCATTTCCTTTTAATTGCCAATTAATAAACCTTATTTCTGCGAAATATTATAAGTTCTACCACTAGTCAGTTAAATTTATTGCTATTATTTCAAGAATCAAATTGATTAATTACGGTATAGTGGGTTCAGCCAGCAGAATTTTTGAAAAATCACTAGCGCTGTCATCATCATAATACGGTTGTCAAAAAATAGAAATATTGAGGCGTTTCTCTAGTGACTCCATCAATTAGAAACCTGGGTAAACAACTTTCTAACAAATTATTAACATGAAAATAGCTCTTATAATACGTAACTAAGTACATATATAGTTTTCAATACGTTGTCATCCACAATTCTCGAACAAATTGGATTAGAAATTAGTGCCCCTAGGAGACGTCAACGTCCTGTCACCGAGACGCGTTCTAGACTAATTATTGAGAACATTTTGTAAAAGGGTCACCCGTTAGTGTGATATGACGAAGGGTCACAGTGATAGGTATGATATAATATATGCAGCAAATTAATACGTTTTATAAATTATTTCTGAAATTAACCTAAATTGACAGGTTGTCAAAAATTTCAGTAAATACAATAAATAATATATAGTGACCCTGCCTGCGAAGCCGATGGTCCTGGGTTCGAATCCCGGTAAGGGCATTTATTTGTGTGATGAGCACAGATATTTCCTGTCATGGATGTTTTCTATATATTTAAGTATTTGAATATTATATATAATTAAGTATCGTTGTCTGAGGACCCAGAACACAAGCCTTCTTGAGCTTACCGTGGGACTTAGTCAATTTGTGTAAGAATGTCCCTATAATAAAAAATATAATATCAATATGTTTATTTTTATTAAGCGATGATTCGATTTTACCAGCTTCGAAACGATGTGAAATTAACTGTCATATACTTATTATGTAAAAACAACTGGTTGCACTCCGGGAGTTCGGGCAGAAGTGAAAACTCAATGACAGTCTTACGTCTTACGGTCACGTGACACCTGTTTTTTGTATAGTTAAATATCGCTTGTTCGATAAAGCAGGAATTCTGTAATTAATTATAACAGAAACGGGTGCATGTTTGTACTAAAATTAAGTAGAATTGAACCACGTTGAACCAAGAGAAGTCTGCAACGATTTACATAGCACACTCAGTGCAAGTGTTATTTTAAACGTCTAACTGTTATGAAATTATGACGTATAAATAACACTTGCACTGCGTGTGCTATCAAAAGCGTTGTAGACTTCTCTTGGTCTAACTCTGGTATGCTAATTATCGGGAAAAATACTTAAACTTGCTGCTTAAGACAGTCCAACTTGAGATAAAAGCAAAACTTAAACGAAGCAGCTTCGTTTAGGCTATAGCTGCTATGCTCAGAAAAGTCGTTGGGCGAGCAACACGCCTTAAGAGCGATTCGTGTACCTTTTACATAATGGAAGGGAATTAGATGAGGCCGGGAAGATGTGTTAAATGAATTCCTAATTAGGCCGCGATAACGGACAACTCAGGGATTGCAGACTTCGCCTTATAGTTTCGCCATGTCCGTCTGTCTGTCCGTCCACGGTCTTGCTTCGTGATCGTTCGTGCTAGAAAGCTGCAATTTGGCATCGATACATATCAATCATGGCGATAAACTGGTAAAATAAAAAACTTGGGTAGGTACCGCCCCTACAAAAGTGAGGATGTTTTTTTTCGCTTTAACCCTAAGTGAGGTGTTTCGTTGGATATGGTCTTTCAAAACGAATACAGGGTCTCACTGTAACAAGTTAACAACCATTATTTTGATATAATGTTGGTCAAGCAAATCTTGTCAGTAGAAAAAGGCGCGAAATTCAAATTTTCTATGGGGCGATATCCCTTCGTGCCTACATTTTTCAAATTTGCCGCCTTTTTCTACTGACAAGATCTGCTTGACCAACTATAGTACCTACATATTTTTGGAAATAATCACCGCGAAACAAAATATGCGTCTTACTTTTCACCCCGAGGAAAAACTAGGCGTTATTGGGATTAGTACGGTTTTTCACTACGTTTTCCTCCACCGAAGAGCGACTAAACTCCAAAAAAAAATGTTATACTAGCCGGGGTTAAAAAACCGCGATTTGCGTATTGAAAGGCACACACGAAGTGCACATAATGGCACGATCGCAGCTCGCAACGCGTCTAAATTGTCTAAATTACATACAATTATATCTTACCCCTTCAACTCGTTATATTTACACTATGAATACATTAGTAGCGCGTCTATTTCTGTCTGAAATACAATCCCAAACAGAATAATACACCTGACTATCAACACAATACCAATTCAATAACAAAATTACCAGCCCTACTAACTAGCAAGGGTTGGCAAAACCTCGAGAATATCATAAATATATGTAAATTAGTTGTAACGCTTATCAGGGTTGTGCGAAATTAATCCTTGCATAAATTTTTCCTAAACGTCAGAACAATGCCCCCATATTCACCAAACGCACGATCTGCCCTCAGCTTAGAGCATTCAATAACTGGAGTCGCCTTTAAGAGCTTACCCCTCTGCCGAAAACCTTGCACAATGGTGTTGGCGGGTCGAAGTATTAAGCAGATGGCGCCATGTCCTGCCCTGTCAATCCCTAGAAATGTGGATTTTTTTTGTTTTTTTAATGCCCCGGATGCCAGCTCTTTAAGCCAAATCTCAAAGAAAAAGGTGCAAGCTATGATGGCGCCATCTATGCAAACCTTTGACAGTTGCCAACCCCATTGTGAAAACTCTTGTATGGACTGACGTTTATCTGACATAGCTATTTGTACGTTACGTACAAATGACTATTTGTACGTAACGTACAAATAGCTATGTCAGATTATACATTTGACGTGACCCTTCCCAGCAAAAATCGGCAGACTGTTTTGTACATACAGAAAATGACAGACACGGCGTCTCCAGTTACTAAATGCTCTAAGGCCCTTAGCTTATTGGCTGTCAGGATACAGAACAAGTATGTAGGATTAAAGAGTTAATGGCAATGGAGATTAAGCGAAATATTATTGAAATACAAAATATTATTGCACAGGATGGGAATCTGATGCAGGATTATCTAGGATTATTTATCTCTATCTATATTTTAAATGTAAATGTATTGTTAAGGTAATAAATAATGCGTGTAGATCGACATCAGGCATCTTCCAGGTCAGGGCCACTTTGTATAGGTGGGTATCAGGTTTCCACCACACACATCAAATGAAAAAAAAAATTAAAATGAAAAAGCGTTTATTGGTTACAATATTGTGTACAACAAATTATGGTTGGAATCTCCAAGTAAGTAAAATTATACTTGTGGCAGGAGATCCCGCTCTTCCTACCAAAGTTACATACAAAGTAACCGAAAATATACTTAGGTAAATGAAAACCTTACAAACTAAACTAAACTAAATTTAGGCTAACATATATATGTGTTGATAAATATCAGGGTATACATTATATCAGGGTTGACATTTAGAAAATACCTACTAATAATTATGTAACATATCTCTGTCCGTGACCCATTTCTATACAAAGTAAATACCTATTATTTATAAGTTTTACCTGTAATCTCTATCAGTGTTCCTTTCGAATAAAGATATTTGTTGAAAACAGACAAAGACATACATTATCCATTAATGCCGATAGAAAAACGCTAAGTGGCCTTATTGAAGTTGACAAATTGATCTCATTTTGCTGCCATAGCAATACGTAAGTATAAGATTTATATGCCAAAATGAGTTCGGAACTTATAATGCATAAGCTATGTCCGCTGAACAATACTTTGTGAATGCGGCGTCCGGTACTTAGCGAGGTTGTGTCCACACATGGAGCGTGCTGTGATTCCTTGACACTGACACTGCCGTATTCGAACTTCAAGATATTCACAAGAGACGACTCGTAGGTACTAGATCCATTCTAGATACGTTATAGTTTAGATATCAACTAGTTCTCTTTTGGAGCACAGTTCGGGCAACCAATGTCACTTTTACGTTAGATAGAGTAAGATATCTATTAGATGTGAATTGGATCTCTAAGTCATATCCTGTGGAAATCGTTCAAGATTATCTCCAGAATCGCGCAAATGTCAAATTTGACAGGTTAGATTTTAAACATATCGTTATCGTATCTTGGTGATGTCTAAAACATATCTAATAGATGTCTATTTCAAAATCCGAATCGGGCCCATAAACGCTATCGAGAACGTAACTTACTTTCTATGCAACTCGCTCGTACTCGCATATTGGTGCGAGCGAGATGTATAGAAAGTAAATTACGTAGACGTTTGCGTATATGACAGTTTTGACACTGTCAGTGACTCATGGTACGGGTACTGGGGGCCTAGCCAAGATGACAATCGTACATCGACAAACGCCATTCGGAAAAGAAAAACATGTATCGGGATGACAGATGCTAGGATATGTCACGTGACTATTTCCATACTACATTATTTAAGTTTCGATTGGCGTTTTTTAACAACGAGTGACATCTAGGCCCCCTGATACAATAAATCGGATGGACATTACAATCCTCCTCAAGGTTTTGCCCACGATGGGTCTTGTAATAATAATGTACTTTAATTAGCTTATTGTTCAATAAAAAAAAAAAAAAAAAAATGATTAAGCTATGTTGGCCGAATATGGCAAATTGGCAAAAACGAAACCCTTTTTAGTTAAGTATAGGATGCCGTCGTCTCGACCAACATTTGTTACTCTCTACTATAACTTAATATCGTTAACTCTCTTAGCTTAATATCTTTTTTACTATTTTAAATTTAATGTAATTTAGTTATAAGATTGTAGTTGTACCTACGTTATATGGATTCTATTGTCCGAAATAAATGTTTTTTTAACTTATGTAGCATAAACAATTATAGGAAATTAAAAAGCTCTGTATCAGAATGCAGCCTTAGCCGAGCCTCATTGGACTGTTGATGAGGGCGGCCATTTTTATTTAAAGCCCGTCCCTTATTGGGCCCTCCCGCCTAATAACGCAACTTGGAACATGTTACAGTATTATTAAAAGTAGGACTGAAGGACTCACTTGTTCTCGCGCGACATGTTTCGGAGAGCCTAGGTCTCCTTTCTCAAGCACAAACATGTCGCGCGAGTGACTAAAAACAAGTGAGTCTAAACCGTAAAATTATTCAATGTTAGTATGTCTCACAACAGTTTAAATTCTATTAGGACTGTAGGACTGCAACAGAGCTCTGGGTGCTATAACGGTGATATTAGAGGACAGAATAAGAGTCAAGTTATTACGCAAGGAACATTCAAAATAAAATAAATAAATGTTAGGGGACATCTTACACTGATCAATCTAGCCCCAAACTAAACAAAGCTTGTTCTATGTAAATAAATGTGTTTCTGAAATTAATTGTATAAAAATCTCATTTAACCTATTTTCAAGACTGAAGTGATCCAAAACATTTAATAAATATTTTAAGAAAATAAACTTAAACCCGTTAGCAAAAAAATAGACACAGAACTTATTTGAGTCCTATTAATTAAGCGCTCGGAATTCGCGTCTGTTCAGCTGAACAGAAGCAGGCGTATAATATGTTAACAAAAATCTATTGCCATCCTGAAATAAACAGTCTTTTGCAACACTCGAGCGCCTTACGATTGGTTCCCGAACTAACAAAGATATAAACATATGTGTAAACTTATATTAAAGACGTAAAATGTATATATATAATTATTTACTTAAACAATAACAATAAACAATATTTATTTGGTAGCATACAATGTTTAGGTAATGGGCTAGTATCTCTTTTTAAGTATTGTAAATACTTGTATTAAGAGAATACCGCTCTTCCACTATAGGTAATTTACAGTTTGTTTTAATGCTATTACATTAGTTCGGTTAGGGTAGAAATTTACAATTACTATTACAATTTAACATTAAACTTAAAATTACAATATCATGCAATATAAATATTAGACTAAAAACTAATGTTAGAAGAAAATTTTATACAAGCAATACCAGTATATTTTCTGAACAGTAGTCCAGCGACTAGTGTACGAAATAGGTAGGTAACAATAATGATAAAACAATTTGATATAATTAAATTATTAATTAATATGAGAATGACTATGTGCACGCGCACTCGGGCGAGTGTGTGTGTGTGTGTGTGTGTGTGTGTGTGTGTGTGTGTGTGTGTGTGTGTGTGTGTGTGTGTGTGTGTGTGTGTGTGTGTGTGTATAAGTGTATGTATGAGTGATTGATTTGATATGATTAGATTAACTTTTAGATTAACTTTTAGATATTATATTCTCTATGTCATTATAAGTTTTACATTTTAACCATTTTAATACTTTATTTTTACACTCGAAATGGGATGAAGAATAAATATCTATATATTTATTTATGAAGTTATATAGGTAGGCAGATTGTGTAGTTTGTTGCCTCCTAGCAAATGCAGTTTTTACTGTCGGAACGATTAAAACATTACTATTCTTCCTGCGTGAGGTTTGTGGTTGAGGCTTATACTCGGTATTTTTATGAGTTTTTAGTATGAGCTGAAGTACATAGAGTTTTCGTACTGATAATTGGTCACAGGTAATATAAAGGTCGCTAGTTGGGAATGTGTAGGGTTTAAACAACATAACTTTTAGGAGCGCTCTTTGAGCCCTTTCAAGCTCTAGGAACTTAGTTTTGGTAGCACCGCCCCAAACAGTAATGCAATAGGTGAGTACTGATTGCACAAGTGATACATAAATTTGACTCAGGAGTGTTTTAGTCGCTACATGTCTAAGGTTTTTAAAGGTCCAGATAAGTTTACGGGTTCTTGCCATAATACTTTCAGTGTGCGCATGCCAAGTCAAACGCTGATCAACCATAACACCTAGGTATTTTGTACTTTCTACTTTAGTTATGATTGGGCAGGAGCAAGTGGTTTGTGTAGGATTTTCGCAGGTGTGAATTCTGATCGAGAATTGAGTATCTGGCTGTGTACGATTATAATTTGAAAAGGTGATATAATTAGTCTTAGCTGTGTTTAAGGTGAGTAGGTTGTTGTGTAGCCATCTTGCAATTTTAGCTAGTCCCCTTTCTGCGTGTTGTCGAACCTCTTCCCATGTATTTCCCGAGAAAACGATGGCAGTGTCATCGGCATATGTAAATATATTTCCTGCTTCAACCTGCATGTCACACAGCTGATTTATATACACCAAGAAAAGGGTCGGCCCCAAAACACTTCCTTGTGGTACTCCGTATGTAACTAGGCGTTCATTACTGACGTGCTTCCCCAGTTTGACTGTTTGCTTACGGTTTGTAAGATAGCTGCTAAGTAGAGACAATGAAGTACCTCTTATACCTACCTTCTCTAACATGTTAATAAGGATGGGAATAGAGACAGTGTCAAACGCTTTTTTGAGATCTAGAAATACTGAAATACATTTTTTATTCTTATCTATTTTATCGACAATTAGTGCTGAAAGCGCCGTGACGGCATCTTCTGTAGAAAGTTTTTGTCTGAATCCAAATTGAGATTTTGATAAAATACTGAATTTATTAAAGAAATTTACGAGCCTATTGTTTATGAGCTTTTCTAAGATTTTAGATATACATGATAGTACTGATATAGGTCTATAATTTGACACGTCGTCTCTGCTCCCACCCTTATACACTGGAGTGACTACGGCCTGTTTCAGAATATCCGGGAACACCCCTTGATTAAAGCATATATTTGCCAGGCGAGATATAATTGGAACAACGATGTGGTGTGATAACTTCAAGAACTCTGTAGGTATATTATCCCATCCAGGTGCACTGTTTGATTTTAAGTGAGATAATATAACTAGTACCTCGCCTGGGTCTGTATCTAGAAGTACAAACGTGTTAGCATTTGAATTCGTATTCGCTATATCATACGGAGTATTAATATGAGATCCATCTTCTGCCAAGATCCGTTCCGCTAGGGATTTTCCTATGTCAGAAAAGTACTGATTTATGGCGTTAACCGATTCAATAGGTGAATTTCTAATGTCTAGTAGTGCGCTATTTTGATTTTTGTCTATTTTACGATTTGTTATATTGTTAATTGTTTTCCAGAGAGCTTTAGGATTGCCTTTTGCCTTAGTTAATTGGTCTTTTTCATATTTATGTTTAAGTTTCTTGATTAAGCCGTTACAAAAATTACGGTATCTTTTATAGGTAATTTTTAGGATAGCATCATCTGGATTAGCTCGTACTCTTTTTTGCATGTTATTTCTGTTCCTTATGCAACGGAGAACTCCACTAGTGATCCAAGGCTTCAGAATGCGATTATGTTTTGAGACTGAGGTAGTGATGGTGCTTTCTGTCAGACATTTTCTGATAATATTTACAAATGTTTCAGTTAGCAAGTTAGGGTCATTAATGTCATATAATCCTGAAAGGTTTTCTTTAGATAAGAGAGATAGTGCTTTACAAAAATCGGTTTTCGTTTTAGTTTTATTATACGGTTTTGGAATTTTTAAATTACTTAGTTTTAGTAATATCATCGCATGGTCTGTTATAGTAGTATCAAGTACCAAGATTTCAGCCTTCGTAGTGTTACCCTGGAGTTTTAGCATGAAGTGATCAAGGCAAGTTTTTTGTCTTGTGGGCAACAAGTGGCCAGGTAACAGCCCCTGAGCAGCCAACATATTCAAGTAATTAAGTCTATTTGTTTGTTCAAAAGGCTGTTCATTAAGTTTGTTTATAATATTAATATTAATGTCGCCGGTTAGGATTATTCTTTTATTTGAGCGAATAGATTCCAAGTGTTTACTTAGTGATAAAATGAACTGGTCAGCGTTAGTATTAGAAGGAGATCTATAGATTCCCAGTATAATCAGTCTGCTCCGCGCTCTCTTATGAATAGCACACGTGCAAGTCGCTAGCAGCAAAAGTCAGTGATTGTCAAACTTTCTTGAATAGACATAATAAATTTGCCGAACCTGTTACAAAATGTTGTGTGGCCGCTGTGAAACTGAAGTAAATGACTGTGCCCAGTGTACACTGTGTAAAAAGCTGTTTGGTTTTTGTTGTGCCGGTGTGACCGAACAGGGTTACCGCAAACTTGGTACAGACCGAAGATCCTTATGGAAATGCACGTCATGCAGAGTGCCGGACCCTTCGTCACCGCGTACAAGTAATGAGACCGTCTCGCTCGAGTCTATCATGATGGAGTTAAGTCTATGCAGTGTCACCTTGCAAGTATGCCAGGGCTAGTGCAGGATGTCAAGGCTATCAAAACTGAACTTAATGACCTCAAAAATACCTGTAATTTCAACAGCCAGCTACTGGATGACCACACGAAACGTTTAGATGGAGCTGAGGCTAAACTGTCAGAATTGAGTAGCCTAAAAAATACTATTCAGTCTCTAAATAAGGAGCTAGATAGCCTTAAAAACGACAATGTCAGTAGGGAGCAATGGCAGCGTTTAAATAATGTGGAAATAAAAGGTGTGCCGTTAAAGCAAAATGAAGACTTGTTCCAAATTCTCGACCAAATATCGATAGCAGTTGGCTACCCAATCCCGAAAAGTAGCATTAATTATATTTCTCGAGTTCCAACCTATAATAATAAGGAGAAGCTAATCATCGTGGGTTTCATTAACCGCTATATAAAGGAGGACTTCATTGCTTCTGCCCGTGCAAAAAAGAAATTAATTGCTAGCGAAATTGGATTTATTGGAAACTCACAGAACATCTTTTTAAACGATCACCTGACTCCGGACTATAAGAAATTGCTTACTACTGCGAAGACGACGCTGAAATCAAAGGGTTATCAATTTATCTGGGTGAAGTTCGGAAAAATTCACGTTCGGAAAGATGACTCTTCTAAAATCTTCGTTGTCAATAGTCAAACAGATTTAAACAGACTCATGTAGATTGTGTCTATCTTATGACCGCATTGCAAAATTTCTTAGTGTTTGATTTACTAACTATTAAAAAACATTTATTTTTTGCTTATATTTCCTTTTTTAATTGGCTATTGATAATTAAATATACATATCATAGATTATCACAACCTAATATGATGACTTATGTTGGCCATACATTTAATTTCATCACAATCTGTTTGAAAAGTTTGAGAATCTTGCCATCTGCGGAATGCTTTTGTTTGTTATCGCTACCAGTTGCCCGGCCTGTTACCTGCGCTTATTACCGAAATGCACTTAAAGATTATATTATGCAAAGTATATTTATCCCTGTTTTGCTCGTTGTAAATGCCTACAATAATTATTGCTTGCCTTGTTATACTCGTGGAAATAGTTCTATGATTAAATGGATTATGAATAATGTTCAAATTATATTATTACACTGCTTCACATTCTTCTCATTGCTATGTGCCTCTAATGAATACGATAGCAACATTAAAATGAATGCAATTGAATCGTGTTCTGAGTGTTGTCTGGTAAGTTGTTATTACTGTGTTAATTGGATGTTGGATGTTACGTAATGGATAGATATTTTAACAAAACCCTTTCCATTTACTATCAAAATGTTAGAGGACTTCGTACTAAAACAATAGATTTTTACCGCAATAATTTATTGGCTTCATATGATGTTATTTTTCTAACGGAAACGTGGCTTGTGGACGGCATTTCGGACTCGGAGCTCTTTGATAATAGGTATGTTGTTTGGCGGCGTGACCGGGACCTGTCGCTGACGGGACAAAGTCGGGGTGGTGGTGTCATTATTGCCACGCGGAAGGAGTTGGCTGTTATACCGCAACCAATATACCATTCTTCGGCGGAGGACTTATGGCTCACTTTGTTATTGAAATCAAATGCAGAGCGTGATACGGTAAAATTGCATTTATGCGTTTTGTATCTTTGTAAACAAGGGCAAGGGTATTCGTTTTCTGACCAACTTTCTAACTTCCTTAGTAATTTAGGTGAGGTTATGACTAGTAACCCCGACGATAAATTCCTTATCATTGGCGATTTTAATCTGAGCAACATTGTATGGACGCCTGGTAATCAGTGTTTATTGCCATCTAATTATTCTACTACCGACGAGTATAATCTTGTTGATGAGTTAAATATTTTTGATTTATGTCAATATAATGGGGTTTTTAACGCGTTTGGGAAATTATTGGATCTTGTACTTTGTAATGATGTAGTGACTGTGTGTGATTGCCAAACCCCACTTGTACCTATAGATCCGTATCATAAGGCGTTAAATATATCTGTAACATTTGCTTCCTTTGCTTCTCTTAAACAAGCACCCGTCATGAAATATTTTTATAATAAAGCTAATTATGAACAAATTAATTTAGATATTTTAGATATAGACTGGGACTTTGAATTTTCTAGCCGCACACTCGATCAGTGTGTTGATTTCTTTTATTTAAAATTTAAAAACTTGAGAGATAAGTATGTCCCTCATAAGTTAATTACCGGAAGTTCATACCCAGTATGGTACTCATCATCGCTCAAGAAGGCTATTAAAGAAAAACACAAATATCGTCGCAGACACAAACTATATGGTAATAAGTGCGATTTACTTGCTTTTGAGTGTCAGAGGGACAGAGTTAAACGCATGGAAAGGCAATGCTTCATAGATTACACTGTAATGGTTGAAAATAATATTAGTAAAAATCCTAAACAATTCTGGTCTTTTATAAAATCTCGATCTAAATCTTTTGGCATTCCTAGTAGTGTACGTTATGGTGATATTGCTGTGAACTCAGGAGTAGACATTTGCAATGCGTTTTCTGATTACTTCAAAACCAGTTTTTTGGATCCTGGATCGCATAACTCGTCGAGTAGTGTTATTTTTCATGAATGTGCTGATTCTATTAGTGATATAGCTAGTATTTCGGTTGATAATGATTTGGTCACTAAACTCTTGCTGAGCCTCGATCCAAGTAAGTCAGCGGGTCCCGATCAAGTGCCAGCCTTATATTATATTAACTGTGCTAAAACTTTAACCAAACCTGTTTCGTTGTTGTTCCGCCGTTCGTTTGCTGAATGTACCGTTCCCGCGATCTGGAAATCGGCTTTTATTACTCCTGTTTTAAAGAAAGGTCCTAAAACGGATGTGATGAATTATAGGCCCATTTCCAAATTGTGTATTTTGGCTAAATTATTAGAAAAAATAGTCCACATGCAGGTTTCATCTATACTTAATAGTTCCATAGATAACACTCAACACGGTTTTGTTCAACGTAGGTCAACTGTATCTAATCTTGCTTTACTTAATGACTTTGTCTCAGAGGCAATGGACAATGGCCATCAAGTGGATGTAATCTATACTGATTATAGTAAAGCTTTTGATCGAATTGATCATGATATTCTAATATCTAAGCTTTACTTAATCGGTATAAGGGGTGATCTTTTAAGATGGTTCAAATCATATATAAAAAATCGATGCCAGTCTGTAGTGATCAATAATTATATGTCAAGCTGGGTATCTATACCAAGCGGAGTGCCCCAAGGCTCTTTATTAGGTCCACTTCTATTTAATATATTTGTAAATGATATTAGCACCTGTTTCCAGTTTTCTAAATTACTAAGTTTTGCTGATGATATGAAAATTTTTGCTAAAATTGATACGCAAGCTGATGCAAATGCATTGCAGTCTGATCTAAACCGGCTAGATAGCTATTGTATGGAAAATAAGCTAGATTTAAACCCCTCCAAATGTTTCACTGTAACTTTTTCTCGTAAACGACATATAATTCCTGCTTCATACTTATTAAAAGGTAACATACTACAGCAAGTAGAGACCATGAGGGATTTAGGTGTTATTCATGACTCCAAGCTTATTTTCAATGACCATATTGATAGTATAGTGTCTAAAGCAGCTAAGTCTCTTGGGTTTATAATGCGTAGTTCAGCTTGTTTTACTCGTCCTAAGACCCTTAAAATCCTTTATTGTGCTTATGTGAGGAGCAAGCTCGAATATGCATCTCAGATTTGGAATCCTCAATATCAAATATATGTTGATAGGATTGAGCGATTACAAACTAAGTTCATAAAATTTCTCTGCTTTAAAATGCATGTAAATTATAGTTCTGCCAATTATTTTAGGCTATGTAAGAAACATCACTTAATCCCACTTGTTAAACGCCGTGAAATTGCTGACATTTTGTATATAATAAATATTATTAAAGGCCATGTCGATTGTCCTAGTTTACTCAGTAAAATTTCTTTCACTGTTCCCTTAAGAAGGTTAAGGCACTTTCGTCCCATTAGTATTAACCAGGCTTCCACTAAATATAGAAAAAACAGTTTCTTGTGCAGGGCAGGCATGAGTTTAAATAAAGTTTTACTGAATTTAGACTTCGATGTATTTAGTGATAGCATATCGGTAATAAGAAATAAATTAATTGCATTTTTTTATGGGTGATACTTCTAGCGCGGGTTCGGGCTTGGCTTACTGAAGTTATACGAGTACTACATGAGTACACTTGTATTTATATATATATATATTTGTATTTTCTGTATTTCGGTTTTTTCGTGAAGTTTTGTGCAGTCGGCGGTGGAAGTGCATGGCCACTTTATGAATGTTTTCCATTTCTAATGTGCCTATGCAGTTTTGCAGCTTGTTGTACACAGGAACCTTGGCTTGTGCTGTTGCTTGACTTGTGTGTGTAACTGATTTGTGATTATATTTGTTCTTTATTTACCTACTTAATTTTTATAAGTGAGAACCTGTAATTGGCTCTGTGAATCTATTTTAGTTTTTAGAAATGTTTATAGCTGTTGGTTTTCCATGTATGTAATAAAAATAAATAAATAAATAAATAAATAATGCCATCTAAAGTTGTTATTTCCAGACATGAGGCATGTGTAAGCAATACTTCGCGGACCCTGACATTATGTGTTTTCTTGATGTAGGCAACTACTCCGTCATTTTGGTTGAGGTGGCTAGTGGTAGCAAAGTGAGTATAATTATCTATCGAAGGAATTGGCTTATTAGGATGTAGTCGACATTCACTTAGTATAATCACGTCAACGTCAAAAGTGAACTGTTTCAGTACAACTAAGAGATTATCAATGTTACAATAAACGCTTCTTATGTTTTGACAAATTATCGTAAAGTCTGATGGGTGGATACATATTTTATGAGTAATGTTCTCAGTTTCGCACTCAGCAGAATAATGGATAAAAATTATTTACATACAATATATATACAGTGGTACTACTAAACGAAATTAATAACTAGCTTAAATCTAAAATAGGCCCTTGAGGCATTGTAAAGACCGTGTAATAACCATTGCTTACACGAGAGAGCGCAACTTGAGTCCTACACACTTCCAGTGTAGCGAGAGCCCGACATCAGTGGGCCTACCGCGAACCACGTTCGACGTGTTGCCTCTCTGTCGCACTTTTAAATTCGTACGTATGATCTTATTTTGATACGACCTTGAAGATCGCTCACGCTGATTGGTGCATGCAAGTGAAAGTCGTGCGTAAGATGCGCGCCAATCACCAAGACAATCGTTAAAGTCGAGTCAACCAGTTCATAACCATAGGTAACAAGTTCTTTTTTTTATACAACGTCGGTGGCAAACAGGTATACGGCCCGCCTAGTGGTAAGCGGTCGCCGTAGCTTATGAATGCCGGCAACTCAAGGTGTTACATGCGTGTTGCCGACCCTAACACCCCGCACCCTCGTTGAGCTCTGGCAACCTTACTCACCGGCAGGAACACAACACTATGAATGAATGAATAAAATGAATGAAAATTAAAATGTATTTATTTGTCAGAATATGGTACATGAGTAGGGTCTAATGTTATTTGGCTGTGGTTTTCTGTGAGGTACTTCCCCGGTTGGGCTCCGAGTTAAATCTAAATCGAGCTCAGGGTTCAACCAGTACCGTCTTAACCATAAGGGCACACGGGGCCCGTGCCCAGGGCCCCCATCCTCAGGGGGCACCGAAGGACAGACAGTAACTCTATATTTGATTACCCGTAATAAATAGAAGATCTTAGTAGAAAATTTTTAGTTTAATTAGCTTTCTTTACTTTCCAAACGGGCCGCAAATACTTACGTGCTCAGGGGCCCTAGCATAGTTTAAGACGGCCCTGGGTTCAACCTAGCCACATACCTACATATCGACGGCGAAGTACCATGAACTCCTAACTAACATTTTTAGTAATACACATTTTCATTCATTTAGTAAAATAGTGAGGACTTAGGAGTTCATGGTACTTCGCCCTAAAGCTAAAAAGGTAAAGCTCTAAGCCATACTGCCTTGTCATAAGTAGATTTTTTTTGTCTTTTCAGTAAGTTCAATCCGGTAAACGTCCCGCGCTTTTCACGCAATCGGGATGTTTAAGGTCAACGTCCCTCTGGACCTCATAAATTTATTAAGCGGCCATTCTGCTTTTTGAAAGCATTGTTGTGGGCAAACAGACTGAATCGCCGGGCGCACAGCTTTGCGGAACCATTGGACTTAATGCTGAGCTATATAAATAGTAAGTTGTGGTTATTGGACTGTGACCGTTTTAGGGTTCCGTACCCAAAGGGTAAAAACGGGACCCTATCACTAAGACTTCGTTGTCCATCTGTCCGTCTCTCCGTCTGTCTGTTTGTCTGTCTGTCTGTCTGTCACCAGGCTGTATCTCATGAACCGTGATAGCAAGGCAGTTGAAATTTTCACAGATGACGTATTTCTGTTGCCGCTATAACAACAAATACTAAAAATAGTATTTAAGTTGGGCTCCCATACAACAAACGTGTTTTTTTTGCATAATGGTGCAATGGCCCGGTGCTTCGTGCGCGAGTCCGACTCGCACTTGGCCGGTTCTTTATAGTAGGTAATCTAGCTTCTGCCCGGGACTTTGTCTGCGTGGAATTATGATGATGATTAATAAAAGCTATATGTCCTTTCCCGGGCCTCAATATCTTTTTATAAAACCATCTCAATCGGTCCAGCAGTTTAAGCGTGAAGAGATATCTGAGTTACTTTCGCATTTATAACATTACTAGCGATCCACCCCGGCTTCGCTCGGGTTACACAAAACCTTAACAAATTATACACTCTAAACCTTCTTCAAAAATCACTCAATTGATAGGAGAAAATCGCATGAAAATCTATTCAGTAGTTTTTGAGTTTATCGCGAACATACAAACACACAAACAGACAATCCTTTCAAGTGGCATACATCAGTTTTGAGTTGTTGGCATTTCGATTATATTTTAATTATTCAAATTTCAAATTTAAATGACGTAAATTGTCCGGGAGCCGGTTCCTGCCACTTCAAGGGATAAGCAGCGGGGGACTTTGTTTTATAAGGTGTAGTGATTTGAGAGTCCATTTAACTAACAATTAAAAAGTACTTGGGTAGATTGCATAACAACTTGTAACTAATAACATTAGTGCGAATCTCTTCCAAATCCCTTGATTAGAAAGAGACTCGCTAATATTATTAGTTAGCAGTTGTTATGCAATCTGCCTCTTGTCGATTAGTGTATGAGTATTATCAACAAATATTTCACAGCACGGGCCCTTGAAAAGGCCCTTCGTTCTCGTAGCCTTAAACAACACACAACACGTTAACCCTCTCTTCTATTAGCGGGAATCGATTGACAGAAACGGGACAAGCTTTATTTACGTTCGTCTAGCCAAGGCCGTGTTATTGCTATTGGTAGCAAGCGCGAGACATATATTTAGGCGAACCAGTGATCGAGGTTTATTTGAGGGTGGTATTTTCCACCTGTCCAATTTCTTGGTCCAATGTGTATCACGTCTCACTCTCTCATTAAGCAAAATGTGAGATGCAAATAGACATTGGACCAATACCACCCTGAGATATACATATGGTATATAGCTATTAAATATTTATACGTAAATGAAAAGCTTAAGAGTCACATAAACCAAGCCGCCGTTGTACAATCGAAGTTACGTTTTCATTTTAAACACCGGACAAGTGCGATTTGGACTCGCCCATTGAGGGTTCCGTACTTTTTAGTATTTGTTGTTATAGCGGCAACAGAAATACATCATCTGTGCAAATTTCAACTGTCTAGCTGCCACGGTTCATGAGATAGAGCCTGGTGACAGACAGACAGGCAGACGGACAGACGGACAGTGGAGTCTTAGTAATAGGGTCCCGTTATTACCCTTTGGGTACGGAATCCTAAAGACGGCATTCTGAAATATCATAAAATTTTACATTAACATTCAAGTAACATATATAGACGGTCTTACCAACATTGACCTTAAAGACGGTCTTACCAACATTGACCTTAAATATTTTTAATACTGGTCGCCCAAAACGATCAACTCGCGTAACAAGCGACTGGAAACACATGCCAGGGTACGTTAAGACGCCGGCTTTTGCGACTTTTCAGACTAAAACCAAGAAATAATGTTTGTAGGCGTTCCTTTTGGTAAACAAAGCGCCGGAAAATAAAAAAGTTGTTTGATATTCAATAATCCTTTATAAAAAAAAAACAAGGAAATGAAGGACTCTCAATACTGTTTTTATATCGGAAGGTAAACAAAGTTTTTTGCCCTTGTTAATTAATAAATCTTAAATATATAACCAAAACTTTTCAAAGCGGATTTTTATTACGACGTTAAAAATATCAAAGGTATATTTTTGTTTAAAAAACAATAGATTTATTAACGTAAGCTTTATCAGGAAGCCTATCCAAACTTTTACAAATTGATATTTCTAAACTAATTTTGTCATTATTGGCTGTGAATTATATCAAAAATAAACCAAGTTTAAATTCTTAGTTGGTATGATGGTAAAGTGATGTCCAACTCTGTCCATATTTCAAAAGACAGAAGAGTAAGAGAAGAGTTCAAAAGCTCACTAATATGGTCCAAAATTAGCTCGAATACAGGATGTCCCTATTATACGAAGGTCTTATTTCTATGACAGGATAATATTTATAAAAATGGAAGAAAAAATGACAAATCAAAAAAGTGTAACTCGTAAAATTTTAATTTATCATTAATGACAATAATGAAACTATGAGACACATTAGGTATTTATTCCTCAAAAATATGTTGTACCTAAAGTATGTCGCGGCATACCATAATGTAGGTATAATGGTATATCATTTACATTCATAAAGTATTTATACCTATACAGTGGCATTATACAGCGTTCCAAGTTTGGAATGTGTCTGAGACTAGAGGCGTTGCGCATTGTCGTATTTTATTCAGGATGTTTACTCAACTACACTATAATAATATTATTTATGTGCGACTTTTTTTTTATGTCTACTGATAGCAATAAAGGGCACGTGTCGTCTTGTTATTTATACACGTGTATAATATATTATAGACCTCTAGTCGCTTGAGGAAATAGGGATAAAAAAGTCATCTCTGGTATAGGTTTCAAACAAAGAAATTTAAACCTGTAAGTAGATAAAGTGTTTACTACCTATTCTACCTACTTCTAACTTAAACCTGTCATATCATTGATACTTCACCGACAGTGCTAGGTGTTGTAAATTTCTAACCTACGCAACTGAACGTATGACCTTGCCGAGATTAATTAGAAAGCTCCCGAGTGTCCCAGACATATTAAATATATATTAGAACAGGTCACTTCATATAGCTATAATAGTTCTAACTACTAATTAACTAGTAGTTTATCGTGTGCCATTCGGGATGGCTGATCATCGAGCGACGAAATATGCAGACTAGCTGTTTCTTCTCGATAGATAACTCTGCAGGAAATGGTCTATATGCATATATCTTCCTCAATATTATTGCCCAACCTAGGGAATGCAATCTCGCACCAAGATTGGCGATTCGAGATCTCGCACGAAAAATCTGAATCGAGATAGGGTGTTTCGAGATCTCGACCGTCACACTTTCGAGATCGAGATTAATCTCGACGAGATCGAGATTTGACAAAGTAGGTAATTAAAAATGTGTTATTTTGAGCAAAAATCTCTAAGAATTCCGTATATACTTACTACTTATTTAGAGTACGTCATGTTTTATTTCGAAGGTCAACAAATTAATCAACATTTAATAAAAAAAACTACTTTTATTAAAAAAAAACATAATATGTATGTTGCTCTAATTTGCATGTAATTTGAAAAAGTAGTATTAATTTTTATTAATTTTACGAATTTGTAAGCAGAGGCAGTAACATGATCAGTTGATATTTTTGACAAGCAGTCAGCAACTTACAAAAAAATGTAGGGTAAGCGAGCAAAAATCGTAAATAATTGTGACTGGGTACGTTAAGTTCGTCCGATTTTTCCGCACAGAGCGCGCCACAGTGCTTTTATCGTCACCTAAAGCCGGCCGCATACAATAGCACTGCCTGAATAACATGAACATATATAAGGTCAAAAAGATTACTCAAAACAGAGTAAATCACACGGATCAATCTTTCAATCTCGTTCGAGATCCCGAAAATATTAATCAAGATCTCGACCGAGATTGCTAAAATCGAGATTTCCTGTCAACGAGATTGAATCTCGAAAATTCGTGCGAGATCTCGCGAGATCTTGAAATTGCGAGATCGAGATTGCATTCCCTATGCCCAACACATCATTGGTATGGTTACCATTAGAAAAGCATTACCTTTTCTATTTTCTAAATCGTATTCATCGGTTTCCAGCAGCCACATCGTCGGAGATGTACAACCGGCAGCGGAATGCGTCCGGCGCGCTGGACAGCAGAGGGCTGGTGGCAGTCATCAAGCGTCAGGTCCCGCTGGCGGGCCAGCTGGGGCACGAGCTCGCCTGGGGGCAAGGGTGGGGGTGGGTCACGCTGCCGAACGGCGTGTGGAGCGGACGTGAGTACCTTTAACTGTTACATTGGATACAGCTAGTCTTTCGAAACCTGGGCGCGATCAAGTAAGACTATTGGGCCTCTTAAGAGGACTGGTGGCAGTCAGCAGCGTCAGGTTCCGCTGGCGGGCCAGCTGGGGCACGAGTTGGGCACGTGCTCGCCTGGGGGCAAGGGTGGGGGTGGGTCACGCTGCCGAACGGCGTGTGGAGCGGACGTGAGTTAGATTATTAGATTGGATACAGTTAGTGTCCTTAATTAAAGACATTGCTTGCATTACATGCATATTAGGTATATCGATGTCGACTTTATAGTCATCATTGTCATCAAGTTAGATTTCCTGGGGCAGTTTCCGTAAGTCACTCAAGAAAGCTCACTTTTTCCCAATATCAAGTTAGTTTTTCCCAAGCTATTGGACTCGTCCAATAGGTGTTGGATACGTGTTTTGATCTCATGTACGTGTCTTGATGTAGAGACATCTCCACCCGTATCTCAATCCTCATAACATTTCCATGTTATGATGATTCGTTAATGTTATTCAATTTTATATTGTTTAAAAAAAAATAGTATGATGACGTTAACCACCCAACGCTCCCCTCGCAGCCATAGAGTTGACTAGACGCTGACGATCAAAAGACGCTATTACTGTGATGCTATTTTAAAGTGTGGAGGTCTCTTGATATTGTTTCCAAAAACATAACCAATACTAATAATTTCCAGGCCTCACCTGGTCCCAAGACGGCGACGACTTCGCCCTCCACGCGATGCCCATCATGCACCACACCAACGTCTCCCAAGCGTGCTCCATGCTGGACGGCGTCACGGCGTACGAAGCGTCCGCGTACGACCAAGCCCTCTCCGAGTATGACGACTCAGGCACCAGCGACGACTGGGACATGGGCGTCGATTGTGGGGACTTCATGATGTAAACTAATGTCGTGGCCACCTTAGTGCGAGTTATTAATGATGGAAGTGCCTGTGCGGCGCCATAGGTTTTTGGTGGATTGTTAAACGCCAGTTTTTGACAACCGGTTGAAGCACGAATTATTCTTGGACTTCAAGTCTGTTATAAAATCAATAACTTTTTGGTGCGAGCGCAGATCCGATCAGATTAGATCTTATCATCGACTGACTTGCACATATATTAATGTGTGGGAATGAAATTTTTACAGCTTTAATACTGATGTGGCCAAGACATAGTTAACATACTAACCTATTTAGTTGATTGTGATGAGATCAAAGTCCTTGTTCCATGAATGTATTACTTTCTAGGTATAGAAATGACTGCCAAATGTTACCAATTAAGTATATTTCTGATCTTGTAATCGCGAGCTCTACCAGTATACCTACTAGTGAACGGTATAGTCTACTTGCATTTTATAACCAATTCTACCTAACGTCAATCAAGAAGGTGGTATTATATCAATCTTCACTACAGATGTACCGTTGTCGAAAAGTTTCCGAAATTCCGAAATCGCCACATGGAAAATTTTCGGAAACTACTCATATTTTTGTATGGGAATGGAAATTTCCCAATGTGAATTTCAATGCATTTTCCAATGAAAATTTCCTTTATTTCCTGTGTTTTGTATGAAATTTCCGAGAATTTTGCCAACTTTTTGGAAACTTTCCGCAACTTATACATCTGTAGTCTAGTTCTTTAAAAAGCTTATTTACAATTGGAGCAAGGACATAGTCTGAAATAGACTATAAATGTATATCGACACAGTGAATAATTGGCAAATCTATTTGGCATTTACCCCGCAAATGACCTTTAGTACGTACATTAAATGTGCTAGGAAATAGAGATTCTGTCTAGTTATAATTCCTGGTGGAAAATTCCATTAAATCGACGTTAGATTAAAATGTGACGAATAATTGTAAAAGGCATAAATGGATGTTTAGATGGTAAATAATGTATGAGAGAACATTTCCAATAATAGGTATTATAAAGTATGAGAGACGGTTTTTTACCCTTAGAATAAATGATTTGAAACGTTACATGTATCATGGGAGAACACGATATTTTTGCATGTGGATTTCGATGGTGTTTATTGTATTTCTTGCACGTTTTTGTACGATTATACACGAACGCTTTGTTGCTCAAAATCGGGTGAGAGTTAATGTGCTGGTCACACGAGAATATGTGCCAACGTGGGTTGGAGACAGTCAGAAAATTGCTATCAACTTATAAAAGCGTACCCTCAATTTTTAGGCCTTAGTAGTTCAAGTAAAAACCTGTAGGTACACCTTTAAAAATTAACCATGTAAGGAAAATAGAAGATATACTCTGAGGTATCTTTACATTACCGTCTAACAATTTTTTGACTGTCAAGAATCTAAAATAATCATACTGTATGTTCTTATGAAACGTTTCAAGACGAAACATTGAGAGTCACTCGTACCTTCTCATACTGATAAATCGATGTATAAGTGTGCTGTCCTAATCGACGTAAGACTATGGTTCAATGTACACTAAAGGATACATTATTTGAGAAGCGAAGTATTCAATCTCAACATCTTGATATTCCA
Source organism: Cydia splendana (assembly GCF_910591565.1). Classification (NCBI taxonomy): domain Eukaryota; kingdom Metazoa; phylum Arthropoda; class Insecta; order Lepidoptera; family Tortricidae; genus Cydia; species Cydia splendana. Next base: position 12,764,439 of record NC_085977.1, on the reverse strand, counting down.
TATTTAATTACTGTAAATAAGTTCTGTTATACCCATCACAAGCTGGACACCTTTTTATTAGTCCATGTTTTATATGCCAAATTTTCATTTGACCGTTTTTCATTTGAACGTCGGATTTCAAAAGGGTCACAAATCTAACCTATGTAATAGCTTGTACAGGATGCATTTTTCAAAAACTTAGAAAAAAATATAATTTTGAAAAATAAACGCGTTTCGGTCAAATGAAAATTTGGCAATTGTAACATCTGACAAAAATCTTTCAAGGTTGCGATAGGATAAAAATACCTATTTTTAGGAAACAGTAGATATGAGACCCTCGGTTACGTGAACAAGAGATTTTATAGCATGCTTCACATGTTTGGCGACGCTTCGCTTCTCACACAATGTGGTTGGGGATTGTTATCGGACATCTGATAGTATTACATAGAAATAGCTGCATGCCCCATAGTTATAACGTGTGTTCGACATCTATAGAAGTGTCTAGCTTTAAGGTTAGTTAAGTACGGCCTACACTGAACCAGCTGGACGATTGAGTACCCTTTAGCTTCTGCGTTTTAAGAGAAACGTGGATATTTTGTAAAAAAATCTGGCTTTGAAAATAGGAAAATTTCATCGTCAGATGATTTTGCACGAAGAAGTAGGCGCTTAAGCCAAGGATTTAATAAAAATATATTTAAAGAAGTTTGTGTAATATTGTACAAGTAAATTTATTTAATGTTATAAATGCAAAGTAGGAAATAAACAGGGTTTTGCCGAAGATCACAATTTTATTGATGATTTTCCGGTGGTTTATGAATAAATAAACCAAGCGTTACAATTAAAAAAAACTGTTGTATCTAAATGTCGAAAAGGTCGATCATTCATACAGAAATAAAGTTAAAACTAACAACATAATAGGTTAACACTGTGTTATTTATGTGCTTTCAAAGTGACAATTTTATGGCTTTGATGCCTACATTTGTAAGATATTCTTTTGATATGTTTTGAGAAAACTTTTCGAATATTTACGTAACATAATCCAGGGTACCTACTTATTTCTTTAAATGAATCATTTCAATATTATATAAATGATGATCACTTGCACTTATTAGTTCAAAGTGATCATAATGTAACAAAAGAATGAATATAACTTTGCACAAACCGATACCTATATGGGGATTAACCAATTTAAAATTAATAAATAATACATTATGGCGCACTTGTCCCCAAAACATCAATTACGAAAATGTAATAGGTACTCAAATAAATTAATGTAAGTTAGTGTTGATGTTAGTCATGTAGAGATGTGGTCGGTAGAGAAAAGTAAAATGAATGTAACATCCCTGATCTGAGCCTTTGAAAATTACTTAATCTGCAAATAAAGATCTCGAGTCATGAGATTCTGTTATATTTTAAACTTTATTTTAGTTTAATGACCTAGAACAAACGAGTGACTGTGGTCCGGTTGCACAATCCACGACTGACAGGCTCGATATCGTAACTCTAAAGATAACTGAATATTTCCATACAAGTTTTACCGAATGTATTTACGGTTAGGTTACATATGGTTACATGCAACTGACCCAATGTCTATAAATTTGACGGTTTTTTCTGATTGAAATCAAAAAATATTAGATAATTCTTTCGTTTAAACTTTTCCTTAAAATAATGTCCCTAAAATTGTCTATAACTTTGTTTACTTGCTGTTTGCAACTATAGACTAATTATAGTCCTGTTTTTTGTAAAAAAATAGCTTGTATCTAAGCAGATTAGTTACTTTCCAAAGCGTCAGATCGTGTCGGCATAGCGTATAGGTAGATGTACTAGTTCAATTATCGAGTGCGTAGTGGCTATTCTCCCGACCTACCCAAAGACTGCCTAACGTAAAAAGCGCTGCCGCGGCAGCCTCCCTAACCCCGCGCGGCTTCATTGCAACATTTGTTTCTTACAGATCTCTATATGTATATAATTTTTTCTTTAACTATAAAGTATTAGCTTTTCGTAAACTAGTAAATTTTAAATTTTTCGTCAAAAATACGCGGTCGGTGAAATCAAATGAAAATTTGCCAAATTAAAGATCAACTTGTCAAGTTTTTTTTTATTTGACCGAACGCGTATTTTCTCCAAGCCCGCCATATTTTCGGGACAGTCGCACGTCTAACCTAACCGAACCTAATAGTTACCACAGGATGCCTTTTTCTAATACAACACAAAATATGGTTTTGAAAAATACGCGTTTAGTCAAATGTGAAACATCAGACAAATTTAAAGAGAGCACAAAAAAAATCTTTGTCGCCAAGGAGCGCTTAACGCAAAAAAGGAATGCAATTTCTTTTTAATTGATATTGTACTCAATGTAGACATATTTTTCTAATAATTCTGTTGAATAATCTTGCAATGAAGCCATAGATGTTGTAGAGCAATTCGTGTAAAGGGCTACGTTTGTAAGGGAATGCGAAACCCGCAAATGTATACGCCCAATGATCTCAGTGGTGTAGTCACGAGATTGTGAAACGTGAAAAACTGATATGTCTTCTATTGATATAACTTTTAATAAAGTCTTGAAAGTTTAATAATGGAAAATATACTTATCAGTACATTTAGCTAAATAAATAACCCACCATGAAAGATGAAACAATGTCGAACTGATGGTAGAAACCAAATTATACCTCCACACATCCACACCGCAGTTATTTTTTGTGGAAAATTAGGCACCTTACATAGTTACCTACTGTTGCACAGTGTTGCTCCACAGCTCCACAAAAGTTAACTGGATGGAAAGATGCACCCTATAAAATATCTAACTAGGTAATTAAGTATATGTCAAATGTATACGACTCCATTGGGAATCAGCGTATCATTTTGAAAAGAGAGATGGAGAGGTTGGATTTTTATTTACGATAATATAGGTAGGTACTTATTCTCGTAACTGCACCACTTGATATCCTTAGAATAAGTTAGACATATTATTAAGATTAGTGAGCGTTCCCGTGAATGTGCCATTATTTTATTTAAAATAATTAAATAATCAACTCCGGTTGTAAACCGGAGTTATATTTCATGTTCAATGTTTCCATTTTGATGTATGTTTGTTAAAAACAAGTTATACACATTTGTAATAGTGAATATATTCCGTTTTTCTCAACACAATTATTGCCTTCTATAAAATGGAAGGCGTTAAACTTATGTATGTTTTGAAGGTATAAAAGGTAAGAAACTTTAGGAGCGAAGGAGGGAAGTGAACCATAACCCTTAAAACCATAAAACCTTATAAAAATTACAAGAAAAGTGCATTAAACATAAAGTAATTAAATTTTCAATGTTTACTAACATTCCTAAAACTCTCATGTCACACCGTTTAACTATGAAAGGTCTAATTAAGAAGGGTCTAAGCGCAGACAACTCGTAACTCAAAATAGAAACAGCATCTCTTCCATGCGTTGAATCTGTGGAATCTATCAGATTCAAGGGCAATCTGAGAAAAGAGGAGCGGTAAGAAATCATCTTAATTATAGTATTCGTCTTGTTTTGGCCGCCTAAGAATGAGATAATATTTGATTGACGTCAACTAATATAAAAAGTTGATGGTCTTTAAGTCACTTAGAGAACGGGACTGTAATAATCGTTACTTTTATAAAAAGGGATAATAAGTTGAAAACAATGGTCGAGATTAACATCTAAAAAGCTTACTAATCCACTAGAGCGGTTATTAAAATTCAGACATACTACTCTGAGCCTAAAGTTTCTAACCAACAAAAGTGTATTTTTATAAGCATGTCCAATTATTTTTCATAAGAAAACGAATGAATTGATTTATATTAAGTGGCAATAAGACGCTGGTCAGTCGTGCTTGCTAGGATGTCGGTAAGGTGCATGGCGAACATGCATAGTTTTAGGACGTGGTCATAGATGCTTGGTCTCGCTTGGAATCACACATATGTATTCTTATATAATTAATGTATGTATTTTATCTCCAGTGGTCCATTATATACAAAAAAACTGATATATTCACTTTACCAGAAAAAAATCAAGATAATGTAAAATTCCCTCAACACAGCCCAAAAAAACAGCTATGGTTCAAAACCTTGAAATTAAAGTTTAGTAAAAAAACAATTCAAATACTTGTACATTTTTTATAAATTAATTGTAAAAATATGTTGGGTATAACCAGCTTCTTCAAACAATAGTACCTAAACGATATTAGAGTTCACTTTGGAACATATCTGCACTTTTGGACTATAATACAATAAAATTATACATTTTGCGTTTGCGTCAAATCCGGTAGTTCTGAATTTTTGCAGACTTGTTTATGATGTTGGCCCAATTAATAATCCAAGTTTGTGACCTCGAGCGCCGAACGCAACCTTGTCAAAAATCGAATAAACCGCAATTTTTTTAGATTTGGGCGATTATAACCCTAAAGTACTAGTTTTTGTTAGTAACTTCCTAGGGCGTTTTTAAAGTAGACTAAATTTGCTACAATAAAACACTAGAATTGTCTCTGTACATCTAATATTTTCCGAGATAAAGCCTTTCAAAATGTATAACTTGTATTCGTAGGCTAAGTAAGTGCAGTTAGTATACACTTTTGTCTCAGGCGATGCCGGTTGGCACAAGTGTTTCTAAGGTCAATCAAAGCTGATTTGGCCCGGTAGCCACAAGATCGTACCCCCCCCCCCCCCCCCCCCCTCCCTACACACGGGTTGACAAAGTTGCGTTCGGCGCTCGAAGTCACAAACTTGGATTATTCATTGGGCCAACATCATAAACAAGTCTGCAAAAAATCAGAACTACCGGATTTGACGCAAAAGAGCCAGGTAACAAAATTCGACAAAGTTACTGGATTACTAGAATGACTTAGGAATTTGGACTGTTATTCCTTTTATTCGTTCTAGTTTTGAAATGTTTATTCATAATTTACTAGTATGTATTGATAGAATATGTTTCAACATTTCATTGATGTAGGTACTTAGTTTCTATTGGAGGACTTATTTTTACTGCAACTTAATTATTTATTTTATTTTATCAGTGACCAACTAGTGACAGTGGTATTCTAATTACATCATGCCTGCATTTCGGTTACCAAAGGTGTATTTCCAACGAGAACAAGCAAGTAGTCATACTACATAATGTTCAGTCTTGACAGATAAGATGCGTAGACGTGAGTAGGTAGGTTCGACGTCGTACCATGTGTTATTGTTCCTTCGGTCCTGTTCGCTCACAAACATCCAAGTGTATAGCTACTCGTAACATCCTGACATTTTGTTTTCATTAGCTCGAGATAAATATTTCGTTCCATAACGAGGCGCTAACCGATCAGACCCGGAACCCAAAATAACGTGACACATTTTATGTATAAATCTTATTAGTATTTTAGCACATTTTATGGGTTTAAGTCTTAATAGAGTGTTGTAATTCAGGCATGTGTTATCATACAAACCTGCACAGCTTTGTGAGCGAATTGGGCTGATCTGCAGTTCTTGATTGGGTTGCTATGATTGACGATTGTTCAAAACTCAAATACCTACTGCATAATGCATAATGATAATGAAAAATTACTCCTGAGTGCAGTTAACAGTTATTGGCAGGTTTCCACAACTCGATGACTAGAGACTATTTTGAGTGAGGGGGGTAGTGTAATCCAGCTAGCTCAACTCCTCAAGAAATCCTATCAAACCTTTGATATTGAGTACGACCTCGGGGAGAAACTGTGCTATTTAACTCTCAGATCAGTTGACAATTCAATCAACCTAATCAAGAAATGCCAGCTCTACGGAGTTTTTGAAATAGTAAGTGAACTGCAAAGTCGAAAAAGCAATGACTTAGTTAGAACCTTAATCGACAATGTTTACGTGCTAAATAATGAATAGCCTCCCAGTGCCTGTTAACGTGAGATGCTCACTTGAGTGCCGTACGTAAGTACTAGAACAGTCCTTATATTTTACGCAAATGAGATACAACCAAATGCATACTATATACTTACCCTTCGCTATGATATTGCCTAACATTTTTCCAGTGAAATCTAGATGATCACGCAATCTTATATTTCTTATACACCACATGTGTGAAAGTTGCACAAATTTACCAAACGTTGGAGAAAAACTTGAAAAGTTAGAAAAAATAAAGGAAGTTTACATTTTTGAAATGGAAAATTTCTTTTCACACATATACATAAATGTCAGAAAAATAGCAAATTTAAATCTTTCTGTAGGCATATCAGTAATGTACCGTTCCGCGATTGTTGAGCCATGTAGGGTGCTAGGTAAATTGGTTGTTCAATACTTCCGCTATGAAATGTCCAATTTAGCAAGAACCCTAAATGGCATAACAATCACGGAGCGTGACTGTACTTTGTGCGTATGTCTTGCATACCAGAGTTGGGTTATTTAGATGCATCTTTAAAAAAAGTTTGCTGCAGCATACTGTCAGAGTTAAATCATGTCACTCGCATCAAATAAAACCAGTTTCTCATAATTATGTAATTTGGACAATTTGGGCGTTTAGTACGGCTGAGTAATCTCTAGTTGACAGGCACTCTTAACATCCACAGTACACATAGCGATGTTCACATTACAGAATATGAATGTTTGTATGTAACTTTTGTAAAATAAACGCCAGTGCGGCTGAACTTCATGACTTTTATTACCCTACTTACAAGCAACAAGGAAATACAGCGTGACTTGAAATGCTGTTTTTACGTAGGTATCGTAAAACTAACCAAGTATAGTCTAAAAACTCTTAACTATGGTTCTAAACTAACTCTAATATCTTCGTTTAGATGTGATTGTTATTTATGGTAAATATTTTCATGAATGGAAAAAACATAGATGAAACAAAAAAAAGGTAGGTACCGTAAAACGAGGTGAGTAGGTTTCGCGGGGAGAGGTGGGTTATGAATGGGGAGAGAAGGTTCGAGAGGGGGGTGAAAAGGGATTTTAAGGCTACTGCTACAAAAAAAAAATGTATTCCAATTTAAAATGGAGCTATAGTAATACGCATAATAAAAAAAAATCGATCCAACAATCTTCCAAAATCACCTGTGTATGAAAACCCCTCTCACCCCAAATACGAGGCCCTACGGGGTGAGGTGGGTTTTCCTCTTTATCGTCAAAGTTATGAAATGGAACTACCCAAAATAAAATACAAACGTCCGGAACACTTATTATATACACCATTCAGTTTTCATATGTAATAATAAAATGTTATCGAGGTTTAAATTCCAGTTTTGACCCTACTCACCCCATTTTACGGTACTAGGTATTCATACTTAACTACGTTTTAAGCTTTTGTGGAGCATAGTTGTAAAGGACTATAGTTGTGTAGTTTTACGGTACATATGTATGATTTTCGACGAAATTAAAATTAAAACTAAAGTCAATAATACTCAACTCCATACATTAACAGTTTTATTTACCTACTTTTTAATTTAAATCCATTTAAATCAGTATCTATAGTGATCAGTATTAACTGATCCTATATCAATTTACTAGAAACGTTTGATTCAATCACTCTGCTATTTTCGCAGTTACTTCAGTGATTAATCGTTTTTTTTTACGATAACACTTTCACTGAATTCGTTTGCAGACTTGCAAATTTCTTTAGTAGTCTGTCAGCAGAAGGTCAGCAGTGAAGCAATTCAAAAAGAACTCTATTTCAACGAGTTAACTTTTAAACTCTTTTACACGAATCCTTGATATAAAAAGTAAGCCAACTTTTTAAAGCTTGCGTAAACAAATCAAATTCATACCTTATTACCTCGCGTTACGGTTGACTCTTCACTTGGAGAAAAAATATGCAATGGCCAAGTTTATAGGCCGTAGGTGCAGCCGATTAGTCAGCGTACTTACTCACCACCTTTAAATAGGGGATGACACAAGCAACAATGAACCATATGTAGGTTGAATTAAGAATTACACCGGCCGCAGATTAGTTAGCTTAGCATGCCTATACAGTAATGCCTCATGCCGGTATCGAGGCAAACACAGCCGCACAACGCGCCCGAGTCGCCAGGCGACGGCTCAGACGGCTGGTTGTTTGATCGCTATACGAACTCGCGCTAAAAACTATAAACAATTTAGTTTTGCAAACTTTAGCGCAATTTCCGAACGCGCGTTCTACATTTGAATCTCATTTTCGCGGTCACCGGTGACATTCGGCCGTGTGTCAAATTTTGTAAACGTTTATGGTTATAGTTTTGGAAAATCGCGCGTATTTATTTACTTATTTTGAAGGACTGTTTACAATTATTTGTGACTTTTGAGTGGTGATTTTAATTGGTTGTTTATTTTGTGTGCTGTAGTCTACGAAAATGGAGAAAGGCGGGTCGAAATTAATGCAGATGCAGGTATGTTTATATAATGAATTATGACTACTGTTAGGTGTATTCCGTTAGGTGCTATAAATAATTTATTTAATACTATGCCCAGAAAACTCATATTGACCATGCAATCACAGTGACCTATTTATGTACCTATAATACATATTTGTTGTTATGCTTCGGATTCAACATAAATCCATCTTTTCCTGAAAAACGTGACACAAACGTAGGTATATTGAACTTCATAATCAGTTGAAAGCGTTTTTGAATTAATGTCGCCTCCGAAATGAAATTACGTCAAATCTTTTATCCAGTATCTAGAGTCAGACCAAGAAAAGTCTGCAACGATTTAGATAGCCCACGTGGTGCAAGTGTCATTTATACGTCATAATTTGATAGAAGTTTGACATTTAAAATTACACTTGCACTGGGTATCAAAATCGCTGCAGACTTTTCTTGGTCTAACTCTATACCTATTAATAGCCCTAATGTAAATACATATACCATTTAACTCAGAATTATTTCATCTAGTAAAATTACTCAGTGTTTTTTTTCACTCAGCAAACTAACATTTTACAATTTCTCAAACATAGCGGACACTTTTACTAGGTATTAATTTGTTATTACAATTAATTCTTAGAGCAGCTAAATATAGCTGTTAATAATTTTCCTAAGGTATTTGCATCGTAACATAAGTCATTAATCAGCTTTGAAACGAGAATGTATTAGATCATTTTCCTTCATTGTATCTAATTTTGTAAAGGCGGTAGAGTCGTATTATTATACGTTGACGGTAGAGTCGTATAATAATGGGTTGATTAATTAAAACGTAATATACCTACATGAAATAATCCGAATATAGCAAAGGTAAAGGTTTAGAATTTTTGCTAATGGATCTGAGTTCATAGAACACCATCATTTTTACGGCCTCACGACAGCTGACTCATTCATATTAACAAATCTGCTTGATTAATTCTCGCAAGCTCTTATCTGTCTTATGACTTCAACATAAACTCAACCGTAATCAATTATTCTTAAGGTTTATATTCAATCACTCATAAAATTACCATAGTGGTGTTGAGCCGTGTCTCGATATGAGGCAGTTTGAATTCCAGAGACGTTCCATATCAAGTGTGACGTCACGACAAGGGTTCCATTAGGGTTGGCACCTGTCTTTGACTAATTGAAAAATTTGTCAGTAGAGTTTATGTTTGATCGAGTGAACTGGGAACATGTGTCATTTACATACAATGGTTGTCTGGTTGTCTCTCACTTAATTGTCAGGTTAAATGGTTATACATATTTGTCTTAAAATAGGTACATATTTAGTCGTGGCCTCGTGGGTCAAAATATAACGTAAAACTATGGTTTGTAGGAATTTTGTGATTTGGTGCTCTTTGGAAGCCATTATACTCTTTTCGCTGATGTGAACTGAAGTGATATTTTGTTCATTTAGTTTTAGGTTTTAAGTAGATATTATTATATTTTATTTAGCCTATTGTGTCCCACTGCTGGGCAAAGGCCTCCCTTTCTTTCTTCCACGCGTCTCGTTCTATGGCAATATTAGGCTAATTTTTCCGAAAGTTATTAAAATATTTAAAGAAAAACTTTAAAATCTCTACACCGGTCTAGCTCTATATTACTTAGATTAGGCAGAGTTATCAATTAACAAAACTTTAATTTGTAATTTATTTGCCAACCCTACGTCTGCATCCAGAGTTCAAGGGCAGCTAGCTCGACCGTTACAGGCAAACCCAACTTATCGGTAACAAGAAACAAACGATAACTGACTTAATAACAATGGGGAATAAGGTCGTCATCGACTGCAGAAGACTTGGTTGGTGCGTGCGTCTTTCACACTTGACTGCAAAACGCGCGGCGAATTAGGTGGAGAGATCTGTCTTCTTCTACCTTTAAATTTAAAAACGTTACAAATAACGGCATAAAAATAATCTAATATAGATTTACGACCCCTTATAATAGTATTTATGTCCAATCCCGATATGATTGCAAATAGACTAATATTTTTCGTTGATTTTGCTACGACTAGTTCCATTTCATAGCCGACTGATGGTTCCTTATAACTTATAAGCGACTCATTTATGGTTAATTCTCATTTGTCATCCTATTAACCCGTAGGTACTATATCATAGTTAACCGTATTTAACCCTTTAACTGCATATCACATTAGTGACAAATGGGAACTGCAAGCGGGATCATTATTCAATTATTCGATGAATTTTAAATTTTGTAGCTTAATGACACATATAATAATATCTAACATAACTAAATACGGATGTCAACGTAAATTGAACATAACAACTGTTTATATTTCACAGCTAGTCACATATGTGCAAAAACCGACAGTATTCATGACTCAAACAACCGGTAATAGGTATGACTTATTCATTATCACAACATAGTGTCACGTGACAAAACCGTCTTATTTCAAATCTAATCGAGTATTCTTATGCTTTCCTGTTATATAGATTTTAATATAAGTATACATAGGCAAATATACATTGAAAAATTTAGGGTACAAAAAGGGTTTCAATCGATGTGTAGAAGGGCGGCACCGTCGAACCCAAGCTACCTGGCAGGTTCTTATTAGTTTACAACGTATCTCGACTTACCTCTTAATTCGGAACTAGTATAACTTTACCTCTACGTAACATACTAAGAGGGAGTCCACGTAGCATTGTATGTACCAACTTACTTTATTTCGTAGTTGACAGTAACCCTGAGGTCCTGCGTTCGAATCCTAGTTAGAGTGTTAACTTAAATATTACTTATGAAGTTAACGATGTTATTTAAATGTGGGTTTATATTATTTTTTATTTATCTATTAGGTACCTATATTTTTTGTCTATATCTCATCTACTTAGTATCCTCGACACAAACTTTATTGAGCTTACTGTGGGACTAGACTCATTAGTGTAATATTATTATTATCCATCTGTCTGGTCGATGCCCTGAGTTTTTCAATCACAAAACAACTCTTGAACCAGGCTGGATGCGAACTGTTGCGAACCTTGACCCTCGGAATTACTACCCAACCACTGGAACTGATAAAGTAGCAATTTAGTCACGAGGCGGCCAATGACACTTTATTACAAGTGTTTATTTAGACGTTCGGCCGGATACTTAAACCAAACGGATTGTCGCTAGAATCAAGAGTATTGTATCAAATGAGAATGACACCATGCAAAGTGCGACGAACGTAAAGTACAATTTGATTAGGCTGTCTAGTGTGACAGAAAGGCAGAGTGTTCTTACCGTTACGGAAAAAGTCCCGGGATATTACAATAAATATTTAAAACATACATTAAATCTGTAAATATATTTCATACATCTTACTAAATCTAGGTAATGAAAATGGGGTTTTTAAGGCTCATAATTCATAATGTTGACTTACCAGTGCCGTCAGGTTAGCTGACAATTCATAAACCTTATAGCAATGACATACGGTATAGCAATGGTAAGTATGTTGCTGTTAGCACAGAATAAATAATAGTACTAGGTACAGAAGACTCACTCTCTAACAAAACGCGTCTGTTACGATCAGGACAGGAATGGGCGCTAGGTGGCGACTGCGCCACGCGCGGCTTATGGCTAGCCACCAAAATTGGTGTGGAACGGATGTACTTGTAGCTGCCTGTAGCAAAGCGACGAAATCGCGGAGTAAGCCATGCCTGCTGTTAGTAACTTTTGTGTAATTTCTGGAGTATTACAAAGATCGTTCAGATTCTACGCTCTTAAGATCCAACAAAGGTCGATTGTTTCGCCTTGCTTCTTTTGTAAAGCCTTGTCCCGAAGTAAGGTTGGAAATGTTGGAATTCGTCGTCTCGTAGGAATGAGTTTACGTAATTTAATGACGGGACGGAATTTAAACTTCACGTTTTACAACAAATTTATTTTCTTTGTTATTTAGATTGTTATTCACAGTCGATAGGTTGTAAGTATGTAAGTACACAATTAAGTTTTGAAAAACATATGTTTGTTGTACCTACCTATTTTGTTCCTTTTATTCATACTTCGTTGGGCACATATTTTGTAATATCAAAAAAACTATAGGTGGTATGTTAAAAATTAAGGATCTCTACGAAGGAATTTTACGATCTTTAGCTAATAATAAATAATAATTTGGCCTATATACGTCCCACTGCTGGGCACAGGCCTCCTCTCAAGCACGAGAGGGTTTGGGCTATAGTCCCCACGCTAGCCCAATACGGATTGGGGACTTGATCTTTAGCTATTCCAAAGTATTCATCACATATTGACAGACTCTTTTAACTCTAAATACTTTAAAGATATTTCTATCGAACACTAATAATGAAAATATGACTGATTACTTAATGATAATAATTTACCTTACAGTCCTGCGGCTGTAATTTTATTAACGTCAAACCATTTTAGCTAGAGAGTGGTCAAACTGGTCAATAATACATATAATAGACAAAAACCTATACCTCCTCGAAAAAAAGTCAATATATAAATTGGGTACGCAAATACATCGATCGCTTCTGAAATTTCCGTTTTCACGCCTTTATAACCATCAAAAAAACGAATTTGTCCCACATTTACTGACATATCAGACAAATTGATTAGCTCAGGTAATTCAGGTCAACTAAAACGCCGCCCCAATGCCCTATATCGGCCGTTTGTTGTCTTGTTGGCTCACGCGTTTATTGGACTAAACACTTGGTATCGATTGGATTGGATAATACGATAATTTGTGTCGACTTGAGAATGCTCGCCTCACCATATGTGAGTTGTGACAGTGCGTGCGTGCGTCTTTCTCACGTACTCGTATGTATGTAGGTATACGATGCTTAAAAATCGATAAATATTAGTCGTGGCTTACCGAGTGGGACCTGTAACAGAACCCTGAACAATTTTTTTACTAAGCAGATCAATCAGTCTGTAAGCGATAATAAAGGAAAAATTTAAAAATTCATCGGATCTTGTGACCTTTTGTAATCAACTGAGCTGCCGAAGTTTACCAGAAGCGTGCAAATTCTTTCATTCATTCCTATTTTCACACCTTATTAGGATACCCTAGAGGACACCCTGAAACCTGAAATTTTAAGTCATCTTCTTGCGTTATCTCCAGAATATTTATCTTATTTCATTGGGCCTTTGAATAAAGTATAAGTATGCAATCAAAAGAGTGGGGCCTGAAATCGAAACAAACCTTTTAAACATAACGCTCCTTATGGTATCGGCAGAATGTATTTAAATGATATGAAAATTTTATTCATGAATAAAGCAATGAATGTAATAGGGCCTAAAATAAAAACAACATTATAAAGCTTAGGCTCAGGCTATGTACCTACTGAAAGTAGGTTTTTTTCTACAGACAATAAAATTGAAAATAGGCTTTGACCTAACTATCACATTTTATAGATAGACTGCTAAATATTTCAGCCTCAACCTTGTTAATGTTTAATTTGGGAAATTGGGCCCAGGACCTTGACGAGAATGTAAAATAAAATTACATAAAGTGGACCCAAAATTACTAAGGCTGAAACAATTACCTTCATACATAATGACAGCCATAATATGATTGTGGGGTATAGACATGTGGCACTGGAAATGTACCTACTTATTTACTAGGAAAGGGTTAGGTTAGGGTCGCCTGTGGTTTGGACCCTTATGCCTCTTACGTACATACGTAGAACGTAGGTAACTATTTTCGTTGTATAAATTTAATACACCAACAACTTACTCGTATTTATATGCTTACAATTGACATTAAGCTGAGTGGAGGCCTTTTCAGTGACGCTTAATGATGTTGGTTTTAATTTTAATTTTAAAGTTAGTTTTAATTTTAATGTAGTAACTTTAACAATAATTTGTATTTCGCTTAGATCCCCACGTCACAGGCTAAGCCTAGTGTGGAGATCACTATACTGCCCCTCTGTAACATCAAGTTAAAAATAAATAAATAAAATATGTCTCATGTAATACTGAAGTTAAATTTAAGCGTTTTTGAATAAAATTTCTTCTATTCTATTCTATACAATAGTTAACTATATAAATATTTTAGCCTAATTCCAAACAGTAAAAATCAGTTCGGGTCTTAAGTTCCGTTCATGTTCGTGGACTATGGAGTGCCATTGAACACCAATGAATCTTCCATGAACGTTTCCACGGCCGCCAGTTCAACCGGTAAAGTAAACAGATCAAGACCTTATCACGTGGTAGAAAGGTCTATAATTATTCTCACTTTAGTGTGGATTCCAGAGAGTCCCAGTGGCATGTTTAATGCATCACAGCGACGCGCTGCACGAAGTGGCCGCACGCCTCGCCTTACACGGCTTCCGGGGATGTTCTAAGACTTCTATAAACGTATAAGCCTTAAATGCTAATTCCTTAACACTTTAAAATATTACGAATAAAGTCTTATCGTTATGTAAATGGCTTACCAATGTATTTTTATATCTGCAGACATTTCTAGTTTGGTGTTCGGTCGAGTTGAGCACTCCGGACGAAATAACATTTGCAATATACACGCGTATGTATAGTATGAAACATATAAAAAAATACAAGTATAGAAAGAATAAAAAACATATTTAAACTAATCTTCTTCTTCCTCGCATTATCCCGGCATTTTGCGACAGCTCATGGGAGCCTGGGGTCCACTTGACAACTAATCCCGAGAATTGACATAGGCACTAGTTTTTAGGAAAGCGACTGCCATCTGACCTTCCAACCCAGAGGGTAAACTAGGCCTTATTGGGATTAGTCCGGTTTCCTCACGCTGTTTCCCTTTACCGAAAAGCGACTGATAAATATCAAATGATATTTCGTACATAAGTTCCGAAAAACTCATTGGTACCAGCCGGGGTTTGAGAACCCGCGGCCTCCAGATTGTAAGTCGCACGCTCTTACCGTTAGGCCACCAGCGCTTCATCATATTTTACATATTTAAACTATGGGCCCGATTCGGATTTTGAAATAGACATCTATTAGATATCTTTTAGACATCACCAAGATACGATAACGATATGTTTAACCTGTCAAATTTGACATTTGCGCGATTCTGGTGATACTCTTGAACGATTTCCACAGGATATGACTTAGAGATCCAATTCACATCTAATAGATATCTTACTCTATCTAACTTAAAAGTGACATTGGTTGCCCGAATTGCGCTGCAAAAGAGAACTAGTTAATATCTAAACTATAACGTATCTAGAATGGATCTAGTACGTGTCGTCCTCTTGTTCGAATACTGCAGTAATATTTTAATCATATTCGTTTGGGGTACACATTTGATATTTCAACCATTTGATTTACAAGTTAACAGTTCCAAAATACTCGTACTGACCCAAAATTTAAGAGTCTAATGTAGATATGACATGGCTATCAACACAGTCATCTGAAGGCCTCATACCGGAAACAAAACAAGCATTTGCGAACTCAGTGATTCTTGTTGCGTAGGCGCGGCTGCGTCGCCAAATCCGTCCATACTCCCACACTGACACCAAGCAAAGAAGATACTTATTAACTGAGCGATCCTTTTAAGTGCCTTGCTAAGGCAGATTCTCTTTACAAGCTTATATTAAGCTTTATATTTAGCTACCCTGTTTGTTTGTTTGGGTCAAATCTTTGAAGCTAAATTAAAACCCACATTCCGTAATTGGATTGAGAGCTGAAACTTCACAACATACATAAGTAAGTATTGTATTGTATTGTATTGTATTGTATTGTATTGTATTGTATTGTATTGTATTGTATTGTATTGTATTGTATTGTATTGTATTGTATTGTATTGTATTGTATTGTATTGTATTGTATTGTATTGTATTGTATTGTATTGTATTGTATTTATTTATTGCAATTCACATGTACAGTCACCTGCAATAATACTATGTTACTCTTCCAAGGCCTTATAAATATGTGACACGCTCTTATGGCCCTACAAAGAAGATCGTGTCAGATTTTTTTGCGGCCTTAGTTGTGTAACATTTTATTGCAGTGACTGTACATTAAAGGTTTTACAAGTACTTAAGAGTATGTGTAGGTACACAAATGAGTCAAATGACACATGAAACCCTGATGGGCGCAGCAATGTTTGGGTGACACTGCAATATTATGGTACCATCGAGCTGATCTGATGATGGACACAGCAGGCGGCCATAATACGAACTCTGTGATAACTGATAAAACAACACATCCTAATTGTGTTTGGGTTTGTTAGAATTGTCTGGATTTGTATTTGCTGGCTGTTGAAAAAAAAAGAACAGACAGTGATAAAATAAGCTTGTATCAAACATGATTTTTTTGAGAAGATACCTACTTATTTTATACCGCGATGGTGGTATGTTTATGTACCTACGTGCGAGTATGTTACTAGAACCGCGACTGAAAAGGTTCTGACTATTAGTTCGTTAGTTCATCATCATCATCATCATCTCAGCCATAAGCCGTCCACTGCTGAACATAGGCCTCCCCCTTGGACCTCCATTCGTACCGGTTGGAAGCGACCCGCATCCAGCGACTTCCGGCGGCCTTAACAAGGTCGTCTGTCCATCTTCTGTTCGTTAGTTAGAGGTAAGTAATGTTAAAGCTTGATAATACTCGGTTAAGTCCCGTTTAAGCATAAATAAAATATTTAATGTGCAAAAATCGTTAAATATTAAATCTATATTTAAAATTAAGTGTTGCCTATGTAGGCTGACGATATCTGAAAATTCTGACTAGCGGTATGAGAACTCTATTTATGAAATGTACTATGGCATGATATTGGTATATTATCTTGAGTACAGTCGCCATCAGATATATCGGAGCGGCCAAGGTGCTCACAAATATCGGAACACGCCTCTATTGTCAGGGCGTTAGAGCGCGTGTTCAGATATTGTGAACACCTTGGCCGCTCCGATATATCTGATGGCGACGTACATTTCGTCCAGACAGACACCTATCATTTATAAAAGCTCGCATACACTGTACCAGTAATTAAGCCGGTTCACACGAACTCGCGTGACACAGATAGGTTAATAGGTTCTGTTATTGGTACATATGTCACGGCATAGAGAAATATAGTAAGACAAGATTGCTCACTCCATACACCAGTTTTGGTACCAAAAATACTATTCTTTTCATAGTCGACATCTAGCATCGAGTAGCGGAATTATCAGTACTTTAAGTAGCAGTAGTAGTACTAGTGACAATAGATGTAGCACCGACCGGAAAGTCTAATGCTCAACAACATAAGACTTTCCGGTCGGTGCTACATCTATTGTCACTTGACAGTAGGTACTACTACTTACTGCCACTTAAATCATTGTTAAATTTAATTTAAACAAACCTACTCGTATTAGCTAAGAATCTAAAATAAGTATAGATTAAGCTAAGTACTTACTCCAAGCATGTAATTGAATATTTTTATGAGAAATTATACAGTCCAAAAATATATTTTTTTTTAAGTATCTACTGATAATTCCGCTACTGGATGCTAGATGTCGACTATGAAAATAATAGTCTTTTTGGTATCAAAACCAATCAATGGTAAAATTGGTATGGAGTGAGCAATCTATGTATTTTTTTTTCTATGGTCACGGTACGTGCAGTACTAACAATACTAACTGACTATTGAAGGACCATATGGTCTATGCAATAGGGCTTACAATATATCAGTTTATTATAGGGTACATGTACCGATCGATGTGGGGCGACGCCCGCCTACGCTTTGGGACATCGGTATCCTGGATAGGGTTGTGCCATGGGATACCCAATGGTCCTTACTCATACAAAAAAACCGGACAGGTGCGAGTCGGACTCGCCCACCGAGGGTTCCGTACTTTTTAGTATTTGTTATTATAGCGGCAACAGAAATACATCATCTGTGAAAATGTCAACTGTCTAGCTATCACGGTTCGTGAGATACAGCCTAGTGACAGACGGACGGACGGACGGACGGACGGACAGCGGAGTTTTAGTAATAGGGTCCCGTTTTACCCTTTGGGTACGGGACCCTAAAAACAAGATAAGTTTTAACAAACGAAGTACCGTGATGAAATGAATAAGCTACTATAAAAAAATCAAGAAGTGTAGCTAGGTGTGCCGATAATAGTTGAAGAGTCCTCTGGATTTCTTTAGGGTGGGAAAGTTGTCAGATCCAGACCTCGTAAAAAAGTAATTAAATAACTCTTCCGTATCGGCCCAGGCGTCTTGAAGAAGTCAGGGAACATAGATACATATTTAAAGAAACCGACGAATAGAGAACCTCCTCCTTCGAAATCTGCAAATAGTTTAAAAATACAATCCTAATCATGATCAACTGCATTGCGAAGAAATTTTGATTTACCCTTGGAATTCTTGGATATTTGAGTTAAAGTGCATCTGATTCACTTTCATGAAATTCATAGTAAAATTAACCTGACCGAAAAAATACAGTTCATTTTGGACCACAGTTGGGAGCTTTGGAGTATAGTTGGTAGGTTTTACGGAGGTAATCATTATTAATTAAGTATTCTACCATTTATCAACAAATCAATCAAATATAAAACATTATTTATTGTGTTTCATACAAACTTATTCTGGTTTTGCCAAGTTGCCAACCCTATTACACAAATCGATGGTTTTACAATTGGAATTTATTTCCGAACCTTTTCGTAAACGATTACGCCACTATTATACACTGTTAGACTACAAATAAGCTCTGATATTTTCCTTAAATAAAAACCCTCGATAAAACCCATCATTCGATGGTCCCAATTAATTAAAAGGCCGTCGATTATAGGAACTCATTAAGCATTGAATGAGTTAAAACTAAATGCATCATGTAAAAAACGCTTCTCATTCCGTATTTTATAAATACTTAGGTACCTACATCAATTATATATATACCTAAGTAGTGCCTCCACGCTAAACATCCGGTGGTTTTATTTTTATTTTTTTTATTACTACTCAAAAACTCTAATTATTCAAAATCTCTGTAAAACATTTTATAGTAAAAGTCTCTGCGGAGTCACAGACAAGCTTATTGAGTTTCGTAACTTTGCTTGAATAGCTTATCTTTTACACACACCCACTGCTTTAATGCATACAGTACGGCTACCACCAGTTTTGACATTGACAGATACGCTCGCGTCTACGTAAATTACTTTCTATACATCTCGCTTGCACTAATATGCGAGTACGAGCGAGATGCATAGAAAGTAAGTTACTTAGACGCGAGCGTATCTGTCAATGTCAAAACTGGTGGTAGTGCTTCTGTTCTCGTTTGACAACAGACAAATAATCCTTTATCAGGTGTCCACTTTTGTGCCACATGAAACCGCTGATGTGGCGTATTTGATGATGAAATCGTTACCTTATTTACTTTTTTCATGAAACCCCCTCTTAAACCTCATATACATATAAAAATATTTGCTAATCGATGAATGCCAAAAGATATGCATATTGCGGAAAGCTTCAAAAAAGTTGAATAAAATCACGGAATTTTATAAGAATTTAATTGAAGTTGCCATTTTGGTCTGTAAATGTTGTTTCTCTGTTCGAGCCGATATGAAGAATGTTTAGTTTGCTGTCCAAATCTCCTGAAAGATGTCGCTGTTCCAGCCGCAAACTAGATAACGTTAGTTTTGCATAGAGCCTAATAAGAAACTATAGGAATAAATGATTGGTAACTTAGCACCTTTTCAAGTAAGAGTCATTCTCGAATAGGTGCCGCACACACCTTTAGCCTATCCTCGGCTAGATGGCGTGACGACACCGTTTCATATTTAACAATTTTAACACATAGATATCAATGAATGAACATGGATCAAAATGATATAAAAATTATAAAATTATTTATCCATATATATACATTTTTTGATAACTTTATACGTTTTCATTTTGAGTTTTAGTCGTGTGTCGATAGATGGCAGTAAATTTACAGTGACTATAAAATTTACAATGACAGGACCCCTCTATACTATCTATTCTTTTTGGTTTTGCATAGAGCCTAATAAGAAACTATCGGAATAAATGATTGGTAACTTAGCACCTTGTATAAACAAAGTGGTCCTTCGAACCGGATGAAGTAATTGTAGATACGTCGTTTCTGAGATGTACTTTCCTCGTGTAAAATTGTTAATTTTGAAAATTACTTTTCGACACATCAGTAGAGTCCATCTAAGCTCGTCACCGACTTTGACAGAACAAAATGTGGCGTGTCATTATTAAACGTCATGTTGTCAAAGAAATTTGACATTTCCGAACTGTGTTACAAATGCCATGCATAGTTAGCTTGGTCCGACTCTACCTATAGTCTGTATCTTTAGGTATTTAAATAAAAGTAAACAAAAAAAGTTACGGTAGTTATAACAATTATTGGTTAACCAACCAAATACAAAACTTCCTGGATCTGTCACTGAACGACCTGACTTTAACCTACATTATTTAATCGTGTAATGTTTTCATCTACCCTCAAGGAGGAGCCATTTGAGGGTAGATTTTGTTTACTTTTATTTAAATACCTAAAGATACAGAGTATAGTCATGATTATGAAGCATCATGACTATACTCTGTATCTATGAAGCATCATCAAAGAAAGTATGCCTGTAACGGTCCTCATGCTCAATATTGGCTCAAGTGCGCACATTCTTTAATTAGCGGCAATCGTGCGCTGCTGGAAATAGTCTAACTTGCGCGCACGCATGGTTCAATGTTTACGGACTGATTTGTTATTTAACAACGCAAGTGTAGGAGTTGAACGGTGGATAATTGCAGTATTAACATTCGGCGCTGAATAATGGCAGTGTGGTTTATGATAATCAGATTACATAGTATGTATTACTAGGTACTATTAGGGTTCATTTAACTTAATACTTACAGGGGGTAGCAGTCATCTACAGTACCTACAACTAAAAAATTAAAAAGTGTGCGCGAGTAAGATGATATTAGCTACCACAAGCTACATTTTCGTCAGATGGCCGTGATTTGTGATTTATTCTTATTATATTTTTTGGCATATTAAACTTACTTATTTTTTTAGATAAATTTAGAAATAGGACCATTCAATTCACACGTAGTTCACAGGGAAACTTAACATCTGTTTTTAAATGTTCTGTAATGAAGACTTTATTTGAATAAACTGGCCTTATTCTATTCTTTTCGATGTAAATATCAAAAACTAAAGCCACTCGTCGGCTATGTGCGAATGCTCTAATATTTATATTAAATCATATTAATATTTAATTGTAGTTTCTGAATCGGCTTTTCTAAAATAGGCCGGCCTGCGCAAACGCATCTTAAAGAGTGGTTTGTATTTACACTTGAGGATCATGGGCGGTGCTCTTATAGATAAGAGGTGTACTCAACGTTGCATAATGTTGATACAGTTGTAGAGCTATTAGCCCATAAACAAGGAAGTTAGAACTCAGTTAGTTTTAAAGATTACTTGGAAATTTTTAAATGTAAGTATTTAGGATTATTTCGCAAACGAAAATATTCAAGTTTCGCAAAAATGTTAGAACTCTCGTATTATGATTCTTTCGAAAAAGTTTATCTCTTATCTTGGCGATCATCTCGGCTGCATCCTCCTAATACTGATCGGATAACCAACAATGCATTTTTATATGTACTTAAAAGTGCATTTTTTAGTTTGTATATACATCGAGTTTTCAGTATAAAATGTAAAGCAAAGGTTGAGAATCCAAAGTAAACAGCAAAGCGTGCTCGAGCCCCGTCGTCGTGTATTAATATTGCCTAATAGCATTATTACATTAATTAAATGCTATCAACGAGGTAATAATTCACGACCAAGCCCATTTGTCGAGCCTAGCCTACTAAAATGCGGACTATGGTTATAAACAGACAATTCTGCACTGAGCCATTATTTTTTCGTTGCTCATTACTAGGTATACCTATATTCCAATTAAGTACATACCTGGATTTATTTAATATGTTACATTGTTTTATATGTAGGTATAAATAGTAAAGCCAGTAGCCAGTAAGTTGCGTATTTTGGCGTACCTATATGATATGTAACATATAGAAATATCCATCGCAATATGTAAACCAATACCACTATATTTATCCATCCTTACTAACAACAACCGCAAATGGGTCAAACAGATCACTGTGTTATGTCTTTCCTGTAGACATACACAAGAGTTAAGGGCTATAAAGGTTAATTTTCTTATTTAATCCTTATCCACGTGAAAAGGTCCTCCTTTTATTTAAAGAACTATTATGATAAAATCATTACTTACATGCCCACAAGCTGTTAACTATTGCCCACAGGAGAGAAAACTAGGGTGTTATCGCAAACAGCACATTTTTCTCTCCTGTGGGCAATAGTTAACAGCTTGTGGGCATGTAAGCAATGATTTCATCATAGTTATCTAAATAAAAGGAGGACCTTTTCACGTGGATAAGGGTTAAATAAGAAAATTAACCTTTATAGCCCTTAACTCTTGTGTATGTCTACAGAAAAGACATAACACAGTGATCTGTTTGACCCAAATACTCCTAATCATACAATTTAATAGCAATATTGAGCCCTAATGTGATGACATAAGACCGGCTAATCCAATGCATTATGTATCTTAAATAGTTATCGACGCCACAGGTCTGCGTCTACATTCCTCGCCTGGCTAGATTCAGTATTGGTTATTCACAATACTGACCAGCCACTTCTCTTCACATGACCTGTATAAGTGAGACCCCCGGCTACTTATAGTTCTAATAGAAACTTGAAGTTTAGCTACACTGGTGATGGTTCACAGTCTATACGAAATGTTAAGTTTACCGAGCAGGTTTTCCAGTAAACCACACTCGGCAAGCGTCCCATAAAAGTCCATTCACACAATTCCTTGGATGCCTAGCGGACAAGCCACACAACGACACAGTCAGTGGTAACAGTGTTGGTTAAAACTCGAGTCTTTTGAGTCCTCTGCTTTAAGACTCAACTCAGTTTTTTACACTCCAAAACTCGAGTAATTTTCAACTCTTATATTAAGAGACCTCAAATTTTTTACAAAACATCAAAATGTGTTGTCTTTATCAAATTCATGAGTAAAATATACCATACATACAATAACGCTTATTTTCTTGTTGCTTGGTTTTTTTCATTTGAGCTCAGTGTCATAAAAACGAGTCCAGTTCTTCAATTTTAGCTCATATAACTCGAGTTCCTACCAACACATAGTCGTAGAGCCATACAGGTTGAATATCTACGACTAAATTCATGTGCAATCGTCGTAAATAACTTACTGGTACTTTGAATAAGGAAAAACAATTTGATATTATTATTATACGAACCATATAACAATTTTTATTGTGAGTTAGTGTTTTGCGTTTGTGTTGCCCCATTACATAATTTTAAATATTATAAAGTAGGTATCAGGACTATAGCCCAAGCCCTCTTGCGAGTGAGAGGAGGCCTGTGCCCAGCAGTGGGACGTATATAGGCTGAATGATGATGATGATGATGATGTAGGGCTAGGGAGAGTGTGTAATTCTATCCTGATATGTGAATTTTATAAAATTTACCCGTGTTTTTCCAGATATTTGATTTCTACTTTTCAAACATCAAACATCAAACATCAACATTTATTAAGCAAATAGGCCACAAGGGCACTTTTACACGTCATCATTGAATTTACATAATTACAAGCAAAAATAATAACATCAACAATTTTATAAAATAAAACTAACAATTCAATCTAACGTATTACAATTACTAAGGTCTATGGTCTCTTAATGTCTAATTACATAAAAAATACAGATACAAAACACAAAAAAAAAAATCTATAATATTTAGAGGTGTAAATGTCTCTAGGTGTCAGAACTATAAGATTATATAGTTTATCAAGTTATCCTTAGAGATGTATAGGGTCTCCAAGAGTCAATATCCTGTATAATTAATACATTCATTAAGAGAAAAGAAACATACGAGAGCAGAATGAGGCGTCTCACTGTAATTAATTAATAAAAATAAAGTTACTAAGTATAATAGCTTGTGTTAGCTTAAACAGACCAGTCTCCACAAACAGCACCCGTTCACGAGTATGACGCGTATCTCAGCCATCGCCTCCCTCAACCTTCATTCGGGAAAGTGGCGACCCGATCAACGACGCCACCGTAAGCAAAGACTTTTAAGCGAGCATGACATGTTCAAGCTACCGGCCTATAATAATATTAAAATAGTAATAACATGTAGCTGTAAGACACGGCATTTTGAGCTCGTATGTTACATAAAAAGACAGTTTTTCATCGGGTACTACCTATGGAAAACAAAAGATATACAAAGTTGTTTTACGAAAATACGACAATGTGAACACACCGCCTCCTCACCTCCCCAGTTACATTTTAATTACATCTCGAGCTCGAGACTAACCACAAGGATCGGAATTCAATAAGAGTCTATTACATCAAAGCGATGCCAACCAATATCGTTGACTCGATACCAATCGAGTTGAATCGAGTCGGCATCTTGATCTCGATACACATAGTACATACGCTTCAATACGATATTGCTGCTAAATGACATACAAGTAAAGTAATGTAAGGAGAAAAAAGTACGGAACATAGTGATTCTAAATTTAATTCTTTTTCATTACAGTAAAGATATCACGGGATTTTTTTAACACCGGGGTGACGGTGATTAGAAAATTTTACGTCATTCATCGTTTAGTCCTAGAGATATACAACACGAGACACCTGCTTTTCGTAATATTAGTACTTAATGTTATTAGATGGACAAACTACAGCGATATATTTTTTTATCGTAGATGTAGAGCTCACAAATTCCAATTTTGGGCCCGTATTTATTACCCAGGCATCAATTAGAGTTAGACCAAGACAAGTCTGCAACGATTTTGATAGCATACGGCGTGCAAGTGTTATTTATACGTCATAATTTCATAGAAGTTTGACGTTTAAGATAACACTTGCACTGGGTGTGCTATCAAAATCGTTGCAGACTTTTTTGGTCCAAATTATTTGGTCTGAATACAATTGCCTACTGTTCCGTAGAGGAACAGATTAGTATTAATTACTTTCTATGCATATGTAAATAGGTATTTTTCTTACATACAAAGCAACACAATTAGGAAAGAATATATTTTCGTGTAGTAGCTAGATATTTGAACTGGCAACTGCATTTATCTCAAAAGCCCTTCCGGCGCGACACAACCGCGCCACCTAGCGAGGATAAAAAAAAAACTCTTCGCCTGCCGTTAAAACTATGGCCGCGTTCGATCCGCGCTCCGATTAAAATAATTCATATATCGGTTCCCGTCGCTGCGATCTAAGTGAAAATCAACCAGAGACTAATTAGTGACCCAGTGCCCCTTATGGATATATGCAGCTGTCGATAAAGCAGAGGATTTCCCAATCATCATACATAGACCACCACGTGGTACGCCAAGGTGATGCTGAATTTATGTAAGTTGCTCTCAATTTATCTCGGCTACATAGTTTTTTGATCCGTTCGATCCGGATTTTTCTTTCTCTGGTTGTGTTGCTCTTGTATTTGCGATTTTTGCGGTATTTCGTACCCAGTTTTTTCGTTTAGACACGTTTGTAGTTCAATTTAGTATTGTCATTGTCGCCATCTTTGTCTCGCAAAATGGTTCCTAACCCTACAGACGGCAATACTGAAGCCGACACATCGTGTATTACACAAGACATATTCGAACGAGATCTAATTCTCGACGAATTAAAGAGAACGTTACAGTTCGCAGCGACAAATACAGATCAATTTCGTTCAAGAACGTCAGATTTAACAGTGCATCAGCGAAAGTTTACTAAGATTCAAACTAAAATCGAAAAAGCGTTAATTAAATTGCAAAGCTTCAACAAAGAAGCCAATATTAAGATTCGTAACGATTTTAATGACTTGTATTACGCGATAGTTACACATTTAAATAACCTAAAGGAGGTAGACGTAGAAAGGCGTCGCGCGAGCCGCACGCTTACCCCCAACGAAACGCTTAGCAACGATCGTCGAAATTTACCAAAATTATCGCTTCCCGAATTTCACGGCGAACCGACTGGTTGGCCTGCCTTTTTCGATTTATTTCAATCGCTGGTACACAATAACAATGCTTACACGGATGCGGAGAAGTTTAGGTATTTGCTCCTTTCTGTCAAAAACGAGCCACATAATTTAATTAAGTCAATTCCCATAACGGAAAGTAATTATGCAATTGCGCTCGATATTCTAAAATCCCGTTATGACAATAAACGCATTATTGCATCACAACATCTAGATAAGTTGTTCGGTTATAGATATTTGTTCCGCGCGATCAGCTGTTGCCATGAGAAATTTACTTAATGTTTATCACGAAAATATAAAGGCGCTCGAAGTCATGGATTTTCCGGTTAAGGAATGGGATTTCGTTCTGTTAAATTTATTATTACGTAAGATTCCCGTGAATACGCGAAAAGAATATGAACGTTCCTTAACCAACCCGGGCGAAATACCTAAAGTTCAGGGCCTAATTACTTTCCTCGAACGCGAACTTTCAGCGGAACAGATGATTTCAGTTTCCCATACACAGTCCACTCGAAACAATTCCTTAAGTAGTAAAAATAATACAAATATAAATTCAAATCAAATAACACCCAAGCGTGTTTTTGCAACAAGTACGGCGTCAGCTCAAAGTCGACCTTATGTCGATACAAATAAGGTTCGAGCTTGCTTGAAGTGTAAAGGAATGCATTCCCTCAATAAATGTTTAGAATTTTTAGACCTATCGGTGAAAGATAGATTTGCATTTGTTAAAACAAATAATGTATGTTACAATTGTTTATGCCCCGGGCACGACTTAAGGAATTGTAAATCAAGTTTTAAATGTCGTAAGTGTAATAAACGACATCATACTTTAATTCATTTAGAATCAAACATTCCGCAGCCGATTATCAATGAAGCTACGGAATCAGTTGCCGTCTCGCTCGCTCTTACGGAGCAGCCCGGCCCTAGCAGCCCGTCAGCAGTTCACGGCGTGAATGAACAGAGTTTAGGTAGTTTAGGGAAACAACCTAGCACGGTTTTATTATCAACGGCGTTGGTTGACCTTTATTACGAAGGCAACAAAGTTGCGACGATTCGATGTATGGTAGATGGGGGTTCACAAGCAGCTCTGATTACAGAATCGTGTATGCAACGACTCGATTTTCCGCGACAACATGTTAGCGAACCGCTGGTCGGTGTCGGCGACTTGCCGCTGGAACCTAGGGGTACCTTCGTGTGCTCAATTTCGCCTAAGGGCAAACAAAATCCAATCATTCCGTTAGAGGCGTCTATTCTGGCGAAGTTAACCAGTCAAATGCCTAGTGTACCACTAGCACCTCTCGCTGATTGGCCTCATTTGCAGGGACTCGCTTTAGCCGACCCTGAATTTCACAAACCTCAGCCGGTCGACATGATACTCGGCGAGGACATTTTCATGGATATTGTTCGCGATGGCATTGTCAGAGGTAAACCTGGCACGCACACCGCAATTAATAGTGTGTTTGGTTATTTGCTAGGAGGTAAAGTGAACTTTACTTCCAGTGTTTCGACTCCACGCCATACTTGCTTAATTACGTCGTTTGACAACGACAATCTTCAGAAGTTTTGGGAGCTGGAGTCAGTACCAGAGTTGCGGAGTTACACTCCCGAAGAAAAGCTATGCGAATCCTTTTTTCAAAAGACGCATACGCGTGATGAAACAGGGCGATACGTGGTCGCTCTGCCATTCAAGCCCGATGCACCGCCGCTCGGCGAGTCTCGGCAAATTGCCCTAGCACGATTCCATAAATTGGAATACCGTCTAGAACGTAACCCCCAGTTGAAGGCGGATTATCACGCTTGCCTCCAGGAGTACGTGGATCTCAACCACATAGAGCTCGCGGACGATAACCCCCCCGCTGGCGCGAGTTATTACATACCCCACCATTGTGTGTCAAAAATTTCCGAAACTACACGCACACGCGTAGTTTACGACGCTGGGTGTCGCACGACAAGTGGACACGCGTTAAATGACACTTTGTTAACAGGTCCTAAGTTACACTTAGACATTGTTGACGTTCTTCTAAAATTCAGAGTGCATAACATTGTATTTTGTTCCGACATCAAACAGATGTATCGCAATATTCTTGTGCGTGAAAGTGATAGGGATTTTCAGCGCATCCTTTGGCGCCAATCGCCCGAGGAGCCTCTGCGCGATTATAGGCTTCGTACCGTTACCTTCGGTATAAGTAGTTCCCCTTATCTCGCCTTGCGCACAATTAAACAGCTAGCTCACGACGAAGGTGAGCGTTTCCCGCGCGCCTCCCCAGTCTTACTCAATGACGTCTTTGTTGACGATGTGGTAACCGGTGCAGATACCACAGCCGAGGCTCTCGCTCTGCAGCAGGAGCTGATAGGTATTTGTGCCACGGCCGGGTTCGAATTACGTAAATGGCAAAGTAACTCGCCAGCTATTCTCGCTGTTACGCGATCCCCAGATTCTCATGGTGAGCGGCGCGAAAATGTTCATTTTGCCGAAATGGAAAATGACAAAGGGGTCAAAGTCCTTGGACTTCAATGGAATCCGGGATCAGACTCATTTAGTTTCAAAGTACAAAGTACTTCTCGGGCCTGTACGAAGCGGGCTATTCTCTCGGAAATTGCAAAAATTTACGACCCACTTGGGTTATTATCTCCGGTGACATTGTTTGCCAAACATTTAATTCAATTGCTATGGTTAGCAAAGGTTCCTTGGGACTCCGAAGCCCCTATCGATATAGTTAACTCATGGACGAGTTTTGTTAGCGAGCTCCCGCTCTTATCTCAAATTTCATTTCCTCGTCATATTTTTAATAGTGACGACTTCGATTCAATCGAAATTCACGGATTTGCAGACGCAAGTCAAATTGCGTATGCCGCCTGTGTTTATATACGTCTTACGGACAATACCGGTAAGGTTCAAACTTATTTAGTCATAACTCGAACCCGCGTAGCTCCACTTCGGATTTGCCTTACTATTCCGAAAATGGAATTAATGGGATGCGTGATCCTGTCAAAATTGATAGAAAGAGTAATGCGCATTTACGGTGATCGCATTCGCCCCGATCAAGTGTACGCGTGGTCAGATAGTTCCGTCGCGCTCGCGTGGCTTAAGTCACCCCCGCACGAATGGTAAACGTTTGTCTCTAACCGCACCAGTGAGATTTTGTCCCGTGTCCCGGCGAGCTGCTGGCGTCACGTCCCGTCAGCTGACAACAGCGCTGACCCGGCGTCGCGCGGTCTGCTGCCCGCCGCGCTCGTACAAAATGACTTGTGGTTCCATGGTCCTACATGGCTCCAACAAAGTCACGACTCCTGGCCTATACAAAAACCGGTAGTAAACACAACGGAAGAAAAACGTAATAAAATTGAATCAACAAATATTAATTGCGCATGTGTTTCCACATTGCCTACTTTCCCGGACGATGATACTCTTATTACGCGATTTTCGTCGCTAGGTAAATTAGTTCGCGTCACGGCATTAATATTTCGTTTTTACCACAAATGTAGAAAACATAAACAAACGCTCCCTGAGTACATCACCGTACCAGAGTACCACTTTGCATTAAAGCGACTTACATTGATTACGCAACAACAAGTGTTCGAAGACGACATAAAAAATATCTCGTCAAATAAATCCCCTTCCTTACGTTTGCGGCGTCTCGCGCCTATTCTAGATAGTGAGGGATTATTACGCGTCGGCGGACGTATTCATAAATCATTTTTACCTTATGAATCAAAACATCAATTAATTTTACCTAAAAGACATCCTCTTACAAATCTTATTATTGACGATACTCATATACACGAATTGCATGCCGGTCCGCAGTGCGTGCAAAACTCGCTCTTACAGCGATATTGGATTATTTCAGGTCGCGATATTGTGCGTCTACGCGTGCATCGTTGTATTCCATGTTTCCGCGCACGCCCTACCCGCGTGCAACCTCGCATGGGCATGCTTCCCTCGGTCCGCTTGCGCCCCGCGCGCGTATTTAGTAAAACTTCGTGCGATTTTTGCGGGCCATTTTACGTTCGCGCTAATTAATAAAGTTCGTAATGCAAAAATAATAAAATGTTATGTTGCGGTTTTCGTATGTATGAGCGTTAAGGCTGTACATCTTGAATTAGTTTCCGAACTTTCCACAGAAGGTTTTTTAGCTGCGTTGCGACGTTTCACGTCCCGCCGAGGATATTGTACAGATATATATACCGATTGCGGACGTAACTTTGTTGGTTGTAATAATTACCTTAAAGAATTATACGCGTTCTTACGTAACGATTCGGTCATGAGCGCTCTCAACCAACAAACTTTAAAACAAGGATTAACTTGGCATTTTCAGCCACCGTATGCTAGCCATTTCGGTGGACTATTCGAAGCGGCTGTTAAGAGTTTCAAAACCCATTTATATCGCGTAATAGGTACACAGACGCAAACATATGATTCTATGCACACGCTGACCTGTCAAATCAAAGCGGTACTTAACAGTCGTCCTCTCTGCGTGTTAAGTTCAGACTCTTCCGATCCGTTACCTCTTACGCCGGCTCATTTCTTAATCGGCGAGCCCTTAACGGCCCTACCGGACGTTTCTTTGATCGACGAAAACCCTAGTCGTCTTACGCGCTGGCGCTGGGTACAACAAGCTGTCCAGCATTTCTGGCGTAGATGGAGCCGTGAATATCTCCATCAACTGCAGCAGAGTACAAAGTGGCTTCAAGATCGCGGTCCCGCCATCCGTGAAGGCACTGTTGTTGTGGTATGCGATGACCACTTGCCGCCGTTACAGTGGAAACTCGCGCGCGTTCATGCTGTCCATCCGTGCACTGATCAAGTTAGTCGCGTCGTAACTTTAAAAAGTGGGAACACATTGTTCAAACGACCCGGAGTTAAGGTCTGTCCCTTACCCTTAGAATAATTTCTACAATCGTTACGACTTTTAATGTTAGCATTTAAGTTAGGTATAAGTTTCTTTATCTTGTTGAACTTCCGCATGTTCTTTTAAAAGACACTACGTGTTTTTAAGGTGAGCGGCATGTTCCGTAGAGGAACAGATTAGTATTAATTACTTTCTATGCATATGTAAATAGGTATTTTTCTTACATACAAAGCAACACAATTAGGAAAGAATATATTTTCGTGTAGTAGCTAGATATTTGAACTGGCAACTGCATTTATCTCAAAAGCCCTTCCGGCGCGACACAACCGCGCCACCTAGCGAGGATAAAAAAAAAACTCTTCGCCTGCCGTTAAAACTATGGCCGCGTTCGATCCGCGCTCCGATTAAAATAATTCATATATCGGTTCCCGTCGCTGCGATCTAAGTGAAAATCAACCAGAGACTAATTAGTGACCCAGTGCCCCTTATGGATATATGCAGCTGTCGATAAAGCAGAGGATTTCCCAATCATCATACATAGACCACCACGTGGTACGCCAAGGTGCTGCTGGATTTATGTAAGTTGCTCTCAATTTATCTCGGCTACACCTACAAAATGTCTACTTACATAAATTAGTAAGTATAATAACACCTATTGTTAGGATTACAATATTTAAAACCAGAACAAAACAATATAACCTTTATTGTTTCCCTAGCGCATTAAAGAACAATAAGACCATCAAACCATATTTCTTTGTGTTCACCTATTATGTTATACTGCATAATAACTGCTCGTTCCAATCGCTGTTCTAGTTTGAGCGAGTCGACGGCTCAGCCAAACCCAGTGAAAGGCACACCACATGCGTAGGCAGGTTCTATATACATCCCTAAAGCTTATAAAATCAAGACAAGCTTTGTGTTCTTCAAAATTTCGTAAGTCTCCGAGCACTATATGAAAGCCTTAAAATTGCAGACTTGCAAAAGCTTTGAACATTTGCGAATCTGCAATTTTAGTGAATTTGAAATTCAAACCTATACTATACCTACATTTAAGTCAAGTTTCCAAATCCGCCAAAGTAGCGGTTCCACCACCACTTTGCCGTCGATGGGACGACGTGCTCGGTACGCCAGGGTTATTGAATCTTTTTTATAAACAGATCGACAATTTTACGCGCCTCCCTGTGAAATTAAAAAATCTTTCGCGACCCCGTAACACTCTTTGTGTGTAATTTGTATTTTTAATGCTTGTGAGCCTCAACCACGAGCCTTACATATATATTCAGTGAGGCTGGGTGTCTAAGGCAAGGTATGTAAATGTAATTGCAGTGCTGACTGCAATCAGTGCAGTGGGTGTCTGCGTCGGCGGACAATGACTAATGGGGGACAAATGGCGCTGCTACATATTTTGACGTTTAGGACCAAATTATAAATAAAGATAATTACTTCAAACTATCTGGTTGGTGTTCTTGGTTCGGTTCAGCGCAAAATATTTTAAGCACTTTAGAAATAAAACTTAAGACTGAGTATTTTTTTTTAATTTCCATTACACTGGAGCTTTTTTTGGCGCAAGTGCACTGTCTGCATTTCGCATTGATAACATATAATTATCATAATTCATCACTTATTTAGTTTTTATCAATCAATCAAATCAATCAATCAAAGCATTTATTTTCAGGCTACTAAGGCCCATAGATACATACCTTACAAACTAACATATATATACAATTATAAAAATCTTAAATACTAAAAAATCATTTTCGTGACGCAGTTTTCTGTTGCAGTTGTTTGTTGTTGTTTCTGTTGTTTGTTGTTGTTTATGCCTTCTGCGCAAATCAACAAACAAGGAATGTATGTAATGTATATTCCTATATTGTCAGTGTTAGGACTGTACTGTGAGTAGGGCGACAAACGGCTCGATTCGGGAAATGAATTAGAGATTAACTAGATACGATATAGTAAAGATATGTGACGTTCCACGGCAAAGTACCTTATGGCGACTGGCGCCGCGATTCGGGAAATGAATTAGAGATTCACTAGATATGAAATAGTAAAGATATGTGACGTTCCACGGCAAAATGTATCTTATGGTGGTTGGCGCTGCCGTCGCATATCGCCGCAATAATATTGGAGTGGCGTTAATAATAGCGTAAGTGCCAACCGCAATAAGGTACCTTTACCTGTGGGACGTCACATATCTTTCCTATGTCGTATCTAGTTAATCTCTAATTCATTTCCCGAATCGCGCCGAAAGTTTTTCATGGCTGTGTAAGCCAATACGGAAGCGGCAAACATGACCACAAGCCAGGCAGTGTAGTGTGCCCGTGGTGAACAGATGTCGCGTTGATGACGCTTGGCTCGTTTACTTGCGAGAGTCTTAAACTTAACCAACCCACGATTCCGTGATTTAGTCGTCTGTTAAACACCATTTTGCTACATGACTGTCATTTCAATATATCATGGTATTTAAGACAAAATACGGCTTATAGGTACGGCTTGACAATATGACAGTGACACGGCAGTCATTCTATAGTTTCTTGCAACAGGGAAGTAGTAGGTATTGTATGTCCGTGGGCGGCCGTGCCACGTACAAAGAAGATCCTTGACCACTGGACACAAAGCTTGTCTTGATTTTGTAAGCTTTCTTATAAGTAGCCCGCGTCAGTAAGTATTGCTATAAGTATTTTATTATGTATCATAATGTATCAATACATCAATAAGCCAGCTGTCGTATGTATTTTTTCCCTTGGATTCGTAACAACTGTTTTAAATCGGCTGCCATAACTGAAACTATATCATTGTTAGTAGAAAATCTACTTAATAAATAAATTGGCCTCGGATATGACAACTTTATGGTTTCAGAGTAAATAAACATGCAGGATAGTCTTAAAATCTACATTAAAAAATATAAAGACTATAGCATATATCTTGTTTGTAAATAATGATTTTTAACAAAAAAAGATAAAGACTATAAATTCATAAAAATCAGAATCCTCACTCACGCACTTTTGAACCCAGTCTCACTTAACTGATCTAATTTACGATCATTCAAACTTTAAATATGGCAATAAATACGAATAAATTAATAAAAAGGCAATGACCATAATGAGAGCTTGATACCAATGTTTACCGAGAGATAATTGTCGAAACTCGTATCACGATATCCGTTTTACACCAACGTGATCTCTAACATTATGGACTAAAGTTCGTTTTAGAAGAACACGAGTGTAATTATACGGCGTTTTGGAAGGTTTTTCAGGTTAAATAGGAGCATTTAATATACAGCTTTGTATATATGTATTTCTGAAAGGTCGTCAGACTCGTTAATTCATATATGTTTTGGGATAATTGATTTATGATACATTCGTGATATAAACGATGCAAATGAATATTTCGTGTCGCGAATTAATTTATGGCTTTAATAAATTCCGTTTTAATACCATTTCTTAATATGGCGTTGGTAATTTGTAATACCTTTATTTATTTATTTAGTAGTGTGTACTTGTGTAGATCCCTGCTGTATTCAATAATAATCGTCATAGTTGGGTAAACTTTTTGATTACCTAAGTATTTCATCTCTTCAATTAGTAGCTAGTAACTATAATACGTTTTGTTTGAACTAGAAGTTATTATATACGTTAATATACGAACTCAAAATACACTTGATTTTATTAACTCTTCAAGAGCCATACCTACCTACACCGTTTTATGTTGTTGGAATTGTAACTTTCTGACTTTTTTTAATATTTCACTTTCCCGTGACGGAAATTTGTCACACGAAGAACTTAAGTACCTACTAGAGATGGGTAACTACCCGGGTAAATACCCGAGAGCGGGTATTTACCCGGTAAATACCCGATATTTACCTACCCGCGGGTAAATACGCGGGTATTTTCGTTTTTCTTCTAAATTTGATGTGTTTAATGGTATGTGAGTATAAATAAGATTAATTTAAATATTTTTTTATAATGTTACATAAAATGTATGTTCAAACTAAGTACGAAAAGGTTGCTATGAGGTGAAGTTCGATTTTAACATATCAGTACAATTATGAAAATCGTGTAAAATCATTCCCTGGGTTCCGGAAATGTTTTAAAACGCTTTTAATATACATTAGAAAGATGAAAATAAAGACTACTTATGAATGATAATAAAAAAAAATTGTGCAGTATCACAACTTGGGAAGATCATAAGTCAAATACAGTTAGTTTTAGGACAAAAATGTATATAACCTTTTTTGTAGAAAATTATGTCTACTTTAGTTTGTACATACAACACTTTTCGATATTAATGACAGATTCCAAGTTATATGAAAAAGTTCACTTTTACCCCCCTCCCCGCAATCACACCCCCGCCGACCTAAGTTGAAATGTGTATTATCAACGTGTAAGTACGATAATTTACTCGAATCTAAAAAAAAATACTCTTATGAGGGCCTTTTTTTAATATTTATCAAAATTGTACTAAAAATTCCTTAGTTACAACTGCAAGTTTCACTAAACCATTTAATTTTAAATGACACACAATAATTACAACCATTAACTCGGTTTATATCTCCACTTTAACACAAATCGACATGTGCAACAAGAAATGAATCTACCCGTCCATTTGGGTAGATACGGGTAAATACCGGGTAGATGGGTATTTACCGGGTATTTACCTGGGTGGGTAAATTGGGTAAATACCCGCGACCCATCTCTAGTACCTACTTACCTTTTATTTCCTTTGTTTGGGGTTTTCCTACCATTATCGTCATCCTTTCTCTTCATCAATGTCAATGAGCACTTTACGAGTAAATAATCAAATGTCAACGGATAAAAATGCCGTTAGTCAGCAAACGACTTTTGTTTACTAAGTGTTTTTCGGCTTTTAACTAAGTACTGTTACTTGTCTCATAATCTGAGGGTCTACCGCTCTTGCATATTCGACCGATAAGGATTTTCGAGACTGGTGGCTTAGCGATAAGAGCGTGCGACTTTCAATCTCTACCCTCCTAAGCCGAATAGCGCTATCTCAAAAACAAATGATTTTGAAAATAGAATTCTCAGTTATAGAAACTAAAGTATAAGTTAGCAATGAATTTTCTTTTGAGATAGCGCTTTTTGGCTTAGCAGGGCAGATCTGTAGGTCTTGGGTTCAAACCCCCGGCTCGTACCAATGAGTTTTTTGGAACTTATGTACGAAGTACCTATCATTTGATATTTACCAGTCGCTTTTCGGTGAAGGAAATCATCGTGAGGAAACCGGACTAATCCCAATAAGGCCTAGTTTACCCTCTGGGTTGGAAGGTCAGATGGCAGTCGCTTTCGTAAAAACTAGTGCCTACGTCAATTCTTGGGATTAGTTGCCAAGCGGACCCCAGGCTCCCATGAGCCGTGGCAAAATTCCGCGACAACGCGAGGAAGAAGAAGAAGGATTTTCGATTATCCGATGTTGACGGTAGGCCCTCTAAATTCATAAGTCGAAAGACCTCACTGATGGAACGAAAGTGATAATGATGACGTCATGAGTCTAAGCGCGCCTTAGAAGGAGGCGCCTGAGTCACCGCAGCCCGAGGCTCGACATTTATGGTGGCGGCCAGACGACCCATCCAAACAAACTGTGAACTTGTCGCAATGAAATACCATTAATAATGCAACAAACTGCACTTATTTAAAGTTCTGAATGGGTAAATTATTTGGTATGATTAGTAGTCTGAAGGTTTTCAAAACTTGCCAAATTGCCCAGTTGAAAAATGATTGAAAACATCTCACATAGTATGTATTTATATATGGGAACCGAAATATATTTCCATAATGGAAATTATGAAAACTTCCTTTATTTGTTGGGTACTTTTTACACAATATTCCTTACATTTTGGAAACTTTCTAGTGCTGTTAGATTGACAATTAGGTTACCCTGCCTTATGGGTTGGTTGCATTGCACTTGCAACAATTAATTCTCAATTCTCGCTGTGGAATTTAGAAAAACTTTCAGTCATAAAATAAAGAATCTGTAGGTATGTACCATAGAAAAGTGAAAGGAGACTAAGAGCACCGGTTAGATCTAATCTTTATGTAATGTGACAATACATACAGTTATACGCCTACATGATATGGCTGATTAAATAACAAAAATTCCGGCACACCATCCTCTAGCCGTACACATACGAAATTGCAACTTATTTCCTAGGCTTAAAGGTTTTAAGTAATACCTACCGAAAATTGTAGGTACATCAATATTAGATAGAAGCTCAGGTATGTATGTAGTAGAAAGTGGAACAGATGTGACGTGAGCATATTTGCGAATATGGCTGGCTAATTTCTGTTCACCAATATGGTCCGATATTTACTGAGGATATCCACTGGATTTATACTCTCGTTGAGATTTCCACAATGTTGTGTTGATATTAAGTAAGCATTGGATAGGCAAAATTAATCTTAGTCAAAGAATATCTCAGAATATTGTAGGCTTATCGTAAACATCTATTTCTCTAGAGATCTTCCCTAAACGACACTTTATCATGCTAACCACAAACTTCTTGAGAGAATCTCAATATTGTCTTTCCAACAATACAATATCTAAAACATATGAATATAAACCTTATCACCGCGGCATAACTATTATTTCTTAAATAAACAGTTACACTTACGACAAATCATATATACCGTTACCCAATCCCTTGCTAATCGATTTTGCGTCATATGTCAGAGTTATTAAGGTAGTGGTTTTCAGAATGTGGTGTAGAATGAGTTTGGTTAGTCGGGGTCAAGTAGCGGTAAAGCGGTAAGGTCAGGGTTGGGGAGGCCACGTGGCTGTTGCTAGGCGCCCGGGGCAGGGACAACAAACAACCCCGTAGGACATTCGGCACCCGGTCTTGGGGTGGTAAAGACGGTTACAACTTCTTGTTTGAGAAAGTTCGTAGTGTTTAGCGCGTGTAAAGGAATTTGCTGCAGAATTTTCAGTTATTTTATTACCAATGTAAAATTGTGCCTTAGTAGTGGAAAAATGACAATGCATGTGGTGTATTTTGTATACTGACAAATGGTGAAATGACTTACCTATCTCATTAAAATTACTAGGTACCTACTTAATTTCTGATCTAAACCTACCTAACTAAGATAATTATTTAAATAACAATAATTTTTTTAAAGGACAGTCATATTAACTTAATCAATATAAAAATTAGGACGTAACAAAAAGAAGTGATCGTTATCCCAGTACTGTTCCCCTCAAAGTCCCGATGGCAATGGAGACCCGTGATATGTCCCGTTCTCTGGACAATGTGCATTGGTGGGAGCCAGATCACTGGAAGACGAAAAAGCTTCGGAGCACGTCCTCTTTATCTTTAGAAGGAGCAGACCCAGCGGACATTAGGAATGGCTGGCTGACTTTACCGGATCCTAAGGTAAGAACCATTATACTCTGGAATTTTCGGTGGAGACCACATACATGTTCCGTTTGCCTGGACAACGCGCACTGGTAAGAGCCACTGCATTGGAGGATGAGGGGTTTTGGTTTTTGGAGAGAGCGGATCCTGCGAACATTAGGAACAAATAGCTGCATCTGCTGCATCCGAAGGTATGAATCATTATCCCAGTATGATTACCTACTCGCAAACTACCGACATTGCTGGCTGACTCTACCTTAAGATAAATAAATCAGTTTGAAATAGACTCACACTTTGCGCGCGTAATAAAGAAGTTAATACAAAACCTTTTTTAGGGAAGAGTTTATCACCGACAGTGTTTTTCACTGCACAGTCATCGATTACTCATCAAGGCCCCTAACGAGCCCTATACCTCGTTGATGTTCTTTGTTAGATTCTGACTAGATCAAGGAAATCTTAACACTGCCTTTACCTGTGTTTATATTCACTTTTACCTTAATTTACTTATAGTACCTACCTATATTTTACAACCTTCATATCAAAAATGCAGCTTAAGTATTCAAACATTCGATAGATGTCGCTTTGCTTTCGGAGTTATACTCCCTGTTACTCGATTTTAATATACGAACGAAGTAATAATTTGAAAAATTCTAGAATTGCAATTGGAATTGCACAACTGAATATAATATATTGAAAAGCTCTTAGCACCACGGCACGGCTCTTATTTGTCAAATGTCTTGCTTCATGTGTTGAAGACATAAAGACAAGGAGATTAACTAAGGAAATTGAAATGAGTCAGAAAATATGATTAAGACCACAAAAAATACACAATTGTTCAAATGGCGTAATTCTCTGATTCATTATCGACCTTAACTTCTCTATTAGACAATCCCAACAACAAGCATTTATAACGTCATCAACAGCAGAGAATAGATAATATTAAATTATACCTTTTAAAGTATAATATGTAATAAATAAAAGAAACTACAAATAAGTAAGTATAAAGAGCTTGAAACGAATAAATTGTATACCAATTCATCAACACTTTATTATCTATGCTTGCGTCACAATTATTGATCAGTAAATTGAATACTTTTTACGGTAAGTAATATAAATGTTTGTTTATGTGACCTTGACTCGACCTGACTCCACAGGGTGGTACCTTAGAACATTTAATAACTGGAGACGGCTATCATTTCCTGTACGAAACAGTCTGCCGATTTTTGCGGGGGAGGGGACGTCAAATGTATTGCTATTTCTACATGATTTGTACGTAACGTACAAATAGCCATGTCAGTCCATATAAAAGTTTGCACAATGCAAGTTTTTCGGCAGAGGGGTAAGCTCTTAAAGGCGACTCCAGTTATTAAATGCTCTAAGGGTGGAACATCAAACGGTGGTGGTCTGGTGGTGCGTCAACGAGGAGGCGAATTCTGTTTGTAATAACGGGTTATGAATTTGATCTGGATTTGTTATGGATCTGTCAGTGTCAAAAGCGACATTACTGGTTGAAAAATATTTACACTTTTGACACTGACAGATCGTAACCATAACAAATCCAGATCAAATTCCTATTATTTAAATCTGAATACGCTTCGAGGTCTCTTTAAATAATGAAGCAGACAAGTAGTCGCTACACTCTTCACAAGTTTATTAGTTAAACTTAGTGATTTAACTACAAAATACCTGTACAGTCAGAGTCGTATAGTAGGTAGCATCCAAAGTATTCAAATAGGTGCGCCATACAAATTATATGGTGTACCGAACTATTCAAATACTTTGATTGCTACCTACTAAGTATATGACGCTAACTGGCACATAGACTTACCATTGCTCCGTGATCCAAAGAAGATCTTGGCTCAATAATATCCATGCGTTCCTTTATTTAATGTGGAACATGTCTCACCAATTCTGTAAAGTTTGCAAAAATTTACATATTAATTGGTGGCTACCTGGCTAGGTACAAATTACATTCAAATTAAAGTAAATGTTAATGTTGTTTGAAAGGCTAATTCCAAAAGTAGACATCCTGTCACCTAGGTATCACCTTTATCATTTATTGCTAGAATATTATGCATTATAGAATAGAAGGTAGGCTCTATTGGGGTTGTGTCAAACACGGGTGTGTTTACGTTATTTCTAAATACACATGTAGTATTAGAACAACATCCATTTTGTTACGAAACATATCATCAGTTTGGTTACGGTCGCCGACTGCCTTGTAACTAGACGTGTGCGCCGCGCCGGCGCGCCGCCGCCGCCGGGCTTTTTGACCACGCCGCCGCCGCCGATAAATGATCGGCGTGAAATCGGCGTGACCTTGAGTGTTGTTAATTAGTTATTCCAAGTTGGGTTTTCGATTACAATATGGATTTTTTGTATTATTTATGTTACAGTTGTCAAATATACATCAATTATTAATTAAATGAAACTGAATAGCCAGTTGCAGAAACTATTTGACACACCAATTAAAGTAAATGAGTAATCCTAAGTATTTACCGTCTACTGTTAACGAACGAATGAAAACTGCTGCTTACCTTAGACAGCTAGGGGGCTATTCATAAATTACGTCATTTCAAATTAGGGGGGGGGGTCTGGACATCGGATGACGGTAGCATGAAGTAGGAGGAAATGGGGTCATTTGAAGGATGATTTTTGGATGATGATAGGGGGGGGGGGGTCAAAAATCGTCAAAAATCGATGACGTAATTTATGGACAGCCCCTAGGAGAACAAACCCCTTCATTTTCAGAGAGCTCTATATCGCCACTCAGCTCTTCCCAATATGCCATGGGTGAGCCCTTAGATTGTTCGGACATATTATCCAACGTATGATGTGGAGAAACACATGAAATTAAAGCCGAATCAATGGCAAACGTGCTCAAGTTGGAGCATGTGTGAGATGGTCGAACGCTATGAAGAGGGTGGCTTGCGGCAGTCTGCACCCATACGGCTTATGACCGCATGAAATGGATACAAATTACGTGTCACGATCCTCAGCAATGAGAAAACGAGACAGAAGATGCGTCTCAGTGAGCCTGGCGCTTATACGACAACAAAACCATTAAAAAGAAGGCATAGCAGTCCACTATGTCTAGCAAATTTCAAGGATATGTGGAGTTCTGTTTTGTTAAAGTATGTCATTTTTCATAGGACAAGCCATGGAAAGCTTGAGAAACCGGAGAGTTACAGATCGGATCGAAGGTCATTCATCATCATCATCATCATCTCAGCCATAAGACGTCCACTGCTGAACATAGGCCTCCCCCATGGACCTCCACACGTACCGGTTGGAAGCGACCCGCATCCAGCGTTTTCCGGCGACCTTAACAAGATCGCCTGTCCATCTTGTGGGTGGACGGCCTACGCTGCGCTTGCTAGTCCGTGGTC
Organism: Cydia splendana; assembly: GCF_910591565.1. NCBI lineage: Eukaryota > Metazoa > Arthropoda > Insecta > Lepidoptera > Tortricidae > Cydia > Cydia splendana. The sequence goes on along the minus strand of NC_085977.1, from coordinate 12,722,537 downwards.
TCGACTCGTGCACTTTTCGACCCCATCGGCCATCTTCTCTGCGTGCAATGTGGCCTGCCCATTGCCACTTCAGCTTTCTAATCCGGTGGGCTATGTCGGTGACTTTAGTTCGTCTACGGATCTCCTCATTTCTGATTCGATCACGTAGGGAAACTCTGAGCATAGCCCTCTCCATAGCTCGTTGAGCGACTTTGAGTTTTGAGATGAGGCCGATAGTGAAAGACCACGTTTCGGAGCCGTAAGTCATCACTGGTAACGCACATTGATTAAAGACTTTCGTCTTGAGGCACTGAGGACTGAGGTATGTCGGACGAAAAGACATTACGTAGTTTCCCGAACGCTGCCCAACCGAGTTGAATTCGGTGGTTGACCACTTCTCGAAGTTGGACCTAACTAATTGGACTACTTGTCCTAGGTAGATGTACGAGTCAACAACTTCGAGTACCGAGTTCCCAACAGATACTGGGATGGGCACAACATTGGCATTTGACATAAGTTTCGTCTTGTCTATGTTCATTTTCAAACCCACCCGTTGTGAAACTCGGTTGAGGTCATCGAGCATCATGCTGAGTTCTTCCATCGACTTTGCCATGACTACGATATCGTCGGCAAACCGAAGGTGAGTGATGTATTCGCGGTTGATGTTGGTGCCATGTTCTTGCCATTCCAGGAGCTTGAAGGCGTCTTCCATTACGGCAGTAAACAGTTTCGGAGAGATAACGTCTCCCTGCCTTACGCCTTACGCCTCTTCGCAATGGAATCGCCTTCGTGCTCTGCTCCTGCACTCGGACCGACATGGTAGCGTTACTATACAAACACTTCGATGTACCGATAGTCAATATGGCATCGCTGAAGAGACTCAAGCACCGCCCATGTTTCCACCGAATCGAAGGCTTTCTCATAGTCCACAAACGCTAAGCATAATGGCAAGTTATACTCTTCGGTCTTCTGTATAACTTGCCGCAGCGTGTGGATGTGGTCTATGGTACTATAGCCTTTTCGGAAACCGGCTTGTTCGGGAGGCTGGATGCCATCAAGTTTGTGTTCGAGACGGTTCGTGATGACCCTTGAAAACAGCTTATAGACATGGCTCAGAAGCGTGATGTCTGTAGTTCTTTAATAGGCTGTTATCACCTTTTTTTGAAGAACAGCACCACCTCGCCTCTATTCCATGTTTCCGGCGTTATGCCCTCGGACAATACGGAATTAAAGAGCTTCTGGAGGACTTTAAGTACCGGTGTTCCACCCGCTCTCAGAAGCTCTGAAGTGATTCCGTCTTTGCCCGGCGCCTTGTTGTTCTTAAGCTGCTTCAGGGCTATCCTAATCTCGTACAGACTGATGTCCGGGATATCTTCGGTATAATGTCGGGACAGCTTGGCTCTTGGATCTCCTACCAAGCTGTCAACGGGCTTTGCGATCGAAGTGTATAACTGTCCATAGAACCTCTCGATCTCGCCTAAAACCTCCGCCTTGCTCGACGCTATGCTGCCATCTTCCCGTTTCAGCTTTGTCAGCTGGCTTTGCCCAATAGACTTGTGCGAACACTTTAGAGCCTTGGTTTCGCTCAATAGTCTCTTTAATACGGTTAGTATTAAAGAGACGCAGATCATGTCGCAAGGACTTAGATATACGTCTATTGAGGTGCCTATATGACTTCGCGTCATCGGGAGACTGCAACTGTAGCGAGCGTCGTTCAGCCATGAGGTTTAAGGTTTGCTCGGTCAATTTCTGAGGTCTATCTTTACGGCGGGGTCTAAAAAACTTAGACCCTCCGAGGGTCATTGGGACCAGGTAACTTCTTAATGCAAGCCAGTGTTAGGGAAATCAAGTTATTATACCTATCCTATATTCATTTACAAACCCTATTTTACTCACAGCATATTCAAACTATACGTAGTTCACTGACCAGCAACCTGCATTGATCAAATTTTCAAGAAAAACAACAATTTAATGATTTTTCTTAAGAAACCTGAAAGTCAAGGTCACGCCGATTTCACGCCGAAAACACGCCGCCGCCGTCGATTTTTTGGCAAACGCCGCCGCCGATCATTTCTTAATCGGCGCACACGTCTACTTGTAACCACATATGACGAAAATGCCCATCTCACTTAAATACATACAGACACAGAGCAAATAAAAAATTTGCTCTAAATCGAGTGATTGATTGACACTTCGTTAAAACCTCTTTTTATAGTGCTGTGCTAAAGATTCAATTCTTGGCGAGCCCATTTTATTTAACTATTTGACCTAGGCTCTAAAAATTGTATTATAAGGTCTGATATACATATTACTTAACAATTTGTAGGTGTCCTATTAGAAAAGTATAACTTACCTTCTAATATATCTTTAAAAATACCATAAAAGGTACCTACCTATACCTACTTGTTGTACAGTCGACGTCAAAGATATGTTTACACTTTTGTACCTTGTGCCTTTGTAATAAGGCGAAAAATGTAAACATATCTTTTACGTCGACTGTACAACAAACTTTCTATAGGGCTAATTATGGGGTTTAAGAATTAGTAAGTGCTACGAAAATACATTGTTTGAAGGACTTGGTGTCCTCTTAAATAATTAAACGGTTTTCCAGACTTGTGTAATTGACATTTAATAGCGTCATTAAATATTTACTTTTCAATGTCAAGTGACCAATAAGAAGGAACCTCCCTGCCATGAGCGCCTGAGCGGGCTATACTCACTTTGTTATCCCCTATCTACATACTTTAGATACTTGTATTTGGTTTTTTTAGGGTTCCGTAGCCAAATGGCAAAAAACGGAACCCTTATGGATTCGTCATGTCTGTCTGTCCGTCCGTATGTCACAGCCACTTTTTCCGAAACTATAAGAACTATACTGTTGAAACTTGGTAAGTAGATGTATTCTGTGAACCGCATTAAGATTTTCACACAAAAAAAGAAGAAAAAAATTTTGGGGGTTCCCCATACTTAGAACTGAAACTCAAAAATTTTTTTTTCGTCAAACCCATACGTGTGGGGTATCTATGGATACTATGGATAGGTCTTCAAAAATGACATTGAGGTTTCTAATATAATTTTTTTCTAAACTGAATAGTTTGCGCGAGAGACACTTCTAAAGTGGTAAAATGTGTGCCCCCCCCACCCCTGTCACTTCTAAAATAAGAGAATGATTTAAAGTAAAAAATATAAATGATGTACATAACCATGCAAACTTCCACCGAAAATTGGTTTGAACGAGATCTATTAAGTAGGTTTTTTTTTAATACGTCATAAATCGTCAACCGCAATTTTATTATGTTACTTGGTGCTACGGAACCCTTCATGGGCGAGTCCGACTCGCACTTGGCCGCTTTTTTACCCACTCAAAGACGGGATTCCACCCAGTGTGCGGCACTGCTTGGCATAAGCATATTCAGTCCAAAAATGCTTGTATCGCACAGTGCCGCACAGTGGTAGAATTCCATTCCGCCTTAACTCTATCATATTAAATGTTTCTACGTACATACTTAAGGGGCCCGCTGATTAACAGTCCGCCGGACGGTATCGGCCTGTCAGTTGTTCGGAACTATCAAAATTTTATTCTAACTGACAGGCCGATACCGTCCGGCGAACTGTTAATCAGTGGGCCCCTTTAAGGTAAGTATTTACCTATTTTTTTTATATACCACATCGGTGGCAAACAAGCTTACGGCCCGCCTGATGGTAAGCAGTCACCGTAGCCTATGGACGCCTGCAACTCCAGAGGTGTTACAAGCGTGTTGCCGACCTTTTAAAAACCTGTACACTCCTTTTTTGAAGAACCCCATACTGTAGACCCTCGGGAAAACCTCGGAAGGGAGCTCATTCCACAGCCGGAGCGTCCGCGGGAGGAAATTCCTCTTAAATCGCACAGTACGCGACCATTTAGGTTCTAGGGTGTGAGGATGAACACCCTGCCGACGGCGAGCGGTGCCTACCTAAATAACAATTTGAATTCAAAATAAGATTTCGCATTATACAGCGCGGTAGACGTACAACGGTCAACAGTGTCAACAGTTGATAAGAGTGTCTTTTGCATAAAACTCAAAACATTCCAGATTATTTTCCATCAAAAGCTTGCAGAATTTAATCAATTATCTATATTTTTTCTCATGTTTTCTATAACTAATACAAGAAACAACTTTACTTACATGTGGGTACAAATCTCGGGTCGCGTAGGCTCAGAGGTTACTTGTTTTGACTTACATCACAACTTATTTTACATACTCGTAACTTGGGAGCGCGGTTAAATGTGACTCATGTATTGTATGACTTCATTTAAGGATAAACATGCTTGAATCCACACTTGCTTTTGTCGTACTCATTTCATGTAAACCATTTATTTTTTGCTGAGCGGAATCGACTGCTAGCGAAAATATAGGGCTTCTGCAAATAATCTAATAGACCGTATAAATTTATTCCAATAACGTTCATAATATCTTTTGTTCTTTTTTTTTATATAAAACATATTGCTCTAAATTTATTTTTAGAATGTCTGATATATTGCAGAATTTACATAATCTCGTCGGCAAGGTCCAAAGCCCAAATAAGGCACATCTGTAGGCCGAACTACTGAGTCAGACTGTCATCGACCTTACAATGCAAATCACAGGGCAGTTAAAGGTAATACTTGATCATAATAAAGGCTAGACTGAATGTAAACTTATCTAGCTGATCAGCCCACATTCACCTACATACACGGATAACCTGGTACACCTGCACCTACTAAGTGTTTCATAAACATTTTGATTCATTTTCCTTGTTATCTACTTAACGATATCAATGATACGATGATGTGATAATGATAATATAGGCACTTGAAGTCTAATATAGATGCAGCAATTACCTACCTACTGCAATTTTCATTCATTTAAAACTACATATTTATGTACCTACTTATGTTACCTTAACATAAATAATATAATATAATAATATAATATAGAAACCCGAGTGCTCCCGAGAGTCGGTCAGGGTCTCCGTCTCCGGCGTGTCTTCGTCGGTCGGAGTGGACCCCAAGGGGACCCGCAGGACTCTCAGCTCTGGCTTGCGTTAATTGGCCGTCCAGAGAGGAGTCGTTAGAGCTATATGCTCCAGGGGTGGAAGTGAAAGATGCATAAGACGCGAGTTGGCACAGTGGCTGCTAACAGCCACTGGGTAGAAAGCGGCGCACACCTCTCGACACCCCTGAGCCGCTCACACCGATGTTGCTCCTGGTCGTCTTCGCGACGGCAGTTTCAGGGGCCCATCTAGTGCGCGGCAAGTCACCACCTGCCTCGATAACTTGTGTGAACATTGTTATGGCAGGTGTCCGTACGTCTTTGTAATAACCCAGTCTCATAGTCCACCCAAACTTCAATCCATAGACCGGTATACTGTTCTCTTTTTCTACAATAGTCCCAATGCCTGCTGAGACCGGTTCATGGGTGTCTATTGTAGCACCTGTGAACGGGTTCCAGCAGGCGTTCTACATGACATAAAAGCTCTCCAAGGGGCCTCTACGTGTTGGATCTGTGTCCCCACGCAAGCCTATCAAAAAGCCGGGATTATAGGCCCGTGATATCCAAGGAGATACAAATAATATAGAAATATTATTACGTTAATATTATTACGTTAATAAAATCCTAATAAATAAAATTTATCACCAACTCGGTACAGACACGTAAATTTTTATTACGAACGCTACTTTTCAAAATATGTATTCTCTTAGCCCAGAATTTTTCGTAACAGGTGAACACTCGAATTTTAACAAATTGAAAGCTAGGTATCAAAGTGATAGATTTATGCACACCTATTGAGACATGTCAGTAACAATTGGCAGACTTGCACCTTGCACAGCCTATACTAGGCGTCAACCTTGGGCCATTAGCATACGACACTTCCGATCGATTCCCTCCCACGCTGACGGCGCTATTAAAACAACTGTCATGTTTATGTTGTTGTTTTGTTGTCCTTTCACTTTGTTTCGACAGGAAATAATGGAGTGATGTTACTTCGCTCGTGGTAGGATTATGTTGACACGTGATTAAATTATTGGAAAGAGACCGACGTAAGTTCAACAGACCAATTTTCAGAATTGATTAGTGTAAAATACATGTATAGGTACTTGTGATGTGACGCGGTGACGCGTGATTTATTTATGCATTTTTGAAACAAAACATCCGACATAGCGGGATAAAGGCAAATGCTTGTAATTAGCGAGCACTTGATGCTTTAGTTCAGTGGCTGGAAAATTTGTAAATAAAATAAATTGCGATTAACTACATAGATATCAGTTTTGGGAACTTCGAAGTGCAAAAGGGAAGCCATCACGTAGGTATAAGAACAATTTATGGGTTGAAAGAGGCAGACTAAAAATGAAAATAGGTGACCACTTTTGAGCTCCATAGCGACCGCTTAAATGTGCCAAAGCGTGAGTTTAGCGGACTGGAAAACTAGAAAGGCTGTATTCAGGAGAAACGATGAGTGATTATACTATATTGGAAATACCTACACTACAAAAGCAAATAATTGACGGCATCACATAGGTATGTATTATTTCTGAATAGGTACCTACTTACTTCCAATGACACTGATTTTGGTCGCACTTTTGTTATTTAACAGGCAATCTTGTACATTGTAGATCTGTAATTTACCTACCCAGTGCATAAACTATGAAGGCAACTACCTACGTGAACTAGACTTTACGACTTGTTATTTAAACCTACTCCTATAAATTTGGTGTTATTGCCTACCAAATCTGGTTACCAAACGTTGCTATTCAGAGCGCGTCCTGTCGCATTAGCAACTCGATTATGAAACTTAATACGATTGGCACAAGGCTGGTAATTAACTGACGACTCGGGCCACAATTAGCATGTCATGAGAACTGCGATCGTGCGGGCGAGAATTCGCGATTGAATAACTTTGTAATTACGAACAGCTTGTGATTAAAATGGAATTCAAGTATCGGATGTCTATCGATGTCACACGGATCTTACGTTATAGGTACCTAATTTATTGATATTATATTTGTCATATAACACTTTAAACTCTCGCGTTTTGTACACATATTTAATTACATTAAATATTATATTTGTCGTTTGATTAGCGAAAGATTAACCTTCTTTAGTCTTTAAAATCTGTTATTTAGTTGCACCTGGCCCATTGTCTGTCTGTATGTGTCTGTAATCAAATATAGCAAGTAACATTTTACTCGCTTTCCAGTTTCAGATTAAACTGAAAGCTTGCACAAAAAATGCATGAAAATTTGTAAGTCGATTGACAATGCAATACTTGGTACCATCGAGCTGATCTGTTGATGGACACAGGAAATGGTCATAGGAACTCTGTAATAAAACAAGGCAACCTAATTGTGTTTGGGTTTGTTAGAATTGTCTAGATGAGTATTATTAGTTGCCTGTTGAAATAATAATACAGTCAGCGATAAAAACTTGTATCAGAAATGAAATTTTTTAAACAAAATTATAGATATTAACTTGCATAAAGCACCAAACAACTTACATAAGTTGTTTTCAACCAATTTACTTACATAGGTAGCAATGAAAAAGGATTGTGGGCATCGTCACGTGCTCAAACATTTGTGTAGATAACGCCGGTCAGTAACCCGAAATCGATTATTTTATCAAACAAGCTAACACATTTTGTCCATAAAGCCCTAATAGGAAACACTTATAGAACGTTTTCCATTCTGAACAATGGACATCCATTCAGTATACTTTATTTCGCCCACTTTGATAATCGAAACGTAGGTATTATATAACGTAATAAAATACTCCAAGACCAAGTATCAATATTTTTAACTAAAGTAAGTAACGGTCAACCTAGTTCATACACACTTGGAGGGATAACAGGACTGAATTTCATATTTTTACTGGCAAGGAAGAAAATAAAACAACAGTGCCGGCAGAAGTGAAAACTCAATGACATTTTAACAGTTTTTCGATCTGGTCACGTGTCCGTCTTACGTCTTACGAATCTTACGATCACGTGACCTGTCGCGAGTTTAACATTTTTCCCCATCACAAAAAGTGCACAGCGCCGCTAAAGAAGTTTTCACTTCAAAAAAGAAATGTTATCTACACCTACATACCTACCTTACAGGTGGGTTGGTATATATAGTTGGTCAAACCAATTTGCCAGTCAGTAAGAACCAGGAAAACAATACTCATCATTTTGTTTTGGGCGCTAGTACTAGTGTAAGACAAAGATAGTATGATTCTCTCTGTCTATGATTGAAATGAGACAGTCCTTTGACAAACTAAGTATAATTGTTAAAATAGTGACAAGTCCTCATATTAAAATATTTTCACGTAGCACATTAGACATTAAACATAGCTTACGAAACAAACGTCCTTATAAACAAAACAGACAAGTCTATTACGCCGATTAGCCGTAGAAGGAGCCTTTCGCCGCCCACGCAGCTGCCGACAATTTACTTGTCCTGTCACTACTAATAGATACTAAGCAATTAGCATTGTTCTTGCTTCCGACCGACAAGGTCATAAACGAGGGGGGCGTTTTGCAGACTATTGGGTACTTCCTGATTAGCTTGTAACGAAAGTTACCGTTTCAGGGCGTCCGCTAGCTAGCGCGGTTGTACGGAGCGAGTGAGTTAAACGAAACATAGTATGAGCTACGCTAACTGGCACGGACGCGTACGAGGATATTATCTAGAGATGCACCGGATATTCGGTTACTATCCGGCCCTTCTTTTAATATCCGTCGGATACCGAATAGTAACTTTGCTTGATTTCGGAGTAAACAAATTGGATTTATGAAACAGTCACGGTCATGAAGTCATAATCGTACCTACTCGTTTGTTATTTTGAAACAATTTAAACATTCCACTCACTTGCGCGTGCAAACAATTTCTAACCTAGAAACGAGTTCGCGCAAACGTTCACTACGAAACAGATCAAACTCAAAACCTGCACAGTACGCACCTGTAAAACCAAAATTTTATTATAATATTCGGCGGCCGGATACCGAATATTCAGCCGATGTTCAGGCCGAACATCCGGTATCCGGCCAAACAACCATCCGTTGCATCTCTAATTTTATCTACAATGGCACACGCGTGCGTGCGCCCGCTCCGTTCCCGCGCCATCTAGCGGTTGCCCTAAACTCAAACATTGTCATTGCTCTCCAAGACTTATTTTGATGGGTTGTCGTTAGGAAAGCAAACCCACTGTATAAATATTCGTAAAGACACTATAAGTAACGATCTGGATAAGTGCCCGTGCGTGTAAGTCCATTACATTGTAATTTGTCTTTCCTGTTTCTGATACGGATTTAAGGATTTAAGAGCATTAACTTCATCAATTTTAGTAAAGGACTAAACTACTTCGGTCGGATGTGCGTATTAAGCTAAAAGATTGTTCATAAGCAATTTTCCCGTATTTAAAGCTTAACGTAATATATTTCTACTTATAGAAAGACAATAAAAAGCTTAGAAAGAAAGAGTAATGTTAAAGTACAACGTAAATCCACGTCACATTAGATATTTAATGGACGCATGTGACAGCTCTGGAGTTGCTTAGTAGGTACTTATTTTACCGTCAGGCGATTTGTCTACAAATATGGCTTTCTTTGTTTCAGGCGCGGTTCCAACAAAAGCAGATGCAGGAGCGAGAGCTGAAGATAGCGTCACTGTACGAAGCGCAGCAGGCGCGAGCACTAACACGCGTACGGCACTCGCCCAGCGATAGTCTCGTGCACCGATCGCCGAGCGAGAGTCTGTCCAGCCCACCACAGCCATCCGTAACACATCAGCCCGGCAAGGTAACTAGTACACTCCAACAGATGCAGGAGCGAGAGCTGAAGATAGCGTCACTGTACGAAGCGCAGCAAGCGCGAGCACTAACACGCGTGCGGCACTCTCCAAGCGATAGTCTCGTGCAGCGATCGCCGAGTGAGAGTCTATCCAGCCCACCACAGCCACATGTAACACATCAGCCTGGCAAGGTAACTAGTACACTCCAACAGATGCAGGAGCGAGAGCTGAAGATAGCGTCACTGTACGAAGCGCAGCAAGCGCGAGCACTAACACGCGTGCGGCACTCGCCCAGCGATAGTCTCGTGCAGCGATCGCCGAGTGAGAGTCTATCCAGCCCACCATGGCCACATGTAACACATCAGCCTGGCAAGGTAACTAGTGCCCTCCAACAGATGCAGGAGGGAGAGCTGATAGCGTCTCTGTACGAGGCACGACAGCGCGCGCACTAACACGCGTGCGGCACTCGCCCAGCGATAGTCTCGTGCAGCGATCGCCGAGTGAGAGTCTATCCAGCCCACCATAGCCACATGTAACACATCAGCCTGGCAAGGTAACTAGTGCCCTCCAACAGATGCAGGAGGGAGAGCTGATAGCGTCTCTGTACGAGGCACGACAGCGCGCGCGTTGCCTCGCGTGCGGCACTCGCCCAGTGAAAGTCTCGTGCGTCTATCGCCCAGCGAGAGTCTCCTGCGCCGATCGCCGAGCGAGAGTCTGTCCAGCCAGCCTGGCAAGGTAACATACTCGTAAATATTCCTTCCTTCCGTAAAGAAACTTCCGCCATATAACGTGGTGTCCCTATCTTGCATCAGTTCCATATTCTAGAATTTAGGATGCTTGACTCGATGTAATTAATTAACAGACCTAAATAAGACATATTTATAATCTTCGAATTTAAACTGTTGTGAGACATACTAACATTGACCGCTGCTCGCACTGTTAGTGGTTGAGAAAGGAGACCTAGGCTCTCCGGAACATGTTGCGCGAGTGACTAAAAACAAGTGAGTCTAAACCGTAAAATTATTCAATATTTATTATCTTGTTTGGCGCAGTCGCGTAGGATGTCATTTGTAGTTTTTCAAAAATGTTTTCCGGTGAATTATCGAATGTTTGTCCTATGTGTTCAGTCTATTGTCCTTTCAACTTGGATGTCTATACATTCACGATTGTTTTTACCATAGCAACATAATTATGAGCATCAACTAATTATCTTCCAGGTCCGTCAAATGTTCGAGGAGCGACGAACCAAAGGCATCGACAAGAGCTACCCGCTCCAACCAATTCAGAACACAGAGCGCTCGCGCAAACCCCTGCCCAACGGGTTCGCCAAAGTGTCCAGTACCAGGGCTCAGAACGTTCAGAACGGGACGGAGCGGACGGAGCGGAAGGAGCACAGGCAGAATGGGACGAGGACGACCAATCGGGGGACAGAGAAGAAGAGTATGGCGCATACAAGTATCAGCTCGCAAAGTATTAAAAAACACCATGTTGTAAGTTTTTAGTTACCAGTTAACCGTTTGCCTAGAAGCTCATCTATATTTTTCATATCGTTAATTTGTGTTTCTTTGTTTTAAGTCTCGCATGCATGCTCAAAATAGATGCCTTCGCGAAGATCCTTTACATATATACAAATTTCGTATGCCCACATCCACAACGTAGGTATATATTTTAATTTTCTTTTCAGAAAACTGAAGAGATCGTAAACAGATCAGGGGACCTGAACCACAACCACCAGCCAGACCTTAATGCTGTGAAGGAGGCTGTATGTTTCCATTCAGTCTGTCAGGCAAGAGCCTGACTGTCATAGTTATACTTATTTTCTATATGTTTACTTTCATATTCTTCAACGTAGAATTATTTACGATATACAATTGAATCTTGTTAAATAGGTTTACTTGTGCCGAGTCAAATAGGTATCTATCTAATCATGAACTTAGCAAGCTGGGTCCGGATAGACATATGTTCCATTTAAGTATGTTTTCAGCTGATAAGCAATGGGCTGGTCCACGAAGTGGACGAGTTAGACGGGGGCGCCAACATGTTGGAGGACGAGACATTTCCCGAGGCGCTGGCCCCGGTCACCCCGCGCGACGAGCCGCCCGCCCGGCCTCCTAGGAGGTGAGACAATCCCTCCTACCCAATGTCACATCAGCCGGCGTATTATGGATGGCTTTATCCACGTGATAAAATAACTGTCACTCTTAAACACCTGTAGGCCAAGCACATGATTGGCCCGATAGTATCTCGCGGCGAGATAGAGTACCCGTCCCTCTTTTGTTAACATAGAAAAAGACGGGTAGTCTGTCGCGCCAATCATGCGCTAGCCCGGTTGGCATAGAAAGTGACAGATGCCGTTTTATCACGCTGCCACGTAGACAAGAACGACCATCATATCCCTGCAGGAGATACTCAGATACTAACAATTATTTTTTACGTTTGATTTTGATTTTCACAGCTTATTTTTCAGTATAATTTGAACTCTCCAAATAAAAAAATACTTGTATCGCATTGACAGGAGTCCGATGACAAAAACAACCCCCTCCGCCACCACCACCAAACCAAAACCGGCTGCCGCACCCGCCGCTCCCCCCAGAAGAACCCCCAGTGGAAATGTAAGCTTTTACTATTATTAGAATCTGTTCGGAAAGAGAAGAGTCGTGAAATGTATTGGGCCCCATACATTCCACCACTCTTCTCTTTCCGCACAGACTCTACAATACGTGTATTTTTAACACAATATACTCTGGCCACGCTCACTTTGCATAAACTTGGCAGTATTAAGAATGCACATATCCCTATAACTCCATACTTTACCTAGCAGTAGTAGCATTTAGCATGAAAACTTAACGTAGTCCGACTCTATACGTTTTCATCTGCGGCAGTAATCAGTCGAGTCGATGAGCGAAACTAAAGTTCCAATAACCACAATAAACCTTTTTATTAATTGCTACGGTGACTTTGCTTTTGACAGGCCGTAGTTTAAAAATATTACGAGACGCGTCAATGTCAAGTCAATCAATAACTCAACATCACAAACATCTTTTAAAATGCACAAGTGAAATTAAACAATATTCAAAATATCAAGACTGATAGTGTTTATAACTTATGGACATCACACGTCAGTTGACAAACTTCTTTCAAGTTCGTATGATGGCAACAGTTGAGCGTTTTCCAAAAAAAAATTACATTTCATTCATGTCTTCGAAATATTGACTTCTTGGGCTCATTTTACTCAAAATCATTTGTCGCCTCATACATGAAAAAATGTGTCCCAAAATTTTGTATGAAAAAATATTTTTCTAGTGCGTCACGTTCATACAAATAAAAAAACTTTTCATACAAAAATGTGACGATCTGGAAAGGAAATCTTGGGACACATATTTTCATGTATAAGGCGTGAATGTACAAATGATTCTGAGTAAAATGAGCCAATATTTTGAAGACATGAATGAAATGTAATTTTCTTTTTGGCACCGCTCAGTCACAGTACACTAAGAACAGTAGTGAATCTAAGGCCGCTCGGCAAGTTATTTGCCTACTCTTGCGTTGGCGCTTAGGGTTGTCACTTTTATTTTTAGTTAAATATTATTTGCGTATTATGAGTCGCACTACGTTTCTATTTATTATAATATAATGAAATGTTCTATCAATTCATAAATTAAGTATAAATAAAACGCTTTTTAAATATTTACATTAGGAAATGGCATTTATTAAAAAAAATATAAATTCAATACAGAAAAAAAATCCTCCGGTTTCTGCATGTTCGGAACGCTTTATTGTTAGCGGTTAAAGTAAAGTAAATTCTCATCCTTACGTATAACTTTAGTAAAAAGGTTTTAGGGAAGCATAGGCAAGTAGGTATTATGAAGAATGACAAGTCCGGGTTTGAGGAGTCGTTATTGAGACACTAAAATTTTTTTTTCTACTCGTCGACTGTAATTTTTGAATTAACATTTCTTATACCAAACTGCAAATGGGTATTTTTAATGTATGAGCTCCCAACTCAACTATAATATTCATTTCGATACAGTTTAGTCAACTATAATGAAATTGACCAATCACAGCTCGCCGCGGTCAAGAGGACGAAATAAAACCATAGCTCAAATTAATTATTAATTTTAGTTTGTATAGTAGAAACAATTGGTTCATAAGTCAGAAACGCGCATGTGACACCCTTAATATAGCAACATCCATAGACTACGAAAACCACTTAGTGTTGCTTATTAGTCTCCATAGGCTACGGTGGCAAAAATCGAGAAAACAACTGTCTAAAAATTTAATTTAGCGCGGAGCAAGTACCAGGGCCTCATGAGTTACGAGAAGGTGTCGTTGACTAACGCGCCGGGCGCGGCGGCCGAGGCGCGTACCAGTATGAAGGTATCGCGGTTGCTCGCGTATCTTACAATTAACTGTATACTTTTGGTTTGGTTCGTTTGTATGATTCTACTAGTTTAAAGTATTATTTTTGTTGATTCGTAGAAAAAGTATTGTAACAATATTGATATAATCAAGCTTTTGAATCTCGTACCTTACTTATACTATTGTCTCTGTTCGAACTTCGAAGTCATGATCAAAAAAATTAAGGCCTACTGTCAGAGCAGACAAATGCGAGCGGGCGGGCAGCGTACTCGAATGCGCGCGATCACAGTCGCGGTACAGCCCACACTGCCGCCACCGTATTCCCCCGTATATTATGCTAATGTGTGCGTGGCAGCGCGTGCGTACAGGGCGCCCGGTGCGCACGCACACATTCAAGCCGGCAGCGGCTCATTTCTATGAAGATTCACTACTGTTCTTGTACTGTGGCTCAGTTAACTGCCTAATTACATTTTTTTTAATCATTTGCCTAATTAAGTACCAACGATGTATATCATGCTTTCGTAATTCAAGAGTTTGGTTGACCTATCACTGAATGTATGAATGTTATCAAATATATTGCTGTGTTATTTGTGTCGCCTAGGCATCGGAGAGCAAGACCCAGGGCACCATGGCAAGCAGAGGTCCGAAACCTGTAAGTAGCAACTAACTACCTAAACAAAACGACCCTCTTTCGTTACTTTACGTTAAGTACGATAAATAAAAAGAATACATAATTATGAAATTTATAAACATTAGGTAGATTAATACAGACATATCTAAGAAGGGACGCAACTGGGGACCGGAGACTCGGCAGTTACCTCGCTCAACCATGTAAAAGTCTGTATACTTATTAAGGGTTACAACGTAGAACGTTCGCAAAATTTCGCATAGATCACTGTCACTGCTGACTGCCTAATTAAAGTCTAATTAGTAACCGTAAATCGTAAAATGACACTGTAAATTATGAGTTTGAACCTATACCTATATTATATTGTTTTCGTTTTCAGGTAGGAAGTAGTACGATAAGAAGTACACCGGGGGTAAGCACTAATTGTACCTTTTAGAGTAAGCTTTCTGTTCATAACCGAACACAAGTTATAAGTATTTATATCAAATCTCTTTAGGTTTTTTACTTTAAGTTGCAGTGAGTTGTTTTAATGCGGAGACACGGTCAGGACCAGGGCCCCCCTAAAATGTCTCGCACACTTTCTAAAAATAAGTGATTACTGATTAAGGTCGGTCGATACGCATTATTAGTGTGGTTGCGGGAAAAGTGCAACTGGCTATGGCTATCATAACTGATACATTGTGTTTACTAGTAAACAGACCCCAATGTGAAGTCCAGCCACACATCCTTACTTATTAACTATAAATTAACTACAGTACCTAATATTTTTATGAATATTAGTTAGTTTATTTATCGTATGGCATTATTCACTGTGTTTTTAAGTATTAACATGCAAATCATAACTTATTTTTTATTAGTTATCTGGTGTCATAATATAATCGTCTTATCAGACACACATATAAGTGTGTCTGATATAAGTGATACTGATATACTGAGTCCGTCAATATTTGCAGAGTTCATCGCAAGTAAAACGCGTGTCAGCGGCGCCGACGTCCACGGGCGCCGGCGTGCCGTGCAGCGTGTGCGGCCGGCGCTTCGCCGAGGATCGCCTCGCCAAGCACGAGGCCATCTGCCGCAAGGCGCAAAGCAAGAAGAGAAAACCTTTTGACGCACTTAAGCATAGACTCGCGGTAAGTTAAGTTCGTTTGGTGATGGTGTGAGCGGCCGCTTCGCCGAGGACCGCCTTGCTAAGCATCAGAACATCTGCCGCAAGTCGCAATCCAAGAAGAGGAAACTCTTCGACGCACTCACATATAGAGTCGCGGTAAGTGACCGTGTTGTGTTTTAACCAGATTTGGTAATTCGCTGTTCAGTGGGCCTACTGTCACACTACTGTCACTCCCTGTCATACTTACGTATTACGAATGTACAAGTGCGACAGAGAGGCAACACGTCGAAAGTGGTTCGCGGTAGGCCCTCAGGTGTAGGTAAAGGGCCAGCAAAGCGCTCTTGAGACCCCAGGCGGCCTAGCCAAGGTGACAATCGCTTGCGCTTCACCATTGAATCAATTTGTGTCTCTCTATCACTCTTCCGTATTAAGCCCCGCATTCACACTCCTTCCTACCTTGTAGTCCGCCTCGTAGTCCGCCTCGTTGGGTAGGATTGTGTATGGGGGTTGCGGACTACGAGCCGTCCTACAAACGGCTAAACGGTACAAGGCTCCTACCTTGTGAATGCGGGGCTTTAGTGTGACAGTGACAGTTCAGTTTCGTTCGCTACGGAACGTTATTAGCGATTGGCATGCTGTCTACGGGGCCTGGAGTGGCAATCGTCTACGCCAGTCTACGGTAACACGTATCTTCTTACCCCCTTATTCATAAACGTTTACTAAAGTTATCAAGCCGATAATAATCGTTTGTCCCTTTCCATCATACCAATACATCGGAAAGGGACAAACGATTATTATCGGCTTGTTAACTTTAGTAGACGTTTATGAATAAGGGGGTTAGTAGTTTGTGGGTAACGCTTACTGGTACCATCAGGCGGGCTCTATTTCTTGTTTTTCACGAATGAGGCATAAAAAATTTAACGGGATTTAGATTTTTGTGTTTAGGTTGGATCTTTACAACCTATTTACCTATGAACTTTAAATGTATACCTATGGTCATTAATCAAAATAGACAGCTGCCAAATAAACCTTTCATTTTTGTATCGCTACCTATTTAGAACCGAAGAATATTGAAATATAAAGATAATGTATAGAAATAACATACCTACCTACGAAATAACTAGACGCGATTACCTCCAAAATATTCGAAAGAAAGGAGAAAATATGGTATGTATACACTAATAATTAAGGTATTCCGTTACTTTGCCGATAAGTAGGTAAGTTAGTTATACAACGGATTGGTATAATTTGCCGTAAATAATTTTATAAATGCGTAGCAGTTTTTGGTAGTGCCAACTTAGTTTATTTAGTTTATACCTATGCCATGTAAAATATAGCACCATAAATATTATATTTCGTAAAAAACCTTAAAATGTAGGCAACTGTTATGGCCTCTACAATCGTAACAGATAATCGCATTCCATTTGGAATAGGTACATTGTGGCATTTGGTCGATCGATTAAGGTCGTTGCTCCTACTTAGCCGGTATTATCCAAAGTCGAATGCCATTATAAATTGGTTGCAACGTTTGTAGAAGCTTTTAGAGACAAAAGCACCACCAACTAGATCCACGAGTAGGTAGTTTTGTACATATTCGTATTTTTATATGATTTATTTTTATTGTTACATAAAGGGCACGGATGCAGAGCAGTTCAAGGCAAGCTATTTATGTAATTAAGCATGCCACCTATTTGTTCTGCCAGAACTCTGTACAGAATGGTACCTAAACAAATTAAATACAATTAGACTAAGGAGCTGACGCACTCAACACTCAACTAATTGGCTGATTTCTTCCGCCTAGAAAGTAAAATGCATACATAGACGTAGGATTTTATATAGTGTTGGTTAGGACTCAAGTCTTTTGAGTCCTCTGCTTAAAAACTCGACTCAGTTTTTCAGACCCTTAAAATTAGAAAGAGTCTCTTAAAAACGAGCTGAGTTCTTTAAATTCAGACTCAAAAGACTCGAGTTCCTACCAACACTAATTTTAAAATCTTATAGACGGGCAATTATGTACTTCACTGCACCTTAATATAAATTTAAACTTTTATTACCTATGCCTTTCGTTTGCCGCACTTTTTGAAATGTAGGTACCTACTTACATAGTGCAACCTTTGAATATAGATAGGGAATATGTGTGTATATGGGGCATTATCTATGAAAAGGGACCTTATTGTCGATGGCGCTTACGCCGCACAGCGTCGCGCGGCATTGTATTTACGTCGGAGCATCGTTAATAATGGTGTAAGCGCCATCGACAATAAGGTCCCTTTTCATAGATAACGTCACATATGGACTCGTGTCCATCATGCGATCTTATTCTAACTCATTACATTCCCTCAGGGCACGGAAGCGGAGCCGTTCATAAGCAAGCTGCGCAAGAGCAAAACTGCGAGCAACGCTGCGCCCGCCAAGGCCAAGCCGTTAAACAGCAGCTGGAGACAGAAGCATGAGGAGTTCATCCAGGCCATCCGAGCTGCGAAGCAGGTGCAACAACATCTAGCTGCTGGAGGTAAGTGCCTAAACATAGGTGCAATAGTCAATTTAGTGTTGGGTAGGACTCAGAGTCCTTTGAGTCCTCTGCTGCAAGACTCGTCGACTCAGATTTTCAGACTTACAATTAAGTCAAAACTCGAGTTCTTTTCAACTTGATAGAGACCCGAGTCTCTTGTAGAGACTTGAGTCCTTTTCAGAGAACTCTCGATTTTTTTTTACAAATTATTTCGAAATGCATTGTCTTTATCAATAATTTGTGAATTAGGCACATCAATCATACAATAACGCCAAATTTCCTTCCTGTTAATTAGGAAAAACCTATAAAATTGTTTACGGAGTCTTTATTTGGAGGCTAAAGTTCTTTTGAGTTGCTCTTAAAAAAGACTCCACAAAGGACTCGATTCGGGACTTAAAAGACTCAGAAGTTTTTCGTAAAAATGAGCAGAGTTCTTCAAATTCAGATTTTTCAAAGGCTCTAGTCCTTCCTACCAACACTACTTACATCAACTACTCATTCAAGTGTTTTTGTTTACACATCAGCCATCAGTTTCACGCGTAATGTGATCTACTTCTTTGAACTCCACGCCTATAGTGCGCAGCGTGTCATCATGAACCGTGTCGGAATGCACGAAGGTTGATATTGGCTGTAGCCGCGTGCATCAGTTGACATCTTTGTCGGTTAAAGGGTTAATATGTTAACTACAGCTGTTAACTACAGAGCCAAAGCTACAAGACCGCATTGAATTTGAAATGATGATCATAGTTTGACATAGATTATCATAGTCCCTCCACTACGAAGCGTTTCGCAGTCACGAAGGGCGATTACCGTACTCAACCTTTTGCTTGCCGCGTTATTTATTACTCAGCTTTTTGTCACGGCGTTTTCATCATTGACATAGATATCTAGGGACTGGCTTTACGGGCAAAAATAATAAGGCATGACAGGGGCCAGTACAGCGGTGTGACACCGCTACAACTCGATTGGTTGATGAGTTTGCATCACGCGCGCGATTGGTCGATGAGTTCGCATCACGCGCGCTATTGGTCGCAACTAGTTGCGTTAGACTGCACGATTGGCTGGAATTCGTGGGTAACACCGCTGAACTAGTACCATTTTTAGTGCCCGTAAGGCCAGTCCATAGATATATATACGTCAATGGGGTCTATATTAATTCGCATAACGTAATTCTCCTAATTCAAATTGGCATAACGTATGTTACGCATAATTTTTAAATCGCATAATATTATTCCGCATAACTGAGTAAGCATAATGTTAATGCGCATAACGCAAATTGTCATAACGACGATTTGGGATAAATATAATAAGCATAAAGTTACTTTGCATAATTATTAAATGGTATAAATGTAAAAGGCAAATTAATAAAAATGTAGAGCGGCTCGAATTAAGGTTCAGTAGGTTCAGAGAACGAAGTTTTAAGTAAATGTAGCGCTTTTTTAAATCACAAATATCACAATACGGTTGCCAAAAATTTAATTAGCAATATTGCGGCCTTTCTCTAGGGACTTCAGCGATTCGAATCCTGAGTTTTTGACTTTTACTCGATAAAAAAATCACTAAAATAGGTCTAAAATGCACTAAGGTCTATTCGGGTAATTCCGAATGTCGAAAACTGTCGGATAATTCCGAAAAGAGACTTTTATTATGATGGGATTTTGGGTGATTTTCATCTGAATTTCGGAATTATCCGAATTTCTGAATTACCCGAAAAAACCTCATAAAAAATTTGCACAAAAAATCTAAATATGTAAAATATTTCTAAAACCTAAAAAAAAACCTAAAATTATTTAAAACAAAAGAAGAACACGAACTTACTACGCCTTGTGAACCTGACCTAACCGAGTTGATTATGCCCTGATTCATCTAATTCTCTTGCTTTATTAAATTATGCTACTTCATTTTGTGCCAAATAAAGTTATAGTTAATAATGTTATGCATATTTAAATTATGCGGATTCATTATTATGCGCAATAAGTGTTATGCTTTTTTAATATTTTGCCTGTTCAATGTTATACACAATTATGTTATGCCAAAACTGTTATGCGAATTCATATTATGACAATTAATGTTAGGCGTATTAAGGGGCACCCACGTCAATGGTTTTCATATTTCCAGGCAAACTAAGCGATCTCCCGCCACCCCCGCCGTCAGAGAACCCCGACTACGTGCAGTGCCCGCACTGCAGCCGCCGCTTCAACCAGTCGGCGGCCGAACGCCACATCCCCAAGTGCGCCTCCTTTCAGTTCAACAAGCCCAAGCCCGGCCAGGCCAAGCCCAGCAACTCCAAACGGCGGTAACACAGTCGGGGAACTTAGGATACTGCTATGAAACTTATAGGCGGTTATTTCAAACCGCGTGTTTATAAACTATAGTAAACCTTCTAACTTTGGATAAACGAGATCAACGAGTCCAAAACAGGACAAACCCTAACAAGTTTAAAAGCCGATAACACGCCTACTTGACTTTGAAAATACTCACAAACGTTACTGACGTACACTACCTACTTCTTAGACATTTTTTGTCGCAAAATTCTAACAAAGAATTAACAACAAATAATTGATTTGTATTTTTAGCTTGCTAGTTCCTAAAGGACATTCGATCTCAAGCACAATGTCACCTATTCCAAAAAAATAACGATGAATTAACGAATTATTTTTTTATTTTGCAATATTTATACTCCAGTATTGGATTAAAACCAGTTTTCTTCACTTTTTATAATTAATTCAGGAGTTCAGGACAAATATGTGTTAAGATCACTGCAGGTACCTACGACACAAAGAAAATACAACTTATTAAACATACCTTTTAAAGGCTGGGTTTCCGTAAAGGTCTAACATGTCTTTATAAAACCGGGCATGAAAACTTTTAAAATATTAGAGACCAATTTAGATATTTTAAATTCCTAATTATTATTAAATTTTGCCATACGAATATTGGGACCTAATATTTAAGAGGAATTTTGGAAATCTCGACGATTATTTTTAGCTATTAGTGAGATTTTTTATAATAAATGTTTTTTGGCCTTGATACAGTCCGTGATGTGATGTGACCAAATGTAATTGTTTGAAATGTGTTACATACTATGTTGTGCAGACTGTACGTGAAAATTATGCTTTTATGTTAACATGCTGTTATAGACCTATTAAAGTATACTTTATTAATTTGAAGTTTTTATACAAACCACAAACCCTTTTAATTCCACTTATTTCATTTCATAGGTTTCTTATTTCCAGCGGGCTCAGCACGGTTCCATTTTTATCGACTATCACTATGCGCGTCCCTTTCGCACTTACATACTTGTTAGAACGTGACAGGCATGGTGACAAGGGATAAAAACGCGACCGTGCTAAGCCGCCAGAAGTCGAAAAGATTAGGGAAGCCATCGCCCTCATTTCCGATACATGTCGAAACTCTACGCCGAGAACGGTTTCTTATAAATGACAACCAGAAATAAATTTCGAGTATTATAACTTCGGGTACAAACGACCTTTGTTTTTCTATGTGCGATGATAATTTATCATCGTTAGTATCCAAGGGCTAGTAATAAGACAACAGATAATGCTCATACTATATTCTGAAACGGTACAAAAATGAAATGCAACCAAAACGCCGCGCGTACACTGCGGCCAGCGATTCAACTCTCGAGCTGAAGTTACTCGGCGCTCTTCGGCACGAAGGAGAGCACTACCGACGACTTGGCGGGCACGACTACGTTGTCGCTGTCCACTGGCTTGTTGGTCGCGTAGCTGCAAGAGGAGATCAGGTATAGAACACCGCATGTGAGGAGTCGCGAAACGAATGGAATCGCGAATATGTGGGCGCAGGAAAAACTTGCACGCATATCTAACTCTAGGGCTACAGAAATGGATAATTATGGAGTAAAAATGTACGTATTGACCCTTTAAGTCCGTAGGGGAAACATACTTGCCATCATACTTAAAATAAAAACCGGACAAGTGCGAGTCGGACTCGCCCACCGAGGGTTCCGTACTTTTTGGTATTTGTTGTTATAGCGGCAACAGAAATACATCATCTGTGAAAATTTCAACTGTCTAGCTGTCACGGTTCGTGAGATACAGCCTGGTGACAGACGGACGGACGGACGGACGGACGGACAGCGGAGTCTTAGTAATAGGGTCCCGTTTTACCCTTTGGGTACGGAACCCTAAAAACGCGTCTCTAGTATAAGAATTACGGTTCGAAATCGAATGACTGTCAAATGATTAAAGGGTTAATAAGTTTTAGTAGTAAGAGGATAGTGACCCCTTCTCCAAACAAAAGTAATCACCATTTTTATGTCTGGGTCTTGACTTGACATTATGGAAAATATTTATACACAATTTGATGCATGCCCCTTCGACATTTTTCTATTATTGATTACTATAAAAGTTAGGAGCGAAAAACAAATCCGAAGAGGATAATGACAACTATATTTGTTAGGAAAAACACCAGGCTCCAATTTCACCACGGTGACAGGTGCGACAATTGTAAAACATCACTGTTGCTGACGTCACAGGCATCCATGGGCTACGGTTACCGCTTACCATCGGGCGGACCGTATTCCTGTTTGCCACCATCATTGTTTTATTAAAAAAAACTTTATTATATCGGAAAAAAACAGATATTTCTCTTGCTAAGTTTATGACAATTGTCACAAGAAACACTACAATTGTCACGAAATTCCGACATATCACTCATTACCTGTCAAGAATTACCTACAATTCTTCTAAATCTTGACAATTGTCAGAAACTTCGCAAAAGAAATATCTGTTTTTTTCCGATATAATAAAGTTTTTTTTAATAATACAATGATGGTGGCAAACAGGAATACGGCCCGCCCGATGGTAAGTGGTAACCGTAGCCCATGGATGCCTGTGACGTCAGCAACAGTGATTTTACAATTGTCGCCCCTGTCACCGTGGTGAAATTGGGGCCAGTTCGCTCGGCTGTCCGAATGTATGTATTGTATTGTATTGTAGTTCGGGCGATTTTCCGCAACTCGACGACTTGCGCCTATTTCGCGTGATAGGGGGTGGGCTAGTCCGAATGTATGTAAGTAAGTAAGTAACACTTTATTGTACGGAAGAGAGGAATACAGGTACATCAGATAGAACAAAAATATAGTACAAAGGCGAACTTATTCCTCTTAGGGATAAGTCCATAAGTAAATTGGTGCGGGATGGGATCTCTTCCAGTTAACCTAATGTATGTCTGGGTCTCGAGGGGTTAATATACACTTACCCAGTCTGGTTGGCCACCTCAAGCGATATGTAGTGCACGGTGAGCTGCGCGGGCAGCACAGACACGCCGATGGCGGTGAGGTTGGCGCTCAGTAGCTCCGGCTGCGTGTTCAGGACCGCTATGTACCCCGTGTAGAAACACCAGTTCGCTGGGCTGTCCAAATGTATGTCTGGGTCTCGAGAGGTTAATATACACTTACCCAGTCTGGTTGGCCACCTCATGCGATATGTAGTGCACGGTGAGCTGCGCGGGCAGCACAGACACGCCGATGGCGGTGAGGTTGGCGCTCAGTAGCTCCGGCTGCGTGTTCAGGACCGCTATGTACCCCGTGTAGAAACACCAGTTCGCTGGGCTGTCCAAATGTATGTCTGGGTCTCGAGAGGTTAATATACACTTACCCAGTCTGGTTGGCCACCTCATGCGATATGTAGTGCACGGTGAGCTGCGCGGGCAGCACAGGCACGTCGATGGCGGTGAGGTTGGCGCTCAGTAGCTCCGGCTGCGTGTTAAGGACCGCTATGTAGCCCGTGTGACCGGGTTTCCACCTGTACACAAATGTCATTGTTTCAGTCTTGAAACGATAATTGATTTCAAAACTATGCGATTTATATTAATAAAAAAGGTCGATATCGTTTTCTATTAGATAAGGTGCAATTGTAATATCGACGTGTAATTTTACGTTTTATAGATATAAAATGAACCGAGATAACGGCTTTTCGAATCAACCAGCAATATAACCAATAGTCGCGTGAATGATTGAATTCAGTAAGGCTTGGTCTCCCGTACTTATAAATAGTAGGTTACTAGTAAACAGTGTATAGTCTGGCAAACCCAATTTGTCAGTAAATAAGAACAAATAAAACTAAACCTATCCCTTACTTTTGAGTGCTAGTACTAGCGTAAGACAAAGACAGTATGATTATCTCTGTTTGAAATGAGACAGTCCCGGCCCAAACTATATAGGCTTGTGGACTAGAATAGTGACCTGGCGACGGCGACGAGCTGCAGCGTGGAGTTGCGCGCGGGCACGGCGGCCATCTTGGTGTCGCCGTGCTGGATGCTGGCCTCCGAGCGCAGCGCCGTCAGCCGGCCCAGCTCGCTCTGGAAATATAATAATATAGTTAATGTTACTATGTCATCAATGTCATCATCATCACCATTGCCACTAAATTACGCAGTGATAAATATTGTACCTACATCGGCCTTTGATTCTCTTTCCAAAGACCAATGTGCAATATTTATCGCCGGGAAGGTGATGTACAAGGTACCCAAAAATATAACAGACGCATTTTACAAATGCGAAACTTGAAGCGAATCGGTAAGTAGGTATTGAATGATGGAGAGATTGTTAGCCTCTTTCACCAAAAATCTCGTCTAGACCTGGAACTGTCAGCGTCATCTCTCACTCTATACTATTTTACTATGTGTGTGTTATATATCCAAGTTGTCGACAAAGACTGTTTATCGCTAAAGTCGAAATTCGAAGAAAGGCTATCTCCATCGCTCTTGATGTATTCGAGACAAGGACACAAAGGTACGATTCTTGATCTTCGACGTTCGCGATAGCACCAATATCGCATCGAAACTCCTCGGGTTAAGTTTAACCCCTTTGACCGTGAAGGGTTTAATAAACGGATTAGTTAGTGACCTTGGCGTCCCCGGAGGCGTTGAACTGCTGCAGCTGCGCCGCGGCGAGCGCTGGCGCGGCGGGCAGCAGGTGCGCGAACGCCGCCACCTCACCCCCCGCCATGGCGTCCGTTGTAGTTAACTGCACAATACAATATTATGGTAAGTACAACTTTCAAGACATAATACACGGTATCGGTTTGAGTACGAATCAAATAACAGAGGACCTTACAGCCTACTTATATCGCTATGTTCAGCAAAAAATAATAATTTTGAAAAAAATCACTGAAGTTTGGTTTCAGAGTAGTTGATTGTCAAATCTGGGTGTTGGGTGGGGGGAGTACTGTAGAGTTTGATTTCCTGACCATTATTTTGTAACAGCACTTTTATTCCTGCTTTTTGAAATAATCAAGTAACGGTACCTGCAGCGCTGGCCACTTGCGGAACTTGTCTGTGGACACGCTGGTCTTGTTGACCAGCACGGCGGGGTCCACGTCGACGCTGATGGCGGCGGCGCTTGGTGGCCGAAGAGATGACACATTATGCGCCAGCAGGTACAGCTCTTGGAAGTGGTTCTCATCTGTCTCCTTTATCGTGAACACGGATTTTTCTGGAACAATAAGGATGTATGAAATTGGCACGGATATAAAATGTAAGCTTTTAAGTCAAGGGTTACACAGATTATGTGATTTTATAACTGGTTCTATTTTAAGATTAAAAAAGATAAAAAATACATTCTTTGACGCTCGAAGACTTCTTGAACAATGACTTTGAGTTTATCAATGTGAGGGCGTAGACGTAGCTAAAGCATTTGACAAGGAGGCATCAGATAATTTTTGGAAACCTGGTTTATTATAGCCTTCTAAAACATGTGCGATTGACGCCGGGACAGTTTAAGAGCCAATACAAAAGCAGGTGTCTATATGAAGATCGGGAACTATTTAAGCAAGGAAACATTCATGATTGGAGTACCGCAAGGTAGCATTCTATGTCCAACAACAAAGTTACTCAGTGGCTGTGGCAGGAAGTTGTATTGGAGTGCCACAAGGCAGCATTCTAGGTCCAACAATACTCACTGGCTCCAGGTTCCGCAGCGTTATCATCTACGACCTGCGAGAAGTGCGCCAGTAGTGCGTCTAGCTCCGGCTGGTCGGCGGTGTAAGTGTGACGTAGGAAGTTGTAGTCGCCATAGGTCGGGGTGGGTCCGGTCGGCGTCTTGTCGGTGTTGGCGAGCAGCTGCTCGTCGTGGAACGACGCAGACACGAGCAGGAGACGAGCGTGCGACAGTCTGAGGACACCGTTAAGTGTTAGGATATCGCAGAGCAGAGAATTCAGTTTATGGAAAGCAAGAAAATTGTTATATGATATCAGAATTTTATGTTTTGATAAGTGAGAAGGTTATACAGGTTATAAATTGTTTGAAGGTGATATCTGTCACCAACTTAGAGCATCCCCATAGCATCTTAGAGCATAGGAGTCGCCTTTAAGAGCGTACCCCTCTGCCGAAAAACTTGCACGATTGTGCTAACTTTTGTATGGACTGACATGGCTACTTGTACGTTAAGTACAAATCATGTAGACATGCAATACATTTGACTTCCCCTCCCCCGCAAATATCGGCAGACTGTTTCGTACAGAAAACGACAGCGATGACTTCTCCAGTTATTAAATGCTCTAAGGTCACCAAGCTGTTTGACACATAGTCTAATAAAACATGGTCTTCTATTCCCAGAGTGACACAGGCCTACGTCACAACAACATGGCCGCTATATATAGCGCTATCGCATATTATCATATAGCGCTGTCGCATGATGACGTAGGCTTGTGTCAGTTAGGTGACCTAGAAAAGACGGGAATGGAGTACCAGGCGGAGTATATTATTATACCATGGTTTGACAAATCTTTTCGATAGTCCCGTAAAAAAAATAGAATTTATAAATTGCAGAATTTATCTGATATGAAACGACACTTAATAAATACGATAGTTGATGGCTGGTCTATTTCCAAAGACCGATATGCAATATTTATCGCTTGGTACTGTAAGTGAACACTAACCTGACACCAGCAGCGCCCTCTTTCATGTACGCCTTAAGGACGTCGTCGAAATGTTTGACGACGTCAGGGTTGCGGAAGTTGAGGTCGGCCTTGCCGGCGCCGTACTGGCTGAGGTACAGCTCTTTACGGGCCTCGCTGTACGTCCAAGCACCTTCATTCGTCACCGCTCGCTGCCAAAAAAATATCATTCTTTTGTTTTCGATGTTTTAATAATTATTAGTTTCCAAAAATTTTTCCGCATTCTTTTTCTGCTTCTAACTGTTATAATTTAACCTTTTTAACGCCAAACGGCGCATCTATTTTAGGGTAGTAAATGAAGCAAGTTGTTGTATGTACCCATGCATTAATTTCTCAGTCGATGAAATTTAGCTTGGTTATTGTATAGTATGAGCCGAGACTAACATTATAAATATCCAAAAAAAAAACTCCTAAGTTAGGTAAAAACACAAATCTGATTATACAGGGTGGAAAGGCACGACGATCCTTTCCGGAAATGGGAGATAGTTTAGCCTAAGCTCTATATTTTCTCCATAGAAACTATGTTAATATGGGCAACCGTTTCTAAATTAATGACCTTTTAAACATCCACGCAAAAAACTACTTTGTTCTAACCCTAACAGGTGACAGGGTCAATGAACTTACTTGTAAACAATCAGTATTCGACAGGAAATTATGCTAATTTGTTGCCATCTAACCATTTTTAGGTCTGCTTACAGCACGGTAAGAATCATTGCAGGATTTTCGCTTTCTTAGTGGTTCCACTTGTTCAATACTTGAATGAAATAGTTATGTTATTCCTTAATATTAATAATACTAACCACAACATTGTTTACAACGACAGTTCAAATGGTGACATTGACAACCACTCAAAAGTACGCAATCGTCTTATAAATATCTCTGGTTTCCTTGACTGATAAAAAGGTTTTAGTTTCTTAAAATTATTTTCGAATAATTGGAAACTATTTAAAATAATAAAAAATTACATGTAGGTTGTGTTAGTTGCACCAAATGAACTTGCAAAAATGAAATACTAAGAATAAATCAAGAATAAATACTTCTTCAATACCAAACTAACAAACCTTCTTGCGTGGTAGGAAATAGACAAGACGTCTGATGTTTGAAATTAAATTTTCATTGAACTATACTTATTGAATGTCATATTCTTCAAATAAAAATGTTAGATGCTCGTGGCTATTTAAATTTGTGGGGCTGTGTAAAAGATATGGTGTACCAAACCAAACGGAATGTGAAACTGCGGACGAAATGAGACAAAGGCTAATTGGTGCTTTCTGCGGAGGATAAATGACGAAGAGCATACACTATATCGCATGTGCATCGACATACTCGGGTACGGGCTGCGGCGGCGTTGTAATACACGGAGGTACATTTGAACACCGTATGTGAAAAGAAGATAGTATTAAATATTGGAAAAAAGTAATTATCTAAGAAAGTAATAAAATTGTTTGTAATATTTTTGCATGCATTTGATTTATTTGACATTTATGCGTCATTCATACATCATTGCGATACTGTCAACGATCGGAAAAAAGTGTAAAGTCCCGAGCTTTCCCGACGGAGATCCTTAATCTAGCCGTCATGTGCACATGCTATAGGTTATCACCACAGTTAAAAAGTAGTATTTTTGCAATTTTTATTTTTTACCCAATTAACGATTCTTACCATTACCAATAGTCTCTGTATCACTTAAACGACCTAATACTTCCGGGAAGGATCGTCGTGCCTTTCCACCCTGTATATTGAACCGAGTAATTCCTCAGTCCAAAATTATTTTACAAAATAAGTTATTTGTATCAGTATGTGATACTAGAAAAAAATCCAAAAGTTTTGTCAAACATGAGAATATTTTTTTATGATACTTCCTTTTTTTGACGCTCATTTTCATGGGAAAATTGCTCTGTCATTTTTTTCCTCTTATATGATCTTAGAATATAATTTGGCGTAGTGGGTAAAAAAATCCAAAAAAAATGCGTATCGAAATGTATGTATGTATAGAACTATTAAAAACTGAGAGTGGAAAATTTTTAGATTTTCATTTTGTAGGTATAAAACGGCAATAAAATGGCATTCCAGTGAAAAAATTAGACTGAGCAATTTTCCGGTCCAAGACACGCCAAAAAATTTTATTTTATTAATATTGGTATTTCTGCTGGGATATTTTTTTGATATTTCATATATTGTTGCAATAAGTTACATGAATATGTCTGGCGAAGAAAGTTTGAACGGAGCATTTTTCCGTAAAAAGATATTAACGATTTAAGACTTTAGGTATTTACTTTAATTCTATTATTATTATTCTTTGGAAATTTATACAATACTTTTTATTTATTGATACTTTATCATACTGTAAAGTTTTTTCAGGCTGAGGAATTACTGCGGGGTCCACTACCTTTATTTACTACACTATTTGCCGTGTCACTGACGCCACGGGGTAAAATTTAGTTTTGTGAATAAATAATGCCAACCTAAAAGTGGGATGTTTCTCAGTAGATTTTCATCAAAAAACGATCGACGTCAAATGCCGTCTTTGGCGTCGTTGGGGGCTATTCATAAATTACGTCATTTCAAATTAGAGGGGGGGGGGGTCTGGACATCGGATGATGGTAGCATGACGTAGGAGGAAACGGGGTCATTCGAAGCATGATTTTTGGATGATTTTGGAGGGGGGGGGGGTCAAAAATCGTCAAAAAACGATGACGTAATTTATGGAGAGCCCCTTGTCACGATTTTGCGTTGACTTCAATTGCCGTCTGTGGCGTTCAAAAGGTTAATAAAAAACGTTAAAAGGTAAGGGACATACTTATGGTATGTATAAAAATATTTTCCATAAAGGAAAATGGAGAAAACGTTTGTATGGGGAAGCGGTAGTCCACTTTCATCTTCATGTGTGAAAAGTTGGAGCTATTTTTGATACATACCCAGTTATTAGGCGGGTTCGGATGTGTTCCATTGTACCCCTTGGGTTCGCGCCAGATGAAGTAGTTGTCGTAGCCCGGGTCGCGCGCCTGGCTCTTGACGAACCACTCGTGCGTGGTGGGCACGTAGTTAGCGATCAGGTCCACGATCACCCTGTACATGGAAATAGTACTTAACTGCCGAGGGAAAAGGGGGAAAGGAAGGGAGGGTAATTCCACCGTAACTAACGTTACATTTGAAGTGAAGTTGCGAATTTAAATTGAGGATATAATATAATTCTTCTTCTTCTTCTTTATATTTAAGAGCAGTGCTCTTTTCGGTGGAGCAATCTCCAACTCGTCCGGTCCTCTGCCAACTCCTTAACCTTCTGGTATGACACGACCTGAACCTTTTCTTTTATTTGGTTGAAATAATTTATTCTCGGTCTTCCTCTTCCTAATAAACATTCAGAAATGGAATGAGAACATTATAACGTAAGTTGACTTTTGTCTCATTATGTCTTATTTAGATGGAATTACCCTGGATTAGTTAGCAAAAGTCGAGTTCAAGCAATCCCTATTTCCGGCTGAAGTATACTCGTATACCTCTACATAGTTACTGTTACTTTTTCAAAGATGTGAGGAAAAGTAGATTTTTAAGCAAGGGTTGAAAACGACCCATTGCACCTGAGATATTACGAGGCTCGAACAAAGAGTGCCTTACTTGACACTACGTTTCTTGGCTTTAGCGACGAAGTCCTTGAACTGGTCGAGGCAGGTGCTGGTCTTCAGCAGCTCGTAGGCGTCGTCCCCGCAGGCGAACTGCGCGAACACGCCGCCGACTTGAGAGTCATGGAGCAGGTCCAGATCGCTTTCGCTCGGTAGGACGCCGTCGGATTCTATGAGGGCGTATTTTTCGAACCTAGAAAAATGACATCATCACTGCCACACAATCCAGAAGGCTGGAGCTTACCTCGCCCAACGCATTGGCATTGCCGTTCAGCGCGGTAACGCCACCAGCCTTCTGGGCACCCTACCGGACGGCACAGACCTTGGGCCATTTTTTTATTTGTAGGTTTCTATTTTTTTGTAGTTTTAGTTTAGTCTCTTTAGTTCTTAGTTTAATTTATTTTTTTAGTCATAATTTTTTTACCCTTAATTTAATCCATAACAATGTACATGGCCTAATCAGTGATGGTTAGACCAACCAAGATATCGAGAACAGATATCTCATAGTAAAAACACAAGACATTTAGAACAAAACAGAATACGATGAACATGGCCTAGCGAGCCACTACATATCTTACCACTCCCTGGGCGGCGGCGGGGCGCACTTGGGCGTCCGGACGATGATGATGATGGCGCCGGCCAGCATGCACAGCCAGAGCGCCCAGAACAAGATGAACATGGCCCAGCGCAGGCGTATCCAGAACGGGTCGTCCGCGTACTTCATCAGCTCCTCTTTGGTTAGACCGGAGAATTGCTGGAAACACAATCATAATTGAGTTGTTGAATAACAAAGAATGTCATCCCGTGTAAATAAATAAGATTGATTTGGATTACTGGCACTAAAACCAGTCGATCGCTAATAGGGAAAATTACACAAAACTCTGCGTAGGGGGCGCCACTACCACTATCCATCACAATCTGGGGGTCTACGCGAAACAAGAAAATCGAAATTTCGTTAGATAACCTCTCTATCACTCTTGCGTATTCGAGTGATAAAGATGCAGATAACTAAATTTCGATTTTTGCGTTTCCCGGTAGGCCCTTGTTAACAAAACGCCTTGATGCATCAATGTCATATTTTATCGTCTGTGAATACTTGTCAAAAAACAGTTTAAGGCACAGTATGTATATTTATAAGTTACTCTATGGTTTACTAGCTAGCTTAGTGCTGCACTCTGGCGGCAGAACATTGCAATAATACCCCCTATTCTTACCGCCGCCGGTTAAACAACTGACTTACGACAATTTATAAACAGGAAAGTCGTCCAAATGAGACAACAACTAAAGCGCTTCACACATCTTACTAAGTCGTAACCTAAGGCGTAACCGCGTTTAGTAAGAGTCTGCACTAACTGGGTAATATTTTTTTAGGATCCTAGTCAGGATACCAGTTAGGACGACTGAATTAAGTAACGCGTGTAGAGCGTTTAAGGCACTTATTACGTAGCGATTATTTCTCTATACACATTTTACTATGATCTTTAACTATGATCTTTAAGTAAAGTGAGATTGAACGCACCATGGAACTCATTGCCGACATATCGCGTGTCAAGAGGTGATCGCTAGACAGGCGACCGCTGAAACCGGCTTTTATGGAATATTTTAATCGAATA
The DNA here is from genome assembly GCF_910591565.1 of Cydia splendana. Taxonomy (NCBI): domain Eukaryota; kingdom Metazoa; phylum Arthropoda; class Insecta; order Lepidoptera; family Tortricidae; genus Cydia; species Cydia splendana. The sequence continues at coordinate 12,689,982 of NC_085977.1, read as the reverse complement.
GCGCGCATTTTGCAGTAAATATGATATATCATTTTACAAATCCAGGGCTTGTGTTAATTTTTGACAAATTGTTCTACCTAGTGTTTATTTTATTAGTTTACAAAGTGTTTACAAAATCCAATAATAACAATGTGGGAAATATTTATGTTCTTAAAATTATTAATTCGATTTTCAAACGCTGAATTAGGATATGATCCATATGGTTTGTTACCATGATTAGAAATAACGACCAGTGGTGTTCGAGTAGGTAAGAAAAAATAAATACGTACGAGTAGTAGGCTTCGTAAACAAAATTAGCAAAACTTTTTCTCAAGTCAGTAATAGTTTTTCCTTGACATTCGTTAGGCCGCGGAATGGACGCAAGCGGCGCGGCGCGCGATGAGCGGCCAATCACACATTTTGTCGAGCGCAGTGTATGAATGGCCTTGATTTATCGTTCGCCGCGCCGCGCACCGTTTGCGTCGTCCGCGGCGTTACCTAAACTGTAACAGGGGTACGATTTGGTCGCCCACGGCGTACTTGGCGTCAGCCATTTCGCCACAGGACGACCTAGGCGAACAACAGTCGCTACTCACCCGCTTGTTGGCGTCGAGCTCGATCTTGGCGTCACCGTTGCGGTGGTCGCCAACGACGTACTTGGCGTCGGCCATGTCGACGCGCGTGACTATCTTTGCCTCGTCTTCTTTCTCTAGAAGTTTCTCCTCGGCCTCGTCGACCTTTTCCTTGGACTTGTGGAGGCTGGACTTTGACGAGCGGAACTCTGTTAGAACAAATTAAGATTGATTAAGTTTACATTAAATCTAAGTTAGAACCCTGGTGTTAAATAGATAATTTAAGGACCCACAAAAATATCATTAACTAATTTGTGTGTCGCCTACGTTTTCAATTATAAAGGTGTAGGTATTCCAGAATTCCAAGCCTCCGTGGACTAAACAATTTATTTATTTACCCTTTGATATGTTGTTACCATTTAGTAGGTACTATGTTAGAAAAAAAACTACGAATCTTATCTTTAAAGCTGTATACCTGGGTACTTGAAATAAAATTTACACAATATTTTTTTGCAAACTGGTGTTACACTTAACACTTTATAATATCAACTGCCGCAGTGCCTAAGTGTAAATTGGATATGCATCATATAAAAGAATTATAAGTAGGACTTTGTTAGCATAATAGGCGCAACGAACGATGGCCGTTTGTAATATGCTATTGTCAAAATTCAAATTATGTTCTTCATAAGATCTTAAAAATAAAGTACAGTTCAAAAAGTTAATATTTTGTAGTTGTTTTTTTTTTTAATGAACTCACACAATACTCCTTTAAGATATTGAGTGGCAGGAACCCGCTCGGCGGGTTCTCTGTTCGTAGTCGCTTTCCTCTACAAAGCGGGAAAACGTTGGGATCGGCTCGAGTGTAGCGCTACGAAAACGTTGGCAGCAAATCTCATAATATAAACGAAGCGGCTATAGGATTTATAGGACCGCGACCTTGCGACTTGACTGGTATAAATTAATGAATAAAACAGTAATCGCCCAGGAAATTATGGATGCATAAGTTATCGTTATAGCTCTAACGTCTATTAAGACCACAAGTCACTTTTAAATGTGTATCACTTAATTAGATGTTAATTGAAGGAGCTGTAACAACCGTGCGCAACCACTGTGCGTAAGAAAATGCTCGAAGCTTTGAATGCAGGTATTAAATTTCAAATACCTATCCATGTAGCAGTATAAAGGCAACTCCGAAAACATCGAGACAAGTTACTCGGTTTCTTATGAAAACAGTGGGGTGGCCAGTGTGGCCACATTTCGGAACATGCAATAAACCTGTAAGAATTTGGGTTCCAGCAGTTTACTTGTTTGTAATAATATATGTATGTAGGGATAAACACTTTGTACTTAGAACACGACTAACTGGAATCATCAACATGAAAAATTATTTTTTTGTAAGTAACAAGATTTTAGTATCAATTGTATTTTTAGACTGACTATACTTTTGGAATAGCTTTCCTAGGTCCACTCTTCGGTCCATCCCCCTGGGATTTTTTGTGTAGTTCTTCTTAGTAAAATAGATTTTGCCTAGGTATGCACCTGGGTCATAAAGAAGAATAGATACTTTATTCATCAAAATTGGTTCAGTAGTTTCGGCGCTACGGTGGACACAAGAATCAAAGACTAGAGTTCTGGGTAATACAAGTTCATAGTATTTCACCTACTGAACTAATATGAACTGTAAATTAAATTTATTCAATAATACATCAGATCTTCTATTTAAAATAAATCCCCATATGGCTCTTTTCATCATCCGGTTTTGCTTATTTACACCCAAATTCATGTATTTACTCCGCAGTTGCCCAATTTGGAAATTTCCGTCCATCCTGTCTTCTATCGATTCCTCCCTTCAGGCAACTCTTTCCAAAACTCTCAACATTCATCTCGACACTTGTTCATGGACCCAAGCGGTTCTCCCCATAAGGCTTGGTGGACTGGGCGTTCGCACTACGGCCAGTTCAGCTCTACCCGCTTTTCTGGCCTCGGTATACGGCTCGCTATCTCTCGTCGGTATTATTTTAAACCAGTCTACGATACCTGACGATGAGATAGCGAACCTGAAGGAGGCCAGGGAGGCCTGGTGTGAGTCATGCCCGTGTGCGGACATCCCAGTTGCCCGTCACTGTCAACGGGATTGGGACTCCCCACGACTAAAGTTAGCCCACGCCGCACTCATCGAACAAAGCCCGGACGATTCTGAGCGTGCGCGCATCCTGGCAGTTTCGGTCCCCGAATCAGGCCACTGGTTAAAATCTCTACCATCTAGACAGGTCGGCACTGTTCTGGATCCAAGTAGCTTAAGGATAGCAATATGCTTGAGGCTTGGATCCAGAATATGTGTTCGTCATACGTGCATCTGCGGCAAGGATGTGGACCAGTTGGGCCGCCATGGCCTCTCATGTTCAAGAAGCGCCGGCCGAATATTCCGCCACAGCACGATTAACGATTTGGTCCGTCGCGCGCTTGCCACCGTGTCTGTGCCTGCGGTTTTAGAACCCGTGGGCATGGCGAGGGACGACGGCAAGCGTCCCGACGGAGCCACGTTGGTGCCGTGGAAGTTAGGAAGGGCCCTGGTGTGGGACGCAACATGTGTCGACACATTTGCGCAATCCTACATTCAGGGGACCCGCATTCGGGCCGGCGCTGCGGCTGACCAGGCCCAAGTTCTCAAGCGCCGCAAATACTCGACGTTGATCAACGACTATGAGTTTGCGGCGCTCGCGGTTGAGACTTTGGGTCCCTGGTCAGCCGACATGAAAATATTCATAGGAGCACTATCGGCCCGGCTGGTTGACACCACAGGGGACCCCAGGGCTGGTGCGTACCTCTCTCAACGTATTTCTCTCGCGATACACAGAGGTAACGCCGCCAGTGTCATGGGGTCCATGCCGCAGTCCGACCTGTTGGACGGGGTGTTCTTTTTATAATTGGTTTGGTTTTTTGTAGGTAAGTATATTTTATAGTTTGTATTTTTATTTTATTTCTAGTTTTAACTTTAGTTTTAATATTGTATATTGTATCTTTGTGTAGTTAAATTTATAATTTAAAATTATAAAATTATAGAATGTATTATTTATTAAGTTCATGTTGATTTTATACAAATAAAACTGCAAAATATGAACTAACGATTATTTATTTCATTTTTTTTTTCGAGAACGATTTTTTCTGCTCTATAATAGTGTAAATAATAGTTAGTAATAATTTGTATTTTATTTTTAATTGAATTTCTATTTTATCTTATGTAATTTTAATTGTAATTTTAATGTAGTTATGTTGATATGGACTTTGTCTGAAATAAAAGAATTTTATTTTTTTTATTTTATTTTATACAGCACAACCGAGGTCTGAAGTTCTGAATCTGAACCCATGATTTTAGATCACCACACGCATATCATATGCAAGTTTAAGCAGACTACACTGAAGTAGAAACTACTAGTCTGAAGAACCCACAGTATAATGCGACTCGCGCTTATCCACTTATTTATCTGCAATATATTATATCCACAGCAAGAATTCCTGAACACGTAAAAAGAGCAAACATATACCTGTCGCTTCTCAGAAGTCTGGCAAGATCGTACAGGCACAGTATCAACGCGAATCTCAAGACAGTCTGTTTAATAGCTTTACAGTGGGACGCGTCTATCTGCCCTAACCCTAATTGATACACTGTCATGGTCCACTAGCCGAGCTAATATAACCGCCGTGTGAATTAAGCCTAATGAACCAGTCATGTGTCGTGAGATGAAAACAGTAGGATGTAGTAGCTAATAAGCTTACGTACAATGTTTTCGTGTTTACAGTGATGTGATAAATGGGAATTCAGAGCAAAGATAGATTTTGGTAAGACCAAAAGGTTCGATTTTTGGCAGTCTATGTACAGTCGGCGCCCTAACATTAGTATCCACTTTTCTATATAGTAAGTATGCCGAAATTAGTACTTACGTTGAGACATCCGTCATCAGATATATTGGTGCGGACAAGTGCTCCTAAATATCTGAACACAGGGAGTGACTATGGAACTTGGCATGGCCCGACATGCTCTTGGCCGGTTTTTTAATTGTAGCACCTATAGACTTATAGGCTTATTGATGAATATAATGTAGGATGTCATTCTATTGTGTTAGGCATTTTTTAATACAAAAATAAACACAAATTTTTACAATAAAATATTTATTCCATAATTTAATTTTAATAACTGAGCTGATAAAATAAGATACACATGCATACTAACCACACTAACCCATTCCACCCATTCATTTACATATTGTTAAAACCCGAAATACCTTATATTTCAAAAAAGGCTTCTCTTTTTGTTTATTTCATTTTAATAAACAGAGAGGGCTTAATGAAAAGTACAAATTTAACTAAAAGAAATAATTTGTAGTTCATTGTTAGTGAAGTGGTAAAATTTTGTCAGTATTATTTTGTTTTTTTTATTATTATTTTCAGTTTATCTTTTACTATATCTCTTTTATTATTACCTAGTTGAAAATACTATTCACAAAACCCAAAAATTATAAAAAGTTTAAATTTATTTTTTGGCGGCCATTCAATAATTGCCAACAAGTACAGTTTGAAATGAACCTACATGCTATTTGTATTATATAAAATATCATGGTCAAAAAGTTAAATAATTGCTAAACTAAAGCTGGACAAACAACTGTTTTTATAACTGATTTTGATATCACAGTCAAAATACCTGCTTAGACTAGGATTTCAAAAGCTACAAGCTTTGTGCTAACATAAGAATAATAAAATTGTTTACCTATATGAAATACAGTGTAAACATTTTTAAAGGAAATTCAGGAGACCATGCAGTTTATTGCGTAGAATATTAGTTATATCAAGTGACAAAAAAGAGGTCATAGCTGTAATATACTTAGTTTATAAAATTTTGTTTTAGTGATTACATGTGAGTCGCTTAACTTCAAACTCGGGTAAATCCATCTGTCAGATTATGCGATTTTGGTATTAAGAAAAGGTAACAGGGTACATATTTGCTGAGAGGGTCGAATGGATTTACCCAAGTTTGAAGTTAAGCGACACATGTGTAGGTATGAAATTTCAGCCGATCTATGTTTTGAGCTGTTTGATGGACATTAAAATGGTATGTATAAGAAACTGATATTATGCAGAAAATATGTGTCGCTTAACTTCAAACTCAGGTAAATCCATTCGACCCTCTCAGCAAGTATCTACCCTATAACCTTTTATTAATACCAAAATCGCAAAATCTGACAGATGGATTTACCCGAGTTTGAAGTTAAGCGAGTCATATTGTTACAAAAACATTCATTGTGTTTGGTTAAGTCTCTCCAAAAACTGTTCAAATAGTCGGTTCCTCTCTTTCTGTATGTTATTAGATTCCTCCACTATATAAATTAGCCTATCAAGCTTCTCCTCCACCAACCTCTGCCGATCTCTCATTTCTAGAGTAACCTTACGGAACTCCGCATGCCGTTTTCTAGTCAACCTCTTTTTCATTTCTTCATTTTGCCCACTTGAACTTTCCCCATTCTCTGGTATCTGCGGTTCAAATTTAGAAGCTGAATTCATTGTCAACAAAGCTTTAGCAACGGTCCGCTCTGTTGCACTCTCTTCTATTTTCTGTTGTATGTCTGGCTGGTATTCACCATTATCACTGTATATTTCTTCAAAAATTTCAAAGTAAGGCCATTTGACATTGGCCGTGCCATTTCTATTCTTCTTCTTAAGCAGTCTAATGTAGGTTTGTTTTAAATTTCTGAATTTCTTATCGCAACAATCAGGGCCTTTGCCTACGGCGTTCGATATATCAACCCAGACACTTTTTTTCCTAATTTTAGGATTTCTAAACTTGTCAATGTTTTGCAAATACATATTCAATAGTGTTTGGATGTTCTGGTGTTCCCAGTGATCCTCACCATCATCCAACTCTGGTTCCATTTCTTGACTCAACATATTTATTGTAGTTCAAGAAACTCACTGTAATAAAATTGGGCCATCATTGGATGCTTAGAATGTATTTTTAGGATGTGTGGAGGTCCTAAATTGAGGTCCTTATTCCTTATTTAACCAGACAGGATGCAACTCATTTGGAAGACATCAATTGCAAGCTAACCAATTTAGACGTCTAGCAGCCAGTGCGCTGCAGGTGTTAACGATGTAACTTGTTTTCTTCACTTATTATTTGAAGGTTAAGTCACAAATCATGATTCAAATTCACTGTGATCGTTGCTCATATTATAAATGAGGTCACTTGATATTCGTTAAAGGTAATACAACAGGAAAATAGTAAAAATACTGAAGTAAAGCAATTTAAACGTTTAGTTGCATCAGTCAGCGAACAATCACAAAATGGCGCTGCGCGTGGCGGAAAAAAGCGCTTTATAACCCGACCGAATAAAAATGTCACACCTAAGCTTAAATAGTAGAAGACCCTATCAGTATAAATTATATTTTAAGTTTATTTTCCAAACCAATCTATACAGAAATAAATGTAAATCTATCAGCAGTATAGTAAATAAGAGCGTATTATGTTAGTAAAGTTCATGAGTTTCATGAGTTTCACCTTCACCAAGAACTTCCAAATTTTGACGTGTTATACTTGGGCTAGTGACGTTATTTTATCACCGGCCCATGACAGACAGAAGACAACAATAGATAACAAAGAAACATTATCGCAATTGACTTCACTTAATCACATTAAGTACACGTGTATAACCGGTTAGTGCCCTTACAATGTAAATAAAGAAAGTCAAGGAGCTTTTATATATTTTTACGTATGTCAAATCAAATATTTGTGGAAATTAAATCGGAGAAATAACTAACAGGATCAAATTAGAGATGATGATGAGATATGTCTTGTGATATTTCATCTGGATGTACCTGTAGCAGCCTCTGGAATAGGCTTGTAAGTAGCGACGTGCTCGTCGTCCTTCGGCTGGCCCCCATCTATGGTGAGATGATTCTTGCGCGGCTCAGACATGATGAATTCGGTACCTACAGAACCGGTTTTGTAATGGAGAAAGCTTTCTCTTTCACCTCAATAAGAACAAGTACTTGCAACAATTAATTATCTTTCACCATGCACTTATCGACCATCTGTTAACTCAGTGTGAGTGAATGACGATTTACGACGATGAGTGATTGATATTACGTCAAGAACGAATGGCCGCACCCTTGTTCACTTCGTTCATTCATTTTAAGGTTTTATTCATGTTTTATTAAAAAATATGTTTTCACAATATTCGTAGTATAAATAAATAAAATCTGAATAATAATTTGATTTTGGTAGCTGATTTCACTACGATAACTAATTGATGTTCTTAATCTGCACTTATCCTTAAAAGAACGCGTCTTAAGAAATCAGCTGTGTACTGTCAAACTGTCATGTCATGTCAAATCAAAGTCAAGTCAGGATCATTGTCAATCAAAAATGCTATGTGATGAAAGTTTCTTTTACAAATAACAGACTTTACTTGAATAATTCTACTGGACATTATTTTGTGAATTACTAGTTTATGAATTACTTGTTACATAATAGTTAGAGAAGGACAATTTTACTGTGAGTTGTTGCAACTAAGCTAAAACCGTAATAGTAAAAGGATGTGTTCTCTCCCGCCGCCGCCTCCACCGCCTCCTCAGACCCTCGACCTCAAGCACGACTCTCCAGAGCTCCCGTCATACGCAGACAGTAATCCAACACCAAAATTTCCAGAAATCTGCGAATGGGCATCAAAAAACCTTGACTTGTGGGAAGCTTGTGCTAAAAATAGTATTTGCCCTCAAATCGCGCCTTTTAAATATTGTTACAAGCATTTTGAGTCTATTCTGCAAGTCGGGCCCACTTGTGGATTGGCGGCTCTCTCTATGCTTGTAAGAGGGAAGGTTACTGCTAGTGAAATGTTAGATATATGTAAACAAGAGGGGTACAGTAATAATGGCGAGATGCTGAGCAGTAAGGACATGGTGAAGTTGGCAGAGAAAGTTTTCAGCTTGGCCGACATAGAGGGTGTCTCATGTGGGGTGAAGTTTGGACATCTTTTCAGCCATGATATTATAGAGAAGTTATTGGATGGTGCTGTGTTGCTAGTTCCGTATCCTTTTCATTATTTACGTATTTTTTTTAGGTTTAAGTTCCTTAATAGTTTATTAAAAAATAAAACTAAAAGTCTCTTGGCAGTGAATGTGTTAATTTAATGGCAAATATAAAGAATTATCAATGCTGATACAGATTAACATAATCATTGCCAGCACCACACCTGTTCCATTATTTTTTGATGTGGAACTGAAAGGTTACCTTTGAGTGTTTTGTATAATGATCTATGATAATTGTAATGTGATTTACATTTTATGATGAATCCTTATCCAGAATTACAGTTATGACGCAGATGCCAACCATTCACCATGTCTCAGACAGGGCCACAAGGCACACTGGGCGCTCATCAGTGGAGTTATCATCAGTAAAAACTCCGGATCAGCACTAGACTCAGACCCTGACAATGTCTATGTACTATGCAGGCATGGGAAATCTAAATATCTGGCTACTTGGAGGTTATTTGACCTATACAACAGTAATAAGAACTTATGGGAATTTATACCTCCAAAAGGGAAAGAGAAACAGTTGTTTATTATACCTAAAGGAGGAATAGGGGGTGTCGATGGTCTCAGGAAACAGTTTGTGATATTTCATGGCTTGTAGTCTTATTTACAAGCATATTTGTGTTAGGAAATCTATCTACTATGACAAATTTGCTAATTTTACAAGATTTTACATCTAGTCAAGATGGTTACAATTTTATAAGGTTATTTATTGTTAGATGTTTATAAAATAAAAGATATATTTATTTCAATGCAAAATTTTATTTGTACAATAAATACAAACCATACTTGCAAATTATGATAAAATAATATATCTCATCACTTCACTTAAAAGTAGTGTAATTAAACCATAAGTCAAACTGAAATAAAATCATTAGCCCTGGGGGAGTATTCAATACAAATTATTGCACTGACAATCAGTTTTCTCGTTTTTACAGAAAATAATATAGGTATTTAGTAGATAACAAACATAAAAATATTTTTGTACTAATTTAACTTAAAAGAACATATGACATGTTTCAACGAAAATCATGAATTCGTTCAGCCATTCCTCATGGGCACAATAATTTGTGATGATTTACAAAATGACACCAAATACAGTTAAATACAATTATATTATTTTAACCAAATTTTATTTTATTTTGAAATAATATAATGCCAATATTTTGATAGCTATGAGATCAAATTATATTAATTACAATTAATTAAATAATCGTAAATTATAAGTATTACACGCTATTACACGAATATACGATTATGGAACAACGTTACACTAGGGTGGACAGACACTGACAGTAACATTTAATTATATTACTGTATCATGATTCATGATAGTTTAGAAAGATACAGCAACACCATTAATATTACTCACAGTACCATCAACCATATTACACATCGGCTAGGCCTCTAGATATGACGAAACTTAATTTATCTTGAGCTTCTTTTTGTTTTAATTGCCAACACTATAATGGCACCATAATTGTAAGTCCAATGATATCTGACTGCTCTAATCCAGTTAAATTACATTAAACAGTTATTGCGATACGTTTATATAGAGCTACAACTGAAAAGTAACAACTATCCTACTTTATTGAACTTGGATGGTTTATATTCGATTCCTAAGATCCAAATTTGCTTAGATACTTATTCTAAGCTGCCCCTACGTACATAAAAACGCACAGTTCTTTCACATTCAGACTAGTTAAATTGATTTCATTTTCAACAAAAATCATTCGCATGATTTTAATCGAGCATTCACTCGATCGTTACTACCGATGCAGATATATTGTTCACCAACCCTAAAATATTTCAGTCCAGATCTATGTAACTACATTTTTTGTATCCACTGTACGTTATTTTATAAGGGGACAGCAAAGCCCTCTGCACACGGTCCACCTGGCTTTTCATACGACAATAGAGATGGACCGTGCAAAGAGGACTGAACGTGATGTGATTCCACTACAAAGTTAGAAATATAATGACGAATCCCATGACTCTAAATTTACTCTACAAGAGCATGTATGTTTCCAGTAGGTTATTTTAACTCCAGTTCGTGGTGAACCTTATGGCGATGACATACGAGTTGACTTTACAATAATTTAGTAACTAGGTACAATTATCCTTGTTTTCTAACTTTGTAGTAAAACCGCACGGCTCGATTCTTATAGGCTATAGCTATAGTACAATCTCATACGCATTTAATACAAAAAGAAGTCATCCATTACGCGAGACGACTAGAGCGCGTATCGATTAAATATCAACATTTATTATTAATTGTATTGAATTTGTTGTTTTATGAAATACAGATTAATTGAGATAAAGTATTGTTTAATGAGTTTATACGGGTCATATTCCTGTGATAGTTGGTAGGTTGGTATAAAGTTTTAACATTGTGTAAGAGGAAAAGGTACTTACGACCGGATATTTTAGCAAAGCATGACATATCGAGTAACGAAACTACAGCCCGCCCCTAATATACTTCCGCGATAAGACAAGACTCGATATTTAAATATTGTGTAATAAGGATGTTACTTAATATGAAATATGTATACTATAGTTTACACATATCTGTAACAATTATACATTTGAAAAATGAAACGTAAGGCAGAAATTTGGAAAACAGTTTTGAAAGATCTAAAAGAAACTACATATTTGAAGAAAACGAAGAAAATCTATCTTAAAAGCCTTGAGATATCTTTGCTTTTTCTACTTATGATACGAGACAACTTCGTACTAGATTGCTTAAGAAGAGTAAACAATACTGACAGAGATGATAATGTAGTTACAGTAATAGGACTTAATATAGCGAATATTGAGCGTAGCGAATGGTCTAAAAACTGTGGCTAGGGTGGATTGGAGTCAGTTTTCAGTTTAATATAGGGGATCAAGAATATCTGACATCTTATTGTGAAGTAATATTGATTGTTCTTATTCTTACGCCTTACACTAACGGGCTACAACGATACATTACTTACAGAAAGCGTACGACTATTGGCAAAACTATTGTCGAATTTATTTTTTAGATACTTACGAAAACTAGTTTCTTCCAAATATTTTATTTACCTACGCCTATTAATTTTGTAGTACACCTAAGACTAAGTAGTCAACAGTTAAATATGAGTAGCATATATTATACAGACATTTTACGAGTTGTTAGTATTTTACTTAGAATCTTTAAAATTTCGAAATTTTAAAAGGTCTTGGAACAGAGAATGTTCATGTGACTGCTATATAATACCTCACTGTTAAGGTAGTTAGGATGAATTTCGTTTATTCGTTTAATTTCTTTTTTCCTCTAATTCACTTTGTAGAAGCTTCTACTTCAAAATCTGAACGGTGTTAACGTTAAAATTGATTCTAATTTGGCACGTCTTTCGTATTGTTTAATAAGCTAAAAACTATTTACTTAGACAATTACCCCCTTATTGATAAACGTTCACTAAAGTTGACAAGCCGATAATAATCGTTTGTCCCTTTCCGACGTATTGGTATGATGGAAAGGGACAAACGATTATTATCGGCTTGTCAACTTTAGTAAACGTTTATGAATAGGGGGTTAGGCAATAAACAAAATATTTGGGAAACTAATTCACAGATAATTTAAAACTGACCCTTTATACGCTTTTATACATTAGCTCGAAGTCATATTTAAATGTACTTAAAAGTACCAGCATTCAAAATTTGTTGACTCGTAAGTCAAAAACTGCGTAATTTCAATCTTGCTACAAGTATTCAATCTTAGTCACGACCTGGCTATAATCTACGATCATAATCCCTTTATATTTTCCTGAAATTTGAGTAAACATGGCTGACTTTCGACAACACAGCCGCGAGTGTGAACTACACATCTCTAACCTACAAGAGTACAGTTAACATATGATATCATTCGACTATTCGTTGCTACAGTACATCACCCGTCCCCTTGGGGTTTCCACCTCCTAAAACTAGCCGTTAAATAAAGTCCAAATTGGCTCGGAATTCTCAAACTGGAGGCAGAAAACTTCAAGGAAACTAAGAGATGTGATTCCTGCTATAATAGGCTTTAAATTAAAAGCGTTGGAGCGTAAGATTACATGCGGAAGATACTGGTGTTCTAGCAATCTATTGGTATTAAAAATTCTATGCATTAATCGGTACAAAAGTTAAAAAACTGCAGTTAATTTAGTTGCTTACAAAAAATATACAAAAAAATGTCTGGCGATCGCCGTCGCCATTTTTTAAACTGCATTAACGAATCACAGATAATAAAAACGAGCGCACTCAGCAGCACGAACCTACAATGATATGTGCCGACAGATACTCCGAAATTCGGTTTCTTCTAGTCTGATACATAACCTAGCTTACTTTACATACATTATGGAAATGTCACGAACCCTTCATCAACTCGATACATATTGAGTATGCGAATACCTAGTTTTTATAACATTAAACATACAACTAATGAATGACTATGAATGAATAGTTAGCGTGATTTTGAGCGTTTATTATGTAACTTGAATACCTATACGATAAACATTGAAGTCGAAGCATGCATACAGTTGACTACAAATCTAATAACAAACAGTAAACCCTATTCAAGCTACACAACAAAAGCTTTCTACGCGCTAATAAAATCATGGCAGCTCGATAGCGTAATATTACTGACTGCAAAATAACCAACGTATTTTTTTAAATCTTTAATACTAAAAATCGATACGTTCGAAAAGTTTCAGAGCCTCATTAGAAAGCCGTCGGCAACCCTACGGGTGCGCCGTTTAAAAATGGCCACGTTCTAAATTTGAACCATCAAACAAGCTGCGCTTTTTTTATTAGTGGCCAGCATTCGCCGCTGCGCTTTTCAAAATGGCCGCGTTCCAAATTTGAACTCGTTAAACCAGCTCGGCGATTATTCGTGGCCGGCTAGGGACGCCCTCGAGTGCCAGAGCGAGGAAGCCAGAGAGTGGATGACACCGAGTTTGGTTCGGAGCCAATTCTAGGTCTCCGGCGGCGCAAGCGGCGCGCCGCAGGTCGCCACGGGGAACGTTTTCACGTGCGTCTGCCACTGCGTCGACAGTTGGAAGAATTTTACGCCGTTCCATTCTGTGCCGTCGATGTACACTGTGGAATAAAGAATAAACATTATTGATGAAACTAAGACTCAATATACTATCCGAACAATTTGAGTCTGAGTGTCTTGTCAATCTGATGTAGAGTTGTAAACAGGGGGAGACCGAGACACCAATTGCTAACTGTTTATGCACGTCTCTAGATACACTAGTAAAACCCTTAAATAATTAGGACTGTACCTTTGAGCGGCAGATTGTGTGAGCCTTTAGCAGAGCATATGAGTCGTGCAACACCATCCACAGTCTGCGCTCGGCCCGGCTCCGCTTCGCCAGTCTTTTCTTTCTTCTTGCCCAACCGCATAACTGAAATAAATAAAAACACACCATGTACAATAAAACAAACTCTGGCCGTGTGTATTATAACATAAAGCAGAGAAAGGTCAAAGGAAACAACAATACAACCAAGTCAATTGTCATCTATTGACAAACCGGACTAATTACTTAATTTTCAAGGGCTCGCGAGAGGGTACTTGAACACACAAATATCTTATAAATATCCTAAGCTACTCAAATATCTTAAAAGCAAGTCCTCCTCCGTGGTCGTGTCTATGATAGCTGTCTATCCAACGGCGGTAAGGGAAAAGAAGTAGCGATATGTAACATTTTTCTTGAACGAATGGTTTTTTTTTCAGGAAAAATATTTATTAAGTCGGTTCTATCGTAGTAGTTGGTAAACTCACTCTTTTGTTTCTTCTCCTTGGTGAGATAGGTGATGCAGAGGTGCGCGTTCTGCCGCGTCACGTGCAGCGCTCTGAAGGACGCTTTGACTGTCACCTTGCCATCAGCGCCCTCGGTCGCCCGGCCTGGAACCTAGAAACATAAATGTCACTTCAAAATAAGGATATGACAAAGTGATGAAACACATAATTAGGATTGTTCATTTTTTTTAGACCCCCATTTTTATTTTATTTTCTGAAAATATAGGTTAATTTAAGATACCAATTTGAATGATTTATTAATTCACGGCTCGGTTGAATATTTATAATTTATTGAAAATATGAGATACGACTTCTCGTAAATTACATGTAGTGGCTGATTTGATAAAGCACAAGCAATAACAAACATTAAAAAAATAGTTGTAATTGTCAATTGATTGTAATGTCACCTGTCTACAATGTCAGTGTCACGCGTTTCTATAAATAATATCGTCTGGAAAACTCGTTTATTTTGAATCCCTAAATCAATAATTTCAAAATACCTACGCTATAAATTTGTGAAAGCTGATTCCTGAAATCTGCCTAAGTTATATAATATAACTTAGTTTTATTGGAGTATGTATCCATATAGCATCCAACTCCAACCATAACTTGGCTGAAATCAGGGGAGCAAAAATACAAATGTAAGTTACATCATATATTTTTTTACTGATTCGATTCGTAAGATGATTGGATTCATAAAATCGTTATAAGCGTCCATTGCTAAGGTAGCTTAGCACCCAGTGGGTTCTACCGGCTTGTCACCATTGTTTGGATATTGTACTATATTAGGTACATGCCAATTTTGCTAATTATATCCTATAATTTCAGGTCATCATGTGATTCCTATATAGATACGGCTGTGGGATACGTAATGTACGAAGGAGATTGATTTTGTTAAGGCACTTGGGCCCTGAACAAAGTTGAGCATTTTGTATCGAAACGAACGTCATATTAATCGTCATAATACTTTACGACAGTAAATAATGCCTGGGAACAGAGTAAATAACAAACCATACACTTCTCTTCTGGTTCGTCAACAAGAAGCCATCATTGTCAGCTGCTCGTGCAGTGTATAGTTACTTTTTTTTGGGAAACATATATACATATATTTCCTAAATTAATAAAAAAGTAGGTAAACAAAAACATGTTTTATTATTCACAACTATTAACTTAAGTCTTGTCCACCATGATATCAGCAGCTTGAACTGCAACATGTACCTGGAAATTAGAAATTATATCTTATTAAAGCAGTTTCAGGCTGAATTTTGAGTATGACTATGTATTCTTGTATAGTGTTTCTTTCTAGTAGGCACCATCTCTGTTTAACGGTTTGCCTTTATATACTCTGGCTACATTACCACAGAAAACACATAGGTCCCCGCGACCCTACCTACAAAGTGAGCTTTTAAATAATTGTAGTAAAATAATATTAATTTTATACTTACATCGACGTGATCCTCACAGCAATACTGTGTGTAAGTAGGTAGGTATTCCAAGTTCAATTCACGGCACCATGTTTCACGTCGTAGGTCTTCGCGGATTCGAACAATTATTTTTGTGAATCATTCCCACACGTAGGAACAAGGTCTTTGATATATTAAGCAACGAAAACTACTGTTTAGGTATCAATTATAAATCAAATCATAACAAACCAGCGCAGCGGTTTAACTGAAAAATTTCATTATGACAATGATAACTTTGACAATTACGTGAGTGACGGATTGATTTACTATGGTCCGATAACTTTTATTATGCGATGACTTTACATTCAGCCAACGAGAAAGGTCAAACTAAGGTCATAAGGATATTTGTTGAAATATCTTCAATCCTCAATTATTATATCGCAGCAAATGTCGGAAACTGTTTGAAAACCTCATATCTCGAAATGGTTTTCGAAATAGAACATTTAAAAAAAAATGAACAATCCTAATTATGGCTATATCCTACTAATATTGTCCCACAAACAATAAACGACGTAGAATACTTTTAAATCCGCTTCCTTCCAAGAATTCATTCTCTAAGGTGTGAATTGGGACGGGGTCAAAAGTTTGAGACATCCTTTTCTGACTTATGATAGGTGCGAGAGGGTTAGCGTGTCTGTATTGGGTTTTTCCGCTCGAATGCGAAAAAATCAGCGCCATTATAGCCACCCGTATGGACGGCTCCTACCGAAGAGCGAGGCCTAACGTCTCGGCCACGAACGACGCTGACGTCCACCGCCATACATTGGATAAAACAAATGTATGGCAGTCAGCGTCTTGTGCTTGTGGTTCGGGTAGCACTCACCAGCCAGTAGTCGAGCTGCAGCTCGAGCGGCTCGCGCGCTAGTAGAGGCGGCTGCAGGTCGAGCGGCGCGGGCGTGGCGGGCGGCGAGGGCCGCGCGGGCGGGGAGCCGCCCTCCTCCAGCTCCAGCGACGACACGCCGCCCTCGCTGCAGCCCACGCGGACCTCCTGGGAACGAAACGTTATCATTACATGTTCATCTACTCCGGTGGTCGGGCGTATTAAGGTGCAACCTTTGTGGACGCTCGAGCGGGACGTGCGGCACGGCGTCTTTGTTAAACGTATGCGAATTATTGCGAATGGCCTCAATGCACGTTGTACAAAACACTTGGATGCTTGACGTCACGCTGCACATCCCGCTGAACACATGGCTGAACGCTCACCGCTTAGGTCGTACCGATATCGTCCCCCTAAAGTCCAAGGCAGATTACAGTAATAATCTCTTACAGTTATGGTTAGATATCTTTTACTATTTAAGTAAGACAGTCTTACAAACCATACCAACCATTGAAATTGTTATATGCGTTGAGGCGCCTGAATCCATAAACCATAGCTACTTACAGCGATAAACGGCACGAAAGTTTGACTGGCATCCTCATCTCCCGAACGCTCTCTGTATGCTACCATGGCTTCGCCGATGGGAACGTTGTTTACAGGCCCGATGCTGTTGAGGTACCTGCGCATCAGAATACTTCATTATTACAAACGTTTCTTTAGTAAGATAAGTACATAATTATATGGTATGAAACTATTTTAATACCTATTGTTTTTAGAATTGTACAGTTAATGTATTATTCATGTTTTCCATTTACCTAGCTATCCGGGAGGACATCTCGGTCTGGTCGGGCAGGCTGCCCTCGGCGGCGCGCTCGCAGCACGCGGCCCACGCGTCGCCGAACAACGCGCCGTACGCCGTGTCCGTGGCTGCCAAGTGCCGGGCCACTGTTACACCACCTGTGCAAAATCAGGGATTAGAATTTCTTTTAACACTGCCAAAGAAGGTTCTCCATATTGTGGAACTACGATCTAGTTAAAGTCACTGGGAAGCGTTGAATGAAGGCAAAAAGGGGTGAAAAGTAAAGATAAATCTTCGTGGCTGATTGATCCCGGAAAATTAAAGTTTACTGTCTCTTTATCTGTTTTCACTTCTCATGCTCAAAAAGTGCACCTTTATGTCGTGCGTAGACGACATAAAATCGCATTTTATGCTCTAGAGCATAAAAGTAAAATTTTCTTCTAAGACTAAGGTAATACGTCTCAACAGCCAAACAGTTAAAACATATTGCACAATTTTACTGAGCAATAAAATTGTATAGATGACAAAACTTGTTATATTATTTTATATTTGCTACAATTTACTATAAATCCGTATTTTCTGTAATTCAATTTAGTAAATCATTTATTTACATACAATATATATAGTGGTACTACTAAACGAAATTAATAACTAGCTTAAATCTAAAATAGGCCCTTGAGGCATTGTACCAAGGATGCTGGCGGCATTTCCTCGCTGTATCGCAATGCTGATACGTTGTGCGAGGTAGCCGCCAGCTCTTGCCATTTAGTAAATCACATAAAATAGGAGTCGACTATCGTTCGAAAATGCTCCGAAATGTTTGACTTGGCAGAAAACCAAGCGTCTGAAACTCTGATCACATATTGAAAATTTAAAAAAAAAATTAGAAAGTTAGTTGGCGGGAATTGGTTATGTATACTTTCGCTTTACGACAATTTCGTGGTGTAAATTGCCGTGAAAATGCGTTTTATTTTCCTCGCAATCGAAGTGAAAAGCAGAGTGTACAACAAGGGCATAAATGTCCATTTTTACCCTCGTCTACTATTTTGAAAAAATTGCCTCGGGTAAAAATGGGTCACTTTATGCCCTTGTTGTACAATCTACTATTTCCGTACAGCTGAACATTTTGGGCACGAAATGCACGCTTGCCCATACGTTGGTGAAAACGAATGTATTTCGGTCGTAAGTCGTAACGTTCCTTGTTCCTCGGGGGAGATAGAACATTACTTCTGAAATTAAAAATGTCGACATAAAAGAATAAAGCTTCGAGTAGTTACCGATGGGCACGATGTAGAACCGCATGGGCGGCGCGTCGTGCGGGCGGCGCGCGGCCAGCTCGGCGTGCGCGCGCAGCGCCGCCGCCGCCGCGCCGTCGCCGCCCGCCACCACCACGCGGATGCAGCCGCGCCGCACGCTCCTGGACAAGGGAAATGTATCCTTACTACTGGAAAACTTTACTAATTTCGGTTGGAAATATCGATTGGAGAAATTAGTTTGACAGCTGTCTCGGATGAAACAATCGTCTGAACATCGTAATCTCATACAGCGCCTGCAGTAACGGTTTCGCCTCGGGGGCGTCAGGTCAGATGCAGGAGTGACAATGGTAGAACCGCACAAGCCATAAAGGATGTAGCGACCTTACTACCGCACAACACTATAAAACCTTACTCCCTACTTTCCAGCCCTCGCATACGGTGCCTGTAATAGCGGTATTGCGTCAAGGGCGTGAGGTGAGGTGCGGGGGTTACAATCTCGGGACATCCAAAATTAAACGCGTTAACTACGGGGATACCAGGATATCATAACACTATATACTAATATACTCACTGCTTCCCAGCCCTCGCATACAATGCCTGCAGTAGCGGTCTTGCGTCCGGAGCATGAGGTGCGGGGGTCACGATGGTGGGCACGCCCAGGGCGTGCAGCGCGCCGGCCGCGCCGGGCGGGGCCACGGCCACGCACTCCGGGAGCGGCGCGTCGTCGCCGAGAAGACGGCTGATTTGCTCGACCATTGTACGTCGAGGCTGAAAAAGAACCACTTGTTATAAAACACTATTCTATTTGGCATTTATTCAAATTCAGTTTTTAAACGCGGCAGATGGGGTTTTAAGACGACGTGGAGCAAACAATTTTTCAACACTTTTTTGCCGCCGAGAGATCTTAATGCACAGTCTGAAGTAGATATAGACGAGAGTAGTAAGTACCTCTTGTGTAGTAGGACTCTGTACGGGCAGCTCGTGTGCCGAAAGTGGTCGATCTGAGGCAGCCAACGAGTTCTTCTTGCGCGTAGCACCGGCCGGCGTGAGGTTGCCTCCGCTGGTCGCACTCCGGAAGAGTCGGGAACGCTTGTCCTCCTGCATAAAAAAATTACGTTACAAGGAGCATTTATAATTTTTTAAGCATTTTTTTTTTGTAAAATAATTCTAAACTTACTCGTACGTAGTCAACTCTAGCGGTAACTAGTAGGTACGCCCAACGAACTGTTTATTGGTTGATCCCTGATATATGTGTATGTATTTAATTTTATAACTCGTTTTATCAATGAGAGATAAGTTGCTGATAAAAACTAATATAATTTTGTTACTTTCATGTTATACTAACCTGTACCTTGCTCTCATTGGGGGGTGAACTCAAAACTGAAGCACCAGAAACAGGCGCATCAGATTTTATATCGCCGTCGCCCTTCGCTCCCTCTTTCGGCGCTCGAGCTTCGAATCGCCTAAGATTATGATAGTTATACTTACAACTACAAGTAAGTACTACTAAGCTGTTCTACTAACCTGTACCTTGGTCTCATTAGGAGGTGAGCTGGAAACTGAAGCGCCAGAGACAGGCGCATCAGCTGTTAGATCACCGTCACTGTTTCCTTCGCTGCCCCTTTCATCGCCCACCGAGCTTCGAACCGCCTCCGATTCTACACATAACATTTATGATCAGACCTTGACAACACTCGCTTGCATTCTAGATACAGAACCATTACATGGGGTAAATGTAGATTGAAACATCGTTGAAATCTCAAGAAAACATTTTTGTTACACTTGTTAAATTAAAAAGTTAATAAAAGAAGCGGAAAATGTACAGGTTTTATAAACAACTCAAAAATTCAAAACAAAACACATGCTCGTGCTAAATATTGTTGAACAGTTTGGAATAGAAACTGAGTTTAGTGCGAATAGTCAGTTTGTAAACCAAACTGGTGAAAATAGAAGCAGGATGAGTGTAGTGAGGAGAATAGACAAAGACAAAAGCTTTCTAATAGGTAAACTAAACGAAAAATTAAGTAAATTTGATTTATTTATTTAAACTGTAAAATTTAACAAATCGCCCTTAGTCCCGTTTCGTTAAAAAAACTATTATCTAGTCTAATTGTTACAATTCAATTGAGATTTTTTTCACTCAACAAATCACGATGTAAGTGGCATAAAGCCTTGGCTCGGCAGTGGGTCAATAAATAGGCTCATATTTTTTTTAATGCTTATCTTCATCTTTATAATTGTAAAAACCAGACTATTGTTCAAACTTTAAAGACGAGATCCAAATAGTTGACACTGATCGCATACTACCAACTAAGTTTTTTAAAGTTATGGGTAAGTGACCATAACTTTTAAAAAAATCTGAGTTTACCTGTGAGCTACGACGGCGAGGCGCCCGCTGAACTGAACTTACAAAGCGTGTAAGGATCAAGCGATAATGTGCCTTACATGTTCACTTTTAAAGTCCAGTTTAGAGAGGCCACTCACTAGCGTCTTCCGAGCCTCGGCGTCTAGTAAACTCTATGGCTGCTGCTCGACGCAACGTTGACGCAACTACGCTGCGACGCCATTTTCCATAGCCCTGACTAGACGCTGACACTCAAAAGGCGCTAGTGTGAGGTGGCCCTTACCTGTGAGCGGGAAGGTAGCGAAGTAGCGAAGCGCTCGCTAAACTATTTTGTGGCCGATATGTTTTGTATGGTTAGTGTCAACCAAGGATCAAGCGATAATGCACCGTACGCGTAGGCGTTAGGGTCCAGTTTACCTGTGAGCGGGACGGTAACGGCGAGGCGCTCGCTGAGCTGTGTGGAGGCGAGGCTCGCGTGCCGGCTCACTGCGCATGCCAGACGTGCGTGTGAGATGGACGTATGAAATGATAGTTGAGAAACATTTGTTTTCCGACCTATTTATCTGTACTAGAATATTTTTATATTTTTTTTATATCGAAACTTGATTCTTAAATTATCTTATTTTCTCAAGTACTTTCAGCCGTCATCGTTATTTCCAAAATCAGTACCAATACGCGACCGACGGTACTCTCGACCGATACACGATTCTAACGTAGGATGAAATCAACCCCAAGTACGTTTAATATATACTTTTTCCGATTGGCCGCTATTATTTGCTAGTTACTAAGTCACTAATCAGCATACAAGTTTAAACAAAGTTCTTGTTTATTTGTTTATACTGTGTAGTTGCTTAACTATATGTTATATTAAACAAAATTCGTTTCGTGAACAAGTACAGCAATTTAGTTAGATTAAACTGGGATTAAATTAAATACTTGATATTTTAACCGTTTAATTTTTTACTAAATAAGTATAAACGAAAGATTAAGCCCTATTTAGACGATGCGAGAACTCGCATGCGAGTTTCATTACATTGCGGTTTTTGATCGGTCGGTTAAATTGGACGTAACCAACAGTCCGCAATGTAACTAAAATCGCATGCGAGTTCGCGCGCCGTCTAAATCAGCTCTTATGCGTATATGTTGCTTAAGGGGCTACCTGAGGTTTTCATCGATTTTTGACTAGTTTTGAATCGTATCTCCTTTTTTTGCAGTACAGATATAATTATAAGACAAACGGTTATCGGTTTTTCAATCCTTTATCTCCGGATTTGTCCACCGGATTTTGAAAAAAATTAATACTAATTTTTTTATGATTTTTTTAAACATTGTCTAAAAAAACACTTTTTTCGTATCTAGTTTGCAGTAAAGGATCTTACATGTACGAAATCTACATATTTGGGTTCGTCTTTGACGTCTCGAAAAACGTGTCCAGGGTTTTAATTTTAAACTAATTTACACAAAAGTTATGGCCAGAAAACCAGTTTTTTAGCCTAAAATTGTTCAACTTTGATGCCAAATATCTTGAAGACAATGAACTTTGAAGTAAATATGGGATACTATATTGCTTAAAGCCGTTGCTGTTAATATAATAAGCTACAAAAACCATTAGAAAACTAAGGGATTCAGATCGAAGGTCATTGGCGTAGGGTAGCCCCTTAATTTATTTAGTTATATACCAATGTGCGGCCATATGTAACGTTAATTTGTTTTATTTTGTTTATAAATGAATGAAACAGTTATGATGACATTAACCGTGCTCGTATCATGTATGTTAGTCCATCTCACGCTCACATGCTAAAACACTATGCACACAGCGTTACAAACAAAACAATGTATAATATTCAACATATATGTAAATGTATGTATATTCTGTATGATTGCTCTATGACTATTGCAATGCAAATCATAATCGAATGTAAGCTTCAAACTGCACTGCCATAAGTGCCATAAATGCTCAGGCTAAATAATTGATATTTACTTTAAAAATTAATGATCCCTTTTACTTGGCTTCTGGACTAATAATATTTTCGGGACAAAAGCGTCACACAAATTGCAACGTTCACACAAAAAAAAAAAACAAGGTTTGCCTATTTCGTGTCTCCAATGCATAGCTTAATTTAGACACTTTTAAACGTTGTAACGAATAAAGTTAATACGAATTTAGCATTTTATGCATTATGATTTAGAAGTATTAAAATCTGGCGAGTCAGTGCAAACATGCGTCGTATTTTTTCCGATCATACTTTTTGTCTATTAATTAAACTTCTAATACTAAAGGCAAAGTATAAAGCCTTACACGATACAGTAATCAAGACAAAAACGTCTGTAAAATTTGATATTATGTCAAATAATTTATATTTTACGCACTGCAATTAAATACCAATTTATATCCATTTTATTATTAGACCAGGAGCCGTAACAAAACAAAACCAAACTACAAACAACAACCAGTGAAATACCATTGGAATGCCTGTGGTGGTCCTGATTGGCCAAGCTTCTTGAGCTGCTGAAGAAGGGCCGCAGCGAGGGTTTGGGCGTGGAGCCGATGCTGATGGTGTCCATCTGGTCGGGGCCCGAGTCCTCGCCCTCCCCGCACGATAGCGACTCTAATTCCTGTAGGGTATGATAGAATTTAGCTTGCACCTTTTTTGGTCTCGCCGCAGGGTATTTTTTTTTTATTTATTTTTTAAATAAATAAATAAATATTAGGGGACATCTTACACAGATCAAACCTAGCCCCAAACTAAGCAAAGCTTGTACTATGGGTACTAGGCGACGATATACATACTTGTATAGATAAATACATACTTATATACATAGAAAACACCCATGACTCAGGAACAAATATTAGTGTTCATCACACAAATAAATGCCCTTACTGGGATTCGAACCCAGGACCATCGGCTTAGCAGACAGGGTCACTATCCACTAGACCAGACCGGTCGCCAAAAATGTGAAGGTAAATAAATGATCTTTCAGTATACTACAATCGTATTTTTAAGTAGGTATGTAGTAGTAAATGAATGAATAGCCTCAGTATTTGCAAGTATTTGTTAGTGCATGGTATGGCAGACAAGATGCTAGAAAACCTGATCAGCCATAAACGCTCTAAGATAACCTATATTTAAGTCAACGCCAGGTAAATACCATCCGCATCCAGTTCGAACTAATGCGTCGCTAGCCATATGCAAAAATCTAACGGCCTGCTATACCTATGCTACCCGGGTGCAGTGTGCGGAGCTTGTTAGCCAGCCATTCGGCAGATCTGGGGGGCTACCGCGAACATCGAAAATCTTCCATTCCAGTGGTAAGAATGGACTTTCATCGAATGTCTATGTTTACGTTACGTCACAGACGGATCAAGGTCTACTTATGGTCAAGGTTGTTTTGTAATAAGGCTTATGAGTTATATCAGTTAACTGTGTGTAGGTACCTGGAAGAGTTCATCTATATCCCTCTGCGCATGATGCGTATCTCTTGCCGCGCCGCGTTCGCCCAATTCATCCGGCACTCTGAACCGCCGCAACAGCGCGGCGAACTTCTGCTTCAGGTTGCGTTGCTGTAACACGTAAGGGACGTTGGTTGCAACATGTAACGTACAATTGGTGTAACATGCGTGCGTAAACAGGAGGTATACAGGTTGTTATGAAACGGTTTTTTCATGTCATCAATCAATTATTTCACTTCTTTCGTTTTACACGAAATAGGACGCATGGAAAAACCATTTACATTGTTCAAAATGACAGAGGTAAAGAGAATGATCAATTGAATATTGTCTTGCAGTATAGTAGTGAAAACTACAGAGAATCATTTCGTAGAACCCATACTCGTACTACTTAGTGAATTGTGTTAAATATTATCTGATAATGAATGCATAATACATCTAATAATCTATGTTGTGTAACTTGGAATCTGTTAAATATATTAAATATATTAAAAACGGACTCACGTATTTTAAGTCGAAAAACGCTCGACTTGTTATTAAAATTGGAATCTGTTCATTACATAAGTGAGATACGTTTAATCAAGTGTTCGTGATTTATTTCCTTAATTATTTTCACTAATAGATTAATTTAAGATAAATATCGTCGTGTCGTTTAGGATTTCGAATAAGTAACATTAAAATATAATCAAAATAACATGAAGAAAATTTCTCGATCACACTTAGAATTAAGTAGAATAGGCACATATAGGGGTATGGGATACAATCCAGTCTTCATGCGAAGAACATTTCAAAACAACACCTCGGAGAAACACACACACGCACAAAAGATTCCTTTCCAAAAACCTTAATTTTACACTTCCCAATTCTGTTTCCTCATTCCGAAAACAATATCAATTTTCAATTTTAATATTCACGAAATATCTTAAAAACCCTATGTGTGAAAATCAGATTTTATGGCTAATATGGTATGTATTATAGAAAATTTGTATTTTGGAAACAGCGACGTTTTTCAAAAAAAAAATGTTACCTCCATGATGCGCTTGCAACAACTGATGAGTATTTTTAATTTTTACCTAAACCTTTATCTAATCTGGTCTAACCAAGTGTGAAAACATTACGGTGACGCCATAATGCCTTGACTTTCAAATTCCGATAAGAAAGATCTACATAACTTTACATACACACGGAAGGATATCCTAATTCTTTATCTTTTAATATTTCTTGCCAGAGCTAAATAGGGTGACTGCTATAGTTATTGGCCAGTATTATAGTAATTGGCCACTCCTTACAAATCATAAAGAAACAAGCAAATTGAAACCTTATTATTAAGAGTGGCCAATTACTATATACCGGCCAATAACTATAGCAGTCACCCTACACAATTTTTAAAACACATTTTATGTGCGCAAGGCCAAGAGTCCCTTTTCCATGTATTGAATAAACGCAAAAAATCGGCACTCTGTTCATTACATTTTGAACTCATTGTTTCCACAACTTAATATTAATACTGTGTCAACTAAATTATGTTAGTTATTTTAAGTTAAAAAAAAACATATTATTTTTGCGGTTATTCGAATAGTGTAAATTAAATTAAATTTCTACTAGGCCACTACGAAATGCACTAATAAAAGCCAAAACTAGGTATACAATACAATTAATATAAATAATCTTCTGTATAGGGTAACGCTATAGTAGATAATTGGCCCCTCATAGTAATTGGCCACTCCTGACAAAACAGAAAGAAACAAGGCAATATAAGGTCTTATTATTATTTATTTAAATACGTGTTATGTTATTGTTAAGAGTGGCCGATTCCTATAGAGTGGCCAATTACTATAGCAGTCACCCTATACACAGAAATAATGCCAAATTCCTTTAATTATGTAAAACCAATGCTCATGCACAGCAAACTTCGTAAATACCTAAAGCTAGTAAAAGTAAACAAATTGCAAACTTAGTAAAGGCACATGCTACGTAATTCAATATCAAAGCGATACAATAACTCTTAATAAATCTCGTAATTAATTTCAATATTATCAATATAGAACCGAGCTTTAAATGCATAGCTCACTACAGTAAGGACGATAAGTACGAAGATTTTCGTATATTACCTGCCATTTCCTATCTCTATCGCACGTGCATAATTATATTGCTGTCCCGCTCGGTACAGTGGCATTGACCGCCGGCAAAATGGGCTGGACACATAGAAGGTAGGATCCTATAGAAGTGGTATACGCGTGCCTCCGTGAGCAACAAAACATACGCAATCCGGCACTGTGATTGGTCGAATTTATTTGTTGCCCACCATAATCCATAATAAATTTAGGGTGGGGAGCAAATAAAATGTGAGACTGTGACAAGGACACACAATAATAGCTCTTTCGCTGCTACTCCTACTGAAAGATACATAAGACTATCCCGTTCGGTCACTTCCCCCACCTTTCATGCCAGATCCAGTTATACAGTGTGGAAAGATAAGTCGGGCCCTGGAGGGAAACTACCTTAAATCCTTAAGCTGACTCATTATACTTAAAGGAGACATTCCTTTATTTTTAAAAAGAAACAAAACTGCATTCAAACATTTTCTAAAACTCGCTTGCCTCGCCCGGGACTCGAACCGACTAAAAATTCCAAAAAATAAACACTCACAATTTTATTCTACTAGTCGATACAGTTAATGTTAATGATAACATTTCTCCGAGAAACATTAGGTGTTACACTCGTCTGTCGTATAAAATATCCATAAAATCTAATATTTAGTACTCAAGATTTTTTTAGACAAGCCAAATTGAAGAAAAAAAGAAAAATCTTTAAATGCAGTATTGTTTCTTTTTAAAAATAAAGGAATGTCTCCTTTAAGTAAAATGAGTCAGCTTAAGGATTTAAGGTAGTTTCCCTCCAGGGCCCGACTTATCTTTCCACACTGTATAACTACTAGATTCATGGCTGGACAGCAATACAATTACGCGCGATTGCGACGCGATTGAGATGGCGAATGGCGGCTCTATGTACGAAATTCTTCGTCCTTTTACTATAGTATACATTTTCAAAGAGTTATTAACCACTTCGATATTGATACTTTTGAATACTCTACGTGCAAAATAGAAAGAAAGCAAAGTTATCTCTATTGTTATAGCAGCAAGGCCCAATCTCGCGCTCACCGCGAGCTTGCCGCGGCTGCCCTTGCGCTTGGCGGCCGCGTTCTCCAGCTCACTGTCGCTGTCTCTGTCCGCCTTGGAGCGCATATAGCTCTGTCTCTCTCGCTCGCGCTCCATGAAGCTCAAGTCTCGTGAGCGCGACAGCTGCGTGCAAGCAACGGCTATGTTACGGCTAAGCTAAGCGATAAAATGCTTTAAAGTTATACACATTGCGTCCAATTTTGATTAAAATTTATATACAGCATTGTTATAGTACCTAGGTACTGAATTTAGCGGAATAAATAAGAATAAATTAATTGTTAGGCAATAATCATGCGTTAAAAATATCTTAGTATAACCTTAATAAAATATTAAAATATCTCTTCATCTACCCTTAATAAAAGATTAAAAAATATGCTCTTATCATTACTAAAAATATGTAGAAGAATTCTAAGAAAACTTTAATTTACTTGTTAATCATAAATATCATGCAATTGTAATTATATTCAAAATCGCTAGTTAATTCCTAGTTATTACCAGAATAGCAAAATTATGTACCGATATCGATTATCAATTTAAAAATATTATAACTATGATTGATTACAAATCTAAATCTCACCTTCATAAATTTCATCCTTAAAAATCTAACTCACATATTTTCAAAATCCTACACACATCACATATGTAACTACGCTAAAAAAAATGTGTAGATAAACCGATTTATCCGAAATACAAAAAATCTCACTCACAAATAGGACTTAGAAACCTTTAACTTAGACTTTGAAACCAGCTTGTGTGAAAAACAAGCTTGCATCTTGACTGTAATCAATTGTCTGTATTAGCAGAGTGGATAAGTCCATCCGATTCATGTGTGTGTGTGTGTGTGTGCGTGCGGCCTTATTTAGTAGATTGTTGCACATTATAAGTGCGCACGCACTTATTTGAACTGAAAAACCGGCCAAGTGCGAGTCGGACTCGCGCACGGAGGGTTCCGTACCATTACGGAAAAAACTGCAAAAAATCACGTTTGTTGTATGGGAGCCCTTAAATATTTATTTTATTTTGTTTTTAGTATTTGTTGTTATAGCGGCAACAGAAATACAATCATCTGTGAAAATTTCAACTGTCTAACTATCATGGTTCATGAGCAGAGTTCGGACAATTTGTCGCAAAAATAAATATGGTATGGAACACGATACAATTTTTTTTACAATTTTGAACTGCAGTTTTCGAGTATAATCTGGAAATATTATAAAGATACTGTGTACATAATATGAGTTTAATAAATCTTGTTCTATTTTGAGATATAAATGATTTTCGATGGTTTTGCGATGATTTGTCCGACCTCTGTTCATGAGTTACAGCCTGGTGACAGACAGACAGACGGACAGCGGAGTCTTAGTAACAAGGCCCCGTTTTTACCCTTTGGGTACGGAACCCTAAAAATGGTTACGCGCATGAGAACATACTTACACGCATACATTTATATACACGCAACTACTATAGCTTGAACTGTAAACCTAAATTCTTCAAGATATAAATTGGTATTCATCGGAAGTAGCAAAAATTTTTATCTGCTTACTTCATAATCGTGTAACATGATCTTCACAATTTAAAGTTAGTTACACTTTACTTATAAATTGATTTTTTTTTATTAGTGACTTATTAATTACGTCCCCTTGCCATCTCGGTACATTTCCCTAGGAGGGCGCGCCCTACTAGTTAACTCCTGAGCTGGAATTAGGTACCTCAGTATATAATAGCATAACCTTAAAGTCGGTTGTACCAAACAGTCGTTCGCTAAATTTTATCGTAAGAGAAGTTTCTCTGCTGAGTGACGTTGATGTCCGTCAATTGTGGTTGGTGCAACTGATCCTTATTAAAACCAGGTACGTCCCCTTGTGATCTCAGTACTCCCCCAAAGGGGTCCCTTAACTGGTTGGACACACACCTAGAATTACTTTAGTGTAGAATAGAACAACCAAATAAAAGAAAAGATTCAGGTCGTGTCATACCAGAAGGTTAAGGAGTTGGCAGAGGACCGGACGAGTTGGAGATTGCTCCACCGACAAGAGCACAGTTCTTAAATATAAAGAAGAGAAGAAGAGAATAGAATTACCTTAGTGTAGGATAGGTCTGCCTTGTTGAACGTGAGCTGCCGGTGCGTCCGGCGCCGCGCCGGCGCGCCGTACGTCATCTCGTCTGCTTCCTCCACGGAGCTGAACTCGCCCTCTTCCTCTTCATCTGAGTAGCCTCGTTCTGGAATAGTACATTGGATGGTTAATGGGATGGGCGATACAAATTGTTATATAATAATCTACATAGTGTATAGTTTTCACACGAGTTCCGTGTATGTTCGAGCTTAGAAACGGGAGGGGGAGCATCGAGCGGTGTGTTCAAAGTACCTATACGAGTAAGCGTAGCCCGGTGATGGACAGCCGAGCGACAGGCTGGCCTGCAGCGGCGCCTCTACAGCCGACTCCGGTTACATGATACTTGCCAGTGATGAGCATGTTGTTGTTGTTCTTAGTGTCGTGGTCAACGGGCGTGGACGCCAGGCCGGTGATGGATAGTCTGGCGACAGGCTGGCCTGCAGCGGCGCCTCTACAGCCTACTCCGATTACACGATACTTGCCAGTGATGAGCATGTTGTTGTTGTTCTTAGTGTCGTGGTCGACGGGCGTGGACGCCAGCCCGGTGATGGACAGCCGGGCGACAGGCTGGCCTGCAGCGGCGCCACCTTTGCAGCCGACTCCAGTTAGTTCCAGTTCCATGTCCATGGAGCGCTGCAGCACCTGGAACGTAGAAAAAGCTAAATCAGTAATCGCGGCGAAAATAATCGTTTAATATTACCATCGATGGTTCTTCAGTAGAAATTGTTAAAAACGGGTGATACTGTCTGAATAAGGGCCTCGCCAACACGGCGTAATTTTAATAAAATGTGAAACGCTGCTACATGTTCAGAATCTTTGGATGATTCATGGTTGTCTGGACAGAGACGTAAAGCTTACAATAAGCATTTTATTACGCCTACATATTATCGGAATAAACCACTCACTTGCTTTTGATAGCTCTAGTTAGGGGCTGTCCATAAATTACGTCATCGATTTTTGACGATTTTTGACCCCCCCCCCCCCCATCATCATCCAAAAATCATGCTTCAAATGACCCCATTTCCTCCTACTTCATGCTACCGTCATCCGATGTCCAGACCCCCCCCCCTAATTTGAAATGACGTAATTTATGAATAGCCCCTTACCAACAGTCACCTTTTGATATATATGAAATCTACATGTAATCTAAGCGATCGCTTTAATATATATATTTAAGCTGTTTAGTTCATGAAACTATTTGAGAAAGATTACAAACAAAATTCTTAATCTATTCTTATTTATATATTTAATAAAGATTCCTTTAAAACAAGGACGAATTTAGTGACAGACTCAACCATGATGAATGATGAGCCATCTGACTTTACGTAAAACACAAGTATGACTCACTGATGAGTATATAGAACAGTCAACAACCGGCCCTGGCCATGTACTCGAGGCTTGAATAAAGGAAACACAAATTGCATCTGTTAAAAGCAAATGAAACGCTTTGCTAATTGCCTCCAATAACACATATTAGGCCGGGTTTGGACCGACCGGATAGGTAGCAGCGAATGTTCGGACCGATGCTAGTTGGTTTTTTAGGCTACACATGTTTTATATTGTATTGTAGGGTGCATTGGGGTAAATGCGAAGGCGGGGTAATTCCGAAACTGGCAAATATCTACTAAACTAGAAACAGTTCATACTTTAGCAACACTTACGCCGCTGCAACGCTTACATGGCATCTTGCGTACTGTTGCTACAGTAGAAAGTGTTTCTAGTTTAGTAGATATTTGCCAGTTTCGAAATTACCCCGCCTTCGCATTTACCCCAATGCACCCTACATTAAAAAGTGTATACGTTCTGTACATAACTATATTATATTATCCAGTCGTACCCTCCAATAAGCCTATCATGATACAAAATGTATACACGATGATAGTATAAAATTGTGGATAACTCTTCTGAGTATAGGTTTTGACACGGTGGTAAATAATGCACAGTTGTAGTGCATAATTATTTCCCATCGTATTTTCACGGAAACATGTCTTGCTATTTCAGTCAGTCTCGGTACAAAAAGTACTGAGGTTGAAAGAAGTAGCATGGCAAATACGAACGTTTCCGAGAAAGTACGATGGAATACAATTATGCACTACATCTGTAATATGCATTACTATTACGGACTCTCCTTAAAAGAGTATATGAGAATATTTCTTCTATAATTTAAACTTAGGTCAGTAAAAGCGGTCGGTGCATACCCACATAATTAAGGCAGACCTTTACGTACGAATAATTATTTTTAATTTAGGCAAATTAAATTCTCTGAATGAATTATATGCATGTAACGTAACATACACATGTTTACTTTTTATATCATACCGACACGGTTCCGAATAAATGTATAATAAATAATTAAAATATTCGTAAACTAGCGGTGCATGATTTTAATAATCTCTAATCAATTCAAGAAAATATTACATCAAGAACAAAAGAAAACTTCTTTCAAGGCTAACTTTTTATAAAATCTGTTTATATTTCCAAGTCACATGTAAATTTATTGAAACTCATAAGATAAACATTAAATCTTAAAATCCAAGAAAACACGACTCCGGGATCAAGGTAGCCTCATAAATACAAATACACAAGGACATTAATATTTACGAGATTAAAAAACGGACGGGTTTATATTTACCAAGCACGGGTGAAACGAGTGTGCCATAAGGGCAACAGATTATACAACACATGACAAAAAAAGACTGGGAAAAAATATGTGTCGCTTCTTAATGTTGTTTTCGACCACCGATATATTTAGTTGGTAGGTACAAGTACTATTAACTTGTTCTATATTGCCTACCGTGCCAATGCCAAGCATTGCCTGGCTTGCGAAAACAGTGATAATAATGTGAGAAAATCCAAGCTTATTAAAAAAAATTACATAGGTTTAGTAAATCAGAATCATTGTGTTTTTAATCAAGGCATGGGCGCAGTTTCAGTATATTATAATTCTTTGAGCCTTTCAGTACTTATTTCGGTCGCATGGTGTGAATATTTTTTATCTATATTCGAATGCATAGGTAATAAGTTAAGTAGAATTTCAAAACATATGTATTTCATACGAGTTTGCCTTCAAATTCGGCATAACTATAGTTAGTTATTATCTGTATTAACTTATAAACTATGCTATAGGTAAAGATAAACTTTACATACCTGATCCATCCTAATAACTCCCTCGGCGAGCGTCTTGTATCCTAAAATGGTGCGGTTCTTGTATTTCTTGCGTCTCTGTAGCATAATCTGCAACCTGCAACGACAAAATGTAGGTATTATAGCATACAATGAAGGCCTTTCATCGAAGGTCAATTTCAAGGGAAGAGACATTTTAATAGATTTTTTTATCATAATTATATGCATCTAACCTGCATTTATTTACACCACATTTTAAACCAATTTACCGAATAATTGAAATAATCAATAAACCACATGACAGTAACAGAAACAGAAGGTTAAGGCAAGCGATAATGCTTTTTTTAAATTGTCACAGTAGAATTAATTATGAAAACATACAGTCAACGTCAGAACTAGCTAAGCGGGTGTTCATAATGCCCTGCACAAGTCTTAAAAACAAAATGGCCTTCAGTTCATTTTCAACATCTCTGCCCGCTGCTGCTTCTGGTTCTGACTGTACAACGAAAAACAGAAGAAAATGTAAGATTTTAAAATTAATAATATTTACAACAAGTCAAATTCATTTTCCATTCTTTGTCTACTGTACCTAGAAATTAGTTAAGCTACTGCATTGGTTAAAATAAAATCGAAATTCCAACAACTCAATAATGACGTACTTATGCCACTTGAAAGGCTACGAATTGGTCTGTGGCTACGAAAGACGATAATCTCCTTCAATGTTAGATGAATTTATGAAATTTATTACCAACTTTCCACGATTTAAGGGTATCATAGTCTGTAATATATTACGTGTGTAAATAGATAAAGCTTATAAACGCGCGGTCGATTAGGCCGGAGTGGCTTCTGTGCGTCCATTAAATACTCGTTTTATTGGTGATTTATCACCCGCCAACGTATCATTAGCGATAAGTGTGAGAGTAGCTGAGAGCATGTACAGCTACACTCTTTACCATTGTACACCTTATTGTCTTGCAATAAGGGTTACGTTTTGTCAGTTAATAGATTGATGATGGTACAGTCGCCATCAAATATATCAGAGCGGCTGAGGTGCTCACAAATATCTGAACACGCCTTTATTGTCAAGGTGTTAGAGTGCGTGTTTCGATATTCTTGAGCACCTCGTCCGCTCCGATATATCTGAGGACGACTGTACCGGTGAGTTAAACAGAAACGACGATCATTTGCAAGCGATTTTAGACTCTATATCGAAGATGCTAGAGTTTTAGTGGTGGTACTAACATTGGATTGACAGTGAAAAATGGTGAGTTTGGCACGAGTTGACGTACCCAAGTTTATACAGGCGTAACCGGCCATATTTTTAACTTTTATTTATTTTTTAATTTCTCGTAACAGGTTTAAGTTTGACCTGACAGTTGATAGTGGTAGTGAATAATTGAAAACGCTGCTAGTGACACCTGTTTTATCCAGTTAAATAAAAATTAAGATTTAGAGAGTGGATATAGAACTTATATCAAAAATTTCTTGGTAGGACGAACAACCAGCTTATCCAGCTATTAATCAATTATTTGCAGCCATTCTATTTTACTTTTAAGTTCTAGTATATTAAAACAAAGCTAAGACAGAAAACTGTCAAAATGAGTTCGGGCAAAGAATTCGATTATTGTGCCACTTCGTATCTTGTAACAGTGACAATAATTAAATATCCCTAGAGGCTTTCATATTGACCCTGACATCAAATTCGTTGAGTCTAGATGTCAGATGTTTCTCGTTAAAATACTTTTATACTAGTTATAGTTGATTAGAAGATAACCGCTTTTTATGTGGGTATAAACTTTTTACGATTAACGACTAACTGAGAATCTCTAATCTCCTAAATGTCTCCGTCACTCACCGACGAAATTCCATAAACATACGACAAATGCGACAGGTCGTACATAATTAATTTTATAATCCGAATCGTACATAATTAATTTTATTACCCTTTTTATTGGGTTCCATTAATACTGAAATCAGACGATGTGTAATAAATATTAGAAGTAGTAAAGCTGGAACTATAAAAAGGAAAGTGCCGCAGAGAGGATAAATCGATAACTCCTTGGTGATAGAATTAATTACCAGTAACGTTACCGAGTTAAGTGCGGGTGGCGAGACTCGCCCGAGTGTAACTGCGGAGCTCCAAAGCAGACTATCCACCACATAACAGTCGACTGCCCTAAGAGAAAATTTATTGGCAACCATGAAGACTTGCTCGCTCCTAGTGAAGACGCAGCCCTATGGGCCACAACATTGGATATAGTTCTTTAATTCTTTATTACTTTCTAAGACGACCGGTCTGGCTTTGTGGGTAGTGACCCTACCTGTGAAGCCGATGGTCCTGGGTTCGAATCCCAGTAAGGGCATTTATTTGTGCGATCACACAGATATTTGTTCCTGAGTCATGGTTGTTTTCTATGTATTTAAGTATTTATATATTATATATATCGTTGTCTGAGTACCCACAACACAAGCCTTCTTGAGCTTACTGTGGGACTTAGTCAGTCTGTGTAAGAATGTCCTATAATATTCATTTATTTTTATTTATTTATTTATTTATAATACTTTAAGCGACTCGAATCTTGCCATACGATTAAATAAATAAAACCGAGTTAAGGCTGAAATTAGTTTGCAAATTCCCCTTACTGACCCATTTCTATTACTCACCCCGTATCGAGGAATTCGGGTTAACAAATACACAACTCTCTATTTCAAGCCAGCTTTAAAACATTTTAGTGGCTTTAAACTTTGACGCTATCGATTTTACGACGTTTCCGTATCATGTGGGTTGTGTTATATGCGCTTTCAACATTCTTCGAATGCTCCAGGAATTTGTTTCTCGTTTCAAAGGAGACATAGAAAGGCGAGGTGACAGTGACATCCAATATCCTCGGCACTGGATGTCTGTCTTCCTAATACGTATCTTAGCGTAAAGGCCTGTTTAGACACATAGAATTTAAGTTCGCCTTTGTACACATTAGCTGTATTTTCTCTGTGTTATGTACTTGTTTTGTGTAATAAGTGTATTACTACTGCTAAAATTTAATATCTACACCAAAATTTCAATAATTTAGCAATTTGATATCAGCACGTCGAGTGCGTAACGAGCAGTTACAATGATAATATATTGACGTCAAATTTGTATAACATTTTATTTCTAAATAAGTTTCTAACAGGGATGTTGCGAATGCAGATTTTTTGACATCCGCGGATGCGGATGCGGATGTCAAGATTTGGTACTTAAAAAACGTCAAATATATTACATTTTTGCCATTTTTTATTTAAAAAAACGAAACGTTTAGTATTTGAGCAAGAATATAGGTGCGTTTTATTTAATAAACAGTAACTTGGCCGACTTTTCGGGATCTAGATGATTTCGTTATATATAATGTCGAAATTACCTAGCACTTACGCCGCCTGCGCCGCCGCTAATACGTTCCTGTTACCGACTTGGTCGACATCCGCATCATGCGGATGCTCCGCGTCGATTTTATGCGGATGCGGATGTTAAAAATAATGCGGATGTTCCGCGGATGCGGATGCGGATGCGAATATTCGCAACATCCCTGGTTTCTAACATTGCTACCCGTGCTACGCCGTAGCGCGTAGCAGTTTTTTTTGTTGTCAGTAGTGAAATCTGTAGACTCAACGAACGACGGAGCTACAAATGATAAGTCGAAAAAGTATTAATAGTCCTATTTTTGAAAGTAGATATAACTTAAAAATAATAAAAGATTAAGACATAAAAAAATTATCTCTATATCTTTTTTTAAATGTGTATCGTTTAGTAGCCATTATCATCTTTAATAATATTTGTAATAAAACAAAAAGCTAGGTCTGAAACAGGCCACGGCCAACGCAGCAGCGATAAACGTGGCGGATTGCAAGCCTCTATTAGTTTTACTACGCCATTAAAATTGGCCTCGGCTTTGAAATTTCAATTCGTATAAACCACACATTTCAACGATCGGCAATAAAAATAGAATGAGCTGTAAACACTGACATGTAAACAAAATTGTTTTCTGATGAAGAAAAAAGTGGATTAATGTCTCAATTGTGAGCAACATATATACATGGTACACATTCGTGGTTTCAAAGAATTTGTAGGAGAAAAGGTTATGGCCGTGAAGTAGATGATACATTCAGTA
The DNA here is from genome assembly GCF_910591565.1 of Cydia splendana. Taxonomy (NCBI): domain Eukaryota; kingdom Metazoa; phylum Arthropoda; class Insecta; order Lepidoptera; family Tortricidae; genus Cydia; species Cydia splendana. Next base: position 12,652,861 of record NC_085977.1, on the reverse strand, counting down.
TTTTTAGTAGCATCGTATGTACTTTATTGTCTTCTGATTTTATTTTTGACGTTTACTAGTAAGTACCTATCAGTCCCTAACGTATTCCTTATGAGAATAGCTACTTAAAAAAAATCGAACTACAGCTTACCTATTGCCATCTCGCTTAACAAAATGCGGGTACTGCAACGAGAAGCACAGGTCGAGCTCAACATCCATGGGAGGCACGGCGATGTCATTCGAGCGCAGGGTACGCTTGCTGCTGTGCATGCGCGCCGCCAGGATAACCGCGCCCGCGCCCGTTCCGCCCGCCGCCCCGCCGCCCGCCTCGCCAAGGGCACCGCATACGCGTAGACGGGTGACGCGTAGTGTGCACAACCTGGAACAAACGGGAACATTATAAATGCGAAGATATAAACACCTTCAGGCTTTGACTACCATGGAGTAATATTTTTTACAGTCATGTACTTCATGCTTTTAGAAGGTTGAAAGGACGTAAAATGACGACATTGATTATGCAGGGAAGTTTATTTTATTTGACGTCCTATCCCTTTCAAAAATTTAGGTATCTCAGCGATTTCAGAATTTCTATTAATGCAATAATATTTACGACAGTTATCGAAATATAATAGAAATTCCTATATGTTTTTTGTAACTTTTAAACCTATAAGGTAAGTAAAAGCTCACTAAGAAACATAAATAAACACACATTGTCCTTTAGGACTGAAGATAATACAAACTCACTGTGTATTCATCTGCTTCCGATATACTTATGACTAACAACAAACAACTCGAATGAATCAGCTTATTCTCATCACCATCACAAAGAACTTTCCTATACGACAAAACGATTACCAAACTCCAAATAAAAGTTACAAACATCATTGATATTACATGTTAGAAGTACGTTACTAACTGTAATTTATTCCAATAAACAGTTTTATCCCTAGTCCCTAGTTTTATAAGTTTCGTCTCTAACCCATATATGCCCATTGGGTCGTTTTCGACCCACTGAATACCTAATCCTCGCTCCTGCTAATTCAAATTAGTAGGCTCAAGCCTATAACCTCAAGGCGTACAGAGCTAAAACCAGTTTTGGGCATATATGGGCTAAGAATAATATATAATGCGATAAACTTTTTCATATATACAAAAGTGGCTCTTGAAATATCTATTCGCAGGAGGATAATCTTTATTGCGAAAAGGTTCGAAAATAGCCCATATTTTTAAGCTAATGCCTGAGGGAAAACCCTTTCTGTTGATTGAGTTGCGGGCATTCCAAGTGCTGTTGACTTTTGGTTACCATGGTTTTATTGTAAACTGCCTATTAGTGCATCCTAGCCCTTAACGTTTAAATCTCATTTAATGACAATTTGTATTAAATAGTATTAATATGATGTGATTGGTGTGTGGTGAATGAAAACTTCATTTATAACAGATTATTCACCAGTTTGTTAATTATTAAAACCAAAATATTACTTTGCTAATCCGCGAAAAGATAACGTGCTAGTCAATCAGTGCTAACCCGTTATACTTACTTGCGTATTTTTACATGCAATTAATATTCCCACCCTCCCACCGCAAAAATAAATACGCAAATAAATATAACAAACCACCACCAAAAGAATAAACCTCGACACGTGTTTCGCCTCTCTACGAGGCATCCTCAGGAGTTGTTGACGGTCTGACGCCCGGCAACGGAATGACCTGTCTAGAATGGTCGGCCATATTTATACCTTGACCACTCCCCCTACCGTGCAAGTGTGAGTGAGATGGAAAAATTCGTAATAACGGCGATGACGCAACATTCAATTGTTCGTTAAGAATCATGCCCCTATTGTTGTACCTAATTATTTCCAGTTGTTCCAGAACACCCAAACGCAATCCCTTTTCGCAAACATGTAAAATATCAAAAGAATGATTCTCAGATAAAGTGTGACCTGTATCTAATAAGTGCTTTGCAAAATTGGACTTCTCTGGATGGTTATGTCTATATGACGCAACATGCTCTTTATACCTAGTAGTGAAACTACGGCCCGTTTGCCCCACATACACTTTATTGCAATCGTCACAGGTAAGCTTATAAACTCCAGACTTTTTCCCATTCTCGATCTTATCTTTGCCATTACAAAGCTTTGAGTGCAAAGTATTATTTGTCTTAAAGGCCACAGGAATGTCGTTAGACTTCAAAATTTTTGTAAATTGCATCAGACAACTTGCCAACATAAGTTATGCTCGCTTTATATTTTTTAATCGGTTCAGAGGATCGTGCCGCATACAACATAGTGTTGACCATACTATTCCGCTTTTTCCTGATGATACCATCCACAACAGACTTATCGTAACCATTCGAAACTGCTAAGTGATAAATATTATTTAATTCAATCTGATAGTGTTCATCAGAAAGAGGCACAGTCAACATTCTATGCACATAACAATGAAAAGCAGCCAACTTATGCTGCCACGGATGCGTGGAAGAAGCCGGGATAACTGTATCGGTATGTGTAGGCTTACGGTAAATTTTGAACTGATGCCTGTTGTTTACTTTAGTGATTGTTAAATCTAGAAAATTCAATGAGTTGTCTTGCTCTAGTTCCTTTTTAAACTTAATTTTTGGATGCTTACCGTTAATTTCAGCAATAAATGCATCCAGCAGGCCCATACTACCCGTCCAACAAATAATCAAATCATCCACGTATCTAAAATAGTATAATATATTATTGTTGCCCACAATATGCTGGTTCTCAAAATGGTCCATAAAAATATCAGCCATTAAAGGACTTAGTGGTGAACCCATAGCCAAACCATCACTTTGCAAATAATACTGTCCCCCAAATCTGAAATAATTTTGTTTCATACAAATCGCTGTTAGATCTATCAATTCATCTACTTCCCCTGGATGTAAACGTTGCCTCTCAAAAAGACCCTTAATAATCTCCAAAGTCTCTCCATATGGCACATTTGTAAACAAACTGTCTACATCCAATGAAAGAAGAACAGCATTATCTGGTATGTTAATGTCCTGGATCTTTTCTATTAACTGCAAGCTATTTTTCAAGCAATATTTCGGCTGGAACTGGGACTTGTCTCTTATAATGGAATTCAACCTTTTTGCCAGATTATAAGTTGGCGCACCCAAATATGAGACCACTGGACGAACTGGGATATTATCCTTATGAATTTTGGGAAGTCCATAAAGAATAGGAGCTCGTGGATTCATAGGCACAACCATACTCTTCTGATGTTCGGTTTCAAAAACAAACGAAGAATTCTTAACTGCTTGTCTAAGATCTTTCTGGAACCCTGGAGTTGGGTCTCTTTGCAATCTTGAAAATCCGTCACCTTGAATAAGGTCTAGTACTTTCTGATTATACTGTCCCTTCTCCATAATCACAATGCAGTTGCCTTTATCTGCCTTTGAAACCACCAAATCACTGTCTTGCACTTTCTGTTGTATAGATCTTAGCAGCAAAACATCAGAATCAACACACGCACTCTGTGCTGGACTAGTACTCTTGATAACATTAGCCACCATGGTCTTTGTATCTACATCACCACGGCCCCGCACTATTGCAACCTCAACCTTTAGAAAATTTGGCAGTTGATTCTGAGGTTGCAATAGTGCGGGGCCGTGGTGATGTAGATACAAAGACCATGGTGGCTAATGTTATCAAGAGTACTAGTCCAGCACAGAGTGCGTGTGTTGATTCTGATGTTTTGCTGCTAAGATCTATACAACAGAAAGTGCAAGACAGTGATTTGGTGGTTTCAAAGGCAGATAAAGGCAACTGCATTGTGATTATGGAGAAGGGACAGTATAATCAGAAAGTACTAGACCTTATTCAAGGTGACGGATTTTCAAGATTGCAAAGAGACCCAACTCCAGGGTTCCAGAAAGATCTTAGACAAGCAGTTAAGAATTCTTCGTTTGTTTTTGAAACCGAACATCAGAAGAGTATGGTTGTGCCTATGAATCCACGAGCTCCTATTCTTTATGGACTTCCCAAAATTCATAAGGATAATATCCCAGTTCGTCCAGTGGTCTCATATTTGGGTGCGCCAACTTATAATCTGGCAAAAAGGTTGAATTCCATTATAAGAGACAAGTCCCAGTTCCAGCCGAAATATTGCTTGAAAAATAGCTTGCAGTTAATAGAAAAGATCCAGGACATTAACATACCAGATAATGCTGTTCTTCTTTCATTGGATGTAGACAGTTTGTTTACAAATGTGCCATATGGAGAGACTTTGGAGATTATTAAGGGTCTTTTTGAGAGGCAACGTTTACATCCAGGGGAAGTAGATGAATTGATAGATCTAACAGCGATTTGTATGAAACAAAATTATTTCAGATTTGGGGGACAGTATTATTTGCAAAGTGATGGTTTGGCTATGGGTTCACCACTAAGTCCTTTAATGGCTGATATTTTTATGGACCATTTTGAGAACCAGCATATTGTGGGCAACAATAATATATTATACTATTTTAGATACGTGGATGATTTGATTATTTGTTGGACGGGTAGTATGGGCCTGCTGGATGCATTTATTGCTGAAATTAACGGTAAGCATCCAAAAATTAAGTTTAAAAAGGAACTAGAGCAAGACAACTCATTGAATTTTCTAGATTTAACAATCACTAAAGTAAACAACAGGCATCAGTTCAAAATTTACCGTAAGCCTACACATACCGATACAGTTATCCCGGCTTCTTCCACGCATCCGTGGCAGCATAAGTTGGCTGCTTTTCATTGTTATGTGCATAGAATGTTGACTGTGCCTCTTTCTGATGAACACTATCAGATTGAATTAAATAATATTTATCACTTAGCAGTTTCGAATGGTTACGATAAGTCTGTTGTGGATGGTATCATCAGGAAAAAGCGGAATAGTATGGTCAACACTATGTTGTATGCGGCACGATCCTCTGAACCGATTAAAAAATATAAAGCGAGCATAACTTATGTTGGCAAGTTGTCTGATGCAATTTACAAAATTTTGAAGTCTAACGACATTCCTGTGGCCTTTAAGACAAATAATACTTTGCACTCAAAGCTTTGTAATGGCAAAGATAAGATCGAGAATGGGAAAAAGTCTGGAGTTTATAAGCTTACCTGTGACGATTGCAATAAAGTGTATGTGGGGCAAACGGGCCGTAGTTTCACTACTAGGTATAAAGAGCATGTTGCGTCATATAGACATAACCATCCAGAGAAGTCCAATTTTGCAAAGCACTTATTAGATACAGGTCACACTTTATCTGAGAATCATTCTTTTGATATTTTACATGTTTGCGAAAAGGGATTGCGTTTGGGTGTTCTGGAACAACTGGAAATAATTAGGTACAACAATAGGGGCATGATTCTTAACGAACAATTGAATGTTGCGTCATCGCCGTTATTACGAATTTTTCCATCTCACTCACACTTGCACGGTAGGGGGAGTGGTCAAGGTATAAATATGGCCGACCATTCTAGACAGGTCATTCCGTTGCCGGGCGTCAGACCGTCAACAACTCCTGAGGATGCCTCGTAGAGAGGCGAAACACGTGTCGAGGTTTATTCTTTTGGTGGTGGTTTGTTATATTTATTTGCGTATTTATTTTTGCGGTGGGAGGGTGGGAATATTAATTGCATGTAAAAATACGCAAGTAAGTATAACGGGTTAGCACTGATTGACTAGCACGTTATCTTTTCGCGGATTAGCAAAGTAATATTTTGGTTTTAATTAGTATGGATTTCCGCAAAGTAACGCCTGATTCTATTCACTATTTGTTAATTATTGTTTTGAAGTGGATGATGCACGATAACTGCTAGGAATAAAAGTTATTCAGAATTTAAATAGGAAAGACATCAGTCAGCAGTTTTGACGCTACGGTGGTCTGTTTTGGGTATGTTGTCGGATAGAAATGTAGAGGGACGAAATCGTCGTGAAAGTGTAATTTACCTAGCATACCTACAGTGCGACATAAAATAGTAGAAAATAAATGAGGGCGCCACTTTCTACGTAACTGTCACATTTTTGACGTAAAAACATGGCAAAAATTTAGTATGTTTTTTTAGTTCCATTTTATTTAATTTTTACTATTTTATCGACATAACCTTTTATTTTATCGGCACTATAATTGCGTAATACATGATGAAATCCAAAGATTCCATCTCGCTTACAAATATATATTATAAATTCGCTTATAAATTCTCAAATAGGTTTAATACTGGGTCATATCACGTTACCCACGGGCGATAACCGAACCACCCGTTTTTCAAATTTCATATTTCTCTATCTTTCACCCTTACATCGACCATCTTAATCGAGCGACAGAGATGGAGAAAGACGCGGTAGTTTATGGAGCATGTTTTTCAGCAAGCATATTAGCGAGCGACGGCTGCATATTACCGGGTAATACATCTGTCGCCACGTCCGCAATTTTCCGGGTTACCAAACCGACAGTAACATGGAATGAACACATTTTCACTGACAAATTCTTGACAGTTAATTATTCAGCTCGGGCAAAAATGCTTTCATAGCATCGCCATACGTCCAGCTTTTCTCAGCTACATGCCGCATTTCTCAACTGATTCTGATGAAATTTTGTCAGCAGGTTCGATTAATATGGATATTTTTTTTTTCGATTCAATTATTGGAATATTTTCAAAATGGTGGACTCATAAGTGTATGTATGGTTACATGAAAAATGACTGGACGGATAAAAGGGGACAACTAATGACGGTCAAAGTTAAGGATCAAAGTTTGTTGGAACATACAAATCCTTGGGTTAGGAGGTACCAAAACCTATCCGCCGTCATGACTTGTACGAATATTAAAGGCACCTGCAGTGTTAACATTAAAAAATAATAATTTGACATTAATTAAAAACTCATCCGTGGTACTTATTCATCAATGGAGTGTCAGGAGGCTATAGGACACATTAGTTATGAGACACTACACAGAAAAGAAATAGTTCTCCAGCCAAGTAAATACTCTTGAGTCAAGATATTTTGTGTTTCCTATATAAGTAAACAATAAAATTCTTGCGTCAAGATATAAAATGTTTCAACGTTTATTATTTAAGCCAAAAATATCAATTCTTTTACCGAGCTACAAAAAGTTTTTTTTAAAAAAGCTCAATATTCTCACCAAGAGCGTTTGCGTTTTGTTGTATGTATTGTACTTTTTGAATTGAATTGAGTGTCTTAGTGCAATACTTAAAGAACTTGTGCCAAGAAACTTTGTTTCTTGGGGCTAAAGATACTCATAATTGAATTGAGAATTATATTTCTCCATAAAAACAAGAAAAAGCATTGGTTCAAGAATACGTTACTCAATGTAAAATATTATATTATTTATATCTAGAGCTGAAATTTCTTAGCGCAAAATTTAGTATATCTTGTAAAAATACTTAATTTTCTTAAACGAACATGATTCTTCTGATTAGTTGAAGATGTAATGTTTGTTGTTCGAAACTTGTTCGAAACTAAACTAAAAGCCCTCTTATTGAATAAACAATAATGTAATAAATTGAATAGAGGTACAACTGTTCTAAAAGCTTAACAATATTTTTTTCACCTCAGCAGCTCGAACAAGGGTACTTTGCTTCTTAAAAACAGTGAGCAAAATGCGATTTTGCTCACTGAGTGAGACAAAATGACATTCAAGTGACCTTTATAGTCAAATGTCATTTCAACATGCGGGGTCTAATACAAGTTTGATATACTTGGGTTCTATTATCTCTGTCCCTCTAGGTATGTTCTCACTGCTTAGGGTGAAAATTTTTGTGTACTACACGAGATCAAACTTATTTACATCTCGTGCGCTTTTGAATCCCTTACTACGCTCAAGATTCTAAATTAGATTCACTCGCTACGCTCGTGAATCTATTATAGAATCTTTCGCTTGTACGGGACTCAAAATAAGCACTCGAAGAAATATCAAACTTTGATCTCTTGTTGTAAAAATAACTATAGTACCGGCCAGACGTCATGTTTCTCGGAAAAATCTTAACACCGCGAACTAGGATTTTCAACACACGGTACAGCGACATCTAGCAGGCAATTTTACAATTAAAATTAACTTCTTGCAAATAAACCAAACTGTATATAGATGTCAAATAGTATGAAAATTCAACCCGCTAAAAATAACTTAGGTACTTTTGATTCGTCCTCTTATTCACTTCAACCAACACACGGTCCGCATATTAGCCAATAGGTAAATACGTAAATTGGTAAGATAGTGCGTATAATATAGGTACGATAAAAATAATAGGCTTATTTATAAAATGTTATCTCAGAACGACCGTCTGCATCAACTAAGTACATATTAAAGTACATATTAAGTTTCGGGTGCGATTTATTTTCTAATACGGCCGAGCCCAATCTCAGGCCTCGGTCAAAGTTAAAAATGGCGCATAAAGCAAATGGGCCTCAACATCTGCGGGTTTAATTCTGGGCCCATCTGCGACGTAACTTATGGGTTTACGCAAACGCCTGAGACCCCAAGCAAAGATTACATTTTACTTGATAGCAGACACGCCACGCCAAAAAAAACTAATTCCAATTACCAGGTCTTCTCGACTTAATGGCGATTGTCATTGTCATCGCGCGTATTCATCTGGTAGTGAGCTTCGTTGGGCACGAAATTGCTATTTTGGTTCTGAATTTGTTAAGCGTGAGTGCTGTCAAATGAAAATAACTAACAAAGTATTTAATTACACGAACGGGTCTACCGCGATATAATTTCATTGTTTTTACCTTAAATTCCGACGTTTCCGCTGAGTTGCATCAGCTGTGATCACGGAAAGACGTCCCAGCCAAATAAATCGCGTTCGTGTAATTAAATATGTGTACAAAACGTGAGAGTTTAAAGTGTTATATAAAACGAACAAAGTAACGATAACAATGGAAATTAGATTACAAATATAAAACTTTTCATACAAAGCACACAGAAACGTTCACAGTCTAGAAACAGCAGGAACCTTTGGAGACCCTTTTGCTTTAATATTAACTAACAAAATAGTATTTCGACATCAAATGTTTAATATTCATAACATTTGTATATCTGGTCTAAAATTATTTAATCTACATAGGTATAAGCCTTTTGGGCATCGTTTATCCTATGCAAAACAGTTTAAGTTTCAAGTTGGATTAGGGTCTAAATTGGTTGAGTGTTGCAAACATTTAGCCTTACATTTAGCATTTTTAACTTTAGTTTCGTAGGTTTGTAATTGGGAGCAAATTATTATGTAACATAGTCCAATATAACCTACCTATGAAAAACTATAGGTAGTACTTATTAGTCTCATTACGTACTTGCGTCTTTACGAGTATGTAGGTATGTCTCATCATACTGATCAAAAGCTGGACTATAATGTGGTCAAAAATTACAAGTAATCTCCCCGACATCTTTTTCAATCTTTAGTTTGATTACTCGCCATATATGTATAGTTATCGCACTGTAAGAGGCTACCTCCACACTGTCAATACATCATGTAAAGACCTGTAGCAGATACGAATAAGAAATTCTAAACTTCAAATGCCATTTCATCGATACTGGCCAACCCGTGCATGCATTCAATCTGAGCTGCAAACTGGAGCGACATTCCAACTCTACATTTGATATTGATTTGAATTCGCTAGCAGCGCATCTTACTCGCACCAATATATAAATATGAGCGAGAGCGAGTGGTGTCAAATCAGTATAGAATTAAGAACATGTGTTAAGTTGGAATGGCGCTACTGTAAGCGTGCCCGGGTGCAATCCGCGTAGTTTTGCAGAATTCCTGTTATTTGGAGCGAAAACGACTCCGTGCCGATACGACGGGTAGATCAGTGATGTGCCACGGTCATATTGTTCCCAACAATATTCGTCTGTATTCGGGAAGCTTCGACAAAGAAGAAAATAAATGCAAACTACAAGCGTGGCGCCTGCAATCAGTCCAGTTTTCCAGAATTCCTATTATTTGGAGCAAAAACGACCCGCACCGCCGATACGATGGGTATTATTAATTTGCCACTGTACTGTAGTATTATTTTTTCCAGTAATATTCGTCTGTTTTAGGGAAAATGCGTCAAATAAGAATACCTACATATGGTTTGCACTGCAAAGATGGCGCCTGCAATCTGTCTAGTTTTAAAGAATATATTGGAGTGATAACTGCTACTCTGCGACGATACCACGATAGTGCCTGTATGTTCCTAACTAGCAATACCTACGAGTATAGTGTGAGTATAGTACTGAAATTGAGAATTTATACGAAAAACAAAACATGTTTTAAGTAATAAAACAATATACAACAACGAGCTTAAATCAAAAATTCATAATGTATTGGTTCTTTAGGTTTTTTTGACATTTATCGGGAATATTCCCCGTCGCGTTACCGGAAACAGGCCATCACTAATCGGGAAATGGACTAGACATCCAATAACCTTGCGTCTGTTTCCCGTTACTCTGACAGCATTTCTAACTGTAGTTTGACACGTAGCTACAAGAAGCCATATTGAATGAATAGATATAAATTTGCTATTCATTTGCGAAAAACATTATATATGTATTTTCACTGTTACAACATAACGAAAAAGTAGACATAATTATAGAAAAACTTTGTTCTTCAGACTTCCAGACTCCGAGCTTCCAGAGATATACTTCCTATAAAATTGGGTAAGTATATCAACTATTTCTTGTTGTTATTCTCTCCCGTCATCCAGAAGGCAACAGTGATACAGCTAGTGAGAATAAGCGATATGAAACATACTGCTAACATGTTCAGTAGATGGCCCGCCTGTAAGGAAATATTAATGTAACTATCATAGACATGCATAATTATAATTCCAGTTTTTAAAAGTAAGTTGGAAATGTAACCATGACATAACGAGTCACCAGAAAGTAGAACCACCCATTTGATATTTATAATAAGTCGAGCTACGACTATCGCATCTTCACAAGTTTTCCTGCAGAGACATTCATTTATATCATCAATGAACGTCTGTGCAAACCTCACGAGAGACCGTATTGTATTCCGCTTCCTTAATTACTTCGATAAGGAATTGACTTAGCCCTGGGATATACAATAATTTTGTATTGATGAAAGATGGACCCACTTAAATTTCATTAAAGTTTCAAAAGGGCCTCTACGTGTTTGCTTCAGCTCCGCGCACGCTTCCCAACCATACCATTATTGGCCAACTATGTTTGCCAACAACATGGCAACAATTAGTATAATTTAATATGAATTGTAGCAAATATTAAATAGAGTCATAATGAAACAATTAGTTTGTTTTGACATTGGGATGTAGAGTAAACTGCACCAACTCAATATGGCTATGGCACCTTCGAGCAACACCGGCTTCCGACACGTCGGAAGGGAGGGGCCCAAGCGATATCTCACCGTACAAATCTTTCTGCCATTTTTCGCGGGGGGAAAGGTGCACACAGTCGCACTTCTCACACACTTACATACAAAATCCAATCTGTAATGACGACACAAATACATAGAAAATGACACACGTCAAAGACAAATCTTGCAAACCTCGATCTCTTTTTGTGTACGGACGAGTGACAAGTGTCACAACACGCACACTAACACATTTTCGTTGAAGTATGTTATTGTATTCTGAGAGATGAGAAGTCGGATTTGTCGCTCGACCGATCCGCAATTTGTACTGAGCGAGCAAAATCGATAAATCCAACAATTACATGAGACTAAAATATAATAATTGTGTTTGAATGTAATTAAACGTATGATATGTAAAAAAAAATATTACATCTGAAATGTAACACTTTCTTTTTGTAAATTTGATGCCCCCGACCTCTTTTTATAACAAAAAACCGAGCAAACAGGCATTTTTGTGCAGCAGTGTTCCCGCGCGCGTCTGGACTCGGTCTAGTGAAAAATCCAAGTGCAACTAGTTTTATTACCCGCGCTAGATTAGATTGACGCGCTAATCTTGTACCTCGGCAGAGGGGTAATAGTGCGAATGCCACCTCCCTTCCGTGTTGCTCGAAGTATGGCACCGTGCGAAGTGCATGGTGGGGATAAGTAAAGCGATCGCAGCGCATAAGGTGGTAAAAATAGGCACTAACGTCGGTTAGCGTCTTTAACATTTATAAGTTATATGGCTATGAAATTGAACTTTAATTTACGATTACTCCTGAGATTTTCATTTAAATTTTATGGTGTAAGGGACCATTGTAATCTGTATGATGTACTAACGCATTTAATTTGATAATAATTAATACTGTATCCGGTCTCAATATCGGTCCCCCTTTAATGATTAGCCTCTTCATCCCTAATTTAAGTCAGCAGTGAACTTTAGTACTATGAAAACGGGATAATGACGGTACTTAAAGGGCCAATAGTAAGCCAAAGGTTCTCCTATTAGTCATTTTGAGCAGAATCTTTTAGAAACGACGGTAAGGCTACATACTTAGGTTCTAAATATAGTCGGTACACTCGGTAGGTACTGTCATCTAACATTTACCAACATAGTTCGGTCGATAGTTCTACATTCTACATAAGTCGGCATACTTTAGTCCCTCAGCGAAAGTCTCAAGAGCACGGCCTAGACAGCCTAGTTATTAGAAACTTCCCTCAAATAAGCGAGAAAACGTTAATTATTAATAATTAATAATGCCTAGAAGCGAGTAATTGCGAGTATATTGGCTTATCGGTCACTTATGAATTTGAGCATCTTATGAATTTGAAAATTAGTTATTACTATACTTATTACAATATAGTCAATATACAATTTTATATTTACCAATTATTTACCCTACGCTCGCCACTTCATCAGAGTAAATAGAAGTACCTAGGTAGTTAATCCCAATCCCGTATCCGTTTCCTAGTGGAACTTTACAACATTTACAAAATGTTATTCAAATTTCAATGTCCTACAACTCCTATATTCAACGGGTCTACGTAGTCTATCAGTAGGTACCTATCTTAGATAGTCTTAGTTAGGTATCTTAGATCTTAGGTATGTTGTGAAGGAACTATTTTACACAAAGATAAAAGAAGATTTATTATAGAAGTTTGGCAGCTTCTTTTTAAATTTTCCTTATCGTAAGCCATTCTGAACAATATGGAGTGAGCTGCAGGAAAACAACACCTATCATGTCTTAGTACATGTCCGTTCACGTCCATTCGTTTTAAATTACCAGCGATAAGAGAGAAAATACAACCCGTGCCGAATTTACTAAAATCTCGATAAGCATGCGACATGCGTAGCCAAGAGAAAGTCCGAAATCGAAAAAAACTTTATGAAACAAGTTGTTTCGGAAACTTCCCCTGTCGACCAGAATAATCAACGAGGGAAACTTGAATAATATCCAATTCTTTTCGCAATTTCAAAGGCATTTTATGGATAAAAAAAGTTTGACTTGATTAAAATGTATGCGCCCGTTGAGTTGAAAAATGAAATGTTTTGGAAACTTGAGTGTTTTAATCTTGTTTAAGGAAAGGATTTGTAAGTGACTTCAAATGACCAGAGGACTGGAAAGATATAACTTCTTAAGGCGGGATTACACCAGTGTGCGGCACAAGCATTTTCGTACTGAATATGCTTGTGCCGCACACTGGTGGAATCCCGCCTTAATACTTAATACCCACGTAAAACTCATGATCCTGGAATAAACAATATTATTTAAAACAATCTAATACTAAATTAAAAATAGAATGTCAATGGTCAACGAATTTTAATATGTGCTTTATCCATTCATTGACATATTTATTTATCGTATGATTCACTTAACCCATTCATGGCCACGAACCGCCGAGCGTACACAATACGCCAGGCCACCATACAAACCGTTTTTAGCTAAAACGTATGACTCAGCTTATGGGTCTCGAGCCTGGCGCGAACGGTAAATAAATCGCCGCTTATGAAGCCGGCCAGTTGGACAGCATTATGCAACATTTTTACTAACCACCGATTTTCTGTGCCTATCAAAAAAGAAACTAATTATTGCAGTTTGTAGGAGTGAATATTTTTACTTTCTACAAGCTTTTAATGTCTGACCAAGCTAAGTTGGCAGCAATTTTATAGCTCAGCCTGTGCAAGTGTTAAGTTAAACGTCATAATTTCATATAAGTTTGACATTTAAATTACACTCACACAGGTACTCAGCCTGTGCTATCAAAATCGCTGCCAACTTAGCTTGGTCTGATTCTATTTAACTTGCCGTGTTTTTTGTTGTTGTTTTTTGGGGCAAATCTTGGAAGTTAAATTAGACCCGTTTCCCGATATCCCGATCCAGTTCATAGCACAGTCGGTCAGGTTAGGCGGGATCAAATTCCGGTAATCCATAGCCATGGTCACAAAATACGAAATCACTAAACAGCACAGGAGGAGTATAAAGTCGCCAACGAATAAATCGTGACTAAATAATATTTTCCATGTTACTCCAAAATACATCTCTAATGGGGGATGGGATGAATCACATCTTGAACTCTTGTGACAAATACCACATGAAAGATAATACCGCCGCCGCCGCTCGGATGCATTCCTTCTTTATTGTCCAAGTGTGTCCGATAAGCTTACACCTGGTCGGTCATGTATCTTTGTTTTGGTAAACGCCATTATATTAGTAACAATAGACAACTTAAAATGTATTATAGTACTTACTTTCTAATCTGCCGTAGAAACCACGATGTTTGAAAAAACTTTAAATATTTGTCACAAACTATTTGTAATACAATACATATTAGTTAGTGGTGAATGTTTCAGCCGCCTTGTTCTATATTGAAACGAAAAAAAATTAACCTTAACATCATTGTTAGTAGGTAATTGCCTAAGATACAATACAACGATCTCCAAATATTATGACATAAAAGTACAGTGGGAGAAAATCCTCGTTGCTTTACCCCTCATACAAAACAAACTATTATTATACTACGGCTTGGTTCCTACAAATTCTTGCTTACCATCATCCAAACAGTAATCAGTTGTAAAATGGTACAATATCAAACAGCTTCAACATGAAATAAGCTTTAAAACCAGCCAATAAAGTTTATTTTAGCCTGCTACGGAAACATTAGTAGTTTTTACAAGTAGCGCCAGGCCACGGTGACCCATACCTTGAGCCATGTCAATAACTTCTGAAATATATATATTTTTTGTATTTTTTAAATATAGATCTTTCTGTTTTCTTGCATCGCATTATGTATCTAGAATTTCAGTATATTTACTATATTGCACTGATAGTAAATCAAACTTGAATATTCGAGACCCTGTTTTCATTAAAAAAAACGTGTTTATAATTTTTTATCCTAATATGCCTTATAGAAATGGTTGTTAGCTTATATGACACTTACGTTATTACATCAAATTACGTTTCGTTTAAGTTTAAATCAGAATTTATTCAGGACTCACATGTGAGTCACTGGCCCTGCGGAACTGTTTGAGCATGACCCATACGCTGAGTCGCTGGCCCTGAATGGGTTAACCTCAGACCGGTTGGGTTAGGTCGCGGCTGCGATGCTGCATTTTTATGTTGTGACTCATATGATTCACGAATCACGCTATAGAAGCAGAGCAGCTTAGACGTACGACTTCTAAACCGGTACAGCCAGGAGCAAAAGTTGCTAAGCGGGCCAGGAGTTATAAATGATCTTGACGCGACTTTATTGTTAAGAGAATAAAAGCGTGTCAAGGTAATTTTGAACACCTCGCCCGCTTAGCAACTTCTGCTGCTGACTGTACTATGGCCGGTAGTAGTAGGGTCGAAACTTGACTCGTGCCAATAAGTTTCTCTGAACTCGTGTTCGGAATACCTATCATTTGGTTAGTAGCACTACCTGTTTAATGAAAGGTGCGACTCTGTCCGTTTGCATGTCTATAACATTGCTAAATATCTCGAGAACTACTGAAGCTATCGATTTGAAATTAGGAATAGTTATGAACAACGCTAACCCAAACACATTGGAAGTGTATTTTTTTATGTGATAGTCAGCAAACGAGCCGCAAGATGGGAAACAGTCACCGTCGCCCATGGACATAAGCATTATAAGCAACCTTGGAAGACCCACTTATGCGGTCCCGACCCTTGTGAACCCTGAATACCCGCTTCATGAAGAACCCAATGAATGTCGTAGCGCAAAGTAAAATACCTCAGGAGGTAACTCGTAATGGAAAACACTAAAAATTAAAGGCTTGGCCACATACAGAGCGCGACGCAGCGCCGCGTCCACGCCGCGCGACCGCGGCACATGCTAACAGGTTACCGACGTCAAACAGACTGCGTCCCGCCGGTATCACGCCCCGCTTCTGTCGCGCCCCGCGCCGCGCGGCCCATTGCGTCCGCGCGGCGCGTGCGCAGCGCTGCGCCGAGCGAACGCGGCGGCCCGCCGCGTCGCGCAAGGTCACGTCAGTAGGATCGGACGTAGGCAGCGAGCGGTGCGCCGCGTTCCCGCGCGGCCGCGCCGCGTTCACGCGCGCCTTGAGGGCGTGTTGAGAGCGTGAGGCCGGCGCGATCGGCGCGCGCCCTGTTTGACCAGGCTTCGCGTCGGCATCACGCGGCGCTGCGTCGCGCTCTGTGTGTGGCCAAGCCTTTAGATGAGAAGTATGTTAATATGTCAGTATTTCTGGTAAGGTATGACTAACGTCTAACCGGTTGCGTTAGGTCGCGGCTTCGATGCTCGCACTGTGCCGTTGTTCATACTGTTCCCTCTATTTCTGATCAACGGCGGCGGTCATTTAATGACTGCTATTTATTTATAGATGTTTAAGTGCATTGTGAAATGGGCCAACTTACAGGAAACGTTCATTTACAAACTTTTTATGTACCTACGAAGGAGTATAATTTAATGTTATTGGAAAGAGAACAGAGTATTGGCAAGTGTGCCAAGCCTATAGCCAAAATATTAACGATTTTGGGTACATTCAGGGATAAGAAGTGCTGGTCGGTCATCTGTAATTCTGTAGGCATGGTCACGGATGCTGGTGCAACCCAGCTGAAAGTTCGGATAAGGAAAAAATAATGAAGTTATATCGCGTAAAACACGTTTGTATCACTAAATACGAGTATATGTGCAAAACGCGAGAGTTTAGACTGTTTAAAGTAACATAGAATTAAACCAAGAAAAGTCTGCAGCGATTTTGATAGCACACGCAGTGCAAGTGTTATATTGATACGTCATAATTTCATAGAAGTTTGACGTTTAAAATAACACTTGCACTGCGTGTGCTATCAAAATCGTTGGAGACTTTTCTTGGTCTAACTCTATTTGCCTTTGAACTACCCAGTTGAACACAATACTATGCAAAGAGCCATACATATTCGTTCTTATATCCTAACACAGGTTAGTAATCCTTTATTTAGGATAGGAATATACAATGACCCTTTCAGATTCGCGCGTATATCGCGTACAAAGGTATTCCGGAAACCGGTGAATAAGCAGAATGCTTTGAATATGGTTCTAAGTAAAGACGTTCTGCTTACACAAGCAAACGGGAACGGATATATATACATATATATGAGCTTAAGTATTTATAGCTTAATATTCCAAACGATACGATTGTGAATGCGTAGCGTAGCCAACGTGCCAATCGTTAACGCTCCGTAGCGTTTCGTAGTCATCTCTCTCTATCACTCTGATTAGTGCGACAGTGGCAGTTGCGGTCAGAATCTATATTTATGGCAGTATCGCCTTATTGACAGCCGAAAGAGGGTTCGATTGAAAACCGCACATATTTTGTGGAGCCTTGCGGTTAAAAGGCAGAAATAAATGATGGAATTTTCTCATATGAATATAGGGAAAAAATAGATTTTCCCCTATCATTTGTCTTCCTCGAGGAATGCGTGGGGAGGAGATAAAAAAGCACCCAATGATGGGGAATTCCAGCTTGAACATAATTAAGTGGAAGTCTATTAAGAAGTCCATTAATCACTTTTCCGCTTGGATAAGATTCAATAGAACTTACTTTCAAGTAATCTAGAGTAACTTTCTAAATTAAGTACAAGAGAATAGCAAACTTAACGAACTTAGTGATAATGATACAAAAACTACTTACACAACAGTAATAACAATAATTTTAGTGTTATTTGTCGAGCCAGCAGGCTTATGATGGACGCGATTATCAACTTAATAGAGGCGATGTCACTTTTCGACACCACTTGTTAGATGAAGACGGGCGCTTTATCTTGTCATTACCACGTCGATACCCGTGTCCACTATGCACGTTACGAACCCACATGATGTTTTAATACCTACCTATTAAAAAAAGAAGGAATGAGGGAATCTGAGGATTCTGAGGAATTCAACTCTGAGCGAGCTGAGAGAGCGAACGTCAAGATTGTGATTGACCTTTTTAACAAGCTTTTATTAGGTCGACCTGTACGTCTACCATCAGTTTTGACATTGACATATACGCTCACGTCTACGTAACTTACTTTCTATACATCTCGCTCGCACTCGCATATTAGTGCAAGTGAGATGTAGAGAAAGTAAATTACGTAGACGGGAGCGTTATGTCAATGTCAAAACTGGTGGTAGACGTACTGTATGTAACTAACTATGTAATGGAATCTAAGGTAACTAATTTAACCATCTTCCAAGGATAGTAGCGTCATGAAAATTGGCAGCTGTATGTAGTTCTGATGACAATACAATAATATGGTACTGTCCAACTGATCTGATGATGGAGACAGGAGGTGGCCATAGGAACTCTCGACCTGTATGTAACTAACATGTAATGGAATCTAAGGTAACTAATTTAACCATCTTCCAAGGATCGTAGCGTCATGAAAATTGGCAGCTGTATGTAGTTCTGATGACAATACAATAATATGGTACTGTCCAACTGATCTGATGATGGAGACAGGAGGTGGCCATAGGAACTCTCGACCTGTATGTAACTAACATGTAATGGAATCTAAGGTAACTAATTTAACCATCTTTCCAAGGATCGTAGCGTCATGAAAATTGGCAGCTGTATGTAGTTCTGATGACAATACAATAATATGGTACTGTCCAACTGATCTGATGATGGAGACAGGAGGTGGCCATAGGAACTCTCGACCTGTATGTAACTAACATGTAATGGAATCTAAGGTAACTAATTTAACCATCTTCCAAGGATCGTAGCGTCATGAAAATTGGCAGCTGTATGTAGTTCTGATGACAATACAATAATATGGTACTGTCGAACTGATCTGATGATGGAGACAGGAGGTGGCCATAGGAACTCCGTGATGAAACAACGCAACCTAATTGTGTTAGGGGTTTTTAGAATTGTCTCGATGAGTATTAGTTGTCTGTCGTAAGAAAAGTACAGTCAGCGATAAAAGCTTGTACCAAAAATGAAATTTTTGCCAAAAACTTATTTCTAATGCTAAAAAAACGAACTATAGATATCTAGCCTTAACAGCCACGCTAATCAAGATAGACATTTAGCGAAATGTTAAGTTATGCTATCAAATCACTTCGTCATTTATGCTGCGTAAATACGGCTCTATATATCTTTTATTCTTGGAGGATATAACCAAATGGAGACGCCTTGCCTGTAATTTTCTGTACAAAACAGTATGCCGATTTTTGCGGGGGACGGGCACGTTAAATGTATACGTAACGTAAAAATAGCCATGTATGACCATTCGTCAAAGGGTTTCGACAAAGGGGAACGCCTGTTAATGGCTATTCCGTATGGTTATATCCTCCAAGTTTTTATTATTGGTTACTAAGGTGTGTCGCATGAAATACGGCAAAGTGAATTACAGCATTAGATTAATAAGTTCATATCGGTTCAAAGACCCCAAGACGGATCCGCAAATGAATATATTATCGTGCCATACCATAACATAGCATACACTATCTCAATAAAACTTGTAAATAAAATAAATAAAAAAACACTTTATTACCTATTTCATAAAATACAAACCAGATTATCAAGAAATTTGTTTGTAGTCCTTTGAAAATCTTCATTAAAATTCCGATCTTATTTGTCATAATAACCATAAGCATGCTCCGATTTTTTTTATTAACTCGACTTCATTTCTGACACTTTTTTCCAGTTCTTGGAAGACCCACTAATTAAATCGCTTAAACCTCATATAATTTACCTTCCGCTTTTTTTTTACTCTATTTCATCTACACTTTAAGGTTACTTTTGGGTTATCAATATGAAACTAATACGATTATGCGAAAGTAACTAACCTTTTCACTTGACGTTTCTATCAAAAGATTCAAAAGTTTCGCGAACATAAAATTAATGTCCCTGGAACGATGTTCAAATACCGAACGAGTGACGTTTGTCAACTGACGGCGTGTCAGACTTGTCAGGTTGTCGTGTGGGCGGTGTGAAATTCAACGTTTGTATCATACATATTCGTTTATTATTTATAAATAGTGCAATGTTACGCATCGGTGGATATTCGTTAAGAGATGTTTGGGCCAGGTTTGTTTATTTTATATTCCGTTCGAATTCCTTACATTGCACTAGATACATTTTCAGACATTATTTATTTTTGTAATCTATGGAGTTTGGTAAATATTTTGTAAATAAACGATTTACACTGCTAAAATCTCTACAAACGTAATATATAAAGTTGAACTCCAAAAGAATAAATACACATCGGACTTAAGCTCGTAAGCTTTGATTTTCAAACAAACAAGTTCCTAGAAAAGTCTGAGAGACAGTGTACCGAACTGGGGAATTTGTGTAGGCTGTCCTTTTACAACTCGTATATACCGAAATAACATATCGGAGACATTATCCATGCGACAAATAACTTCCGAGTCATTGTTATCTTTGACTTCATATTTATATACACCGTGTTTTTATTGAATTCCGTTAACTTTGGGGTATGGTTAATAAGTACGTTTAAGAGAAGAAGAAAAAATATTTATTTGCTTTTTTTTTTAAATATTTAAGTTTAAAAAGTAATTAAATGTAGCATGTAGCGTTGTTGTAACACGGGCATTACATTTAACTCAACCAAACAATTGAAATCTGTAACATATCAATGTCATTTCGAACATCGATCGACCGAGATTGTACTTAAGTTTAGTAGCAAATGTATGAACTCATTCTAAACACTAATCAATATGTAAACCGGCCCAGGCAAGTGTACTCGCTTGTAGAGGCCTTATAGGAAAAAAATAATTATTGATTATCTCCGAAATGGAGTTAATTAGAATATCGGTGTCTTTGAGAAAGTTACTTGATTTAAGCTCAGGAATGCACCCTTGAAATTAACGGAAATAAAAAAAAAACACGGTGTATTATATACAGTTAACGGAAAACAGTATTCGGGCGAAATTCAATACTTTCCCTCGCACAAAGGATCTTTTGTGTTCCCATCTTCACGGATAACAATCGCCTTCAACAAAGAGGGCAAACTTATTAAAAATCTTGATTAGTTTCCACGATAAAACCCTGCGATACTTAATGGGAGATAAAAAAATGAATAAATCAATGTAATATTTCAGGAATCAGCTGAAGAGTTTGAAGCTAGTTTTGGGCGATGATGACCTAGCACCTCGGTGCCTCAGGGAGGCTAGTTTGGTACCTGCGAGACGGGCCAGTGCTAAGACATGTCCGCCTGTCCAACCACATGCCAACAAGATTTTTAAAAAGGGAGAGCCGCGAAGATACTCGCCTTTCCATGCGCCCGGGCAGGTAATTATGACAGAATATCAAGCCTACATTTGGTTAATAAAATTGTTGATGTTTTATTCGTGTGTTTGTTATGGATGCTACCTAAAAACTAGTTTGTAGTAACTGTTTATTGATTGGTTCTTTCTAAGGCCTCCACAATAAATATTGTGCATCTTAGTTAAAAAATCGTGAAACATTCACGTCTCTTTATAACTTTATGCTATAACAGTCCCTAGAGACATACGCACAACATTCTTTTCCAGAGGAGAAACTATTCAAAATATATACTATAATAAAAAGGTAGAGTGGGTAGGAACACCTAGGTATCTAACCTATAACACTGAGCACCACAGAAATTCCCTTTCTTTTCCATCTATTTACACAAATAAAATCTGCTGTCAAAACTCTTCGCAATGTACTCTTTGCCGCAAAAGCATTTATTCAAAGGAAAGAGAAATATTCCGAGAAATAAAATGCTGAATTCAGCAATCCAGCTCTGAATTACCGTTAACCAAGATGGCGCCTCAATTTGCGCGCAAAAATTGCGTTCAGAGATTTATGGTTTGAATAAAATTTAAATTTCTGAATGGAAAATATAAATTGAATTACTGAGATTTTATCTCGAAAGGATAACTTCGTTATCCAATGGAGGAGGATCCATTCTTCATTTTAAATCAAAGTCTTCTTCAAGATCGTTCAGGAATTGAATCTACTAAGGTTGTTTTATTGTTATGCTATTCTTATCCAAAAAGTATAGATGTAACGTATGGAGATATGATTTGTGTATATGGCTTGGGTACATAGTAGGTATTAGAAAGATAAATCTTCCGTATATATCTATCAGATTGACTTGTGTTACACAAAACGAAAGCTAGTTTATTCTTATTATTATGTCGTAACTGCGAAGATCGTAGAAGTAGACCAACAGAGTTACACGCCATTTGTACGCATTTTTTGCAATAGGTAAAACCAGTTTTTTTTAAACCAATATGTTCTAAACAAAACAAGGTTCGAACTAACGTAATTACTCAAGGCGCCAGGGACTAATTACTTTCAAAGCCATCGTAATTTATTAAAAATAAGGATAAATAGACTGTACCTATTTAGATCGCTGGCCCAATATTACATTTTCAAGATAGTTGAAATTCGACTCTATGTCACTATGACAATGTTCAAATTTCAGTTCGATAAAAGTGAAACATAGAACCCCGTAATATTGGGCCAGCGAATTATTTTGTACTTGACTACACGAATAAACTTAAAACTTGTCGGTGGTTTTTGGCGCAGGCACTCTGTTCAATGCACGTATCGAGTTAAAATTTAAATCGACAAGTGCCAAAACGTGTGATTTCTCGTACATTTCAGAGGCACTTTAAACACGCTGCCTTTAGCCAAGTAAAGCGATCCTCTGGGATCGAATGTTCTCGGAGAAATGCTCGGCTAAGGACAAAGTAGCGAGGCAAATATTGGCGTGTAAACACAATATGCTACGCAATTTGGCCGTCTCATTTCTTTATAGGAATCTAGCGATGTATTTGCTGAGGATTTGTTGAATTACGAGTATATTATACCTATAAGTAATTGTAATTTTATCTGGAGTTAGCAGCAGACGTTACGTTATTTACGTGAAAAAGCGCTGAAAGTAGCTTGCACCAGAAATGTGCTAATGTTAAATTGGTGTATTAATGTCAAATTTTTAGTTCTTTAGTGACCGGTAGAGGCACTGTACAATTACTCCATACATTTTCCTCAACGTTCTCACTATCGAATGTCATTTACGGAACTCACGGTAAGGCTAAGGACACAAATTTTCTTAACAAATATCATTGATTTGTTTTTTATGTAGTCACACAAATCAAAATATTTAATAAAATAATTTGATTTGTTCCCAAAGTTGTGTATAAATATCATGGAATTGCTTTTGTTTTGTTTCGTTCGATTTTAAACCAAAACAAATTTAATAGATTCCCTACATAGTGTTTCTTTTGCCCCGGTACTTCTCTTACCCCCATTTAAACGTTCTTATTATTTAAAAAGAAACTAAGGGTTATGAACTTATTTCGTAATTTATAACCGTGTGATTTATGTATTGTAGGTATAAGGAACGAAGTGCAAAATGGAACCCAAAAATATTTAAAGGAAAAATCCCTGATCTTAATTAGCAATCAGGGAATTTGAATAATCCGGGACAAGCCAAGTAATTAAGGGTCCAGGGAATCATGGGTTCGATTAGGGTTCAGTAGGAACCCTTGAGGATAAGCGGTGTCGATAAAAGGATGAAACGAAAATTCGAAAACGTTTAATTTCGCCTGACCTGTGAACTCTACACGTGTAGGGTTACCAGATGACAGGAATTTTCCTGACATGTCAGGAATTATGGCCTTTTGTCAGGAATGGGGACGGAACACGAAAACGTCAGGAATTTTTTGAATTGATAGAATTTTTTATAAAGTACCTTTTTATTTACTTAAATTAATCCAAAAACATTGTAAAATAATAATAAATGAGATCCACTCATCTTATGTCACGTCTAATATTCACATTTGCAAAGATAACAATATAATAAGAAGTATCCTCTGCCACCCCGTCGTCGTCGTCGTCGTCAAAAATATGAATGTCAGGAAAAATATTCGGAAATCAGGAATTTTGTCAGGAAATTCTAAATTTGTATCTGGTAACCCTAATAACCCTATACACGTGTAAGCATTCGGTTCGTTGAGCGGTTAAAGGTATTTGATTGGGAGCCCGTAATTATTACGTAGAGAGCCTTTGATTTGATTTGGATCACAGGTTCTTATTGCCTTAAGTACTCACCCCCTTATTCATAAACGCGCTTCAAACCTCAATTAGCTAATAATCGATTGTCTTTATCTGTCATTTTGACTAATGGATTTGTAAGAAAGGGATAAAACATATATAATTTAACTAAATCAGGCCCGCGTAAAGTATTATGAATAAGGGTTAATGTATATTATGTTGAATGAACTTGATTGTCGTTCTGTTCTTTTGGATTTGATTTTTAATGTTTTACGTTTATGTCGTGAAATGTTTTGTGTTCCACTCGGTAGCAAAGTTTGTTTAAAAACCCTCGTGCCTTGATACCCTCGCAACGCTAATTCTACTTTTCGAACCTCTCGCTACGCTCGTGGTTCAATTTTGTAATCTTTCGCTTGCTTGGGTAGCAATATTAGCACGAGGGGTTAAACAACAATTTTGCCCCCTTGTAAAACAAATAACTATTTTTACTCTAAGTTTAAAGTAGATACTGTAAAAATATGTTTAAATAAAAGAGGCTGTCATCTACAATATATCTCTCTATCTCTGTCACTACTACGACTGGGATTTTCTTTCCAAGAATTTCCTCTTTGCTCTTATTTATTAAGAACTAAATATTTTCACCTCAGATCTTAATATCTTGTGTAATAACATAAACACTTTCCAAGTCGTAAATATCGAATACCGAGCCTTATTCTCAATATACTTCGAGATATATATTCAGATATCATGTCCCTTTCTTACTCCTTGTGGTTAACGTGAAAGAGTGTGATAGAAGACATAATAAGGTGGGAGAATAGGCTCTGCCGCAGCGGGACCCAATTACCGCGGAATGGCGTTATCCCTGCGAAATGAGTATACGGGATAAGGGATATAGTTGTATAGATTACATAAAACAATGGCAGATACACCTCTTGAAGAAAATAATAAGAAAAATATTTATTGGAAAGAAAAAACCTTGTTTACAAATATCAATAAATTTGTGGTCCCACATTAGGCTATGCCTGACGTGACGTGGCAGCCGGATTCGCAATTCGTAGGCTAAAGGTTAAAAAAAACTAATCTAATAGGTGATGTAATAGTTAAGGAAATTATGAAATTGAAAGAAAGAAAAAAGGAATTAAAAGGGGAATATGTCACCGAATTGAGGTGGAATCAGTTCAGACTGTTTCTTTATTCATTTAACCCTTTGAATGACACGTCTAAGGTGCGTGGCGCGTCATCGTGAACCTTGTAGGAAAGTACGAAGATAAGATAAGATAAGAGAATTTATTGACCATTTAATATACATTACATTTAGCACGTCATACATTACATTAGATTTAAAAATTATAATAAGGTTGGAAGGCTGAAATTGGCCTGCCTGCGCGCGGCAGTTGACGTCTTTGGCGGTCAAAATGTTAAATTCTTACCTATTCTTACCTTAAAGGCAGCGAGGCAGGGCCCAAGCTGCCGGTGGTTAGGGCCGCAGAGAGAGGAACCGACGTATTAAAGAGTGTTTCTTATTATTATAAAATCATTCTAATATATGACGTATCAAAGTATACCTTATAAATATTTCAAATAAAATGAGGAAATGGGTCAAGGTTTTAAGTCGCAAAATGAAGAGTCAGAGCTCAGATATTGACATTTACGTAGAAAAGTATGTCGGTTTTCTTTCAGAGTGGCAGATCTAATATTGTTTAATCTGCGGTACTAGCTGTTTAGACAAATGTTCACGAGTATAGCTATTCCCCGGTCACGGGACACTTTCCTTAGCGTTGAATGAATACATTGTTCACAAATTTTTAGTCGTGTTTTCTCTAGGGTACTTAATTCTAGGAGAGATTTCACATTAGCGTCTTTTTTCTACGCTTTGACCTGTTACTATGATGTGTAATGTGTCTTGGCATACCTGTGAACAACAGAAAATGTGTATTAGTTTCATTGTCATATATCATGGATATAAAATGCACAAACAAAAAATAATTCTGAGTGAATCAGTTTTTTTGTCACTCGTTTCCATGGTTACCGGGTGACCGGGCTAGGTCACTTTTAAAATCCCTGGTTTTATGGTATTAAAAATAACTAAACATACATTTTTATGACAGTTATAAACAAAATGCAGGAATCGATATATCTGTTACATATACGAATATTTAACTTTTAGAATAGACGCTAAGGGGGTAAGCGAGTGAGACCTTCAAACTACACACGTTCGTATTCCCGTGACAGTAAAGTTTTGTGTCGTTCATTATAAACATCTCACCCGCTTAGCAACTTCTGCTGAACGAAATATTGTCCCACTAAGACTTCGTCAATACATTTCGCTTACCATTAGGTACCAGACAAAATCTAACACTTAAAAGTAAGACTACATAAGAAGAATAACATCCGCGCAATCCCCATTTAAAAACATCTAAAGATTTCCGCAAAATAAACTTTTACGTTCGTTTTATTCGTCTCTTAACAAATCTGGGAAACGTCTCTCGGCGCTTAATAGGCGTGTTTATCGGTTCGTACGCACCCTGTGGATAGATAAACAGGAATAGAATCACTTGTAAACACCACATTAAAGTACGGAACGGGTTAACAAATTATGAAGAAACTTTGAATTTTAAAATCGTGAGAGCGAGGTGATGCCCGAACTAATCTGTTTTTACAATTTTTGAACGTGATAGTGAAACCGGCACGTGCTGCGTGTGTAATTGTGTATGCCTTCAGTTCTCACCTACGATGCTCAGAGGAATAAGTACCTACCTGCGAGTCGGTAGCCTTCGATACTCATCATACTCTTTGATAAAAGCTGAATGTTCCAAACACATGGTTTGCTACCGAACTATGTAGGTAGCGATGTCGTAAAATTAATAAATGTGGACAGCTGCTGAGAAGGGGTAGAGGACATAAAAAGTGGACTATATGAAAAGGAATGGGGTGTCGTGTCGAGATAACAATCAACAGAGAGGAATCGGAACTTACTGCTTGGCCACAAGTAGCTGTGATGATGGTGAAAACAATGAGTATGATCAGAAGCACGATGCCAAAGTCAAACGATGAGCTATCATAAAATCAATAGGGTTCTGTCTAAGTCCAAAGTGTCCAATTCGTCAACGAAGCAAGGCCGTGATTACCCGAAGCTAATAGAGTATATTAGCCGCGGGATGTTTGCGCGGTGAGTCACGGCTTAGTATTCGATGCACGAGCACTGAGGTGTATGCGCTTGCATGGTCTCTGAATGGGCTTTACTATGTGTTCAAATATAGATTGAACGCGAAGTTTACGCGTTTATGAGTACTTTACGATAATATTAGATAGCTGTGCGTCAAATAGATCCGTTGGGGAATCTGGATATAATTTGCCATACGTACTTCTTTCAGAGATATTTAGGATAAGTGTTGAATTTTATAGCCTGACAATTTTAAGAAGCAAACGAGATAAGACGGTTGGGGTTTTAGGTATAATCGTATTTTATTTGCTTCCTTGGACGGCTTCCAAATCTAATGAGTTTTTTTACTGCACACTACCGCTATAACATGCATGCGATGGGATCCACTGGAATTATTGGAACAATAATATGGATTTCCGCAACGCCTGATCTAATTTTAAAAGTTTTTGTAATCACAAATATTATGGTACCTATTTTTCAGGATTATACCTTTAAATACAGTAAGGGCTGGAACCAAAATAGGTACAAAATGTTTTATAATAAATGTTGGTTGTTTCAGTCAAAGGTGGAATGGGTACTGGCTCGAGCGGACGACATCCTCAACTGGGGCCGCAAAGGGTCCCTTTGGCCTCTGACCTTCGGCCTCGCTTGCTGCGCCTTGGAGATGATGCATTACGCGGCACCTAGGTATTTAACTTTGTGTTACGTACAGTCACGAGCTTTAATTTGGGACCCATTTCCATTAAATGTTGTTAGAACATTCGTAATGAAATAAGGTTGTACCTTCAGTTCGATAGTGTTGAAATGTCAAATTAAGACATTTAAAAGTCATAGCGAATCGACCCTTGAAATGATAACCTCTTTGCAAAAAATTATCACTCCGGTTTTATAATCTGTATAAGTGACATTTTCAAAAATATTATTTCACAAATTGACGTAATTGAGTGGTTGCCCCTAGAAACGTAAACGTAAGTATATAAATGTCGATGGTAAACATTATGTCAATGAATTATGACATTTACATTGCGTTAAAATATTAGCTCTAAATAGCTTCAGTTTACTACACGATATTGAACCTTAGGTGGGTCCAAATTAAAGCTCGTGACTGTACATTAGCATCAGATTAGCCAGGATGTCATCCTCAACTGGGGATAGAAAGGGTCGCTCTGGTTTCTGACCTTCGACCTAGCCTTCTGAGCTTTGTACTATGGAATTTCCGGGACTCGCTTTTCTCACCCAGCTAGTAACCGGGGCCTTTCCGCCTGTGAACTTCTGCCTCCCTTGCTGCGTTTTCGAATTATGCAGGATACCAGTAGCAATAGTAGCAGACTAATTTTTAAGAGTGTTCGCAGAATTTGCTTTTCATATCCAAATATAGATACAACTACGATATCGTCGACTACAGAATCTTCTTAATACAATACACTATACAACATCGTTGTAACTGCCATGTATGTTGTGTGTATGAATAAAGAAATTATCTTAACGGGAGCTTTCATGGTTTTTCGAGCCTCTGACCTTCATCGTATAAGTTAGTTGAGCCTTGGTAATATTCGGTATATTACGCCGCACCTAAGTAGGTTCCTAGACTTCTAGGAATTAAGTTTTTGCCACATTAACGCCGCAGACTCAGTGATGACTCTTATTTAAGTATGACTCACGGTTGACTTCTCAGAACTTGAAGAGCAATTTGTCGAGATTTGATTATAGCAAGTGACTTGTCACACGTGTTACTCACATTGATTAATGAATCAGGGTTAATTAGGGATACAATGAGACAGTAAATGTCTGATGAATTGATTCATTTGAGGTTATCTTGTTTCTTTCTCAGTCATAAATATTAATTACAATTTTGTCAATGATAAAACATCAAATAGACTGATAGTTGATTTTGAAAGCATTGACTTTAGAATTGTAATCTTACACACTACCACAGTTACATTAAACAATCTACAACGCCTTATGTTTCATTATTTATTATGCCATACATATATAGAAGGTGCAAAAACATATGTGCATATATTACTGACCAGCTCAAGTTCTCCAACAGTTGATACCTTATCTGAGATGAGGAATGCTTATCGCCCTTCATTACCTTGCTCATACTAACCTAAGAAACAAAATGCTGCAAGATTCCACTATTAACTGAACCTTACTGCCACAGCATAAGGTCTAACAAAGGTTAGTTATATGTTGCTGTTTGTATACAAGTTTCATACAACATATGTACGTCGTTTTGTAGAAGCAAGTGTAACGGATACGAGTGATCATTATCTCGTAATCGGAGCTCCGGGTCTCGTTTACCTGTTGCATAATTAAGTACTACCCTCGGTAATCACGACGTATAATTTTGCTATCACGATTATCTACTGACCTTATCGTTTGAGGGGCGTGCAACTTTCAAACAATTCACACTTGAGATTAGACATATAGGTAGAGTCAGAGTCGGACCAAGCTAAGCTGGCAGCGATTTTGATAGCAAAGACTGTGCAAGTGTTATTTTATACGTCAAACTTCTATGAAATTATGACGTTTACTTAACACGTTCACAGCTGTGCTATTAAAATCGCTACCACCTTGGTCTGACTCTACGAGTATCTACAAAATATTTAGAATATTTATCCGGTTTTAGAAGATATTTCAGGTCTGTCACAAAGTCCAAGAAGAAGTTTGACATCTTTTTTCTTGAGCGATTTTTGTCAAACTCAGAAGATTTTGTTATACCTAACCCACGGAACTTTAATAACTAGACTATTATAATATGGACCTTATTAGCGAATAATTTACAGCATTAACATAAAATGTAATTTTTTAAAGAGTTAAATGTATAATTATTTCTCGGGTCATGAATAGGGGTTAAAAACGAATAAGCACCAAATCCAATACTAAAGTTCTAACACAGTCTAACTTAACGCCTGAAATAATGGCTTAATCAACGAACTCGGGGCCTTGTTCAATAGAATCTCATTATTGTTTGGAAACTATTGAAGCGTGTGGCAGTTCCAATAATCGGTAAAGGTTACAGTAAATGTCATCTGAAAGGTTGTTTG
Source organism: Cydia splendana (assembly GCF_910591565.1). Taxonomy (NCBI): domain Eukaryota; kingdom Metazoa; phylum Arthropoda; class Insecta; order Lepidoptera; family Tortricidae; genus Cydia; species Cydia splendana. Next base: position 12,622,325 of record NC_085977.1, on the reverse strand, counting down.
GTGTTTGAGTATATTGTAGAATTATAGTTTCGAGAACATTATTAAATTAACCCTTTTCAGGGTCGTTGCTTTACAAGTGATAAGCTATAATAATTTCAGTCTCACCCAATTAATTTCAAATAAAGTTCAAACCGATATTATCAGTAATATTAAAATGGGTGCGTGTTAAATGTTTTGAAAAGGATTTACTGTATGCGAACTTTAATTTGTATATGAAGAGTACGTACGTCCTACGTACTTCTTTTCCCTATATCCGGAGCGCAATATCATATATAATGTTTAATTTTCAGATACGACATGGACCGCTACGGTATGGTGTTCCGCGGGACGCCACGACAAACAGACGTCATAATAGTCGCTGGCACGGTGACCAACAAAATGGCTCCCATCCTGCGCAAGACGTACGACATGATGCCGGAGCCGCGCTGGGTGGTGTCCATGGGTAGCTGTGCCAACGGTGGCGGGTACTACCACTACACGTACAGCACTGTGCGGGGCTGTGACAGGATTGTACCAGTAAGTGTTTCTGTATACGCGGCACTCGACATGCCATATTTATAATAGACTGGCACGGTGACCAACAAGATGACGCCCATCGTGCGCAAGCCCTATGAAACGATAACCGAGCCGCGATGGGTGGTACCGCAAACCGACTACCGCGACACTACAAACCGTCGTTATAATAGTCGCTGGCACGGTGACCAACTCTAGATAGCGCCGATTTTGTGCAAAACCTACGACATGGTGCCATGTGCCCCAGTCAAAAAATTATAAGCGTCTAAATGAGCACATTATCTGACACTCTGCTATATGGCAAGAATCCTCAAAAAACGCTATCGTTATTATATACCTACGTATGTTACATACGTACAAGCACCATTTTGATTTGGTAACAATTTTATTTAAGCTCGACTTACAAAGCTTTTTGCACTCAAAATTCCATTCACATACCTACCTACCGCAGAAAATGTATATTTCATCAGCGGTTTGGATTGTAAGATTTATCGTATGTACGCTTGTAATAAATATAGTAATCTTAATCAAGCTAAGAAACCCAGTACGACTAAAGTTTTAATCAGATAGGATCTGTTTTATGAGTCCCGTTATGAACTTAAATACGAACTTCAGATGAAATTTTGTCTCAGGCACTTGAAATAGGTACTTGGATAAATTTTAGAATTAGGTACCTAGTTTTAGTCGACACTTCGCTTTGACGACTTTTAACTTATTTAAAGGCATTAAAAGATAAAGAAATTTGCTTATGCCTAGAATGGTATTTTTTGATACCTATACCTAATGTAGTATATGACACCAAAGAAAAGATAATTCGTTGCGTTATTCAACAACAACCCTTTTATATTTCTTTTCCTTTTTTGTCAATAAAACACCACTTTGACTGCCTTATACGGTAACAAACATAGAAAAATTAAGTATGTACACAATTCAAATAGTACCTATGTAGTAGGTACTTAGGTACGTAGTACTATTATTTATTAGATCCAATTACGAGAAAATATTTGTAATCTCCTTTCTTGTAGCCAAACAAATCGAGTTTTCCTTTGAATATCAAATAACAAACGCTTTATTGAATTGAAATTGGAATTTTACGTATTTCCCTTTGAGATATCCTTTTTCCATTACATTCATTTTTTATTTATTCAAGTATACTTAATAAATAATAATACATAAAAAAAAACATATAAAAAAAATACGACATATATATATATAGTACTTTTAAGGCTGTCACGAAAAGCTGTTTTCAAATTTCATAAAACTCAAGTTTAAGTACATAGCAAAATAATAAAAATAGCAAATAAGAGATACGTAAGTTCCTACTCTAAGAATTAATATAAAATCTCGAGCAGATGAATGATCGGTAAAACGATAGTCTGACATTAGGGGGCTACTCCTTATTTGATTGAAACCGTCTCATATCTGTGAGGTGAATAAAGTCATACTGGACAACTTTGATTAATGTTCCAACCCGAAATCGTGAAAAATTGGCTGTCCGATTTTTTTTTTAAACCGCAGTTTATTTTAGTCGACAAAGCAATTTTTTTTCTCGATTCAGTATAAGTCCCAGAATAAAAGTTGTTTAGTATGATCTACCTTATTACTAAAACACCTTGTATAAAGACTTAAGGAAAATGATGATTGACTATAGGTAATTTTTAGAATAAATTAGGTGTCGCAAATTTTGTAGTTTTTTTTTTTATATTTCTGATCATTTTCATATTTCAATCATTGATAGTCTTAAATGTGTAAAATTGTAAATATTCGTTAGTTGTACAGTCACTTGCAATAATATGTTACTCTTCGAATGCCGCAAAAATATGTGACACGCTCTTATGGCTCTACAAATAAGATGGTGTCAGAAATTTTTGCAGCCATCGTTATGTAACATATTATTGCAGGTGACTGTAGAGAGGTCGCCCGCTGAAAAGCCGCAAGCCGTGGCATTATGCTAAGCTGATGTTTGTATTTTTTAGACGTTAATAAATGTATTTGTTGTTTATCTTCACCTATAATGACCACAATATTTGGGAGACCGAGCTTTGCTCGGAAAAAGTATAAAAACTCAAAAATGCGCGTTTTTTCAGAGATAACACCTTGCTAGAACAATTTTTCGGCCCCGAAAACCCCCATATAGCAAATTTCATCGTTAGAGCCGTTTCCGAGATTCCCGAAATATATACATAAATAAATATACAAGAATAGCTCGTTTAAAGGTATGAGTACATAATTCCAGGTGGACATCTACGTGCCCGGGTGCCCGCCGACGGCCGAAGCGCTCCTGTACGGAATGCTGCAACTCCAAAAGAAGGTGAAACGCATGCGAAGCCTGCAGGCCTGGTATAGGCATTAGTTCATTGTTAATACATTTATATGTGATCTGGTTGGATTGGATTGTTTTTATTTTAGAAATACAACAGAGGTAGACAATTAATCTCATTATTTTAACAAGCTTATTAACAGTGATCGTTAATTTTCCAGATTTTGGTGCAGCATTGTTGGTTAAAAGCATCTGTATGCCCTACTCCAGGTGGAATATATAATTAGGGTTAATAACAGTAATATTAACCTTAACCAATCCTCTCCCTAAGAAAAAAATTGAAGAAAATCCTTTATTTTTACTATGCTGCACCAAAATTGCTGGAACCTGCTTATTAAAATAAATATTTATAAAGTCACAAAGATTAAATCAGTCAATGATGACTCTTAGTTGTAAAATTACCAGATTTTACCATTTTTGCATAGTGGTTATTGACAATAATCAACGTTGGCGAAAGTTATGCTAACGCTCATTACAACCTATACGAGTCAGTATAAATAAGTTACTATGTTCAAAGTGAGGTTATGTGGGAGAGTCCGTGAAATTCTTATTATAATATAACTTTTATGTTGGTCATCTTGCGTCGCTGCACACAACTCAGACGAACTCCAATACGGAAAGAAATATTATTACATCAAAGGAATGTTTAAGTACGCATCACGTTATCTGTTCCAAGTCATTTGCTGCTTGCACTCCGGAAGACGGTTAGAGCTCGCCGTGGGACGCTTATCCTTTTTATGTCTCGACAGTTTACATTCCTGAGAAATTCTGCAATAGCTGCTATCTTAGAAAAATGTAGTTTGCACTGCAATCGCCTTACGTTCACACATAATATAAATATTCACTAAAATCCACATATTAGTTACCTGAAACTTCTCAGTTTCCATAAAAAAAAGGGATCGACACGAAAGGTAGAGTAGATCGCCCAACTAACACCTAAAGGTTTTATTTCTATACGAGATTACTAAAATAAAATGCTGTCGGTCGAACACAAGTACTCCAACCAATTGCATTTTCTGAACAAAATACCTCTTTCATTTCGTCTCTATGTTATACAACTACCAGAGAAGTAAAGGTGTACAGTAAATAAAGTGCTCAGCCATGCGACGAACAAAGACGGAACAAGCTCGGATCTACAATGGAGCGCTTCTGGGTGAGAAAACATGGAAATAACTATTCAATAGCGATTAGGTGTGTTTAAATTTTTCACATAAACTTATTTATTGCGATCCGACACCGATCAATGCGTAGGTGAACGTAGGGCACCTTATTTTATGGATCGAATCCTGTGATATCCTTTTCCTCCGATTAAGACGTTTTGTTTAAGCAAATGTATTACTAGATCACAGATTGCAAATATCGATAGCATATTTACTACCACCAACGGGGACATTGTTGGACTCCATTTTATCGGGCTAAGAAGCGGAGCTTACACCCGGTCACGTTCTATACGTGCTTCATTGTGGCTCCATGGTTTACGGGACGGCGGGATGGGCGGAAGCGAGTACAGGCCAGCGATTCTATGGCCATTGTTTCGGATCTTTATGAGGTTTTTAACAAAGGATTGGTGGCTTTTGAAAGATTTAATTTGTGGCCTGGCCACGTAGCCATGTAGGCTCAAAATTTGGTGATATGTTTTTTCATTGTGTCTATTTTATTACTGCGGTTAGCTCTTTCCCTTAAAAAATTGCGTGGACGAAAAAGGCATAAAGGTTTTTGTAAGCTTTAAACTTTTAGTATATTGTATTAATTATAGCCTAAATATGCCTAATGAAATGCAATAACGCATGTCTCATTTTGCCATTTTTCATCAAAACACCAGTATTTTTCATATGACTCGCTGCCGCTCTCAATATTGCGACATCGCCAAAAAGCCTTCTCTTAAATTGTGTATGACTTTGAACCGTAAACGTCTATACCGCACGTATAGCTTAAACTGCCCCGGAATTTCGGCTAAACTAGGTCGACTGTACACTGAGACGGTTTACGGTAAGAGGGTATACAATTTCCTGACGAAAAGAGGAAATTCAGGGAAACGATTTCGAGAAAACTATGGACAACTGAACTGAAAGAATACGAAGCAGAAACACTCAATAACATATTCAAAATTCACAACTATGTTGAAAACGTATACAAAGAACCTTTAGCAACAAACGATATAGATTAATAGGGATGTTTCCTGTACTTAAAATAAATTATTTCAAACCGTGCACGAAATAAAGATATTTATTAGAAAAACATAGATAGCAGCTTTTTTTAAACCCACACTGAGAGAAAAAACTAACAAAAACACACTTAGAATTACAAAAATAAAACTTAATCCGGGGACAAGGAGAGTCAACTAATAGGAACAAATTGACTTTTGCAATTTCCATTTAGTAGGAAATACAACTTCTATATTTGTAATTTGAAGTATGCTAGAGTAATTTCAGAAATTTGGTTTTGTTATTCCGAGAGGTGCTTTAGCAATATCGGAGGTGATGACGTCATGGGTGAAAACTAACCGTTTTGTAATTCTAAGCGTGCTTTAGCAATATCGGAGACGATGACGTCATAGGTTTTACTAAACTGTACTGCGATTCCAAGCTAGCTGTTGTTATTCTAGAGATAATGACGTCACAGGCAAAAACTAAACTGTTTGCAATTCCTCCGCCCCTAGCAAACGGGCGCCGCGAGAGCATGTCGCGCGCGTGGTAGCTACCCGTCTCTATTTCTGTCTGTATGAATAAAAAAGCATTTGGTAGTATATCTCTGTACTAAAGAGGCACTATAAAAGCCTGTCGAGATATTCTACCCATTCCTTTCTTATTCATACAGTCAGAAAGAGACTAGTAGTTATTACGCGCGCAACATGCTCTCGCGGCGCACCTGTGCTAGGGAGGTTGGAATTGCAAACAGTTTAGATTTACCTTTGATGTCATTATCACTAGAATAACAACAGCTAGCTCGAAGTTGCAGAACAATATATTCCTGCAGACCCCAACTACACAGTAGGTCGCGGGTTAATATGTCCATGGCCCACAATATATCCTAAATTTATTATTTAAGTTAAGTATGTTTTAAACAAAGAAGACACGAGACACGCCCGCCCGACATCCGACACAATACTAACTCTAACCAAATGAACGTAGCAAGTAGCTGTGTTGGTATTACAAAACTCGTTTAGTGATTGGTACAACAATGAACATAAACCCAACAAGTCTATCTACTAAATACCAGTAAACTTTGTAATGTCGCTATAGTAACAACTGAATTGTTATTTTAAATGGGGTAATGTTATTCCCGCGAACTCGTTTTTTAGATATTACAAAACTATGTAAGTGAGACATTTACTAAAATCATAACTTGAAATCACAGATGCTTTTTTCCAAAAATCACAAACTTTACTAGTAAAAATCGGAGAATTTTAGTAGTAATAAAAATGGATTGTAACAAATACTGAACTTTGTTTAATGCTCCATTTACTAAAGTCTGTTTGCTGAAATTAGATTTAGTATTACTGAGCTGTTTGTAGAAATAAATAAATTTTACAGAAATAGTGAAACTTCCATGATTACTACTAAAACTTCATTTTTTCCCCCAGTACAGAACTGTTTATTAATTCCTGGTGGTGATTTTTCTCTCAGTGCAATTTGTATTTAATAAATCGGATTGAAATATAAAAAGTAGGTGAGTTTACCGTGACGTCACTATATATTTGTTTTCATATAAATTCCATACTAAAAAATCGTTTTGACAGTTCTAAAAAAGAAGCTGATTTGACTAGTAGGAAAGTAGCCTATTCAATAACATCAAACGAACAATAATTTGTTCTGCACAGCGCACAAATAGCTTTACAGAAATGGTTTCTTGCCGACAATGTCTTAGTTTCAGATCTGACAAAGTTTCATGTAAATAAAGCGAGCAATTCACTCAGGGTCTTAATTGATAACAATCGAAACTTCCTTGTCGTTTTCAGCTTGTTTTAATGCGATTTCCTTTGTAACGTCTATTTCGTACCTAATACATCATATTATGTATAGCTCAGATACTCATCATATTACACGCATACACAATTACCGCCTTGATGTGATAAATACATAACTGGTCATATCGTCGGTGGCGATTCTATATTTTTTAGATGGTGCGGAATCTGTCTTGGGTCGGAACAGTCCCCCAGCGCCCACATATGTAGCGATGAGGTACTAACTTTTACTTTCATTCTTAAAACACAGCTCACAAATACCTCAAGAATCTAGAGACCATTCAACAACTACGTACCAGTATCGAACCTAATGTTCAGAAAGCTTTAAACCCCCTCAAGAGGTTAAGCTCCCACGGGAGCGATGTAACCGTCTGTGCTTTATCGCTCTGTCGGTCCAATAAAACGTTACGAGGGCATTGTTTACAAACCGACTATACCAGTACTGAGCTGTCTGTTCAGTGTTTACTGCATACATTTGCGTCCGTAGCCTGTATGACTATCTATAGTACAAGCCAAAGTAGTGGGCTGGATTTTTTGCTTTTTGGTTTGGTTAACACACTTGTTCATTGCACCACACTGATTTAAACTTTAGCCAGTCTTCTTCGAGACCACGGGGCCAACTCCGTCCTCGAAACGTCGGAGGTAAATCTTAAAACTATAATACACGATTAAGTCCCGTTGTACAATTTAATAATTCATTGCACCACTCAACTAATGTAATGTAAATCGCATGTAAGTTCTCGCACCGTCTAAATGATCATAATTATATAATTATTAATTATTATATTTCTAAGATTATTTTGATGTAACGTAGCTGCCGCTTCGACGATAATTGAAACAATGTTGCAAATAGCTTAATAATCGGTCTAAAATTATCATAGATATCTCAGCCCGGTACTCGAGCTAGGCCAATTTATAACACTTATTAGTTCACATCCAGAACATCCAGATCAACATTTTCAAGGAGCACTCTCGGCTGGGATCATAGATTCCGATATACCGCAAGAAGACTAAACCCGTGGGATTCAGTTGTCTGTTGGAAGTCTGACTCGTTCGCCCATGTATTTGTTACAAATGTACTTCATCTATATTAGAAATGCTTTTTATTCGTAAAAGAAATCTCAGCAAGTGTATTTACCAGTACCAACTGGTAAATACACCTATCAATTGACATTTTCAAGGAGCACTCTCTTTGACGTCTCGGGTGATATCGACCCCGATACACCCCAAGACTAAGCCGGTGGGTAACATTCTTCGGGTCCTATTTGGTTGAATATGTAAGGTAATGTTATTAAAATTAAACGCATCGTCGGCGCGTTATATTCAAAATTCAATGGAGTTTTAAAAACAATTAACGTACCTACCTACTTTACGTTTTGTCTTGACATTCTGTTTGAGGATCATCTTAGGGCCATTACGTCCTGGCAGAGCCTTTGGATGTACCTATAACAATTTGGTACTTACGCAGTAAAGAATTGTGTAAAAAAGTTTTCCAGCATTTTTCGGAGCCCTATGGGCCATGTAATCGGTTATCAGGTAAGTACTCGGCCAACCACTTCTAATATACTGAGGCAAGCATAAAGACGAGATGTTACTTCAGAATATAAATAATCTTAAGAGTACTGTCAATCCTCTGGGAAATATTCAAAAAATAAAGTTCTGTTATAAAGTTTTCAAACTTAAAACTGTGTGTCATTCAGGCTTTCAATGGACAATGACAATGGATAGTGTTAGCTAAGTTATCTACAATCGAGTTAAGTATTATAATCGTAAAGCTGGATTAAAAAGTAAAACAAAATCAATAAAATCGATTTTTTTTATATCAGTGACAACCCTACAAAGTTATTTACATTTTAAATTGACACGTGTCATGTCATGTCATTCAATAGGATCTACTTGCTAGGGTTGAAACATACAAATTTTTGCACTAATGTTTAACAAACTGTATCTCAAAAACGGTTAGAAATATTAACGTGATTAATAAGTGAAAAATAAAGTACGTAGCCTAAACAATTCCCCGTTTGCGTAAAAGTCCTTCGTTCTATTCCACCCGATATACAATAAGTCCATTATCATTGTCTGACCGTCATCGATAACATTGTCCTTCAGCTAGGACATCTAAAAGGGTCTTTTTAACGACTCGGCCACTTTTTATTTAATGTATTTTTTATTCAATTAATTTTATTCAGCCCTAAGTTAATTAAACCGATGAAATTTTAAAAATAAAATCCATTCAGAATAACTTACCTATATTGTAAATAATTTAAGTATTACCTGAAAAAATCTGTCTTCTATTTCTTATCTAATTTCACTAAGGAGTTATTTTAAAAATGTAATTGTGCCTATTATCGGAGTGTATTTAGTTTATGTAGGGTTTGCAATCCGGATCCGAAATGTATGAAATTATCCGGATCTGGATCCGGATCCGCGGATATTCCCATACATTTCGGATCCGTCGTGCAAACCCTAAGTTTATGTCATGAAAATCATGAAATATTGTTGTTTTTGAATAAAACAAAGTCATGATTTTTATGACTATGTTATATTCAAAAACAATTGTAAGGTGCAGGGGGACAATTTCGACTGCGGGGTTCGGGGTAATTTCAGCTAATGGAAATATCTTCCATGTTTTACATTATAAATTCAAATCATTTATTTACATACAATATATATACAGTGGTACTACTAAACGAAATTAATAACTAGCTTAAATCTAAAATAGGCCCTTGAGGCATTGTACCAAGGATGCTGGCGGCATTTCCTCGCTGTATCGCAATGCTGATACGTTGTGCGAGGTAGCCGCCAGCTCTTTGGTCACCAGTTACGTCAACCAGACGCTTCGCGATTTCTGCGAACAACTTATGCGCGCTGGGACCCCATGGACCTAGAGTTTCAACTCCAAATGGTACAAAATGGTACTCTCTACCGAGGCTCTTATATTTGTTACGTTTTAGAATTTCGGCGCTTTCCGCCGCTCCGCCCGCTTTTACAGTAGTCCGTAAGTAGTAGGAGGTGGGACGGTGCCAGTGTGTCTACGCAGGTAGCATCCCACACCAACATCCGTCCCAAGCTCCAAGGAACTAAGGACACTCCATCGGGCCTCTTGCCATCATCTCTGATAATGCCAGTCGGCTCAAGAAGAGCAGGCACATTGATGGTGGCAATAAGAGACCGACGGACTATGTCATTAAGCGACGCATGTCTCGAAAAACGGCCTGCACTTTACATTATTAACTAGAATGCCATATGTGACGTTCCACGGATAAAGGTACCTTATGGCAGTTGGCACTTACGCTATTATTAATGACGCTCCGATACTAATGCGGAGCTACGTGACGTAAGCGCCGACCGCCATAAGGTACCTTTCCCGTGGAACGTCACACATATGTCCAGATAGCGAAAAAGATGTGTTGTGTGTGCCTCTAGTTAATAGTTAATAATAAAACATGGAAGATATTTCGATTAGTAGAATTTACCCCGCAGTCGAAATGCCCTGCACCTTATTTTTTTGGTTTTATTTTGAACTTTATTTTCATTTGTGTGTAAGGCAGGAAACCATTCAGTGCTTAATTGCTTATATGTCAGGTGGTTATCGTGTACATTTAAATACTGATATAGGACAATGATAATTAAATAGATACTAGTATCTACATTCTTACCGTAGACATAAATGAGCTCTTAAGTCTTGAAGCGACAGATATATTTACCTGTAACAAAAAAATCACCGTCAGTTACCAAATAAAGAAGAAATTCACAAGCACACATCTCACAACACATTTGCACACTATGTTAAATCGATCAAGTACTGTAAAGTAACAGTGTAAATTATCAAATTAGCTGCGTTTATTTTCTTGTTACCATTTCCATAATTACAGACATTGTCACGCCAATTCATTTAGCGACAGATTAAGTGGTCAATGGCAGCTATTATGACCACGAGCTCTTTAATCAATTATCACTTAGCACATTAGCATATATGTCTAGAGTGGGACCAAGCTAACTCTGCAATGCTAGTGTAGCTAGTGTGACAATGTTATCATAAATAAAATAACAAAAGTACTCTTTAGTATTTAATTACTTTGCCCTGAACATAATTTTACGCTTTTAATTTAGGTTAAAGCTAGCCTAACCTAGATTAGTAGGTATCATCAATCTTGTATCACGTCGTAGTGAACAATTGCGTTATATTATATTTAAATACTTTTAGGATAATTAGCTTATTGGGATAGAATATTCTATCCATTATAATATTTGAGAGTATCGATTTTGCACGATTTAAGTATAAATTCATTCTCTACATTCAAGATAATGACGTACTCGTAATTGGCAATTAATTAATCATCTGTACTTATAGTATAAATTACGTAGAGAAAATGAACTCTTCACAATAAAGAGTAATTAACTTCCATCAATATAAACTGATTTATTAGTTGAGTTGATAATTGTTGATTTTGCTTTACGTCCAAAGGTACGGGGTACGAGGTGAAAAGGTCAAACATCACATTTATGATAGCAATTAATTACAGGAGACTTTCATTATTAATTCGTCCGATATCCGATCTCTCTACTACTACGTAATTGCTTGTCTAATATTTAATAAAATAAGAAATAAAACGGACGGCGTTTCATTACTCAACAATATGTAAATTATGTACAAGCTGTAATTATTTATTACAATGGCTGCAAATGTAATGTATTAAGGTGAAATTGAATCGTACTCATAATACGATATGAAGTAGGTACGTCTGTCATGCATGACCTTAAAGCATCACGTCTTAATTCAGGAAATATCAATATCAGTAATTATCACGGCCGATCACGCGCAATCTCGACGTTTCACGTCGCGGATCGCAGACGGCGGGCAGACGGCGCACGGCGGTGAGTCAGCGGGCGTGGTGCACTTAAGACAATTAGGCTAGCCTTGTTATGCCTTACCTGAGGCTTTGGCAGGCCTCTAGACTTAAAAGGTGCATTTCCTTCGGGCCAGAGTGGATTGTCTTTATCAACGGAAAAAATGACTATTATTATGTAACCGATCAAAACACCATTAAAATGCCTCACCGATCGAAAATAAACCACTATTAAGAGTACCAGGCAAAGGCATTCTATTCGCTAAAAGTATTTCTTTAAACATGCTCAGATTGCTTTTGAATTTGCGTTCGACATAAACTAATTTAAAACATCTGAAAGCTGGAGCTACTAGTGAAGTGATGCTGATAAACTTATAGGGTACGCATTTTAGGTATTAGATTAGTGTTAGGTTATTGAAAATATTGTATTGTATAAATAGTTAGTATTAGGTTGTACTAGTATAAAAACTTTTGCCTTTAGGGTAATGAGAAATAGGGCCGGATTTTTCCGGCCGACTCAGATATCTGTTATAAAAAAAAAAAAAATGCAAACCTATGGGCTTCGGAGCCTGCTTGTCTTTAGATGTTCTATATCAATGAAATGAAAAGTCTAGATGAAAAATCACAACGAAGTAGGAAGATGGATGGAAAGGATAATTCTGTGTTAATTATTTATAATGCTTCGTTTAGTATCTACACAGGAAATGGCCCATCTAATCCTTAATGAATTGCCGTAACGCTGTAAGTAATCATCAGTAAGTGCCATAATCAGCAGCACTCAGCTAATTGCGCGTATGTAAACAAAGCATTATGTAACAGTTGAACGAAGACCGATAACGATGTAGCTATTCTTACTGCATGCGTAAGCGCTTAAGTTTTATAACAACTATAACCGGTGTCACACCAAATTAACTTTTTTTGCGTGATTTCTTGTAATAGTGTGTAATTAATTACTTAATATAACGCAATTGTTTTTTGTATGGAAAGCGAACCACCTTAAAAATTGGTAGCAACCAGCTCGTCTAAGATAACTTTATTTATGTGACATGGAAGCGGTCACCGCCGCCCATGGACATAAGCAACGTAGAACCCTTACGCGTTGTCGACCCGGAATACCCGCTTCTTGAAGAACCCCATATCTTCGAACAATGGAAATACCTCAGGACTCATTCTACATTCTAGGAAGAAAGAAGCGAGATGCCCGCATATTCTTGGTGTGCCATTTATCTAAGAGGTGGGAATTAATAAGCTTTCTTTCTTTAACGGGTATTTTGGGGATTAAACCTTTGCCGTTGCAAAAGTGTGCAAAGTCAGCTTGGTTCGACTCTATGCGTATTTGGAGAGCACTGCACTTATACTGGTTAGAATACCTCTTGTTCGGCAAGCGATCAGAACAACACCAACAGGTGTGAATCTTTGATGACGTATTCAGTGTGCACATTTGATGCACTCCATTTACCTATAATAACAGCAATTTACAAATTGCTACATTTATGAGGTGCTGTACATATTTTCACACAACTATTGCATTCCAGGGGTGTTGTAGGTGCACTAAATCAATATAAAACGTAAACTTGGCAACCCGTTTGTGTCTATTTAGCTATAAGGTTTAGATCTCCAAACTTTTCACGTCGCACCTCTGTGCTCTCCTCCCTCTTTATCTTTCAGTACAGAGGTGAAGGCTGTTTACAATTCTGATATTGGTACTTATAGCCTGTCGTGCCGCACCTTTCTTGGGAGTACCGTCACGCCACAAGGCCCTTTAGTTTTCAGAAAGGCAAATAGGGTATTATACTGTATTTAAAATAAATTATTTTACACCATGCTTGAAATAAAGCACCAGATAATTATTAGAAAAACACAGATAGAAGTTATTTTTAAACACAAGTTCTATTTAATAAATCGGGTAGAAATATAAAAAGTAGGTGAGTTGACCGTGACGTCACGATGTAATGTTTCATATAAATTCTATATTAGCAGATCGTTTTGACAGTTCTAAAAAAGTAACTGATTTGACTAGTAAAGTAGATAAACATGCGATCGAGGCTTTCTGTTATCGCCCGCGTTACGTCCAGGACAGGGCGAGCTTTCTTGCCAGCAGGTGGTAATTGTTACCAGCAGCTCGGGCTAACAAATAACATACATAAATGTATCCTATCTTATTAACGAGAATTTTTTTATAGACCTAACGCACGGAAGGCATCAGGGAAGAATGGCTGTGTGAAGCTAGCCACCAATAAGTTGAAATGATGACCGCTCTGTCATGAGTAAAACGACAAGAAAATAAAAGGACCCAACATTTGTTTTTTATTTAGAGAACCAACTTTTCATACGACAAAGGCAACTTTTTACAACAAATACGAAATAATCTAAAATTCATTTTAATTTAAACTACCGCACACTGTAAGTCTTATAATAAGACATTAAATCTTTCGCCAACTCCGTAAATTTTAACTAAGTTATAAATAGCGAAACCAATGCTATAAACAATGTTTAAAAAAAACGCGCGAAACTACACGCGATGTTCTCTGCAGGTAATAATAAATAGTCCAAAGTGAATAATATTTACATAATAATTAAGCTACTCGCGTAACTTGGGTATCTTTGATATTACATAATTACTAGTATTAGGCCTGTTTTATTTCTTATTATTGTAGGTCAATGATTCGGCTAGTTATATCATTTATGTGGTCAAGTTTGTGTAATTTTTTTTTTTGCCAAATCGTAATAAGTTACATAATATTGTTTTTAATAATAATTTAAGAACCAGTACACGTTTGATTCAAGTTATTTACCATCAAGATACAACTTGCTTTAAAAATGTATTTAAAGAAAATGTACGCAATATACAAATAAATTTGAGTAGGTAGGTAGGTATTACTTTTACGGATAGTACCTACTTAATAATATTTTCATGAATTTCATATAAAAAAACAGTATCCGACGAACTCTTAAATCTCATTGTCATAGCTATCATTTTACATATTGGCATTTAGGCTCTATCTATGCATAGAAAAACTCAAACCCACGATAAGATATTCAGATAAGTAGGTACTTATAAATTTATTTGTAGTCAAACATGGTCATAAATTTATTATGATCACATCACATTAGGGATATTTGTCTTAAACAAATGTGTGTCTATTAACAATGGTTTACAGTGTTTACATGGGTTATCTCATGTCGAAGCGTCCACGTAGGTAGTAAAGGTGATGATTAACAAAACCGCCGGTGAATATTCATGAGATGCTGCGTCGATAAAAGTGAAACCCGTCGGGATAATTGTTTGGTTTGTTATCCAACCGGCTTTCACTTTGGTAAAGTGACAAAACAAACATGAAATGAACCTTTATCTCGTGATGTTGGGGCTTAAGAAACCGCTTTAATAGCAGAATTATATAATTATATAAACCAAATAAAACAAGAAATAAAGGCAGTACATAATATCTATAGAACAAAAAATTCTACTTGTTTAAGTAATTAATATTATGTTATATGCACAATGCACATACTCGTACACAATAATGACTTAATAGATACCTACATATAGGACAATTGTGTGCTGGTGATCTGTCCATACACGAATTAAAATTTAGAGTTTCCTTTCTCAGCTGTTTCCTTGTCTAAAATATTACCCATAAAAAAATTCCGTACATAAAATAATGAGGAAAGTTTTTAGCAGTAAAATATATAGTTGGTTCGTACTTATTTAGGTTCGTAGGTTTGAATAATAATTAAATAAATAAATTATACCATAGAAACCTATTAAATCCCTGTGCAGTTTTGATATGTAAATCAGCTAACAATAAGTCCCTGTTTACGCCGTCCAAGGTTGATAGGCTTACCATAAATAATGTCGTGGCTACCAACTGCAGATGTTATTTATGATTCTGCAGTGCACTGACTTTACTAGTTTGCTTTGAACTAATTCCAGCGAACAGTTCAGAAGCAAGTTAGTGACATACAACGATCTTTAATCATCATCAATTATGAGTTTTAATGTTAAAAACCGCTAACATTAAACAGCACCATCTAGTGAATTAAAGCCCTTCTCGATACACTACACTACTTATTAAAGAATCGGACTAGAGAGGACGTGACGTGAATTCGCATCTTCGGCAATGAATGGGTTAAACTTACAACACTGAGGGATGTTTTCCGTTGGGGGTTAAAAATACACGTTATTATCTTCATACATCACATACCGAAAAACGGCCACTGCTATATTCGATCCCAAATATTTTGTCATAGACCTAATACCGTGTAGTCATCTAATTTTATTGAGAGTATGTGAATCTTCCAACCCTGCATTTTCTTTATACTGGAAAAGGTTTGCACTAAAATAGTTAGATATTTAATTCTTCCGTGTAATGCTGCATCTTATCTCAGACATTTATCCTTTGTCTGTATATTCCATGTTTGCATCTGATTTCCAAGTTTAAATAAATAAACTGGTAGTGACATAATGTGTATTAGATAAGATAAATTCAGCACCAGTCAAATCATGCTAAACCAGTTCTGAATGGTGCATAATGAACAGCTGTTAAATAATTGCATTAAATTAAAGGCCTAAACATTTATAGGTATACTGTGAGAGTGGGAAATCGCATGGCACCTTTAGCATAACAGTCCATAACCTTCCATAATTCTTTCAGCGAAGGCCTACAAATTTATCAAGACGGTAATTGAAAAAGCGATTGGGCAACACCATATAAAACCAAGAACTCTTCTAAGAACATGTTTGAATAGGAGCTCTAACATAATAAAATTACACATAGCACTGCGAACGAAAAATGAGAGCTAAAATATTACAATAAACCTTTTGTTAAGCTGGCTCCTGACATCCAAGACCAGAATACACATAAAATCTATTCTTATAACCATTTTCAGTGGAGATAGTGTGGCTTTCTTTTGATAAGGCAGCCATACAAGTGTCATTTTGCCAGGCACACGGGTCGGCGCACTGGGCCGTGCTAACGAGGGCACAACAATGGTAGACCTTTTGCCTTTGTAGTAAGGTTTACGATCGGTCAGATAAGTGTCGTCCCGTTCCTAATTTCCGCCCTTGGGCCCGTGGCACAGTTACCGGCTCTAAGTGACCGGGATTGTATAACCTTTTAAACCCTTTCTGGGAAATTTAAGAGAGAAGAATGTATATTGTAGCATTTTTTTGGTGAAGCGGTGCATAGATCGGTGCGTGATAGAATATTGCATTATGTTACTATATGCTTAGTGGTTTTTGTTGGTCTATACTCTTCTATACCATATGGGACTCCAATCTACGCCATCTACGGCCCTAACTTTGCTTTTGGTCCGCGGAAAGGCAGCGAGAGAGCCGAAGGATGTACCTACTACAGTCGGCCCTAGGGTCAAAAAGTTTGGAGACACCTGGTCTAGATTTTAGAAAGCATCAAGTATTTGTAAGTATAGGTCTTCTTCTTCTTCCTAGCCTTATCCCATTTACTTGGGGTCGGCTCTCCTTATATGGCGTCGCCAGGAGCGTCTGTCCTGGGTCGTCTCTGGTGGTATTCTTTTTTCTTTAAGATTCTTTTTTACAAGACCTATCCATGTTGTCTTGGGCCTCCCGCGACCCCTAGGCTTCTCACTCATCTCTAGCACCTTTCTCGTCATGTGGTCTGGTGGGCGCCTCATGACGTGGCCATACCATCGGAGTCGTTTTCGGTGAGTTTTTCTTCAATTGGCCTTACTCTGAAACTGCCTCTAACGTGGATATTCTTAACATGATCCAAAAGCGTTACTCCGCCAGCCCATCTCAGCATCCTCATCTCCGCTGCATGCAGTTTAGCGACTTGGTCTTTTTTGAGTGGCCAACACTCAGAGCCGTATGTCATTTGTAAGTATAGGTGCTGCGTCAAAATTAAGTTTTTATCTTTCAGTACCAAGAGCCCCAATTCCAATACCAAATGAACTCGACTATCGGGTTCTTAGCACTGAAAGTGTTAAATTTGGGCGCTTAGACCGAGTGTCTACGTCTTGAAAGTAACAACGAGGACGACCCTTTTATCCCTAGAGATTTACGAAAAGATCTTTCCAACAAAAGCACCCTTTAATTAAAATGTACTATCAACCTCCCGTTGATTCTCATCAGTTCCCAACTAAACGAAACCGCCTCCAGCCGTTTCCCAATATTTGCGTCAAGTGTAGCAGTGTTAATTAAACCAACGAGAAATTCTATAAAAAGCGTACCGTCATGCAAACCTGTAGATATATACACCCTTCTGGTTTTATTACGACTGATGAAGAACTTGAAGCTTATCTTCTTGTAAATGTTGAGGATTTTACATCCTTTTGGTGCCACGGCGTCTGACCACTGCTCGGCTCGTGTGATTGTCATTGGTTGCGCGAGTGTAGGTGAGTCAGAGGGCCTACCGCGAACCACGTTTCGACATGTTACCTCTCTGTCGCACTTGTAAATTCGTGCGTAGGTATGAAAGGGAGACAACACGTCGGACATGTGATTCTTGGGCGGTCCATTTTAACTCAACCTCGTAAGAATTTGCACGTTATCTATAACGTTCTTGTACTGGTCCGTACGAGCGATCAATTGTCCCACTGTTGGCAATCAATTGGAATCTGCATGCAACTTCATTAATTACTAGCTGAACGGTTCGCTCCGAACACTGAGATTGTAGACATAGCTGGTGCAAATTGCTTTCTTGTTAGTGTTTCAGTGCGGTTACGTTAGTTACGGAACACAATGGAGAGCCTAGTTACGTTAGTTACTAGGGTAACTTTAGTTACAGTCTGGTATCAGTACAACATTGAATATCAATTTATTATAAAATATATCCCACCATTTGGGGTAGAATGCGTCCAAGTCGTCCCGCCATCTCCTTTTCGGTCTGCCTAAACCCCGACTTGCGCTGTCTATTGTGTTCCGTGGGTCCCACTCAGTAACAATTTTGGCCCACCTTTCTGGGTGCATGCGGCAGACATGCCGATGACAGGGTCGAGTGGAGAAAACGAGTGGATGCCATTGCCCAGCAGTGGGACACTAAAGTAGGCTAAAAAACTTACACTACGTCAATACGCAGTGCTGACGATTTATCTACCCCGTTCCATGTTTCTTGATCACCGTAAGTATTTCAGTATTAAATATGACGTTTAGCAGCGACTCGGCGAAGCATTTTTACCATTTTCTAGTATGTTGTTGTAAAGAAAGAAGTGCATTAAAGTGGTTATTTACTTAAGATAAAGCCTGAAGCCCTTTTCATACCGAAAACGTTCGAGTCCTTTCAAAGCTACGTAAAAGCCCGTTCGTTCCATCTCGACTTTTATCCTGGCTTCGACTAAAGTATCTTCAAAGTGAAGCGTTTCGCGTATTTTAAAGTGTTCCTTTTAAGGAGATACTTCGGGAAATCGTTAAGGCGGAGCAAATGGTACTCATTGTATTTCCATTATTTTTAACAATGATAGAGCCTGATAAAAACTGCACGCTTACTTATGTGAAGTTCTTTCTAATGCTAAAAAAACGAAGTATAACATGGACTCCTCCGGATTTTTGCTTGCTATTATAGTATGAATTATCTCAGGTGATTTTTTGGAGCTCGGACCCTAATCTGTAAAACAAAAGGTATTGTTTCCTTTATGCAGTGGTTACAATGCTTACTGCTAATATCCCCGACATAAGTAACGGGAACAAGCACGTTTAAAAAGCAAATTTACTATTCTAATTATATAGTTCAAATTCATGAAACAGCCCATTTAGAGATAACACCTTCTGTTAAAAGAAACAAAGGCTTTTGTTTAACGGATTAGCACCCGAACCCTAAAAAATCATTTGAGATAATTCATACTATACACCCCCTGAACTTCTCATTTGACTCAGGAGCTGTGTACCTCTTGAGTTCCAAAAATAATTTAAAAAACGTTGTAAGTAAGCAATTAGTTCTATTAGCATAAGGTTTAATTATTAGCTCCAGGCGTTTGCCCAGACAGGATTAATTTTCAAGTAGCTGCTGAGTAGACTACTTGTAATTTAATTAAATCGGGCTTAAGCGAGAAAACCATGCGGTGCTTCTCACTGAATTCTTCTATTGAATATAAGTTTTATAGGATTTTTTTTTCGCGGGACAGTGCTTTCCTAACACGTAGAAGCCTTTTCGACAATTTAAACAGGTACACCGAGCGAAACATATATGCCCTTGCCCGTATCATAGGACGCAAGTTGAGACAACACCATGCCATGGCAGCATGGCAGCAAGGACTATTGACAGTTAATGGAATCTAAAATGTACCATGCTGCTACGTACTTTCTCCTGAAATTTCTATTTTTAGAAATCCATTAGAGCACATAGTTTTTTTAAGCAAAAACTTTATTAAAGAAAAGAGCTTGTTTGTTTCGAACTTGTCGTAATTAAACGTCAAAGTGCTAACTTATTTATAAACTTCCTAACCTAACACGCACATCGAAATTGGTTTTATTTATAACTTCTGCCCTTTGTTTTAGTTGGTAGGTATTTTGTTGTTACACTTAAGTTGATTTTGTATACAACTTACAACTCCTACAGGTATAATTTTCACACGCAAAAGTCACATATTGTAAGGTGTTAAAATTGTAACCTGCCAAGCAGGTACTGCAAACCAGTGGTGGCACGTGATCGACGCTATCAGCATAAGTGCAATATCGTGACTACTTAAAAAAAAAACTTGTATCTTATTCCGTCAGTCAAAAGAAAAATGTGGTAACTATGTATAGGATGCATACAGAGTTACTGCGTTTTGAGTTGTAATGTCATTGAGTTTTCACTTCTGCCGGCACTCCCGAAGTGCAACCCGTTGTTTTTGGGGTTCCGTACTCAAAGGGTAAAACGGGACCCTATTACTAAGACTCCGCTGTCCGTCCGTCCGTCTGTCACCAGGCTGTATCTCACGAACCGTGATAGCTAGACAGTTGAAATTTGATCATCATGTTGAAATAGCAACAAATACTAAAAAGTACGGAACCCTCGGTGGGCGAGTCCGACTAGCACTTGTCCTCCGGTTTTTTGTAATAAATATAATAAGTAGTCTAGTTAAAAGCTCTTATTATTTTGTTTACATTTTCATTATTTTTTATAGCCCAATAATACTCGCAGAGTTATTAAATTACACTTACGACGGCATTAAACGCATCTGTTGAGCGTAAATTGAAGTAGAAACGAATAAAGCTTCAACAGAGTAGGAACAGTTTAATTTGTGTTGCAACCAGTCTTGCTTGAGTTTCGCAACGCTTTATTAAACCACATGTGGTGCAGTTTACAAACGACTTTGTTGTTACATGAGTGTTGGACTAGCTAGAGATATTATTAGGTTCAAAACGAGGATTTCTAATGTTGAGGTTTGTCTCCGTCACATTTTCCCTAGCACAGCTAAACTATGTTTCCGGACCCGGACGAAACCGATACGACTTTCAAACCTTCGCCGAAATGCCGGCAACGCATTTGCAACCCCTATGTACGGATATGATGGTCGTTCTTGCCTACGTGACAGCGTGTGATAAAACGGTGTCCATCACTTTCTATCCCACGGTGTTGAAAAGTGACAGCTATTTTATCACGTGGATAAAGATGGATAAAGCCAAGCATAATACGCCGGCTGGTGTTGCATGTGTCCATGAGGGCCAGTAATCGCTTACCAAAAAACCGTAAGTTAGAGTCTCGCCTGAGACATATCCTGGGTTGGCAACTGATAATGATGCTGGGGCCACCCTAACGGGAAACGCCGTTGATTATCGCGATAATCCCAGTGTGGCCGTATGAAAAGTGTCAATTATCGCGATAATCAACGGCGTTTCCCGGCTTTTCCCGTTAGTGTGGCCCCGGTATGAAAAGATACACTTTATTATCGGTTACGAACAGTGTTCTCAATGTTCTCATTGATCACCTGGTTCTGTCCATAGGGAAAACCACATAACTGTCCAGTGTGCATAGACATGTCCATACAATTGATAGACTAAACATTGCCATTGACAATGTCGCGATATGAGTCATTAATGTCTTCGCGTAGATAATGACTAATGAGTTTGTATAAATTATAGTTATTGATGGTGTTGTCAAATTGTCACCGCATCATCATGGTTTTTTATGAGTTTAAGAGATATGAGTCATAATCTAATAATGCATAGAGTCTGTGCGGAAAGAGAAGAGTGGTAAATTGTATGGGAACCAATACATTCCACGACTCTTCTCTTTCCGCATAAACTCTAGTCATTTTCAATCCTTAAATTGGCGCAAGAGTTTTTTATTCCCCCTTTTTGGTAAACCGGAGTTTCTAGTACAATACAAGAAGGCAGCAAACATTGCTGTTTATAGGTGTATTAAAAAAGAATAGGTGCATTCAATTGAGGATCTCTTCTATTATCTTGGTTAAAGGTTCCGTCACACAGGCGCGTTTTCCGAGCGAGGCGTGAGCGCGGCGTGAGCGTTTTATATGTAAAAGCAACGCGCGCCCCGCTCACGCGCACCCGCAAAACGCGCCTGTGTGACGGAGCCTTAAACGGAAGGTAAGACTAAGACAGTAAGCAGTGCGTGTTGCGTGTTACCTCCGTAGTATGCACTATATATATACGGTCTATAATGTCTATATCTATTAAATGCCACGCAACCTATTTATAAAGTTCTTCAATGTGTTTATTGGTAATAAATCACAGATAATCGCCGTGTGACACGTTGAGATGGCGGGAAGTGTTAATTTTACACCTCCTGGGCAACGGCCGGTGGCGCTACGCTATTTTTAGCGGCGTCTTGGGCGAGGGCACGGTCTAGGTCAAACGGTATGGTTTAGGCATGGCCACCTGTTCCCATCGGCTTCACGCGGGAGAGTGCTTGGCTAAGTCAGGGTAATGTGAACCTACAAGTTAAATAGGCGGTTTTGACTTATTCACAGTGTTAGTGATAGTACTTGCTATAACTGTTCCAAATTTTAGGTATACCTACATCAAACGGTCTTTGAGAAAAACGCATGTAACAGATTTGCAAGACCGAAGTGATCCCATAAGTGAACAAAGTTTTGTACGGAGCTCTAAAAAGACTCCTTGAGATAACAGGTCCCTTTTTAAGCTTAATTGAAAATGTGCTGTTTTAGAGTAATTTTTAAAACATGAGGTAGTTTTCAATATAAAACAAACCTTATACAATTAGAATAAAAGTTGTATCATCCACTTCTATTGATTCAAAGTATGCTGTAGGGTATAATTACAGTTTATTTCCTCGATACTCGTAGGAACTACTCGAGTCGCTCGAGTTCGGTGGTAGATTGGAATAGCATCCAAGGTCGCAGATTAGGAGGCGCTGACACACACGTTTCCTTGTTCTGCGGATATTATAGGTACCGGTAGGTATATTTATTGGTATAGGTCATTAGATAAGTAGATCGACTGCCGGTTTTATACAGCTTTAGATCGCTTAACTAATTTTAAACAATTTAGGTACAAATTATGCATAAAATGCTGAAATAATTTCAGCGCATTTTCTTTCAATATCAACATGGTATGCAATTATTAAGTATCACAAAAGAGGAATGATCATCAATTTTGAGTATATTAATATCAAACATATACATCAATGCCTACAATACCCGCTATATCTTCCCAATGAGTGTACCATTTACGACGCAGATTCCAGCACTCGCGTCATTCACTCTGACCGGATTGACAGAAATGTCAAAACATTCAGATCACTAATGGCATGAGAGCGTCAGTCGAAAAACAAGCGTTCACGGAACAAAGGCCGGTATCATCGATTAGTACTGTAAATATATTCATTCAACGTGTTCGTTCATTAGTAACGAATGATAGATATCTGATGAAACTATAGGAACCATTTTAATAAACTTTTCGTATGTGTGTGGACTGCTGGCTACCAAAATCGTGGGTTCAAACCTCTGACTGACGTGCCGCAGTTAAAAACCATAAGAATAATATAGATAGAGCAAAATCGTTCTTAAAAATGTAATAAGGCGACAGAAAGATGTGCCTAGCCATAGACAACCAGAGATGAAAGGTTAGGGTGCAGTTTTCAATAAGAAACCGGTAGATACAGCGGGGTTTTATATCAGCTGTGGTTACAAGCTACGGTGCGGTTTCTAATAAAATTGACTCGATTTGAAGCCCAATGCTTCTTCAATCGCTTCCAATAGGTCATTTTAAATTAGCTTGGAGTAGGACAAGTCTCAGAAGGGAAGGACGGATCAAAGGGCCTGCCTCGAAAAAAAACATAAACAAATATTAGCTCATGATCCCAAGAAATAAGACTAGGAAAAGAATATACAGGTTGTCCCTAGCCATTGGACAAAGCCGAAATGTACATATGCATTAGGGTATTTAGAGCCAGTATACAAAGTATCATAACAATCGGTGTAGCGGTTACGAAGAAATTAACAAGTTACGATTTTTTTAGTTTGGAGCAACCTGTATGTGTTAGTAGCTCCTGAGGTAATAAATAGTATCTAGTATCCTGCGTCAGCGGCACCAATGCGTTGCTATAAATAATGGCCGTACTAAATCTGATGGCGGGAATATCGATATCGGCGTTCCCCAGGGTTCGTCCTTAGCAAATTTGTGCTTTCGGTTTTTGTGGTTAACGATTTACCTAAAATCGTAAATGGTGAAATGTATATTTTTGCTGACGATGCCTGTGACATTATAAACGCCAACACAATTCCGTCTCTTGAGAATATTATAGCCTCGGAGATATGTAGGCTACAAGGTTGGTTTTCTGCTAATGGTTTAGTTTTAAACCTACATAAAACCCAAGTGATGCACATAAGCCTAGGGGGTAGGCCCCCGCGCCCACTAAGTGTCAACGTGGACGGAGCCGTCCTTCCTCAGGTAAATAGCACCAAGTTACTAGGCGTGAAGTTGGACGCGGCCTTGAAGTGGAACGTGCAATAGATGTTGTGTGTGGCAAGTTGTCTGGTGCATGTTTCGCATTGAGCAGATTGGCCCGAATCTTGCCCCACCAGCAGCTAAGGACTAGCTACTTCTCGCTGTTCCATTCGGTGATGTGCTACGGTCTAGAGTTCTGGGGCACAGCTACGGAATGGCAACGTGTATTCATTTTACAAAAACGTGCAGTACGAATTATATCATATGCTCCACACGGAACCCCCGCTAGGCAACTCTTCATAAATTGCAACATAATGACACTCACGTCACAATACCTATTTTACATAATAAGTAACATACACCAATTTCCAATAACAATATTTAAAAGTGCACGTATTACACAAAAACACAAAAATACGTTGGACTCGACATGTTGTCGACTTGCTAAATCCAACAAAACGGTATCTGTTGCGGGGCCACGGCCAGGTATCTATAATAAACTACCCGACACCATTCAAAATATTGAAAATGACCTGACATTCTACTCCGAATTAAAAAAATGGCTGACTAGAAATGCATTTTATGACATGTCAGAATATAATAATTATGATTTAATCGTAAGTTAATTTAATATTTTATTTATTTGAATTGTATTGATAATTTTTATATTGTTTTATTTTATTTTAATGAATTGTAATTTAATTGAAATTGACCTAATTAATTAATAACCCTTTTGACATGTAAAGTTTGTAATTTTATGAATAAATGAATATGAAATATGAAACCTACTTCGACCGTTTTGATTATCTTTTTTTTTATTTGTGACATTAATAAAATTCTGACTTTTGACAAATGTCATCATTGCCGCACATTTTCAAACAAATTGTCAAAAGCACTGCCAATGATTAATACAGTATGTTTCTTTTTGTTATCGATTATTTGAAATAACTTTTATTTGATAATTTATTTTTTTATCTTTTGTTCTAATTAAAAAAATATTACCGTTAGAGCATTTCTGAGAAGTAACCCTACGTGGGATTTCAGGGTTTGTCCAATGGCTAAGCTGTATAAATGTCAATAATCGTTAACGAATACCACAATAAACAAAAAACTCAAAATTAAGAACATAGTAAAGAAACTTTGGATTACATCCAGTTTTTTATTGCCAAGCCCGGATAGATCACTTCTTGGCGCAGATTTATTTGTAGCTGTCCGTTAGTACACAAACATTGCCATGTTAGGGGCGTAGTTGGAAAAGTCCAGGAGTATCTTAATGTGTTTTGTTTAAGGTTGAAGATGGCGTAATTAGTTTTTTAGAATGCGTTTGTTGGGAAGATGTTTGCCAAATGGGCGCCACAGCTGGCTGTTTGTTATTTCTTATTTATCATTAAGGATAGATTAATAAGTAGTCTGAATAACACTATCTTGCTATCTCGTCTAAGTAATAATTAGAAATATGCCTTATGATGTCAATTATGTAAAAAGGATAAGAATAAAGCTGTAGTCAGCCTACTTCATTATTTTCATTGAACACCAGATTGCGAGGCTCTGTAGGTAAAAAACGTTCCGTTGCACGAAACCATCTGTATTCGATTGACTAAAATTTTACTTGTATAGTTATACACGTTTTAGTTTAAAGTAGTTTTCTTATGAAATAAACAATATTATGTAAAGTTTTCTGTTGGAATAGGTAACACGTAAATCAGTTCGTTGGTTGTACTTATCAGAAAAGATAGGCTAAGATTAAATAACAGTAACAGCTTAGGGGTTAACATTAACATCAATTCCAGCTTAATATTAATATGCGTGGTAACGCCCTTCTCTAAAGCCAAGGGTTAGTTACTAGAGGAACTATGTAAGTAATCCATACCTCAGTAGTAAAAAGGCGGATATCCAACACAACCTATTATGACTCTATGAGAAGATACAACCATTTGGTTCCTAGATAGTTATAGTGCGGGTCAGCGATCGATATTCCATACGTTAAAAACTTTCCCAATTTGTGGAACCCGCATAGTTTTGATACTGTTATAATTAACAAACTATGTCCGAGAGAGATTGAACTAACACGTGAGTTTCATGATTTATAAAACTGAATAACGATTGAAATAATTGCCGCGGGTCAGAGGGCGAAATATAAAAATAACAACAACAATAGAAATGGGAACTTTATTTCTCTGTATACACCGTGTTTTTATTGAATTCCGTTAACTTCGGGGTATAGTTAAGTACGTTTATAAGAACTAAATGGCATAGTTAATTTTCAAAAAAAAAATTTTTTTTTTGTTTTCTTTTTTTGTTTAAAAAGTAATTAAATATAGCATATAGCGTTGTTGTAACACGGGCATTACATTTAACTCAACCAAACAATTGAAATCTGTGACATATCAATGTCATTTCGTACATCAATCGACCGAGATTGTACTTAAGTTTAGTAGCAAATGTATGAACTCATTCTAAACACTAATCAATATGTAAGCCGGCCCTAAGGCAAGTGTACACGCTTGTAGAGGCCTTATAGGAAAAAAATAAATTATGGATTATCTCCGAAATGGACTTAATTAGAACATCGGTGTCTTTGAGAAAGTTACTTGATTTAAGCTCAGGAATGCACCCTTGAAATTAACGGAAATCAAAAAAAACACGGTGTATAGACCTAGTAGTTTTTGTTTATATTTTTGATACAAGATTTTATCGCTGAATGTACCTACTTTTCTTTCAACAGCCATCTGACAAGGTACTCAACGAGACGGTTCGGTTCAAACAAACCCTTATAACTTCAACTTATACCTATAACTTGCGTTATTTTATCACATTCTTCCAATGACCATCTTCAATCACCATCATCAAGATGTAACACAACACAATGTAACTATACTATTACACTGTCTCCAGTTTAGAATAAGTAGGTATTACATCTCAATCAGATACCAACAAATAGCCGAAAAATGGTTTGCAATTTTTGAAGACAACTTTCATCATTAGTTATACATATACGAACATAAAGCTTATAATAAAAAGTATTGATGAATCTGTAATAGTACTAGGTACAGTACAGCTAACTGTAAGCAACAAAGACAATTGGTGACGTAACTGCGAGCAATATGTAAAAACTAGTCGTTCTGCATTGTATTCATATCGACGCGGTCACAGGCGAATAAAGAACGCGTACAGTCGTGGAACAAAAAAAAGAGGAACTACATATGTACATTTTTTTTTAATCCGTCAGTGACAATGACAATTAAACATACAGCCTGCCCGATGGTAATCGGTTGCGTAGTCTATCCTAGTATTCTCCTCAGAATTTACTGATGGTGCCACTGGTTTATCTAATTTTTAGCCAGTTGACTTACACTACGGCTCATGAAGAAAAAAATAAATAAATTACCTACGAATATTTTAGCGTGCCGCCACTGTAACCAACAGGAGCTAGAAACGTAGAAACTCCCGAGGTGTCACAATTGTCATATGTTGCCGACTCTTTCTTTCAAAACGCCGTACTAAAATTGATTTATTGGTCTTGGTTGATTTATATGATTTTCATTATAGTGAAATGATAAGGCAACAAATATGGTTTATTATTCATAAGTGAAACATTGTCTCTAGAGACAGCAATCGCTTATCAACGTGTTGTAAAAAAAACAACGGGTTGCACTCCGGGAGTGCCGACAGAAGTGAAAACTCAATGACTAGTCCAAAATGTCTGCAGCACTATGTATAATTGACCCATCCTCCTTTCTATTGAAAAACTTTAGTTCCAAAATTGCTGGCCAGTGAGCTTAAATTTGTAGCGTTAATTGTTTAAAATTCGAATAGAAATTGTAAAGTTACCTTGCAGACCTCGCATCTAAATATATTTGGTCATGATATTTTGAGTTTTATTCACCAGTACTAGAGTTCACTTTTATTAGCGATTTCATCAAGATGTAGCTTTATTGAATTATATTTGAGTGATATAAAGTTAGAATGTAACTGTGAGATCCTCGTATTTCAGCCCGTACAAGATTAGAACATTGAGCTTTATTGCTTAATATAAAAGTCCAGTTTTAAATAATTGACCTGATTATGATACGTTATGACTAAAGTTCTTTGGTGAATAACATTGTCCGTGACACATGACGTCAGCGTTACGTTACGCGTTACGCGTTACGCGTTACGCTGAATCGAGTTTATCATTTTTTCCCCACCTCAAAAAGTGCTCAGCGCCGCTAAAGAAGTTTTCACTTCAAAAACATAACAAAAACTCATATTCAGAAGAAAATAAGTTACAAATGTTACAATATAACACTTTTCAGCCCGAAAGTACATAAAAACACAAATGCGTGTTAAATGACAGTATGTCGCGGAACGTTAACATAAACATATGCCCATGCTGGATTGTATAGACATATAGAGCGAAAGTACATTTGCATGTGCATATTCTTGATCTAGCAATTAATGTCACCGCGTACTTACTTGAGGTATTTGTGTGCGTAGTGAAGACGGAAGTGGTTGCATGGTGATTGTTGTTATTCATGTCGTTTATACATACCTGTGAACAAAATATATTAATATTAGACTTATATGTTACATTTAATAAGAATAATCAGTGTTGTCAGAAAAATCTAAGACGGAAGGGAGGAAATAGGATGAAACTAGGGATTGAATGAAACTTCAAAAGACTTATATCGACCGGGATATGAACCGTGATTACCTTTAGAGTATTGTTTTCCCGGTCGATATAAGTCTAGTGAAACTAACCGTGAATCATTCAAAACTGATATCCCCTGGAGGGGCAAGATGCCTCGAAATGCGGCGGTAGATCAAAAGCCATTATAAAAATCAAATACTCCATTGCCTCCGCTTTACTAAGTTTGTTTATCAAAACAAGACGCTCACTAAGCGGACTTACCTTGCAGAAAGTTGGTTATTATTATTAAGCTTCAGTACCATTATTTGAAGCCTATTTAATATTTGAGAGAGCGTTACTGTTGACAGATGACGTAATGGTTCACAATTGGCTGACACCTACCCTCATACCCCACCTTCAAGTTACGTTTGCAGTTTTAATCCCCTCCATCCACCACCAGGCACCGTGGCTAGATGCCACGGAGCTTGCCTTCATTGGCTTCACGGGCTTGACGTTCAATTGTCAGAAATTAGTATTTTCATTCGCTTCACTAAGTTTGTTTATCAAAACAAGACGCTCTCTAAACGGGTTTAAATTGCAGAAAGTCGGTTATTTATTATTGTATTTGAAGGACACGGCGCCCTAACCTCATCGTAGCGCCATTTGCCTAAACCGCAGAGATGAGGCGATGAGGCGTCTTAAACAGATGAATAATTCATGAGTTGTAGACAATTGCCTTTTAACGCGACGGGAAGGTTCTGCGTAGGCTATTTTAGGAACTAATGTACATCTATTTCAAATAAAAAAACAACTAGAGAAACATGTGATATTGACCAAAACGTAGCATAGGTATTCGAAGTGAACGTGCGAAGAATTGTAAAAATAGTTTTAGCAATGTCCAAGATATTACACTTCTCTACTTGATAATTTAAAGTTTTCTTTTCTGATATACTAATTATAATTCTGGTGTGTAATGTCCACTGTATCGTTATATTCACAATATCGATTACTTTTAAACATTTTCACGTAGGTACTGTCATTTCTTTCGTGCCACCACCACTATGCAGTTTACTACAAAATTAAAAAAAAACATTAATAACAATCAAAGTAAAGAAGTTACTACGTAACTAATTTGTCAAGTAATGCATATAGTTACATTACCTAACTACGTTCGCATAATTAGACAAATTACTAAACCCCTTCTATTTAAAGAACTATTAGCCGTTCCATTAAGTCCACAAAGACCTTCTAATGTAACCAGCCTTAATCCCCTGTAAGACACATTAGAATTAGAACTAATATATCTGCCTATGCTACCCTCAGATAAGTACGGTAAATTGCAAAGGCATTATACGGGATGGCCGTATTTCAGACCACTCTATCAGGACAGGTGACACGGCCCGCGTGGACCGTGGAACCAGAAGCGAATTAATCTCTTGCAGTCACGGGTCAGGGCTGACGCTGCTGTTAAGTAAATTAATGCATGCAGCAATTTATAACAATGAATATGGAGCATTTAACAAGCTGGATAGGTTTATGATGCCATGGAAATATGGTACTGGGACATACTACGCAATTTCAAGACTTATGAAAAAAGTGAAGTGGTTTGGTTTAAGCGTGCGGCTTTCAAACATATAGTTTCGGCATCTAAGGCGGGTATATTTAATTATTTATGTACTTATTCTAGTCCGTGGCAATGATTTACGCAGGAATTTTGGAGCCTTTTGATTTTAGCACACTTTTCAAATAAGGAAATAGGTACTTGAGGAACACGAGAGGACACATTTGCGGTTAAAATGGGAACTTTATGAAGAACTTGGGAAAGACAATTAATGGGAAAGAAAAAGAGGAAGGAAGTTGAATATTTGCCATGATTAATTTTAAGATTTAGACAATAATCATCAACCTCCAAAACCGTAGTAAGCCTCCAGGAAAACCTTCTACTGCGTTTATTTATTACATTTCTTGCGACGGCGGCTCGGATTATGTTCGCTCTCAAAACATTCTTGGTTATTTTTTTAGGATTACGCGAGAATGATTTATCCAGCAACCGTTACTTGATTTGCGCGCCCTTTATAGGGGTTCTGCGAAATCCTGTTATTTCTTTGGCAATGTTCTTCACGAGTTGTGAGCAAATGTTTAATATTTGGAGATCACATGCTGAAATGTTTCATATTGGAGGTCTGGAGGTTACTGTAGGTACCTCGAATGTGTCCTTTTAAGGTTAACTGGAGGTTGTAAGACTCATTTTCTCAAGTTCTTAACTTCTTATCCCTGCTAAATTAGATGTCAAGAGACGTGTAATATAATACATAGTAATAGCTATTTAATAATCGTAATGCAGTTGGAATTTGAAGGCATAACATGTATTAAACTCGCCTGGTATCATTTTAACGTTATGACCGAAATGTTTTGTTTGCCATTGTGAGGGAAAATAGGCATTGTTGTAAGTTGAGCGGAAATTAATTTTCTTTGTTCTGGGGCTACAGAAGCGCGTGACGTCTCAGGCTTTTAGATTAGAAAGTTAGGCTTAGTAGATATTTTACGATTGTTGTTATCGTTTAATAAGTGATTTAGATTAGCTGTTAGTTATTCGAAAATCAAAAATTATGAGCCTTTATCCTGATGCTAAGCGGGTACGATATTGTTTAAAGGGAAATATATGTATAGATTAACGTAAACTTGTTCACAATTTTCTGTCTATCTCCTAAACATTACTAGAGGGCCTAACCAAGTTGACAATCGTTGATATAAAACGCCAACAGAAACTTTAATCATGTATGGAAAAAGTAACGTGATTTTTCGTAGCATAGAATAAAATCAAAGCATGATCACTAAAGAATACGCTAGGAGGCAGTCAAACAGTTCGAAAATACAAAAACAACACACAGTGAAACAGTCGTATACACAGTTTGAAAAGCCAATCACTGTAAACTGTTGTAAGGTAGTACCCAATCACTCCGTCCGATTGACCTGCCAGTCTAGTCGGTTGGACGGCCCTAAATCGGTCAGCGCTGCAGTCATATGTCAATTCTGTTGCGTTTTGACAGGGGCGTTATTTATGAGCTTGTTCGGTCGGGTTTCAACTTGTTAAATAGTTTTGAACAGCCTCAAATAAAATGTAATTGAATTTTGACATGAGAGATGAAGGACGCGAGGTTTGTGTAACTACATGATTGTAAAAATTGTAGTTTAGCTTATGGAAAATTAGATTCGATTGCACCAAACCGTCTGTCACCGTTAAAACTTTCGCTGAATTTAATTGTACGGTAAGTTTCATACCTCACTACTAATAGACGTTGATTCAGTTCATTCAACCGTAAGTAGTTGACGTTAGTAGTTATGGAAGGTAAATAAGGAACAATGGTTCTAATACCGTAGTTTTAATACCTGCACTTTTTCATGCATTTCATATTATACCCGGACATATTGCGAGATGCCTTAGTTATATTAGCTCTATAATAAACAACTATTTATACCTATTGTTTATCCGCCGTAAACATCGTCGCGCCCAGACAACAGCGACCTAATTAAAAAACAATTATATGAAATAAATAGCGTCCTCACGCCCCTACTCCCTGCAACTGAGGTGAGGTCAGGTCCGTGACGTCACACAATTAACAAGAGTGACTGTGTGTGGCTGTAACGTTCGCTAACTGAGAACGTGTAAATGACATGTTAGTTTGTGTCTAATGTTATTTCATAGTTGTAACTTTATTTCACGACGCGACCTCTACTGAGGCTAAGTCTCAGTTTTGAAGTTGTCGGTGCTAAACTTTATTGATGCCAATACTTTGCTAAATATTTATCTGCCTAGGCCGAATTAATTTGGTCGGCAATCAAATTCCTAATCCTTATCCTAGTCGTTAAGGTAGGCAAGATCTAATCGTTTACCTAATAACAGCGAGTTCATAGCACGGACTGCATGTGACGAACTGATAAGATAAGATAACGAAACGGAAATCCATTAAAGACCCGTCGAACTTTCTATATACCTACTTATACTAAAATTTTACGATAGAGTCTGTGCGGAAAGACATGAGTCGTGGAATATAAGGCAACAAATCATTCTACAACTCTTCTCTTTCCGGACAGACTCTAGCCGAAACTAGTACCTATCAACTTTGGCTACGACTAAATTATAGTCCGAAATTAGTAGGTACCTACAATTCTGCTGTTACATCTCAGCCCTTATTTCAGTTTGATCAAATCAAGTCCACATGGAATAGATAGATCTATTTAGACAAGAAGCTATAGTAGATATAAACGTAAAGCCGAAAGCCATTAAGGTCCGTTCATAATGAATCCAATCCAGGGGAAGGCTGATTGCGGACGTGCCCGTGCATTAAGTACACTCATATTCTAATCTGGCTAGTATGCCGCCAAACTGCATCAATGTTTTGGTCCAATTGAATGTGCTTTTTTGGATGGACTGATTTTTATCACAAAGCCTTCGCTTGTCCGCCTGTCTAAAAGCTGTGAGATGTTTTGCAGAAACCGAAACCGAACCAATTAGAAAACAGTTGAGTTTTTCATTAGATGTTCTACTTAAATCAACTACTTTTTTTTTGTAGTTAAAAAGCAGTATGCATCCGTATTACGCTTTAAGAAACGTTAACATCATTATAAACTAACAATACTTGTCTACTTATGGATTGTCACAAACGTCTCATTAGAGTCTCATCGTTCATATCAGCGCAGCGCTCTTGCACATGCAAAAAATCTAATAGCCGCATTAATGAACGCTCAATGGCGCGTGGCGGTCTTTAAAAACACGTCTACACGGATTCTTTATAGATATCTCACGGTACGATGGGTATAACTGCGTCTAATTTGTCGCCAAATCATCTAGATCGATCATCGATCATGGGTCGGTGATCTTGCGCAGACGGCGAAACTTGAGCCCGTAACGTGCACAATTTTCGCGTTTGGAGGTTTTTTTTTGTTAAAGTTATCACTACTCATCTGTCATATGATCTCTTCTCATTTATAGTGGTGAAGAAAATAAGGAGAGAGAACAATTAGATTGCTGCGATAATATGCAAGTACCTTTGAATCAAAAAAGGGTCAACAAGATAATCCGCAATTACATGAAAGTATCCCAGCCCGACCCAATCGCCAGCGGCCTATCGCGGCGGAGTTTCCAGAGACCT
This sequence comes from Cydia splendana, assembly GCF_910591565.1. Classification (NCBI taxonomy): domain Eukaryota; kingdom Metazoa; phylum Arthropoda; class Insecta; order Lepidoptera; family Tortricidae; genus Cydia; species Cydia splendana. The sequence goes on along the minus strand of NC_085977.1, from coordinate 12,588,090 downwards.
TTTCTTCCAGACCTGATTAATTTGTCTGGGACGGAATAATAGTGTGAAAATGAAAACACCTTTAAGCCCGAGGAGAATAAACGAGATAATCTTTAATTAGTTAATTATACTTTCCGAGTAGGCGGGGTTTACTTGATCCAAAGATATTGCGGAGATTTTCCAAGGATATCTTCTACCAGTCGTAATTAACGTGTTTCTGGGAAAAAATACCTAATGATATAGGAAGAAATAACGGGTGTGAAAAAACAACACCTAGGATAAAGCCGATAACCCCTAATAACATTAAGACTATCGCATCTCGGTTCGCCCGTGGGCGAACGCTCTGATTTTCCAAGTATATCTCCTTCCAATCCTAATTAAATTGTTTCTGCGATGAAAAACGCGTGAAAATGACAACACCTTTAAGTCAACGAAGGATAAGCCATATAATCCCCAATTACATTCTGAGTATCGGGGTCATCCATTAATTACATCACACGTTTAGGGGGAGGGAAGGGGTCAAGAAAATGTGACATATTGTGACATGGGGGAGGGGGCAGACACAAACTTTGTGACGTCACTTTAAATTCATCAGTAACCGAAAATTTATTTAAATTATTTTATTCGCTGTACATTTCAATAACAAGTTTGTAAAACGATAATCGTTCTATTCGTATAATTTTCTTTCCTAAGCAGTTTTGGGTTATAAAATTACTAATATTTATCTCTCTCTCTCTCTTCGACCTAGCGTTTTCCCGGCCTGGCGCTTTCCTGCTCAGTCTTCTCCACTTTGCCCGGTCTTCGGCATCCTCGGGTGTGAGATTGTTACTACTAATATTTATATCGTCAAAAATATTATGATAAAATATTAATAATACTTAGGTACTTACTTAATTCGATTTGGCGATTTCGTAGAAAAAATGTGACGTCACACTAGGGGGGAGGGGTTTGCCAAATGTGACCAAGTGTGACAAGGAGGGGGGGAGGGGTCAAAAAACCTGGAAATTCGTGTGACGTAATTAATGGATGACCCCATCCCTGTCCGACCCAATTGTCAGAGGGATTACTTTGCGATTTTCAAGGATACTCGTACCTATCTGCGTCCGAAACCAAATTAATTTGTATAGATCCGTGTTTGGTAATGGCAGATTGATGAGAGGGCACCTTTGTATTTATTGTTTCTGAAACTGTGGAACGCCCGGCAGAATTATCTACAATAAAGTAAAATCATTCCATTATTTACTGGATAAATAAATAAGTTACTGAATATTAATTGTACTTATGTAAAAATATGTGATCGGCCTTATGTCACAAAAGTAACAGATGTAAATTATTTTGATGTGCCGTAAGGACTATATTTTCCTACGGACATACTGATAATCGAGCTTGAACTTATCTATTAAGTGTTATAACTTATAACATATAAGCAAGAAATTAATAAAAAAATGTTACAGTTTAGTACTCCGCAGGGAACACTTTCTAAGCAACTCACAAAACATTTTAATTGTAAAAAAAAATTAATATCCGTACAAACCACAATGACCTCCCAATATTAATGTGGCGGTGTAACACCTAATAGAATAGCCACAAAATAATTACTACAACTAGACTTGGAAATGCCCTCTTGAATCTGAATCGTTCTCGGCGGAGGAAAACTTTCCGGGATTACTTCCAGGAAAGCCGTGAGAGTGGAACAAATGTTAACAAATGAAGGTTCCGTAAGTGATGAGGAAAACACGTGTAAAAAAAAACAAGACTGTGTGGGTGGCTTACAAGGAGCGTTCAACCAAGCTATCTTTCTCTTTAGGTATATGTATCATTTTTCTAGTATTTTTAAGACATCAATAAAAATCCCCTTTCAGTACAACCCTCGTTAAAATTGATTGACCGAGACATACAATTATCTTGATACTAGCTGACCCGGTGAACTTCGTTTCACCTAATGTCGGTCCATAAAAAGTCTGCAGCGGATTTGATAGCCCACGCAGTGCAAGTGTCATTTATACGTCATAATTTCATAGAAGTTTGACGTTTAAAATAACACTTGCACTGCGAGGGCTATCAAATCCGCTGCAGACTATTCTTAGTCTGACTCTAGGTACATGTATGCATTTGTTTTTTTTGCACGTTAAATACGGATTATACAATCATTGTATTACAGGCATTATATCAACAAATACGTATAAGTACCTAAATTTTTTTCGGTTAGTATCTGTTCTATCGGTTCACTATTATAATATGACTTGTACGAAACAGGCAACATTATACTAAAATATGTCAATGTCTTGCATTCAAATAAGCTTGTGGAATATAACGCGAAGTTTTCAAATTATCATTACACACATCTTTGATTCCAAAATAATCATCATTTTCGAATTCTGCACTTCCTGAAACCTATAAAACGACACCCATGACGACTTTTATGACAAAGTGCACGGCAGACATCTTGGATTCCAAAATAGTCATTATTTTCGAAACCGGCACTCCCTAAAACCTACAAAACGACACCCATGATGACTTTTATGACAAAGTGCACGGCATCATTTTCGAATTCTGCAGTCCCTAAAACCTATAAAACGACACCCATGATGAATTTTATGTCAAAGTGCACGACAGACATCTTGGACTCCAAAACAGTCATCAATTCATCATTTTCGAATTCTGCACTCCCTAAAACCTATAAAACGACATCCATGACGACTTTTATGTCAAAGTGCACGGCAGACATCTTGGATTCCAAAAGAGGCATTATTTTCGAAACCGGCACTCCCTAAAACCTATAAAACTACACCCATGACGACTTTTATGACAAAGTGCACGGCAGACATCTCGGATTCCAAAATAGTCATTATTTTCGAAACCGGCACTCCCTAAAACCTATAAAACGACACCCATGACGACTTTTATGACAAAGTGCACGGCAGACATCTTGGATTCCAAAATAGTCATTATTTTAGAAACCGGCACTCCCTAAAACCTACAAAACGACACCCATGATGACTTTTATGACAAAGTGCACGGCAGACATCTTGGATTCCAAAACAGTCATCATTTTCGAATTCTGCAGTACTTAAAACCTATAAAACGACATCCATGATGACTTTTATGTCAGAGTGCACGACAGACATCTTGGATTCCAAAACAGTCATCATTTTCGAATTCTGCACTCCCTAAAACCTATAAAACGACTTTTATGTCAAAGTGCACGGCAGACATCTTGGATTCCAAAAGAGTCATTATTTTCGAAACCGGCACTCCCTAAAACCTATAAAACTACACCCATGACGACTTTTATGACAAAGTGCACGGCAGACATCTCGGATTCCAAAATAGTCATTATTTTCGAAACCGGCACTCTCGAAAACCTATAAAACGACAACCATGATGACTTTTATGACAAAGTCCACGGCAGACATCTTGGATTCCAAAACAGTCATCATTTTCGAAACCGGCACTCCCTAAAACCTATAAAACGACACCCATGATGACTTTTATGACAAAATGCACGGCAGACATCTTGGATTCCAAAACAGTCATCATTTACAAAACCGGCACTCCCTGAAACCTATAAGACGACATCCATGACGACTTTTATGACAAAGTGCACGGTCGACATCTTGGATTCTAAAACAGTTATCATTTTCGAAACCGGCAATCCCTAAAACCTATAAAACGACACCCATGATGACTTTTATGACAAAGTGTTGGGCTTCCATCTTTTTTTTTTACGTAAGTACAAAAATGACCCCCTGTCAACTTTCAATCGTGATTTAATCGAAAATTTAGTCGATTAATATTCAGATGAATTCAATTTCAATCGTATGTTAGGTCGACTAAATTAATCGCGAATAATTTAATCGTCGATTAAATTTGACGATTAACTTTTTTATTCGATTAATTAGTCGAATAAAAAGTTATTCGATTAATACTCATCTGTGGTCAAGTCTGTCGTTTCGATTCATATGACATTTCCGTAAGTTGATGAAAATTTACGAAAAAAAACGATACAATTAAAACAAAAACCAAACGACAATAAAATGAAATTCGATGTGAAAAAAAGGTTATTTAATAATACAAACAAATAATACAAAATTGCAAAAATCGGCATTAAAATCGATTCGCTAATTCGTTTATAATCGCTACATTTGACAAAAGTAAACGTGATGTAACCTTATGGTTAGCCTCATCACTAATAGTGCATGCATAAACATAAATATGTCAATCCGTTGTCATTACTGTCACTATTTTACAATTTTAAAATCTCAAATACGGCGTAATCCTAATATTGTGGATATATCTTGTCGGTTCGAAACCCTTTTTTAAATACGTTCTTTAATTTGAGGTAAGAGTTTACCTTATCGACGGGATGAACATCAAATGTTTGACAGGTAAGATACCTAGGAACATTTTGTATGGGAATAATTTTTCTTTCATTATTTTGTTTTCGTCAATTTTTTCAATGGCTTTAAAAGTTATTCTGCTATTCTGGGCCGAGACTAATCCAACAAATCAAAAACCATGAAAATCGGTCCAGCCGTTCTCGGGTTATGGGTGCTGGAACAAACACGACTTTGTTTTATATATATATAGGTGGATATATCTTGTCGGTTCGAAACCCTTTTTTAAATACGTTCTTTAATTTGAGGTAAGAGTTTACCTTATCGACGGGATGAACATCAAATGTTTGACAGGTAAGATACCTAGGAACATTTTGTATGGGAATAATTTTTCTTTCATTATTTTGTTTTCGTCAATTTTTTCAATGGCTTTAACAGTTATTCTGCTATTCTGGGCCGAGACTAATCCAACAAATCAAAAACCATGAAAATCGGTCCAGCCGTTCTCGGGTTATGGGTGCTGGAACAAACACGACTTTGTTTTATATATATAGATTTTTGCGTAATGGAATCTCCGCGAAAGCCTTAATTTATGAAGAATAGTTTAATCTCGTTTTACAACTCCCATTCTCTGCTGTTTGCTACTTTGCTCGTAATTCTAGAGGGCGCCGAACTGGAGACAAAAAAATGTACAATTTTAATAGAAGTATATTGAACCACAGACCTATATCGAGTAGACGGAAAAAGTGTATGTACCTCGCGTGCCGAAAAGACGATTATAAATCGTCTTTGCTCGCCGCGATGCTCAGTCTGCTCTCGACCGCTTTCCGTGTGTGACGTTCGGATGTGATAACAAAATGGCCCCTTGCTCGATAATAAACTGTTCAAACACCACCAAAAATGTAGGAGCTATTAATCAAGACATTTCCTTTCATCGGTAAGTACTATTTGCCCTAAAGTATCTGTTATTATTTAAAAAACAATTTATTTTGATGCTCAGTATTAATTTCATATGAACAGTAGCAGGCGACTCTGTGTCTAATGCTACTTTTCCATTGCGGCTTTAATTTGACGCGTCAGACTTGGCAAGCATTGAAAACCAGCAACGAAAATAAAACAATCCAAACTTGTCGAGACGCGTTCAAGGTTGATTTCTCATTCGTCTGTCAAAAGTAAGATATAGTGTTGTACCCTACGATTTTCAATGCCGAATTCTTAATCGATTAAAATCGATTTTGGTATATCCATCCCAATGGAAGGTCTCGAGAGTGACCCCAATTCCTAAGATAAGCAAGTCCTCCGATATCACAAACTTCAGGCCCATTGCTGTATTATCCGTGTTTGGAAAAGTGTTTGAGACCATTCTTAACCACTGCTTACTTAATCAGATAAATCGTAAATTAGTTGATTGTCAACATGGATTTCGCGCTTCACGATCCACTACAATCAACCACTTCTGCTTCTTTGATAGCGTTTTGCGCTGGATGGATACTGTACGACAAGTTGATGTTGTTTATTTCGACTTTAAAAAAGCTTTCGACTTAGTTGACAACTGTCACTCTCCTATGCAAACTGTCAGCCTTAGGTTTCACCCCTCAACTTCTTGTTTTCTTCTCTGACTACCTCAGGAATCGCACACAATATGCCAATTGAACTCTTACAAATCTGAAAGATATTACACTCGTTCCGGGGTTAGTCAAGGTAGCACTCTCGGGCCTACTCTTTTCTTAATCATGGTCAATGATCTGCCAAATAATATATCGGCGTGGAATCACTATTTTATGCAGATGATCTTAAGATAATTCAACCGGTCGTAAATGCATCTGACTGTACAGTCAGACGTACGAGTCAGAAGTCGGTTCTGCAACAAACAATCAACATGGTTGACAGCTGGAGTAAAACAAACCGCTTGTACCTAAATGAATCTAAGTGCAAAGTAATAAGTTTTAGCCGTTCTGTAGATCCTATTCTCCAGGCATATACTCTTACTAACACTCCCCTTGACCGAGTAACAGAAATAAAGGATCTAGGATTAACACTCGATACTAAGCTAAACATACACTCTCACATTATAAATATCTGCAAAAGTGCCTACAAAATTTTAGGATTCATTATTAGAACGACCTCAGAATTTCGTGACCCAAAAATCGCTATAATCGTTTATAATGCTTATGTTCTCAGCAAGCTTGAGTACAGTTCCATCGCATGGGACCCTCGGGAAGCAAAGTATAACATCATGATCGAGCGCGTCCAACGTAAATTTGCTAGACATCTTTACAAAAGGTATTACGGATACTACTCATACTTATTGCCGTCATCCTTTGTCCTGGGAATGGTAGGGTTAGAGTCTCTCGAGCTAAGGCGTAAGCAAACGCTTGCCTTACACTACTGTCTACTACTAAGAAATCTTATTGACAACCCATCCGTTCTAGAGCGTATGCGTATTTATACACCTAACAACTACATAGCTGCAGTATGGCGAAGCGAGGCGAAATTTTATACCTATACATGTACATATAAAAAAGTATTAGATACTTACAATCTTTTTTTAGAATAAGTAATAAGTTTTATTTTAAAAATTCAATTCAAATATTATTTAGGAATCTAATGATTCCGTTAAATATCATTCGTCTGTTTTTATCATTTGTCTGTCTGTATCATTCGTCTGTCTTTATCATTCGTCCGTCAGAAAATCGATGACATTCACGTTAATCGATTTGTGATTTTTAGCGAGCGGGAGCGCAGATATAAAATCCATGAGTATGAGCAAGACAGTTGAATCGTAGCGGGGCAGAGGGGCATCGGTGTCTTAGATCGGTTAGGACTTCCCATCACTAAATTGCGGCTGTGACGTCACAGTAGGTGGTAAAAAGTCGGCACGCTTGGTTTCGATATAAATCGACGAACTCTTTCCTTCTATCTCGATTATTGTTCTGTGTATTGAACGTAATCCAGGTTCACGTAAGCTCTTCTTGAGCTGGGCGAACTTGGAGACGAAAATTAATTATAAGAGAATGACGTACAAAATGGCCGCGTGTAATAAATAACCTAGAAAATATTTTCGCCCGAAAAACTGTCAAAAACACAAGTTTAAACTACGTAGCATTGTTTCTGAAAGAAAATGAAAAATCATCTTGAGAAGTCTTTCATAATGGCTTCTAGTCTCATTAGGTAGATATAAATGTAATATTCCGAAAAACACGCTACTTCCAGCAATGATCATTCAATGTATAACCACACAGAACCGGAATAAATTGTTACTTAAATTGTTACAGAATGTAGGTAAATGGAAATCCGATTATTAGACTTTTAAAATAAAATCAAAATTCGCAGCGTCTCCAATTTGCCGAAGCCACAACAAATTTACATAACATTGAATTTATAAAGGCCACGTGAAAATAATGTATAAAATGAACGAAATGTATATATTGAAGTTGCTGAGCACGTTTGTCTGTTTTAATGAGTTTGTGTGTTTCGTTACATAAATATTTACTACAAATAAATTCATTATACGTAGGTATAGGTATATCCCGCACGTGTTATATATGTATAATATGTATTACTTTCATATATGTTGCAGCATCTATATCCGGATAACTTCCCAAATCAGAAACCCTACAACGCAGAACAATTGCATGGAACAATGAAGTATAGTAAATTAACATGAAATAATTAATTCTAGCGACGAAACTTGCATGACAAGTAAGTATATAGTAATGTTGATTCAAATCACGTGCAAGCAACGGCCTTGGGAAGGGCCTACTGCCTTCCTTAAGTACTAGCAGTGTATGTTTAAGGTCTTCTGTCCTTGTACAGTCGGCAGCAGAAGTTGCTAAGCGGGCGAGGTGTTCAAAATTACCTTGACGCGCTCTTATGCTCTTAACAATAGTGTCGTGTAGATTTTGAACACCTAGCCCGCTTAGCAACTATTGCTGCTGACTGTAGGGCTATCACATCGAAGGCAAGTTTTAGACGCATGTGTAAGCAGAAAAACGATATCTTCCCTCCATTTACTGCGACGAATGTTTTCTTTCGCTTTAAGGGTTTGATATTGAAAAGGAGAGGTGGAACCTAAGTCAACAACGATTAAAAGAGTAGAAGGTTTACCTACTTCAGTTATTTGTCGTATTAGGTAAAAGTAAGCATTTTGTAAATATAAAATTAAGTGTCCTGTAGTAATACTATGTCCTGTTTTGTTTTACGAGAAAAAACAATCCGGCGATAATGCGAAAAACGAAGGAAGACAACAATAAAAATAAGTTTGTATAAAAGTTGCAAGTAAAAGTATAGGAGAAAAAATTTGATTAACTTCGTTAACTACCCTTCCACAGACTGAAAAGTTCTCTCAAGTTTTCATACTTACGTTAGAAAACTTTTCGTAGGCTCTTGTTTACTCGGCGACGATTGGTATATTCTAAAACCTATAGGGAACGGATCGGCACGTGAAGGAGAAAGTTATAATTTACGCAGAGCCAAAAGTTTCAGGGTCTTATATTTGAATTTGAAAAATCTTATTGCTGGTAAATTCAGTGTACCTATATACCATCTTTACACGGTACAAGTTGACATGGTTCAATTGGTTCATACATAATAAAGACAGTTTGTCTGACATGAGATTCTACAAACTATTCGGAATTCAAAATATGAGATCTAGAGATATTCATTCATTGGCCACAGCATTTTTGCAGATGATAGTTGCAGCGACTAAAGAAGGTATTTTGAGGAGGTAGTCTACAGCCTACATCGACTGCGATGACTATATAGACCAATAGCCGATCGGCATTTCTTGCCGCATCGATCACACAGACGTGTCTTAACTCCTGGGGTGGTCCAGCAGCAGCAGAGATATAATCGCAAGATAATTAGATAGGACTGCTACAATTCTCTTGGTCTAGTGAAAAGGGGTACGAGTGTCGCGCAGCCCAGATGTAAAAGGGTACAAGTTTCATATGGAATTTGATATTTGACGGGCACTCTTGTATATTCTAGACCTGTGGAATTGTGGATTCGATAGAGAAGTAACTAATAACTACATAAACAACCCAACAACACCGGCTGCCCATCAACCCGGTCTCGAACGTCCTCTAGAATACGTAATGCGTATGCTGCCTATAAATCAACCGGTCGTTTCCTAGGAACTGAAATAGACGGCCCTGAGGACAAATTGTTCGACGCATATTTAAGGAGAAACGGAGGATACAGATAACTAGAAAGGATTTATACAGATATATGCACCTCGCATTGGGGTAACTCCGAAAGTGGGCTAATTTTGAAAATGGCAAATATCTACTTAGAAGGTTAGCATTGCAGTAGGTAGCGTAAGTGTTACTGAAATATGATGTGCTTCTGAGTTTATAGACATTAACCATTTTCAAAATTATTCCGCTTTCGAAGTTACCACAATGAACCTTACTTCATTTACCGGAACATTTGACGGAGAACCCAAAAGCTTTGAGAATATTTTGCACAGAAATTCAAAACCAAGTGTGCCCGTGTCTAAATATTGCTTTCTGTAATATTTGACGTCTAGTAAATTCCTCCGCTAGCGCTAAACTGGAATTAACTGTAGGTACAGTGTGTTTGACAAGAGCGTGACCAGTGTTATGTATATTTTAAGGATGTGGCACAGAAAAAAAGGTACTGGCTGAATAGAATGTTCTTTTGTCTAAAATGCTTCGTAAAAAAGAATAAAAAACTTTTGACAGTTTCCCATCTAAAGTTCAATAAAAAAAAAGAATGCCGCATACGATTCACGTTATGAGGCAGTGTTCCTCTGTACGTACCCGAAAGGGCCCAAAATGTCACGAAAACCTGCTGATTTTATATAAATAAATCGAAAGCGTTTGTAATTAAGTGGATGAAGCATTATATGGAGAATAAAAATGTTTACGACTTACCAGAACGCGGGAAAACAAAAATGACCTCCTACACAGAGGATAAACGGGTCTTGCATATGTTTTCAAAAAATCCATTTCTATCATTGCGTTCTGGCGGTTCTGGGCAAGTAAAATTGGAGAAAAAAGGTTTGCAGATATCTTTAGATACAATCAAAAGGCGTGTGAATGAAAATGGTTTAAAATATCGCAGTACGGTGAAGAGGCTTCTCCCTTACTGACAAACATATGAAAAAAAGGCTACCGTGGGCGAAAGAAAACAAGAACCGAGATTGCAATCATATTTTTTTCCCGATGCAGTTTCTGTTTGGGCAGTTAATTACTTGACTTAGGCTTCTTCTACGACAAATAATAGAGTGCTCGTGCGAACCGAGAATTACCCAGTAGAGGAACATGTTTGGGGATGCATCTCGAAGCATGGTTTCGGCCATTTGCACTTGCGCACCGATACACTGGACGCCCATAAAATGGTAAAAATTGATGAAAAGGCTTTGTCGCCTTCTGTTATGAAAAGTTTCCAAAGGATAGGGCTTCTTGGATCCCGCAAGAGAATAGTGACCCTAATAGCCGAAGTCAGCACTGTAGTGCATGAAAAACTGAAAATGACGTCGATGTTTTGGATTGGCCCTCACAATCACCCGACGCCAACCCAGTTCAAAATGTTTGGGCGTGGATGAAGCTTAAATTACGAGGAAATAACACTCTTAGTATTATTGACCTTACTGGAGAACTGAAGTCTGTGCGTACGTCTTTACCTTGCATTTTAGCTGAAAATTTGGTCGAAATTATGCCCCAAAGATACCAAGGTATTATTCATGATTCAGGAGACTGGACGTCTTATTCAAAATAAAGCATGAATATGTAATTACAATACTCTCATATGACAGTATTTGACATGATACCTCTTTACTTTTTTTCTAAGTTTTACCGGTCACGCTCTTATCGTACATAGTGTACTTACATACTAACGGGGTCCCTTTGTTTAACATAATTATTGAAAGTAATACATAATGTAATGATTGTCCAATTATTATTAGTCCTAAAACTGAAACCGTTAACTTTTCAGGATTTTCGTAAGGTTATCCTATAGATAGGTTAGGTTAGGTTTGTTTTATGGCAATCATGAAAAGTTACGCGTTTTGAAAAAAACCGGCCAAGTGCGTCGGACTCGCGTTTCTAGGGTTCCGTACATAATAAGTTAATGTTTTTAAAAATCCGTAGAGGTCGGATCTAAAACTAAGTAATTAAATAGGTTTTCCTGTCATCTATAGGTAAAGAACGATTTTGTGTATGTGTTTCAAAATTTTAGACCCAGTAGTTTCGGAGATAAAGGGGGGGATGGTCATTTTTTGGTAATTTTCTTAAATAACTTCGAACCTATGTATTTTAAAATTATAAAAAAACATGTCCATCTTTGGGTCACTAATTTACATATGTGTACTAATTTTCAACTTAATTGGCCCAGTAGTTTCCGAGAAAATAGGCTGTGACAGACGGACAGACAGACAGACGCACGAGTGATCCTATAAGGGTTCCGTTTTTTCCTTTTGAGGTACGGATCCCTAAAAAACAAATTATGACTAACGAAAATGCGGACAAACAATACACTATGACTTAAAACTTTATGGGAAACCTTAGAGACCCACTTACTAACCATAGTCTAATAAAACATGGTCTTCCATTCCCAGAGTGACACGGGGCTACGTCACAACAACATGGCCGCTATATATAGCGCTATCGCATATTATCATATAGCGTTGTCGCATGATGACGTAAGCCCGTGTCAATTAGGTGACCTAGAAAAGACGGGAATGGAGTACCAGGCGGAGTATATTATTATACCATGTTACTAACACTTTGCTACAACATGTTATATTTCTGACACAGCGTTTATTGTAACAACACTGTACTACATATCACGTAATTACTAAATTGTCAGTAACAGAGTAAAATTATAGCTTTAAAAGAAATTTATTTAGAAGTAGCAATCTAAAATTGTGTTTACATTTGCAATTGCAAAGGCATACATATAAATAGCCTGTTTGACTTTGCACTTGGCCCGTATATTACAATTTCGCATTCACAAACCCGTGCTAATGGCGATAATATTTAAATTAGGCTTGATACTCGTACTCTTGATACCTATTGTCTTTATTTCACATTTGATTGCGACGAGCAAATAATACTCGTACCTATAGCTTACATTAGTTCGGTATCTCGTCATAATAACCATGTTTAATTGTAAACTTGTAAAGTACACATTTATGGTGGGGGTTTTCAGAAAATTTGGTACCATTTACGTTTTTTCCAAAAATCATCAGCTTTTGGGTTATTTAGACTCAGAATCACGAGTAGGTACCATGTAGGTAGTATTGAATGAGACGAGGAAAAAACGTGTCCCCAGGTTTTCATGCAAATTTTGGGTGTCAGTTTTGTAACGGTCCATACAAAATGTACTTATGTAAAAATGCGTTACAAAACTGTCATTTTTTGGGATACATTTTTTTCTTTTAAAATCGATAGTCCTCGCGCTTCTGAGTAGAAATAACCCAAAAGTTAATGGATTTTCGAAAAAAGTAAATGATACACTTTTAAGTGAAAATGCCCAGGTATTAAAGTAAATTTATAGTTAAGTAATTTGATTGTTCTTTTGTCTTGTTCAGCTGGCCCAGAAACGTAAATCAATGAAAAAACACACGTACAGTCAGCAGCAGAAGTTGCTAAGCGGGCGAGGTGTTCAAAATTACATTGACACGCTCTTATTCTCTTAACAATAACGTCGCGTCAAGATAATTTTGAACACCTCGCCCGCTTAGCAACTTCTGCTGCTGACTGTACCTACCAAATATACTTAGATTACGTCTTTCCACGTTCCTAAATAGATCTCTTTTGTACTTTAAGCTTAATTGAACTTAATTACTTTTGATACTACTATTAAAAAGGTTCTCAAAATTATAAAAAAATAATCGTTTATTTCAGATTGTTCGAGTGTTCGTCCATTAGTCCATTACTAGAAAATATTGTAACGTAAGACATTTTAGGAAAAGCCTCATCTATTTCACTGTATGTTTTCATATGTATACGCTACTCAGCATAAGTGACTGTCATCAAAAATAGATTTGGCAGTATCGCGCGTCTCGTATCGGTAATTCTCATCAGGGCTTGTCGCCGAGCCATTTCTGCAATTTGCAACGCATGCTGTTCTGTTTGTTTTGAACATTCATGTAGCCAAAAGTGTTTTAAACTGATGATTTATTTAGGATGATAAACGATTAGATCATTCTATACATATTCAATTAGGCGTTGAAGCATTTCTCGGATTAACCTTAACACATATTCAGTCCTTCAAATTTATTTTGCGAGCTCTTTTGACGAATGACACAATTGCGAAATTAGGTCTATCCAGCAGTGTCACATAAAAATAATAAATACGTGTAACTGTGTGACTGTTGACTATGTAATTAATTCTGCCGCGTTGACACGACGAGGTTGAGTCTTTTCATCAGCTAATTGCCAGCGAGTTTCATCTTGTTAATGCTACGGCTAAAAATAGTGGAAATTGCAAAAGTGCTGTTTCAACTTTTGTAGTATTTGCACCATTCTACAGCAAAATTAATGAGCAAACAGGTTTTCCAGTTCAATAAAATCTAATTCATTTTTACAATCAGCTACACCGCCAAAATGGGAGTCCCTACTCGAAATGATATGACGAATAGTCGTAGATCCCCATACTCGCAAACGATACAGAATTTATAGGTTTAAGCACCATTTGTCGTCGGCAGGGAGTTCATCCTAACACCCTGGACCCTGAATGGTCGCGCACTGTACGGTTTCAAAGGAATTTTGCGGACGTGAGTGAAATGAGTGAAGGTTTGCACGAGGATCTACAACGGGGATGTGACACATCGAGGGTTGCAGTCGTCCATAGGCCTCAGTAACCGCTTGCCATCAGTTACAGCCACCGACGAGGCGTTAAAAAGATAATGACTAAAGCCCAATCATCGGTTTATTCCATCGTGAAAATTGAATTGAACTAAACATCCGCGTAACGACAGTACCTAGGTACCTACACAATAGGTACACACACGATAACAGGATCCAACTGCCTCGATAACCCAAATATCTGCAATCATAATAGGTGTCAATCACGTTTATCTCGATTCACGGACTTGTCGACCCGCGTTCCGACCGCGTTTTGTAAATTGAATTTTATGAATTTCCGAATTTCAAGCGTGCCAACGCATTTGAGTCATAAGGAGAAGTTGCTAGGTGGGTGGGACTGAGCTGAGGTGTTAAAAAAGAACTTTTCATCACACTTGCTCGAAAAATACCTTATTTCATGCAGGTGCACTGAAGGACAAAGGCCTATATTGTTCCCGCGGGAGTTATGGATTGTGAAGAAAAGGCTATAACCCTAAAAACGATTGGAATGCACGCAAGCATTATTAATTTATTAGTATTGCCATCTTTGCGTATAAAGTAAGCGTGTCCTTACGATATTTTAAAGTTCATAATGAAAACATGTAATTGTTTAAAAATTATCGGATCACTTCTACGAATAGGTAAGTTAATATTTGATGAACAGCCACAAGCTGCTAACTACAATCAATCGATCAATCAATCAAGGTAGTTAAATAGAAGTCCATATTATTAATAAATTATTACATTGAATGAAAAGAACTGTTAAACAATATGATACGAATATAATAAACAAGGGAAAAGACACTGGCAGCCATCATTCTGTAGACAAAGTAGAGATCTGTCAAAATGTACTGCAGTCAAGCTAATTACTATGTTTATGATTATTGATTACAGACGGTTTGGTGCAACTCGGTAAATAAAGTACCTAATATCACTCAGTCGTTTTACGCAACAGAACGTTATATCAAAGTAAACAAAGAGAAGCTATTCAGTTCATCAATTCCGATTTATTATGTATTTAGGAACTTGATGACACCAATCATATGTTCCACTAGGCACTTTTCTAATACATAAAAGAGAAGTGCTTAATAGCTATATCGTAAAAGTTCCGTATTATTATGGTACAACTTTTATGACACATAATTGGAACACTCGACATTTGCCTGGGGCGACTTGCGTACACCTAAACATAGATACTCTACAAGTCTACATGTCCAGTCGCCATCAGATATATCGGAGCGGCCGAGGTGCTCAAAAATATATGAACACGCACTCTAACGCCTTGACGATAGAGGCGTGTTCAGATGTTTGTGAACACCTTGGTTGCTCCGATGTATTTGATGGCGACTGTCCAATAAATCGATAGCGATAACCCACTAACACGGATTTATTTTTATGGTATGTATACCTTGTAGTATTAACGTCTATTACGAGTGCAGCGATTGTTTCTAGATTTAGTACCAATCGATGAGAACAATCCAAGCAAAAATACCGCCGAGAAAAGGAACAGTATTAGCAGGTATTAGCAATTAATTTGGAGAGCAGTAAAATAATACATATTAGAAAGACAATATATAAAGGAGGGCAAAAAGTAGTGAAAAGCGACAGAGTAAAAAAAAGTGTTGTGCTGATCTCAAGTAGACACCAAACGAATGATGATAACGATATTCTTTTATGCAATAGAACTGCTAAAGGTATTGCTTTCTCGTATCCCAAAAATAAACTCTATGCCGCGGACGCGAATAAGCGGGTGTGATATTATCCTATTGCTAGCTTCAGTAATGAAATGAATGGGTTTACAAACATTACATCGTTATAATTTTTTTACATACTATTGACGTCTGAATGTCTGATCGGAATGCGCGCGGTCAAGAGGTGTTGGCGCGGTGCCGAGCAATCTGCAGAGCGGAGTTGCAATCGACTTCACTTTTTGTTCTAGCCCGGTTTGATACTAAGACCTCTACGACGATTACATGTGATCAATTTAAAAAGGTTTCGTCTTAAGTGTCTTTTTCTAAGCAATAAAAATCTCTAGATGGAAACTTTACTAGAAAGAGGATTAATATGAAGGAAGCAGAGCGTGTGGTAAATGCATACTACAATGCAACAATGTACTTATTCGCAAAAATAATATTCTTCCTACTGAACAAAATCTCATAAAAATGGAAGGTTCAGAACGTTCACAACGACCCCAGAAAAAGAATTAATATGTAGGAAGCAAATGCATACTGCGATGCAGGCATTTGTTCAAAAAACAATGTCAGCACTGTCTCGTGTGTACTTTGACTACTTTAACTTGACCGCTATATTGGTAATATGAATGCACAATCTGATGTCAGGCGTATATTGGTCGTGTGGTGGTTGGTTGAACTTGGTTGGCATGTTGAATAGCAACCCTGCTGTCATATTCAAACGCCGACATGGGGCTGTCCATAAATTACGTCATCGATTTTTGACCCCCCCCCCCTATAATCATCCAAAAATCATGCTTCAAATGGCCCCATTTCCTCCTACTTCATGCTACCGTCATCCGATGTCCAGACCCCCCCCCCCCCCTAATTTGAAATGACGTAATTTATGAATAGCCCCCATGTCGGATTTGTGGCGCCAATGCCAGTGCTGTGGTTTTCATACAAATGGATGCCTAGACGATGAACATACTTAATATTAAATAGATAAGTATATAAATTAAACTTACACTTGTAATGTACTAAGTTTTTAAAATAAGACCGACCCACGTTAAACTGCACATTTCTAATAGGTTTTCCTGTCATAGATAAAGTCTCTATAGATAAAGAGCTATGTATAGGTATTGTGAAATATTTCAAAATTTTAGACACAGTAGTTTCGGAAATAAAGGGAATGGTCGGACAGACGGACAGACAGACTGACAGACTCACGAGTGATGCTATAAGGGTTCTGTTTTTTCCTTTTGAGGTACGGAACCCTACAAAAATTTAATTCCATTTAAAACCAAGCAAAGTATTAAATTTTTTTGTAGAAATATAATATCACACTAAAAACTTCTACTTGAGTAAAATAAGATAATAACGGCCTCTCGTTAAATCTTCTTTTAGATCTTTAAGCACGTTCTAAAGGAGTATTTTTTTCTTTTAAGAGTTTTAAGAGCCAACGGGAGTGGTCATTTCTCCATACAAACGTACTCCTCGTTTGCTCCGTGGTTTTTGAAGCTAGAGCAATGATTTTTTCAACACAGATTAATATTGTCAATATCTGTGTCGGACCGTTTTGCTTTTTTTGATATTTTTGTTTTTTAAGGCGCTAGAGCCCTTCCAAAATGGCCAAAATGGCCTAATTGACTATGCCGCAATGAGAGGCGTGGCATTCAAAACTGATATCAATTAGCCAAAAAAGCAAAACGGTCCGACACAGATCATTTCATAATCATTTAGATTTCCAAATTTGGTTACGATTGGTTAAGTTTTGGAGGAGGAAACAGAGGAGTACGAAACCTCGGTTTTTGAGATTTTTACGCAGGATTTTTCGCCTTGTCCTTATCGCACTACTTTTAGGTGCCGCTTCCGTTAGCGAGACGGGTATATTTACCTAAAACAGCGGTTCTCAAACTTTTTTGGTGACGGAACCCTTTTGGAACGCGGAATATTTGACGGAACCCCAAGTTAAAAAATTTCGTTCGTCACTGTGGACCAGATATACACCTATAGAACAGCTGGTTTTTTTCTTATTATTACTTACAAGTATTTTCGCGGAACCCCAACAGAGGCTTTGCGGAACCCTAGGGTTCCGCGGAACACACTTTGAGAATGGCTGACCTAAAATATTTAAAACTCAGCTCCTGTTTCGTCTTAAGCCATCGAACAAGCTTCGCGCAGAAACGGAGCGGAATAAAACCTCTGGACCCGGTTCTCGACAGATGCGAAAGTTGGAAACGACTTTTTGCTTACCTTTTCAAATGTACTATTACTCTAGTACGTACGTAGAAGGATGTAGGGATTTGCCTTCCGCTTTTTACAACTACCTCGTTACTTTCGGATCGTTACTGAATTCGTTAGTTTCGGACAAACAGCACAAAACACGATAGTGCTGAGTCTAGCTGGAGCTTTATTTGACATATTTGAATGGATCGGAAAAGTTCTACAGGATTTAAAAGTTACGTTCAAAAGTCCTCGATTTTTTTTCCGGTTGAATAAAAACCTGACCAAAATCAGGATTACGAGAGTAACGAGGCTTTAACGATTGCGTGTTTTACAATCCTTTTGCATGTAGGGGACTTCATTAATTATGTCAGTTTCCAGGCGACGAATTTAAACCATAGCCACGGATGCACGAGAAAATAATTACCGAGCAGCTACCTACAACTCCGGGTGCTCACTCTGGTGTGTCCTACTTATACCTACGTTTGATTGAATTAATTACAACTTTATTCTTTACTACACACGGTTGTTAATTAAATTTAAGGGTTCAGTAAATAGGAGGTGGCAAAAGTAAGTTAATCTGTTGAATAAATGATATAGCAGGAATTTTCGCGCGGGAGGAAATTAACATTCAAATTGTCGCAATGCTTCAGAACGTTTTACATTAATTAAATATATTTCCAAGCTTGGTGGGGAGGCTGCTCGGGTAAATTCATAGATTACATTTTACCACCTGAGGCGAATGCTTTAACTATACTTCTGCCTGTCTAATTTTTGAAGTGAAAACTTCTTTAGCGGCGCTGTGCACTTTTTGAGGTGGGGAAAAAATGTTAAACTCGAGACAGCGTAAGACGTAACCATTTCTTTCTACCGCGCGGCGAAAATGTATGCCTCAGCCTGCTGTTTCGTTTAGGCGGCGCAGGGCGCTTGCGTGATGTCACCATTGATATAGAATAAGAACTGGATACCCAATCAGCCGCAAAAAATGGCCCCGCAAAAGTAACGTTAAAACAGATCACGCGTTACTTTTTCGTTTAGTCTTGTATGGACCGCTCAAATGTGAAGTTGTCAACAATGTCGTAAAATGGTCGTAAAAATATGCAAAAACAACAATGATAAAACGAGGAAAAAGCATGGAATGTATTTCTTTCGGTTAGTTCTTTGGATAGCATTACATAATTTATGTAATCTGGTGGTAATTTCATGATTTTGAATAAATTATTTTGTTAGTACCAAAGAAGGGATGTGAAGGAACAAAAATCTAATGAGTCGATGTGAGGCCAATACTTTTTTATTTTTATATGGAATTCGTAAGATATAATATTATGTTTAAATTCAAGATTTCCAAGAAAACCTATGCGACGTGCAGAGTGGACTGCTATTATAGCAAGAGATAGGGGTGATGCAGTTTTAAACAAGGCAAAACGGCACTTGTGTGTTCGGCGCATTTCCCTGTTTCCGACATATACACGACCAATAAGGGCTTACATCGACTAACTGTAAATGTTAAACCTGTCTGAACACAGTGACAACCACAGGATTTTTTTGATAAAGACCATAACCAATCAGTACCAGTAGCGCCCTGAATGTCCCCGTGCACTATATTGCAAAGAACGAAAGTGCGAAGAGTATTATGTAGATCTAAAATACACAGTTATTTAATAAGTTGAATTTATTTCAAGGAAAATATAATAAATTTATAAATTTATTTTATGATAACTTACACGGGTTGTTACCATGAATTAATTTTATTTGAACTCCCGATCAAATTAAATTTGTTTCATTTATTACTTCGGTTTTTCTGTACAGTAATACCTATTAAAATGTACCAAAGGGACTCCATTCGTTCATTATTCTCGTTTGACGTTGTTTGACGTAAATACAAAGGTGAAGTTACGTTTAGTGCCATCGGACTTAAAGTTTTAACAGTGTTGGTAATAATGTTTACAAATTTGACACTTAATGCTTACGACAGTAAGTTCTTTTCCGTACAAAACATTTATCTTGACTCAAAATTTACGTAAGCGTTTTTATCATCAATGCAAATTTGCAGCTAATGTCATTCTGATCCACATTTTGTTGACATTTTTGTTCCGCTCTGTGTGTCTATTTCTAATATTAAGTCAGTGGATGTCACATGTGACGGACAATGTCATTGTGTTTTTCTTTTTTGATTTAAATGCCATCTAGTGAGTTTCCCTCAAACTGGTATTAATATAACTGTAGTACTCATAGTGATGTGCTTAGGGGTTTCAAGTAATGCAACGAAATAACGCTAGATGGCGTTAACCTCAATTATACATAGTGCTGCAGACATTTATGTCGTTGAGTTTTCACTTCTGCCGGCATTCCCGGAGTGCAACCCGTTGTTTTTTTTTCTCATTTTCCAATACGATTAAAACTAGAGTCGGACCGAGATAACTCTGCATGCCATTTGCAATGATAAAGTGTGGCAATGTCATCGTTGAAGTCAAATGTTTAAGAAAATATGATGTTTATGACACTTCCTCACTCTTTTCTGTTCTATTCAATGTAAAGTTAGCTTAGACGGGCCCTATGCACTCTATGGTAAGGTTCGTTAGTTACAAACCTCAAAAAAAAGGAAAAAAAACTGCAATATTTATATTTTTTCGGAAACTATAAATAGAACTAGTACAGTTAAGTGTAAAAATATGGATGCACACATCATACTCAAAAATATGTCCCAGCATAGTTCTTATCTCAGCGAATTAAGAACTATGGGACATATTTTTGAGAAGTTATACAGTATGTATCTGAACGAAAAGCAATTACTTAATTAGGGTTCCCACCATTTTGTTGTCAAGTTCGATGACGTCAATGACTCAAAACTCATTACGCGAATTAGGAAGAAATAAGAATCGTATTATGCTGTAAGGTGGGTATCTAAGCTCGATTTATACAATAGTTTCCTATTTTGAATCAGTATAAACGAAGTAACAAAATTGTTATAAGGCAATTCAGGCCACCAAAATATTACGTAGTTGAAAACATGATTTTTTGTTCATATAGATTTTGTGTTGTTTTCAGTGTGATCTGATAGGTTTTGTAAATATATGTTTAATATTTGAATATTTTAGGTGGCCTCCGCTCTGCGCACCGCGTCGTCGCGTCCTTGCCAGCCGGTAACTGTGAGGTAACCGAGAGCGGGTGGGCGGCACTTTCAACGGGAGGCAGGGAGTGTCCATACTGTACGCTAGTACTCTTTATTAGTTATACTGTGCTTAGGCCACGAAACCTACGCTCTGAGCGTGTACGCTCGTTTCGTGGCCGAGACGTAATTAGAAACCAAAAATTCTGATTTTAGTGAAGTATTTGGGTGGCACTGATATCAAAAGACGCTTGCTATACCTATTATATTGTAGCCTAAATTAACACTTTATCTCAATATAGATTTTTCAAATCTAAGATAACTGATGAGAAGGCGGATCTGCGCGAACTTCCAGTCAACAATTGACTAGAGGTCGCACAGGATCGAGAAAAGTGGCGCTGTCTTGTGTCGGAGGCACCTGTGGTCGGAGGCCAAGTCTCATTTTGGGTCTCTGAGCCAAAGCCAATGGACTGAGTAGGTAAGTAAGTATGTAAGATAACTGATAATTACATTTACAAAATTATCTTTTGCCTTGCCGAATATCCGGTGAACGAACGATATAAAGAGCCTTATAATGAAATACATTATCATTAATCGTCGGTACTACTATTGTTATAGGTATTGGGTGGAAATAACCATTATCTAGATGACCTTTAAGAATGGTGTTATTTTACCACAAGGTGGCAGTCTATAATTAGATTACTTAGATTATAAGCAACAAGTACTTACGTATTAAGGTTGATTAAATTAAATACTCTTTGAATTTGTTGTTGTTTGCTAGGTAAAGTAATATCATACCTACTATTTTCTAATAATAACAAACTAAGCCATTGTCATGGAAAACAGAAAAATAAATATTCAAACCAGTAGGTATCGCCATTTAACCTAACCAACACGTTGGTTGCAACAGTCCATTCTATTTGCCAGTACTTCCATGGGACGGGTTCGGTTTCCGCTCGACCTGTACAAAAAGCGCAAAAACAAGTACTTAGTCACGAGACGGACTTGAATATCCTTAGTTTACTTTAACATAAATTTAGAAAACCAGCCTTAGCTCCGTGCAGACTTACTTAAAGAATCATTAGTAAAGTCGTTAAAGTGGCATCATCCTTTTTCTTCCTTACAAAAAAAGGTCGTTGCGAAAAACTATTGCTAACGACTAAGGACATAAAAGAAAACAGCTCATTAACTAGTTGGTGAGACAATTTAGTTTATAGCAGCAAACTTTAACACTTCCCATACAATAAAATGTTAACGATCGTTTGGTGGCTACCCAGTTTTGATAAGATTGAACATACTATCGTTGATCGCCAAATCGAGGCAATTAACTCACTTAGTCGGCTAGCAAAAGGTTATATTCCGATTGCGAATGCAGCATCTGCAGCCAATATTTAACTGGTATTAACGAATGCGGACAGCAATAGCTGTCGCAATTAAAAAGTTCATCTCCGTCACTCATTTTATCAAGGATTTACAACCGTATGTAACCTTAAGTCAACAAATACTGACATATAAAGTCACGACTTCTCGGCACTCCAACATCATGAACATATTATTTCTAAAGTAAAATTTAGCTATGTATAATTAGGGTCTCTATTGTTTCCCAAATAGTTTTAAGTCAAATGTCATAATGTATTGTTTGTCCGTATTTCCGTTAGTCATAATTAGTTTTTCTCAGAAACGCGTAACTTTTCAGGATTGCCATAAAACAAACCTAACCTAACCTCTCTACAGAATAATAACCTTACGAAAATCCTGAAAAGTTAACGGTTTCAGTTTTATGACTATAACGATAATATGACAAACAAATGACTTAAAACTTTATGGGAAGCAAGGGGACCCCGTAATAGCTAAGCTTTATTGGTATTGACTGTAACCTTTAACCTGGTTAAAACGGAATTCGGGCGAGCACAAACCAAATATGAATCATCAATTTGTCGACCCATTTGGCATGACACGATTTCCAGCCCGCACGAGGCGAGTAGAAATAAAATTATTCAAGTATAAAATTTGGATTGCAGAATTCTTGAACTTGACATTACGGTTAGAATTAGAATATCAATGAAGGTGGATCAAACTGCCAAGGTCTACAGCGGCGTACAAATAGTTGTGTTCTAATCGGCTTTGCTATGTTATGTCACAGAAAATAGTTAATTTCCATAACGCCAATCATTTATCACCTATATGTGTTCAACTGTTCACTGAATGAACACAGACAGAAAATAAATACCCAAAAAAAATGTACCTACTGCTCTGCCTCTGACGGTTCGACATAAAGTTTCAATGATAAAATCTGGGGCGTTCGACTCGTACGTGTTAATTCAATGACAGCAGAAATGACCAAGTGACGACATGAACGATATTCTTTCTGTAAATAAATATTAACGTTAATAAAGATAAAGTAGATATTTTTGCTAGCTAGCTTGCGCTATGAGCGCTACTAATCGTGCGCGGTTGCGAGTATAATCATAATCAATTAACAAATATTATATTTAGGTCATACAAAATATAACTTATTAAAGCAACGCAGACGGCAGAACTCTTGAACTTGACATTAAGGTATAGAATAACAACAAAACCACGCGCCAAGTTGGCGAGGTCAAGAGCGGTGCAGAAAAAGTAATTCAGGGCAGATTGCCAGATGGGGCTCACTCCTATTGGATTCCTATTAGGCGGTAACCCAAGAAATCCGTGGTTTGAGTATCTATAGGGAGTGATTGATGATGAATGTTTTTCTAAAGAACAAAATAAAGTTGGATGCAATATACACGGTGTAAGTGGTGTAACATGAGGAAACCGAATAATTCTAACAGCGTATTCCTGATCATATTTAGAGACAAAAATGTCCTATAAACTTTTTTGAAATTCGCCTAGTTTCAGAGTTAATACCAATTTAAAAAAAAAACAAGTTTTTATTGTTACATGGTGCAAAACGCCTTTTTGATGGCGATGTTGCTACTATGGGGCGTAGTCTAAATATCCTTATTGACAGATGTCAAAAAGTGACAAGTAATTATTTGCAAAAACTAAGTTTTACAAAAAAAAAGTACAAATCCATTTTAAGTGACATGTTTACCAATAACATTTGCTTTTTTATGTACAAATACATTCAAAACATTGAAAAAAAACCAACAAAAAAAATTTTTTTTTGGCGAAATTGGCCTAAACTCATATTACATTTTTTCCTTCTTTTGACCCCAGAAATACGTGGTTAAAATCTTTCGCATTCCTCGTGAACACCATGAAGTTACATTGAAGTAAACTACGAATATTTTTCGAAAGCGAAATAATTTGTCATTACAAACCTATACTACATACTTTGCAAATATGCAAACGATCTAAGTTAACATTATATTACAACCAGTGTTGGTATCATACCGTTCTACTAATGCGCTCTTAATATTCTAGATCTATAAAGTCAAAATCATACCACAATCAAATGCCCGCAACTTTGGTTTACTTAATAATGTGTAAAAATAATAATTTGAAGACTCTATTATAAGTAAATAATTTGCCTTAAGTGGTGATTTGAAGAAGTTTCTTCAGTTGAATACAACATTAATTGCACTGTATTCGAACATTTTAATAAATAGTAAGTCTGTGATATGAACACGAGCCAATCAATCCAGTTTTCCACATCTGTCATTATCGACATATTTAATTATAGAGGACAGTAACTTGTCATATCACCCACTTATTTATATGCAACAGTGGATTTTACGCCTTGTTCATTTATTCAAATAAGTAAGTGACAAACATCCATTATTTATGGACGAGTATGTAATAATAAATATCATGTTTTTCCAAACCGTTTGGGAACATTGTCTACATATTTACCATGGGTGACGAATTTAAAATTATAATTTAGCATGTTTTTGTTGCCATATATTCTGGCACGTTGTAGGGGGTTACCGTCACGTTGTGACCTATGGAACATTTAAATCTCAATGTAACCTTTGTAGTCTTTACCTTTTCAGTGAATGGAATATATTTAAGCAGCCTTTAGAATAGATGAATAGAAGGTGAAATATAAATACGCAGATAATAATATAGTACTTGTTTATTCCTTTCTTACCACGCAAATACTCGTAACAATAGAGTCCTGGAAAATTGGGAATTACTCGCAGTAGGTCCTGCGGTGTTGACGGACGTTATTATTACCATTTATAAAACTCTACGTTTTGTTTAATTTAAATTTTAAAGGGGGAATTTATAATAATTAACCGGCGCAGTGCAGCGCAGATCACCGAGGAAGATTTGCGCCGCGCAGCGCATACCGGGGAGGTAAAATCCCCCGACATACCGCGAGCGCCCGCCAGCGCCGGGCTGGCGCACCAGGGAGCACTTTGGTGCAGGCCAGGGGATGCCGCGGCATGCCGCCGCGTGTACTTTATCAAAAGGGATTAGTGACTAGTGTGTACGAGTTCTCCTCCGTCGTCCCGGTGCGACCCCGGCGCACTCAGGACGCCTCGGCGCATACCGGGGGATGCCGCGGCATGTCGGCGCCTACCGCCGCGGTATCCTCCAACGTGCTCCTCGATGCCGCAGAGTAACAATCCTCCGTGATGCTCCGAGGTCGGTCTCAAAGCATTTAAATTTATATCTGAATGTAATTGAAATAGGGAAGAATATAATTTTAAAGTGATCTGCGCTGCGCTCTGCCGGTTTGCGCAGGCCTATGTCCTATAAGTTTTAGGGCTATACATAAGAAAGGGATCTGATTAAGCCTACTTTAGATCGCCTGGAGAACAAACTCTGCATAAACGCAAGCGACTATCTGGATGTTCGCGGTCCTCATGACAAAACTACGAACATCATACACCCTATACCTCTATAGCAACAGCTATACGAGTAAGTAGGTTTGTTTGTTAGCCATGTGCTCGCTCCGCGGCCCAGATAAGCCAATTTGCTCGTCAAAGTGCTGTGGGAGCGAAGGGTCCAGCACACTTGCCCTCCGAATCTGAGCAGCATTATGAACTGGTATTTGCGACTTGCTCTATTAAACCAATTTGCCGAGGTCGAATGTAAGCACACAGTGGAAATTGGCAGTATATAAAAAGTTTTATTTTAGATGTTGAGAAGTGGTTTAAAACGTAATTACGAAGTTGCTAGCTCGATTTGCTAGCTCTATAAAAATCTTTATCACAACAAGCATAAGTAGGTTTAAAAAAATGTAGGTACTTGCTTAATCATTTATTATCAGGTTAGATCAAAGCGGGTCTAACTAATATATAATCATAAGATGACATTATTTTACAAGCAAATAACGTTTAAACCCAAGTAACGTTTGAATGGTAGTTAAAGGCTCCGAGATTTTTCTTACTCTATCATTACTCAGAAGACATTTAGATTTTATTCTAGAAATTCTAGACAAGTATTTTTTTATACAATCTTTTTAATGTTTGACGATCCTTTTGTGAAATTCTTAGTGTTAAATTTGATATGTATAATAATCCAATTTTATTATGGAATAATATTAACATCAATAAATTGCTCTGATAATTAGATTAAGATTAATTACGATTCATAAGCGCTTGTTGCTAGGCCTACATGAATAAAGTATATTTTAGATTGATTGATTGATCTCAAACCACCGTGGGTATAATATAATACATTATCCTTATACGATTATGCCTAACCTTTATGATTCGGTTCTATCTAATTCGTGACTGTACTCGCCCTGCTATCTTTAACAATGTCATTCGTTCCACTCAATATCTTATTTCCTTTATATTTTTATTAACGCCCATTGGAATTTGAATCGTAAGTAATTGAGTATTGGTGTCGGTGAACTGTCCAACTGGTATGTCAATTGATGTCAATACGGATGTTTTAAGTATATTTCTCGTCGATGTTTTATGAGGTATGTATATTGCACATATTATAAATAGGCCAAAGCCTGCAG
The DNA here is from genome assembly GCF_910591565.1 of Cydia splendana. Classification (NCBI taxonomy): domain Eukaryota; kingdom Metazoa; phylum Arthropoda; class Insecta; order Lepidoptera; family Tortricidae; genus Cydia; species Cydia splendana. The sequence goes on along the minus strand of NC_085977.1, from coordinate 12,561,049 downwards.
TGGATCTGTATTTGTATCCTGATGAAGCCTACATTGCGGATAAACTATGGATTATAGAAATTAAAAAATTACAATCTGTACTGCGGTGATGTTGTGTAATAAATATATGTAAGTATCTTAATCCGAGTCTATTTGTGTCTTTGAAATAGTTTTGTGTATTGTTCCCATCGAAAGTAAAGGCATCTTTAGATGTAGGATTGACAAGGCCTATCATATTTTTGAAATAAGTCGGTTTTTTTAAATTCCTTACAACTCTAGCTCGTATTGAAAAGAATGTGAATGACAAACAATTACGTTGGTAACTAGTATCTATTGTTAGCACAAACTATAATTATAAGGAAAGTAAATGTACCTAATCTTATTGATAACATTCCTATATCCTTTCATGCACCTATCACACGATGAGTCATGTGGGATTGTAAAATGTTATCGTGATAAAAGATAAGGTATTGCACATTTTGTTGATTGTAACTTCTCATTGTTCTACTATTAAGTCATAATGTTTTATAATGTTTTATTATGTTGCAAATTAGCGTGATGCATGATGATAAGCGAATGCCGTATGTTTTCTATGGATTTGTTTATACAAGGAGATAAGATCTATGATCATCATCATATCGTCTACTGCTGGACGAACGCCTTTCCCAAGAATTCCTACAAGCACTTATTCATCAGTAACGTGCGATCTAATGCAAGAGTTTCCAACAACCGGCATGCAAAATGCCTTACAATCAAAAAGGGAGTTCTCGGCGCAAAAAAAGTTGGAAAGTATTAAGCCGTGTAAAAAATAGCATTCTCATCTCACTGCATGCCCATTACTCGATAAAATAGGGTAATCAAAGTGAAACACACGAAACATGAGAATTAATGCGACAATAAAGCTACCTCTATAAATTTTATTACGTACACCGGATATAAAAATATCCTGGATCTAATTTCACCTCGGCAAAGGGATATGCCGTTAAAACACATAAGCCTGGTGTGTTCCTGCACGCTAGCGTTTCTATCCAAACAGCTGGAAAAACATATTCTATTCATACTGGCCCCGTAGACAACATGCCAATCGCTAACGCTACGTAGCGAACGAAAAGCAACTGTCAACACTAATATGGAAGAGTGATAGAGAGACACAAAGCGATCCGATGGCGTAGCGCAAGCGATCGTCACCTTGGCTTAGGTCGGCTGTACCGCTTTCAATGCGGTTAAAACAAAGGCCAATGATAGAGGATCTTAAGAGAGTATAAGAACGCCATGTTTTCGTCTAGTCCAGGGATCGGCAAACCGCGGCTCTTTGGAGGTAAGATTGCGGCGGCTCTTCAAGGGACCAAAACATCACATTTAGAGTTCTTCGATCACAGAAAACAACATTTACCGCCCTTGAGATTCCTAAAACTGATGATTTTTACTGCGGTTGGCTCTTCATCTCAAAAGTTGGCCAACCCCTGTTTCGGAGCATTTTCAGAGAAGACATTCGGAGCATTTTCATGAAGTTCTCCCATTTGTACCATAAACTTATAAAGTAACTGCAAAAGTTCTCTTTATAAAGCATCAATCAAAACAAACCCAATATATTATGATACACGCTCATAACTTAATAAGTAATATGCCCGCTAATTAGAATAGCATTAAGGGCATTAATCATTCAACATCAAACTTTTAATCACATTGTAGTATCACTCCCCATTAGGGCCGTCTACTAATTTGACTAATAAATTAGGTAACCGGCTGAAATTACAGAGTTTATTGTGGGCTCTAGTAAATTGGTATCCACAATATTTAAACAGCATAACCAGTATAATTGTGACTGTAGACCCATTATAACTAAGGGTAACCAAAGTTCATCCTTAAACTGGGTTTGCTATAGCAAATGCCCGCCTTCGCCGAGTGTGATTGTGCTCATAGTTCGGTTGAGTGCGTTAGAGAATTTATGAAAGATGGCGAAATCATGCAAAAATATGGTTATATGCTCGAGTAACCAATTTTCCCAATGGATTGTGATTGGCCTTCGAAACTACCCTTTTCATAAAAGCTATATCGTCTATTTAAGAGTAGGTAACATGCGTATTAAGTTTCATAACAATTATAGGAGAAAGACAAATTTAGTTGGACATTCTATATGTATCTTTCTCTGTATGTATAAGAGATTGAATAATGGAACGTAGTAATTTATTAGTGTTATACCTGACTTATACAGTGCGTCACTAAGGCGCGGCCTAATACGCATTTTGTACTGGATGAAGCACATTGAATTTACCAGTCGTAAGCCTTATTACAACAGTAAAAGATCTACCAATGGTCAGTTAAGGCTGTTGCCGTGCTGAAAGTCATGCTGTCCTTTTTCGAATTCGTAGGACTGACAGCAACAGTAATAACTGTTACGTCACGTTAAGGATAAGGATTAAGGATACAAGATGACTCGTAGAAAATCGTTGCCGTTAGTATAGTACTAGCTGGAGTCTATGGCTAGACTATTGGGGAAATCTGGAAACCGTACACTACTACTTTTATTACTACATGGTAAGGGGCTGTCCATAAATTACGTCATCGATTTTTGACGATTTTGGACCCCCCCCCCCCCTATAATCATCCAAAAATCATGCTTCAAATGACCCCATTTCCTCCTACTTCATGCTACCGTCATCCGATGTCCAGACCCCCCCCCCCTAATTTGAAATGACGTAATTTATGAATAGCCCCTAAGCAAACCCCAGGGTAAATCATAAAATAAGTGTTCCGTGAACAAAGTTCCGTGTACGGAACACTAAAAAGGGATTTTTATAAAGGTATTGTGTGCCTATGAAAACGTGTTGTTCCAGCATATTTTGAATATAAACACAAAACGGAAACCATAAAGAAACGAAGGCAAAAATCATCAATAAGATATTCTGGTCTGAAAAACATGTTTACATCCAAGCTCCCTGAAAGTCATGCTGTCCTTTTTCGAATTCGTAAGACTGGCAGCAACAGTAATAACAGTCACGTCACGTCGCAAGGGCTTAAGGATAAGGATACAAGATGACTCGTAGAAAATCGATTTGACCGAATGATGGTAATTCTGTGCGGCTTTTGTAAATGGATTCCATATGAGTAATGGTGGTGGCTGGTGGCATTAGCATTTCCGTCGAAAATTATTTTGCTGTTATTATATTTAGGATACGTTTACTTCCGAAAGCCTTGAGAGAAACAGCGAAGAAAAAAATTTCTTCAAAGGCAGGGTATTTCAATTATAACAAGGGAAACACGTATAGTTATTATCGTTCAGACACGATTATTTTGTATATTCAAATGTAACAGGATTTTTTCTGTCTTGTCCGGGACGCGAGCGAGTTTATATGGGCGACAATCATATACTGCTTTCACAAGAGCTATAGTAGTTAGGTGAAGGACTGTGAATGGCTAAAATAAAGTGACAACAGTCATATTTTGAAAGACTGTTTGCTATATCGATAGTGACATGCCTTTGGTAAACCCTAGAACCCCTTAGATACTGTCCAAAGTGTCCTTAACAAAAATAATTTCCACAAAAACTATTAGTTTCTCTTGATATCAGTTGTATGCCCAACTCTTTGTTTGTTGCATCAGCTTGCATTATATTGAAACAACGCAATAAGACCATTTATCTTACTTATTGTATGCAGGTTTGTCACAGACAAATGCTCAGATAAAGCGAAACAGTTGCGTTCTCAATAGCCTGGAAAATAACATTAGCATAGAGTTGACATCAAGCAGACAAGCGCTTTAACTTGCAAATGCATCTCAATCAGTGCGGTAACACTGCGGCTACACTACACCTTATATCAGTGACAAGACTATTCGAATGAAAATGTTAACTAGAATATAGGTACCTACTACAGTCAACCAGGAAGAAACCTACTACGGATATGATGGTCGTTCTTGTCTACGTGACAGCGTGATAAAACGGTGTCCGTCACTTTCTATCCCGCGGTGTTAAAAAGTGACAGTTATTTTATCACGTGGATAAACGTGGATAACGCCATCCATAATACGCCGGCAGACAAGCATTAAATCCACACACAAATTTGGAAGAACACGCTCTGGGATAGGAGTCGGATACACACAGTTTACAATCGACCGGCTATACCAATCGTAACTTTCAAATGAAAATCTTAATGAAAATTCTTAATTTGGTCATCAAGAGAGAGTGATGATTAAATACGAAGGACTTCGTATTTAATCATTTATGACTAAAATTATTGTCTTTCCGTGCTAATTAACCCAGCGCCGAGTTGCGAGTAATAAAAATCGCAATGCAGTATTTTCTTTGTAAACTTGAAGAACGAAATAGCTTCAGGTAATCTTCCAAATTGCATGCCTAAATGCTAGTTTCCAATGCCGCGAGCGCTAATGAGTAAAATACATGGCAAGGACCATGCAGTTCTAGGCTAAATTGTATTGCATTGGCCGTAACCTTGGCTCCAGAAGTTATAAAAGAATGCCAGGATTGCCTGCCAATTTGTTACAAACTAAACTTTATTGATAATGGAATAAAAGCTACTAAAGACTTCCCCATTTGAGAACCATATTCAAGAATGTGACATTGTCGTGTTTAATAATCTAATGACCAGTTGTAAATGGCAAGGACAATGCAGTTCTTTGCTAAATTTTATTGCATTGGCCGTAACCTTGGATTTAAGAGGTTTGTAGCAATGCAGTCCAAGAAATAAGAAAAATTATGGGGCAAGATTGTTGGGAGCGTTTTCATAAAACGTAAGTTAATGTTTTCTCAGGATTCCTAGAAAATCTAGAGCACTTATTGATTCTACTAAGGAGAGTAAAAAAGATCCCACCCCTATTTTGGTTTCTCCATTGCGTCACTTCCATACAAAAGCTAACAGAAGAGTAGCGTTAGTAAAAAGCAAATTTTGAAAACGTTATGACCCTTTTTCTCCTTGAAGGTAGCTTTTTTTCCTGAGTAGGGAGAAAAAAGTTCTCGAAATCCTAAAAACACAACCTTGCAGAATAGTGCAGAAACATTGAGCACCCGACGAAATCAACTTTATTGGCAACGGAATAAAAGCTAGCAAAACGTCATTTTGGTGAAGAATTCCACCATCACGTGTGCACTTGTGCAGTAATGTGAGTAATGTCCCTAATGTGCAGTGGACATGGCAAGGACAGTGCTGTAGGACGGGTCTTATTGCATCAGCGACCGTGGCCGCTCCAGGTTTTAGTGTAGGACGGTAATGCTGTAACAGTTTACATATATCGCCTTCGTATGGTTTCGAGCTAGATAAATATTTGATTTCTTTGCCTCTTCGTACTCGAACCCTGTCAGAATGAAAACCAATGCGAAAGCCGCTAGGGATTTCATACCTTTTATTGTCATTGTCACAAAGTGCTGGAAATCAAATTCTTTGTCCGTATCTCCTTCCTGGAATAATTTCTCACAATAAAACCTGTTGGGATGAGTCTAGTCCTTATTTGACCGACGAAAATACCGCTACTGGCCAATATTTTCGGGGTCTCCGACCTTTAGCTACTCCTCAGGTCAACGCCTGAAAAGATGAGCTTTTGCTTTTAACGTTTATTCTTACTTTAACAAACGTCTTTTCTTAGGGTTTACGCTGCTTCATCAATTCATTACCTGTAAAAAAAAAATACATTAGAAAGCCTTAAAACATTTTTAGGTGTTAATATTTTCGGTACAGTTGTCGTAGTTATAACTTTTACATTAAAATATATCAACTCAAATGGGTAATGTATCCAACAAAGGTTAGGGATAAAGATACAAGTCTCGTCTGCAACATTGTTTGAAGATGATAATAAAATTCAGTTCCATTTGAATAAAGCATGAGCTTTTCTGAAGAAACTGTCTCAGTTCTTAGTTTTTGCTCTGTCTGCATCAGATTATCTCGAGTTACTGGATTCTGATATTTTATTGTTATGCGAAAATACCTCCAGCAAAAAACAGTTAAAAGAGGAAATAGGTACCTATTTACATATAAGTACCTTTTCTAGCTAAAATATAGTTACTCATTTTTATATTTCGCGATAAAAATATATATTCCACGCACACAAATATACCTAAATTACATATATAAATAAATTGAAACACTTGGAAAAACCAATTTTCTTAGAAATAATACCCACTTAGTTCGATATTGAACTCTCCAAAGCCCTTAATACAATAAAATTTATCGAAACTGTCAAGGACCGATGTAAACAAAAATATTGCTCGTTTATGATCAAAAGTGAGTTTCCAATATTGCTTGAAGGCACTTTTTCGACTCCCAGCAAAGCTAAATATTAAACAACATAAATATGTACCATCACGCTCCGCTATTATTGCACCTTGTTCAATACTTACGCTATAGAATTTCTAATTTAGCAAGAACCCTAAATGGCATAGCAATCCCGTGTGGTGACTGTACAGTCAACTGTAAAAATATGGGTGTAGCCAACTTATTCAAAAATATGTCCCATAGTTCTTAATTCGCTGACATGAGAGCTATGGGACATATTTTTGAGATGATTTCTGCACCCATATTTTTACAGTTGACTGTACCTACTGTACTCTAAGCTCGCAATTTGGCTGGGCTTTAATCAAAACTTCCGCAAACCCAAATACTTCGTTTATTGCGTTCATAAATACCAACAATTTGTAAGCGACGTTTTAAAGTTTCATCCTAATATACTTCAACGTTTCATGTTTTTGAAAATTAATGTTACGAAAAATGCTGTAGCTAACGCGTGAAATTGGAAAGAGCTAGTCTTTTATTAAAAAAATAAAAGTCTGCGTCTCCGCTCGTCTGTTCTCCTCTACGGGTGTCACGGGCACGGGTCGCATTTTTCAACCGATTCTCGTGAAATTTTGTGATCAGGTTCGATAATTAGTACGTATATGGATTTCATCGATTTAGTTTTTGGAAAATAGGTACTCAGATAAATGGCGGAGCCGTGGGAATTCGCGAGGTCTACAAGCTCATAGAGAGATTAGAGAGCCAGTAGGTGCTTATAGTGATTCTTAGACAACTACTACAAACATACAGAGCCTAGACTTGTCAGTAGACCTTATATGTAGGTATTGGGTTACTGATAAAGCTAATGTCTTTGAAGCATGCGAGGTCACGAAACTAAGAACTAACCTGAAATAGAAGTACCTACTTTTTAGGATTCTTTGATTGCTCTGAATCGTTTTATGTCATCGGTCTGAAATATAAATAGTATAGTTAATCTATAGTATCCATTAATCATGTCTTTATGTATTTTTTACACTTGAAATAGTCGAAATCAGTAGACATTGAAGCGAGAACGATCAGGCAAATGCATTCCGAAAGGATTGGACATTGCGTCTATAATTCATTCTTGATCGTAAACAGATTCTTCAAGTATTGTTTATTCATCTTGCACTCAGTTTCTATTGACACAGTATGATATAATCAGTAGCTTGGCTTCACTTCACATTGCTTTATTGATTAGATTTAATTAAAAAATTGAGGAATTACATATCGGTTACATTACCACTTTCCCAGTTTCTACAAATTTTCCTGTCTGTCTACTCACATCATGAACATGATCATATATCAAGCAAACGTTGCCGGATATTTGCTATCAAAAAATAATTATTTTATTAATTGACCGACGCAAATATTATCGCCATGCCTGAATTGGTTTATTTAGAGAATATTATGAAGGCTTCTTCTGAATTAAGTCTTCAGTTGCCATGCCGCCCAAGCCCTAGCGAAGGCCAGCGTACCTATATGGTAATTTATTGACAGTCATTTTCTTATAGTCCGGTGGCCGGCTGCATGAAACAAACCTCATCAAAAAATAGAATATACCTACCCTGTAGAGGTACCTGACATTTAGTAGCTTCCAACGCACTTGGTCGGCCTAGGCTTAACCTGGCAGATTTTGTACAAATGGCAAAAACGTTGGACAAAAATTCGTCAAAAAAAACCTCATCGAAAAATAGAATGAAACTTATATGGTAGGATACCTGACCTTGAGGACAGTAAAAAAAAAGTGGTCGGCCTCACCTTAGCCTGGCAGTTTTTGCAGTCCGACCAGATTTATTGGGTCACGTGAGAGCTACAATTTACCTCATCGAAAAATAGAATGAAACAAACGGATTATAATAGCTAAAATAAGCCTGTTGACGTATGTCTTGGTCGGCCTCACCTTAACCTGGCAGTTTTTGCAGTCCGACCAAATTTATAAAAAAATCATCAAAAATTTTTTATCGAAAAATCGTATGAAACTTGTATGGTACGATAGCTGCCTTTGAGGACAGTAAAAAAAAAGTGGTCGGCCAAATCCTGTGTTGGCAGGTTCCTGTGTCCGACCAATTTTGTGGTACCACGTGAGAGCTACAATTTATCTCATCGAAAAATAGAATGAAACAAACGGATTATAATAGCTAAAATAAGCCTGTTGACGTATGTCTTGGTCGGCCTCACCTTAACCTGGCAGTTTTTGCAGTCCGACCAAATTTATACAAAAATCATCAAAAATTTTTTATCGAATAATCGTATGAAACTTGTATGGTACGATAGCTGCCTTTGAGGACAGTAAAAAAAAAGTGGTCGTCCAAATCCTGTGTTGGCAGGTTCCTGTGTCCGACCAATTTTGTGGTACCACGTGAGAGCTACAATTTACCTCATCGAAAAATAGAATGAAACAAACGGATTATAATAGCTAAAATAAGCCTGATGACGTATGTCTTGGTCGGCCTCACCTTAGCCAGGCAGTTTTTGCAGTCCGACCACATTTATAAAGAATAATAATTTCGATTTTGAAAATATGGTTTCTTCGCAGCTTGAACTTAACTTAATAATGCTAACTGAAAAAAGTCATAAGTAAATGAGTCCATGGAGGTCTTAGAGGGCTTTAAAAAAAAAGAAAACATCCAGTTCAAATTTTATTCATAAATCTATCTAATATCTAAATAACGTTTTCTAACTACCGACGTGGTTTCAGAGTAACACTTACGTTGAGATGATGTCTCACAGATGTGAAAAATAAAAAGGTTTTCATCGATTTTTGACAAGTTTTGAATCGTATATCCTACTTTTCCACTACAGATAGAATGAGGAGGCATAACTGACATTTTATCACGCCAGGTGGCGCCTCCATAGTGGAGTTACTGTCACTGTCAAATCATATACATTGTTTCCAATAAATTGTAAACATTCTCCTTTTTTAACCGACTTCCAAATCCCAAAGGAGGAGGTTATCAATTCGGTTGTACGTTTTTTTTTTCTCCACAATACTGCAATAGTGTGCGACAAATTGTGGAAATATACCTATAGGATCTCCCTTCTTTCCCAAGGACCCGATATGCATAAATCGGTGAGAAAAAGCTTTGAGTACCAAAAACTAAGGCAAATGACAAAGACCGTTTGTGTAGGCTGCATTTTAAGGAAGATAAATATTTTGGAAAGAGTAAATACACAGGTAAGCTAAGTTTTAACGAAGTAGTACATAATTTAGGGCATAATGACTTGGCCACACATGCTGTATTCCATACGCATCATGACTTTGTGTACCTATCTGATGGGCGGGCGTATATGACACGCCTTCTTGTACATGCAGGTGATCCAGGTATACCGTATACACCAAAGCGTAGTTTTCAATCGAACACTTGTAATATAAGAGGAAAAACTGCACGTGAGCCTTCCAAAATTTTAATAAACGGTAAAATACACAATATAACCTCACATATATTAAGTGATTATCTTTGCATCAAATCAGCCTTTTTTCCATCAACTCTAGCATTTCTCCTTCGAAGCTCGGTTTGTAGAAAAGAAATTCCCACCTTTTACCAGTGGTAACTACTGGGAATAAAAATTCCCAGTAGGTACCACCAAACCGAGTTGGTAAAAGGTGGGAAAATAATTCCCAGTAGTTACCACTGATAAGAACTTGGTGGTAACTAGTGGGAATAACCCTTTTATTGTTAATAATTACTGTTAATCATAATCATCTTCGGAGTCGAAGTCTGACGAACTTTCCCCAGACTCCGACTTATCTATTGTTATTTCTTCGACTCGCAAAGGCGTTATGTGTCCTTCAAACCATTTGATCTTATACATTTCATCTCTTAATGTCCACCCACAATGTGTTGCATAAAATTTGATGCAAGTGGATTCTGCCGCCACTGCCACATTGAATTTATGAAAGCCGTCCGTAACAAGCCATACGTCAACAGGTTTATTTTAGCTATTATAATCCGTTTTTTTTTCATCCTATTTTCGACGAGATAAATTGTAGCTGTCACGTGGTACCACAAATTTGGTCGCACTGCAAAACTGCCAGGCTACGGTGAGGCCGACCAAGCCATACGTCATCAGGTTTATTTTAGGTATTATAATCCGTTTGTTTCATTCTATTTTTCGATGAGGTAAATTGTAGCTCTCACGTGGTACCACAAAATTGGTCGGACACAGGAACCTGCCAACACAGGATTTGGACGACCACTTTTTTTTTTACTATCCTCAAAGGCAGCTATCGTACCATACAAGTTTCATACGATTTTTCGATAAAAAAATGTTTGATGATTTTTTTATAAATTTGGTCGGACTGCAGAAACTGCCAGGTTAAGGTGAGGCCGACCAAGACATACGTCAACAGGCTTATTTTAACTATTATAATCCGTTTGTTTCATTCTATTTTTCGATGAGGTAAATTGTAGCTCTCACATGGTACCACAAAATTGGTCGGACACAGGAACCTGCCAACACAGGATTTGGCCGACCACTTTTTTTTTACTGTCCTCAAAGGCAGCTATCGTACCATACAAGTTTCATACGATTTTTCTATAAAAATTTTTTGATGATTTTTTTATAAATTTGGTCGGACTGCAAAAACTGCCAGGTTAAGGTGAGGCCGACCAAGACATACGTCAACAGGCTTATTTTAGCTATTATAATCCGTTTGTTTCATTCTATTTTTTGATGAGGTAACTTGTAGCTCTCACGTGGTACCACAAAATTGGTCGGACACAGGAACCTGCCAACACAGGATTTGGCCAACCACTTTTTTTTTACTGTCCTCAAAGGCAGCTATCGTACCATACAAGTTTCATACGATTTTTCGATAAAAATTTTTTGATGATTTTTTTATAAATTTGGTCGGACTGCAAAAACTGCCAGGTTAAGGTGAGGCCGACCAAGACATACGTCAACAGGCTTATTTTAGCTATTATAATCCGTTTGTTTCATACTATTTTTGATGTTTTTTTTGATGAATTTTTGTCCAACGTTTTTGCCATTTGTACAAAATCTGCCAGGTTAAGCCTAGGCCGACCAAGTGCGTTGGAAGCTACTAAATGTCAGGTACCTCTACAGGGTAGGTATATTCTATTTTTTGATGAGGTTTGTTTCATGCAGCCGGCCACCGGACTATTAATGCGCATTGTCAAGTCAGTTGGTGCTTTGGTTCCCTGCAATTACATACATTTTTTTATTGTAATCTAAAAATCCTACCTACAAAATCTACCCTCAAATGGCTCCTTAAGCCAGTTAAGGGTACCTAGATGAAAACATTACATGATCAAATAATGAAGGTTCATTTAAAGTCAAGTCGTTCAGTGACAGATCCAGACGCTTTTGTATTTGGTCGGTTAACCAATAAATGTTATAACTACCCGAAAATGTACAAATTGTTTGTTTACTTTTATTTAAATACCTAAAGATACAGAGTATAGTTCTTCTTAATTCACCACATTCGACGCAGTCCAATTACTGATCACCAAAAGTATGTGTGGGCATCTCGTACGTGCGGAATACCACGCCGCTTACTCACGCACTAACAAATAGATAACTGTCGGTTATTTCAGGCAGGACTTGACTCACACTACTTTGATCATTCGTAGAAACTGTACTGTCCGTGTTCCGAGAAACAGCTGGTTCTGGTTCAATGGACATTGATTCATCTTTGTTCTGATTTGTTCATTATTTATAGGTACCTAATATGCGGGTTGGTAGCAGGGACAGGAACCGGTTACCTTAACCGGGGTTTTTCATAGGGTTATTTTAGAGGTGTTTATAAAAACCCCTACCATAACGGTAACCGCTTAATAAGGTAACACTTTGATTCGGTAACCGTATCAGATCGAGTTAACCTCTGTTACCGGTAACCGAAATAAAAACCCAGTCTATTCAGTTACCTCATTATGAGGTTTTTGACCAGTTCAAACGATTGTAATCTTTACGCACACTTAAATTCAACTTATTATTGAATAACCGAGGTTGGCATGGGCGGTCTATGAAGCCTCCAGCACAAACAAGTTTTTTTGCCTTTCCTTTGTTTATCTTTATACCTACTTGTGTGGTGTGTTCTTATTATAAATATTATTATATTATAACTAAAATAATTAAAATAAATAAATTAAATAAGTTTAATAAATTAAATAAATTAAATAAATTAAATAAATTAAATAAATTAAATAAATTAAATAAATTAAATAAATTAAATAAATTAAATAAATTAAATAAATTAAATAAATTAAATAAATTAAATAAATTAAATAAATTAAATAAATTAAATAAATTAAATAAATTAAATAAATTAAATAAATTAAATAAATTAAATAAATTAAATAAATCAAATAAATTAAATAAATTAAATAAATTAAATAAATTAAATAAATTAAATACATTAAATAAATTAAATAAATTAAATAAATTAAATAAATTAAATAAATTAAATAAATTAAATAAATTAAATAAATTAAATAAATTAAATAAATTAAATAAATTAAATAAATTAAATAAATTAAATAAATTAAATAAATTAAATAAATTAAATAAATTAAATAAATTAAATAAATTAAATAAATTAAATAAATTAAATAAATTAAATAAATTAAATAAATTAAATAAATTAAATAAATTAAATAAATTAAATAAATTAAATAAATAACAATCATCACAGTTATATGAGTAGGTAAGGTATAGTAGTACAATTACATAGGTATACCAAACTAAACTGTAATAATAATGTAATTGTAACAAAAAAAAAAACATTAAAACTAACTATGAATTAAAGATTTAAAAACTAAACTAAAATTAAAATAAACCTACTTAAAAATTTGTATATTTTATATATTTAATTTATATATTTTATTAGTATAATTTAGTTTTTATATAATATTAAATAAATTAAATAAATAAAATAAATTAAAAAAATTAAATAAATTAAATACATTAAATAAATTAAATAAATTAAATAAATTAAATAAATTAAATAAATTAAATAAATTAAATAAATTAAATAAATTAAATAAATTAAATAAATTAAATAAATTAAATAAATTAAATAAATTAAATAAATTAAATAAATTAAATAAATTAAATAAATTAAATAAATAAAATAAATTAAATAAATAAAATAAATTAAATAAATAAAATAAATTAAATAAATAAAATAAATTAAATAAATTAAATAAATTAAATATATTAAGTAAATTAAATAAATTAGATAAATTAGATTAATAAAATAAATAAAATAAATAAATTAAGTAAAATAAGTAAAATAAGTAAAATAAATAAAATAAAATAATTAAATTAAATTAATTAAACAAATATAACAAATTAAACTAATTAAATAAATGAAATAAATTAAATAAATTAAATAAATTAAATAAATTAAATAAATTAAATAAATTAAATAAATTAAATAAATTATTAAATAAATTATTAAATAAATTAAATATATAAATTAAATAAATTAAATAAATTAAATAAATTAAATAAATTAAATAAATTCAAAAAAATAAATAAATTCAACAAATTCAATAAATTAAATAAATTAAATAAATAAATTAAATTAAATAAATTTAATAAGTAAAATCAATAAAATCAACAAATTATAAATAAAGTAAATAAAATAAACAATTTTTTTAGTATTTTTTTAGTTCTGACGGCACATCACTAAAACTACTTTAATGTAGCAAACCAGTAAGCAACCGATAATAAAGGTTACCATAACTGAATGAAAACCTGTTAAAAACCCTTAACAAAAACCCTATCGCGATGGGGTTTTGAGATTAACTCGGTTAAAGGTTAGGGTTACCGTTTCAATAAGGTTACCATTACAATCAGGTAACAGTATGATAGGGTTACCGAATGATACGGTAACCGAATCGATTGGGTTACCGAATTGATAGGATTAAGCGTAAAGAGGGGTTTTCCGGTCCTTGGTTGGTAGACGTAAATGCGACTTAAATAAATTTATTATGTAAATGTGTGTTTAATCGAGAACAATTTTTTTATAAGTAATTATTATGCTTAATGTTTAAAATATACGTAAAGTTTGTTGTAAACATAAATTCGAATAACTAAAATTAATTTATTGGATTAGGCATGTAATTACAAAATTCCATGGTAATTACCAAAATATTTATAGCTATTAGGTATCGGTTTGCTATTCCAATAAATAAATTGAGTACAATGACAAAGAAATTATATTCTAGTAATTGTAAAAAATCCTGTTTTTTTTCTCTTAATTTTAATAAATATTGGTTGTAGGTCAAACTACCGCTCAGTCAAATTTTGTAAAGATCTACGAAAATTCCATTTTAAAGAAAACATTTAAAAATATAAAAAAAAAAATTAGCAAATTTTTTTGCATCTGGAGTATTCTAATCTGGAGTGAATAGTTTTTGTGTTGTTAGTTTAGGTTAAGATATTTGTATTCTTGTAAAAGTACATTGTAAGATTTTTGAATTGTGTATTTTGATTGTAATAAATTGTATTTTGTTAGTTCATGTTATGTTAGACAAGGCTATTCCATAACAGTAACGAATATTCTTACCTTACCGGGTTTCAAAACATACTTTAAAAGTATAAATATTATAAGTATTATAACTCAAAGCCCGCCCAGCGAAAGCGCTGTATAATGTTACCTTCATTAGTGAAGCTTTCAATTCGCCGCCGCGAAAATTACAGACATTAAAGAAAACACTGGCTTTCCTACACGGGATTGTAAGTGTGGTATTATTTTCACTCTATTCCTTTCACAGGTTACTTGTACGAAAGGTGAGATTGTATGGAAACAACGCAATAAAGTACCTATGTTACCTAACATAGGTTATATAACATAGGGTAACCCTAACATAGGGTATAGGTTAGCAGTTAACTTTATAACTACCTAGGTCAGCGGTTCTCAATCTTTTTTTTTGACGGAACCCTTTTGGAAAGCGAAATACTTGATGGAACCCTACAATAAAACAAAAGTCACTCACAAGTAGGTATCGGCGGTGGCGGCATAGTAAAATTTTTCGAGGCGACTAAAGCATAGTGTTCTAAATTCTTGCGGAACCCCTGCAGGGGTGTCGCGGAACCCTAGGGTTCCGCGGAACACACTTAGAGTATGGCTGACCTAGGTAACAGCTAACTGTGTGAGAGAGAGTATTTTTTATAAAGGGATCTTCAATATACCAATGAAATAATAATAGTTTTAAGTAGTTTTAAAGAAAAAATAACTTCAGGCTGTCGAGGCCAATTACAAGCCCGTCTAAAAAGATATCGTAGTAACCTTCAATAATGTTTTGTCTAGCACCGTGTTTCGTCTTTAGAATTGAGTATTCCAATGGAATTTGTAAAGCGGATTCAATATTGTTGGAGCTTAGGTAAACAAACTAAAAGGGCCAGCCAATAGCGATTCTGTAGTTTCTGTACAATCACCAACAAAAGATCACGAAATAGAAATTATGTTTGCACACTCTTGTTCTCTTAACCATTCAATCGTGTAGGTACAGTCAAGTGTAAAAATATGGGTGCACGGGATCCCTTTGTTTGACATAAAGTTTTATTTGTCATTTTATTATTAGTCATAATTCTGGAACCGTTAACTTTTCAGGATTTTCGTAAGGTTAGGTTAGTTTTGTTTCATGGCAATCCTGAAAAGTTACGCGTTTCTGAGATAAACAAATTATAACTAACGAACATGCGGACAAACAATACATTATGAGTAAAAAAACTTTTTGGGAAACAATAGAGATCCAACGTTAAGTCGGTCCTGCTGTACGGTTGCGAGACATGGCTTGTGAGGAAAGATGTCACCAATCGTCTGCAGGTGTTCGTAAACAAATGCCTGCGACGCATTCTAGGGATCTACTGGCCACGAACCATCTCAAACGTCAGACTATGGCAGATGACGGAACAGAAGCCCATAGGAAGGGAAATCCTCGAAAGGAAATGGCGCTGGATCGGACACGTACTCCGTAGGCCGGACAGCCATCTGGCCGAGCAGGGTCTCCGCTGGCATGCGGCCGGCAGTAGGCGGTCGGGGAGGCCTTGTACTACATGGAGGCGATCAGTTGAGAAACAGGCTGGCTCAACTGGACTCGGCTGGAAAGAGCTGGAAGTAGCCGCTCAAGATCGTGACAAATGGAGGATTCTTCTGCGAGCCCTATGTCCCTAATGAGGGATAACAGGAATGCATCATCATCATCATCATCATCATCATCATCATCATCATCATAGAGACCCATGGGTGCACACATCATACTCAAAAATATGTTCCATAGCTCTTATATTAAATTAAATTAAATATTAAATTAAATATTAGGGGACATCTTACACAGATCAAACCTAGCCCCAAACTAAGCAAAGCTTGTACTATGGGTACTAGGCGACGATATACATACTTGTATAGATAAATACATACTTATATACATAGAAAACAACCATGACTCAGGAACAAATATTAGTGTTCATCACACAAATAAATGCCCTTACTGGGATTCGAACCCAGGACCATCGGTTTAGCAGACAGGGTCACTATCCACTAGGCCAGACCGGTCGTCAAATGTATGTCAGGGAATTAACAACTATGGGACATATTTTTGAAAAGTTATACATATGCATATTTTTACAATTCACTGTGCACTGTGTAAATCATTTTGCAATTGTAAGTATGACTAACTGTATGTATGTTTTGATTTAAATATTTTTTTTGCAATTGCTACTAACCGTATTTATGTCGTATAAAGCACACACCCTGCCACCTTATAATCATCTAATTACATACGAGGTCCCATGGGCTACAGAATTGAATGAATACTCCGCCTACGTAGACATCCTTATTAGGACAGGCCAATTTCATACTGTTTGCGTATTAAAATAATACTGCGCAATATAAACATTGTCACATATTAGGGCGATCCTTGTGCGTGTAAGCTGCTTCGCCTAAACGGCATTACTTCCTCCGAGCTTTGCTCGGAAAACATATAAAAACTCAAAAATGCGCGTTTTCCCAGAGATAAGACCAAGCTAGATCGATTTGTCGCCCCCGAAAACATCCATATAGTAAAATTTCATCGAAATCGTTAGAGCCGTTACCGAGATCCCCGAAATATATATAAAAATACACAAGAATTGCTCGTTTAAAGGTATTAGACAAGGTATTAAAGAGGTGTTACAGTGGAACCTCGTTAGCACGAATCTGTAGAAGCAAGAAGCTACTGATTAAGGTGTACATCTGGAGTATAGCCTTATATGGAAGTAAAACGTGGACAATGACCCTAAAGGGGCCCACTGATTAACAGTCCGCCGGACGGCATCGGCCTGTCAGTTAGAACAAAATTTTGACAGTTCCGAACAACTGACAGGCCGATACCGTCCGGCGGACTGTTAATCAGTGGGCCCCTTAAGAGATAGAAAGAGAATGGAAGCATTTGAAATGTGGTGCTGGAGGCGTATGGTAGGCATTAATTGGAAAGACAAGATAACGAATGAGGAGGTGCTAAGAAGAGTGAATGAAAGGAGAGCTATCCTGAACACCATCGCAAATAGACGCGGAAAAATGATTGGACACTTAATACGACACGACCACTTCTTTAAAACTATCCTGGAGGGGCGGATAGGACACAAGCGGGGAAGAGGAAAACCCAGACGCAGCTTTTTGGAGCAAGTGAAAGAAAAAGGGGGTCGTGTCGTATCAAAAAGTCAAAGAGCTGGCGCAGGATAGGGAAAGCTGGAAGATACTCCACCGACAAGAGAATAACTCTTAAGTTAATGATGATGCTGCCACGCGAAAAAGCGGCAAATTTCGCCAGTTTTGGAATTTCAAATGAGATTTTGTCAGAAACAAATAATATTTTAGGTACAGTTGTACATTATTTTTAAAGCTTATAATACATTGAATGAAAATATATACATAACCCTGTCTTTTAGTCCTATGGACTTCGAGTTTTAGCCGTGGGACAGCAAAAAATGCCTATTTGAAAATTGACCCTGATATGATGACACGTCGAGAGGACGATGAGACGACGACGAACTTGGAGATTGAAGATCTGGTGTCCGAGCCGAACATCATTGGAGAATCGAAAGCCGCCAGACTCCGATGGCTCGGGCACGTAGTCCGGACGGGGGAAGATCGCGCCGTCTGGAGGGCGTACGATGGAGTACCAAGTGGCCGACGGCCGTCTGGACGCCCTAGGTACCGCTGGAGAGACGAAGTGCAAAAAGACCTTAGGGAACTCGGCGCCGTCGACTGGACAGAAACGGCGTTGGACAGAGTAGCATGGCGGTCTTTGGTGTCGGAGGCCAAGATCCACTAACACAGCAGTAAGTAAGTATGGTGATATGCAACGAATTCCATAGATCGCTGAAATCAAATGGCACAATGTATCAAAAATCGCATTTCATATCGGTGAGGCCTGAAGAGGCCCTAAATAATAGGTACCTACTATATTACTTGTTTATTAACTTGGTTATTTCTCCACCTGTCAATTTTCCTACACAGACGACATCGTAATTAAATCACAGGCTGTTTCGTGTTTACTCGAGCAATAGTCGAGTTTATCAAGTTAGCAACAATCTATTCAACAAGAGCGATAATTTGACGCCCGAGAATCGCTCTTGACCCGTTGTAGTAAGAGCTATGCCGATTATTATCACGCGCGAGCATATAACAATGCGTTATAGTGATGCGCTGCGGGAATATTTCTTCCATAAGGATAAAGTATGTACATGAAAAAATATGCGAGATTTTGGTTTCTATTGTTACTTGTTATTTAAACTTAATTTCACAGTAAAAAGTGCACTAACCTAATGTCCAATGACATTTTCAATTGGCTGAAAATTATCTTAAACAAAGATTTGGAGTGTAGGTGCGGGAAGTAATAAATCATTGAATTTTAATGAACGTATAATTAAAAAAAATAGTTACCATCAACCGCAAAAGTGCATGGCGACTTTATCAATGAATTCATTCATCATTTTTCCATGCAATTTCGCAGCTTACTGTACAATGTAAATCTAGACCCCGGTGCCCAGGAATATGCACACCTAGGTAATATTCCGCGACATCACTAGTGTACCGCTCTGTTAAGCCCGGTAATGATCACGACATGATCGACACACCAAGGGCGGACCACAAAGGAATCCTAGCTATTTAGCATATAATCATTCAGATTAGACGGGGCGCCCAGGAATGTTCACACCTAGGTAATATTCCACGACATCACTAGTGTACCGCTCTGTTAAGCCCGGTAACGATCACGACATGATCGACCCACCAAGGGCGGACCACAAAGGAATCATAGCCATTTAGCATATAAATCATTCAGGTTAGACGGTGGCCAGGAACGTTCACACCTAGGTAATATTCCGCGACATCACTAGTGTACCGCTTTGTTAAGCCCGGTAATGATCACGACATGATCGACACACGAAGGGCGGACCACAAAGGAATCATAGCCATTTAGCATATACAGGATGATTCAGGAGACATGAGCAGGACTAATACGGCGCATTTCGTAAATTATAAGCAACACTTTCGTATCAATATTAGTGAGGTTAACGTTAATTTTCTAGTCGTGTTGAAAAAAAAAGTTATTAATTTATTTACGACATGCGTGGTCACCCTAAAATTAAAATACTAAACACCCGATATTCTGTGTCAAATTGAATGTCATCACTGTCATCGCGGTCTGGTTACTTTTGAAAACACGTATCTCACTCAAGTTTGACAGTTTATTTTCTTCGTAATCAAAAAGTTAAAGAGGTTTTATGCTTATTAATTAGGTCTTGTAGGGTGACCATGATTGTAGAGGATAAAATTTGCCCGCACCAAAAAGTTAAAAAATCGGTAAAAATGTGATTGTTTCACCTAAATACGACGGTGATCGATCAATTATCAGTTACTGAGTGTGCAGGATTAGTCCTGCTCACGCCTCATGAATCACCCTGTATAAATCGTTCAGGTTAGACGGTGGCCAGGAATGTTCACACTTAGGTAATATTCCGCGACATCACTAGTGTACCGCTCTGTTAAGCCCGGTAACGATCACGACATGATCGACACACCAAGGGCGGACCACAAAGGAATCATAGCCATTTAGCATATAATCATTCAGATTAGACGGTGCCCAGGAATGTTCACACCTAGGTAATATTCCGCGACATCACTAGTGTACCGCTCTGTTAAACCCGGTAAGCACCAAGACATGATCGACACACCAAGGGCGGACCACAAAGGAATCCTAGCTATTTAGCATATAATCATTCAGATTAGACGGGGTGCCCAGGAATGTTCACACCTAGGTAATATTCCGCGACATCACTAGTGTACCGCTCTGTTAAGCCCGGTAACGATCACGACATGATCGACACACCAAGGGCGGACCACAAAGGAATCCTAGCCATTTAGCATATAAATCATTCAGGTCTACGGTCTACGCATTCTTGGCCGTACTGTCGAAGGTTAACATTAATTGGTATAGAACATCAATATACATTTTAAGCGGTTGAATATACATAATAAGTATTTGCTACACCGTAATGTTACACCTCTTACAACTTTGCCGGATGGTTGACTGGTAGTGAATTCCTTATATGTAGCACTAAGGCTGCCTTTAATACATGCGTAACGCCATAAATGACCGTAATAGTTCTGTAGAAAGCGACCACTTTTAATTTTTATCAAAGTGACTTACACCCTAACTCAGTGCATTCGGTTGCATTGATAAAAAAAGTTGGTCGTTTTATGCATAACTACGGTCAAATATCTGCGATTGGTAATGTTTATAGGTAATAAAATACATACAACACTTTTAAAAGCGATTACATCGCTCGGTTACGGAGCTTACATTACATTATTAGTATTATTATACACCTCTCGCGTTACAATGCTTGTACTTTTTAAAAAACAAGCTTCAACGTTTGAATCACTGTGTTTACAACACTCAGTGTAATATACTTTTCATATCTCATGCTCTGAAAGTGGGTCGTTGTTGTTCTAAAAGGTGCGAAGAAAGTGATACGTTTATGCTCTAGCGCAGAAAAGTGGTGTACTCCTCTGCGTCCCCGTCCCACGAACAACTGGGTGGAAACAAAATGGAAAAATAGTGTCTTTATTTCCTCGCCTGGAACAATTGGTAATTGTTTAATTTTACTAATCCCACGTTGATCGTTTTTTTAATAAAAAAAATATGTAAGTAAATTGTTAAAAACAAATAATTCTTGATTTCTTTCGTTGAATTCTATTTACTCGATTTCATAAGGCGGGAACCAAAAGGAATACACCAAAAATATTTTTTTAAACCTTACACTTGCGTAAATGAGCAAAGGCAGAATCTTATACAGCCACAGTTAAACGTTTGTACGATATTAAATTGGTTTTTAAAGTTATTTAGCACTATATTCATGAAATAAAGTAAAATACAATATAACAATTTCTTATATTATTAATTAAATTGTTATTTAATATTTAAAATACTTTTATTATGTTATTACGTGGTGCGGCGCACCAAGGTCGCGGTGCGGTCCGGTAGTCTGTTGCGGCTTTAAGAACGAAAAAGTATAAAATTAAAAAGTAAGAGGCAATCCCGCTGATTTTCATACTATAATGAACAAATCATTTTAAAATTACTGCAGTTTGTTAAAAAATGTGTTTTCGTAAATATTGCAATCTAAATGATTCTCGCTAGGGGTTATTAATCTTCACACATGTAAAGTCTCCGATTGCAAGTAAGTCCTAAGGAAAAAATCATGGCCGTAGGTCTATTGGGTACTTCAATTACTGATTTTGCGAAATTGCCTTGTCTTTTTTGGTTTCCTCGTATTCGATATGAAAAGTAGTGTTTAACTCGGGTGAAAGGCACCATTTCCGTCTCGGACTATTGGCGCTCTCACTGCGTTCGAGCGCCAAACTACCTCGACAGGAATGGGTGCCTTTCAACCCTTGGTTAACAATCTACTATTGAATATACTGTTGATAATTTTAAATCGCTTCTTCACATTTGTTCTGGCTTTTAAAAAACATATGTTAGTCACAGATTAAACAATACTGTTAAAGATACTTAAAAAAATACGATCCTAAATATATTTTAAATAACGTTATTATATTTTAGGTATAGTTTGTAAAGAACTTGAAAAGAGCATACCTGGGCCGCCCAGCAGGAAGACTTCCAAGATCGAACGCCCCAGGTATCGCTGGTATGACATGGTGAAGGCGGATCTGCGCGACCTTTAAGTCAACAATTGGCGAGAGGTCGCACAGGACCGAGAAGAGTGGCGCTGTCTCGTGTCGGAGGCCAAGTCTCATTTTGGGTCGCTGAGCCAACGGGGTGAGTGAGTGAGTGAAATAACGTTACTACCGCCTAAGACACGATTCCATTGTTTTCCGTGCACGAAGTGCTAAAAGTGCTCTTGACATGTGTAATTGATTTTTATTTATCAACCATTAAAGAAAAATAAATAAGCCTTCTTTGATTTGAAGTTGGTTAATATTCCATAATCTATATTATATCATTCTGATGATGATCACAAGAATAGCACTGAGATTTACGTACGGCACACTCAGTAAGATCATGTTCATGTGGGATAAGTGAAACAGTAGTTATGAGGATTCGCTACAAGTGTTTCTCTTGCCCCAATGTTTCTCTTACCCCATCTAACTTTATTTTGTTTTGGGGTGGCGTATCTGAAGTTAAATTCTCAAAATCCGTGCAGCACTTGAACTTTATTGCTCACAACTTGTGCATTATCTTTTTAAGTTCCTCACGAGGGCGATAAAAGCTTTGTATGTAATTACATTAACCCACGAACCAACAATTTTGTTGTCAGGCCACCCCGGCGTACGCACGAATCACGGCCAGGGTGAACTGGGTTACTCGCGTCCGCTTTCCTACAAACCTCTAATAATTTAACCGAATACCTATTAGAAAACGGGGGCATTTACCGCACGTACCAGTTTCCGAATAGCACGACAAAGTTTACTGTGTAGGTGAGGAAACTAACATGAAACTAAATTTCAAGGTCTGTTTCCTAGTATAACTTGACCTGGAGATCCGTAACAAAGATTTACAATGGAGATCAAACTATACCGGTTTTGCATGTCGGAGCTAAGCTATGTGAACAACAGACCAGACTGTGTATTGGTTGCGCGAGTACAGACTAGTCGATTTGTTATGAAGTCCAGTTATATTAAGCTTAAGAATCGCAAAATCTATCTGAGGGAACCCAAAGTACTTGGACTTTTGTTGGAGCATCATGTTCTAGAGGGGGTCTCCAAACTTTTTGACTAAGTAAGCCATTGGCTTTCTTGTTTCTTCTCCTTGGGACCAAAGAAAGTACTCGAGGTTCATGTCAGATGTTCGCCTAGTCACCCGTGCTCTGCAAGCGATTCGAATAATCGAAGTCATCGAAGACCTGAGTATTCATCTCAATTGTTCGACAGCAGCGCTACCGTTATAAAGCCTGACAAACTTAGTTTAGCAAGCGGCAAAATATGAAAACATCGTTAACCTAAGTGTAGTGTTAGATTAACGGTAAAATTAAGTTTGTTAGGTATTTGTTGACGGTTTAAGCCGTCTGATCCTTGAACTTGCGGGGTGAACGAAACAAGCGCGTTTATTTTGAAATAACTGTGTCGATGTTAAACTGTTATTATATACCTACTCACACTGTTGTCACTATGATTAGTGAGTGGTTCAACGCGATTGAAAACAAATAGGAAACGTATATATTGATTGATAATGTACACATTCCCATCAGCACAGAATAACTAATAGCCATCAGCTTCAGCTTGCTATTCAAGGTTTTTCGTAGTATTTAATTTTGAAATTTCCGAAAACGAAACTGTCCAACCTTGTTGTATTTTTGTGTAATTTAAAATGTAATTTTTGTGTTGCCTGGCATATATGTACTGATATCTCATGTCATGTAGGATTTCATTAGAGATTTGGTGACATCTAAAACAACTCATTTACTGCTTTACGCGCTAGGTCTACCAGAGCATGTCTTTTTTTAATTTCACATTCTTGTTTTAGAGATCTTGTCGATCTACCTAAAGCCCTATTTAGACGGTTCAAGAACTTGCAAGCGATTATCGATGCATTTGCCCCAAATATATGCAATGTCTTTACCTTCAGTCTCTTGCCCAAATCGTAAAGTTTTTTCTCGATTTGCTCATAATATTTATACAGTCGATTCTTGTTGCCCTTCTTCTACTCGGTTTCACGATTAAGTATATGCATAATCACCAACTAATCGTCACTGTATTCTCAAGATAATTCAATTCATGGGACTACTACTATGATTACACATATCATAGTAGTAGTCCCATCCATCCATTCCCATCCATTGCATTGCCCAGTCCTATAATACTAGAACAAGGAATACTACTAGTTCCCATGGCATGGACAAAGTAATTGTCACCAGTTTCCGTCGTACGCGCACGCCTCGCAACGCGCAGTCGTGCGTGTCGGAACAGAAAGAAATACTTTCTTCGCGGACTGGCAAAAAACTGACTGTTTTTTTCTTTCTAGAACTTACGTCAGGCTTGTTACTACGTTGCTATGTCGGAAAAGTTCGAATTAACTGGTTACGTGTTAACAAATAATTTTTTGGTCATCTCTGAGCTCGTACCGTCAAAAGTGGCCAATTTTAATTAGAGAAACCGTCTCCAGATAAATGAATATTGAGGCATATATGATGGGATAGGATGATTTTCAGATTACTATAGTATAGACTGTTTCTAGCTCATGTTTGGCCTAAATCTGTTGGCCCTTTTTTGCACCATTGAAATAAACTTACTTTTTTATATGTATTTATAGGATTTTAGATTCATGTGTAGTTTGACACATAGTAAATTGTAATGAGTTTTAAAAGTAAGTACCAACATACATATTACCAGGGTAGGTGATTCTTAAAACTACTCTTGACTTATTTTATTACCGATAAGGATTTTGACCTGCACCTATCTGTTTCAAATCAACTCTGAATCTGAATGATAAAAGTATAATACGAAATTAGTACCTAATATAAAATTGTCGACTGATATTAGAAAGTGTCTGGCGACGATAATGTTTTCTCTTGTTGCATGACAACCTGACAACCCTCACGGAGTACCGTGCAAAGATTATTCAATCTATAGCTTGTAGTAGAACTTTTCCAATTGGCACCATTCGTTGTGAAGTTTCCGAACTTGTCAGAACTTTGATTTAAACTTTCACGATTATTAAACATTATCAAACTACACAACGGGACTTAATCGCGTATTTAAGTTTTAAGATTTATCTCCGACGTTTCGAGGACGGCGTTGTCCCCGTGGTCTCGGAGAAGACGGCTCAAGTTGACATCAACATCTTCTAGCCGCGCGAGTTTTTCGAACTACCCGCACTTGGTCTTGTTTATCAGTTTGAACGTTTTGCGCACTAGGGATGTTACTCTGTCGACACACAACACTAACGATATTCGATTTATCGACTGTCGATATTCGTTTCCGCTTACATTTACTAATGACTGGATTCCATGTGGATGAGATCTTAAAACCCTCGTCCCGATTAAAATTGCAATGTTTTTTGATTTCAATGGCTTCCCACACTTTTCTACTGTAGAAATGGCGATCCGTGGAAAGGATTTTAGGGTTATGCAGCTCAATCCAGTGGTTTGTTCCTGACTCCAGCAAATGCTCAGCCACTGCAGACTTGTTCACCTGACGATTGAGTTAAGGAACATATCGCAGCTGTCAAAAATCGTCAGGAGTACTAGTATCGGCTTGCTTCAAACGGAGCAGTTAATTTTAGTAATGATTTAATATGCGTTGATGACTTTTGAAGTCGTTTATTTATAACATAACAATCAGTATATGGGCAGTGGGTGTGTAATGTTTAATATAATTATAAAAAAACTATCATACATTTGTTATAACGCCATTTGATATATTATTGTATGTTATAATGAAATTTTTATTATACGTTTCCTTTATTATATAGTGATTTCATCTAAACTGTCATTGATATAATGCATAATGTAATATAATTTTCAAATAGTATATAGACATGTTTTATAATGACATTTGTTATATTATATTTTTGTATAACGTAATACTTCATACAATTTTATCAAGTATAAATACATTTATCGTATAATATTTTTTGTCATATTTCATTTACTGATAACGTAAAGTTTAACATACTTTTTATAACTACTACGCAGGCCTACTGCTTTTGCTAGCTATTTTATTCTAGGGAGGTCGCAGTTCTAACCTAACCTAACCTATTTTTTCACGGTTTTCGTTCTGCGGGGGCCGCAGTTCAAACCTAACCTAAACCACTTTTTTGATATAATATTTTATTCTACGGAGGGTCAAAGTTATAACCTAACCTAAACCTCCTTTTGTTAGGTAGTTTTGTTGGTTTTGTTTTGTAACCTAACCTAACCCATTTATGTCATGCAACTATTATGCTACATAAATAATTATGTGATGTAACTTGTTATAACAAATAATATGCTTTAGAGTATGTAATAATTATGGCAATGTATATTAGACGAAGTGTAAATATACCTTATGACCATTATACCAATAATAACATTATGTATACAGTTAATTAGGTATTACGGTAGTATGCCATTTATTACGTTATACAAAATAACGATATATCAAACTATAATATATGAAAAGTAATTATAACAAATGCAATGCACCCATGGGCAGTATGTTACAACTTGTCCTTAAAATGTACACCGGCAAAACATTGTTTTAAATGGACACGGGCCTTTGTCGGTTCGTTGCCAATTAGACCCATTATGATTTATCCATACAAAAAGCGGAAGCATAATCGATCGTCGCCATAAGTAATACCCAAACAGACACGCTCCGAAATAAGACAAAGGGACAAATCAGTCCAAATAATATATCGACATTCTTGCTCTACCTTTCCAAACTTTAGAATAACAACTTTATTGAACACAAGACACGGTTGATTTTACAATAACTCGGTTTGTATATGGCAGATATATTGAACCGAATGCCGATAACATCGGCCGAGGCAATCCACGCAATTGTAAGTCACGTATGCATTTTGGTACCTCGTCGCTTTAAGTTACTGAATGCCTCCACTCGGTTGCTTATGCCTTACATTAATATGACAAGGTTGCTATTATATGTTTTGGGGTGGCTGCACGTGAGCTCTTTGACGCAGTGTTGCTTCTGGCATTGTGTGTTTTCATAACAAAGCATGTTCTGTGCCATATTTTGTTCAAAGTTGTAAAGGCGTAAAGGTTTTGGTGTATTTTCCATGATAAATACACCAAAACCTTTACAGTAACATCATTTGGTGACATCATAATACATAACAACATTAATACAACACCCAATACTTGCCAAAATATAACCTATTTTTTGCACTTATAGTATAACACCGCTGTCAAAAAGGTGTCATAAATCATTCACGGTAATGTCCTAATGTCTATTGAATCTAAGCAATGCTTCTGTCATTGCCTGACCATTATCGTTAAAGGCTTTATTGATTGTACGCACCCACGAGGGGCGGGTTCTAGATCAACAGCGAAAGGCCAGCACTTTCCTTATTAATAAACAAAGTCTTGCTTGCTACGAAAGGTAAATAAGTTACCCACTATAATGCACAGTGGGTAACTCACTATACTTAATGCAAAAAAGTACATTAACTACATATCTATAGGACATGAAAAAGATAAGCGCAATTAAACATTCAACCATAATGTTTTCTTTAAAACATAGGTGAAGGAAATATCTCTTTTTAATGGTTGAGATACATACCGGCTGTTAGGTTATCTCAGCTTTTATGTAAAATGCGCAAGTACCAGAATCTTTAACTTTTGCACTTGATTGTATTGAAAATACACACAAAATTACAGTGGCCTTGGCCAAAAGTACCCTTTCATTTGGCACATCAATTCGAATGCCTAAAATATGGAGCAAATACGTCGCGCGACATTCATGAGTAATGGTCGCGATCCCAACATTTTTATACGTCTATCAGATATAAACTTTAACGTACGATCAAGGATGATCGCTTCGATAGAACCTAATATCTATCAATGTCAAAATAAACGCTCCAGAACTGAGCCTGTTGAAAGGGCCATATCGCCAGCCCTATCATTTATCAGTCCTTCCGCCATCAGTCTTGACCACTTGACCGGTCAGAAAAACTAGCCATTCTAGTCCTTACCCTACCGAGTTAAGGTAGCAATTAGGAATTAATTTACTACGGGTGAATGAACTTTGCAAACGCGAAAGTGAAACCGTCACTTGTTGCTAAGATACGTATTGAAAACCGTGCCCTGAATCGGAATTAGGTGCACGGAAACAGGGCGTTTGGCATGCCGTCGATATACGGTTGCGAATTTAATTTAGAAACTCATCAAGCATGGATAATTGGTCCCCTAACTCGGTGCGCGATTGAATGACGAAGTGAATTGGTTTAATTAAGGATACAAACCTAAATAACGATCCTCTGAGTAGATAGACTCTCTTCAATGATTAATGGAGTCATTAAAATTAGAGTAATTTCTGTATTTCAGTATACTATTATACAGAAATTACTCTAGATTTAATAAACAAACATGAACAATGTTCATTTACCTAATACATACAAATATGAACATTACTAACGCTCTGCTGAAATTTTAATAATCCAAAGCGCTAAATATTTTATAAACATCCCCCGCTTTTTCACGCATTGCACACAGTTACGTCATACGTTTATATTATACGTGTAATATAATATTAATATCTATGAATAGCAGTACATATTTTACATATTTCATGGAAACAGCTTTCAGCGAATATTTTAGGCGCTCATGAAAAGGATAAAGAAAATATGAAAGTAAGTAGTTTATTTTGGGAAAAATAACGAGCGAACATAGAAATATTCGTTCCATCCCAGGCTTTTAACATGCACGAGGATGTGAATGAATTCACATATATGTAGTGCGGACCGTGACATTTATGAGGTTGAAATGGTTTGCTTATGCAAATAAGTTGTAAGTATTAAACGTTAGTACTGAGTGTTACATACGTGTATGTGATTATTTTAAATATGCACATAGTCGTATGAACTGGTGACGGTTGCCGTGGTTAAACAATGAAACGTTAGTGAATAAGGAAGTTTTAATTGCATTTTTTAGCATGATTACCCTTACTTCGATAACTAAAACAAACCGCCATTTTTAGACCGATAACGACATATTTACACGAGTAACTAATAAGTAATAACTCAACTTCTTACCAATAGGCCTCATCTCATCTTATATTAATTGACGAACGCAAACTCCAACGATCCTCATCAGGAACCAATTTAGACAATTCACCTTACCTGGAACAAAACA
Organism: Cydia splendana; assembly: GCF_910591565.1. Taxonomy (NCBI): domain Eukaryota; kingdom Metazoa; phylum Arthropoda; class Insecta; order Lepidoptera; family Tortricidae; genus Cydia; species Cydia splendana. Next base: position 12,531,479 of record NC_085977.1, on the reverse strand, counting down.
TTAAAAAATTTGAGAAAACTTTTTGAAAGGTCAAATTAGACAATATACAATGTAAATGTATCCCAATTCACAAGATTTAAAACGTGACTCGAAGATTAACAATCGACCTAGAACTATACTTCCTCTATTGAAAGATTAGCATGAAGCGTTTGAGTCTTACCGAAAGTCTGGGTGCTAAAATGTTAAGGTATAGGTACTTTGTTATCTATACGTATATACACACTAAGTTAAATTTCCCATTGGCCTTAGATCCTTTGTTGTAAACTATGCGTTTATATTCCAGATGCCAAATTGAAAGTTCCGTCGCCCAATCTGGTTGGTTTTGTACTAAAATGAGAACTGGCTTGGATCGCAGTCGCAGTCTGCGTAGAAGATGGGACAATCAAAGTATCATTTTAATGTCTAGTCAATATATAGAAACAGTTTTAGTGAGTACATGAATATATAATAAACCTAGGAGATAAAGCTACATCATCTAAAGCAATTATTTACAATGTATAGAACAAATTAACAGCGTACCTATCCGTTGACCCAGATATCATGTCGACGACCCGACGATAATCCTTAAACCAACATTATTCTAATGAGTTCAAATAATTGCTACACACGCCGCTGTCGCTATTGTAAATATGCCGTACTAAGCTAGCAAGGAAATTGAACCGTAGAAATTGGGTCAATTCAATACTATGATGGACATGGGTGTCATTCTGAATCCCTAACAACGTTTGTCCTAAAGTCACTTGCCCTAACTGGTTTGTCCTAATGGGCACATGCCCTAACGATCAATTATCATAACGATTATTTTCCATAATGTAATGGTTAGCCTAAGACTCATTTGCCCTAAGCATTTGTACCATAACTATCAAGATCCCTAATGTTTTTTACCATATTCTTCGAAATCCCTAACAATGTTTGGCATAAAATAACATGTTCTAACTGTTTTGACCTAATGGCTATTACCCTAATGATCAATCGTCATAACAGTTACTTTTCCTATTGATCAATTATCATAACAATTACTTTCCATAATGAATGGTAACGAACTGTTGCCACAAAAGTGGGTTAGGTTAGGTTAGAACCGTGACCCTCGCAAAAACGAACTGCTGCCACAAAAGTGGGTTAGGTTAGGTTAGAACTGCGACCATTGTAAAAACGAAATGTTGCCACAAAAGTGGGTTAGGTTAGGTTAGAACTGTGATCCTCGCAAAAACGAATGCTGTCACAAAAGTAGGTTAGGTTAGAACTGCGACCATTGTAAAAACGAAACGCAATAGGGAAATCAAAATTAGGGCATACGAGTGTTAGGTCAAGCAACGATAGGCTAAGTGAAATTAGGTAACATGATGGTTAGGATATATAATTTTTAGGCCTAACAATAATTAGGCAAAAAAATAATTATGCTACATAACATTAGGATAAATACTCAATATGGAAAGTGTCATTAGGGAAAAAGATATTAGGACAAAAAAAAATCGCTTATTCAATAATAGGGAAACCAAAATTAGGGAATACGCGCGTTAGGACATCTGATCATTATGACAAACAATATTAGGGAATGCAAAGGTAGGAGAAAAGATTTTAGGGATTCAGATATAGATCCGATGGACATAATCAGTCATATAGTGTACCTGTTATAGGCCTACAGATACCCTACCTATTACCTGCGTACCTTTATTAAGCATTAAGCATAGGGGCCTAACTTATCATTATCACAGTAGCGTATTATTTCATATTCTTAGGTTACGTATTTTTTCAATATTTCAATACTTTTATATAAAATATTATACCTTCCAATGTTTCAGTAGGCTAAGTAAACACTTTATATATATTAAATTGTAAAATTTAACGGCAGTCATGAAATGAAATTTACGAAAATACACCGGAAAAACAAGGATGTTTATCTTTTTCCGCTGTCAATGATTTTAAATTAGCACAAACTAATACAAAAGATTTTCATCATATTATTATAAAATCACATTACGCGATACGTCTTTTACTCACCCCATAGTAACAATAGTTTGGACGTTTCCTAAAGTGTCTGCGATTTAACTTCGCAGTTGCAATAACCCGCTTGAAAAGTAAACCAAAGTCACCCCAGGGAATACATTAGGGCCGTTTCACTATCCTAATACCACGACGTTCACGACTTTCACGGAGGCATGGCGGTATAACGCTTAAGTAGGTTATTCCGACGTACCCTACTTACTGATAAGGAAGTTCAACTCGACGACTGACAACTCATACTTGTATAATCTAGGTGGATTATTCAACTTCTAAGTCTTCTAACACACACGATACGTCTCTCATACTAACTTAACAATAAAAGTAAACCAAAGTCACCCCAAGGAATACATTAGGTCCGTTTCGCTATCTTAATACCATGACTTTCACGGAGGCATCGACCGCATAACGCTTAAGTAGGTGATTCCGACGTAGCCTACTTACTGATAAGGAAGGTCAAGTCGACGACTGATAGCGGGCACGGAAATCGCGAGACGGTGATTACACCGGATTATGTAAGATAAAACACATTAGTGTTTTATCTTACATAATCCAATGGTGTCTAGGGGCCGATTCTGACTAACAGTTTGCTAACACATTCACTGCTAGCGATAGCGACCCGCTAGGCGAATTCTCTGTTGCTAATCGTTTTTCCATGTTATCGGCTAATCTTGTAGCGCCTAGCATGCGCTGGCACTGAATAGATGCCTTGCTCATCTTGCTGGCACCTATTGGTGCGCGTAAGATACTTAACGACATAAGATAAGATATTTCAAGACATCAATAAGAACTTGTTAAAACAGAACCAGCCTCCTAGTCCATTATGTTTATTTTACGCGGATGATGCGTTACTTTTATGTACCCTTAATGAAAAACAAAACGATGGGAGATAAAATGCAAATTATAAACATTTGGAAAGTTTTCCCCTGTTGGATGTTCATCAAGGCAAATATAAATAAGACGTTCCAAAGCTCAAATTCCATAAGTACAGGGGTCTCGGCCCCGAGTATATTTTTATGCCATTTGGGGTTGAGACCCTTGGCCCGTGGGGTCCTAATGCCCTACAACTTTTTAAAGACCTTTCAAAAAGGCTTATCGATTTCACTGGTGACCGAAGAGCTGGCAGCTTTCTCGCTCAACGTATTAGCTTCGCAATACAGCGGGGAAATGCTGCCAGCGTCCTCGGCACCATGCCAAAGGGGCCCAATTTCTTAGACGTATTTTAATTTTATTTAATTTTATTTTATTTAGTATTCGTTTTTAGTTTTAATTTAGTTTTATTTTATAGATAAGTTAGTTTATTTTATTTTTAATGTTTGTATCTACCTTTACTTATAAATAAATAATACATTCAATAAGACGTTTAGAAGTTTTGATAAAATTTATTTCAGAAGTAAATTATAAAGTTCATACATCATTAAATAAAAATCAATAAAATAAAATTCAATTCAAATAAAACTTTTGAACTTTTTCATTACCTGAAAAACTTAGCAATATTCATAGTCAATTTGTCTAATGGCACTTCGAAACTAAATAAGAAGAAGTTTAACGTGATTTTTTCCAAATTTTTAACAAGTTCAGCAAAACTTAAAGAATAACAAATAAAAATATATACTTAAGTGATTCCGGACATAGATATAAGTTACTTATACGAATCCATTATAAAATATCACCATAGAGAGCTTCTCTGTCTCTCTTCAAACAGATCATACCATTTCTAAAGGCCCCAGTACACAATGGGCCATCGCCTAAGCATGGTAAACGGTAACAGATGATTTTAGGCCGAACGGGTGGCAGGGTGAAATATCTACTACTTTTGCTAGATGATCTCACTCTTTGATAAGTCGTTTGGCGGCGGCATTGAAATGTTTGCCGACCCCTGGAAAACGAGTAGACTATGCATCCATAGATAACTTCTAACGTAATAATTCCTCATCTTGACCTAGATTTTGTATAACTTTCTTTACAGTATGTATCTAATTATAAATAATACTCGTCTGTATATAATACATGTATAAGTACATAGAGACAAATGGAAGTTAGCTGGTACTTATAGCACAGGTTTATACCTATTTTAAGTATCAGCGAAATACTCTTGGACAGTGAATACTATGTAAAAAAGGGCCTGCATATATTCGTGATCTTCAGAAGAAGTTACATAAATGTTTAATGTAATCTTAACTAAGTAAACAGGTGTAGAGCAAACAATTATATGGAAGGTAACTTTAGTTGCGTGTTAGATTACAAATAATATAATTAATCAGAGCGACACGTTAATTACGATACCGGAGAGTGGTTAATTGGTTCATTACTAACGTCATGTAGTTACACACGGGAACTTTACGCAGAGCAGATGCCTTATTGCGTTTTTGACATACAAGTATTTGTCTAAATTTAAAAGTGGACAAATTACTGTCTTCTCTGAGACTTCAACTCACGGCCTCTGACACCTTGACACCCAAGACAGTAATTTTTCCACTTTTAAATTTATTCTAAGCTTAATAGCATCGTTCGCAGACGTTCTGCTTGTTATAAAAATTAAGTATTTGTCTACTTACTTTTTGGGTTGGTTAGGTCAATAATTATCAGAATTAATAAACTTAATAGAGATAATTTAAATATATCCTGAATAATCGTTATTTCGACTAATTCTGTGATTCTTAATTTATACAAATTGGCAGTAGTATTCGCAACTGGCCTGGCCTCGCCTAAAGCCCTGACTGGCCAGGCCTTTATAAACACGCAATCCGCAGCGAACATTCGTTAGATCTGGATGAACCTTAATGCTGAAAATGATTGTCCCAATAATCCACATTCACGACTAAGGACTGAAACGCACAAATCACACAGTACGCTCATACAATGTAACGTACAGAATACAATCCTCACGTGCAGTAGTTAATTGAATAAAGGAATCCAGCCAGTCGGTATAATTCAGATCATAAAGCGATCCAATTAAGAGACTGCAGCGGTAGCAATTATTCTGTTACAATGAAGATAAATCAAATTTCTAGTCTAGATCTAGTCCAATTTATGTTTTTAACGTGTTATATATTATTTCAGTAGGTGATTTCACCGTAAACGCAAGCTCCTGATGACACTCCTCGGTACGGAGTGAAACATGTCGAGCGTTTTTCGAGTTCTTAATATATTTAATATTTCAGTAGGTGACAGAAATATGCTCATATTTTTGGACAAGCTTGGCTAGTAAATTGTCAGTAGAGTAAGACTAAAATCATAGTTCTAATAATGTTTACGGAATCCCTTTAATTTTTTCAGTGGCCTTAAACAATAGACTAGATCAGCGGTCGGCAACCTGCGGCCCGCGGGCCGCATGCGGCTCGTGAACCTGTCACTTGCGGCCCGAGAGCCGCCTTGGCTATTTTGTATGTAATAGTGACAAAAGACAATATCCCATAAAGTCATAAATATTAACAAAGTACGGCCCGCGTCACCTTCGTTAACTACTATTTGGCCCTTGGCTGCTAAAAGGTTGCCGACCGCTGGGCTAGATGACAAATTTTCATTTACGATATCAATCGATCAGGTTTGTTTTTAGGATCAAATGTGTATATGGGACCCATTGCAATAAATCAATATAAAAGTCAAAGTCTGACAAGAGTACTTCACTCGCGAAACGCCCCTAACAAAACGATAAGTGACCGTGACGTCAAGGTCACTGAGAGTCCATCTTGAAGTATGGACTGTATGGAAAAAATAAGATAATTGCGTTTTTGTCGGCGAAATGTTGCGTTTATGTACATAGTTGCTATACAATCTTTTTTTGGATAACATTTAAGGAATCGAATGGTATCCTTACTTATTTCCTTCTTGGAAGTTAAAAAAAATCTTAAATTTTGGAACTTTCAGGTCCTGTATTTTTGTATTATTTCCATATATTATTTTTCTATCCACATTATTGTGATAAATTGCTCATTTTCTATCTATTTTACTAGGTTTTGTTATAAAATTCAACATGTGTGTCATCATCCCTATTCACGGGGTTTTTATTGTTGTCAATTTAGTGTGGACTTAATATGTGAAGTAGACTTTAATTATAGCGATGTTAGTGATTATTAAATAAGAATTAAAGTCAGCTGTTGTAATATTGTACTAAGTCATAGTTCTATTCACTAAGAGCATACGGTAGCTTAACGGGCATCATGTTCTACGCATTCCTCACCATTGTCTCCTCAGCAAAGAACCCTAAAACAGCGTAACCCGAGCAACGTTGTGCAGTCGTATGAAATACTAAGAAGTGTTATTACAGGGCCTAGCGACTGCAAATTGTTTCTCGTTCCCACGATGGAGTTGGTTTCCTTGTCTGGTGGATTTGACGCACATTATATTTCACGCTTTAAAAGACAGCGAAATTCACACGATTTGAACGGAAATGGTAATAAATGTGCAAAGTATTTATTAAAGAGCTCATTTGAACACTGCTTTTTGTTAAATATGAGTAAAACAAAACAGTATTAACATTTAATAAGTAACTTTAACCTCACTAATCTTTGCTTAGTTTGAAGTAAGTAATCACCGTAGAGTTTCAAAGTAAATCTTGAACTGTCTGTCTTGGCAGTAAGTTACAAGTCAGATAAGGGCCTAAAGGTAACGTTTGGATGTCAACTGCGGCTACATTACTGTTGCGAAATTACTGCAGCGGCGTTGAAACCGCCGCTGTATTTTGGCAATATACTTAATAAAATTAGTGACAAATTGAACGTCATAATCGCGGCAGTAATGCGTCACTCATTTTATCAAGGAAATTAACAGCAGTGTCAGCAGTAATGCAACTGCAGTTGATATCCGAATGTCACCTTTACGCTGTGTCGATATCGACAGCGAAATATACAAATAGCCCGACCGGGCCAGAATGTTTTTACTACAAAATCAAATCTAATTTTAAAACCTACTTTAACCCTGAAAATCATACTTACCATAATATCATAGACAAAATGTCCCCAATTCCCAGCGCAATATTCTGTTATTGATGAATCTCGCTGCAGGCTTGGAAAACAAATTGCATATTCCGGTTCTGCTCATAAATAAATTTCTCATTTTAAAATACTGTTTACAACTTTACACTGATTTACTGCAATGTAGCGCAAAAAATTGAGAACGATGTTTTTGAGAAGAGGTAGGACTTTTAAACTTTTTCCGTGGTTCAGGGTTTTCGTTAAGGATACATGATCATTTGGCAAATATATATCAATTATAACCATCAGTGTCATAGTTTGACCATTTAAAACAATGATAGGATGGTAATTAAGGTACGATGTATAAACAACCAATCACACACAGACAGCGGCACTAAAATGATTTTTTAGCATTTAAGATTTTTATTATTGTATATATATATATACTAACTAACATAGTTTGTAAGGTATGTATCTATGGGCCTTAGCCTGAAAATAAATGCTTTGATTTGATTTGATTTTACGACAGTCAAAGTGGCCTATCAATAAGGGTGTGTTGCTATATAAGTATTTGGCTACTTTGGCTGTCCACAGTTGATGCTGACTGACAAAGTTACTACCGTCTAGACTCTAGAGCATGCGTTTGTATATAAAATGGCAGTAAATTCTCCAAGTTTATAAAAGTTAATGTATATAAAAAAATTAAATATCCCAATTATGAGATTCAGAAACGGGGCATCATTAGCCGGCATTGCGATGGCAGTAACGAACGGCGACGGGTTCACAATAGAGAAAGTCTAGCAAACTAGGTTCTCTGAAATACAGCCGCTATTGTCTCTCGTTTCAAATTTAAAGAGATTTGCATGAAAATACATTTGGAACTAGGCGACAAATGAGCTATAAAGATGCAGATTTTTTAAACATAACGAATGCAGCTAACACCTATTTGGGAAAATGTAGATTTAGATTTTAATGTGAATGCAATGTACAGTATATTTGTGTAGTGCCATACGATAGATGGAAAAAATATGTTTTTGAAATGCGAGTGCGAAACTTGAGTATAAAATGGTCCCTCAAAACCATTGAAGATAATATTTGCAAGGTATAAAATTTCAAGCACATTAGATTAGTAGATATAGAGGTATGTTAACTGTATCTAAAACCATCAGCGCCATTTAAGATAATTTGAAGGAAGTTTCACAGTGTCTATTTTGCACGATGAAATACATGGCATTGAAAATTATAATAACCTTATCTCTAATAATATTAGATAAGATGATTTAAAAGTCGATAAATTAAATAACTTTCAGGAGTTTTTCGCCATTCATGATTGGAATAAACTCATCAACTTAACATAATTAGGGCCTCTTCCACCGTCCCACTAACCCGAGGTTAAGCGGTTAAATCGTTATCTCAGTGTCAAATTGTACTGGTAACCATGGCAACTCCAGGTTTAACCGGCTAACCCCGGGCTAGTGGAATGGTGCAAGTGGCGCTTAGACGTATCTTATACCGAGCTTGTCTCAATAGTGACACCCCCTTTTGGCTTGCACGGTTAGACTAATAATTTAATAAATAACAAATTGCCAACCCAGTAACCGACTGACAGTCGGTAGCTGGTCTTTACCGTGAATCACTGTCATTTCCGATTTCGCGCGCCAAATACTTCTCCGCCAACACTTTCCAGCGTCCTAGTGTAGTGTAGTAGCTTAGAGGGAGATAGACATCTTTGACTACATAGTAGATGTACGCAAGGACCAAACTCAGTAATTTGTTACTTGCCGGTGCTCAGTAGGTACTAAAGTTTTCTAGTTTTCTCTCGAGTTCTTTAGAAATATAATATGTATCTTGTAGTTTTGCTTACCTGTACGGCTACCACCAGTTTTGACATTGACATAACCCTCACGTTTACGTAACTTACTTTCTATGCATCTCGCTCGTACTCGCATATGCGAGCAATAGTGGAAGCGAGATGTACAGAAAGTAAATTACGTAGACGTGAGCGTTATGTCAATGATGGTAGAGGCTCTGTTATGTCTACACTGAGAGAAAAATCACCACCAGGAATTAATAAACAGTTCTGTACTGGGGGAAAAAATGAAGTTTTAGTAGTAATCATGGAAGTTTCACTATTTCTGTAAAATTTATTTATTTCTACAAACAGCTCAGTAATACTAAATCTAATTTCAGCAAACAGACTTTAGTAAATGGAGCATTAAACAAAGTTCAGTATTTGTTACAATCCATTTTTATTACTACTAAAATTCTCCGATTTTTACTAGTAAAGTTTGTGATTTTTGGAAAAAAGCATCTGTGATTTCAAGTTATGATTTTAGTAAATGTCTCACTTACATAGTTTTGTAATATCTAAAAAACGAGTTCGCGGGAATAACATTACCCCATTTAAAATAACAATTCAGTTGTTACTATAGCGACATTACAAAGTTTACTGGTATTTAGTAGATAGACTTGTTGTGTTTATGTTCATTGTTGTACCAATCACTAAACGAGTTTTGTAATACCAACACAGCTACTTGCTACGTTCATTTGGTTAGAGTTAGTATTGTGTCGGATGTCGGGCGGGCGTGTCTCGTGTCTTCTTTGTTTAAAACATACTTAAGTTAAATAATAAATTTAGGATATATTGTGGGCCATGGACATATTAACCCGCGACCTACTGTGTAGTTGGGGTCTACAGGAATATATTGTTCTGCAACTTCGAGCTAGCTGTTGTTATTCTAGTGATAATGACATCAAAGGTAAATCTAAACTGTTTGCAATTCCAACCTCCCTAGCACAGGTGCGCCGCGAGAGCATGTTGCGCGCGTAATAACTACTAGTCTCTTTCTGACTGTATGAATAAGAAAGGAATGGGTAGAATATCTCGACAGGCTTTTATACTGCCTCTTTAGTACAGAGATATACTACCAAATGCTTTTTTATTCATACAGACAGAAATAGAGACGGGTAGCTACCACGCGCGCGACATGCTCTCGCGGCGCCCGTTTGCTAGGGGCGGAGGAATTGCAAACAGTTTAGTTTTTGCCTGTGACGTCATTATCTCTAGAATAACAACAGCTAGCTTGGAATCGCAGTACAGTTTAGTAAAACCTATGACGTCATCGTCTCCGATATTGCTAAAGCACGCTTAGAATTACAAAACGGTTAGTTTTCACCCATGACGTCATCACCTCCGATATTGCTAAAGCACCTCTCGGAATAACAAAACCAAATTTCTGAAATTACTCTAGCATACTTCAAATTACAAATATAGAAGTTGTATTTCCTACTAAATGGAAATTGCAAAAGTCAATGTGTTCCTATTAGTTGACTCTCCTTGTCCCCGGATTAAGGTTTATTTTTGTAATTCTAAGTGTGTTTTTGTTAGTTTTTTCTCTCAGTGTACTTCAGTTTTATTATACACTTTATTGTGCAGAGTTTAAATCGATTCGCTATACTTATTTATCGTCTTTCTCGTTGAAATCAACTTACAAAATCGCCTAACTTTTATTTGCTATACAAACTATATGTAGGTGGATTCCGGGAGACTTGCCCAACGTGCCTCAGGGTGGTATTCCACTTGTCCAATATCTTTGTCCAATGTGTATTTGGTCTCACATTTTGCTTAAATGAGAGAGTGAGACGCACTGACATTGGACAAAGAAATTGGACAGGTGGAATACCACCCTAAGATGGTGTTTTTGTCGTTTGTAACCGAGCCCTTCACTTTCTAAGAAATTTTGTAAATACGAGAGTGACGCATGACACGATAAACGACATATCCGTACCGTACCTACTGTTCAAGTCTTATGTTATGTGCAACTCTTATGGCCTCTAAACACGTCACCGATAATCGAATGCGATTTGCAATACACAATTGCGGCGATTCATTGATCGATTGAATTCGTTGTTCTTACTTAGCTAGCCTAAAATTGCATGCAATTTGTGGCAAGGTCTGTAGAAGCCTATACACAACTTAGTAAAACCGTAATAATGTTGTATAATCTGTAATAGAATGCCTTCGTAAACACGGAACGATATAAATCGATGAATGAAGTAAACTCGATCTATTAAGTCAAGATATTCCGGAAGACAGCTTAAAACAACGGAACCTCTTGAACAAGCGAAAGTGACATAAACTAATATGGCAACTCTGTGACACGGAAACCGGTTTCTGATCGTCTCGTTTCCGCGCGTTTAAACAAAGAATCCGATCGTGCATAACGAATCTTGTGCTAATACGGGATTCATAAAGCATGCATACTTGAATAATCGGACGAGTTTTGAAGTCGATTGTTACAATGGCTTAATTGTACTCATCCCGTTTGATTTCGTCCGCAAAATAGTGACAATATAAATCTTTTTAGTATCTAGTCATATTAATCTTAACTTAGGCCTATACTTCAATTTCAGTCATCCTGATATAATATTAGTACCTACAGTCGACGTCAAAGATATGTTTACACTTTTGCACCTTACTCCCCTGTAATAAGGCGAAAAATTTAAACGTATCTTTGACGTCGACTGTACTTATACTTATGCATTTCATTCTTTTTTTATTAATTGATGAGCAATCTTGTAAAAGCACTAACATAAAAAGAGTAAGTCCCTACATAACTTTTGTATTAAAAAAAAAATTGTACGGGCACTTTATACTATCTAAAAGAGAATTAAGCGCCAGTGCTAACTTAAACCGTGGAGCGCCCTAGTAGCACACGTGTGATACTAACTCAATTTGGGTCGTAACGACTCATTATCAGACGTGTGTATTACTACAGATCAATATGGGTCAATTTGCTTTGCATCAATTTGTTGTATGATGGTCGTTCGACGGGTTAAAGTGTCAAACTACAAAGCTACAACATTAACAAAATAGACGATGGCGATGGAATAAAGATGAGAAATTAACTCGATGGTTGACTGATTTATATCCTGGTTCACATAATCAATGAATTTTCCCACTCCTCCTCCACACAAATGACTCCGTTATCAATGAAAATGAAGGTATATTACAAGTTAATCAGCCAGTTTGCCAGTCAATTGAGCCGAGCGCCGAGCGTGGCAGGAGAAAGTGTCTCGCCGTTTAGAAACTCAGGATGCGACTTGGAACCGATTCCGATATGTCTTGAATAATTGCAGTCGCCGGTAGGGCAATGGTCTTTAGAGCTAAACGGTGAGTTCACCATGAGCACTCAGTTATTAATTTTCTGTTAATTATATATGTCGTCTAAATTGAAGTAGATGTTCGTGAAGATGACGATGACGCAATGGAGGTTCAGGCCCCGTAGACAACATGCCAGTCGCTAACGCTCCGTACCGAACGAAATGCCACTGTCACTGTCACACTATTATGGAAGAGTGATAGAGAAACACAATGCTATTCGATGGGGAAGCGCAGACGAGTCACCTTGGCTAGGTCAGTACGGTTACCATCAGTTTGTCACTGACATAAACGCCGTCGAGAACGTAATTTACTTTCTATACATCTCGCTCGCACTCGCATATTAGTGCAAACGGGATGGATAGAAAGTAAATTAAGTTCTCGACGGCGTTTACGTCAGTGACAAACTGATGGTAACCGTACAGGTCTTCAGGTTACGCGACTAACGCCATGGACCTATAGGCTACCCAGCCAATGCGATACCGGTCCCAATATCACGAGTATGTGCAATAATCTTATAAAAAAAATTCTTGACACGGCTTTTTTACGTCAAAGAAAGGGATATAAAAACAACATTAAGTAAAATGCCGACCGATTCTATAAAACATGCTACTGATTGTTCGCGTAGCTCACCCTCATGGCTCCTCTACACGATGGGCCAGCGCCGGCCACACCAAGGGACGTATTTATGCGTTAGAGGGAGCAAGTGATATTGCTATCTCATTCTACCGCATGGCTGCGTCCCTTGGAGTGGCCGGCGTTGGCCAATCGTGTAGAGGAGCCATCATATCGTCCACGGTCATTGGCCACCTTACGTAACGTTTTGGTTACGTTACGTGCTGTTTACTTTTACGTTTACGTTACGATAATTGGCCATTGAATGGAGTTCGGTGTGCTGGACTCTGTCAAGGAGAAACGTGTAGTGTATGATTTGAGTACAATGTGTTTAGAATCTGAATTGAATGCGTTCTGGCCGAAAGGATTAAAATATAATAGAACAATTCTTCAGATACTTTAGAACGCGAACTGTCGAGATATATCTCTAGGTATATGGACAAGTATTCCAGGGTGGCCTTAGAGCATTTAGTAACTGGAGACGCCTTGGCTGTCATTTTCTGTACAAAACAGTCTGCCGATTTTTGCGGGGGAGGCACGTCAAATGTATGGCTATTTCTACGTGATTTGTACGTAATAAAATAAACGTGTCAGATAAACGTCAGTCCATACAAAAGTTTGCACAATTGTGCAAGGTTTTCGGCAGAGGGGTTACCTCTTAAAGGCGACTCGGCGACTCCGATTATTAAATTCTCTAAGAGGATGGCAGATACTTTTAGATCGTTGTTTCATCTGCTACCTATATATCTGACTGTACCTATACATAAACTCCGAGTCGAATGATCTTACAACCGAAGGTTTTCAACATAAACAATCATCCGTACGCCAGGAATTACCAGGAACCCGTCCTGCGGTATATTAAAATAAAACAAACAAGAGGAACAGACGTGTCTTGCATAAACATTGCGTCTTTACGAGTACATCTGCATTGGAATGTTTTGTTTATATGTAAAAATAAAATAGAAATACGTTGCATGTATTATGATTTTCATGAAGGCGGTGTATTGTACGTATTATTATGATTAGTTTAACCTAAATGTTAATATATTTTTCATTTTTTATTGTGGGACATTATTACAATCTACATATAAATTGTAAAAGAAAAAATCAACCATGATCAACTACTCTGGCCAACGTAGGACTCGAACCCACATCATTGACTTTTTTCCTTGATTTTTTTTTTCATTGTGATTGACATTTGTATTTTACAATTTATAGATTAGTTTAACCTTTTGAAACTCGCTGGCTTCCTAGATGGATTGTAGGTAAGTCTATTTTTTTATTTAACCCTTGCACCCAAGGGTAACCTAACCTAACCTATCGTTTAGGCAACCTTCATTAGGCATCGTAAGAATTATTGATATATTTCTTGTATCGATTTTATGCCAGCCACTGGCGATGGCGGGTACGAATTCATATTAAAATGAAGACTACTCTGACGACAAAGAGGCATTTTTTGAAGATTCAACACAGAATCGTATACTAGAATTGCACATATACTTAATAGAATTATTTATTGCAGATTAATCAAAATTAATAAAATTATATATTAAAGCTGATTTAAATTACAATTGATAATTTCGAGGGCAATTATGCGCTCGAAGTGCGCACGCGCCGCTTTCCGACTCCACCAATAACATCTTCATGTTTACACAGATTGGCCGTATGTTTGATTTGTACGAGAATTTTAACTCGAGCTCGTGCGTCGGAAACGTATTAACAATTAACAAACCAAACAGGAAGACGAGTTAAAAGTGGATCAAGGAACTGATCATCAGATATAATTATTATCTTATGCGTTTTAGAGGCAGACTACGAAACTTTTGATACGGGTTTTTCTAACACATTATTACATTATGATTGTGTAAAGTTTCTATAGACTATGTATTCAATTAAAATATTGTATAGAATAAACCATTTATTTTAGTTTCATTTTTATATGTATTCTTCCTCAATGTTCCAACGTTGATTGAGATTCAACCGCAAAAATGGAATATATTTACAAACAAAAACAGCACAATCGTTATAATTAGCTAATTAGTTTGACTCGGGGCGGCCGATTTTATTTGTTATTGTCACTATAGTTTATCCTCATCTAAACATAGAATGCAGTCCTGTTATATACATAGATATTGACCGACAACGCACAGCCTAATAAAAACATTGAATATAGGACCTATTAATTTGCAAATGTTGTTGAGCATCAAGAAAGGACATTTTGAAATTGATTCACTCAAAAGGCAAAAATGGAGTTTTAAATTTTTAACGATGTTCACGTTCGCTTCTAACTTCTAACAAGGATAGTTGTGTTGTGTATGAATTTAATTAATCAAAGAATCATATACCCAACACTACACCGACCCAATTCTGATAGGTACCTACAGACGATAAATTGATATATTTACGAGCGAGACTCCAATCACTACTTTATTATCGCCTTTATTTATTGTTATTAGTGCCCTGAGTGCCCTCTGGCCCTGACACCACTATTCGTTGACATAACCTTTATAATAATAGAATAGGTACAGGGTAAAATTCAAACTGACACTAAACTTTTCTGTGATCTTTAGCAAAGGTACATGACCATAGAGTCCGCCTAACTAACTTCTGCAAGTCTGCAGTCTGCACAGACTTTGACGAAACAATGTGTGAATATAATCGTAATATTCTGTCACTGCAAATTCAATGCAGAATTACCTTGATTCTACCCGAGCATAGTTAACAAAAAAATATAATAATGTACTAAACTTGGTCAAGCAGATCTTGTCAGTAGAAAAAGGCGGCAAATTTGAAAAATGTAGGCGCGAAGGGATATCGTCTCATAGAAAATTTGAATTTCGCGCCTTTTTCTACTGACAAGATTTGCTTAACCATCTATACATATTTGATTCACTTATAAAAAAAAAACAGAAACACTTTTGACTCTAGCGATTAGATTTAATTAAATTTCTTTCTTAAGCATGACAATTGAAAGGAAGAGAAACATAGTAACACCCAAAAAGTAAGTTTGTAAAGAGTACCCGATAATAAGCGATTTGCCAATTTCGCTATGGGACTTTAAACAAATGAGTTAATTATTGCAACCTGCGTCAAGCGTCTTCCCTGTGTATCCTTGCTCAGTCCCTGTCCCTACCCACGTCGATAAGCAATAAGGGTTATCTCAAATTCCTTAGGGGGCGTAGTTTGTCACCTTATACTTTATCTTAAACATTCCTTTGATAAAGGGCCATCCGTCAAATCTAAGTTCCTGCTTGGCCGCACGTATATTAGTTAAGTTTCAAGACTTCTAAAGCAGTTTGCTTTAACAGTATCTAGTTTAAATTTATTGCTTCTTCAGCTAGTTTGGACGGCGTTTCGTGACCTTCCTTACAAATTTTAAATGTGGTCTAGTATTGTTAAAATAAAAGATAGGCAATACAAAAAACTTTTTTATTTTTACAATGTGTAGGCATTTTTAAACGACGTCATTTTCATTATATTTAGGCCGTGTACACATTATTCTTTATAATTTTTGAAGTTTTAAGAAAGGTTTAAAGGATTAACAAAAATAACTAACGGCCCGATTCGAACTTTAAGATACGTCAATTAATAGATCTAGAAACGATATCGATTAGGTGTATCAGTGTCAGAAAGTGCCGTTTTTATTTGAAAAAACGTCACATTTGACATTGACATATCGTTTCTAGATCTATTAATTCATGTATCTTCAAGTTCGAATCGGGCCGTTACTTATTTTTGTAGTAATAGTACTTGTACCAGCTGTACCTACAGGTTTACTAGAGATGTCATCGAGTTTAGAAACTCACGCGCCCAGACGATCTCTAGATAGATTACCAGTTATTTCTACTTTCACAGACTAACTAAATTCAGTAGTTTAATTTTTAATACGTTAGAAACTTTGTGGTTATATTAAGGGCATTTTACGGCTCTATTAATATCATGTGACTCTGAATAAATACATTATAATATGCAGACTGTTTTTTAATTATGTGTCCAGCCATGTCGTAAGATGGGGCACTACATGAAATGGCAGACGCCATTAGAATAGAAATACAAATATGCAAAATTCAACATAAAAGTACATTGTAAATTGTAAAAACAAGATTGAAATACGGTCATTTCTGAATAAAACCTTTTTAGACGTTTTCTTTTTGCTTTAAACACTCAGATTGCTCATAATTGATAGCAATACTGATCCTAAATAATAGAAAATGTCCAACATTTTTTACGAAAAATTGGATAGATACAGACTGAACTTAATGAAACACAACTAAACGCGACAACTACACAAATAATCACTATATAAACGATCCATTAGTATACAGAAATCACGAGGCGGATTGTATATAAATCAGCGAGCCACCGGAAACACGTTGTTTCGATCGCACATCGTATAATGCAGGTGACGTCATCATTGCAAATTGCACGGATTAAAATTTAAATCTATGTCGACGTTGACATGTGGCAAAAAATATCAAATGAGTCATGATATACAATTATACATCAACCGAAACTGTAAGAAGTCTGTACAAAATTAAACAGTCTAGGGTAAGATGAACACATTATGTTATAATACGGATGTATTATTGCAAAAACCAATTGGATAATAAGCCATTCGAAATGAGTAATACTTAAGTGTACACAATGAAAAAGATTTCCTAAATACTACTTAAGGTTTCATCACATTTTCGGATGTGTCCCAAACGAAATTACAGCAAATAACGGCACTGAGCACAAAACCATTGTGACACAGACAATCCACAAAGCGAGCCGTGACTGGAACGGCACGACGTTACGAAATTTAAAAATAATAGTCCATAGAGAATAGCTCTATAAAGGTGCACCAATAAATCAGCCGGCGTTTGGTGAGATGAATAAAAAGAACGTATGCGAGTTGCGAGACTTGTGAAAACAAAAGAGCATCTGGAGATTTTTATTTGAATAGCTGAACAGTACGGCTACCACCAGTTTTGACATTGACATAACGCTCACGTTTACGTAACTTACTTTCTATGCATCTCGCTCGTACTCGCATATGCGAGCAATAGTGCAAGCGAGATGTACAGAAAGTAAATTACGTAGACGTGAGCGTTATGTCAATGTTAAAACTGATGGTAGAGGCTCTGGTCACATTTGCACAAACTTGTAGGATCTGATTTGCATATGTTGCGTCAAAAAACCGTTAGGTTGGTAACAAATGTAACAATGTGTACAATTGATCGCTCGCCCTTATGTTCAGGGACCGAATACCGGTATTTGTTTCATACAAATTAACCGGTATTCAATTTCGGTATATCGGTTGTTTATGTATATTTTTGCATTTCTATTAACTAATCTGATAAATCATTGTCCTTACCTAAATATCATTCTAGAATATCAGAGAAATATTGCGAATGGTATGTGTTGTTTTGATTATTAGTTATACCGGTAGCGGTCCCTGCTTATGTTACGATACGCATTGTGTAAAACAATCAACTGAGACTTCCACCGAATTCATATGAATATTGAAGCTATTTAAGTATTTATGACATAAAGTTTTTACGTCCATACATTCTGCAACTTTTCGCAATAGGTCCAAAACTATACCACATTATATTCTTTATTTCATATAGAATAGGATAGGTTTTTGTTTGGATGTTTCAGAACAATGACAATAAAGCAATTAATAAATAATAGTACATTATTGTCGAGGCTCGGAAGTAGCTACTTGCAGGCTGAGGATTCGTATTAAACGGACGACCTTGGGAGTCCGTTTAATTGAATCCGAAGCCAGCAAGTAGCCTTCCAGCCGAGTCATATATAGTGCTTTTCTCAAAAATGGTGCGAGAAATATACATATTTTAGAAATATTTTACAGAAGCAACGTTCTTACGTATATATTTTCACAGAAAAAAGTAGAAACAATTGAAAAAATTAGCTTTGCCGCCTTTTAATTTTTTTAATAAAAAAATAGAAGTGTATTTTACTGCCGAAAATACGCCAACCTATAGATGGTCAAGCAAATCTTGTCAGTAGAAAAAGGCGCGAAATTCAAATTTTCTATGAGACGATATCCCTTCGCGCCTACATTTTTCAAATTTGCCGCCTTTTCTACTGACATGCTCTGCTTGACCAAGTATATTTGAGACAGCTAAATAGTCGCGGTACTAATCATCTGTTTGGCTGTTTAATGGGCCTGTGCCTTCATTTGATATGGCCATTTCAACTTTTAAAAAGTTTGGAACTCGACAAATAATGGAATTTGTATGCAACATTGCAGTCCCAAAATCGATACTGCAATGTTTTTAACTTTTTAATTTTTGACTGACCATAAACTACGCGCTTCGCGACCTATTTTTTAGACGTCAAAGTCGACTTTGCCGTCCATTTTTGAGAAATAGTACATTATTGTCGAGGTTCGGAAGTAGCTACTTGCAGGCTGAGGATTCGTTTAAAACGGACGACCTTGGGAGTCCGTTTAATTGAATCCGAAGCCAGCAAGTAGCCTTCCAGCCGAGTCATATATAGTGCTTTTCTCAAAAATGGTGCAAGAAATATAAATATCATAGAAATATTTTACAAAAGCAACGTTCTTACGTATATATTTTCACAGAAAAAAGTAGAAACAATTGAAAAAATTAGCTTTGCCGCCTTTTTATTTTTTTAATAAAAAAATAGAAGTGTATTTTTCTGCCGAAAATACGCCAACCTATTTGAGACAGCTAAATAGTCGCGGTACTAATCATCTGTTTGGCTGTTTAATGGGCCTGTGCCTTCATTTGATATGGCCATTTCAACTTTTAAAAAGTTTGGAACTCGACAAATAATGGAATTTGTATGCAACATTGCAGTCCCAAAATCGAGACTGTAATGTTTTTAACTTTTTAATTTTTGACTGACCATAAACTACGCGCTTCGCGACGTATTTTTTAAACGGCAAAGTCGACTTTGCCGTCCATTTTTGAGAAAAACAATTTAGTTAATACGAGCTTGTCATCAATAAATTAAACATTGTAAAGTTTAATACGTCGCACTTTAAAAATAACATCAATTTGTCATTTAATACTTAACGGTCATAGTCATACTAACAATATCAGTTTAATTAACATTCATGGATGATCAAATACGTCTGACGCAGCGAGATAAGAACAACAGATGATACCTAATTTTATTTAAAAACTGAGTTGCTTTTGAACACGTTGCTGTTATAACATGACCTACAGATCTATGACAAATATACGTGATCCGAGATCGTAATTATAATGGTTTGCGCGAGGCTAGATTTGTGTAGATAACAGTTATGTTCTGTTATGCGTATGCGCGTAATCTTGCGGTATTAACAAAAATAAAGTTCATTAGCGTTACAGTTTATTTTTATAAGACATTATAAAGATTAAATGTGAATTGATTTACGACATATTTTGCATATATGCATGTAAATCTGGTAGATTTTATCTTTTTACGTTATTTTTTATTGCAGGCCTGGCAACTTTGTAGGGAACATATTTCATCCACGCCCGTGTAACGTTAGCTACTACTGTCTACTACTATATAAGTAGTATAAGTAGGTACTATGAATATTTCTAAACTCTAACTAAAGTCTCTAAACCTAAATGATTGATTATAATCCGTAGTAGTATATTGTAGCATTCCTTGTAAATAATAGACAAATACACAATTAACCAACTTACGGCACGTGTATAATTAATTCATCAAACATTCATAATTCAAGGAAACAAGTATACAACATTATTATTCATAGAAAATTATGACCTACAAGATCTATGAATACGAGTAATCATAGAAAAGAGCACTTAAATACATAAATCGGAATAATTTAACAATGAGTCGTAAATCGAATCCCAAAAACAAACAGCTTTATTAATGAATAATTAATTAACAACTTAACAAGGAAAACCCGTTATAAGTATAAACTTTTATCTATGCTAATTTAATAATTCCAGGTCAATAAACCTTGTACGAATAATTATCTAATAACAATATGTTAACCACAAAGTCTGATCTCGAGGACCTATCTATGTTCTATCTATAATGCTAGAACCTAGCGCGGAATAATGACAATATAAACAAAGCAGGTATCAAATAAAACTGGTATATAACTTATTTAAAAAAACACTACAATTCTAGTCTCTCAGGTTTGGCGACTGAAATAAATCCTGTGAAGAAGAAGTCAAAGTAGTGATTCCGTTCCATTGCTCGCGAGTGTAGATCTTCTAAAGAGAACGCAGTAACCACATTATTAAATCCATACATAGTACAGTCGCGTGCATGCCTATGCCTTCAGTTTGCTCGCTCAAACATGACGGCTGTTGCAAGCCCAAAACGATGCAAGTGCCCTTGAAGTTTTATGAACATGCGACGTTGCTGACGTTGTTTGCGTAGCTTGTAATTATATAAGTGTGCTCAAACCAATGCACCTGTTATCACGGCTAATGCGCGGCCTTGTTGCGTTCGAGTATATAGCTACTTTGTAGTTTGTGGATTGAAGAGAACGGAAGTTCGCTCGAGTTATAGAGAATGAGAAACTAATGTTAGATTATAGAGAGTATCGGAAGGGTTTTAATTGACCATTAGTAAATATAAAATGGTGAATATGCCGTGATAAGCTTTAGTTATAATCTTACTGACCTCGCCCGAGAATTCGTCCTCGTAAAAGTCTGTTTCATCCCTAAGAACATAGGTTTCAAATTTCAAAGTGCGTTGTCTGTCAGAATAACTGTGAGTATATAACTGAACTTACATATTTAGTTAATGAAGCTACTTATCATACAAGTCTCGAAAATAAGCCTAAGGGACATACATGACAACCGGCCACTAAACAATACATGAATGTAAATATATCATAACAAAACAACATTACACATGCATTTGGCACGAATGACATCCCAAAAACTTACGTGACAAAAATAACATGTCAAACCGAAAGTAATCATTGGTAGTGCCTATTCCCATGTCAGTGCCAAATGTTCATTAGACTCCACATGTGTGCTTGACAGGTCGTTAGGGTAGACTAATGAACGATCGGTTATACTGGTACACATCATATACAAATTAACGGTAACTATTCCGCTCTGACATTTTGACTTTACAGTAGAACAATACCAGACAATATTTAATCTCTTTTTAGGGTTCCGTACCCAAAAGGTAAAACGGGACCCTATTACTAAGACTTCGCTGTCCGTCCGTCCGTCCGTCCGTCCGTCCGTCCGTCCGTCCGTCCGTCTGTCACCAGGCTGTATCTCACGAACCGTGATAGCTAGACAGTTGAAATTTTCACAGATGATGTATTTCTGTTGCCGCTATAACAACAAATACTAAAAACAGAATAAAATAAAGATTTAAATGGCGCTCCCATACAACAAACGTGATTTTTGACCAAAGTTAAGCAACGTCGGGCGTGGTCAGTACTTGGATGGGTGACCGTTTTTTTTTATTGCATTTTTTTCCGTTTTTTTTTCATTATGGTACGGAACCCTTCGTGCGCGAGTCCGACTCGCACTTGCCCGGTTTTTTTTTAACGGTAACAATAAAAGTTCCTTTAAGAAATACTAGATAGAGATAGAGAGAGATAGAGAATATCTGCTTCTAAATAACAGACACGATAAAGCTGAAAATTTAGCTTACCAGTTGACTATTTAACAGTTTGTTTAGGCTTGTCGAATCCGAGATCGAATTTATTAGAGTTAGAGAACATTGGACGCCAGCGAGTTCCATTCCTTAACATAACAGTGTCCCTTGAGAAAGTAGAGTCAGATTCTTTATTCTTTATTCTTTATTCTTTATTCAAACACTATGTATAAGTTAACAGCTCCAGCCAAGGCACTTATACTGTTAATTAGGTTCATATGTTGTCAGTATCAGTCAGTATCATAAAATTAGTAGGTACACTTATTGTATTACACACTATCTTTATAATTGAACATACATAATATGTATTACTAAGTTACATAGAGATAAAAAAAAAGAATCTGATATTAAATAACATAGGTAGAGTTAAAAAAAATCCTGATACTACGTTGTAGGGACGGCCACTTGTCTGCGAATATGTCTGCGTTTTGGACTGTAGCTATGAAGTTATTTAGTAATTCTATTGCTCGGTACGTGGGTGCGTTTGAACCGTGATAGGTGCGAACATTTGGATATGCAAAAAGGTTTCTGGCTCTACGTGCGCTACGCCCTACTGCAGCTATGTAGTTGTCTGGGGTAAAAATACGCATACGCTCCAGAACGGATGGGTTGTCAATACGATTTCTTAAAAGCAGACAATAGTGTAAGGCAAGCGTTTGCTTACGCCTTAGCTCGAGAGACTCTAACCCGACCATTCCCAATACAAAGGATGACGGAAATAAGTACGGGTAGTATCCGTAATACCTTTTGTAAAGATGTCTAGCAAATTTACGTTGGACGCGCTCGACCATTATGGTATATTTTGCTTCCCGAGGGTCCCATGCGATAGAATTGTACTCAAGCTTGCTGCGAACATAGGCATTATAAATAATTATTGCGATTTTAGGGTCACGAAATTCAGAAGTCGTTCTAATAATGAACCCTAAAATTTTGTAGGCACTTTTGCAGATATTTATAATGTGTGAGTGCATGTTTAGCTTAGTGTCGAGTGTTAACCCTAGATCCTTTATTTCTGTTACTCGGTCAAGGGGAATGTTAGTAAGAGTATATGTCTGGAGAATATAATCTACAGACCGGCTAAAACTTATTACTTTGCACTTAGATTCATTTAGGTACAAGCGGTTTGTTTTACTCCAGCTGTCAACCATGTTGATTGTTTGTTGCAGTACCGTACAGTCGGATGGATTTACGACCGGTTGAATTATTTTAAGATCATCCGCATAGAATAGTGATTCCACGCCTGATATATTACTTGGCAGATCATTGACCATGATTAAGAAAAGAGTAGGCCCCAGAGTGCTACCTTGACTAACCCCGGAACGAGTGTAATACCTTTCAGATTGGTAAGAGTTTAATTGGACATATTGTGTGCGATTCCTGAGGTAGTCAGAGAAGAAAACAAGAAGTTGAGGGGTGAAACCTAAGGCTGACAGTTTGCATAGGAGAGTATCGTTGTCAACTAAGTCGAAAGCTTTCTTGAAGTCGAAATAAACAACATCAACTTGTCGTGCAGTATCCATTTGGCGCAAAACGCTATCAAAGAAGCAAATGTGGTTGGTAGTAGTGGATCGTGAAGCGCGGAATCCATGTTGACAATCTACTAATTTACGATTTATCTGATTAAGTAAGCAGTGGTTTAGAATGGTCTCAAACACTTTTCCAAACACGGACAATACAGCAATGGGCCTGAAGTTTGTGATATCGGAGGACTTACTTATCTTAGGAATTGGGGTCACTCTTGAGACCTTCCATTGGGATGGATATACGCCCAGCTTGAGTGATAGGTTGTATATGTGAAGTAACGAGTGTTCTAACAAGCATACACAGTCCTTGACTAGAAACGGGGGTATACCATCAGGCCCAGCTGACGACTTAGGTTTGAGTTTCCGAATAGCGGCTCTGATTTCTGAAATACTGATAGTTGGGATAGCAATCATAGATTCATTGTTGTTACCAGCCTCCAGTTCCGCTTTTTTGGGATCTAGTTGCGGAGCTTCTGGCTGGAATACGGAGCTGAAGAAGGACGCAAAAGCATCGACTGCTTCTTGATCAACGACTGTTTTACCTTTATATATGTATTCAGATATTATGTTTCTATTCTGTTGTTTACTTTTTACATATTTCCAAAATTCTTGAGGGTTTTTACTTATATTACATTCAATATCATGAAGATATTTTTTATAAGATTTGTCAATTAACTCCTTTACGAGAGACCTGTAGTATTTAAACATTTCGAGGTTAAATTGTAGGCCTAATGATTTAAATTTCTTTAAGTGATAGTATTTTAGTTCGATATATTTTTTGATTTCCGGTGTGTACCACGATGGATATGTATATACTTTAGTTTTGGGTAAACGTTTGGGCACAGTAACATTGAAAACGCCGTAGAGTTTTTTGTAAAAAACGTCTACCGCAGAATCAATGTTATTTGAATTAAGAACATCAGACCAGTCAATAGACTCTAGTTCTGTATACAAGGCAGGGAAATCAGCTTTAAAAAAATTCCATCCGGTCGGAGCATCACTATGTTCAACACTACGTGACGGTGAAGATAATGTGGTCCGTCTTGCCTGTCCTCTTGGCAGGGTGACAGTCACTCCTAAAGGTGGGTGATATGGATCTATTGGTATCAACGGCTCGACATCGCTACCCACGCACACGTCACTGAGACTAGTTAAAACTAAATCCAAAATGCCTCCATATTCGTTACAAATTTTGTTTAATTGCCTAAGTTTGCAAAATTCGGTGAAACAGTTAAATTGGTCAACTACAGTTTTTGTGCATGAGGAGAGGTTGAAATCGCCAATAATAATGGATTTTATGGTAGAAAATGTACAAATTGCATTCTCAATACACGTTAGTACGCGAAGATACTGATCTCTATTATAATTTGGCGGTAGGTATGCTACACATATAAGAATTTTATTATTTTTAATATGAAGTATAACAAATAATATCTCCATGTCTGGTGTCAAGCCATCAATTTGCATTACTAACTGAGGTTTGTAAATATCTTTCACTGCTAGCAGAACTCCTCCCCATCCCGCGTCGCCTGCTCTATCCTTACGGAACACGGTGTAGTCCGACGGGAAGAGCTCAGCATCTTGTATCGAGCTAGTTAGAAATGTTTCAGTGAGCGCAAATATGTCACAGGCACTTGCGAGGGCATTTCTATAAAAGAGCGAGGTTCGGCTACGTAGTCCCCTAACATTTTGGTATATTATTTGTATTCTAGTAAAGCGGTTTTTGTTATGTATTGTTTTTGTCTGCGTAATTTTGTCGAAAGGGCTGATTCCAAGGTTTGACACATACGTCTTTTGGCCAGTTATCAGGGATCATAATTCTATCTAACAGACTCGATGGCACAGTAAGCTTAAATGAAGCATATTGACCGCGGGATTTAAGACATTCAACTTTAAATGTGTCACAATCATAACCTGTAATAACTTTTAAATGATTTTTAACTACATCATCGGGGGTTCCCAACTTCACATAATATAGGTGAATTTGTCTCATCCATTCAGACGCTTGGAGTTGAGAAATGTAAGTGGTAGCACAGCCCCGTGTGATTCCCTTTAGTGACTTTCTATGGTCGTTAATTTCTGATAGGCCATTTTGGGTTGGATTAGTTTCGCGAGATGTTGATGGTGGTACCTTAAGCGGTGCGGCAGGAGTAGTAGACACTTGATTGTCTTTGTTTTTGTTAGGTTTGGAATCGTTGTTTGTTCTTGCCTTGGGACTGGAGCGAATAACGGGCTGGACTGGTAGTAGGATAGGAGAAGCTGGTGCTGTGGTGGTAGTTACAGCGGCGGCGGCAGCGGCGTAGGATGGATAAGTATTGGTAGTTGCGGTGGTGGTAGCAGAAGCGGCGACGGGAGCAGCAGGAGTGGAGGTGTAGGCAGGTGCAGATGTAGCGACCGGAGCAGCAGGGGTGGAGGTGTAGGCAGGTGCAGATGTAGCGACGGGAGCAGCAGGGGTGGAGGTGTAGGTAGGGGCAGATGTAGCGACGGGAGCAGCAGGGGTGGAGGTGTAGGTAGGGGCAGATGTAGCGACGGGACCGGCAGTTGCAATGGGAGCATTGTGCTCACTTAGTCCTGTAACATTGTTGTGTAGTACGGCAGTAATCTTATTAATAAGTGTCGGGATTAATTCATCTGACACCCTCTTGCAAATTTTATCTATTAGACGTTCATTAAATGATTCTTCAATTTCCTGGCGTACAATAGATCGAATACTTTCAAAGTAAAGAATGTCGTCGCGGAAGGTCTCATTGCAATACTGCACACTAGTATTTAGTACATTCGGAGACCGCTCTCGCCGTGTTGTGATGTTTCCAAACATGGAGTTATCTGCTTCGTAGATAGGAAGAGAAGGAGCGTTGGAAGTACTGGGATTCGGTATAGGAGTAATTGACTTCTTGGTTTTATTAACGATATTCGTCTTTCCATAATTTTGGTTACAGTGACGGCATTTCCAGTTACTTTTATTTTCTATGGTCATAAGGGTAAACCGTTTAAAACTTACGCCCATTTCTTCTAGACAGTCTAGGCAGTACCTGGAGTGGCAGGAACAACAATCCAGAAAATTTCTGTGGGTCACCGTGCTACATTTACTACACAGAACCATTATCGAATAGTATTTTAGCAAATTTATAAATATATATCAAAGATAATTTATAAATACGTATATAATGAAGTAAAATAATGAAAATAAATTTTATTGACGTTGACGTTTATGACACGTTCTTTCTTTCTTCTTTTGATGTGTGCGGTGTTAGATCCGTTTTCAGTAGCGTTAGCCTGATTTAGCCTCTAAGCTCGTCCTCACCTATAAACTTTGTTAAAAAAGACCTGACTATGTTGACCTGAAAGCAATTAAAACAAAGCGCAATGATTATTTGGGTAACATTCGGACTGTGTGACTATGACTATTATTTATGTGTTTTTTATTATGTGAACGCCAAAGCTCAGGCAAATGGGTTTGTAAATATGTAGATACTTATTCTTAGACTGAAGGCAAATAGAACTTAGTCCCAATACTAGGTAAATACAATATAATCGCCCGACCTGTCATTTTAGTACAAAATTATTACAAAAGCAGGATGATTGGGTAGTGAAATCGTCATGTTCGTATCTGCGATATAAATAAAAAACCGGACAAGTGCGAGTCGGACTCGCCCACTGAGGGTTCCGTACTTTTTAGTTTTAGTGTTTGTTGTTATAGCGGCAACAGAAATACATTATCTGTGAAATTTACAACTATCTACCTATCACGGTTCATGAGATACAGCCTGGTGACAAACAGACGGACAGTGGAGTCTTAGTAATAGGGTCCCGTTTTTACCCTTTGGGAACGGAACCCTAAAAAGGAGCTGAATAATCCCACGCTTCTTCGTAGTCCTATATTGAACATTCACCCATAAGTCTTTATGAAAGGTGTCATTATGTTCGTCTCGCCATTAGGGTTGCCAACCGTACTATATTATATAGTATTGTACTATATTTTGGCTCTCTGTACTATATACTTTTGGAAAAATATATAGTACGTTAAAATACTATATTTCCGATTAAACGTATATTACACTAATTTTTAGTACATATTTTATCTAAAAGTACTATATTTTTTTTAAATGTACTATATTTTTGATGCCTTACTCTGGAAAATACTATATTCCACCAAAAAAAAGTTGGCAACCCTACTCGCCATCTGCGCTAAGTCAGAGGCGCGATAGGCGCCAGATTAAATTTTATGAAGCCTATTAGTGGTTGCTTTAACCTACAAGTGCTGTGGCGAGCGTCAAGCGAGATAAAAATATTAAGTGCAAAAGTACCCTGATACTTACATTAAATTGACAGGTATTTAATAGGATTAACAGTTTCCAGTCCAATACCTAGAGCTAAAAAGAAACCAAGCTATGGAAACGCTACAAATCGAAACCACAACAGAATGGAACGTAGGTCGACATTTATACGATAAAAAAATCCGTTTTCCTCAAATGACAACCATTAATGGATGGATGCGAAATCTCTGACCGTAATAATTAAGTGATCGGAAGTGTAAAATTGGTTTTTATACCGAGAAACATGGCGGTGGAAAATTTTGAGCATGACAGACTCTATTTAAATTCAAACATTGACATTGGTGTTAATTTATTATATTTGCACATACGTTTTGGGTAGATTTGTCACCAGGCTCTGATGCAATATTGTCATTGCATGCTTAAATAGGCATGATGCAATTTCGTGGTTCATCCATAAATATGTTGTATTATTACAAGATACTAGTACAACTTTTATACGTAACCAATGTGAACTGTACGGCCTTTACGAACTTTTTTAAATATATTTACTTACGCGAAACACAATGGAAAGTTCAAGAAAGTATAAACCGATTACGTCGACTCCATGTAATGAGTGCTCAATGAAGAAATCGATTCTAAAATCGACTTAAATATCATCGAGCGAATCAGTAATAATCTGTTATGCAATCGGAAAGGAAGCGCTGCAGACGTTTTTTCTCCTTTCTATAAACTCGAGAAAATACTGGGATGGTTAAAAAGCAAGCATACGGCTCGCTTGATAGTAAGCAGTCACCATAGCCTATGGAAGACTGCAACATCAGAGATGTTACATGCGCGTTGCCGACCCTGCATGCGCGTACGTTCAATCCGTCACTCATTTTATGACACCGTCTGCGTCAACAGTCTGTCAACAGTCAGAAATGTCGCAACAGTAAAGGCTGCTGCAGTTGACATTTGACATCCGATGTCACCATAACGGCTGCTCTAAAGGGGCCCACTGATTAACAGTCCGCCGGACGGAATCGGCCTGTCAGTTAGAACAAAATTTTGAGTTCCGAACAACTGACAGGCCGATACCGTCCGGCGGACTGTTAATCAGTGGGGCCCCTAACAGTTGAAACGGCCTGTAGAGTCAGACTAAGCTAATTTTGCATCGTGTGAACAGAACAAAGTGTAGAAGTGTCATTAAACGTCATATATTTGATATGAATGATGAGATGATGACTTTGTCATTGCAAATGTCATGCAGAGATATCCTGGTCCGACTCTAACTGGGTTGATGTATAACTGGCCAGCAATAAACAAGCTTACTTCACACTTATCATTTAAAAATGGAACAGTCCGAAGGCAATTTCGCGCCGGCCTCGGCCCCGTATCTCATCAGTTTACCGTTAGTGAATGAACTGATCGAACCCCTTTTTAGTGGCTGTGTCGATGACCTCGTCTAGCCTAAACCTAACTACACTATTACCTGTGCAATAAGTTCTAATTTACTTTGCACGAGGCTATGTAACCTGGCGATTTATACCTAAACAGCAGTACAAACGTTTGATGCCTCAACGTTTATATTTCTAAACTGATTATTAAAACGTCAAAAGAATCTGGTTAAGATATTAGTTAACGTCGCACCGCACAATGAGTGTTTTGTGGAATATGTCATAGTTAAACTTATATCGACCGGGATATGAACCCGCTATCATCAGTTACCCGTGAACAAGATGCATGTAACTGCGTCGAAATATCGGGAGCTCGAAAACAATAAAAAAGGTAATCACGGTTCATATCCCGGTCGATAGTCTAGTAAAATGAAACTAACCGTGAATCATTCAAAACTGTTAATGTCATGGTTTTTTTATTTGCTAACTTTCTCAACGATTTTCCAAAGCACTGTTACCGTGATTTGTCCTTTGACTTCCACAAATCACATGTGCTTAGTGTATCTAATCATAGTTGGGACAAAGTCAAAGGTCACTTAGATTAGTTAGGCGAAATGCCAGTCGGCTGAAGCTTTAGTACAAACTTATAAAGTAAGCCGATCTTAGTGAGCTTTAGATGCCAGCTTGAAACTTATTAGAGCTATTAGACCCCAAAGTAGCAAGTTAGAGCTCTTGTGTTTTGTTGTTACCAACTTTGGAACGAAGCCTGATTTAATTTGGGTCTTCGTTTATTTGTTTATTCTATATTCTACTGAAAATGTAGTTTCAGTAGTAAGACCCTTAGGGAATGGGGTTGGCAACTGTCAAAGGTTTGCATAGATGGCGCCATCATAGCTTGCCCCTTTTTCTATGAGATTTGGCTTAGAAGCCTGGCATCCAGGGCCTTAAAAAAACGAAAATTTGACACAATCCTATGGATTGACAGGGCAAGCTATGATGGCGCCATCTGCTAAATACTTCGACCGGCCAACCCCATCGCGAAATCTTTGGGTACTTAATTCAAATTGACTTATTTCAAATGTCAATCTGACAATTTTTGTTAAATATTGCTTTATTAGCCGTCCATTGTAATATTCCTGTGATTACTAAACGGAATTTTAAGTAGCTACGATCTATTTTACATACACCGACCTCATTGCATTTGTCAGCGACAACAAAGGCGTAATGATTGACTTCTTTTAGGGCCCCAATGGTGACCGGAAAGGCGGGCTAACGCGAACCTTGAAGATCAAAGTTTCGTCTATTTGTGTCTCTGTTACTCGAATATGCAAGAGCGATAGAGAGGCGTATATAGGAACGGAGTAGTTCGCGAGCCCAGGCCCTTAGTAAGTTGCTCAATGTCCGTTCCTTCGATAATGAACTTCAGTTGCGTAAGTAGGCCGCGTACGTGATCTTTTATAAGTTCTAACGCTTCCTAAGAAGCGAATATTGTTAAAAGGGATCTTACAAAAACTGTTGTTAGTATCGTTGTTGTGTGTACTGGCGTTCAAAAGTGCACGGACATGTTTCAACCGTAATATTAAGACATTACGGTCGACTTCTATCCATGCAATTTTGTACGCCACTGCATGTACATGTATTACCTATTAGCTTTTCCTACAACAGCGTTTGTCATATATGTATAATAAAGCGAACTACAACATGTTCAATAGCTCACATGTCTTACAACCATCTGAACTAGGTGTCAGGAGTGTACTTATTACTGAGGCGCTATAGCCTGTTGAGATATATTTGAGCTGTTGACGAATGAGGGCAAGCGTATGTGAAGCGTATACTAATTTTTTAAAAACATTCGTAATGAATATCATAATATTTACCTACGAAGGTATTTTACGGTATGTGAGTTAATGATGTGTACAGTTTACTCTATAAGACGTGGGAACAATTATTTGACAATTTAATTAGTATTCCGTGATCAAACGTTGTTATTTATGCTGTGCATTAAGGATGACTCAAGTTAGACCGGACCGTGTCCGGGCCGGAGCTTACTTTTCGAAGAAATGACATGCGATCACGTGATGCTTTCCATAGAAAACGATGCCCCGGAAGCTCCGGCCCGGACACGGCCCGGTCTAACGTGAGTCATCCTTTAAGCGGATGTATCATCATACAAAAATGGGACTACGAGGCGTGTTTAAGAAAGATAATTTGGCTTAAATTATGCAAATGATTGTGCATACGCCTAGCTTTGCAAATATCTCATTAAATCCTCCTCCGACTCAGACTTGTGCAATCAAAACAAAACCGGGCAAGTGCGAGTCGGACTCGCGCACGAAGGGTTCCGTACCATAATGCAAAAAACGGCAAAAAAAAAAAGGTCACCCATCCAAGTACTGACCCCGGCCGACGTTGCTTAACTTCGGTCAAAAATCACGTTTGTTGTATGGGAACCCCACTTGAATCTTTATTTTATTCTGTTTTTAGTATTTATTGTTATAGCGGCAACAGAAATACATCATCTGTGAAAATTTCAACTGTCTAGCTATCACGGTTCGTGAGATACAGCCTGGTGACAGACGGACGGACGGACGGACGGACGGACGGACAGTAGAGTCTTAGTAATAGGGTCCCGTTTTACCCTTTGGGTACGGAACCCTAAAAACCAAAGTATGAGGTTAAAGTTCATCAGTATTACAACAAAAGCAATCAGATTTGCGAAATTAGTATAGTACCGTACCTTGCCTACCAATTGTGTAATAAAGCGGCTTCATACACAGAAACACGTAGGTAGAGGCATGGTATAATAATATACTCCGCCTGGTACTCTCTTCCCGTCTTTTCGTGGTCATCATCATGCGACAGCGCTATATGATAATATGCGATAGCGCTATATAAAGTGTTATTGTGACGTAGGCTTGTGTCACTCTGGGAAGAGAAGACCATGTTTTATTAGACTATGGGTAGAGGTACTACCTATACTTCCTATAGGCTTAAAGTAGGTACCTACCTATTAAGTATCTTATGAATGTATGATAGTTTAGGAGTAAAATCCCCTACAATATTCATTGTAGGTACGCGAAAATTTGCTATTAGGCTTATATCACTGCTAAATACTAGTAAATACATTGTGCCATCACGTTTATATCCTTATGTGGCCTATATAGCCAGTATTAGGTATGTCTAATCCGTTAATTCCGCAGTACATGTCACCCGATCCCGACCAATCAGCCGTGAGTCAATCGCACCCACTCGTCACCCCCCGCCGACCTTGTGTCACCCTCGGCGCAAGCGCATGGGCTACAGCCCCAGGCATAAGAGACAGCGGACTGGGTAGGCGCGAGTCCTTCTGACGAGAGCTTCTGCTTCACCACACGTCAACTATACAAGTGAAATTATTCTAACATCACATATTTGACAGTTACAAATTGACCCTTATATATATGACTTTAAGGCTATCAGTTAAACGGTAGATCTTAGCATCATATCTATAAGGGTGAATTCATAACTGTCAAATATGTGATGTTAGAATAATTTCACTTGTAGTTTGTCAAAGGACTGTCTCATTTCAATCATAGACAGAGAGAATCATACTATCTTTGTCGTACACTCGTACTAGCACCCAAAAGAAAAGGATGAGTATAGTTTTCCTGATTCTTCCTGACTGACAAATTGGTTTGACCAACTATATCTCGACTTTATATATATTTACCTTCAAAACGCAAACTAGGTTGCCTAGACTCAAACATCGAGAGGTACGCGAAGCGGCGTGAGTGGGTCACGGTAGCTCTAGTGTTTCTACCGCATTATTATTTTACGTTTTTGATATTCTATATTACTGATTTGATGAAAATAACCAGTTAATCGCCCTCGTCGTTAGAAAAGTACTACCTACTTCCGATCCGAGATGTGTATCTTAATGCCTTTACTCCGTTCTTATACCTACTAAGCCGCGGGCAAACCTGCATTGTACATTTCGCGCCACGCCACTTATGACTTGCCCCAATTATTTTTTAGCTCTGTTCTGATGTGCGATGCGCTGACTACATTAGCATGACCGGTATTGCAATTCTGAGCTGACTCATACACATGTGCAGTTCAAGAAAGTACATTTTGCAACTGTGCACTTCATCCATACCCACTTTCCTTTTAGAAACTTCAAGTATCTACGTATTTATGCAATCATTATTCGTTGCAAACATTTGTTAATTCTAGATAAGTATGACATTTATTTAATTACACAAACGGGTCTACCGCGATATAATTTCATTGTTTTTACCTTTAATTCCGACGTTACAGCTGAGTTGCACCAGCTGTGGTCACGGAAAGGTAAAAACAATGAAATTATATCGCGGTAGACCCGTTTGTGTAATTAAATATGTGTACAAAACGCGAGAGTTTAAAGTGTTATATTAAGTATGACATTGTTTTGTTTAGTCATAACTGTCTGCTATTGTTTCCTGTTCTTCATTCCACAATTCAGATGGGCCAATTGATTTGTTGAGCCTTAAATGCTCAAGCCATCACATAGTGGTGTAACAGTATGGTCAAAAGGTGGGCAAAATGCCGCAGACCCCCAAGAGACACCCAAGAGGAGCATCAATTTGACTGACAGATCAATAATACAGGCCTCCATTGCTCGCTTACGATAAATTTCCCACAGGTGGTATAGTTATGCCACTGCCACTCAGTTAACACATTCACTAGGTAAGAACATGTACGTGTGTTCATTTTGTACTGGAAATAAGGCACCCGTTACTGAAAGTGTTAAGGCAAGGAGTCTGTGTAAGAAGGCTTACTTTAAATTTGTTTGAACATATCAAGAAGCCCTAATGTTTTGTTGATATATATAAGACAAAACATTGGTAAGATCATAGATACAATGAATAAAGGTTATAAAACATGCAGGTATATGAATCATGGTTTTGTTCCTCATGAAATTCACTGCTTAATGAAACCAAAAACAATATCCTACTTTGATAAGAAACTTCACTGTTCAATCTTATCAATGCTGTCAATACATGAATGCTGATAAGCCGGTCCATAAATATAGCTTTGTAAACAGTGCTAGTTACCTACTTAATGATTTGTCAACAATTTGGGAACAGTTGAGACGTTTTTGGGTTTGAGTTAGTTTTTTAAATACAGTGTAATGTAAACTCTATATAGCGACACTCAAGGGACCAGACGTTTTTTGGCACGAGGCTACAATAATTAATCAACAAAAACTACAAACATTGGTAACAGACCCAGGGGTGATCAATCCCAAAACTGGTAAAATCTGAGCTCTAATCAGATCACCCCAAATCTCTGGCTATCCATCTACCCAGTGGCGGAATTGCGGTCTTTGCCGCCCTAGGCCCTGTAGCCGCCCCTTTCTCAGCACCCATCATATTGACTACATTTTGAGTTATTTCTTGTTATCATCAGCAAATTTTTTGTCACAATTTGCCGGCCCTAATATCAGCCGCCCTAGGCCCGGGCCTACTGGGCCTTAGGGCAAATCCGCCACTGCATCTACCTATCGCAAAGGTGTTTTCATTCATGAATCACTTGAATGTGTGATAAATTCAGTGCACATCAGTGTTATGATGGGCAAACTGACATGTTTCTAGATGGATCCTAATAATGTTTGTATACATCCATGAAACAGGAAAACAAATCATAACAACTCCTGTTTCCTTTAACTCTATGAAATGAGGGCATTGATCACATTAAATAAATACTGTCTTTACAGTCATAACACAGACATTTTCGAATTTTACTAACAGTTTAAATATTTCAGCCTCATGGTTTTCCTGTCATCATAACTAACTGCAGTGTTACGTTAGTGCAGGAACAAAACAATGAACTCCTATCTCCAATAAGCTGTCCAATGCACACATATAAACAATGCAAAACAAATAGTATGTGTGTACGGAACGGCGATAACATGCCGGCTTCGATTACAAATACCTATACAGTGTGTTGTGGACTTGTGGCACGTTCCTCAGGCCAGCACGGCCGATAAACCGCAACTACACAGCCAAACAATCACAAATCCTAACTTAAAATACCCATTCCAACTCTTCTAAAGTATTTCCCGTCTATCAAACTCACCTTGGAATACAGTTGGAAGGCGTCCTGTCCACTTCCCAGGCAGCAAAAAGCTTCATGGGAACAGGTTTCGATGTATTAGTCATCTTTTCAGATTTATTTTTCTCCGTCATCTTAAAATCTGAAGCACACAACAAAGTAAAACTTTTCACAGCACAGCACCTGTTTAAGTTTTGACTGGCATCGTTATTTGATCACTAAGCACAGCACTGGATTCATGTTTTATTGTAACACAGAACGAACGCGTCGCAGTTCCGACCGCATACACAACAACACTCTCGTTTTGATCAAAGCACGACACGATAGAAACGTCGGCTGATCTCCGAAGCGAACGAGGGCGTTCGATACGTTTGACAGCCAGAGGCGCGATGTTGCTATAACACATTTCTTATATAAATTTCCCCAAAATACTTCATTAATAAAAATAAAAGTGAAAAATTGATTGTACACTTTCCATTGGATCTATGGTGAGATTAGGGACTTGATCGGTTAAACAAAACTTTAAATAAATGATATTGTGGAGACTATAAAATGTGACTGATTTTAATGTTATGCTAAAATACTTGTAAAATGAATCACCTTGCATGATAAAATCTTTAATATCCTTTCAAATTTCAATTTGTAATACAAATAATATTAGAACTAAATTTCGCCATAACCCGGGCCTACAGCTTGCAAAATACTTTTACCAGTATCTGCGGAAATAGTATAACCATGGCAACACAAAACATGTTTTTAGCTGTCATCAAAAGATGGCGCTGTACGGGTGCGTTCAAAATTACATAAAATTTTGCGACTTAATTATTTAAGGCGTGATCAAAATTCTCAACACTTCAAATTATAAAAATAGTCTGTCAAGCCATTTCCGTCAGTAGAAAAAAGTGGGTTATCGTCCCATAGAAAATTAGACATTTCGCGCCTTTTTCTACTGTTGTTTGACCGGCTATATCTAGTTTGTAAACTTTCTCATGATTATCCTCCTTTTCATTATTCCTCCATTTTAATCGATTCTATGAAAATCCTAAAATATTCTGGATGAAGAGATAAACATAATGGATAGGATAATGATATAGAGCATCATCATCTTCCTAGCGTGGACCCGGTTTTTGCCACGGCTCATGGGAGCCCTGGGGTCCGCTCGGCAACTAGTTCGTCATAGACCTGCATGCACTGACCTGCAGGAAGCAGTAAGGTAGTTATTACAAGGAACTGATCTTCCAAGTCTGAGGGAAAACTAGGCCTTATTGGGATTAATCCAGGTTCCTAATGATTTTTCTGTGAAAAATGTGTAACACCCCTAAAACGAGAATGGCAGATAAAAATCAATTTCTCACAAAAACTTTATTTACTTGTCACCAAATAAAACCTGTACTTGTACACATCTAAATACCTGCCTTAAAATAACTCAAGGAGGGCAATAATAGCTAAAGCGAATAAATTTGTACTTAAAATTAAGGGCCGTCGCCGAGCTCACGTAAATTCGTATCTTCTCTCTTTTTAGGGTTCCGTACCTCAAAAGGAAAAAACGGAACCCTTATAGGATCACTCGTGCGTCTGTCTGTCTGTCTGTCTGTCTGTCTGTCTGTCTGTCCGTCTGTCACAGCCGATTTTCTCCGGAACTACTGGACCAATCAAGTTGAAATTTGGTACACATATGTAAGTTTGTGACCCAAATACGGACATGTAACGTAAACACATGAATTTTAAACATGGGGGCCACTTTTGGGGGGTAAATGAAAAAATGAAAAAAAAAAATTTTTCAAACTATATCATGTTACATATCAAATGAAAGAGCTTATTGTAAGGATTTCAAATATTTTTTTTTTATAATTTTCGAATCAACAGTTTAGAAGTTATTCATGAAAATAGGCAAAAAATGACCATTCCCCCCCCCCCCTTATCTCCGAAACTACTAGGTCTAAAATTTTGAAAAAAATACATAAAATAGGTCTATACCTATAGATGACAGGAAAACCTATTAGAAATGTACAGTCAAGCGTGAGTCGGACTTAATTACAGTTTTTAATCCGACCCCTACGGATTTTTTAAAGAGATTTCACTCACGTTTCACATAAAAAATACATTGTTAACAGTGCCGGATTACTTAGAGTAGTAGTTTTCTTAGAGTAATTGGTGATAATTTTCTGATAAGATAATCATTTTAAATATTTAACGGTCTTACCTACTTACGAGTAATTGTAAGGTCAAATTAAAAATAATGTTTAAAAAAAATGTTAAATTGAGAGCTAGCTTAAAGTTTTTTGTACTCGTCGACTTTAATGGTTGAATTAATAAAGACTTTGTAACCAATAAGCAAAACAAGCACGTGCTTACGGCACCACGTTCAGGGAGGGCACCAAAATGCCAGGTTGAAAAAGGTGAACAAATTTTAAAATTAGGGACAGACACATCGTTTTTACCACACGATTTTTTTAGCTGTCCAAAAGCTAATTTGCAAAAATAATGGCGCGTAATTCTTTGGGAAACAATCGGTAGCAGTAGAAGAGTCGTGATTACATGCATAGATTCGATTTCAACCCACTCTTTTGCGGTTCGGCGTTAGGTCTTATGCGAGGCCTTCTGCCTTACGGCAAAGTTGATCTTCTGCCTTAATTACACTTGGGCGTGGATCCAAATCCAAGCTTTCCTCTTTCGCAGCTGGGCCTACTGCCTTTCTCACACTT
This sequence comes from Cydia splendana, assembly GCF_910591565.1. Taxonomy (NCBI): domain Eukaryota; kingdom Metazoa; phylum Arthropoda; class Insecta; order Lepidoptera; family Tortricidae; genus Cydia; species Cydia splendana. Next base: position 12,493,206 of record NC_085977.1, on the reverse strand, counting down.
CGCGAATTCAATTCCAAGCTCTCTGCTTTCTTGCATATTTTATGCATGAAAACAACCTCGCTGAGACCCTTAAATATCGAGCCCTATGTGAAGCTAGGCTGATAGAAAACTGTCCCATCCCTTCTCTGTATGAAATCCTGGATTCGCGCCTGGTTGGGACTAAAATTAAAATTGCGTTTTTATATCGAAAAATTTTCGCGCTCGCTTTGCTCGCGTTTTCAATTACTTTATAAGGATATATGATAAAGGTGACATTCGGATGGCGACTGCAGCAACATTACTCTGTTGCAACGTTACTGCTGCAGTACTGTCAACTTCCGTGATAAAATGATGTGACTGATTTCCATACTAAAAGTAAAAATGTACAACTGTCTATCATATTGCGTTTTTATATCGAAAAATTTCCGCGCTCGCTTCGCTCGCGTTTCTATTACTTTCTACGCTATGATAAAGGTGACATTCGGGTGGCGACTGCAACAGCATTAGGTACTCTGTTGCAACATTACTGCTGCGGCACTGTCAATTTTCGTGATAAAATGATGTGACTGATTTCCATTCTCAGCTGTAATGCGGCAATGAACTTCTCTCAATTTACCAAAAAATCAATGTAATCTTGATGACCCTAGGGAGAGGGGGCACCTAGAAATGCTTAGGGCATCAAAATATCTTAATCCGGCACTGATTGTTAAAAATTGTGTAATATACGGAACCCTTGGAACGCGAGTCCGACTCGCACTTGGCCGGTTTTTCTTATTGCGCGGAAATGACAGACAAAAGTAGAGTCAGGTCAATGTACGAATTATTCTGTGCTCAGCAACCGCACTATAATAATAAAAGTCGAAACTACTTGAACTTAGGTAAGTTACCACTAAAATGCTAATGGAATGTGCCTATAATATTGTAACATAAGAAAACCTGCTTACAAACAAAACAATTTCGACTAGAAGAATGTAACAAATTTGTATAAAATTGTAAAATGTAAAAAAAAAAACAATAATATAATGATTTGTTTCCAAGTAACAAAAATGTAAAGCTAAAAATTTTACAAGTTATTAACTTGTACAATTATTGCTGGCTATCAAAAAATCTTACTTCTACAAATTCATGGTAAAGCATGTTATTTTAATGGTCAGTTCATGTTCTGCTACGATTTATATTTAGTCAGTTCCTTTTAATTTGGTTATTTATGAATATATAGTTGTTTTCCCATTCAGGGAATGCGTAAAAAACAACAGGTAAGAAAAGACGAAGGTATAGAAAATGCAAAAGTTAAACGTCGATCTCTCATAAATCTCATTAATGTTAAAATGATCTTCTTTTATTTTAACTGTCAGAGTTCCTATTTTTTTTTCTGTAAAATAATTAACAAACTTATTTTTAGTAACAAAAGCTAGGCACTAACGTAGCTAATAACTAATAAATAACATTGTAATATCTTCAAATTAGAAGGTTCCATTAGTACTACCATGTTACTACAATGTTTGTATTTTTACTTATTCATAAGCATAATATCATAAATATCATAATATTACGTCATTTCGTCATTTCCATGTTTAAAATGGCGGCCCAGTCTCTAGGTCAGTGAGGGATATTATTTTTTTCTTTTAAAAATGGCCGGTCATTGAGGACTGGGTGGCGTTGGCGGTTACTTGGCGACCTCGGGCGGGCAGTCGGGCTGGGAGGAGGGGTGCGCGGCGCGGAAGGCGGGGTGGTTCTCCAGCTCGCGGTCAATGCGCAGGATTATCGGGAACGGGCGCAGGTCCACGTGGAATCTGAGGAGTAGATAAATTCTGTTATATTTACAATTTTCACTTCAAAGTGGTTTATATACAATACTCTTTATTGCACACCTCACATACTCGTTTATTCTACAATCTATTATATTTATGCTTATGAGTTATGATCAGAACCTTATTTGGTGTAGAAGGAATAAAGGTGCACTAGTCACAACACTTACATAGATACATGTTGTTGTTGTAAAAATAATAATTACATCTGAAGATTAGGAACATAGTTTTAGATACACAGATGAATAAAATCTTTTAGTTTGGCATGCCATGACGTATAGTGCTCAAACAATGTCTTCATTACGCTCATTAATATAATCCTTTTCCTCCATCTATGGTTAGTAGTTACCTGTGGGGAAGTGTGCATACCTGTTCTTTGATCTAACATTGCATATATTATCACCCACATATAAATCAAGGAAATTCACCTTCTAGCATTAAAAACTTGTGGCACAAGACAGCAGTCTGCCAGGGTGATCTCATCCCCAACACTATACTTTCCCGCAGAAGCTGACAACAGCTTCTCCACGGCACGGAAACCCCGGGTGATCCAGTGCCCTGCCCATTCCTTCTTCTTTTCTTCACCCACATATATCAGGACTATCAGGTTTTGAAGAGGCTGGATGCCTGAAGATATCACCTGAAATTTAAATATTGCAGCATGTAACTTTTACACCGTAAAACTGAGATTGCTGTACTTGCTTAGAAGTCCTTGAGAAAATTATTGTCAAATATTTCTGCTGTCCGATAAGATTCTGAATGCTACTCGAATTTGCGTCATAACCAAACTAAAATGGAGTTGGGCGGGACATGTTGCTAGGCAGAGTGATGGCAAGTGGACTAAAATGTTAACAGAATGGTGGTGACTTTCGGATGAAAGAAGCACCTGGGGTCCATTGGCTGGTTGGGTGGACGACATCCGGAAGATTGCGGGTCACTTCTGGAAGATGAGCTCAGGACTGGGACAAGCGGCATACCAGAAGAGAGGCCTATGCTCAGCAGTGGTTGATAAAGGGTTGATATGATGATGATGAAGATGATGACTTGAATTTGAAATGTTCATTTTCTAATTGTGAAATATCTCACTTTTACTGCCATGCTAATTTATTTGGTAGAAATAAAAGTGGAAACTTACTTCACAAATTTCTCTGACTTTAGCCCTTTTGAAACAGTCTTGTGGCATGAGCGGTCTCTGCGGTCTTGTCTCCTCCAAGTAGTGCATTATACTTAGAGACTCAACCAAAGTATGGCCATCTGAAAGACACAATTTATAAGTCATAATTGATAATTGAATAAACACCTACAGTTTTTAAGCTTAGAATAAATTTAAAAGTGGAAAAATTACTGTCTTGGGTTGGGTTGTTTTTCCACTTTTAAATTTATTCTAAGCTTAATAGAATCGTCAGACGTTTCTGCTTATTAAAAATTAAAATACCGTTTTTATCCAATTGTGCGACACAAAGGAGGGTTACCCTCCCTCTGTAACAGTACTTCTCTAACATAATGTATCTACATGTGTCTTATTGTTATGAATTATAATCAAAGTAATATTTTTTCTTCAGGAATTTTGAAATATACCTCACCTATACAAAGTGATGGCACCTGCTCCATTGGATTCACTTCCCGGTATTCATTGCAATGTTGCTCTCCACCTCCTTTGATCAGGCTCACAGCCTTGATGTCGTAAGGAATCTCTTTCAGGTTCAGTGCGATTCGGACCCGCCAGGAACATGAGCTTCGCCAGTACGAATATAGTACTGGCTGAAAAGAAAAAATAAATTTTAAAACTTAGTGTATTTTTTTCGGTACTTTTTCTGCTGTGAAACTTGTTGGCTGTTAGTTGAATAATACTCCAATATCAATGTTACCTACCTTAATTTCACTGTTATCGGACATTTTTACCACAGAAATCACGAAATGATTATGCGAACTCTTTAACAGACACTACACTACACTGCTTAAAACTCGTGATTACTATAAAGATAGACACAAGAACTGGTTTATTGCCTTATTAGCATTTCATCTTGAAACAACAAACTGAGCCAGTATGCAAAATAACGAATAAAAATAATATCATTAAAAATGTATACCGGTTATATCGGATGCTTACCTTAGCCATGGTGGCGGATAAGTTGCCGTTGTATTTGGAGTAGTAACTAATTTTGACGGCCTTTATTAGCGTCTTATCTTAAAAATACAAAATATTGTTATCAAAAACCTAAATACTGATATGATAACGAACAGACACAGACAATAATTTACAGTGGGATGGGTGGGGTGAGGTTTGATTAGGGTTGCACAAGGGTCGAAAAAGGGGAAGCGTTGGATGAAAGGGTGATAAAAATAAATATCATCTAATATATCTTAAAATGCTTTTCGTAATTAAGTGCCTTTTATTGGTTATATATTATTTAATGAAAATTAATCAAGCATTATGTAGAAATCCGAGGAAACATAAAATTGAACGCAGCCGTACTGTGTGACAGTGACATTGACAGTACAAAGTCTCTTAAACATACTTTTTTTAAAGTGTATTAGGAACGAGTATTACAAAATAGGCTTTAAAAACTTGCAATAAAGTATAAGATGCTGTACCAAATTTAAAAAATGTTTATACAGGCATGCGTGAACATGCTTTGATATTTTGATGTTATTTTATTTATAACCTTAGTTTTCCTTTGCGTCGTAATTAATAAGTGCTTATATTATGGGTAAAAATAAAGGAAAGGGACCCAAGGGGCCTAAAGCCAATGTATTTAAAGTCGCTGGAGCCAAGAGTTTGAAGAAGACGAAGGCAAAAGCAGTGAATCTAGGATTGAAAAATGTAAGTTAGTAATTTAGTGAAATTGTTGCTACTATTGCACTCCATCTACGTGTTGTTAGGTCAAACCTAGCCAAAAGATTTTTTTCATTCTTTTTATAGTTATATTTCAAGTGGCGTAATGCTTGCTGTGTTCATTCTAATATTCATTGACATATATCTGGATGCTGATAAGAAATAATGTGTCAACCCACATTAATTTTTCAATAAGATGTCAACTCAAAAAATTGACGCTTAAAGTTGACATTTTATTGCAAAATGGATGTGGGATGACTCAGTTTTGCTAAACACCATCCATCTAAGGAGTCTAGGCCTTACGGGCAATAAGAATGGGGCATGAACAAGGCATGAACCATGAATGGGGCCAGTACAGCGATGTGACATCGCGACACCGCGATTGGTTGATGAGTTCAAATCATGCGCGCGATGGGCGCGAATTCGTGAGTGACACCGCTGACCTAGTACCATTTTTTATATTATAATGCTTCAGCAAAATGTATGTATTATACTAAGTACTCTCTAATCAATCCCCATCTGTAATTATTTCAGATAAAGCAGAAAGTCCAAGATATTGACAAGGAATTTGTAGAAATAAATAAGAACCGAAAGCCTACTCAAAAACCTAAAGAGCATGCCAAACAGCCTCCTAAAAAATCTGTGAAGAAAGTAACCAAGGAAGAAGTGTCGGAAACTGCAGAAGAAATAGTGAAAATGGATTTATAACTTTAAAAATTAAGTATATTTATTTAAATTTTACTTACATAGGTATTTCATTTATACATGTTCTAAGAATTGACAGACAGTAAAGTAAAACACCATACTTCAAACTTTTTGCTATTGAATTCTGTTATAACCCCTGAAAAGTAAGGGTTTCCTGATCAGGTAGTTGACTTGCGGAATAGTAACTCGGACTTTGAGATCTGATGACATTGATTTTAGTCCAACATTTCACAGCTACGCATTGGAACAAACACATTAGTGTGTGTGAGTGTGACTTCCAGGGTAATTATTCTAGGGTTCTTATAAATTGTTTAATGTCTATCACAATGAAAAAAATTAACCGAATCCCATGTTAGCTGGAGTTGATCACAGTTATACAATTTACAGATTGTAATGTGGTATTCCCCCTTCCCCCCGCAAAAAATGGAAATATCAATATTTTCGAACAGCAAATATTTATTCTTTTGACCTTTTGCAGGATTCTTATCATTGCCTTGCTTGTAAATTCCGATTAGGTATGTCTCATAAACTGGAGTTAGGATTTCCCAAATCAGCCTGAAGTATCCATTTCTTGCTTCACAGAACAATGGTTGAAGGAAATGTAGGTTTTGGTACTTATAAAATAAGCAAACATAGACAACTGTTAATGTCTTTTATTGTTAAAATTTAACAAAAATACAATTTCGAACACTTAACCTAAAACATTAACTGTTTTGTAACAATATAATTTAAGAAATGTTAACGGTGGTAGTTTTACAAACACATGAAGGTAGCTAGGATTGGTGTGTTTTCAACATTACGTAATTTGATTACGAAGCAGAAAACATGTGGTGTTGGGGGCTTACATTAATGCTAATATATCATTAAATCTATTTGGCAGTTGAATGACATTTAGCGTAATCTTAGTAGATTGTGTAAATGCACAGAGATTCCTATGTATCCCTTCATGGTAACAATTGGTAGAAAGTTTAGGTTATTCTTCGTCCGTGACGTCAAGTTCTGCCTTTTCGTCTTCGCTGGCCTCGGCGGGCTCGTCCGCGGGCGCGGGCTCCTCCACGGCGAGGGATTCGGGCTCTTCTATAACAGGGTCATCCTCTTGGGATTCGCTAGAATACAAATAAAAAGAAGATATAATTATCAATATAGCAATACAAAGGAATGCTGTCTATTCTACACAGAACATGCACGTCATCTGCCATCTTGTGACCTAAATCGAACACTCAAACTTCAAATGGACAGGTTCAATGCAGGCGCAATGGAGGGTCTTCCATCTAGTCAGCCTAAATCGTAAATATCGGAAAAATAGTTTGACTTCAGGCCTTCGCGCCAATAAACAGGAGGCTCCTATGCTGCCCTCTTAGAGTTCAAACACCTATAAGCCTATCTTTGTCCAGCAGTGCATAGTCTAATAAAACATGGTCTTCCATTCCCAGAGTGACACGGGGCTACGTCACAACAACATGGCCGCTATATATAGCGCTATCGCATATTATCATATAGCGCTGTCGCATGATGACGTAAGCCCGTGTCAGTTAGGTGACCTAGAAAAGACGGGAATGGAGTACCAGGCGGAGTATATTATTATACCATGCAGCAGTGCAAGTTTTTTGGCTGATATTATGACGTCCGAGAAAACCGGAATAAAGAGACTTGAGTAAAGTGATTGGTCTCCGAAAGAGCTCATAAAAGGAATATCTGTTATGGCTGAAGTAAAGACGCGTCAATATATAAGCGAGCGCAGACTGACTAACCGCCTAACATAATGTAACACCTTGATTGATTGATTGATTTCTGTCGGCGCGATATCGCAACGGTGGTAAAGATAGAGTTGATACGTACGCCTCAGCTTCGGGCACTTCAGCCGCGGAGCCGCTGTGTGAGAGCTCCTCCAAACGGGCGGCTGCCAGTTCTGATTCTTGTCTCGCGATCTCCGCTAATTCAGCCGCCTGAAACATATGGTGAAACGTATGCTGTAATCGGGGAAAAGATTGGAATGTTTTTATCTATAGGATTGAGGATTGTTTTGAGAAAACTGGTCACTGTTATTGTGATATTTGCATAACCGTATCATGCGATGGCCACAAGGCCATCAATGCCATCATTCATAATTCGTGTCATTCTCCTATAGGGTCTCATGTTACTGCTACTTAGATTAGAATACGGAATGTTTGTTCCTTTTTGTAATATCACTAAGGCAATGGATAGCCAAGTAGGTGTGCTATATCGTTTCAGATATGTACCGGTTTTTGTATTTTTATAATGTAGTCTATGTTTTGTTTCTTAAGTTAGGCCATAGATAATGGTTTATGGGTTTGTAAATTATTAATTGTGTTAACCTGTCTCGCGAGTTCTGCCTCTCGCTCATCCTGAGCTTGTTTCTCCAGCTCTTCGAGGCGAGCGAGTTCCTCCTGCCTCCTGGCCTCCGCTTGCCTCTCTTCTTCCAGACGGGCTTCTTCGGCCAAACGGGCTTCTTCCGCCAATCGGGCCTCTTCAGCCTTCTTGGCTTCTGCTAGACGAGCTTCTTCTTCTAGGCGTGCTTCTTCAGCTAACCTAGCTTCTTCGGCCTTTTTCGCCTCGTCAGCCAAACGCGCCTCTTCGGCTATTCTGGCTTCTTCGGCTAATCTGGCTTCCTCAGCCTTCTCTGCTTCTTCCGCTATACGCGCCTCTTCGGCTATTCTGGCTTCTTCCTCGGCCTTGCGAGCCTGTTCATCCGCCTTGCGCTTGGCGTCCTCGGCCTTGCGTGCTTCTTCTTCGGCCCTCTTCTCTGCCGACTCACGCTCAGCCTGAAAGAAAATTAAAGGTTGTAATCGTTTTTAAGAGCAGCTGGTTGGAGTAGATCTAATGGCATTGAGCGTGGGAAATCACATCAGCAAAAAATAATTACCTGTGCCTTGCGTTCTGCCTCACGTTTTGCTTCCTCCTTTAAAGCTCTGAAACAAGAGATACCTGTATTAAAATGTATACTTTTGTGTAATCGTTAAAAAACGGAATCTTTGTCAATCGGAGTCATTTATGATAGGTCTAAAGGTCTTACTTCTCCTCAGCAGCGCGTGCTTCCTCCTGCCTCTTTCTCTTGATCTCCGCCAGGTCCGCCGCCGGCGTTAGCACAGGCTCCGCTGTAGTGGCCCGGAACCTCGCTTCCCTCTCAGCCTTGGCTGCCTTCAGCTCTTCCGAGGGGTCGTCCATCGTCTTAGGAGCCTGGAACTTGCGGGTCGGCCTCCACGGGTCCAGTTTTACTGCACCCAGGCACTTGTTACCAACGGCTTAAGCAACTTGAAAAGACTAGCGTGTTCATCGGAGTGAGATTTCGTGGTATAGGTAGTATTACAGATGAATCCTAATGTATGTGCGAGTGGAATTTCGGGTATTTTTTTGAAATATTTTTCTTGATAACAATGTGTCGTTCACGATCTTATCTTTCGAAGGTCCAATGTCTAAAGGAATATTTATCTTCTTAGGTAGGTAGATCTATATGAGGGTTGATGTTAGGGACAACACAGCTAGTCTTTTCAAAACCAGTGGACAAACAACAAGCAGCTGCAGTTCATCGGGTTTCCTCATTCAAGCAGTTAGACCCAGAAGCGCATCGCCAAGCCTGAACATCTTTCCGTCTTCCCTGGAACTATACATGCTGTAAACTTTTGAAAGCTGCATTCGACTGCGACGCGCCTGCTTGCATCTCATGAAATGATACTTCGTCTCGAATTCTTGGCTTATTTATAGGCTTAGTTTTTTTAGGTTTATGTTATGTACAACATGATGTTTATCGTGTGTTGAATTATTAAAAAAACAAAGAGTAATCGAAACTGTTATTAAAAAGCGAAGCATTATGTAAGCCTGGATCTGTTAAGGTTTGTCATGCGGAATGATTAAAACAACTGAGAGATCGGTTATAATCATTTATTATTACTTAAAATCAGTTCTGTTAAGTAACAGGAGCTTCTCCAAAACGAAGAGTCGTTCCGTCACGAAAAATGACTAGAAAAATAGATTTAATTATAATTCGTTCGTTAAGTATTCGTTTAAAATAAAATTATCTGAATAAATGGATAAAAAAATAGATGATCTAGGTCTTCTAGGTTAGTTGGAGCGTGTTATACCGAGATCAGAGTACGCGAAGGGCTCGCGCGGCGCGGGCGCGGGTTGTACCGCGTCCGCGCCGCGCGCGCGGGGGACGTGAGCGGGGTGCGCGGGGGCTACGCGTTCAGCGCCGCCGTCGGCTGTTCCTGCGCGCCCGCTGCAAGAGACACCACACACAGTGTTAGACACGGACTTTATATTCCTGTTTAGACCCGCTCTCTACACAGAGCGAGCGACTGCGAACGTTTTACTTGAACTTTAATTAAGCGTAGGGTGAGCTGGCGTTAGAGTTGCGATGCAGTCGTAGTACCTGTGACCGAGTTGTCGGCCAGGCCGGCGGCGGCGAGCCTGTTTTTCGCATAGAACGACAGCAGATTGACGTCGTCCCTGATGCTCATCTCCTTGTAGAGAGGTCGGCGGTTGGAGAAGGCTTTATTTCCGGTGTAGTGCAGACACGCAAGGTGGCCGCGTCCTGGCGAGAACACCTCATGTTATCACGGGGGGCACACTGGAACTGACTGTTAAGGGTTACGGAAGTTGAATACAAAAGAGGTTGAAGAGGGATCACTCAGATCAGTACTTGTTAAGAGTCTGTATTGAGTTCTTGTTGTGTTTTGTAGTAACAGTTGCCTGAGCTGGTTGCCCTAAGTTCTGGTGTACTTGGTTACTTACCTGTGAACCTCTTCAGGGGCTCCTGGTACTTGTAGTAAGCGAGGTTATTGATGTGGTGGACGACGCTGCGTAGAGACAGTGGAAGACTAGCCACATAAGCGTCACTGCTGTAACGGTATGGAACAGGCTCGCCATAGGAATATCTGCAGGACATGTAAACGCAATTTAATAACAAACACCAAGATGATTACCAAACAAAAGTTGGACGGTATGTGTGGAAACTTATGAAGAAAGTGAAAACAACCTAAATGGGAAAACGAGACAGGCACATAAACAGAATAAGCTGTTAGGTCTCTAGAGAAGGCCAAGACTCGTAAAGGCTTATAGTCCTATTAGATGTCAGAATCAAATACCTACTTTATGGTTAACTTTAACTCATATATTCTAAGGATTTTCAATTCGATAGGCACAAAAATATACCTGTTTAGGTGTATGCTGCGAGTTATAGAGATTCGTCGTATTTTTAATTCGTTATCACAATTTAAGAACGCTACCAAGTGCTTATAATCTTGCTACTCGATGCTTAGACTGAATAAAAAATATAAATGTTGCAAACATCGCAATTAGACTGAAAAATCTTACATGTTCATCCAATGAAAATAAACCATAAAACATTTTATTGGAGCACTACAGAGCAAAACATTTGCTGGCATTTAACCAGTCTATAATTATCCGGTGATTCGTTGCCTACGCTGCGTACGGAGATTTGCCTATGAAATCTACACCCACGCTGAAAATATCGCAACCAAATATGAGAGAACGTATTGTTGTTACATGTCTCTAATAATTAAAGGTCTTTGCTAATTAGTAACTAGAAGTTTAGAATTTGACGCTAGAGTAGGTACCTATGTAGCGTTCATTGCCAATAGATCAGCGGGCGATAATGTCGTCAAAACCCAATGTCAGTGCCAGGGCAGTCGGGCATCAATGGGCTGGCTATTTATATACCATCACATGTGGCCAAGAAAAACTTGACGACCGCACGAGCAGGTGCGAGAAGAAACTGCTCTGTCGATAGGTATTTATCTAGGGTAGTTCGTCTGGGGTGCAACGAGAGACGCCTCGATCACTTTGAACGCAAAATAGCTCTTATCTCAGCAATACTTATCTCTCAAATATCATTATTTTCAGTTTCCTTTTCAATCCCTTATTCCAAATTCAAGAAGTAAAAGGTGTACCCACTGAAATTTATCAGCTTCCAGGATTCTGGCAGAATCATTTTTTTAAATGCGTTGTTGATCTTTTTTTCTGCCTACATCTGGTTGGTGTGAATCTCTTACGTTTAGTGGCGTAGCGTCAAACATAGCGGAAACTACTGGCACTATTATTTGGCTTAGGCTCCAGAGAATGTTTGTTGTTGCGTCTATTTCCAAGTCTCAGTATAAACAAACTTGCAATATATGTGTCCTCAGTTCTTACCCGAAGGCCACATATCCCACGCAGAAAGTGGATGCTCGAAGCTGATGCCGACCGGTTAAATTAAAACAAATGGCGGTTGACATCAGCAAACATCAGCCTTGAGTTTGCACGCTCAGAGCGTTCGTTTCGTGGCCGTATCGTTAGGAATTAGGGAGTTCATATCGGCCGGTGTTTCTTTCTAGGAGACTTACTGAATCCACAAAAACTTACGAGTATAATGTCTCCAGGGGTGCGAGAGACTTAGCACGCGGCACCACGGACCGGGCGCGGGCCAGAAGCGACGCGGTATCGGCACGGATGCGGCGTTTTTCGTCCTCGAAATACTGGAAACGAGAGATTCAAGGGTTAGCATTTAGCAATCGACAGGTTTTCCGTAGCATCAGAATGTCGCAAAACATGTAGACCAGTCTATCTCTTAGAAGATGTTGATATTCATATTTTCTACATGCCCCTTCATTTCACTTAGTAACTTCGTAAGTACGATATCTTAAAACGATTTTGCTGATGACTGCTGATACCTCTTCAGGCAATACCTGGTGATAACTTGTTTATTATTTTGTACAATAGGTACGTGTCTTCGATGAGAATGTCATGCAGTTATGATCTCCAAGGCTTAACAAGCCACTAAGGGTAGGTGCTATTGAAATTTAAGAATCCACCGGGTTTAACAACTCCACATTCAAAGGGAGAAGTGTAGGTAAACTGTAAGTATGATACCTTAGTAGTCTCTGCATTGTAGAATTCATCAAGCGCGGTGACAGCCTGCTGCGGGCGGTAACGGTAGTTGATGCGGTCTAGTTCGCGAAGCACCACCGAGGGGCGCACGCGCACCCGGACCACGTGGTGCGGCACCTCGGGGTAAGTGACGAGTCGAGTCACGCTGCGAGCCGTTGGACGATATATTAACTCCGCCTGGAGAGAGTTTAGGTTTTAGTAGCGGTAGTAAAAAAGCTCTGACCAATTCCAAAGTAGCTGAGGATAAACGCACTTGTATGTATACATAGGTATATACTTTGTCTAGGCTGTTGTACTGTATAGCAGAGGTATAGGGGACCATTGGGAAGTCGGGATGCTCGGGCACCTCCTTGTAAATCGTCCTGTATGGATATGATGGTCATTCTTGTCTACGTGACAGCGCGATCAAACCGTATCCGTCACTTTCAATCGCGCTCTGTTAAAAAGTGACGGATTTTGTCATGTTGATAAAGCCATCCATTAATACGCCTGCTGATTTACAAAGGGGTGCCCGAGCCTCCCGACTGCCCAATGGTCCCCTACCTCCCCTACTTTGTCTAGGCTGGAGCCCCTAAGGATGATAGTACCCACAACCCACATGTTGACGTGTCTTCAAATTTCGGTAAAGCTTAGCGCTATATGTATCGGTAGAGTCACGGTTCTGAGTGAGCTTGAAATGAAGGATATTTTACAATCGAGAGACGTGTTTTTCCTCGGCTACTCTTATTGAATGGTCAGAAATATTTGCTTAAGCGATAGCACAGGTATTTATTCAACTAGCTCTGCCGATAGCATTTATTTATTGATAGATAACGTTGAAGCATTGTTATCGATGTCCCACTGTATGAAAGCGCTCATGTCGAAAATATACGACTGTTAGTTAGGTACTTTGCACATTTGCTCGAATTGCATTCAAGTCAAGCTGACAAATACGATGAAGGACAAATCTATTGTACAATATTACATGCCAAGTTTTATAACAAGGTACCTTCCAAATAAACTGTGTTTAAATTCACGTATCTTCTAGTCGCCCATCAAAGCTTGCCAAGACAAACGCAATTTTGATAGGTATGTAAAAATAAAGATTCGAATCAGGGCGACTAGTGGATATCGATAGGCAATGGCACAGATATACTGTTGCAAATATCAGGACAGGGTTAAATATAATTCATAGCACTAGATCCCAGGTGATTATAGAGGTATGTTGGAACCAGTGCCAAAATGCTTTAGAAATTGTGCATGTAAATGTAAAGTAATTTTTCATGTAAGCGTGACGAAGCTTATTTATCACTGCATTCGTTACTTCACGGTGTACTTCACACATAGCTGGTGACAGATGCAAAGCATTTGTGGCAACTCATGCAAATAATTGGCGTGAATGTGCAATAAAATCAAAACAGTTGAAATCATGATTGTTTCATATCGGTTTATGATATCTTACGCTTAACGCTTGGTCTAACTATATTTACATAGAACGTTCCATGATAGCTAGGTGTTGAAAATACTCGTAACTATTATTCAATGACGACAGAGCCGGAAAAATCTATCGTCTGCTTCAGGGTCAAATAGTCTGGACAAATCTGCAGAACATTGAGTTAGGTATTTAGCACAAAAAATGACCCAGATTTTTAGAAGTGTGAGAAATGTAAAAGTAGACCAGATCAATCAATCTCCAGCATGGAGTCTGTTTTTGTCGGGAGTTCGGCAACGATTTGTTTTTCCATTTTGTTTATGAAATGCCGCATCCCGAAGCATCACGGGCTATTTTTAGGGGGCCTTATTACGTTGATCAATGGCAGTGAGTCATGGGTTGCCTAAAATTAGATTTTGTATGGTAATGTAAATAATGGAGTAAGTAGGTATAATATATTAGGTACTTTGTAGTATCTAGCTACAAAGTACCTAATATTGAAACCGGAGATCATCTGCTAGGGGATGTTGTCGATGTTGATCTGTGGACTGCATATGTGTGATAAAGAAGTGTAGAGTCTGCTATGCCATTGTTTGGCAACACTATCGTAGTTTGATGCCTTTTATAACACTAGATACCCAGAAAGAGATTGAAATAGGACATATCTAAGTAATTTGGCACTGCCTACCTATTCGTACATTATGCTACATATTTATGTTCTATGTTTTGTTTGCGGTAACAATAAACACAAATGAAGTATTAACTGCATACTTACCTAATTTAAAAACAATCAGGTAAATTAAATATTATTTGCTTCAAAACTATCAAATTAGCAAATCACATGCATACATTTAAACTACATTTATCAAGAATTAAAGCGGCTCGCTTTTATAAACTGAAATTTTCCAAGTTTCCCATTGCTTCTGTGCCAAGCAAGACTCGTCAAAATCAGTTTTGCTAGGAATCCACGAAATTTTATTAAATCCCCGATTAGAAAAGATAGATCAGGTTTGTAGTCCCCACGTTCATCAGACATCAGATCTTTTTCGGTTGGCTGTATATAGTTGGTAATTAGCCAACCTTCGGCCTCTTGCCAGGAATGCTCAATGTTTACGTTCCCTTCAAGATCCGGCCTTTGTTATGTTCTAGGGAGAGCTCGTAAATTTTAACTAGAATGTACATAATATATGTGAGCAGGAACCTAGTTATAAATGCTTTCGTTGCGTCATTCTCGCAACCGCTGTGTCCAGTGTTTTTGCAACGGTGTCATTTAAATATACTTGTGGTTTGATTTGTTTTTATTTTTCATGGTTTCTTACATCCCTTGGACATTTCAATAGGGCCTCTAATTTCCAAGCGAGTTAAATTTTATGGATAGGCATTGCAATATTGCAATCAAATGATGAGCAAACTCCGGTGACTGAAGATCCCATCGGTCCTTCAGTTATAGACAGATCCTTTCAGATTTAGACAGCTCACACTGTTAAATATATAACCATGAAATACCTTTTTTTATGCATCTTTGTACTTAATTAGCGTCCAAGCCGAATACGAGTACCTATTAGGTACCTACCTACCTACAGTTTACAAATACGTCAGATATTTGAGGTAAATTAAAACTTTTGTATGGAAACTTTCACTAAAAAGAAATACAAATCAAACTCCTTTCTGATAAGAGCTTGTAGATTCCACAATGATTTTTTCTCAAAAATTGATATATTTAATGACTCCTTGACTAAATTCAAACATCAAGTACTTCTGGTTTTAAATGAACGATCGAATTAAAGACACTGTAACTTTACACTTTAATTGTATATTTAATGTATAAAAATAGTTATAGCTTCATTAATTAAGCCCTTGTCCTAATTTGACTGTTGTTGTTAATTTTTAATTTTAGTTATCCCGTATTTTGTTTTTCTTTAATGAGCTAATAAGTGGTGGCAACTGTATTGGTTTATGAAGTTTGTATAGACATTAGTTATAAGAAACATGTACCGTTTGTGCCCAAATAAACATTAAAACATTAAAACATTAAACCCTACACTGTGTTTGAACACCCGGATACTAAAAACAAAAGAATGCGGGCAATTTTAATGAACAAATCCAAATCTGAAAGTTCTGAAACTACTTGACTGCCGTTTCGTCGAAACTTTTATCAATTTCGTTTTGGCGTTATGTCCTGGTATTTAGAAGACTAATTGCGAGTATAATTATCTCAGACATGTTCTTAGTCCAGCCACTTTGAAATGTGATTGATAATTAGAATAACGCATGAATAACGTAACAGTCTTAACATGCTTCTAGGTTTGTAATCATCAATCAATTCAATACACGATTCGAAGGTATTCCTCAATTTTCATAGATTTTATAAATTTACGTATCTGGATCATCTGGATGTTTTGTTTCTGTGATAAATATATGTATGTAAGTACCTACTAAGTACTACCAATATTGATCGCGGTGTTATGACTCTGGTTAGAAAACCACTTGCAGTGTTGCTTTTCAGGTTTCCTGCAATCGAATTACTCCCATATTCAATTGGTTGACATACTAACTACATTTTCAGGAGAATTCGTAAAATCACACGAGCATTTATTTGCATCTCCTAAATACCTACATTTTTCACCAACCATTATGTCTCACAGCGACACATCACGTATACCAAAATATCTTTCATTATTCTTGACGTTCTCGTTTTCTGTCTGTCTGTTTGCTTTGCTCTCCAAACAGATTCTCTTGATAAACGAGTGGCCAGACTTCACAATTACTGCCATATGTTTCGTATAATTTGTAGTACTCCCCGCCCCGGAAATTACTTTTTGAAAGAATGTTTTTTACATTGTGTTACGACGTATCCCTTTGTAATTAGCCGGTTGGCTACTTGCCAAGACTATTATAGTAAGAACAGCGTACCTAACTATATATGCGATCTCTACGAAGTATAGCTATGGAACCTAAGAAAATTAACGGATTATACCGAATTGTATGTGCAGGATCATACATTTTGGTCATATTCCTCAAGTTAACGTTAACGATTGGCTGTTTAGGCACACCTTCTGGGTTACAGTTACAGTAGGGTTGCCATAAGTGTGAGGACTCAGACCGGGACATTTAAAGAATAATCGGCCAAGAGCATGTCGGGCCATGCTCAATGTAGGGTTTAGTAGTTTCCTTCTGTCAAAATAGGCCAAATGGGGGCTAATAGTAGGTTATATCATGTAAGTACATTACAAGTACTCCCTGTACTTTTACTAAGAAAAGAAGATTTTTTGCAATAACTCAAAAACTTTGCTATAGTTTCAATGAAAGTATTTATTAAGCTTTCGTTTCATGATTTTTTTCATATTTTTTGGACCCATGATTCAAAGCAAGCATGGAGCAATGCCTCGGACAGACAGACATGGCGAAACTATAAGGGTTTCTAGGTGACTACGAAACCCTAATAAGTAGTAAAGGCAGAAAAAAAGGAACTTTTATTACAACAATAGGTAACTTAAAAGGTTAGCCCTTGCCTAAACACAAAACAATTTTTAACACAGTCATTAAATGCCTGCATGCCAGTCGGGTTCTCTGTTTGTAGTCGCTTTTCGCTAAAAAGCGGAAAATGCACGTTATATTGTTTATATTTTACCTTGATTTTTCGTTTTTTGTTGATTTTCAATGTTACCATTCTAAAACTTATTTTGATCTTATTACGCATGAAGGGCTTAAGAAAGTGAAAAAAATTGCGATAGTTATTTAACATTTTTGTTTAGTTTTAATAAAGAAGGAAGTACGAGAAAATTTTGTTACTTAACGATTGCCTAACTTGTTAAAAAAATAACTTGAAAATGATTAGGATAATCTTAGCACCCCTGGAAATGTTTTTGTGTATTACCTACAATATTTTTTTTTTTTTTATGTTACGTAGGTACTCGATTTTTCACGCCGCGCGGGTTTCACGAAAATGAGGCGCGGAGGGCTGTGTTCAGCGTTGAATAAAAAGTATAAATAATGGAGATAGAGTTCTGCAAGTATAGACTTTTTTATGGGAAATATCCTCCACTTTTATAATATTAATTTGGTTTCTTAAATATGAATACTTTTTGAGATATTAGGGAAATAAGAAATATCTACTTTTTTCCCCCTTTTTTTTGTTTATAACGTTTGATATTTTTTGAGTGCTAATAAACGCTTCCAGTACATTTTTCTAGACAACAATACGAATCTAATGAGGTATCACACGTATTTTTAGGAAGAGTATCTCTATTTTTCACCTTTTCAGTTTCTCGAGTAGACTATGTGTCGACTGTTAACGTAAATTCTTAAAAAGTGAACGGACAAGTGTCAGCGCTTACATCGTTCTATACACGTGCGATTAGCCTAGCTAGTTAGTCGCGTTTATTGTTGGACTGTTGGTATATATTTACCAAGTCCAGCCCCCTACTAAGTAACTGTGATCTTTAAACCGGGACAATTTGCTTATCGGCCGGGACACCGGGACACCATGCTTCAAACCGGGACATGTCCCGGCGTACCGGGACGTATGGCAACCCTAAGTTACAGCCACCTGAAGGGAAACTTATGTTTGCATTATCAAGCAAGGCAGCATTTACCTCGCTCGTTTACTGATGTTATCGGATTAGAAAAAGCGTTTGCTACACTCGGTAGATTATTATTTATTATGATTTTGGGTGTTGCCGTATGTGTAAACAATTGCCGAAATATAAATGACAATCCGTTAATGACTAAAATAGGTAGATATAGACATGGTAAGATACAAACTTGTTATTTTGACATTCTACTAGGCTGCTACTAAGAAGCGGTAAACGAAATCTTGTAAAACATTCATCCATCTCGTCGTGTCGACTGATCCGCGTAAACATTCTAAAGATATTTTCAGTAATGAACTTGTGAAACGCGCTGTACAGTCGCCATCAGATATATCGGAGCGGCCAAGGTGTTCACAATATCTGAACACGCGCTCTAACGCCCTGACAATAGAGGCGTGTTCCGATATTTGTGAGCACCTTGGCCGCTCCGATATATCTGATGGCGACTGTACATGACGTCATTTCACCGCTGGAATCACTTGGCAGGATGCAAGTCCCAAATGCGCAATTAATTTTGTAAACATGCAGGATCGTTCTTGTAAAGCGTAGGAGACAAGAACTGCTTTAATTTGCGGGGTAAATTTTAGAAGATCTTCACAATGTTCACCGCTGGACAAAATATCATCATCAATCATCAACAGCTGGCCTCTGCACCCGATACGCTTGCGCTCGCTGTATCTCTATTGTTATTAGAGCCCATCAACGTGCACACACTATCGCCACAGCTAAATAATCGTGATTATTTAAATTTAACGAAAGATATTGAAAAAAGGGGGCCGCTACGTACTGTATTGTGTATTTAAGTACCTTTTGAATACATCGAACTAGTTTTTATGTTAATCACGATTATTTAGCTGTGGCGCTAGTGTGCACGTTGATGGGCTCTTAAAAGTCAAAGTAAAATCATTGCGTTTTATGCGTCTACCTCAAACAGCAGCTTTCCTATATCTTGTGTCTTCAGATACAAACCTCGATTTGACGACCGGTCTGGTCTAGTGGATAGTGACCCTGTCTGCTAAGCCGATGGTCCTGGGTTCGAATCCCAGTAAGGGCATTTATTTGTGTGATGAACACTAATATTTGTTCCTGAGTCATGGTTGTTTTCTATGTATATAAGTATGTATTTATCTATACAAGTATGTATATCGTCGCCTAGTACCCATAGTACAAGCTTTGCTTAGTTTGGGGCTAGGTTTGATCTGTGTAAGATGTCCCCTAATATTTATTTATTTATTTTATTTATTTTAAAAATCTACGCCTAAAACCTAGGTATAATTTTCAAAAGTTAAGTGTCCAACTACTTAGTTAAATGCCTTCCGTCGGATACCTACCTTACTACTAACTGCCTTGAATTTCCGAGAAATATTGGTCATCGGATTCTCTTGGCGAATATTTGGATTGACGTAGGCATGACATCCACATATTACGTCACAGTAACAGCGGGAAGGGGGTCATGCCAAGTGTGACAGTCGTATTAAGGACCTATCTTTTGCCTATGTAAAAGTGTGACAAGGAAGGAGGGGTCTAAAAAATCGATTTTTGTGTGATTGAATGGATGATCCCTATTAGATATTATTTATTAACTAATAGAATTAAGTTACAGTAATTTTAGGACACACACTTTTTATAATTTGCATGTCTATCAATAAGGTAAATCCCATAGTTAGATTGTCCTGACGGCAGCTGCTGTATAGATTTCAACTCAATTTTCATCCTTGGTATCTTAATTGTCCTATTTTAGATTAGAGCCACAACTCAAAATACTAGAGTGATTGACTCAGACTCCTAGAGACGTGACGGTTCCATTAGTTATAAGTAGCCCAATTTAACACTTGGACGCTAGCCTACAGGTAAAATTATTAAAGGTGTTAATCATGTCTCTTTATTAACAGTTTGGCACCTATGAGCATCATTCATCGAACTCGCGATCTATGCATCCACATAATGAGTTCATAATGTTTTATTCCTAAATAACTCTTCCATCATGATGTATTGTATGTACAGATGTAGAGCATAATTGTTTTCCATCGTATTTTCTCGGAAACGTTCGTATTTGTCATGCTACTTCAGTCAACGTCAGTACTTTTTGTACCGAGACTGACTGAAATAGCAAGATCACAATGGGTACAGTGTATCAAAACGTCAATTTTCTATAAAATTATGACTTTTAATCATAGCATTTCTTGGAGAGTTAGCTCAGACGGATTCTATAAAAAAATTGAGACGTTCATCGATTAAAAATGGCGCTAGGTGTGATTGCAGCTTAATCCTAGGACTTTACAGCTTACAGTTTACAGCTCCATGCCCTTGGCCCTTGTCGTGAAGAATACTTCTGTGTCCTGTATGTAATTAATTATTTAAAAGCTACTACCTGTTTACCTGGGACGTAATGAGTAACACGCTTAAGTGCTTAAGTGTGAGTAGTGTGTTTTGTAGACACTATTAGCGACACTCATTGTAATTAATTACAATGAGTGTCACTAGTGTTTGCACCTAATACTTTAATGTCCAATAGAAATAAATTACTAGCAAGAACTGTGAAGTTTACAGCCCCGTTCGTGATATTGATATGACGTGTGAATTAGGCCGAGGTGACGTTATATTAGAACACATCAGGAATGCGACCTTTTACTATTATATTGTCATGTCATGAGTTTCATGAGTACTTTGATTTATCGATAATTAAGTAGGTATCTGAGTCTGGTGCTCACTGCCTGCTCTATTATTTGTTCGAGCTTAAACAAGGGATGCAAGAGCAACAGATTATATGGCGAATATAATAATTATAATTATAGTTATTTATTATACAAGAAGTTACAACTTTTTTGTAAGGACAATGCTCCACAAAACTACATTTAGTTTGACTGTGGAGTCTCACTATACTATACTTAATAAAATTTAAATATTATAATAGGTTTACATTTGGGAGTTAAAATACTTAGGTAAGTAGGTATGTCATGAATACTCTGTAGGGTAACAACACATCTCCTATAGAGTATTCAGGAGATACCTTTTTAGACTATTTTTAAACCTAAGCATAATTATTAATTATATAATAAATAATAATGGAATGGAAGTACTTATATTTAATAGTAATGGACGTTTGCATATTTTGCTAATAGACTATATTCCGCACACACTGATGTGGTTTCTGGCGGCGCAAGTGTAACAAACTGCAACGATCGATATTTATATTATTTATTGTATCCTCTGATAAGATCCGGCTCGAAGGACCAAATTGATGAAATATTTAATAACGAAGACTGGTGACATATTAGGTACATGTAATGGACAATATGTTATGTGCCAGCCTGTAGATTTTCAAGGTATAATAATTATAGTTTGCGCTCGCAGTTTTTATTTGCGGTTTTAGGTATGTTTTACTTTAAATTTTATTTTTAACCACTTTGGCACCCCGTTAGAGTGACATGAGTCATGATAACTTTTTGATTTCTAAGTAGGTGTATTTAAATAATTTAATATCGACTAGTGTAACTTAAAAAATTGTCTAATTTAAATTTGATTCGTTCGGTTCAATCCGGTTCGAAGGATCAATTATAAAATGTTTTTAATATAAAACAGAAAACAAAAGTTTTATCCTTTTCTTCCTCGTAAGTTTATGTTTGCATTAGCTTTTCTTGTGACACACTATTTGTTTCTCATTTGTTTATTAGATACCTTCATGTCACGAAGACAGAATAGACTTGACAAGAATTTCGCATTTTGAATTTTTTAAATGATAAAAGCAATGGTATATAACATACGGATTTGCGCGGCGCGTGGTGCGTGATCAGCCACTATGTGCAGAATGATCTATATACACGAGCTATATACATGTATTTGTATATACTCACCTGTGAGAGTCGCGGTATGTACGAGACGTAAGGGTCGTGATATATCGAGTAGGGTAGAAACGAAGACGAGAGGTAGTAGATGGATGTCAACGGACTCAAGGGCAACCAAGACTGTTGACGATAAAATAGGATGTAGTAGCGATCATGGTTACCTTAGTGTAAGGGTAGATATGTACATGTAGGTACACCTAGAGCCTATTGCCTTCGCTCGGAGTATTTTCCAGAGCCGAAAAATGTAAAATACTGTCCATTGCATGGTGTGTTTTTTTTAATGGTGTGTTTCTTGGTTAGGAAGAAGAATTTTTACAATCCTTTCGGACTGGGACCTAAAAGCTATTATGGACTCGAGAAATGTAGAATACTATACCCTACACCCCCAATTCATCTTGTCGTTTGCGTTACCAATCGCGCGAATGTATATTAGAAATACCTACGACCATAGTTCGGGTATTATTCCTTTTCCTTACCTATCTACAATTTTAAATTTTACGCCTTTCTCTATCCATCTATTCGTATCCCTAATTATACGAGTACTATATTAGGTATTACTTCAGTCATAGTCATACCGGCAGCCATGTAACAGAAGCAATAAATTAAACTACTTATAGGCTGTGCTCCTCAAACTGACCACGATTTGTTCAGCTACTTTTAAAAATAACTTAATTGTGTTTTATTGATAGTACACTTAGGGCCATTTGCACCATTCACTAACCCGGGGTTTACCGGTTAAACCTTTGCGTTACCATGGTTACCAGTACAATTTGACATTAGGTTAACGATTTAACCGGTTAACCCCGGGTTAGTGGGGTGGTGCAAGTGGCGCTTAAAAGTTTACTCTAATGACGCAATGTAGATATTGAGAATTTTGGTATGTTTAAAGCGTGACAAGCAACGTCAATTACAATTGATAGCGTACATTGAAAATAATAATTAATTTGTGTATATCTTTAAAAGTTGTATCGTTTGAGGAGTACAATATATGTTTTAATTATTTGCTCGTGTTACAGGGCTGACCCGGTATAGTAAGTCATAGGTAGGTATATACCGGGTGTGGCCTGTAACATGAGCAAAAAATTAGACTGTAGGCTGTAATCCTATTACTAACCAACATTTGTTCAGCGACTTTTAAAAATAACTTGTCGTTTGATTTTTAATACACTTTAAAGTTTATTCTAAGACGCAATGTATTGCGAATTTTGTTATGTTTAAAACGTGACAAGCAACGTCAATCACAATGATATGGCGTGGCGATGGCGTCCATTGAAGATAATATTTATTTTGTATGAAAAATAGGGAGTCTAAATACTTCATAATTTTTAAAAGTTGTTGAACAAAAGTGTCACCGTTTGAGGAGAACAATCTATGTTTTAATTATTTGCTCATGTTACAGGCCACACCCGGTATACCTACTCATACCTAATTTCAAGTAATGTGGCATCTATAATACAGAGTTTTTGCACGATTACGAAGTTGATTTAGGTTTGTTGAGTTAGGCTTGAGAACGCCCAAATCAAATCCGGTGCCATAACCTATTGCTTGACCGACGAAGACTGAACTCTACCTATCCTCGTAAGCTGCTCGTAGGTCCCCGCGTACTTGAACAAGTACAAATAAAATTCGAGTTATGAACTCTTATAGAAATAAAAGAACGTTCCAAATTCAAAAGCACAAAAATTGGCTTGGGTCCATCTTGGGTCTTACGAGGCTATAATAGGTTCTCTGCACTAAATCGGCAGCGATATCACCAATATTTTAATATTGTTTGTATAGATGAGGCAAATATTTTTTTTCTGGGAATTGAATCTGAAAGATGTTTTAGCAGTTCTAAATCTAAATTACCTACCTTTTCCAATTTGTGAATAAAAAATCCCAGGAAATGTTTTTTATATTTTTCATTACTACTATCTGCATCATGGTTATCCTTGAAATTTTAAATAAATTATGGCTGACTGTTCACCTTGCAAGTGGTTCGATGTTCTTGCCGCGTCAGAAAACAAATTACTAGCCCATTATAATTTGTATTTTTGGCTCCGAGATTTTTGGTTACAAACATTAGTAGACGCACTATCGTTTATTATCTCTGTCAGATTCACTTTCTGGCAAGGGTTCATTATTTATTTACCCTTCCTAAATTAGCTTTTGATCTGTTTTTGCGCATTATATTGTGCTGAATTCATTTTAAAGGCTAAGTTATTTAATAACTTGAAAATAAAAATTGGTACCTACCTAAATATACTTCATTAGTCAAGTATTTAAGATATATTGTGCTTTAAAAGAATTTAGGCGTAACATTTCCCACGAATTTCCTGTGTGGTGACGATTTAATAATAGACCGTAACTCATTAAATCCTGGAATCGACCTTCTTGCCTACTAATAAAACTCTGGAATGCCAATCTTTATTCGGGGCTATTAATGTAACTTTGTTTTTACATAATTTTAATATAAATATGCTGCGTTAAATCCTTGTGTATCATCAGTCCTTCATATCCGGTTCGAAGGACCATTTTTTATTACTTGAAACATTTTACAAAAGTGCATCGAATGTACCTAAGCATGTAGGTACTTATTTTAAGAAAGAAGAGGTATGCCACAATTAGAATTTTGGAAAATGTTATCTCACAAATACAGAAAGACTCGGATAGAAGATATTGAAAAGAACCAGAATGTTAGTAAAGGGTCGAGTTCATCACCGGCCCTTGTCCCCAGTCCATGGGTATTGTAAAAGAAAAATAGAATATAAAAATGCAAGCTTTATTAAAAATTCAGTCTAAACCATAGAGCTTAAATAAATAAATTTTATACACTAAAAAAAATCATCAAAAAAGCTTTAAATAACGATTCACATCTACTTGCTTTTAACATTAAAGTAGAGCGATCACATTGCGTTAGCGAATACTGATTAAAGGCCAAGGGGGATTAGGGATTGGGGGGGATGGGAGCCGAGCCTAGACGCGGTAAGAGTAGTGACGGTAGGTGGTGCCGTGGGGCAGGCGGCCGCTGGTGGTGGAGGAGTACGAGTATCCGCTAGGACCTCCCAGGCTGCTGCTGCGCTCCGTGGTGTAGTTGTATCCTCCGGGCCCGCTGCCGGTGCGGCGCTCGGTCGACGTGCTGTACGAGGAACGCTGGGGCAGGCCCCTGCCGTCGGACCTCTCCGATGTGCTCGAGTAGGAGTAGGAGTACTGCTCATCGGCGCGGCGGGGCGCCGTGTCGCGGTCCACCACCACGTAGTGCCTCGGCGTCTGCAACAACCGGGCCCTTAGCACCACCGCGCCACACCCCACCGCCCTCGCACCAGCCCGACTATCTATCTAGGATCCGTTATATTTCCCACCGTTAATGAACCCGCGATAACAAGTTTATCGAACACGTCTCGTCTTCCGTATCATTCCTGACAGCGACCGCCTAACTATACAGTCATGTACCGTACCGGTCATCTACCTTTTCTCCGCGAGACTACCCCCGACAACCCCCATACTAATTGAGCATACGTCTCCAGCGGACGAAGTTATGGTTAACTACAAAAGCGAAAGCGACACAAAATTTTCCACGCGTCCCGTTCAATAGGAAGCGTAGTTGGAATAGTAGACGTGTCGACGCGGCTCGTGCAGGGGTAGGCCGTGCGCGTGCGCCAGGGCCACGTCCATGTGGTCGCGGGGGGTGGCCAGCGGGTCCGCCGCGTAGGCGCGCTCACGCTGGCCAACAGCGGCAAGCACGCGCTCGCGCGTCCGCTCGCG
The DNA here is from genome assembly GCF_910591565.1 of Cydia splendana. Classification (NCBI taxonomy): domain Eukaryota; kingdom Metazoa; phylum Arthropoda; class Insecta; order Lepidoptera; family Tortricidae; genus Cydia; species Cydia splendana. The sequence continues at coordinate 12,467,380 of NC_085977.1, read as the reverse complement.
CGGCGACACGTAGGGCGCCAGCGGACGCAGCTTGCTCTCGGGCGCCGGGGGGATGGCGGCGCGCGCCACGGGGTCCAGGATGCTCGGCCGCGTCGCCCGCGCCGTGCGCCGGCCGAACGCCGTCACCGGGTCCGGCACGAGACTCGGCCGCGGCACGAACGGCACCTTCTCCCAGTCCCCGACCGTCGGCCGCTGCAAGCGTAAGTCGCCGTTAGTCGGCCGCGCCTCCAGCCGCGGCTATATTTGGCGCGCCCGGTAGCTCCGCTTTCCGACTCCGTTTCACGATCTGACCCACTTGCGGAATATTCCCGGTTCCCTACCGCTACCGTCAACGCGAAACTCCTAACCTAGGACACTTAATGAAAGCAATCAGGAATGTTTACAAGCGGAAGTCGTCGCGAGACGTTTCGACATCTGTTATCCCTATTCCGAGGACCGAGACGAAAACTTGTTAAATGGTTGAAGATTGATTAGATAGAGTGAGAGTCGAGGGTCGAGCTGGTGCGAGGGTGTCCGGCTCCCGGGAGAGAGAGTTGGAGCGAGGAGCGGTGCACTGCACGCTCAGAGGTGCGGTGCGGTCGCGGCGGGGCCGGCCGAGCGGTGTGCCCGGCCTGCCCGGCCGCGACGGGTCGGTGTTAGGTACACGAGACTCACCGTGAGGCTGCTGTAGGTGGACGTCGGCCTGTAAGGGCGGCGGGTAGTGTAAAAATCACTCTCGTAAACCATTGTTGCTGTTTCGGTATCGTTCGTGTGTGACTCGCGGCGGTCTGATCTCGACTGAGGCGCGCTGCCAGCTCTACGCGCGACGCCGCGCCGGATATATTTAGACCACTGTCATTGCAATTTCCACGTCACTCCCGCGCTTTTCCTCAATTTTTGTAAAACTGAATAAATATTAAGGTTGCAAGGGCCCAACAATTGGGTTAAGGCGAATTACATATGACAGTGGAATGCATTTATAAATGCAGACGATCGAAATAAACCGTGGTTTGTTTACGCCGATGAGTCATGGAATGCGTTTACTTCGAGAAGGTTGAAAGTAGGAGTAGGATGGCTATTTACAAAAGTTGATTCAAAGTCATCTACGCCGTAGTATTTCCAGAACACCTTCATCAGTATCGAATCGTGAGAAGCGTCGGTGGGACTTGGCAAACCTAGCGATCTGTCATCAATGATTATTCTTTCACTTTTCTTCCGCAATAGAATTACGCAACTTAGCACTTTGGCTCAAACGCCGTAAACAAAATATTACGTATTTCTAATGAGCAATAGCGAGACATTTTCTATTAATCATTGGATATAAATGGTTGTACTAAATAGGTGTAGGTACCTACCGTTTAACTGAGGCGGTTGGTAAGAAGTTATTATTATGGTTAACTAGTCCTCTCGAATGACGGAACGTGAATCCACGTATTAAATATAGAATTCTAATTAATTAATAATTAGAGTTCAATACCTACTAACGTGGATCCGCGTTCCGGCATTCGAGAGGTTAACTACGGACTGGTTGAAGGCTTAACTGCATGAAGCTTATTGTGATTAGTCCCAAAACTAATTTATTCACCAACCGCCTGAGATAAGTGGCAGACCTACTGTAGCTAATACAAAGTACATAAGGTTTTTTTTTTAACTGTAATAATTATTCTCTATTAAAATTATTAACATTCATACAAATTCAAAACGTTAACGTAATGATGACCCCATTGACCCCTGATAATAATCAGGTAGGTATAATTTCCGAAGAACCTGCGTGGAATAACACCATTTACGAGTTAGTGTGATAAAAAGACATATTTCACTTCGCACGCTCGTAAATTTGGTCGCATTATACAGGGTGATTCATGAGACGTGAGCAAGACTAAGCCTACACAATCAGTAAATATTAATGAAACGTTCACCACAATATTTCAGTAAAACAATCGCGTTTTTTTTCTGTTTTTAAACATTTTGGTATGGTAAATTTATTTTTCTGTAATCATGGAGACCCTACAACATTTAACTAACAAAGATAAAAACTTTTTAACCGTTATGACAGCACTTTTAATATTAAGAAAATAAAATGTCACACTTGAGTGAGATACGATTTTTCAAAAGTAGGTAACCAGACTCTGATGACATTCAATTTGGCACTTGTAATGGATAAAACAAAGAGGGTGACCATAAATGTCGTAAATAAATCTAAACTTATTTTTAAAACAGTATGAAATAAATTAAACTTAATCTCACAAATACTGGCACGAAACAGTTGCTAATAACTTACTGTATGCGTAGGCTTGATCTTACTCACGTCTCATGAATCACCCTGTATATATAATTGTATACTCTAGTCATTAGTGCATAAAGTGAAATCTTATTTACTTAGAAATAAAGTCCAAAACCCGCCATACTAACTACCACTGCAGCTGTAAGAAAGGGATAAAACGTAAATTAACTAATTGAGGCTTGTAAAGTTTTATGAATTAAGGGGGTTAGACTTTACATCTCTTGTAAGTACTTTAACTCTTTGCCTAACATGCATATATATATTATTTTATTCCACGTACCAACATCTGGTGCAAACCAATTTCTGTATTTGTACTTGCTGTAAATATACAATCTATGGGTCGGAAGTAAAACAGACATAATTAAAACAAAATATGTAATGTACACATTTAATAGTCTTAAAAGCCGGGATCCCAACCGGTCCGGTCGCTAGCGTCAACCAGCTTATAACAGACTAACGTGTCCCCTGGGCTCACGGACACTTCGGTCGAGTCCAGCCGTACTACAAATCACACTTTACCTTGTTGATTTATATATAAGTATATTGCTGTAGATGTACAATTTACGGGTCGAAAGTAAAGCAGAGATAATTAAAACAAAATATCTAATGTACACATTTAATAGTCTTAAAAGCCGGGGTCCCAACCGGTCCGGTCGCTAGCGTCAACCAGCTTATAACAGACTAACGTGTCCCCTGGGCTCACGGACACTTCGGTCGAGTCCAACCGTACTCCAAATAACACTTTACCTTGTTGATTTCATATAAGGGGTTATCCGCAGATGGTCTAGAACGCAAAATGACTAGTGTGTAGTTTTGCCTAAATCGCAATTAATAGTCTACATCGCAAACGGTCTAGAACGCAAAATGCCCGAATTATTTTTTCCGTTTTATCTTAACTTTATAGCGATGTCGACGGAGCCCCGCTTCCGCGGGGCCCCTATTCTTTGCTGTTTGGCCTTCGGCCATTTGAAGATAGGTACCTAACGACCTAACCTACCTATGTAAAATATGGTGATATAAAAAGTGGGCATTTTGCGTTCTAGACGTACCGTTTGCGATGTTGACTAATTGTGATTTAGGCAAAACAACACACTAGTCATTTTGCGTTCTAGAATATCTGCGGATAACCCCATGTAAGGTATATTGCTGTAGATGTACAATTTACGGGACGAAAGTAAAGCAGAGATAATTAAAACAAAATATCTAATGTACACATTTAATAGTCTTAAAAACCGGGGTCCCAACCGGTCCGGTCGCTAGCGTCAACCAGCTTGTAACAGACTAACGTGTCCCCTGGGCTCACGGACACTTCGGTCGAGTCCAACCGCAAGCCGCACTCCATGTCGCGCTTTATTGTGTTCACTTCGTCTTTCAGATGTTTCATGGAGGCTAATTTACCTGAAAAAAAAAAGTGGTCTAAGGTGCGTCCATATCTGGCAATTTCATTAAGGCCGTGGGTTCGGGTTTTTTTTAGGGTTCCGTACCCAAAGGGTAAAAACGGGACCCTATTACTAAAACTTCCGCTGTCCGTCTGTCTGTCACCAGGCTGTAACTTATGAACCGTGATAGCTAGATAGTTGAAATATTCACAGATGATGTATTTCTGTTGCCGCTAATATAACAACAAATACTAAAAACTAAATAAAATAAATATTTAAGGACTTCCATACAACAAACGTGATTTTTATGTCGTTTTTAGGGTTCCGTACCCAAAGGGTAAAACGGGACCCTATTACTAAGACTCCGCTGTCCGTCCGTCCGTCCGTCTGTCTGTCACCAGGCTGTATCTCACGAACCGTGATAGTATTTCTGTTGCCGCTATAACAACAAATACTAAAAACAGAATAAAATAAAGATTTAAGTGGGGCTCCCATACAACAAACGTGATTTTTGACCGAAGTTAAGCAACGTCGGGCGGGGTCAGTACTTGGATGGGTGACCGTTTTTATAGATAATGGTACGGAACCCTTCGTTTGCGAGTCCGACTCGCACTTGGCCGGTTTTTTGCGTAATCATACGGAACCCTTCGTGCGCGAGTCTGACTCACACTTGGCCGGTTTTTTTCAGTATATGATCGAGCGTATATGAAGTATATTTAGCCATTGTGCCTATTTTGCTTGAAATACGAAATAGTGCTACTCTGTCCACTGTACACTACCATTAGTGTGTAGTATGTGTACACAATTACACATAGACCATAGAATGCGTTTTGTTATTTCCTGTTTTCATACACGCTGCATATGGGGCTATCTGTTTTACCTATATTATAGAGATGTCTGTTTCGCTTCACCAGTAAAGGTGGTATTCCACCTGTGCAATTTCTTTGTCCAATATATGTCATTGCATCATTTGCATCTCACTCTCTCACTAAGCAAAATGTGAGACGCAATACACATTGGACAAAGAAATTGGATAGATGGAATACCACCCTTAACCAGTAATCTAAGGGTATTTTAGCATTTACCTTCGTAGATGACTTCTCCGTTTCGTATGAGTCTGTAGAGCGCGTTGCGTTGCAGAGCTCCCTTCACACAGCGGCACCCAGCCACAGGCACTTTCCGCTTGCCCTCCGTCACCATGAACTCCTGAAGGACGTTGGCTTCACCTGGAGAATGGGAGTTTATCGGTTATCTATGCGACGTGAGGCTTGTATAATATTCTCAACCTCTGACGCAAAAAGAGGGACATGTAAAAAAAAACTAGCACCGAGAAATTGTACACGTAGGTACGTGTCCTAGCTAAATTGGTTGTTCCACACTTACGCTATGGAATGTCCAATTTAGCTAGAACCATAAATGGCGTAACAATCACGGAGCGTGACTGTACAAGACCCCGCTTTCTGACCCTTTGATGTTTTTGCTGTCGTCCATGTCCATATACGATGCGTCCTGACCTGGCGAACGAACGCGCCGTGGATGCATCATCATTATCATCAATTAAGACCATGGCGCTTGTCGGTGGAGTAGACGCCAGCCAAGTCCTCGGCCAAGTTCTACGCCCACTACTTCTTAGGGTTCCGTACCCAAAGGGTAAAAACGGGACCCTATTACTAAGACTCCACTATCCGTCGGTCTATCTGTCACCAGGCTGTATCTCATGAAACGTGATAGCTAGACAGTTTTGAAATTTTCACAGATGATGTATTTCTGTTGCCGCTATAACAACAAATACTAAAAAGTACGGAACCCTCGGTGGGCGAATCCGACTCGCACTTGTCCGGTTTTTTTCGCAAATGGCGTGCTGGCGCCATTTGCCAGATCTAAACGCTCTTGGAATCTCAAATTGCCATTAATAAGCCCTTACCTATAATCTCTTCCTCCTGCCTCTTCGGAATCCTCGCGCTGAGCTCATCCTTCACATCGTCAACGAGTTTGTAAATGATGTTGTGCTTCTTCAAGCCAATATTCTTGTTCTTGGCATCGACGACCAGCGGCGTGGGGCAGTCCACGTTGAACGCGTATATAACGGCGTTGAACGCTTCTGCTATCTGAAAGAAACGCGGGTTTAACCTTTTGAACGTTTTAATGGGGTTGGCAACTGTCAAAGGTTTGCATAGATTGCGCCATCGTAGCTTGTCCCTTTTTTTCTATGAGATTTGGCTTAAAGGGCTGGCATCCAAGGCATAAAATTCCATTTAAAAAAATTGACATAATTCTAGGGATTGACAGGGCAAGCTATGCTGGCGCACTCTTGTAAATACTTCGACCTGCCAACTCCATTCATAAACAAAAACGTCACACGCCAAGGTAACGGACGCAAGCGAGCTAATGTAAACCTTACTTGAAAGTGTCAAGGCTACTTTTACAGCGTACGCTATAACACCTAGTTGTCCTTGGCGCTGTGGACACGACTAGTAACGACTTTGGGTGTTCTTGGCGTTCAAAAGGTTAAGCTTTGTAGGCCTCGTAAGTCACCTACGCAGGTTGGAAATTTTTAATGGATCACGTAGTGCACCTAAATGGTCGTAGGAGATCTTCCCTTACAATTTTGATTAACAATGATTGGCATTTACAAATATTGAAACGAAAAGTTTCTTAGAGACCTATTTACCCAGTGTAGGGAGGGCAATACGTACGGGTGGTATTCCGCCTGTCCAATATTTGATCAAATGTGCATTGCGTCTCACTATCTCATTAAGCAAAATGTGAGACGCAAATACAAATTCGAACGAATTTTGGACAGGAGGAATACCACCCTAAGCCACAAATTAAGGAAAATATTCTTCATACATAAAATCACTCTTTTGCTTAGGGTGGTATTCCATCTGTCCAATATATTGTTCCAATGTTATTGCGTCTCACTCTCTCATTAAGCTAAATGTGAGACAAAATACACATTGGACAAAGCAATTGGACAGGTGGAATACCGCCCTTAGGGATGATAGCACCGTATGGAGACATTACAAACAAGTTTACCTCCAGATCGTTCGGAGTGACAGGGCCAACTCCAAAGTGTACAAGGTCGAGTCGCACGGTGTCGTGCTCGTCGTATGTCTCCAGGATGTCCAGGATCGCCTCCACGGAGCCGTCCACGTCACCTGTCACATAAGTTGTAATAAAATGGATGCAAATTCTCTCTCTCTGCACATTCTGCAATCGTAGTACGAGTGCTCAATCTAAAGTTTATTAAGATAACACGTTGGTGTTAATTTTTATAAGTCACCAACAAAAAAAAAACAGTAAAGAATTTACGTTCTGTTTTTTCTGACCCTTTGACATTTAAAATCCTTATCCTTATGGCCCGATTTGAACAATGCTTATAAGGGTGGTATTCCACTTGTCCAATTTCTTTGTCCAATGTGCATTGCGTCTCACTCTCTCATTAAGCAAAATGTGAGACGCAAATACACATTGGACCAAGATATTGGACCCTACCAAGAGATGGAATACCAACCACAACAGTGTGAAAATTGTAATTTTTTCAACCAAAAACGCCACTTTTATCACTGACAGATCGGTATCGTATCGGAGTGACATCTTATAAGCGTTGATCGAATCGGGCCGTTAGTAAGCATTCTCGTAATTTTACCTTTAACTATAACGCTGAGCGTCGGATGGTCGTCGTACTGGATCATCTTCTGCCGCGGTCCCACGGGTCGTAACTGTGTGAACAAGTTGTTCATATTTAGCGATTACTTTAGCTTGCGAAAAAAAATTGGCTGTTTATACTTTTTGGCTCATCTGATGTTGTTATTTTCTATGGGAGAGTCAATTTTTTTTCGAGATTTCGGGGTTGGTCCCGTAGTAAAAGTTGATCAGTATGACCTATATAATCCACACCGTAAAATATTGCAGGTCATTAAAAAAACATCCTGTATAGTTAATGACATATTAAAATTAAAATACGGCCCACAATTTTTTGTTGATATAAACAAAGAAAGAAACAAATAAACATAATAAAACTTAAAAAAAACTACAGATAAAAAATTTGGCCCAGATCGCCGTCAACGGGCAAGGTGCCCAGAAGGCTGGCCGTATTTCCCCGCTGTATGGCGATACTAATACGCTGGGCGAAATAATGGCCCACAATTAACATCAACATTTAAATACACCACGTCAAGAGAGCTACTTCTCCTGCTCCAGTGTTTTTGACTTTCGATAATTATCTTTTGTAAATATCCCTTACCCGCATCCTGCCCATAGCCCGTTTCCTCTCTAGTTGCTGGCGGTACTGCTGGCGGTGAGTGGCCTCCTTAGCCGCGATCACTTCGAGGTCTGACGCTTGCTTCTCCTTCATACGCTGGTTGTGTCGCCACTTCATCACCTCGGCGGCACGTTTCTAGACAAATTTTAATTTTGTTGAAGTTTTATGAAGTCGCAATCCTTATGAAAACTACGTAAGATATTTTGATATGTTACCTAATAGCAAGCTAGCGGCGACACTGGAATCGATAGCACCAGTCCAAAGTCAATGCACACTGAGAGCACCTTTCGGCAAAAAACGCTCGGCCCTCCGCGGAGTATAACACATTAACAAGCATTGCATCCAAACCTCAGCAACTAATAGCATCAGTGTGAAGGTTAGAAAGATTGTTTTGGAGTTTACTTCGCAGTTACCCAACTGGCTAACCCATCACCGACAGGGGCATTGACAGAGGGCCTTCGAATACCCCTTGATCCCTAAAGGATTTTAACACACTTAACATGACATTGCACCAGTTTTAAGATTTGTATTTTGAAGGTAGTTAACTCAGAGCTGACTTCGAGCACCTGGTCGCCGGCAGCCGGCAACTCACGCCAGCCCACCGACACGGGGGTTAATGCCGGCGCTTCCAACAGGACACGGTTCTCCGCAGAGATACACTTAACACAACATTGCACCCAATCCTCGACCAGTAGCATCAGTGTGAAGGTTAAAGGGGTTGTTACCTCAGAGCTGACTTCGAGCACCTGGTCGCCGGCAGAGGGCAACTCACGCCAGCCCACCGACACGGGGGTTGATGCCGGCGCTTCCAACACGACACGGTTCTCCGCAGAGATACACTTAACACAACATTGCACCCAATCCTCGACCAGTAGCGTCAGTGTGAAGGTTATAGGGGTTGTTACCTCTGAGCTGACTTCGAGACTCACGCCAGCCCAGTACCGACACGGGGGTTGATGGCGGCGCTTCCAACACGACACGGCCTTCAGAAGAGTTTATCACACCTTGCACAACATTGCACCTAAACCTGGACCAGTAGCATCAGTGCGAAGGTTAAAAGGGTGGTTACCTCAGAGCTGACTTCGAGCACCTAGTCGCTGGCGGAGGGCAGCTCTAGCCAGCCCAGCACCTACACGAGAGTTCATGGAGGCGCTTCCAACAGGACACGGTTCTCCGCAGAGATACACTTAACACAGCATTACACCCAATCCTCGACCAGTAGCATCAGTATGAATGTTAAAAGGGTGGTTACCTCAGAGCTGACTTCGAGCACCTAGTCGCCGGCGGAGAGCAGCTATCGGCAGCAGTGTTTAACACACCTAACACAGCATTGAACCCAACCCTTGACCAGTAAGAAGGTTAAAAGGGTTGTTACCTCAGAGCTGACTTCTAGCACCTGGTCGCCGGCGGAGGGCAGCTCCCGCCAGCCCAGCACCGACACGGGGGTTGATGGCGGCGCTTCCAGCACGACACGGCCTTCAGCGGAATTTAACACGCGCACCTACAAAAATATTACAGGTATTACGCCTGACAAAGTATCATCTGCCAGCAATAAACTTTCAGTCAAAACAATTGTGAATGGTTATTGTAAAGACACTAAGCGCCACTTGGACCGTCCCACTAACCCAGGGTTAAGCGGTTAAACCGTTCACCCAGTGTCAAATTGTACTGATAACCAAAGTAACTCCAGGTTTAACCGGTTAACCCCGGGTTAGTGGGATGGTGCAAGTGGCGCTAAGTGACTAAAGGCTTATGCTTATGGCGTTATTCATAAACGCGTTACTGGCCTGAATTAGCTATGAATCGTTTGTCTTTATCTGTCATTTTGACTTAATGTATATGTAAGAAAGGGATAAAACATTATTTAACTAAATCAGACCTGTAAAGTTTTATGAATAAGAGGGTTAGAAGACGATGCAAAAATAAAATAACGTAGAACTATGTAACGTGTAACTAGTAGAGCGATCTAGTTTTTGCACAAATGGCGTACCTTGGCCCAGCCGCTGCCAGCTACAATGACACTGCCGCGGCGTAGAGTTCCTCTTTGCACCAGGACTGTAGCTTGTTTTCTAAAAACATTAGAACAATATTATAGAGTAAAATATAAAAGTAAATGTCAGCTCTAAATAGCAAATTTTATACCAGTTGAATTTGGCTTATACCTACCTAATACACATTTAAATGTTAGCGTAAAAACATCGGCGGAGTAATGTGCATTTTAAGATTTGGTGAACTCATGACATGTATTTGAGTGTATAACTTATCAAACTATTATTACAAATAGATAAGTGTTGAGACTGAGATAAACATGGTGACAACATAAACTTAGAGCAGAGCAGCATTCTCGAGGGACGCGAAGTCTCTATAAGGCGATCACGGGACTCTCAAACCTCTAGTAAAAAAAAAACAATATGATAGAACAGGGGAAGGTAAAAGAGGGCCGAGATTTGTTTTCAAGAGAAACTTAGAGCATATACACACCCTGTTCTAGGATCAAGTTGCGCCTCGATGACAACTCCCTCGACATATCCGCTCGGGTCCGCCTTCAACTCCATAAGCTGAGCTTGCAACGTCAACGCTTCCACTAAAGTATCCAGGTTGGTCTTCTTTAGCGCAGAGACTGGGATCGCTTGGATGTCGCCGCCGAGGGCTTCGCAGACCACGCCGTGCTGCGCTAGGGAGCGCATCGTGTTTTCCTAGAACAATGGTGTTGTTGTCGAAGTGATTCCAAAATTGATGTCCACTGACCCTTATTTTCCATTTTTAAAAATGTTAAAATGGAAAGCAATTTGATTTTATGCCAACCGCTCTACCAATTGAGCTACCAATTTACTTTATTTTATGCTATACGTCGCTTTCGTAAATTCGTAACCCTGGTTGCCCTTATATCGGTAAAGCGTTGTAGTGAATTAAACATAATAAAACCACTCACAGGTCACAGATGATAGTTTATGTAGCCAATTAATGACCGATTTATACAATATAGATACTTATTTTCAAGGGCAGTTTTTAGAAAAAATGTTTATAAATAATATTCATCTGTGAGCTGCTCAACAAAAAAGTAAACTTGAGGCATACCTACAATGTTCACACCTGGCTTGTCGATTTTGTTGATCGCCACCAGAATGGGCACTGGAAACAAAACAGTAAATTAAAACGTTTTACTACAGCGACAATTAGTCATGTCATAAAATACTCTTTAAAATCGCCTATTTGCGGAAATCATGGCGAGTACCTATGAAAACTAGTATATAATGATATGTCTTACATTGGCTGCCAGTTTAACACCAGATAGCAATAGTTGCTGGTAAAAAAAATGTATTTTTCCTACATTACATTTATGAATGAATTAGTTACTAACCATTAGCTTCCCTCGCCATCCGCACGGACTCCACAGTTTGCTCCATGACGCCATCGTCGGCAGCGACCACCAGAACCACTATGTCGGTGGCGAACGCGCCGCGAGACCGCATGGCTGTGAACGCCGCGTGCCCGGGCGTGTCGAGGAATGTTACTGTTTCGCCGGACGTCAGTTTTACTGTGGACAAGGGAAATAAATTTAGTTCATAGAAATAATTCACTAACGTGATGACATCTAACTTCTAGTGTACCACACAGTTGATGTCTCCAAGAAGGTCATTAGAAAGTCTAGGAATGTACTTAACTAACAAGAGCGAACAGCAAACTTCGACCTTAAAACCTAATACTTAAAGTGTAATGCCGCCAAACTCCTGGTACAAAACGGAGTTGTCTCTAAACGCGTTCAATAAAGTACCTAGTATTGTCCATAACACCATAGCATAGATAATCTCAAGCTTATACATAAAGTCCAACCTTAAAAAGCATATAGACGTGTCTCTCAAAGCGTCTAGTAGTGTAGTTTTCCCGTGCAGCAGGTGGTCCATAACGCAGACGACGGGCGGCCGGGGTCGCAGAGTTTCTGGCGGCGCGGGCGGGGCTGGTACGGCGTCTTTATATAGCGAATATCGACCTTAACACCCAGAATATAAAGTCCAACCTTCAAACGCTCCAATATGTTGCGTAATGCCGCCGAACTCCTGATCGACGACGGATGTGTCTCTCAAAGCGTCTAGTAGCGTAGTTTTCCCGTGGTCCACGTGTCCCATAACGCAGACGACAGGCGGACGGGCTCGTAGCGCTTCTGGTGGAGCAGGTGGGGCTGGGACTGCGTCCTTGTTCTACGAAACATAAGTAAACAAATAATAAACAAGATTCCTTTGAGTCTAGAACAGTAGTTCCCAAAGTTGACTGGGCTCCGACCCGTGAGAGTCAGGATGGCGGGTGTACCCAAATAAAAATAAACAAAAAGCATACCATATTTTAGTACCTAATTTGTACTATTTGGTACCTCCTTTAAAAAAAATAGTACCTCACGGTATTTAAAGTTATTACCAAAAAACGTTACACCCGCCATTCTGACAGTCAGAATGGCGGGTGTATTTTATTACGCAATGATCCCGCGATTATTGATAAATTCTATAAAAGCCAAATTTTAGTACCTTTTTAGTACTTTCATATTCAATTATAAATTGAGCCATTTTATTTGTGGTTTCCGAGTTTTACTCATTTTACACTTTTACAATTTTGCAGGCGCTTCGATTTTTCACAGTATCGATTTCGTTTTTAAGAAAAAACGCTACGCTACAACTATTGTTATTACGCCAGGATTTAGTACCTTTTACGTTTAATTTGTTACCTTTTCACGATTAATCTGTTGAGTTCAATTAAGTCTTACAAATGGCCAGGCGCCATGGCAAAGAATACTTCCTATAAAAAAATTCTGCTCTTCATTGTGCTTGTAATTGTGTACAGTCGCCATCAGATATATCGGAGCGGCCGAGGTGTTCACAATATCTGAACACGCACTCTAACGCCTTGACAATAGAGGCGTGTTTAGATATTTGTGAGCGCCTTGGCTGCTCCGATATGTTTGATGGCGACTGTACCTAATACCTATTCTTAAGTATATTATGGTGATTAATGAAATAAAACCCGCAAATTATGTCTGTTTGTCGGTATAATTATGACTTCTTTGTGGGATCCCGTTGATGTCCTTTTTAGGGTTCCGTACCAAAAAGGTACAAAAGGAACCCTCATGGTGCGACTCTGTCCGTCTGTCCGTCCGTCTGTCACATCGCTAAATATCGCTATCTCGAGAACTACTGAAGCTATCGATTTGAAATTTGCAATGATTATTTATTTATGAATTTTTAATAATTATGGAAAACGCCCAATATAAAGAGGGGGCAAAAATTACAAGTCTAGTTACTAGGTCGAGTGGGATATCATTTGAAAGCGCTCGAATTGAACATTACAAAACATTTCTTTTTCACAGTGAAAAAAAAAATAACTTTTGAAGGAAAAATGTGTAAAACAAAAACTATTAAGGTCAGTGTGGCCAAATCCGTCAGAGGAGTAAATCCGTCCAACAACATTTGCGGCTATTCTAACAACAGTATGCACTTGCTGACTTGATAGATAAAGCAGAGAGCATATTTAATAACAGTAGTCAAAAACAGATCACAACAGTAGTCAGAAACAGCGCTCAGTCGCCAGTAAATAAAAAAAAAAACGCTATTAAAGTTCAGTTGCGCTCCGAACTTGATATCGAGCTAAGTGTGCTGCTCGGTTATGTGAAGTTGGGATGAGACGATGTAAGTTAGGCCTTAATAATGGCTTATTTAGACGATGCGAGAACTCGCATGCGAGTTTCATTACACTGCGGTTTTTGATCGGTCGGTTGTGTTGGACGTAACCAACAGTCTGCAATGTAACTAAAATCGCATGCGAGTTCGCGCGCAGTCTAAATCAGCCCTTATATAGTATGTTTATTATTGTTCGATATGCATGTTTATCGGTCTTTTTATCCATTTTACATGATAATCTCTTGGTGCATGGGAAACTATGGATGGTTTAAATTTGTGTTTACAAAATTATCGAGTGGACAAATCCGTCAATTAAGAAACGGGAAAAATCGTCATGTGCCGGAATTTCCCTATTTCATATATTGCCAAACTTTTTTTATTTGATTGCGGTGATGCGAGATTTTTACTGAATTGTCAAATTTCTCATATAAATTCGTGGTAGATTTCGTAGATCAACCTAAGATATCTGTGCTGTGTTATTTAAAATTATAAAATAGATATTATTTTTAAACTTTTTTTAAATGTTCAATTTAAAAATAGGACGGATTTGCCCAAAAAATATATTTGGGAATAAAATCTAAATTTAACCTTAAATTGAGTTCACTAAGGTTTAGTTTCGATTAAGGGTATAGTGGTATTTATGTTCACTTGACGTACCTACATGTTTGTAATACGTCACGATACAAGAAAAATCGTTGGTTGACGGAAATGCCCAAACCCTAGGGAAATTCCGTCAACTGACATTTCTTTAAAAAAACCGGCTAGTACGAGTCGGACTCGCACACGAAGGGTTCCGTACCATTATCTATAAAAACGGTCACCCATCCAAGTACTGACCCCGCCCGACGTTGCTTAACTTCGGTCAAAAATCACGTTTGTTGTATGGGAGCCCCACTTAAATCTTTATTTTATTCTGTTTTTAGTATTTGTTGTTATAGCGGCAACAGAAATACATCATCTGTGAAAATTTCAACTGTCTAGCTATCACGGTTCGTGAGATACAGCCTGGTGACAGAAGGACGGACGGACAGCGGAGTCTTAGTAATAGGGTCCCGTTTTACCCTTTGGGTACGGAACCCTAAAAAATCATATTTAAATAACCAGCAGTACTAGGAGTTTAATATGAGTATCTGTATATAGTTAAATAAATGCTTAATCTATTACAGTGATAAGGTTTATTAAAAAGTAAATATCATCATAGGTATGACCGGCCAAAGTGAACTTATAAAAAAACCGGACAAGTGCGAGTCGGACTCGCCCACCGAGGGTTCCGTACTTTTTAGTATTTGTTGTTATAGCGGCAACAGAAATACATCATCTGTGAAAATTTCAACTGCCTAGCTATCACGGTTCATGAGATACAGCCTGGTGACAGACGGACGGACGGACGGACGGACGGACAGCAGAGTCTTAGTAATAGGGTCCCGTTTTACGGAACCCTAAAAACTATGACGAAAATGCCTAGTAAGAGTGGTGGGGTGAGGCCACGGGGAGGCTCACTCGCCAGAAAAAATAGAACAAAATGGATCCACTCGATTAATTTACTGACTAATCTACTCGACTAAATTGTTGGTGTTCAGACACGTAATACTCACCACTCACCACTCGACTAATGTAGTCCGAACTAGGCTAGACATTGATACATCAAGGCGGTTTGTGTACAAGTGGCTTAACCGTGAAACGCGAAAATCGAAACTTCGTCGTTATCTGCCTCTCTATCGATCGAATATGCAAGAGTTATAGAGAAGCAGAAACCGAACTTTTGATGTTCGTGTTTCGCGGTATGCCCTGTGATGGTGCTAGTGACGCCCCCTACGCAGAGTTTTGCGTAATATTCCCTGTGGGGTCGCTTTCCGTGCCATATTCATACTCAGACACAGCGACCCTTTTAGAAGAAAAACTGTACCAAGTCGATAGAAAAACATCATGTAATAGTTAAATGAAATTATATTGCTTGTAAAAGGTATGTATTTCAATCGTATGTATTCTTAGCAAAATCAACGGGATCCCACAAAGAAGTATATTCATCACACTAATATACCGACAAACAGACATAATTTGCGGGTTTTATTTGATTAATCACCAATTCACCATATACTTAAGAGTAGGTATAGGTACACGGTACGCGGAATTTTTTCATAGGAAGAATTCTTTGACATCGCGCCTTGCCATTTGTAAGACGTAATTTTCATAGTTAATTGAACTTAACAGATTAAACGTGAAAGGGTAACAAATTAAACGTAAAAGGTACTAAATCCTGGCGTAATAACAATAGTTGTAGCGTAGCGTTTTTTCTTAAAAACTAAATCGATACTGTGAAAAATCGAAGCGCCTGCAAAATTGTAATAGCAATGTAAAGTGTAAAATGAGTAAAACTCGGAAACCACAACTAAAATGGCTCAATTTATAATTGAATATGAAAGTACTAAAAAGGTACTAAAATTTGGCTTTTATAGAATTTATCAATAATCGCGGGATCATTGCGTAATAAAATACACCCGCCATTCTGACTGTCAGAATGGCGGGTGTAATGTTTTTTGGTAATAACTTTAAATACCGTGAGGTACTAATTTTTTTAAAGGAGGTACCAAATAGTACAAATTAGGTACTAAAATATGGTATGCTTTTTGTTTATTTTTATTTGGGTACACCCGCCATCCTGACTCTCACTCCGACCCACCTAACAAAAACTGCCAAATTCGGGACCCACCTCTTGACCGTCTTTAATAGGGAGGATGAATATCGGCCGTTAACCCGATCGGTCGGCATGTGGTCCCACTCAGATTTCGCTCGCGATCCACCAATGGGTCGCGACCCATAGTTTGGGAAATGCTGCTCTAGAATGATGTGGTAAGACTCGATCCCCTGTTCTCTTCATTTTATTACATTCTATGTTCCTTACTTACAAGTGAAATAAAAGCATGTCTAAATGTCACTTACCTCCTCAACCTCTGCCTCTTCATCAGGCCTAGGCACCAGTTTGAACCTGAATCCTGATATTTTGACTATGTCGCGAACAACCTGCGGGTTGTGTATCACAGTGTCTGCTTTGTAGTTTATGTCTGATATTTTATCGGCAAACTCCAATACTTTGAAGACATGGTCTGAAAATAGACAAAAAATATGTTGAATGATTACAAAAAAAAACAATTACAAGTACATACATTACGAGTACATTGTAATTCATGTTTCAAAAGAGGTTTATTAGTACGGAGGGTAGCTTGCTTTCGCTATACCTTGCACAACCATACAAGTAAAAATATATCTACAATATGTATAGCAATGTACCACACCGCATTTTGTACCTAAGTTAAGCTCCTATGTAAAAGTAAGCAATAAATATATTGATTAGAGTAAAAACTTTTGAAAAGAACGCTTTTCGGGCCGTACTTTGGACGCTTGTGTTTCGATATTTTATAATATTTTAAATAACTTAATTGATAGACATGTTCCTAGGGTCCCCCAACGGTTTTCTTGTTCCAAGCCCCCATGGTATACCAAACCGCTTAGAAGATTGCTGAATGAAAAAAAAAAATACCATAAGCTGTGGAAGACGTACGGTAACCCTTTAGGGCCGGCACACATACCCACGATACGACGTCGTATCGTGAGACGACGCGACATCGTCTCACGTTGCGACGTCGTGTAACGTTACGACATCGTATCGTGGCGCGATACGACGTCGTGTCGCGGCACAATACGACGTCGTGTCTGGACATTTTACGACGTCGTGTCACGTTGCGGCGCCGTAACGTGGAAATCTACGATGTGCATTGATTGATTCACGACACGATATCGCATCGTAGTTTTAGTCGACCACAATCAGACTACGATTTGAAAGAACCGTTAGCACAACAAATTAATAATTATACTCATATGTCATATGCCTTCATATTACAAGTCCATGCACTTTTTAGGGTTCCGTACCCAAAGGGTAAAACGGGACCCTATTACTAAGACTTCGCTGTCCGTCCGTCCGTCCGTCTGTCCGTCCGTCCGTCCGTCCGTCCGTCTGTCACCAGGCTGTATCTCACGAACCGTGATAGCTAGACAGTTGAAATTTTCACAGATGATGTATTTCTGTTGCCGCTATAACAACAAATACTAAAAACAGAATAAAATAAAGATTTAAATGGGGCTCCCATACAACAAACGTGATTTTTGACCAAAGTTAAGCAACGTCGGGAGTGGTCAGTATTTGGATGGGTGACCGTTTTTTTTTTTTGCTTTTTTTTTGTTTTTTTTTTTTTGCATTATGGTACGGAACCCTTCGTGCGCGAGTCCGACTCGCACTTGCCCGGTTTTTTTTTCATAATGGAGTGACCATTGGGCTCGCAAGACAGCTCGCAAAGCTCTAGTAGATAATGGCAATGACGGTAAACAGTCACTACATGCATATATTTTAGCGCTATTCTTAATACATATTATGCTTTTTAGGGTTTCGTACCAAAAAGGTGGTTCCGTACAAAAAACCCTTATGACTCTGTCCGTCCGTCTATCTGTCACGTCTTTCATAACATATGAATCGCCATATCTGTCAATAAAATATGAATCGTGGAAAATTATTAATTAAGAATATTCCACAAATATTGAATAATTTGTATAAAACCGTTTAATACAATTAATTCAATAATTGTGTAATAGACAACTGTATTTTTTTGTTTTCAAAGCTTTAAATCTTATTCATACAGAAGTAAGTACCTACCTATTTTCATTTATCTGCACACTCTACCATTAAGGGCCACTTGCACCATCCCACTAACCCGAGGTTAAGCGGTTAAACCGTTAACCCAGTGTCAAATTATACTGGTAACCATGGTAACATTTACGGCATGTTACTACCATGACGTAGAAAATGTAAAAAATCATCGCAGTTAATCAAGATATAAGGATTGCAACAGACATGTTTTTGTTTTGCTGCCATTACCTCTAAGAAGTCGCAGAAAGTTTACTTACTGTTTACGCCGTAGGTTTTTACGACACGACGCCGCAACGTTATACGGCATCGTATAGTGCTCACGATACGACGTCGTTGGTTTCTACGACACGACGTCGCAACGTGACACGGCGTCGTATAGTGCCCACGATACGACGTCGTAGATTCCTAGGACACGACGTCGCAACGTTACACGACGCCGCAACGTGAGACGACGCCGCGTCGTTTCACGATACGACGTCGTATCGTGGGTATGTGCGCCGGCCCTAAAGTTTAGACCATGACACTTATAAACTTTTAAAGAAAAGAATATTAAAATTGGAGCCCGAATGTTATAAAAATTATATTAGTTATACTGAAACTAAGATTAATGCTAACCCTAAATTCTTTTGGACTTATATAAAATCTACGTTTTCTAAAAAAGGTCTTCCACAGGTTATGCAATATAAGGGTGTGGCAGCTTCAAGTGTTACACAAATATGTGATTTCTTCAATGAACACTTTCACTCAGTTTTTGAAAAGCCGGCTGGTGGTTCCTTTGATTTAAATAACCTCCCTTTAACAAGTGACTAAATTTTATACATTGATACAGTTTACATAACCAAAGAATTAGTTTATAAATATCTTAAATCCATAAATGTAAATAAAGGGGCCGGTCCTGATTCTATACATCCTGTAATAATCAATAAATGCGCTCCTAATTTAGTATAGAACCCGTTACATTACTTTTAAAAAAGTCCCTTACAGACGGATGCGTGCCCTCTTTGTGGAAACGTGCACTAGTCACTCCTATACCTAAAGGTGAAATTAGCCATGACATAGAAAAATATCGACCAATCTCGAAACTGTGTCAATTTGGTAAGATTTTCGAAAAAATTGTAACAGTGTTATCCACTGCCATACATCGTCATATTATTCAAAACCAGCATGGTTTTATTAAGGGCCGGAGTGTTGAATCCAACCTAATATCCTACACGGAGATCTTATTGGACGCACTAGATAATAACTATCAAGTGGACGCTGTGTATACCGATTTTGCCAAGGCCTTCGATAAGGTTTGTCATGAACGCTTACTGTTGAAGCTTTGGCATATCGGTATACACGGCGACCTTCTCCGATGGATAAAATCTTACATAGAGAATCGATCGCAGGCTGTGGCAGTGGGTGGATATACTTCTCAGTACAGGCCTATTACGTCTGGTGTACCACAAGGGTCTCATTTGGGGCCTTTGTTGTTTATCATATACATCAATGATATCTCTGCATGCATAAAAAATTCAAGCTTACTGTTATATGCTGACGATGCAAAGATATTTAGAGTCATACGTAATGTGGACGACTGCAAAGCCATAAAAAAGACTTAGATCTTTTTGAGACTTATTGTATTGATAATAAGTTGTCTATAAATCCAGACAAATGTTTCATTATAAGTTTTAGCAGGAAAAGGAATAGTATTAATTTTGATTATAAACTTTGCGATGAAAAATTAGGTCGTGTTCACCAGATTCGAGATCTCGGTGTCATAATGGACTCAAAACTCACTTTTATACCTCACATTGATGACATGTTAGGTAAAGCTTTTAAGAAGTTAGGATTTATACTACGCGTAGGTAAACCATTTAAGAGACTTAGTAGTAGTAGTAGTAAACTCTTTATTGTACAAAAAGACATATTAAAAATAACATACAATTAGTAAGAAGTACAAAGGCGAACTTATCCCTTTGAGGGATCTCTTCCAGTTAACCTTTGAGTAGATGAGAGGAGAAAGTGAAAAGAGGGTGACAAATGCAGCAAAATGTACAACAAGGTACCAGAAAGATAAAGGATATAAATACATACAAAATTTATAGGATAAACATACATATATTACACAAAAAGGAATGGGGAAAATACACTAAAAATTGGAAAGAATTAGAACGATATAAAGCAACTATACAATAGAAATATAGACAAATTAATCAGTCAGATCATCAGATAACCATAGTTTCTTTAACCTCTCCTTGAACGACGCAACCGATTGTGCCTGCTTGAGCGAAACAGGCAGCTCATTCCACAGCTTCACTGGACGCACTGCGAAGGACTTGTTGTATCCTCGAGATTTGTGAGGAGGGATGGCAAGTGATAAATTCGCGCTCGAACGCAGACGGTGGCCACTGCCTTCAGCCAGAAATTGAAATTTTTGAGAGAGGTATAAAGGAGAAGAAGGTGTAAAAAGAACATTAAAGAGAAGAGAAAGAGTGTGAAGATCTCTACGGCGGCGGATTGGAAGCCAATTGAGTTTTTGACGGTAGTAAGACACATGATCGTACTTCCGTAGGCCGAAAATGAATCTTATACAGACATTCTGTAAGCGCTCTAACTTGTTCAGGAGTTCTTCTGTCATGTCCAGATCAGATGTGAGACTTTTAACTTATCTTATAAGGTTAATACCTTTAACAGTTATGTTCGTAGTCGTTTGGAATTTGCAAGTGCTGTGTGGAGCCCACTGTATAAAATACATAGTGATAGGATAGAGAGAGTTCAGAAAAAGTTTGCTAAGACAATAGAATACATAATTAGAAATAAATACTCAGATTACGCCACCGCAATGAGAGTACATAATATGACATCCCTTAGTTATCGCCGAGAACGTACCGATATCTTAACCCTTTATAAAATAATTAATAATATTATTGATGCTCCGTTTTTATTACATTCACTTTCCTTCAGAGTCCCTCGACGTTGTGAACGTGCTTGCAGGAAAAAACCCCTCTTTTACATCTCCCGTAGTCGGACTGCTTACGCAAAAAATAGTTTTGTTAGAAGGGCGTGCAGGTTGTACAACGAGAAATTTTTGATTCTTGATATTTTCTGTGAGAAACTTAATAGATTTAAAACACTATCTATGCAGTGTAATAATTAATGACCCAAATCTTTAGATTGGCGCTATAAAGAAATAATCTCAGTAATCTCAGTATTAGATGTTATTGCTTTTTATAATTTCTTTATTAATAAATAACAAAACCTTCTCAAGATTCAGCTTGTAAAAATTCTACTCTTATATTTATATTTTCATCTTTTTTGTGTTTTGTTTTTGCACGCACAAATAGCTCTGTTTTTACCCGACTACGGCAACGCAAAAGGAGGGTTATGATTTTGACCGGTATGTATGTGGGTATGTATGTATGTTCATTTGTTCCCTCATAACTTCTAAAGTACACATTATAATTTGACAAACGATATGTCATTCGAATCGTCTTAACCGTCCGCTGGTTATAGGCTATATGGCGTCACAAAAAAATGAACACGGCGCCCTCTAGAGGTCATAAAGTCACGAACCAAAAAAATAAAAATATTAATAAGTAATGATTACGTGTTGTATATCATTTGAAAGAGCACATTTCAAATATATACATATTGTTAGCCTTTGCAACCCGGCTTTGCTTGCATGCACCCGATAAAACATTAATTTATCGGGTAGGTAATTCGAACTACGAATCTACAAGCGCTCTGGATTCTATCCGCGTATTACCCGACTACGGCGATACAAGAAGGTATTTGCAAAAGAAATTTGTTTGGCCGCTATATACATGGTGTTTTTTTAATGACCTGCAATATTTTATAACGTGAATAGGTATAGAAGTCCAGATCAGCCAAAATCTATGAAATAGCCGTACAAGAGACGTAATACGAGGCACGCCGTACGCGTTCCAAAGCCGGGCGCCGAAGGCGCCCTCATACTAAAAGAGTCGGGCGTAGCCCGACGGACGAGGTACGCTATACGCGTTCCAAAACCGGGCACCGAAGGCGCCCTCATACTAAAAGAGTCGGGCGTACCCCGACGTACGAGGTACGCTGTACGCGTTCCAAAGACGGCGCCCCCATACCAAAAGAGTCGGGCGTAGCCTGACGTACGAGGCACGCTGTACGTGTTATAAAGCCGGTGGCCTTCGGCGCCGTCATACTAAAAGAGTCGGGCGTAGCCCGACGTACGATGCTCGCTGTACGCGTTCCAAAGCCGGGCGCCTTCGGCGCCCTCATATTAAAAGAGTCGGGCGTACCCCGACGTACGAGGTACGCTGTACGCGTTCCAAAGACGGCGCCCCCATACCAAAAGAGTCGGACGTAGCCTGACGTACGAGGCACGCTGTACGTGTTCCAAAGCCGGGCGCCTTTGGCGCCCTCGTACTAAAAGAGTCGGGCGTAGCCCGACGTACGAGGCGCACTGTACACGTTCCAACGCTGGGAGCCGAAAGCGCCTCCATGCCAAACGATGTCGCAGCCCGATATAAATGTTATAATTAAAAAAAAAAAAATCAACGTAATATAATTTACTACATTTTTTATATATTTACAGAGATTCAGAGGATAGCCGTGGTCGTATGCCACTTTACCTTAAAGTTTATAATCGTGGCATACGACCACGGCGATCCTTAAATATATAAAAATTGTAGTAAATTATATTACGTTGAATTTTTTTATTAAAAAAATTATAACATTTATAACATTTCCTGTTTGATAATTTCAGATAAAAATTCTATCTTGTTTCATACTTTTTAGAGCGCGATTTGAAGTAGTCGGGTTTTAGTTTTTGAACTTATTTTTTATACAATGTAGAAACTACTCAATAAACATGATGTTAAAATATTTTCATTAAGGAAACTGTAAGTCCCCATACAACCATTTCCAGTCGCCGTTACGACGCGGTGTTGACACATCTTGTGTCGACACCGTCTGTTTCGGTCACAATTCCAGTCGCAGAGTCGTCGCCGTGTCGACACAGTTACCAGAAATGGGGAAGGGTCGACACATGACACAAAGTGACATAAAGTGTGGTCGCCGTGTGCACACATTGTTTCGGGTTTGCGACTACTTTATGCCAAAATCATTCGTTCATTTTGTTCCTGTCAAATGGAAACTGTCAGATGGAAAAATACTTAAATAAAAATAAGTGAGATTAATACGCCATCTCTAAAACGGATTACAAGACGTAATTATATATTGTTTGCATTTATATTACAATAGGACTTAAATTATTATGGGGAATTAAACTGCTCGAGTGATTTGATAAACTAAGTGTAATATAATCAACGCGCCACCACATTGTTTTAGTTTAGCCGGAAATGAAATTGTTTACTTCTCAGTGCCTGTGTTCATAACTATATTATTTGAAGCATTTTTAGTACTTCGATGCGTATACTATACTTAAATAACAGAAATAACGCTTTACATACTACGAAACTTGTTAATTATGATGTATAAATATGGTTTAAGGCTGAGAAATATTGCAGTCACAAAGTAGTTGCAATGTTTCGACTTTGTGTCGACTCTGTGTTGACACATGACACGCGCTGTCTAAAGTAATAACAAAGTTACTGGTATGTTACTGGATTTGCAAAATGGCTCCTTGTGTTGATTTGTTTTCAGATATTCTCAAAGTGTAAAAATGCCGTGGTCGGAGATGGGCATTAATCGATTAACTGTTTATTCGACTAATTAATGGAATAAAAAAAGTTAATTCTCAAATTTTAATCGCGATTAGTTTAGTCGACCTAACATAGATTGAAATTGAATTAATCTGAATAATAATCGAATAAATTATCGATTAAATCTCGATTGAAAGTTGACAGGGGGCCATTTTTGTACGTAAAAATAATTGAAATGTCTTGCATGCAGATGGTAGCAAAACACTTTGTCATAAAAGTCGAGATGGGTGTCGATATATAGGTTTTAGGGAGTGCCGATTTCGAAAATAATGACCATTTTGGAATCCGAAATGGCGGCCATGCACTGTGTCATAAAAGTCGTCATGGATGTCGTTTTATACGTTTTAGGGGGCCCCAATTTTGAAAACGATGACCATTTTGGAATCCAAAATGGCGGCCATGCACTATGCCATAAAAGTCGTCATGGGTGTCGTTTTATAGGTTTTAGGGGGCGCAGATTTCGAAAATGATGACCATTTTGGATTCCAAGATGGCGGCCATGCACTATGTCATAAAAGTCGTCATGGATGTCGTTTTATAGGTTTTAGGGGGCCCCGATTTAGAAAATGATGACCATTTTGAAATCCAAAATGGCGGCCATGCACTATGTCATAAAAGTCGTCATGGGTGTCGTTTTATAGGTTTTGGGGGGCGCAGATTTAGAAAATGATAACCATTTTGGATTCCAAAATGGCGGCCATGCACTATGTCATAAAAGTCGTCATGGGTGTCATTTTAAAGGTTTTAGGGGGCTCAGATTACGAAAATGATGACCATTTTGGATTCCAAGATGGCGGCCATGCACTATGTCATAAAAGTCGTCATGTATGTCGTTTTATAGGTTTTAGGGGGCCGCGCTTTCGAAAATGATGACCATTTTGGAATCCAAAATGGCGGCCATGCACTATGTCATAAAAGTCGTCATGGGTGTCGTTTTATAGGTTTTGGGGGGCGCAGATTTCGAAAATGATAACATTTTCAATTTAAAAATGGCGGCAATGCACTATGTCATAAAAGTCGTCATGGATATCGTTTTATAGGTTTTAGGGGGCGCAGATTTCGAAAATGATGACTATTTTGGATTCCAAGATGGCGGCCATGCACTATGTCATAAAAGTCGTCATGGATGTCGTTTTATAGGTTTTAGGGGGCACAGATTTCGAAAATGATAACATTTTCAATTTCAAAATGGCGGCAATGCACTATGTCATAAAAGTCGTCATGGATATCGTTTTATAGGTTTTAGGGGGCGCAGATTTCGAAAATGATGACTATTTTGGATTCCACTTTTATGACAAAATACGTAGCCGCCATCTTGGATTATAAAATGATCATCGTTTTCGAATTCTGCACTCCCTAAAACCTATAAATCGACATCCGTGACGACGCAAGTTATCTTTATTTTCAGATCTAACAAATTGCTACAGAATACAAAGGACAAAAAAGAAGCGAGGAGGTAATGAAACAAGCAAAAATACAGATGATTCCTCGACGCAATTGGGTGATTCTTAAATTGTGTCCAGATTTTTTTTGTCATAAAAGTTTTTATTTTTCACATATTACTCTCACAAGTTCCGTGACATTTCGACCTTGTAATTTTTTAAGTAAATGTTTTTGTTTATCTATGAGGATCTCACTAGAATAGTATAATCAAGGTATGTTTATATTTGATGAATGAAATAGTAACGCAAAAAAAAAATATATTTGTGTCTTATATTCCTGCCGAAGACTTTTATTTTACCTTTTCCTTCTACACAAGTTTGGCCAAGTAATAAGAATTTAGGGCTCTCAATTTTATTTTGACTTCTACAACAGTAAAACTACGAGGCCATGTTTGGTATCGTTTTCGTATAAATTCGCAGTACCAAATTTAGTTAAGGTATCACATTGACACCATTCCGAAGTAAAAACATATAAACTTATTAAAATACTTTCTTTTAAACTCCTCTTCACGCTTAAACTGCTGAACAGTTTTAATTTAAATTTGGTACACATATATTTTGAGTCCCGAGACAGGATATAATAAGTTATCTCAAAAATCATCCTTTAAAGGTGTGAAATGAGGTGTAGGGGGGAATTCAGAATTGACTTCTTGAAGTTAATACTGTTTAAGTTTAGGTTTGAAGTCATGTTTTTTCATCATTTTTAACTAAATCAAAGATGTAGACCATCCCAAATTTCATATAAATCGATTCAGCGGTTATTGATTTCCCGTACAAATTACTACGCCACTTTTCACACCTTCAAAAGATGATTTTGGTTATAAGATCTATCCTATGTCCTGTTCCGGGACGCAAACTATTTCTATACCAAATTTCAACGAAATCGGTTCAGCGGTTAAGCGTCAAGAAGAGTTTCAAAAAAACCGGCCAAGTGCGAGTCGGACTCGCGTTAAGGGTTCCGTACATTAAGTCCGACTCGCGTTTGACTGCACATTTCTAATAGGTTTTCCTGTCATCTATAGGTAAAGAACTATTTTGTGTATTCAGACGGACATACATACAGACGCACGAGTGATCCTATAAGGGTTCCGTTTTTTCCTTTTGAGGTACGGAACCCTAAAAAGATTTATTTTTATTTTGTGGAATGGTGTCAATGTGATATCTTAAATGGATTCAGCACCCCAGATTTATACGAAAACGATACCAAACACGGCCTAGCACCTTCACTGATATAGATATATCAAGATAAAATTGAGAGCCCTAAATAAACTTTCAAGAGCGGATATCTCAAAAACTATTCAACATATCGAAAAAATTGATTGAATAAACTTGTAACAAATTAAATTAACTTTCATTTTGTATAAGTGGCCATGTCGCTGAGATGCATAGTTTCCGAGATATAATCGAAAAACGGGAAAATGGTACCTTCAAAGCCCCCTCTCTCCCCCCCGCTCAAGGGCTACGGCCGGGGACTTTTGATATGTTCACCTCCTAACTTGTCAAACCGAGTTACGGAGTCAAAAATTGTGTTCCGAGCATTTCCCTCTACAACTTTTGGAGCATTCGTTGCCTGACCTAAGTAGCTTATTGAATTTCTTTAAAAACTTTTCTGTAAAAGGTTGACGGGTGTTGGGTGTTTATATGGTTTCGGTCGATTATTATCATTTGCATTGCCCATGATGACTTACTAGAATTACGAGCACACGAGACACTAATAGTAGTTTGACAAACCTTGGTTTTCAAGAGGTATTTTATATTGACATTTGCTGTCATAAATTTGCTGTCAGATTTAGTCGCAAACCGCACGCAAAGTGCACACAAATGTGTCGACACCTTGTTACGGAAAAGTGTAGACACGGCGACGACACTTTGTTTCGAAACAATTCTAGACACATTGTGTGGACTCTGTTACGACACATCTGACATTTAGTTACCACTTTGTGATTCTGCGACTGGAATGGTTATATGGGTCTAGTTGACCGAAGCGTAGCGAAGGTCTACGTTTTGACTCGAGCAATTTGCTTTCGTATGTCCGGATGTTCTCTTCTACAGGTCGCAATTCTTAACTGATTCTCATGAAATTTTGTGACCAGATTCTATGACTAAATATTTTTTTTTTGTCAATCCGGTTTTTGGAAATTTTTAAAAATGGCGGAGTCGTGATACCTGTCGCCTAAACAAATAGTCGTATCGATATCATAAGAGTTTTTTCTTTTTGAGACATGTTTACAGAGTTAATAGCAAAAAATGCAGAAAAAAAATATCGCTGGTTTAGGCGGTATTTAGATATTTAGTTTTGTATTTCCGGATGTTCTCCTCTACAGGTCGCAATTCTTAACCGATTCTCATGAAATTTTGTGACCAGATTCTATGACTAAATAAAATTTTTTTGTCAATCCGGTTTTTGGATTTTTTTTTAAATGGCGGAGTCGTTATACCTAGCGCTTAAACAAATAATCGTATCGATATCATAAGAGTTTTTTCTTTTTGATATATGTTTATAGATTAAATGTCCAAAAATTCAGAAAATTTGTATCGCTGGTTTTGGCGGTATTTAGATATTTCGTTTTTACTTGAGAATGAGTAGCTAAATTTCGTCAGCTTTAGTAAGAACTATCATGGCGCATTTTGCAAACGTTCGCTTTTTTTGTTTGCATCGGGAGGTCCCTGGTTCCATCCCCAGTAATTGTATGCTGCTACACAACTTTTTGTATTTTTTTATACTTAAATTTCGTATCAATTGTTGTTTTTTATTTTATTTTGAAAAGCGTATTCGTTTAATTTTTGCAAGAGATGATGGCTTTTTGCGCTTTAAAGAAAATTTGATTCTTGAATATACGGCGCCATACCTTTGGCCTCTATGCTCGTCTAGATGGCGACACCATTTTATATTTAACAATTTTTACTCATATCAGTAAAAGAACATGGGTCAAAATCATATGGCGTTCTAAAAATAAAAAAAAACATTTATCCATACATATACAGGGTGGAAAGGCACGACGATCCTTTCCGGAAATGGGAGATAGTTTAGCCTAAGCTCTATATTTTCTCCATAGAAACTATATTCATATGGGCAACCGTTTCTAAATTATGGCCTTTTAAACATCCATGCAAAAAACTACTTTGTTCTAACCCTAACAGGTGACAGGGTCAATGAACTTACTTGTAAACAATCAGTATACGACAGGAAATTATGCTAATTTGTTGCCATCTAACCATTTTTAGTCTGCTTACAACACGGTAAGAATCGTTGCAGGATTTTCGATTTTTTAGTTGTTCCACTTGTTCAATACTTGAATGAAGTAGTTACGTTATTCCTTAATATTAAATTAATAATACTAACCACAACATTGTTTACAACGACAGTTCAAATGGTGACATTGACAACCACTCAAAAGTACGCAATCGTCTTATAAATATCTCTGGTTTCCTTGACTGATAAAAAGGTTTTAGTTTCTTAACACGTTTCACAAAATTATTTTCGAATAATTGGAAACTATCTAAAATAATAAAAAATTACACCAAATGAACTTGCAAAAATGAAATACTAAGAATAAATACTTCTTCAATACCAAACTAACAAACCTTTTTGCGTGGTAGGAAATAGACAAGACGTCTGATGTTTGAAATTAAATTTTCATTGAACTTTACTTATTTAATGTCATATTCTTCAAATAAAAATGCCGTTGTTCGATTCTCATGGCTATTTAAATTTGTGGGGCTGTGTAAAAGATATGGTGTACCAAACGGAATGTGAAACTGCGGACGAAATGAGACAAAGGCTAATTGGTGCTTTCTGCGGAGGACAATCTGCGGAGGAAAAATGACGAAGAGCATACACTATCGCATGTGCATCGACATACTCGGGCACGGGCTGCGGCGGCTTTGTAAGACACGGAGGTACATTTGAATTGGCAAAAATTAATTATCTAAGAAAGTAATACAATTGTTTGTAATATTTTTGCATTCATTTGATTTATTTGACATTTATGCGTCATTCATACATCATTGCGATTCTGTCAACGATCGGAAAAAAGTGTAAAGTCCCGAGTTTTCCCGACGGAGATCTTTAATCTATAGCTGTGATGTGCACATGCTATAGGGTTGTCACCACAGTTAAAAAGTAGTAAATTTGCTATTTTCAACCGACGAAAAAAAAAAGGAGGAGGTTCTCAAGTCGACGCGTATATTTTTTTTTTTTTTTTTTTTATGTATGACCACGCATAACTTTTTACAGAGATGTTCGATTTTGATAATTATTTTTTTATTGGAAAGGGTATACCCCGAAGTTGGTCCCATATAAATTTGGAAAAAAAAATCCAACCTTAAGGGTAGGAAAATAGGGGATGATTGATTTTTTTCACTCACCGATTGTAACGTATGACCACGCATAACCTTTTACAGAGTAGTCGTAATAATAATAAAAAATTGGAAAAAAATCCTACCCTAAGGGTGGGAAAATAGGGGTAATTTATTTATATTACAGAACAAAATAATAGTTAAAGTAGGTTTATTAATATAACAGTTAATAGCTAAAGCAAGGTAGGTAGCTATTTTAAAAGTAATCAAAAATTAAGCATGTAATAATTTGTATAAATTATAGCCACAGAAAATTATAAAATAAAAACTTTTTAACAAAAAAAATAACCGCCGAAAAAAAACTAAAAGGAAATAAAAAAACCGGCACTAACACGAAACGAGTCGACCAACAAAAAAACAATAGCACACTGAAAAGAAAAAAATAATTATTTTGTCTTCTATAACGCAAGTGAATACCTATAAACTATGTATATACATACTTCTGAAATCAATCACACAAATCTGCGTATTTATATATTTACAATCTGTTATTTTTGGAGTCGGTGCCAGCCTCAAACAAACTTGAGCACCTTAGTGAAGCACCTAGGGTTGCCAGATGGTCTGGATTTGACGGGATTCTCCCGATTTTTAACATGTGTTCCCGATTCCCGACAAAGCGAAAATTGTCCCGAAAAACAGCTTCACGTTATAAAACAATAATTTCAAGTTCCGAACTGTCGTCGAGCGAGCGAGCGACTCGCGTCGAGCGTAGTGGCCGTAGTGCCAATAATGTATAATATCGTTGTTTTTAATACAATTACTTTAATTTGAATGTTTTTTTTTTCCGACTAAAGTCCCAAAATCCCGAAAAAAATATATTTTTTCCCGATAAGGGCGCCTTTCGATCTGGCAACCCTAGAAGCACCTGCACCGACTCCGTGTGCTATTGTTTTTTTTGTTGGTCGACTCGTTTCGTGTTAGTGCCGGTTTTTTTATTTCCTTTTAGTTTTTTTTCGGCGGTTATTTTTTTTGTTAAAAAGTTTTTAATTTTTTACTCAATTAACGATTCTTACCATTACCAATCGTCTCTGTATCACTTAAACGACCTAATACTTCCGGGAAGGATCGTCGTGCCTTTCCACCCTGTATACATTTATTGATATTTTTTATTCATTTTCATTTTAATCCTGTATCGAAAGATGGCAGTAAATTTACAGCACTGATTTACAGTGACTACAAAATTTAGTACGACAATAACCCTCTACTATAGGGACCGTGCGCGTTGGAGGGTCTGCCATCTTGTGGTCTGAATCGGAAACATGTACATTGCCAAAGCAAGTTCTACCATCTACCGTTCTTGTAGGTACGTTTCCTTATGCATAGTATAGGTTCTGTCATCTTGTGGGCTACATCGGAAGCATAAACGTCACATTTACGCCTCACGCCAAAAATCTGACGGCTCCTATGCCGCCCCCTATAGTTCACGCACGCCCCCTATAGGGACCGTGCGCGTTGGAGGGCCTGCCATCTTGTGGCCTGAATCGGAAACATATGTGCACATGTACATTGCCAAAGCAAGTGCTACCATCAACCGTTCTCGTAGGTACGTTTTCTTGTGCATAGTAGGTTCTGCCATCTTGTGGGCTACATCGGAATCATAAACTACACATCTACGCTTCGCGCCAAAGATCTGACGGCTCCTGTGCTGCCCCCTATAGTTCATGCACGTCCCCTATACAATCTATTCTCTTTAGAATTTAGATTAGTTAGATATTTCAATTCTTACTCGACTAAAATTAAAAGCATGAAACTCCTTCTATTGCGACTCGAGGAGGAACAAAGACTGAAAAGACTGGCAAACCAAACGCGCACGAAGCTTCTCAGTTGCAGTTTACAGGCTAATTAAAAGGTAATGTTGGTTCCCTAACATAAGTAGATTAGACCAAGAAAAGTCTGCACAGATTTTGACACTGGCACAAATAACATCTCTATCCACTTTTCTATACAATTAGTATGGCGACGTGGATACTTAAGTTGGGGCACCGACCGTACACTGACATCGGAATGATATTTTTATCATGTTATTTAGTAGTCATCGTGCGTCTCGCTTGCACCAATACGTGTACGGACAAGAACCAGCGAAATGCACGATAACTAAATGACATCAGTTAGACGTCATTCTGATATCAGTGTACGTTTGAATTGGCCTGTTAGCCAAAAATTGTTTCGTATGTCCATCTGTTCTACTCTACTGGTCGCATTTCTAAACCAATTCCCGAATTTTGTAAGCAGGTTCGATAGTTAAGGTTTTAATTGTCAAATTAGATTCTCTAAATTCTTCTAAACAACGAAGCTATACATTTACTCAGTTTTAAGCTCAGCTCGCGAGGTCTACAGCTCACAGAGCCACTAGTTTTAAGAAAAGTTCCAGTGTTATATATAACTATAAAAGACTGTTTGTTTCTTAAATAAATAAAATAAAATAAAATAAAATAAAAAAAATAAAAACAATATTTTCCTAAGAACATTAAATTCAAAAATATTCATGCATGATGTTAAGCTCCATTCACAATATAGTCACTTTTCACAGATACGGTTGGTGCCCCCGTCGCCATACTAATTGTATAGAAACTGACTGTACCATGACTATTTTTTTTTTTCAGAATCAGAATCAGAAATTTATTGGTAAAAGTAACAGAATTTTACATGTCAGGCATAAAAATATATTATAACTAAATATGCAGGGTGGCCACTTTCTGGAAAACCGGGAAAACCGGGAAAAGTCAGGGAATTTCGCTAGTCATGGAAAAGTCAGGGAATTGTCAGGGAAATTTAATGGAGGTCAGGGAATAAAAATTGTCTCTGTATGTACATAATAAAATAATAGTACATTATTGTCGAGGCTCGGAAGTAGCTACTTGCAGGCTGAGGATTCGTTTTAAACGGACGACCTTGGGAGTCCGTTTAATTGAATCCGAAGCCAGCAAGTAGCCTTCCAGCCGAGTCATATATAGTGCTTTTCTCAAAAATGGTGGAAGAAATATAAATATCATAGAAATATTTTACAAAAGCAACGTTGTTACGTATATATTTTCACAGAAGAAAGCCCTTGCCGCCTTTTTATTTTTTTAATAAAAAAATAGAAGTGTATTTTTCTGCCGAAAATACGCCAACCTATTTGAGACAACTAAATAGTCGCGGCACTAATCATCTGTTTGGCTGTTCAAAGGGCCTGTGCCTTCAATTGATATGGCCATTTCAACTTTTAAAAAGTTTGGAACTCGACAAATAATGGAATTTGTATGCGACATTGCAGTCCCAAAATCGAGACTGCAATGTTTTTAACTTTTTAATTTTTGACTGACCATAAACTAAGCGCTTCGCGACCTATTTTTTAGACGGCAAAGTCGACTTTGCCGTCCATTTTTGAGAAAAAATAAATATATGTCGAATACCGATGGTCTCAAAGGCGGTGGGCGCGTGGCGGTAGTACCTAGATGTATTACTTCACAGCTAAACCAGTATGCTACCATGCTACCAGTGCATGAAATAAACCTTAGGACTCGTTAACCATACTAGTGCCTACTATATTTCAGAACTAAATGATGAAAAGAACTAATTGCTATTTTTAACTCAAGGGAGCGATATGAAAGTAAAAAGAAACCGTTTAAATCTTTATTCAAGTCACACTAGGCCGGCTTCAACCCTACATATCTGACCTGAGAAGATTTAGCCCTATATGGGACCGGCAACAAACTCAGAGGGACAAATCTTTTCAAAACAAGTTAAAACAACACATAACACATCATTTCTTTATTTTACAAAAGTAAGCTTCTAATGAAACATAAGAAATCAAAATAACACTTGAAATAAAAACACTTAGCTAAATGGTTAAAGAACGCGGGATTCTATAAGCTATCAGAATAATCCTTCAGGTATAAGCCTTCAGGAACGTAGCGAGTTAGGCACGAGGTTGGCTAACGAGTACGTCCGATCTCTAGCGCGGCCCGATCAAGAAGAACTACCAGTGGCGGAGCCTCTCTGCTCCCGCCTCAAAGTCAAGTTGGCAAACCTGCTCGACCAGTCTACCAACATACCGACAAAAATGCCAACTCGTGCCTACGCTCACTCGAGAGAAACCTCTCGACGTTCCAAAGCCTTCTACCTGTCATCTCAGTTCAACAACACGCCAATAGATGGCGTTACTCTCTACGCAACTTTATTTCAACAATGCGCCAATAGACGGAGTTACTCTCTACACAACTTTATTTATTTTGTTACAACCAAATAATACGTAGCTCAACATTGCTAATCAATTTTATACAGGCGTCTAAAATAATGAACTATAACGCTGCAATACGTCTTTCTGGTGTCAGGGTCCGACATATATTAATTTTACCATCTGCAAACATTATATCTTCTTCTTCCTGGCGTTATCCCGGCATTTTGCCACGGCTCATGGGAGCCTGGGCACAGAATAAGTAATAGGCGTGGGGTCCGCTTGACAACTAATCCCATGATTTGACGTAGGCACTAGTTTTTACGAAAGCGACTGCCATCTGACCTTCCAACCCAGAGGGTAAACTAGGCCTTGATGGGATTAGTCCGGTTTCCTCATGATGTTTTCCTTCACCGAAAAGCAACTGGTAAATATCAAATGATATTTCGTAGGTACATAAGTTCCGAAAAACTCATTGGTACGAGCCGGGGGTTTGAACCCGCGACATCCGGATTGAAAGTCGCACGCTCTTACCGCTAGGCCACCATCGCTTCATTATATATCTATAATCTATGTATAATCTGCAAATATTATATATCTACTATAATTAGTCTAACGCATTCACTGCCAGGGGGCGTGGCCTAGGAACAAACTTGTATGACGGTGGACGCACATTTGCGTCGGGGGCAGTGAATGTGCTAACCTGTTCACTTTAAAAAACCGCAAACGATGTACAGATTAACCGTTTGGCACACGCATACTAGAGGTCAAAACAAAATTTTTGACCCGCAGTTCCTAAAAATATTTCCCGTAGGAGGGGAGTGCTGAGTCATTGTTTTTTTTGTATGGGAAAGAAAATTTTTTTTTCAGAAAAGCTTTTTGAGGCGATTCTAAAACTATACCACATCATTACATTTCAGCCATTTTTTAGAGCACCGTACAAAACTTTGTTCACGGTGCTCTTATGGGATCACTTCGGTCTTGCAAATCGGTTAAATGCGTTTTTCTCAAAGACCGTTTGATGTAGGTACCTAAAATTTGGAATAGTTATGGCAAGTACCATCACTAACACTGAATAAGTCAAAACTGCTTATTTCTGATTTTAGGGGGAAATTTAGGGGGTTGAGAGGGGTAGCCTGAATTTTTTTTTATTTGTAAGAATCGTGTGGGGTACCATTAGAAAGCTTGCAAAAAATTGAGTCGATGGACTGATTTTAACTTCATTTTAGAGTGCAATAGTTTCGATAAAAAATGCATTTAAAGTTGCAAGTTTTCATACAAAAATTTTCACCTCTGTCCTGGCGATTTTCGCGAAAACTATAGCTAACAGGCAGCTGACCAGTCAATACCCAACTTAAAGAAGCATGGAGACGGCGGGAAAATTATCAGCTTAACTTTATCTTTATTAGTTTCTCAACTGCAGCCTGATCTTTGGTTGCTTAGGGCTAGCTAACTGATGCTTACACTGGTCATTTCATATTAGGAAGTAGTTTTAGCGAGAAAGATCCTTAGTTAAAACTTTGGCATTGAAATTTATGACTTATGTCTTTGATACAAAGTTTAATTCTGCTTGCTTATTTTTGTGGGATATTAATTTTTTTCTGAATAGCCTACTATAAGTATGAGAGAGATCTACAAAATACAACCTTATTATATTGCAAATAAGTTTAAATTTCGAACGGGCTTTCCAACCAATTGACTCTGATCTCAATGTGCTCAGTAAGAATCATATTTATTATTGCAGTTTATCTGAAAAAATTCAAATTAAGAATTCCGTTCTTCACTGTCGTTGTGTTTTTTTTTTCACAATAGTGCACATAGAGTAAGTAAGGCGTATAGAGAAAGGGAACGGTGCTCTGAACACCGTAGTCTTGACTTCGTGCTTGGCCAATTATTTTTAAATGAAAACAAAAATAATTTTTAAAACATACCAAGTTTGGGCTTCTCCAGATATGATATGGCTGATTTTTTTTGTACAATATACCTGAAATGATACGTGATATCCTCATATCTAACCCTAATAAAGCAATTTTGAAAATAATTTCATTTAGTATTTTTTTTTAATTTTTCAATAATACTAAGTGATACAGTACTACTTCAGTATCTATTCTACGAGACTTAATGGAACTGTACTGCAGATACGGTGCATATTAATCATAAAATGATACGTAATATCCATATATCCAACG
This sequence comes from Cydia splendana, assembly GCF_910591565.1. NCBI lineage: Eukaryota > Metazoa > Arthropoda > Insecta > Lepidoptera > Tortricidae > Cydia > Cydia splendana. The sequence continues at coordinate 12,431,258 of NC_085977.1, read as the reverse complement.
GGGAATACCTCTTTAACCCTACCATACACGATTGGTTTCTAAAAACATTTTTTTTTCTCATAAAAAAAATAACAATGAATCAGCACTCCCCTCCTATGGAATTTTTTTTTAGGAACTGCGGGTCAAAATTTTATTTTGATCTCTAGTATGCGTGTGCCAAACGGCTAACCCTGTACATCGATTTGCGGTTTTCTATGAAATTGGGGTCGTACGTCTGCCGCTAAATAGGTTAATAATAGGTAACGCTATATCCTACCACGGCGGTATAGACAAAATAAATATTGAAAAAAAAAATGATCCACGCGGCTCGTAAAGTGAGCATTACGAGCCGCGTGGATCATTTTTTTTTGCACACGGAGGAGCTACACAAAAAGATAGAAAATTTAAGTCAAGGGGGCCGATTTTTGAAATTCGACCACTCGATTTCGTGTATTTCGTTAAATGATATCTCCACTACTAGGCGTTTAAATTCTACTAATAGAATTGAAATCGAGTGGTCAATACACTAGATTCCCAATTTCTATCGCTCGTATCTAGTAGATGATGAAAATATTTTGAATTAGTCGCTTTTTTTAAATTTAATTTCCAAAATATCGATCCTAGAAGAAAAATTGTGAGGACCAAACTTGTAGAGAATCAAATTTCCTACAATTTTTGTCCTCACGGTTTTACTGTAAAATCAAAAATGGCCGAGTTATTCAAGAAAAACCGTTTTTCGAATATACACAGGAGCCTGATTCAGTCTACTTTTTGAATTTACACTCCCAGGGACCTACGAAAAAAAATCCAAGAACTGATTATTCACGGGTAGGGTCGGTTTTTTGGATATAATGACTGGACTAATTCAGATTCTGCAAAAACTCAAAAATGTATTCCAATTACATATTTTATATTTATTACATTTAAGATTATGGTCAGGGAAAAACTTGAAAAAACGCCTGGAAAACCGGGAAAAGTCAGGGAATTTTGGTTATAGTAAAGAGTGGTCACCCTGATATGTCACATTTTTAATTCATATATTTTTATTATCAATTTTGATCTACTAAAATAATCAATCTTCTATTATTTCTCCGAGTGCTGCCTCTACATAAGTTCCAGGACAGAATGGAAGCATTCATATGGTAAACCCTTTAGATTTCATCAGAGTGTTGAAAGAAGCCCTGTGTTACCTCACATACACATCTCCCAACTGTCCAGGAAATCATTGTTTGTTGTTAAAACAAAGAATAAGCATTACAGTTCGTTTTTTTAGCATTAGAAATAAGGTAAACAATCTTGATGTGTCTTTTAATTGAAAAACACATTTTAAAAATAAGTTATGGCAAATATGTAACAATTATGAATCTAATACGATCATTTATATTCTTCTGCTTTGATAAGTAATAGTTACTGATTTTTAAAAAGCGTTTTTCAATTAAAAGACATGTCAAGATCGCTTACCTTCTTTTAAGTTCTTTCTAATGCTAAGAAAAACGAACTATAGGTACAAAATGTATAATGTACATACCAACATCCTTCTTTAGCACCTCAGCCACATCTCTCACTGTCATGTTCCTCCATATCCCCACCACTTCTGAACCCGCTTTTGGGGAGTATCTGATAGCTTGTCTCCCTTGAGTTTCTACAGCCTAAAATAAACAAAATTCTTAACATCATTACAGCACTCAATAAAAATAAACTAAAATGTTTCAATAATACAATTTAACTATAAAATTTATGTAATATACAGAGCAGGGATCAGAACCCGTTTTTTGCAAAAACTTCAAAATACCTATATATTTTTAATGAATATAAAGTCCAAATGTAGGACTCAGTTGTGTTTTCAGGTAATGACTTCGTATTATTAGATTGCCTAATTAGAAATGAAATAAGTAACAAAGAACGAAAAAATACCGGTTTCATTCCCATACAAAAAATACTACTAGAGCTGGAGGCTAGCTAGCCCTGGTAAATGGTACATAATAAAGAGAACATGATAGTTTGCTATACTATTGTTATTACTATATCCACGCATCTGACAGCTGATTTTACACACCTTTTCTTCAACAGATCTACGTTTCTTACAATAGATACATGTTACTGACAGTTGACGAGCCTGAATGATAATATCTGGTGTTTTTTTGATACTTGTTAATAGTGGCAGTGTTTCTCTCTTCAATGATCTGATAGGTAAACTGAAAAGGAGATAAAGTTGTTATACAACATAATTTAAGGCAAATTATTCATTCTAAATAAAACCAACCTTTCTACTTACCGTAATAAAAGGTTCCTGTACATGTTGTATAGTTTTATAAAATACTGAATTAGAACTAAATAGTAATAACACAATGGTATTACATGTAAATAAAGTTAGGGTTATAAAAAATTTAATAACCATATAAAAACTTTCTTAGAAACCCACGCGCTTGGTGGCCATTACTTTTTAGCATAATTGTGAGTGAATCTAGCGTATTAGCCAAGAAATTGTACGTTAATGCAGGAATTAGAACTGCAAAACATAACCTCAACTTTTGACACTAGCACTACCAATCTGAAAACTGCATGAAAACTGACATAAAACACAGATAAGATAACATGCGTTTTGTTACGTTATCGTAATTATAAGTATAATAAAATATGAGAAAGTATATTTAAAAAAGTACTTATTTGCACAGTAAATTGAATCAAAAGAATATTCACAAGTGTTTATTTTGATTGTAATCATTTTTATTTTTTTGCGTTTAGTTATTACATTAGGTGATTATGATTATACTCACAGAAAAGTAAACTATGAAAATCTTTTATCAAATATATTTGGAAATACATATTTAAAATTATTTATAATCTTTCGTTATGAATATTTTTCGTTTAATATACATTCGTTTATATTCCATAACTATGGATGCGATTTTAATGAAATAAAAGCCAGAGACAAGCTTAATTAATGAAATTAAAAAAATAAATCATAGACAATTACTATCAGTGTTGCCAGATGGTCACAAAAGTCACATTTTTCGCGACTTTTGGCCTTCTCGTGTGACATGTGCGTGACTTACGATCTTGAGGCAATTTTTGTGACTTTTAAGCTAGTCGAATTTTGGACAAGTTTAGTTCTGCAATTTATATTATTTAGGAACGCGGTGAACGCACCCAAGTTGACACTTGCACTGACACCTTGACGTTACATCCACCATTATGTTTATTATAATAGTCGTGGCAAGATGAGACTTGTTACCTTGACATGACGGTGTCATTTAGTTTGATAGTAGTAGTTTTTTTTTTTAGTGTATGATTCATTTCTTTTAACCTCATATCTTGAATATCTGTACGAATAGCATTTGTAATTACTTCAGACAAAAGTTTTATCACAATATTTTCTACAAATTTGGTTATGTTCATTTTTACTCTGTGATCAATACTTTAGGAGCTACAGGCTGTTAAAGTTAAATAAGAGATAAAAAATAGACGGTTTAAGAAAACGTCGTTTTTTGCGTAATTGTTCATCATAAATAAAAAAAATAGTTTAGGATAAGCAAGCTAATCGACCTGCTCATATAATATTAAAAAAAAACCGGCCAAGAGCATGCCGGCAATGCTCAGTGTAGGGTTCCGTAGTTACCCGTCCGTCAAAATAGACTATTTGCAAAAACTCAAAAACTGCTAAACCGATTAGGTTCGCTATATTTTTCCTTGAAAGTTTTTACTAAGTTTTACTTTCACAATTTTTTAAATATTTTTTGGAGCCATGGTTAAAATGCTAGGGGAACTAAAGTGGAAAACACAACTTTTTTTCTTTCAGATCGATTATTTCTGAAAATATTAAGTTGATCAAAAATGGTCCTTAAAGACCCTTATTCATTTTAAAAGACCTATCCAAGACACCCCACACTATAGGGTTAAAGCGAGAAAAAAAATCATCCCCACGTAATGTATGGGAGTTACCCTAAAAAAATATTTTTTCTAGTTTATATTTTACGACTTTGTCAGTGTAACAAATTTATATATTCAAGCCAAATTTAATAATAGAAACTAGAAAAATATATTTTTTTATGGTGGCTGCCCTACATTAAAGTGGGGATGAATTTTTTTTCGCTTCCACCCTATAGTGCGGGATGTCGTTAGATAGGTCTTTTAAAACGGATACGGGTCTTCAAGAACCATTTTTTGATCAACTTAATATTTTCGGAAATAATCTGAAAGCAAAAAAGTTGTGTTTTCCCCTTTAGTTTCCCTAACTTTTGAACCATGGGTCCAAAAAATATGAAAAAAATCATAAAAACATAGCTTAGTAAAGACTTTCAAGGAAAAATATAGCGAACCTAATCGGTATAGCTGTTTTAGAGTTTTTGCGAATAGTCTATTGTGACAGACGGGTAACTACGGAACTCTACACTGAGCATGGTCCGACATGCTCTAAGCCGGTTTTTTTTTAGCTCTAATTTAACTTTAACAGCCTGAAGCTCCTAAAGTATTGATCGTAAAGTAAAAATAAACATAACCAAATTTGTAGGAAATTGTTGTATGATAAAATTTTTGTCCGAAGTAATTATAATGCTATTTGTACATATATTCGAGATATGAGCAAAAAGAAGAAAAAAGGTACCTTTAACCCTCCCTGCACTCTCAGCACACCCCCTACCCTCGAGGACTTTTAGTATGTTTATCTGGACACCACAAGGTATACCTGTAAGCAATTTTCAAAACTATTACACGAATTATTTCCGCAGATTTTTCTAATTTGCTTGGGTTATTGAAAATCTTAATTTTTTAACTTTCTCATTGACCCCCCAAAAGTAGCCCCCATGCTTAAAATTCATTTGTTTACGTTACATGACTTACATGTCCGTCTTTGGGTCACTAATTTCCACCAATTTGTACTAAATTTCAACTTAATTGGTCCAGTAGTTTCCGTAAAAATAGGCTGTGACAGACGGACAGACAGACAGACGCACGAGTGATCCTATAAGGGTTCCGTTTTTTCCTTTTGAGGAAACATCATAAAAGGTTAGTAGATTTTTTGTGAAATATATTATTTTCTGAATTTCTTCTAGCAAAATCGATTTACCTACCCATACAATACAATAATATAAAAATGTGACTTGAGCAGCAAAAACGTGACTTTTAGGGAAACGAAACGTAACTTATGACTCCAGAGCCCTGGCAACACTGATTACTATTTATGTCCGCCATTCATTCTTTTGAGTTGCTTTTTCGTTTTACGATTTAATCCAAAATCGCAAGGAATTTGTCATCAAAGCGGCATCAACGCGTAATAATACGCTTCTACAAGCAGCTGACTTGAAGAAATCCGGGTTGTGAAGACTCGGCGCGAGCAGTGCAACAGCTCGACCGTCTGACGTGCTCCTGCCGTGAGATCGTATCGTACTTCCAGTGATGCTTCCCTTTTACGTTATCGGTCGCGACGTTCGCTTTGCGAGTGCCTGATGGTGTGGAAACTATGTGCGAATAACAACTTAAGTAATCAGAGAGAGGACTCAGTATGGGAGCGTTTTTGAACAAGCCCGAGACTAAGAAATATAACGAGAATGGGGAAGGAAACGGTCTTCGCTATGGCGTGGCGTCGATGCAAGGTTGGCGCGTGGAGATGGAAGATGCCCACCACGCGCAGTGCACTCTAAACGGGACTCTATCAGACTGGAGCTACTTCGCGGTGTTCGACGGTCACGCGGGCGCGCGAGTGTCAGCACACTGCGCCGACAACCTGCTGGAATGTATCCTCCAGACGGACGAGTTTCGGCGCGAGGAGATCGCGGAGGCGATCCGGGCCGGTTTCCTGGATCTAGATAAGAAGATGCGCGAGCTTCCCGAGCTGTCGAACGGCGAGGAGAAGTCGGGCTCCACCGCCGTGTGCGCGTTCGTGTCACCTAAACAAATATACATAGCGAATTGCGGCGATTCACGCGCTGTGCTCGCGCGTAACGGTCAACCTATATTTGCTACGCGAGATCACAAGCCAGAGCTTCCATCTGAGAAGTCTCGCATAGTGCAGGCTGGTGGTTCAGTAATGATCCAGCGTGTAAACGGGAGCTTAGCTGTTTCACGAGCGTTGGGTGATTATGAATACAAGAAGGTGCTGGACCGGGGTCCATGTGAGCAGCTTGTGTCCCCGGAGCCAGAGGTGTCGACTCATGAGCGCTCGGAGCCAGAGGATGAGTTCTTGGTGCTGGCGTGTGACGGAGTATGGGATGTGATGAGTAACGAGGCACTGTGTGCCTATGTCCACTCTCTGCTGCAGTTGACGGACGACCTGGTGGCTGTGGCCAATCAGGTCATTGATACCTGTCTTTATAAGGTAAATATAAACATGTTGTTGCTGTTGCCTTTTTAGCTTTCATTAAGTTAATGATCTGCCACTCAAAACATTTATTCTTAAAGTACTATTTTTAAACAACAGATACATTCCAATTGTTTAAATACTGTAATATTCTTAAAAAATTGGTAATTTATGTGTTATTTTGGGAGCAAACAGCTAAATGCTTGAAATTATTACATGCTTAGACCCTGTGGTGTAATTGTATTTTACTTCCTAAGTTTTTTACACTCATGAACATTCTTGGCATTAGCTTCAATTTCCTGATTTCATAACTATTACAACAACGATAGAGTATTTGAAGAAATAGTTAGAACATGCTTTACATAAGTAGGCAAAATGTGCATTGTTTTGGATAAGATTAGGATCTGAGCATGTTCCTACTTGTTTATGACTAATGGTTCTTATGAACTATGACAAATAAGTATGAAGTTAACATGCTCACTGCGGCACTGGGCTGAAAGACCTGGTTCAAAGTATGTATGGTTAATACAAGTTACACGAGTGTCTTGTTTATTTACAGTTTTGTTAGATACATGGAAGTTTTAGTTCTTTTTTAGGTAATGTAGATCGGGAACTATATAAATTTTGACCATCACCACGCTTTTATAGGATTTACATCATCAAGCATGTATTCATGAGTAAACTTATTCCATCATGCTAAGTAAATATGTTAGGAGAGTATGTAACAAAAATGTTACTAACTGTGTTGCTGTTTTCTTTTGACCAACACTGTATGTATGTATTGAAATTGAATAGTATGGAGAATCAAAAATAGTTGATCATTCTATGTACTGAAGAGTTGAGAATGATGGTAAGGTAAGAATAAGATTGAGAATAAGTCTTGAAAATTAATTATGTACAATTTAGGATTTTAATGAATATACAATAAATTTGCGAAATTAAAAATCACATTTCTTAGTAAGGCAATCAGTGCAATCTTGTAAAGATTTAGGCCAAAAAGAACCCACAAAAGATACAGTAACCACTGGGATATTTTCTACGTTAACCCATCAAGTGTTCTCACTCCCCCCATTATACCTAACATAGTGTCGGTAGACTAACATAGGTTACTATATACTTGACAAGTTGGCAGGTTAATAAAAACTACAGAAAATATTGAGTGGAGAAAAACAAAACACGGTTTTAATTGTTAATTATGTTGAAACCAATTGCATTGCAGTATCTTTCATTAAACATGCTGAAAAGGATATTTAACTTTTTCACATTAAAAGTGGTAGAAATTTTACTGGTTTCGGTGAAATATCAATAATACTACAATTTTTATCTTAAATGTCTCATGATTGGTGCTGTTACTATAATCTGGACTATATATTACTTATCCATAATTATATAATAACAACCTGCATCCAAGGCGTAAATTAACAATCTCAGGTAAACACTAAACAATGTAAATTACTGGTTAGTCATGAGTGTCATGACTGACCAAGTAGGTATAGAGATAAGACAATAGGAAACAAATTAAAAGACAAATGATATCATAAGATGACTATTTATATCTAAATTTGTTCTGGTAGATCATACAGCTACTGAAGTATTGACTGTTGGATTAGATTATTATCAGCGTATTTATTATCATGACAACTACTTCATTTAAGGTTTTATAGCTGTAGAATAAGGAACATTCTGTAGGTAATAATTAATTGTAGTAGAGTAGGGGTCGGATACGAGTTCAGGCAGGTGGCTGGAGCCTTGTGGAGAAGACAGGCTCTGGACAGGGACGCATGGAGGAATATGGGAGAGGCCTATGCCAAAGGCAACCAGACAAAGCGTCTGCGGAGAAAGGCTAGCAGTAAGTAAGTAAGGGGTCTCCAGTCGAAACTACATTGGCTTATACTATATAAATAGCAGAACAGAAACAGAACCCTTATAACCGGGTTTCATCATGTCCATCTGCTTGTCTATAGAATTGTTTTACTTACTAAAAAAGTAATTTTTCATTAAAATTTCAAAAAAATATACTAATCTAATAGGCAATCCTACAATTTGTTTGCAAAGTGGAGCACTTCTTTCAACAGGTCTTTAAAACTCTAAGGTGGTCCAAAACACACTTGTTGAAGTGTAATAGCATTGAAAAATATCTACTAATAGATCTGTCATCGTCAAGAAAAATTCCTAAATAAATTAACAAAAACAATCACTAACCACCATGAAACATTACAGGGCAGCAAAGACAACATGAGCATCGTGCTGGTGACGTTCCCCGCAGCGCCCAAGCCCAGCGCGGAGGCCCAGCGTGCCGACCGCGAGCTCGACGAGACGCTGCGGCAGCGGCTGACAGGTTGTTACCACTCGTTACTGCATGCGTGTACCCACAAGCATCGGGGGCAGGAATGTAGGGAGTCCAACGATGCCAGGGGATAGGGTTGCCATATAAAAAAATTCAATTTGACCAAAAATCCTCATGTCAGGACAAATCCTGACTCATGGCAACCCTACTAGCTTAAGATTACATGTGATACTTACCATTAATACTGAAAATTTAAAATGTTTGGTAATTTTGCAATGAAATAATTGAGGACGCGCCCCGGAAGACACTGAGGACTGCCTTAGCTGTTTGCTTAGGTTTAGGTTATCTGAGCAGCCGCTAGTACTTATCTTAGGTCCTGGGATGTACCTTGTATCTCCTTGGTAGTATTATAAGTTACGGCGACGAGCGCGGCTAATAGGGCATGCGTGTAGATAAACACCGGCAGGATTGCAGGGAGTCAAAGACTTGGCTGAGATAGACGACGCAGCGGCTCGCAGGTTGTTACCACTCACTACTGCATGCGTGTACGCACCAGCACAAGGGAAATGGGTTGTAGGGTGGAAGCATCGAAAAGCTGAAAGCAGGCGTACGCATCTTCATACTAACGAGCAATTTCTCATATATAAAATGCGGCTCGATGCTGATAGATGTGATTCCACCCTTAGGGTTTGGTTTGAATTTGAATAAACACTTTTTTGTGGATCTTAACAATATTTCGAAAAATATCCGTTTCGCGCGACGCTTGATGTTGTCTGTCAGTAATGTCAGTATTTATTCAAATTCAGTGACTTGATGATATTGATATTCCAAAGTAACATAAGATTAAGTTATTTAAAAAATTAAGTTAGTTAAAAAATAAATCCCATCAAAATAAATTTCTACCGTCAGTAAGAAATTAAAACAAAACTACATAAAGTAATCGTTCCACGTCCCTCTTAGTGCAAAGGTGCCCATCACGCTCGCCGCGCCGCGTTGCCCCACATAGTCAAGTGTTAATTGTGCCTATTTATTCCGCAATGTACTAGGTATAGGTATTTTAGAATCTACAAATATTAAGATCACCTATTATTCTTGCGTGTAAAGTAAACGCACGTAATTCAGTTCAAGGTCGTCTTGTAGGGCAACGGTCCACGTATCTGGGTCGAACATATCGGGTCATATTAGCTGCTATAATGCGCTTTTTATATGACATGTGCAATCGATATTCTCGAGTGATTTCGGTGCATGTGTATTGTAAACAGTTTTGCGCTTTATTCCATTATTATTATTAGGCTACAATTTTATACATAATAATCTTCAACGTCGACCGAATAGTGAGTTCGTTAACGTAATTTCAAAATCAGCGTTTCCGGCTCTGTTAATGACGTACAATATAAATATAACACAGTAACCCAATTTCTGAAAATTGACACAAAAACCGCTAAACAGACACGTGCGAGTACAAAAACACTCTTAGCATTAGCACGTTCCAAAAAAACACTAACGTCAAAGAGTTTATTTTTTGTCATCAGCATTGGAATCGCCGATGTTCCTGTCGAAGAAGTCACCATGTATATTTTAAATATGACGAATAATTTCACTACCAAAAAACAGCATCTTTTTTTCTGGAATTTCAAAGAGCCAATATTTTAGACTTGATCAACCATAAGTTAGTATTTTTTTTAATAAAAGAATTATAAAAATCCTATGGTAGGTTGGAATTGGAAAGTATTTATAAGTAGGTACCTACCTACCTAAATTCAATTACATAGATGTCATAGATGAAGCAATAATTTAATAAATAGTGCCAAAATATTACTAAGAAATTTTTTATATTAGTATACAATACATTTCCAACAATCACTTACGCGGGAAAACGTATCCGAGTTAACTCTTCTGTTTTACACTTGTATACACATTGGTGAGTTCGTCAACTTTCTATTACCAAGTGTAAATATAGTAACCACTCCCTTATTACAACTGTATAAGGTGTTGAATACATTTTTACACAATGCGGCGGTTGTACCAACGGTCGCATTTTTATCACTTGTCACCACGCCTGTCACGTTCTAACAAGTATGCAAGTGCGAAAGTGACGGGCATAGTGACAGACGATAAAAATGGAACCATGCTCCGCCCGCTGATGCTGTCATATTTTTAAAGTGGGTTTTTGTAGTCTGGAATTAATCATTTTTTATCATAATAGAAATGCCTGGTAATCGTAATCATCAATCTTAGAGCACTGATTATAATCCAACCAGGCTAACTCTGCATGCCATTTGCAATGACAGGGTAGCGTGTCATCATTAATTATATTTTTTTAATGAAAATAATTATGACGTTTATAATGATACTACCCCACTTTGTGCAAAGTTAGCTTAGACGGACTCTATAGTTCGTTTTTTTAGGGTTCCGTAGCCAAATGGCAATAAACGGAACCCTTATGGATTCGTCATGTCTGACTGTCTGTCTGTCCGTCCGTATCTCACAGCCACTTTTTTTCGAAACTATAAGAACTATACAGTGTTTAAACTTGGTAAGTAGATGTATTCTGTGAACCGCATTAAGATTTTCACACATAAATAGAAAAAAAAACAATACATTTTGGGGGTTCCCCATACTTACTGAAACTCAAAAAATTTTTTTCATCAAACCCATACGTGTGGAATACCTATGGATAGGTCTTCAAAAATGATATTGAGGTTTCTAATATCATTTTTTTCTAAACTGAATAGTTTGCGCGAGAGACACTTCCAAAGTGGTAAAATGTGTCCCCCCCCCCCCCCTGTAACTTCTAAAATAAGAGAATGATAAAACTAAAAAAAATATCGGGGGGCACGGCAGTGCCCCCGCCAAGTCGAGCGCGAAGCAAACACTGCCGTACCATCCTTTACTGGAACCATTTCGCCGCATTTTCAGGCCCCTATTTGAGAACCTCTGGATAAGACCAGAACGCAGAAATTTTCGTCATCCAGTAAGCTATAATCACATACATAAAATCCAAAATTTCATGTTTGTAGGTCATTTAGTTCCGAAGTTAAGCGAAAGCAAAGTTTCGCATTTATGACACTCACTCACTCACTCACTCATGATCATCATAATAGAACTAGTACTTCCCATAAACTCACGGAGCTGAAATTTGGTACAGAGTTAGGGTTTAATGGCCACATAAAGGGAAAACTATAAAAACTAGGATAATCGAAGATCTGGAGTACCTGGTGACCCTGATTAGAAAACACAGGAGGCCAACCAAACTATTAGAGATCGACATACCGCCTTTACAAAAAATATTCAACTTGGTGGGCCGCTTCATTTGATGTCAAAAATCGAAGGTCTGAAGTATCTGATGAAGAACCCTCAGCTGGTCTCAGCTGTATTAGAGATATGGTAATGCCCCGTTCTCCTATTGGTACATAAAAAAATCAATCAACATGCCCACGTTTCTACAAAAAGAAGTGAAATCCCACCAAAAACATTCTGTAAAAACTAGCCAAGTCTCGATGGAGCTGCTTGTTTATCTCTAAAAAGTAATGAAATCTAGACAAAGTCGTGCCAAGTCTAAGGTTCCTTACTGCGATTTCTTCATTATTATAGTTAATGTTGTGTGACTTGGCCGTTGAAGGGTACACAAGGGTACAAAACCAGGTGCTCCATGACATGACATGACATGACATCCATCCACCATTGCACCAATCTGCCATTGCACCAAAAAGAAGTGTTTGTTTCAGGCTCGCCTATACATAAGTATTATTGAAATACGCAGCTTTATCAAGCCTACAATTGACTGGTTATTGAATCAACGTTTTTCAAGTGGCAATTTTCCATCGTCAATGGAGCACCTGGTTTTGTACCCTTGTGTACCCTTCAACGGCCAAGTCACACAACATTAACTATAATAATAAAGAAATTGCAGTAAGGAACCTTAGACTTGGCACGACTTTGTCTAGATTTCATTACTTTTTAGAGATAAACAAGCAGCTCCATCGAGACTTGGCTAGTTTTTTACAGAATGTTTTTGGTGGGATATGATGTACATTATCCATGCAAACTTCCACCGAAAATTGGTTTGAACGAGATCTAGTAAGTAGTTCTTTTTTATTACGTCATAAATCGTAAACCGCAATTTTATTATGTTGCTGCTACGGAACCCTTAATGGGCGAGTCCGACTCGCACTTGGCCGCTTTTTTAGCATTAGAAATAAGGTAAACAATCTTGATGTGTCTTTTAATGGAAAAAACACATTTTAAAAATAAGTTACGGCAAATATGTAACAATTATGAATTTAATACGATCATTTATATTCTTTTGCTTTCACAAGTAATAGTTACTGATTTTTAAAAAACGGTTTTCAATTAAGACATGTCAAGATGACCTTCTTTCAAGTTCATTCTAATGCTAAAAAAACGAACTATAGAAGTAGATTTTGGAATTGATAAAATATTGGTACAGAAAATAATAGGGTAATTCGCCAGTAACTGGCCAGTTAGTAATTGGCTACCCTAAACTATAAATGAATTCTATTCACCTATAAACAGAATTCATATTAGTATATGGTTTCAATAACTGGCCAGCCTTCAATAACTAACCACCTCATACTAAAATGAATTCTGTTTATAGGTGAATAGAATTCATTTTTAGTTTAAGGTGGCCAATTACCGTCAAATAACAGTTGTACTATATTTCTTTGTTACGTTACAAATCAATTTAATTCAATTCAAATATAACAGGCTAATTGAATTATAAAGACGTAACAAATTCATTGAACGGAAGACGTATTGTGGTAGGTACTAACAAGTTCATATGAACCTAAAGGGTCTTTAAGCTTTAAGTCCCCTTCACACTAGGGATAAAAAAGCTATTGATGGTCTATAAACATGAGCCGATATTCGAGTATTTTTTCCGAACTTGGTGAACTGTTGAACTATTTCAACATCTTCATTGCGGACCTCTTCCAAAATACCTGAAAATCGTATAAAAAAAAGCAAAAGCCAAAGTAAAGCGAAAGCCATTTGTCGAAAAATATTATACTTATGAATACACATCGGTAACTCGTGGCATTTAGGTAGCACTTAAAAGATTAGTTTAATTAATTCCTTTTTTAGTGGTTTCTTTTTCTCGACTCGTAGGTATAGGAAGATTAGGAAGAACATTGTCACATCACTAGTCTGTTAGAAACTGTCAAGTGCCACGAGTTACTGATGTGTGCTCATCACTAATCTTTTAAGTGCTACCTAAATGCCACGAGTTACCGATGTGTATTTATGAACTATGCTAGACATCGACATCTGTGTTATAGTAGTACAATTAAAAAAGACACTAAAATATTGACTTAAATTATCTTTAGCTCTAAGTTTATTTTTACAAATTTAATAAGAATGTTTTCTAATCAATCGAAAGCTATGAACATAGTTTTAATTTTGTTTATTTTTGAAATATTGTGTATTCTTTGTCCCGCATAAAATGCAGGATTTTTTACATACTTAATTATATCTACAAAAACTTTGGACGATTCGATCCAGCAAAAGTATTGATAAATATTATTTATGAATCGAACTACTTTGATACTTCGATCGTGATGTAGAAGGGGCCCGTGCAATATTTTATAAATATACGACCTCCTTGCGAGTCATGTCACGATGCCATAAATTTGCATGCACCGGTGCTTCGCGGCTCTCGTGTATAGCTTAACGTCGATCCGAGTTTTACAGACTAAAAATTGAGATATTCCCACCTGTTACCACAATAAGTTAATGTTTAGGTGGTTCCACCAACGATAGAGTTGGACCAAGAAAAGTCTGCAACGATTTTGATAGCACCACGCAGTGCAAGTATTATTTTAAATATCATCCTTCCATGAAATTATGACGTACATTTAAATAACACTTACACTGCGTATGATATCAAAATCGCTGCAGACTTTAATTGGTCTAACTCTAGAAGTCTGAATTTTTTATCTTCTATCAATTATATAAAGTTGATAGACATTTAGGTACTTGGTGATAACGAACGGGGAAGTCCCTAAAAGTCGATGTTGTTTATGAATAGAGTCCAATTCATAAATCCACAAAAACTGTTAAAATTACGATGTTCTCTGAAATAAATATTTTGCTTGGTTTGGTTACTTTTCGTTATCCGGTAAGCGTCTCTTCTTTAGCACTGATCGCACCACGTTGGTGGACATATTCCTTGAAACGAATGGTCAGTAGACCCAGTTGACGAAAGCAAGCCCCATCCAGTCCAATTCTAAAACATATCGTAAATAATTTAAAACGAAAACATCCGTTTTTTAGCTTCTGTACTAACCTGCGTGACTTAGTTTAGTAATGGACCAATTCGATTCGATATTATAGGTTTTTGTGACGTTTTTGATTAGTGGTACGAGTTAGGGTTAGTCGAACATTGAAGGTTCAAAGGTCAGAGCTAAAAGGCATTCATTTTTGAAGTTATAAACTAACTCGCAACACTATTTTGATTTGATAGGTATTAAGATGTCCCTATTTCCTCTAAAGACTCCCAGTGTTAGATTTTACGTAACTTGCCCGAGTAGGCCCTTTCCTTAGAAATTAATTGTGCCATTTTGTATATAATAGTATGATGAACTTAAATACTTAAGCTACGTAAAGCATACTCCAGCAGCTTCATATAAAAGTAATATCCAATATGATTACAGGTATTAAAAACACGGGCATTACTTTTGTATGAGGGTGCTATTCTGTCAAACAGGGATAGGTACTATAAAGTACTCTGAGTAGAAATTAAGCATGTAAAATAATATTTGAACTGTCTCATATTGTTTTAGTCTATTCCATAAAGATCTTAAAATAATAACCAAAAAACACGTGGATCAGTCGTTTGGCCAGTGACATAATTCCATAGATACAAAATCTTGTACCTCATTCCATTCGCCAAATGACCGAAAAATGGGGTTTACCCTATTTTAAGATCCAAATGGAATATACTTATGAGATTGAGTATGCGGGTGCTCAGTAAAAATGACATGTAGGTATAATGGCAGTTTTTATTACTGTCAAATAATTGGACATTTTTATTACAGCCCTAAAACTCTGTCAAAACTTTCTATGTAATCCTGTAGTATAATACCCCTACCCTCCAGTGTTCAATAATTTTATGTATATAATGAGTAATAATAATCAAATTATTATTAGTTCAAAGTTACCGTAGATTCGTATATAATTTTAATATTTATTGTTATTTATTTTATGTTGTGTAGGTAATAAATTTAACGGGTTTGAGTTAGCTTAGTGTAGCATGTGGAATTGAAAGAAAATACAACACAAATAAAATATTATAATGTCACTAAACAATAGCATGTTTTCTGATATACATCCCCATAGAAAATGTAGAAAAAAACGCTAAATATTTGTGATTCTAATTGAATTTTCTTTCTAGCAATATTATATTCGGCATCTTGGTAATCAATAATGATAGGTAGCAGTTTTTAAAATTCTTAAAAAAACTAAGTTATTTGACAGCATATTTGACAAATATTTTCTTAAAATCTAAGATATTGTGATACGATATGTAAACTTTCGACTTTGCCTATTTATACAAATCTTGAAATTCTAAATTATCGTGTGTGCTAACTAAAATTACTAAAATATGTTAATACGGAATTGTTTACTAAAATTAAATTATTTGCAATAAAAGCCATAGTTTCATTGCTTTAATCCAAGCCCTCTAGTTAGATCAATTTTCGAATTAGCTTTTTTTTTTTAAATAAAAGGGTTTAAGGCAATGAGCGTGTGCTACGTGAGCTGTGTAGTGTCCGTGTGCGTCTTGAATACATTTTGATACGGGCATAGTTTTCTGCCAAGTTGGCATAGACAGTGGCTGAACGCTGAACTAATTTTCTCGGTCACGATAAGGCGGGAAACGGCGGTGCCGCGTAGACAGTGGCGCCACAGATAACAGTAAAGTCTAGGAAGCCTAGTGCGTGCGATCGTAATCCAGTTTGTTCGTCTTGTCACCTGTTTGACCTACTTGGCTGCGTGCACGTGAGTGGGATGCATTGGTTTATTTACGCACGTGCAAGTAAAGGTATTGCAAAGAAATATGAATGAAAAATACTTAAGAAATGGCATAATTATATACCATTTTGTAATGGATAATCTAAACGAAGAGTTGACACTATCTATAAACCTGTAACGACTTTATTATAGATAAAGAAAAATAAGATTAAATGATACTTAAAATAAAATATGTAAATACTAATCCAAAAATTGCTAAATAATATAATTCTTGAGTAGGCACCTATGTCTGACTGATTTGATAACTCGCTATAGTTAGGAATAGTTTGTCAACTTATCTCTGCTTTGGTCAATAGTAAATCCTAATCTATTCGACTTTTGACCATATCATAGGTCGCTCGCGTTATCTAGGTATAGTAAAACGTGTACCTACTGGATTATTATATATCAATTAATAGCAATACCTAATAACTCGTGGCTGAGATAAGCAAATCTTATCTTAGGGAGTATCGTTTGGCTAAGTAAAATTTAATGAATTCATTTAACTCAGAAGGCTGGCACTGTTCGGATTATCCTAACGGGCCTGTAAAATCATATCATCAAATCATACCTCGGGCTGGAATGGAAGGCTTCCGGGCCGTTATTTGGAGATCCCTGATCCCTGGGGATCGAGTGGCGAGTCAGGTCGTTTGAATGAATGAATGATTTATTTATTGCGTATATGGTAATTCAGGTTACATTAGAAATTACAATATTGATGAATATTGCATATTACAAAATAGTTCCACTAAAATAAAATAAAATTGATTTAACTCCTCACGCATCCGGTAGTGTTGCGCTGGCGTTTATTCGGCTTTATACCATACCGACCATTTTCAGAACTTGTCATTCGCCGATAACGAATAGTTTTTGTAGGGGTCAAACTGTCCATACCTCGGATAAAATAAAGTATCGTTTTGTCGTTATCGCAGTCAGTTAAAATGGCGACGCAGCCTATTTTTATCACTTCGGCCTTGAACTTGGCTCCGACGGTTACGTGAATACCACAGCAGTAAAAAGTGCCCATTGCGTGAGGACAGTCGCCTCAAAAAAGAAATAATACATTAAACGAAGGAACCGTACGACCGGTTACATAATACATTGAACGAAAGAACACAAGACGTTATGATTATGATTTATGACAAACGGTTGGCGTAGACGCAAGGTTTAACAAAAGCATCTGCCATTTGACCTTCCAAACTAGAAAAGGTATTAGGCCTTGTTGGGATTAGACCGGTTTTCTTACTATGTTTTCCTCCGTCTATTGTGTTCTGTTTGTTGTTCGATGACACATTCGACAGCTTTCTTATCAATGTAGGAACAACACGTACGACGACCCGCAAACTATGCCTCCTAGGCTCATACGTCCGATTATTATCTTAACCTACTCCTAATTTGTGAGTTGTGACTTAGGTAATTGCTTTTTTGCAATCGGTTAGACATTTGATACACACAAAAATGTCACCAAGCCTATTAACATCTATCGTCGGCTGAACAAATTTCGTTCACAAATAAACTTCTTTATAGTGACACCTTAACGGTGACCCATTTTTAGTTGACTGTACGAGGTATCCAAGTATAACTGGATGGCACCTAAAAATAACGTAGGTAAGCGCTTTTTTGCGCTCTGGCTGTTATGCTGTAAAAACGACTCTGTGCCATATTTGTATGTAACCGTTTCCAATGATGGCAATGATATGCCGGTGTTGTATTCCGAATATTCCGATGTTTCTTTATATATTATTTAACCGTTAAATATTCGGATAAAATGACTATAAAAATGTTTTACCTGCAATTAAGTACTTTTTTTATTGGATTTTTTTGGTCTGTTGCTTGTCTACTTAAATCTTTATCTATTCTAGACTAAACAAAAAAAATGGCTTCACGACTCGGTTGTTTGACCAATCATATAGCTCCATAGATACAAAATGCTGTAGCTCATTGGCCGAATGATCCATTCATATGTTTATTTGTTTGCTATGAAACATGTTGATAAAGGAATGAATGAATGAAAGCATTTATTTCGAGTTACTAAAAACTCGTACAGTACAAATTGAACTACAACAAACTAGAAAGCTTCTGCTCAGACAAAGTTTTGAAGAATAACTAATTTTTTTCTTCCAGCCTTGATCGAGAAAAGCGCCGGCAGCGAGGAGCGCGAGGACACGGCGTGCCACTTCTCGTGGGTCCTGAAACAGCTCGCCCGGGAGAACATCCCCGGCCTTCCCCCCGGCGGAGGCCTGGCTGCCAAGTGAGTTTATTGTATAGTCAGAGGATCTACAGGAGCGCCAGGATACTGTCTGCCACTTCTCATGGGATCTGAAACAGCTCGCCCGGGAGAACATCCCCAGCCTTCCCCCTGGCGGAGGCCTGGCTGCCAAGTGAGTTTATTGTATAGTCAGAGGATCTACAGGAGCGCCAGGATACTGTCTGCCACTTCTCATGGGATCTGAAACAGCTCGCCCGGGAGAACATCCCCAGCCTTCCCCCTGGCGGAGGCTTGGCTGCCAAGTGAGTTTATTATTGTATAGTCAGAGGGTCTACAGGAGCGCCAGGATACAGTCTGCCACTTCTCATGGGATCTGAAACAGCTCGCCCGGGAGAACATCCCCAGCCTTCCCCCTGGCGGAGGCCTGGCTGCCAAGTGAGTTTATTATTGTATAGTCCAGAGGGTCTACAGGAGCGCCAGGATACAGTCTGCCACTTCTCATGGATTCTGAAACAGCTCGCCCGGGATAATATCCCTGGTCCAGCAAAATACTTCCTTTTTCATTCGAGATTACGGCGTAAATATTTGTATTTATTCGAAAATAATAATTTCTTCAAGCGTCCTGGCTCCTGAATAGGTCAAAATTTTCATTTTCTCTTATTATATCTAAAAAAAAAACTTGGGAGCCTTTTTCAAATTTTGTATTGAAACGTGTCGTTTCGGTTCTCAATGTTGCAGTAACCAAAAATCATTTGGTTTAATATTGACTGGCCCGTGTATTGAGATCTATTCACTAATCCCGTAACTGTCGTTTCAGGCAATCGCTCCTGGACAAGATATACCGGGAGTTCTATCCGGAGCACGCGGACAGCTCCGAGACGTTCGACTGCCAGCCCGAGCTCACGGACGCTTTCGGCGCCAACTAAGCGCGCATCTCGCATCGACCACCCGATTGACTGTGACTCATTTTTGTTTCCAGAGACTTAATTGACGTTTCAAAATGTCTAATGTACAGCGATCTGCAAAATTGTACCAGATGTACCAGAATATAGTCTGACACATCAATTCCTTCACTAAAACAAGGCAGCAATTTGGAAAAATAAAGACGTGGAAAGTAAGAAGTTTTGAACTTCACGCCTTTTTTAGTGATAGCAATGGCTGGAAAAGACTATATTGGAAATTATTGCAGAGTCCATATTGTTAATGACTCCTTAAAAAAACGTCATCATTTTACCGTCATCAAATAAAATGATGCAATTTTAAATTAAAAATATGACAACGCGTGAAATGTGAATTCAGTATCTGGGAATTCAAAATAAACTTTAATCAGGCAACCAAAACCAAAAGGATTATGTCGCTCGTATCCCGAATAGACTTATTGACAGAATTATTGCGTTGTCTCCAGTTGTATGCATATTATTTGAATGCAAATGGAGTGTGGAGTTCTAAATTACGTAGAATTCGTTTGTAAGTTGATATCGATAATTGAAACATGTAGATGGTTTTGTCACCGTAATTTCTAACTCCAGCTTTTATTTGCACGTACCGAAGTCGATGTGTATGATTTATACATTTCTGATTAGTCTGTTGTGAATATGTCAATCAAGGTAGTCGATGCGATTATACTAAATGATTTCAAGCGGCCGAGTAAGAGTACTGTGCAGCAAAAGTCATCTACATTTTTCATACTTTTGACACTCAATTTCAGACATTTGTTTCACAGGCCTCTCGGGCGGCTCGGTTAGACAGAATTGCACACTATCTCACTTCAGAACTTGTTCATCAAATCTATCTAAAAGCTTAATACCGGCAAATTATATTAGCGTACCTAATATCGAGATTAAATCACTAATGGCTACATTTCTCTCTTGAGAAAGATTGGAAATTGTTGCCATCGTTACTGACGGTTATTTTGGCCCAAAATTATTCAGGGATTCGAAGATAGTGTATGATTTTGTTCTACAAATGTACATGAAAATCCACGCTATCCGAATTTCTGTTAAGATTGTCGTTGATTTCGCGAGCTTTGTACAAAACCTGCAACGTGTGACCATAGTTTAATAGAGTTAAGATTGTCTGTGGTAGTCTAGCGCGGCAGTCTCAACATGGTATGGTACACATGCTAATAAAAACAATATCCAGAGACATCGGGTCTACGAAACTGGATATCTATGGTCACCAAGCATCTAAAAGACAAGGAGTATCTTAACATAATGTTTTGCGAAACTAAAATTACTAATATTTACACATTTTTGACGTTACGTAGACCTTACGTGTCTCTGGTTCTCCGTATGTGTAACGCTATGTAATACTCTAGCCCTCGTCTGTTATGGAACCGGCACCTTTGAGTCATAGACTAAATTATTTTTTGTTTACTTCTAAATGTTTAGTGTATAAATAGGTCTGTCGTTCGCCGTTCCATAGCAGATTCGTTGTTTTACCTGAATGTAAATGTTGATGTGTGGCACAAATTTCCGTTTCACCTTACCGGCGTAGGGAGCCAGCGAAACCGTTCTTATTTTTATTTAGTCGCGTTACGTCTTCATTTCGTAGTTTAGTTCTCGTTTTCGTCTTACTTATTTTCGGCCATTCATAAATGTCATAATACTAGATGTGTAATATGGATTCGAGTAATATGTTGTTTTGTGTTGTCCGCGATATTGTTTACGGGATGATTTGGCGATTGAACAAACTGAATCATTTCTTATAACAATAACTGTTTCAAGTTGTTTACATTCGAAAGCCTAAAATCTTTTAACGATTAAAATAATGTATTAAAATAAAATTCTCAATGGAAACATAATAAACTAGCTTTTTGTATATAATTTCTGTATTTCAACTACATAGTCATTGTCCAAAATATTAAAGTCATTTTAGGTGTTATCTTATGGGATTTGGAATTAGGTAATAGTGTTTGGGTTATCTTCCACGGAGCTGTACTTCAGTTTCTATCGTGTTATGAAATAAAATTGTAGATTTAATTTTTGCTTTTAAAATTTCTTTTATTATGCGTCACTAGAATGTTTTTTTTTTCCTTTTTATTTGATAACTTTGGATTGCTTTGCGAATGCTTCGTACTTAGAAAATTACTAATAAAATGTATTTGGTTACTCTTGATGTTTAGGTATTCACCATGACCGTACAAAATGTGAACTGTCAAAAAATTTAGAACGAGAGCCGATGTTAATATCTCATTATAATAAATCTGTTACCAAATTTAAAAAAATAATAGCGGTCTTTTTATGACACAGAGTTTATTTCTTTTCCTCTTGTAAATAAAAGAGAAAATCGAGAAAATACTTTTGTACCTGTTCGAGAGGTTCATTAGAGTGTAACTAAATAGTTTTTACGGAGCAAATTTATATGGGGCGGTGTCTACCGAAGCTTAGATGCTGTACTATCACGCTATACTAAGAGTGGTACGCACTCGCTAACAGGTGACAAGGACTATATCCCACTTCTGAAGTCATATATACGCTGCTGTGTGAGAATAATGTTCTTGGGACGAGATTTGTCTTTTCGCTTGTTATGAAATGTATTTCGTAAGGAGTGAGTCCAATCGTTGCCTGTAAGCGAGTGCTATATCAAATATCTAGTTGGAAAACTTCCATTAAAATCGGTCTTTGAAACCAAATTAGACCTTACGTACTTATGATTGAAAAAGAAATTAAGAGAATGGCATAATTAACGTTCGATCCGGTTTGGTTTGACGGGCTATTATAGTTACTGTAACATAGCGCGTAACAGCAACATTTTTACGTCTACCATCAGTTTTGACATTGACATATACGCTCACGTCTACGTAATTTACTTTCTATGCATCTCGCTCGTACTCGCATATGCGAGCAATAGTGCAAGAGAGATGTACAGAAAGTAAATTACGCAGACGTGAGCGTTATGTCAATGTTAAAACTGATGGTAGAGGCTCTTGTGTCCTAGTGTATTAACTACAAGATAATTATTGGTGGTAGCAAAAAGCCGTGATCAAAGTTTTATTGGCTCATAATTTTGTATTCCGGTTATGTTATGTAATTAACTGTTAGGTCCACAGACCTAGAGGGTTTAGGCGACGCAAGTGTTTCGTACTTTATACATAATAATTCTAGATTTGTGTACATTCAAATTGAATCCTTATAATTATACAGCAGTAAGTATAAATTCAAATAACTAACATATTCCCTATTTATTGAAAGGCGGGTACTTGCGTCTTGTAGTCGCTTTATAATGTGGTTAGTTAATAGCCAAATTGCTAGGTCTATGAGATCAGGAATAAAATTTTTGCTTCCATCAAAAATATACTTGTTTATCTTACCTGTCCCGATCCAATGTTCTAGGAAATATATTTATTTTAATTTTTTTAACATTTTTTCTTATGAAAAGGGTGGTAAACCGAGAATAACACAGTGCTATTTAGGTTAACATAACTTTTTTTTTTCTTGTGAATAAGACCAAATATTGGTTTCATCGGAATGAATGTTATGTCCATGATAACCAGGATTCCGTACCTTAATGTAAAAAAAAAACATTATTTACACAAAAACTAGATGCATTTGTAAATACGGCAAAGTACAATTATAGTCTTGTCTTGGGAAAGTTATTTCGGTTATTATGTACCAGAGTAATATTTTTCATCACACTTGCTCGGAAAAGATGTATTTACACGTAGGGCTTGCGGGCGGGAAATTGAATTTTTCGCCCTAGGGCGGAAAAAATCTTTTCCGAGCAAGTGTGATGAAAAACACTTATTTACACGTAGGGCTTGCGGGCGGGAAATTGAAATTTTCGCCCTAGGGCGGAAAAGTGTTTTATACAGAAGTTTGTTTTTATTAATTCTCCTTTTTTTCCTTACAAGTGTGATGAAAAACATTGTGTGTGCCACGGGCGGTAAAGAAATTCCGAACTCGTGAACATTTTAAGCCCTCGCTTCGCGTCGGGCTTAAAATTGACACTCGTTCGTAATTTCTTATTTCCCGCCCTTAATACACAATGTACTATTATTCTTTTTTTTTAGGTACGGAACCCTACACATGAACGAAGTTCACGTTTGATAGTTTTTCTTTCTATTTTAATTATAATTTGGCTTTCTGTCGAAAGTCTTACGGATTGTCTCGTTAGAACCTAGTAGACGCTTGATCAATAATAAAATATGTACCTACATTTACACGTTTATTTTGATTTTATCATACTGGCGTCCCTTATTTTTATTAATTTACTAGCGAACCGCCCCGGCCTCGTACGGGTTAACAAATTACGCATCAAAACCTTCCTCGGGAATCACTCTATTGACAGGTGAAAACCGCATGAAAATCCGTACAGTAGTTTTTCAGTTTATCGCGCACATACAAACAGACAGACATGGCGAAGGACTTTGTTTTATAAGTAGTACTGATGGGCAAAATTTGGTTGGGTAAAGTTTACAACAGCTACTTCCGAGCGGACGGTACATATGTACATATAGGTAAAGTTAAAACAAAAACACAACTGATCTATTCATAAAAGCATTTATTTAAATCATTTTTAGTTCATTTCCTGTATACTTGTTTTACCGGTCGGTATAGCTGCCTAGTGTGTCTGAGCACTACCATGCACTACCACACAATTTGTTTGCATTAGTTGGATGTAGGAAAGGATCCAAGAGTTTCAACACGATTCATTACAATTATAACCTTAATATAAAAAAACGGAACTCATGTAACGACAAAAAGTCGGATTTTTTAAGCTATTTAATTAATATACCACCTACAGTCAGATTAGAACTGATTAGCGCCTGGGCGCTACCCTATTTTAGCTACAGCTTAGTACGCTAGACACGAGTGCGCCGCGACAGTATCTCGCGTGCAAGATAGACAACCAGTATTTTTCTAATTGTATGAATTAGAATAGGACGGGTAATTATCCTCTATCTCTGTGTGTTCAGTATAACAAGACTGAAAGAGGTAGACGACCTTTTTGATTGTCATTAGCAGTGATCGTACATTTTCCGGCATTTTTGCAGCGAAGTATTATGTTAACGGAATTGGTATAAATAAATTCAACCCTAATGATTAATTAAGAAAGAAGAAAGAAAGAAAAATACATTTATTAATTAGCGTTAATTACGTTAATATTAACCTTAATTTACCATTTCAGTTGAAATTATCTATGCCAATTCCGTTAACACCCTCTGCTGCACCAAAAATGCTGGAAAATGTACGATCACTGGTCATTAGTTAGATATAAGTTGAAGCTTATAAAATAAGCGCCCTGACTCGGGGTACCTACTACAAAAACGCTGATAATCAGTTGCGATCAAAATAGTGTGTTACAGTTACTTACCGAAATTGTTCACTATTCTTTTTGGAAAAACTTAACATTCCACACATAGATATGTAGGCATAGGCAGCTATGACACAGAACATATAATAGGAACCGACTGCGGCAAATATTTCGTTAAATTCCAAATTCAGTTTGAAATTAAATATAGGTACCTAAAGTAAAGCGCTAAATATTTATAAAACATAAGTCGATCTGAATCTAGTTCTATCGATTACTCCACTATTGGCTATGTGCATTGATGATGTCTTCTAGCGGCCATGAGCCCGATTAGATATTTCTCATATTTCACAGTTTATACATAGATGTCAAACAGTAAGGTATGGACTTTTGCGCCAAAAAAAAGTTTACATTTTTGCAATGACGTGACGGACTAAGGGCCAGTTGCACCATAGACTAGGAATCCTCTAGACGGAGTTTAGAGCAATTATTTCATGCAACCGATGCTGCCAAAAATGCGGGGGTGCGCGGGACGAGGTTAGCGAGATCCCGTGCCGTGATTGGTCCGTTCAAACGACGAACGAGTTCACGGACGTCACACAAAGACACTTTTGACTCGAACATGGAGTAAATTTACCGTATGCGTGGCAGAGGGGGTAGCGCGACTATGCTCAGTCTAGAGGATGTTTTGTCTGTGAGTTGCACCAACCACATTTGACAGATTGATCAACGTCAGCCGGCGCGCCCCG
The DNA here is from genome assembly GCF_910591565.1 of Cydia splendana. NCBI lineage: Eukaryota > Metazoa > Arthropoda > Insecta > Lepidoptera > Tortricidae > Cydia > Cydia splendana. The sequence goes on along the minus strand of NC_085977.1, from coordinate 12,405,459 downwards.
ACTATGAAACTTTCCATACATAAAAATTTAGCGAACTCTTTAACGATAGGAACAGTTTGGTGCAATCGACCCTAAGCCAATTTTTAAGCAGTTCTCAGTCTCTGGCAGTGGCGTAGCTAGGCGTGGGCGAGTGGGCCGTCGCCCACGGCCTCGCGTCTCGCGCAAGGCCCCTTCGGGCACAGTGAAACAAAAAGGGCCTCGCAGATGCGATTTCGCCCACGGCTAGATTAGTTCACGCTATGCCACTGGTCTATGGTGCTGTAAATTAGGTAAAGCTGTAATGAACTGTGTTTGTTATGTTGTAATTATTGACCCTTGGTACACCTTACTGCATTGAGATAAGGTCCACTTTTGGCTGGTGGTGTTTTCAGCGTTTGTTAGCTTGTATGCAGCCGCTCTGCCCTACTTTTATGTTCTGTGCCGGCGATCTTCGTGCTACATCGTTCGTACACAATGTGTATAAATAATAATGACTAAAATTATATACATATGTAAAGCCTGACCAGGAATATATGATCACGCGCCATGTTGCGGAATTTCACTGGAACTAATTTTTTCATACTATTCTGACTTATTCTAACTTTCACCCTATACATGAGAATAACAGCGCCCTCTTGGCAATGATCGTATATTACTGGTCAGACTTTAATATAATTTAGGCGAAGATGAAAATAATTTACTATGCACATGATATATTTTTCTATAATAGTAGGTATATTTTGTTTCATTGGCCAAAAAGACGAGCATCTGTTTTTATACACAAGACATGAAGAACAGTCGTTCAAGAAAGTTATTTGGAATTGTAATTTGTAATGGTAAGCCATTCCAGAGTCCCGTTGTACAATGGCTCCTCTACACGATGGGCCTACGCCGGCCACTCCAAGGGACGCAGCAATGCGGTAGAATGAGATAGCAATATCACTTGCTCCCTCTAACGCATAAATGCGTCCCTTGGAGTGGCCGGCGTCGGCCCATCGTGTAGAGGAGCCATAAAAGGCACATAACCTGTAAACTGTTGAGAAACAAACAGAAATTGCAGGTTATTTTTTTATAAAACGTAATCCGAAATAAACGCCGTTGTTTGAAAGGACTTCCGCTTGTATACCAACTCGTTACTGACCTATATAAATTAAATTCACGTTTCCATACTATATGCATGGTCTTCTATTCCCAGAGTGACACGGGCCTACGTCACAATAACATTGCCACTTTATTTCAACATAACATGTTACATGGGTACATTATAGCTATGGTTAATAAGTTAAAATATTTCTTTATAATTTTATAATTTTCATTTATAATGTATTTTATCTTAAATTTTACAATAACACGTCATTTTTAATTATTCGTTAGCAATATCTTCCGATTCACGAAAGAAATTTCAGACGTTCGGGTAATTCTGTTTACATTACTGGCAACACAGGATAAGCGCTGTCACATTTGACAATTCGGATCTAGATAACTTCATGCCCTGACCGTCATCCTTGTCGAACGCGTGTTAATTGTTATTTCCTTCTCGCTCAGTGTCAGCAGTCGCAGTGTTTTCCAAACTTTTCACGTCGTAAGCTTGGTAATTAATGTGTAACTGTGAATTAGTTTTTTAAACGTTTGTCTTGTATAGATAAATAAAGTTTAATTTAATACATTAGATTTGTTTTATTTTACTATGTTTCTACATGAATAACTTAAAATTAATGCCGTTAAAATAATTTTCACCGTTGGTTAAAACAATCCACACCCAAACACCCGATTGACTGTGACTCATTTTTGTTTCCAGAGACTTAATTGACGTTTCAAAATGTCTAATGTACAGCGATCTGCAAAATTGTACCAGATGTACCAGAATATAGTCTGACACATCAATTCCTTCACTAAAACAAGGCAGCAATTTGGAAAAATAAAGACGTGGAAAGTAAGAAGTTTTGAACTTCACGCCTTTTTTAGTGATAGCAATGGCTGGAAAAGACTATATTGGAAATTATTGCAGAGTCCATATTGTTAATGACTCCTTAAAAAAACGTCATCATTTTACCGTCATCAAATAAAATGATGCAATTTTAAATTAAAAATATGACAACGCGTGAAATGTGAATTCAGTATCTGGGAATTCAAAATAAACTTTAATCAGGCAACCAAAACCAAAAGGATTATGTCGCTCGTATCCCGAATAGACTTATTGACAGAATTATTGCGTTGTCTCCAGTTGTATGCATATTATTTGAATGCAAATGGAGTGTGGAGTTCTAAATTACGTAGAATTCGTTTGTAAGTTGATATCGATAATTGAAACATGTAGATGGTTTTGTCACCGTAATTTCTAACTCCAGCTTTTATTTGCACGTACCGAAGTCGATGTGTATGATTTATACATTTCTGATTAGTCTGTTGTGAATATGTCAATCAAGGTAGTCGATGCGATTATACTAAATGATTTCAAGCGGCCGAGTAAGAGTACTGTGCAGCAAAAGTCATCTACATTTTTCATACTTTTGACACTCAATTTCAGACATTTGTTTCACAGGCCTCTCGGGCGGCTCGGTTAGACAGAATTGCACACTATCTCACTTCAGAACTTGTTCATCAAATCTATCTAAAAGCTTAATACCGGCAAATTATATTAGCGTACCTAATATCGAGATTAAATCACTAATGGCTACATTTCTCTCTTGAGAAAGATTGGAAATTGTTGCCATCGTTACTGACGGTTATTTTGGCCCAAAATTATTCAGGGATTCGAAGATAGTGTATGATTTTGTTCTACAAATGTACATGAAAATCCACGCTATCCGAATTTCTGTTAAGATTGTCGTTGATTTCGCGAGCTTTGTACAAAACCTGCAACGTGTGACCATAGTTTAATAGAGTTAAGATTGTCTGTGGTAGTCTAGCGCGGCAGTCTCAACATGGTATGGTACACATGCTAATAAAAACAATATCCAGAGACATCGGGTCTACGAAACTGGATATCTATGGTCACCAAGCATCTAAAAGACAAGGAGTATCTTAACATAATGTTTTGCGAAACTAAAATTACTAATATTTACACATTTTTGACGTTACGTAGACCTTACGTGTCTCTGGTTCTCCGTATGTGTAACGCTATGTAATACTCTAGCCCTCGTCTGTTATGGAACCGGCACCTTTGAGTCATAGACTAAATTATTTTTTGTTTACTTCTAAATGTTTAGTGTATAAATAGGTCTGTCGTTCGCCGTTCCATAGCAGATTCGTTGTTTTACCTGAATGTAAATGTTGATGTGTGGCACAAATTTCCGTTTCACCTTACCGGCGTAGGGAGCCAGCGAAACCGTTCTTATTTTTATTTAGTCGCGTTACGTCTTCATTTCGTAGTTTAGTTCTCGTTTTCGTCTTACTTATTTTCGGCCATTCATAAATGTCATAATACTAGATGTGTAATATGGATTCGAGTAATATGTTGTTTTGTGTTGTCCGCGATATTGTTTACGGGATGATTTGGCGATTGAACAAACTGAATCATTTCTTATAACAATAACTGTTTCAAGTTGTTTACATTCGAAAGCCTAAAATCTTTTAACGATTAAAATAATGTATTAAAATAAAATTCTCAATGGAAACATAATAAACTAGCTTTTTGTATATAATTTCTGTATTTCAACTACATAGTCATTGTCCAAAATATTAAAGTCATTTTAGGTGTTATCTTATGGGATTTGGAATTAGGTAATAGTGTTTGGGTTATCTTCCACGGAGCTGTACTTCAGTTTCTATCGTGTTATGAAATAAAATTGTAGATTTAATTTTTGCTTTTAAAATTTCTTTTATTATGCGTCACTAGAATGTTTTTTTTTTCCTTTTTATTTGATAACTTTGGATTGCTTTGCGAATGCTTCGTACTTAGAAAATTACTAATAAAATGTATTTGGTTACTCTTGATGTTTAGGTATTCACCATGACCGTACAAAATGTGAACTGTCAAAAAATTTAGAACGAGAGCCGATGTTAATATCTCATTATAATAAATCTGTTACCAAATTTAAAAAAATAATAGCGGTCTTTTTATGACACAGAGTTTATTTCTTTTCCTCTTGTAAATAAAAGAGAAAATCGAGAAAATACTTTTGTACCTGTTCGAGAGGTTCATTAGAGTGTAACTAAATAGTTTTTACGGAGCAAATTTATATGGGGCGGTGTCTACCGAAGCTTAGATGCTGTACTATCACGCTATACTAAGAGTGGTACGCACTCGCTAACAGGTGACAAGGACTATATCCCACTTCTGAAGTCATATATACGCTGCTGTGTGAGAATAATGTTCTTGGGACGAGATTTGTCTTTTCGCTTGTTATGAAATGTATTTCGTAAGGAGTGAGTCCAATCGTTGCCTGTAAGCGAGTGCTATATCAAATATCTAGTTGGAAAACTTCCATTAAAATCGGTCTTTGAAACCAAATTAGACCTTACGTACTTATGATTGAAAAAGAAATTAAGAGAATGGCATAATTAACGTTCGATCCGGTTTGGTTTGACGGGCTATTATAGTTACTGTAACATAGCGCGTAACAGCAACATTTTTACGTCTACCATCAGTTTTGACATTGACATATACGCTCACGTCTACGTAATTTACTTTCTATGCATCTCGCTCGTACTCGCATATGCGAGCAATAGTGCAAGAGAGATGTACAGAAAGTAAATTACGCAGACGTGAGCGTTATGTCAATGTTAAAACTGATGGTAGAGGCTCTTGTGTCCTAGTGTATTAACTACAAGATAATTATTGGTGGTAGCAAAAAGCCGTGATCAAAGTTTTATTGGCTCATAATTTTGTATTCCGGTTATGTTATGTAATTAACTGTTAGGTCCACAGACCTAGAGGGTTTAGGCGACGCAAGTGTTTCGTACTTTATACATAATAATTCTAGATTTGTGTACATTCAAATTGAATCCTTATAATTATACAGCAGTAAGTATAAATTCAAATAACTAACATATTCCCTATTTATTGAAAGGCGGGTACTTGCGTCTTGTAGTCGCTTTATAATGTGGTTAGTTAATAGCCAAATTGCTAGGTCTATGAGATCAGGAATAAAATTTTTGCTTCCATCAAAAATATACTTGTTTATCTTACCTGTCCCGATCCAATGTTCTAGGAAATATATTTATTTTAATTTTTTTAACATTTTTTCTTATGAAAAGGGTGGTAAACCGAGAATAACACAGTGCTATTTAGGTTAACATAACTTTTTTTTTTCTTGTGAATAAGACCAAATATTGGTTTCATCGGAATGAATGTTATGTCCATGATAACCAGGATTCCGTACCTTAATGTAAAAAAAAAACATTATTTACACAAAAACTAGATGCATTTGTAAATACGGCAAAGTACAATTATAGTCTTGTCTTGGGAAAGTTATTTCGGTTATTATGTACCAGAGTAATATTTTATTCTTTTTTTTTAGGTACGGAACCCTACACATGAACGAAGTTCACGTTTGATAGTTTTTCTTTCTATTTTAATTATAATTTGGCTTTCTGTCGAAAGTCTTACGGATTGTCTCGTTAGAACCTAGTAGACGCTTGATCAATAATAAAATATGTACCTACATTTACACGTTTATTTTGATTTTATCATACTGGCGTCCCTTATTTTTATTAATTTACTAGCGAACCGCCCCGGCCTCGTACGGGTTAACAAATTACGCATCAAAACCTTCCTCGGGAATCACTCTATTGACAGGTGAAAACCGCATGAAAATCCGTACAGTAGTTTTTCAGTTTATCGCGCACATACAAACAGACAGACATGGCGAAGGACTTTGTTTTATAAGTAGTACTGATGGGCAAAATTTGGTTGGGTAAAGTTTACAACAGCTACTTCCGAGCGGACGGTACATATGTACATATAGGTAAAGTTAAAACAAAAACACAACTGATCTATTCATAAAAGCATTTATTTAAATCATTTTTAGTTCATTTCCTGTATACTTGTTTTACCGGTCGGTATAGCTGCCTAGTGTGTCTGAGCACTACCATGCACTACCACACAATTTGTTTGCATTAGTTGGATGTAGGAAAGGATCCAAGAGTTTCAACACGATTCATTACAATTATAACCTTAATATAAAAAAACGGAACTCATGTAACGACAAAAAGTCGGATTTTTTAAGCTATTTAATTAATATACCACCTACAGTCAGATTAGAACTGATTAGCGCCTGGGCGCTACCCTATTTTAGCTACAGCTTAGTACGCTAGACACGAGTGCGCCGCGACAGTATCTCGCGTGCAAGATAGACAACCAGTATTTTTCTAATTGTATGAATTAGAATAGGACGGGTAATTATCCTCTATCTCTGTGTGTTCAGTATAACAAGACTGAAAGAGGTAGACGACCTTTTTGATTGTCATTAGCAGTGATCGTACATTTTCCGGCATTTTTGCAGCGAAGTATTATGTTAACGGAATTGGTATAAATAAATTCAACCCTAATGATTAATTAAGAAAGAAGAAAGAAAGAAAAATACATTTATTAATTAGCGTTAATTACGTTAATATTAACCTTAATTTACCATTTCAGTTGAAATTATCTATGCCAATTCCGTTAACACCCTCTGCTGCACCAAAAATGCTGGAAAATGTACGATCACTGGTCATTAGTTAGATATAAGTTGAAGCTTATAAAATAAGCGCCCTGACTCGGGGTACCTACTACAAAAACGCTGATAATCAGTTGCGATCAAAATAGTGTGTTACAGTTACTTACCGAAATTGTTCACTATTCTTTTTGGAAAAACTTAACATTCCACACATAGATATGTAGGCATAGGCAGCTATGACACAGAACATATAATAGGAACCGACTGCGGCAAATATTTCGTTAAATTCCAAATTCAGTTTGAAATTAAATATAGGTACCTAAAGTAAAGCGCTAAATATTTATAAAACATAAGTCGATCTGAATCTAGTTCTATCGATTACTCCACTATTGGCTATGTGCATTGATGATGTCTTCTAGCGGCCATGAGCCCGATTAGATATTTCTCATATTTCACAGTTTATACATAGATGTCAAACAGTAAGGTATGGACTTTTGCGCCAAAAAAAAGTTTACATTTTTGCAATGACGTGACGGACTAAGGGCCAGTTGCACCATAGACTAGGAATCCTCTAGACGGAGTTTAGAGCAATTATTTCATGCAACCGATGCTGCCAAAAATGCGGGGGTGCGCGGGACGAGGTTAGCGAGATCCCGTGCCGTGATTGGTCCGTTCAAACGACGAACGAGTTCACGGACGTCACACAAAGACACTTTTGACTCGAACATGGAGTAAATTTACCGTATGCGTGGCAGAGGGGGTAGCGCGACTATGCTCAGTCTAGAGGATGTTTTGTCTGTGAGTTGCACCAACCACATTTGACAGATTGATCAACGTCAGCCGGCGCGCCCCGACTATGAAACTTTCCATACATAAAAATTTAGCGAACTCTTTAACGATAGGAACAGTTTGGTGCAATCGACCCTAAGCCAATTTTTAAGCACTTCTCAGTCTCTGGCAGTGGCGTAGCTAGGCGTGGGCGAGTGGGCCGTCGCCCACGGCCTCGCGTCTCGCGCAAGGCCCCTTCGGGCACAGTGAAACAAAAAGGGCCTCGCAGATGCGATTTCGCCCACGGCTAGATTAGTTCACGCTATGCCACTGGTCTATGGTGCTGTAAATTAGGTAAAGCTGTAATGAACTGTGTTTGTTATGTTGTAATTATTGACCCTTGGTACACCTTACTGCATTGAGATAAGGTCCACTTTTGGCTGGTGGTGTTTTCAGCGTTTGTTAGCTTGTATGCAGCCGCTCTGCCCTACTTTTATGTTCTGTGCCGGCGATCTTCGTGCTACATCGTTCGTACACAATGTGTATAAATAATAATGACTAAAATTATATACATATGTAAAGCCTGACCAGGAATATATGATCACGCGCCATGTTGCGGAATTTCACTGGAACTAATTTTTTCATACTATTCTGACTTATTCTAACTTTCACCCTATACATGAGAATAACAGCGCCCTCTTGGCAATGATCGTATATTACTGGTCAGACTTTAATATAATTTAGGCGAAGATGAAAATAATTTACTATGCACATGATATATTTTTCTATAATAGTAGGTATATTTTGTTTCATTGGCCAAAAAGACGAGCATCTGTTTTTATACACAAGACATGAAGAACAGTCGTTCAAGAAAGTTATTTGGAATTGTAATTTGTAATGGTAAGCCATTCCAGAGTCCCGTTGTACAATGGCTCCTCTACACGATGGGCCTACGCCGGCCACTCCAAGGGACGCAGCAATGCGGTAGAATGAGATAGCAATATCACTTGCTCCCTCTAACGCATAAATGCGTCCCTTGGAGTGGCCGGCGTCGGCCCATCGTGTAGAGGAGCCATAAAAGGCACATAACCTGTAAACTGTTGAGAAACAAACAGAAATTGCAGGTTATTTTTTTATAAAACGTAATCCGAAATAAACGCCGTTGTTTGAAAGGACTTCCGCTTGTATACCAACTCGTTACTGACCTATATAAATTAAATTCACGTTTCCATACTATATGCATGGTCTTCTATTCCCAGAGTGACACGGGCCTACGTCACAATAACATTGCCACTTTATTTCAACATAACATGTTACATGGGTACATTATAGCTATGGTTAATAAGTTAAAATATTTCTTTATAATTTTATAATTTTCATTTATAATGTATTTTATCTTAAATTTTACAATAACACGTCATTTTTAATTATTCGTTAGCAATATCTTCCGATTCACGAAAGAAATTTCAGACGTTCGGGTAATTCTGTTTACATTACTGGCAACACAGGATAAGCGCTGTCACATTTGACAATTCGGATCTAGATAACTTCATGCCCTGACCGTCATCCTTGTCGAACGCGTGTTAATTGTTATTTCCTTCTCGCTCAGTGTCAGCAGTCGCAGTGTTTTCCAAACTTTTCACGTCGTAAGCTTGGTAATTAATGTGTAACTGTGAATTAGTTTTTTAAACGTTTGTCTTGTATAGATAAATAAAGTTTAATTTAATACATTAGATTTGTTTTATTTTACTATGTTTCTACATGAATAACTTAAAATTAATGCCGTTAAAATAATTTTCACCGTTGGTTAAAACTCTCCCACATTTTAAAGTTTGAGAACCTGTAAACAGCATGATGACGTAGGCCCGTGTCAGTTAGGTCATACGCGAATCTCGGAATAGAGTACCAGGCGGAGTATATTATTATACCATGACTATATGCATATAAGAATTAAAGTGAACTAACTTTTTTTTTACTTTGTATTTGGGTGTTTTTTAATTGGTTAATAGTGTTATAATTGTTTCAGGAAATGCTGCAAAGACCGGCATTGGTACACTCATGTGTATAAAAACTGACACAAATACCAACATGTTAGAACATACTGAGATAACACATCAAGATGTCCGTTTGATTTTATTCGCCATAAACGCTTACAGTATCTATCCAACAGATATGAAAGGCGGACCTACACCGAATGAGCTGCCTCGCGAGGAAAACGTCGAAGCAGCTAGGTCTGGATGGCTATCGCGAAAATAGATAGACATTTGGAAATTTTATGTCAATCTCTTGCGTTACACAATTTTAGTATGTTCCTGGGAACCCCCTTAAAAAGACGCACTTCGCCCGAGGCATCATGACATGAGTCATGACTACGCGTGCGTACGCCTTGGGCGAGGCATGTCTTCACAGACCGAGTTGTTGTGCGCGGCAATTTCCTACCGAGGCAGCTCGTTCTGTGACCTAACCTACCTATTGAGCGTCTAGCTACTTGCTACTAGCTCCATAATAATTTACCTACGCCAACTGTTGGTAGCTGTAGGCCAAAATAAGTTGGTTCTGTAAACTTAGGTTATTTAAGTTATTTTAGCTGTACCTACGGGTTGGCATTGGCATTGCCCAATCGTAAAAAAAACTAAAACAAAAATTTATAAAATTATGACATTCGCACCTTCTGCAATTTCAGCATTTTACAATATTGAAAACTGTTCATATTGACGGCACTAACTGTTGCTAAGAATCAATTGATAAATTTAAGAATCAACTGATCTGATCGCACCTCTGAACAGATCGGTAACATCATTCAATTCGTTACCTAACTACGGGTGCTCGAAATCGTATCCTTCGTGACAATGCAAGCATAATTTTCCTTGTAAGAATGAATTAGAAAAGGTTTCAAAAAGGGACCTCTTAAAACACTTATGTAGGAAAGATCACCGATATGTCCATCGTAAAAACGTGGTTCAGAATTAAATACATATCGTAATTTGTATTGTTTTATTAAATTGCACGATCTATATGATCAAATGAAATTATCTGACTTGTACCTCCGCGCGGTTATACGCAACATTCTCGAATATATATTTTCATTAATTCATAGGCAGGTTCACACAAAACGAACTACCTCGCGCGGCAATTTATTCGTGGCCCATCTATGCATGAGAACCCTCCTTTATCACCATCTTGTTATTATTAAGTGGCGCTTATAGAGGAAAAATATTACATAATTATGTTCTTGGTATATTCTCAAAATATTGCATCAGTGTACCTATATGTATATTCCCTCTTAGTTTATCGTACATGTTCTTGGAAACAGCTGTTCTTCCTATTTTGCTCTTACGAAATTAAACCGATTTCAAGCTTAATAAAATAAATCCTAATAAATGCTAGATTTTTCAAATCTTGAACATATCCGGTACACAACGAACGTATAACCATAGCAGGGTACAAGTCAAATAATCCAGCAATACGATTACAATAAAATAATTCCACTACCCTACCTAATCTAATAGCTGAAACTTAATAATAAAACAAAACTTCAACAAGTCTGACATTACAATTCGATTAGTCTCACAGACAAGTCAACATTTAAATTTAATAAAAAAATCAAATAAATATTATCCCTCAAGTATAACTAAGAGTGTGGGATAGGCAATCTTGGATTGCATTACAACCTAATGTACAACTATATTTACAAGGGTGAGCTGAGAAGGAATTTAACTTACGATTTACAATTTACATTCTTCTATACAATTTAAATCTCATTTCTATTGCTATCTAGAACTTTCATTCTTAACCCAGCCGATGGCCATATGCCACGAGAATGTGAGCTCTATGGGGTAAGATATAAATAGTATATTCGCTAACATCGACTGGGCCGTGACCTGTCTACCCTATCTGGAGCTTTGTTGTGAAATTGACATTCATTCTTCATATTTCTAACACATCAGGTTTATAAATATTGCACTTTTTGTGTTTAGGCGTTCAGACTAATATAACACTTTAAACTCTCGAGTTTTGCCCCATATTTAATTACAAAAACGGGTCTACCGCGATATAGTTTCATTGGTGCAACTCAGCTGAAACGTCGGAATTTAAGGTAAAAACAATGAAATTATATCTCGGTAGACCCGTTTGTGTAATTAAATATGTACAGACTAATGTAAAAATAACTTATGGATAAGACCATCACATTTTGTATGCAGCTGTATTCAATATTCAAGTTACAAAACTTCTTTCATATTCATACACAATATTACGCTCTTACAAGCCTTTGAAGCCGATGACATATAATATATGTCTTGCCATATTATGGCAAGACATGCACATTTATTTTAACTATTATGTGGTAAACCATAATGATAAGCATAACATAAGGTTTTGTTATGTCCATTCATCACGTACGCAAGGGTCCAAATGTTCTTCTCCCTAATTGGTTACGGATGGAAACCTGTTCATAGTTAAAATTATTTATAAGTTACAATTTATACCTAACATCACAAAGCTCCAGTGCACACTTTACCAACAAACACTCTAAAATGGAATAATCAGAGAACAGTCTGCGTATTACGCCGCCCAAGGCCCGCCAAAGGTTCATCCGAGAAATGCTTCTATTGTATATTTGTATTTTACAACTTTGTACAAAGGTATTTTTAAAGATTAACAGTACTATGAGAGGTGACTAAATAGGTCACACTGAAAAACTTTTATTATATCGGATCAACCCCCAAATCGCGACCAATATTGACTTTTCCAGGTCGTTGCTTTTCTGTAGAAAACATCGTTACAAACAACTATAGTTTTTCGCGGTTGGCCCTATAGTAAGAGTTGTTGAGTATTGAGTATGATCTCTCCGAGTACTGTCAGCCTTCAGAAAATGATTCTGTAAAGTTTTCAAAATTTCAAAATGTTACACAAAGGAATTATGAAATTAAAGTAATTCGTTGCTCAACAGTTCAAGTCAAATGTATGAAATATTATCAAATTATTATTTAATTCTATTTCATTCTAAATGCAACAACGTTCCTCTCAAGGAACCTAGACAAATGTCTACAGAAAAGCTGAAGGGTAATTAATTATTATACTTTAACTAACTAAGAGGAAATCATTTAAAATTACAATTCCGCTAGGGACTAATATTACAGTTGACATTTGAGATAGAAGAGTCCATGGTCTAATAAAACATGGTCTTCTATTCCCAGAGTGACACAGGCCTACGTCACAATAACATGGCCGCTATATATAGCGCTATCGCATATTATCATATAGCGCTGTCGCATGATGACGTAGGCTTGTGTCAGTTAGGTGACCTAGAAAAGACGGGAATAGAGTACCAGGCGGAGTATATTATTATACCATGGAAGAGTCATATTATATAAATTGTTTCCTTTGTGTAAACAGTTTTAAAAGCTATTGAACGTTAGTTTACTACATAACTTTTGTCATTGAATCATTTTAACGAAGTGCGCAACATCACGAGTCAAATGACCGGTTCACTCCATTTGCTAAAACGGCTCCCGAAATCTGGACGTGAACGGCTCCAACGGAGCTTTTCTACAGGCGAAGCGAGGCTAATTTTTTAATGTCATACTATCAGCAGTTATAAAGACTGTTTAAGAATAGACTGCATGTATCCAGCTCCCCTCGCCTCGTCGGCGGAAAAGAACCTCAAGGGTCAGAGTGGCCATGCATCAATGAAGCTGGGCCTTGGCGGATCCTAGACGCCTATTCTTAAAGGACTAGTCGACGAGGTCGATGCGCTCGAACCTGCGGTGCGCGCGCGCCTCGCCGTTGCTGGCGCGCGCCGGGCGCGCCCACGTGTTGACGCAGCCGTCCGCGCACGCCGTCACCAGGTACTCCGCGCGGAACTGCAGCGCCGTCAGCCGCTCGTGCGCGATCTTCTTGCACACGAGCGGCTCCAGCACGGGGCACTCGTCGAACCGCGGGCACGACGGCGTGCCTATGAGCTTCACGGGGTCGCACGAGTCGGGCGCGCCGGCGGATTTCCCGCGCATCGCCACCGTGTTCGACGCGGACTTCTGCTCGGGTTTCGACGTCAGACTGAAGTTCCGCCGGTGCTCCGAGCGTCGCTCGCCGAAGGAGAACCCGGCCAACCGCTGCGTCAAAGAATTCACCCCTATCGCCGTCTCCTCCTTGGCTTTGCCGACGCTTATGTTCAGAGTGGACACGTTGTTGACCTTCGTCGTTTTGGATTTGGCGCCGGACGGCTCGCCGGCGGCGTTGCTCAGCTCGGCGTGCTTGTGGCCGATCTTGTTGGTCTTGGCGCACTTGGCGGGCGGCTTGCCGGGCACGCCGTTGGGCGACAGCGCGGGCGCGGGCGCGCCGGGCGACAGGTGCGCGGAGGCGCGCGCGCGCACGGGCGGCCGCAGCACGTCCTCCGTCAGGTCCCACAGGCACAGCTGCGTGTCCTGCGATACACTTCCTAACCTATAGCACTGCACGTCACTCTTCTGTCTCTCCTCCTCGGGCTCCTCGCTCTCCGGGTCGGTGAAGCTGACGACGTACGGGTCGAACGCGACGACGGACACCCACGAGCGGTGGCCCTGCCCGCGCGCGACCACCCGCCGCTCGCTGAACGACCAGACCGTGACCAGGTCGTCCTCCCCCCCGACCACGACGTACTTGCCGTCGGGCGACCAGCATACGCATAAAAAACCTCCGAAGTACGACCTCGCCCTCCCGATTAGCTCCATAGTATCGTAGTGGAATACTCTGAGGAAGCCGTCTTGGGAGACGACGGCTAAGTTCGTTCCGCACGGCGAGAACGCGAACTCGTTTATGCAGCTGCCTTCGGCGCCGATCACCCACCTGTACAGCGGATTCCTCGTTGATTTAGTTCTACATGTGTGTATTGAGTACCCATCCCCCTGCTTAAATAGCTGATAATGCGGCGCCGTAGTTCCACAAGTTAACTCCTCGTTGTAAACATACAGTTGCCCGGAGGCGTGGGCCGTTATGAACAGGTTGCTAGAGCCGGGGACCCATTTGATACACGTCACCCGGGTTTTATCGATCAGTCTCTGGAATAGAATGCAAATAGTTTAATTAGCATTGAATGGGATTTGATAATCTGACATTTGCATAAAATGAACCGTAAGGAAAAGGCCACCCAGAGGCACGCGTAGCCGGAAATTAATAAAACTACAATTAGCAACAGAAATAGCTGAGCGGACGAGGGGTTTAAAAATTATCTTGGCATGACTTTATAGTTAAAAGAACTTTATCGAAAAATGAGTAAGGGGTCATCCATTAATTACGTCACACGAATTTCTAGGTTTTTTGACCCCTCCCCCCCCCTTGTCACATTTGGTCACATTTGGCAAACCCCTCCCCCCTAGTGTGACGTCACATTTTTTCTACGAAATCGCCAAATCGAATTAAGTAAGTACCTAAGTATTATTAATATTTTATCAAAATATTTTTGACGATATAAATATTAGTCATTTTATAAACCAAAACTGCTTAGGAAAGAAAATTAAAAGAATAAAAACGATTATCGTTTTAAAAACTTGTTATTTAAATGTACAGCGAATAAAATAATTTAAAAAAAAATTCGGTTACTGATGAAGTTAAAGTGACGTCACAAAGTTTGTGTCTCCCCCCTCCCCCATGTCACAATATGTCACATTTTCTTGACCCCCTCCCTCCCCCTAAACGTGTGACGTAATTAATGGATGACCCCTAAAGATAATTTTGAACGAGTTGCTTGCTTAGCACTTTCTGCTGCTGATTATACTAAAATGAAATGTACTAAAAAGACTAAAACTTGTTTCTAGTTTGCGAGAAGATCAAACTCTAAACAACATTCTAAACTCGATTTCACACGAAAACGGATATTTCAGCAATTCACTACTTGCCCTTATCCTGTACAATTGTACATTATTAATTTAGTGATGGGTGTAATTAATAAAGAAGAAACTCGAAACAAATCAAGAGATATGGACAGAGATAAATGTTATTACTGAACACAATTGATTATTGGAGTGTATCAGATAAGATATTGAAATACTGATAATGATGAGGCAAGGCGCCAATATGAATATTGGGATGACAAAAATACGAAATGAAACTCAAGTAATTAATAGGGTAAATAATATGTATACAATCACTATTTTATTTATAGGCATAGCTATTTTTCGTAATATAATGTACAGTTAACTGTAAAAATGTGGGTGCACACATCATATAGGTACTCTAAAATATGTCCCATAGCTCTTATTTGAGTAAGTTATATGCACCCATATTTTTACACTTGAGTGTACTAAGCCATGTTCCCAAATACCATGGAAAAATACATGCTTGAAATTAGATATGGTAGATATCATATCAGTCATTTTGGAACTGATATTACAAAAACAACAGCAAGCTCATGTTATTTACAGGCACACTACAAATTTTATATGTATCTGAATTTGAACCAATTAGGTCACACAGAACTAGCCACCTCGCGAGAAAATTGCCACACTGAACACAAAAGCATGAGCTGTAATGCCTCAAGCAAGACAAGCTTGGTCTTCACTTCACAGACCAAACTGCCTCGCGAGGCGACTCTTCTATGTGGTCAGTGGTCACTCAATGATGGGGCAAGTGGGCCCTACAACAGTTGAAGCCCCTCTAGTTCCTGCTATCCAATTTATCTGGGTTTGTACTAAAATTCAATTGAGCAGATAGGGTAGCAAATGTATAGTTAGTTTTTTTTGCATTAGTAAAAGACTACGCGATCTTGACGTGTCTTTTAATTGAAAAACGATTTTTAAAAATCAGTAACTATTACTTATGAAAGCAAAAGAATGTAAATAATCGTATATGATTCATAATTGATTACATATTTGCCGTGACTTATTTTTCAAAAGTGTTTGTCAATAAAAAGACGCAAAATGAAATGAAATATATTTATTAATAACAATTGTTACATGTTGAGGTGTACTTGCTTCGGCATCGGCAGTACCTACATATATTAAAATTGGAACAATCCATGTCAAGGTAGGTACAATATTGAGAATTAAATAGTGTATAAATATTTTTAATTTCGATTATTATATCAGCCAATAAATAACTAACGAATAGAATTTACCTTTTTTCTAATGCTAAAAAAACGAACTATAAAATAACATTTAATTGAGCAGGTTTGGTAGCAAATATAGAGTAAATAATAAAACCACAATCTTACCTCTTCGTTATACAATTTACTTAATTCTTTCTTGATAGGATCTATGAGCTGTATCTGTCCAGTGCTGAAGCCAATGACCAGCGCCACACTGTCCGGAGCCATCGTAACTGTGTTGAAGTCGTGGCAAGTGGGGTTTGTGCCTTTGTACATCTTCTTGTCCACTGGTTTTGTCAGATCAGCTGCCTGAAATGCCAATTGGTGGGTGTAACTTTTGTTAGTAAATATTCATTTCAATATCTACTTTTTAGGGAGTACACAGGTGCACAATGCCTCGGGCGAGGGTGTGTGCACAAACCAAGCTGTTTCCCACTGAAATTGCCTCATAAGGTATCTTGTTCTGTGCCTGCCTAAAGTGGCTAATGCACAATATGATCACACTGCCTAATCACATTGCTTAGGGTGGTATTCCACCCGTCCAATGTCATTGCGTCTCACTCTCTCATTAAAGCAAACTGTGAGATACAATACACATTTGACAATGATATTGGACTGGTTGAGGAGAATAGTATGGGATGCTGCCGGGACAGTAACCTGCAGCTCCGACTTCAGGGAATAGGGCTGAATGAATGCGACACGCGATCGACAGCCCGCCTGCTTCCGGCCGGGCGTCCCTACACTACATCTACATCTGGACAGATGGAATACCACCCTTAGTGAAGTATGTGCTGTACAAGGCTAAATAAAACCAAGCTGGTAATAACAAGGCAACCTAGAGGATTAAATTAAGCTGGGTATTTAAACATAACCTGCAATAAAGTTGTAAATCTAGTTTATTGCATTGAATTTCAGCACTAGTTTTTTTTTACTTAACTAAGGGACACTAAACAGTCCTAATAAAAAATTACTATAGTAAGCATTAGTTTCTGATTCCTAACGAATATCAAGTGTGGTTAGTGAGGTTCAAGAGTCATTAATAGATTTATGAACCATCTATACAAATAGCCCACAATTCTTATCTGAAATTGAAAATTGTTAACTAACTTATGTTATTTCACTGTATCTCTACAAACAGTAGAACATAAATCTATTTATCTAATACCTTTAAACGAGCAATTCTTGTTTATTTATTTTGACGACCGGTCTGGCCTAGTGGGTAGTGACCCTGCCTGTGAAGCCGATGGTCCTGGGTTCGAATCCCAGTAAGGGCATTTATTTATTTGTGTGATGACATAGATATTTGTTCCTGAGTCATGGTTGTTTTCTATGTATTTAAGTATTTATATATTATATATATCGTCGTCTGAGTACCCACAACACAAGCCTTCTTGAGCTTACTGTGGGACTTAGTCAATCTGTGTAAGAATGTCCTATAATATTTATTTATTTATTTATTTATTTATATATATATATTTCGGGGATCTCGGAAACGGCTCTAACAATTTCAATCAAATTTGCTATATGAGGGTTTTCGGGGCTGATAAATCGATCTAGCTAGGTCGTATCTCTGGGAAAACGCGCATCTTTGAGTTTTTATATGTATTCCGGGCAAAGCTCGGTCTTTCAGATATTAGAAACAAATTCAAATAACATTATTAACATTAGGCTTCTAAAAAATTAGAAAATCTTGTCATATCTAATATATGGCTGCATCTTATGCTCATAAACAGCAAATGTAATAACTATTTTTGAGAGAAGACTAAACACAACTGGCAAAAGTGTAAATGGAGTTGTAGGAATGATAACACTTCTGTGGAATTGCATTCTCTCATATATCATAAACTTGACAACTATATATCAATTTCCAATATGAGAAGACAATGCACCTTCAAATTCTAACAAGAAATTCACTGCTAACGCTTAAAAAGGTAAACACTTTGTATAGAAGCTAGTGTATTTGCTCGGAACACATAAAACACCCACTCACCTTCTTAACTCCTCTGTACACATATACATAGAGCTCCTTGCCGTGATTGAAGCATATCCTGTCGTCCGACGGCGGCCCGTCCGAGCCCGGAGCGGCGCCCGGGCCCGGCGGCAGCGACACCAGCGACACGCGCACGTGAGAGGAGCCCGATCCGCTCGTGTACCCGACCCGGTTGGGCCGCGAGTACTCCGACAGCGTCATCAGGCGGTACGTGCCCTCCCGCGTCACGAACTGCGTCTTCACGTCATCCTTCCCGCCGGAGTCCGACTGCACGGCCATATTATCATAGTAATATCCTGTTATTATTCATAAACTTCACCAGAAGCCCCGATTAAAAGTGACAGCTCGGCCGACGGATGTACGGGAACGCGCGGCAGCAACGCATGCTGCCGCATGCACCGATGACGACTATACTCATTTGACTACGACTAATTGTGAATTAAATTGTTTATTTATAAGTATAAAACGTAGAATTCAATATTTCTCTTGCATTCAACATAAAAAGTCAGCTGCGGGGTTTCCACACTATTGACGGAGACTTACCGGGAGAATTCTGATAAATTCACGTTACGCTGATATATAAAACATGACGATATTTTTTAAACGTTAAAGAATTTTCGAAAATTTAGAGTATATGATAAGCTTTTATTTCAATTAGCTGTTAGAAATGCATTATAGAAAGCTTTTACTAATAAATGTGTTTCATTTCACTTATCCCAACAAGTAAAATATTTCAAGCAAGTTGTGAAAATTATCATACATCTGGCAATAACAGTCATGTGTCAAACGTGACGGTTCGTAAGTTTTGTTTATGGTTTAACTTTTTTCAAGTGCATTAAAAGGGCTATGGCTTCCTTTTAACATCCGCATTCAAAATAGTCTATGAGTCAACATCATCGAAACTGCCTAACGAGGCGCAAAATTAGATATTAGTTTCTAATTTTAGAAAACCTAACTGGTAGAATTTGGTAGTTTAAATAACTGGCAATTGTAATAAAGTGTAACATAAAAATAAATATTTTTTTTAAATACAGTTTTATTATTTTACATTAATACTTAAAGTAAAATGATTCATTTACGCTTCTGGGGTATTTGGAAGTTCAATAGCAACATCATCAGCTTTTACCCCAATTTCTTTATCTGTTTGTACTGATGTCTTGCTGGTTTCAGGCTCTTCTTTACCTTCCAAAAACTTGTCCCATTTGTCAACTCTTTTACTCAAATCAGCATCAGTTTCTGCAATCCGGTATTTAGTTCTTCCATCCCATATTTCAGCTGTGATTTGCCTTTTACCAAACCACCTCCCATTCACTAAAGCAACAACAGCATCTGCATGTTCTGGCTCTTTCATTGTGATCTGTGCTACTCCTTCTGGATGCCGGTCATAGATGACCACTTTACGGACCTCACCACACTTAGCTGCCTCCTCTCGTAAGTCCTGCTGATAGTCCAATATTAATTGAACATCCTTATCAAAGTCAGAGGGATGAAAGAGGTTTTTAATGATAACAACACGCTCGTGCTTAGATCTCTCTCCAACAAACTTCTCAGGCCGCCAGTCAAATAGTTTCTGCTGCATTTTCTTTAGTTTTTCCAGCTCTTTTTTCTTCTTCTTTTTAGGTTTTAGTGCTGGGTTGTACTCTCCTTTAAGTTGGAAATGTGCTCTTTCTACTTTTACTGTATTTCCTTTGAAATCACTCCCATCAAGTAACTTCAGTGCTAAATCAACTGATTCTATCTTTATGTAAGTACATAGAGCATCACCCTTGAAGCAATTTTGTTCTTTATCCATGTAAAGTTTGACTTTCATTTTTTGGGACTGTGAGTCTCGCTCAACAAGGCCACATTTTTGCATAAAATTCACAAATTCTTCTTCAGTTAAGTCTAAAGGAAGATTTGAGACATACACCTTTGTGTTATTCTCATCTGTAGCATCAAACCACTGGGGATCATTTTTTCTTTTAACACCACCAGTTTGTTCTTTTGGTAACTTTTCTTTTTCTTTATTTTTACTTTCTTCATCCTCTTTGGAGGTGTTATCAATGAAACCATAGGACATTTGGTAGTGTGCTAGAAAGTCCTCATCAACCTTAGGTAACCATGCTTTTTTTTCTTCATCCCAAAAAGACTTGGAGCCATCGGCATCAGTATAAATGTGTGTATCATTTTCATAACTGTAAACCCTGCCTGGTACTTCAGAGCCTGGTTTTGGAGTCCAAGAATTAGTTTTTTGGTCCCATGTGTACTTTACTTGTGTGGTGGGATCTGTATAAATGGCCTCTTCCCCTTCGTACGTTATGTATGGGGCATAGTCGCCCCAGGATGAGTTGTCACTTGATTCAGATTTTGCATCCTCTTTGAGTTCTTTTTTATCCTTATCTTCATGATCGGTATCTTGTTTTTCAGCCAACTCAACTTTTGACTTACTTTCGGTATTCTTAATACCAGGTGAAGGTAAAACTTTTCGATTGTTCGTTGTGGAAGGTTCATTTCCAGAATGTAATACGTTTTCACCCTTGTCTTTACAATCCTTTTCTTCTACATTACTTACGGAAGGCTGAAGTTCCTGAAGATGCTGATCTTCAGCCTGTTTTTTTGCCTGTTCTTCTTCTTCGGTCAATTTCTGAACCGTTTCAGTAGAGAGTTTGATAACAAACCCTGACTTTGCACTCTTTGACATTGTTGAATCTTTTTCATCGGTGATTGTTTTAGCGTACGTATTCTAAAGTATGCAATAATACACAAATAAATGATTCTTATGTGACGATACGAAATAACAAAATCGTACATAAAATAAATTAGGTTATGTACCTGTCAACTTGATAGTAAACTAAACAGCTAAGAAAATATTTATACCATGAAGCACTCGTCACTCGTCGCTCCACAAACTGTACACAATCAAGGGGGGGCAACTTAGGGCGGGTTGCACCAAACCACCTGCTAACGTAAGCACGGTTCGCTAAATTTTAACGCTGACGTGGGGGTCTTAACGATTGCTAAATAAAATGCGTTGCACCAACTATAAAATAACAGGACGTTAAAATTACTAATCGGTAATCGTATTGCCGTATTATGAACGCATTCCTACCAAAAATTTTATGGTAGAGTTTTTATTTTATATAGCAACCCAGTCATAAATGCCAAACTGAGTTGTCAAAATTCTCAAAGAGAAAAGTTTTGTAGGCGCGAACTACATTTTCTTTGCAGATTTAAAATCTAAATATTCAACAATATAAGCCATTCCTGAATATATTTATGGTTATATATTAAAAACACTCTAAAGTGAAATGTCTGACTACGATTGTTGAATGGCCTAGCTAAAGTCGGAATCAAACAAGGAGCGACATTGCCCGGTAAGTTATCTTATTAGTTTAATGCTTATAGCTGCTTCCTACTTTCAGTCCTTTCAGAGCCCTAAGCACAAGCATGCACAAGTGATTACTTGCGCTAACTACGCTATCTACAACTATGAAGCAAAGACGATAGTTAGGGAACAAATTCCAATTATATTGTTGACAAAATAATGCATAACTGTTAGTAGCAGGCATTTGAGTTACTTTTGTACTTTAATTTAAAACTGCTTGGTCTAAGCATTAGTTGCCAAGCGGACCCCAGGCTCCCATGAGCCGTGGAAAATGCCGGGACAAACGCGAGGAATATGATGACTTATAATAATATCATGTTGCTTTCTTTTCAGGTTAGATTGACACCATATGATATGGAATACAAGATAAAAGTTACACACAAGTGAATGAATTCAAGAAATCAACAAATTATACAATTAAATTAACTGGAAGAAACTTGTTACAAAAAATAAAGTACAATTAGAAATATTATCTGAATTTCAATTTTGATAAGAAAATATATTGCTAGTTACCTTATCTACTTTATTTTCCATTTCATACAATTATCCTTTTTAGGTACTTAAGCAGTTTAGTGACCAATGGAGGTAAAGGGTTACCCGGAGAGTAGATAAAGAACTTATTTATTTTACAATTATATTTAAGGAGGTACCTACCTATCAGTTATTATATTTTCAGTCATACAGGTAACTTGGTTATTAACTATTTTATTTTCTTCGGGTGTAGATAAATAATTAAAAAGCCAGTATGGAGGGAAAACAAATAAAATAAAATTATTCAGACCGAGGGCCTTTTCTTGTGACAAATTCAGGGCTATTTAGGTACCTATGTTAGGTTTAAATGTTATGTATATAGGGACTTGAGGTAGGTTAATCAGTAGGTACTGTAGTGGAACATTATTTCCAATACATGGCTAGGGTTATAGAAGCACTGGTGGCTTAGCGGTAAGAGAAGAGCGTGCGACTTTCAATCCGGAGGTCGCGGGTTCAAACCCGGGCTCGTACCAATGAGTTTTTCGGAACTAATGTACGAAATATCATTTGATATTTACCAGTTGCTTTTCGGTGAAGGAAAACATTGTGAGGAAACCGGACTAATTCCAATAAGGCCTAGTTTCCCCTCTGGGTTGGAAGGTCAGATGGCAGTCGCTTCCGTAAAAACTAGTGCCTACATCAATTCTTGGGATTAGTTGTCAAGCGGACCCCAGGCTCCCATGAGCCGTGGCAAAATGCCGGGATAACGCGAGGAAGAAGAAGAAGAAGACATGGCTAGGGTTAAATATATTTCAATGTATGACTGGTTGAACACAAATAAAATTCAGGTGGCAAGAAGACAAGCCATATTATATTTTTACCAGGTATTGGTAGTTGTATTAAAGTTTTATAAATGTTGCTTTGTATTTTTAAAGTCACTGCAAATGTTTTTTGACTATAGTGGAAGAGCCCTACTTAAGAATACCTTGAATTTTGTCAATAGATATGCTTGTCAGATGCAGATAGGGGTATTGTTCCTTTCTGCATCTGACAAGCATATTATAAGTTCCTTTAAAACAACTCAGTTGTTCTCATGTATGTTCCATATTTCCAGAATAATTACTCTAATAAGCTTGGCAGCCAGTATTGCCTTGGCACGGTAATATATATTTTAGCTTTTTTTATTACTTAGGAAAGCAACCCAGACATTCCCTCCCTCCCTCGGGCATTTATTTTTATTTTATGCTAAAGCAGCGGTCGGCAACTTGCGGCCCGCGAGCCTCCATGGCTATTTTGTATGTAATATTGACAAACGTCAATGTCTGATAAAGACATAAATATTAACAAAGTGCGGCCCGCGACTACTTTGTTAACTACTATGTGGCCCTTGGCTGCTAAAAGGTTGCCGACCGCTGTGCTAAAGGATGCTTTGCCATACTATGTTGATAATGGGTGCGGGATCCTATTAGAAGCAACACAAATTGCACTTGTAGTTGTAATTGCAATTCAAATATAGATAGCTCCAAAAATAATATTATTTTAGTTTAATGCCTACTTGGAAAGTTGTTGTTTCTTAGGGTTATGAATAAGATTATGTTGTAAAAGCAAATAAAACCCAAGTAAGTAGGAGTTGAAGTATTATAATCACTTTTGCATTACACATTTTTGTCACTTTATTATAACCTATTAGTTATGCCAACTAGTCTGGAATTGTCCCAATACATTCCACACTTCACAAAACTTCACTTGCCATACTCAAAATACTTGATTTTATATTTCGCAACTTGTTTTATGTACGTTTATAGTTCTAAACATAGTTCACTTCTATAGCGGGTTACGATTTTCAGAGGCAGACTTGTAGATGGTTATAGGTGCCATCTCGCTGTTTTCGAATATCATAGTTCGTCCGTGGTGGATTTGTCCAAAGGATTTATCATTTTTATCTTGATTCCAATAATCAGAAGCCTTTAATTGGTTTTAATGACCATCCTGGCGACAAGTAGTAGTGCCGACATTATATGCCGTCGAGTTTCATCTGATGGGACGTATTTGTTAACCTGTGATAACGTCAATCTGGTCTTAACTCCAACTTTGAGTCATTTTGCACGCAATTTAAACTTAAAACACGCACATTTCTTTTAAACTATAAATAAATTAATGTATTTATGAAAGACGGATCGTCTCCCAATTATAATGACTTTTAGAGCCATTCATGTCAACTGTCACACGTTTTTGCGTTTATAAACTCCACATTTTATTGTTATTAACATTTTTTTAATAATTTAAATAACATATTTCCTAAAATTATTGAAAAATCAAATATAAATTCATGAAATACGGACAAATTCAATAAAGTGCCGCCATTTTTATCAGGCGGTAAAATCGTTAACCAGTGGTCTACGACCGGTTAAGGGCAGCGTAACTTTTTAACAGACGTTAGGCGTGGTGCAACCCAAATATGCAGTTAGCGTTCGTTAGCGCCATCTTTAGCCATGATCAGCACATCAAATGGGCACGGTGCAACCCGCCCTTAAGCTGACAAAGCCTTTGTACGGTTGTTTTAGTGAATAGCTAACTTTAAACAGCATAAAAAATGCGTTTAGATTTGGAACAATACCTAGACAAATAAAAAAAGAAAAAAAAACTGATGACATTGACACTATCACTATTGACAGATGACATACTTGCGGTCGCAGCGTAATCGGCGTATATTTTATTTATTGTAAATTAAAATATTTATTATTTTGAAGTGTATATAAATTGTCAGTGTGGTTAATTAGATTAGAGATAATTCATACTGAACATACATACGAGTTTATTAGATTTCGACAAACGTATAGCAAAGAAGTTATTTGTAATTGTACCATGGAGGATGTAAAAAATATTCGTGTAACCCCTATGCCAGAATCTAAATACGTGAAGCCGCTAAGGTTCCACTACACTCAGAATGGGAAGGAAAAGAACTGGGATCTACTGGCAGTTCACGACAGCGTGGCTATCGTTATTTACAATGTTACGAGAAAAGTTTTGGTGTTAGTTAAACAGTTCCGTCCAGGTACGTATAATATAGTAAATTGTATAATTATCATTCGTGAAAGTGTGCAATAGAAAAAAAACCAACTCTACATTGGCCTAACTCCCAGAAAAAAAAATGTAATAAAAACTACTTACTGCTATAAAACTAAAGTTCTTTAGTTCTCTCTCCATGTCTAATAACATTAATAAAATAATTATTTCACAGCCATGCACTTCAACAGCATTCTCCCAGAAGACCGTGAGAAGGAAACCATAGACATTGAGAAGTATCCCCCCTCTCTGGGACTGGCCCTCGAGATATGCGCTGGGATTGTAGACAAGGAGAAATCAGTGGTGGATATAGCCATTGAAGAAGTGTTGGAAGAGTGTGGGTATAATGTTCCTGCTGAAAAAATGGAAAGGATTATTTCTTACAGGTACCTATTGTAACTTTTTGGATCTATAGGGTCAAAATAGGTATAGGTACCTACAGGTTAACTGAAAGAGATCCCTCTTAGGGATAAGTTCGCCCTTGTACTTTATTTATGTTCTATCTGATGTAGCTTTATTCTTATCTTCCGTACAATAAAGAAAAAATATATATGTAAAACTACATCACTATGTAACAAATATTTTGAAATTTCCACTCAAGGATTTTTTGTTTAAGATTATTTGCTTAAAAAATGTCCCTTATATTGTAGTTGTTCCATTTTCAAAGATTTAAATTGATTCTCAGGTCAGGAGTTGGTGTGCAAGCTGCTCTGCAGACACTCTTTTTCTGTGAAGTGTCAGATGACATGAAAACTGAGCGTGGTGAGTGTCCATAATAACAATAAGTTTTTATATTTCACAATAAGAAGCTGATTTGACCTGAACAGGAACATTACTCTATTAACTTCCATTTGTAATATACAACTGGCATTTTCAGGCGGAGGAGTTGACGATGAACTCATTGATATTGTGGAGATGACAATTCCCGAGATGGAAAAGTTACTGAGCTCTCCGGGACCTGTGCAGAGCCCACCCAGCTTCCTGTTCGCCATGATGTGGTTCTTGCACAACAAGGCTAGCAAGTATATGTAGGTAACTGGCTATTGATCGTATGAAAAGTCATTTAAGGAAAGTGTAACGCGAGTCACGATTTCGTTACGTGTTCTTATATTAATGACGTAGCTTTAAGTGTCAATATGTCAACAGATAACAAGTAACACTTATCTAAAGATAAAATAACATTTGAAATATACATAATGCATTAAAGGTACACTCTAGAAAGTGATGATTCGCGTCACTCTGGCCCTGCAATGACTCAGAATTCAGAATATGAAGTATGGGAAAATTTTACCTGGTTTTTAGCAATTTCTAAATAATAATTGCCTGCTGATATCGCGGCTGTTAAGCCTATGTAGCACATTTATCTGCTCATTTTGGAATTCAGGCTGTTATATACATAAATTTGTCACAGTGAAATCCTGTGTAAGTATCTCGATTTATTTTTAATTATAATTACCCAAATCTTATACCTATTTACTACAATTTATAATAAATTTATTCCTGGCATAAATTATAATCGGGATTGTAGTATCTTGAGTAAACTGTATTGTAGTTAATAATTCCAAGTTTTATTTTATATAAATTCATTTTTAAGTGTAGATTTAATAGCACGACAAAGACGATTGAATTAGCCTTTTAAGAAGCACACACATGTCATATATTTTTTTGCAAATGTAAAGAAACCGTTTGGCTAAGGAGAATTTGAGTATTAAATATATGTATCTACAAAATTGAGTTCTAGGGGTGAATATGGGCTGTCGTAGTATAAAGTGGTATATGGTGCAAATAAGTTTAGTAATCAAATTAGCTCAAATTTGTATCAAGACCGAAACATGTAGACGGGTACTGTCTTGGTCATTATAATAATAATGAGGTCATTTATTTGCACCTTTTTTTAATTGGAAAAAGGATAGAATGAATACCTTTTCAGGAGGATCAGTAGTGATGCTTGTGCCATAGTATTTTTGCCATCGCGCTCTTCGAAAACGCTTCATAAAGCGGTGGCGTAGTCTATGGAGGTTAACATTACTCTGTTTTCTAGTCGGTCGTTTGCCTACACTTGCTCTGAATGCAAAAAGCACAAACCAACAGTTTGGGATTGGCTCATACAGTGACGTAAGTCTATCCGTTATACAGCATGATTTGTAATTTGACGTGTACCTTAAACGCCAATAGAACCCTATTAGGGCTAAGTTTCAATGATTGTAGCCCAGTCAACTAGGGGTCTAAGATGAGCGGTTCCTCTTTAAGGTATAGGTTGAACTACTTTTCATTTAGATGTTTAAGCAGCGGAAAGTTTCCAGCAATTTTTCTAAAATTTTGGAAAATTTTACAAGAACTCAAGGAAATTTCCGTTTTGGAAAGTGAAATCTTGTGAAATTTCCGAGGTCTTTCCATGTAGTAAATTTGGCAACTAAAAAACTTTCTGTGAGCACATGAGTAGGTAGTTGTATTATCGAGTACCTAAACTTCTTAGTATGTGAGTATCAGGATGGTTCTATACATTTAATATTTTACCATTGATACAACCTTGATTATGTCGACTTTTTTAAAAATCTTGCGTATTGTGGACATGGCGATTTTTTAAAGGTAGAAATATAAATGTATAAAAACCGCCTGTCACCAAAACCAAGTATACAAACTGCAGTTACGTAGAAGTCAATAAATTATTGTGCCTTAAAATAACAATATATACGGTATACTCATCTGTTTTCATTGTAATTTGTAATCAGAATTAAATTGGCATGAAGTATTCAACAGCGCAAAATAGAACTTAATCTCCTATGTATGACCTAATTAAATGACTTGTATTTAGTTTAGTTATTGGAAACCAGTGAAGCTGATTGTAGTTCCTATGTAAGATACGTACAAATATCTTTAATAGTATTTGAATAGTCCCACCATATGAATAATGCGGTCACAAACACCCTTGTATCCATACTTATAAGCTTTCACATTTATAACAGTAGTATTTACTAGATTCGTATTAGGTATACGTAAAATATGCAGCTGAGATGTCTGACCCCCTGTGCATGCAAACACACAGGGCTTCAAACGTCTCGGCAGATCACTGTACAATCCGCAGCTGAAGTAGGTAAGCAGGCAGGCAAGGTGTTAAAAATTATCTAATACCTAATAAAAGTAGCGCCAAATGAGCGCCAATTAAATTTTGAACACCCGACTTGCTTACCTATTTCTGCTGCTAACTTCACACACATTTTCCTATTTTATCAAACTATGTATTTTTAGAATACGTGTGTTTTACACTTAGACCTTTTAGTCCTTTTAACCCATTAGCGCCCATTGTACCCACATGGGTACACAGTAGCGGTACTAATAGTTCCACTACTTGACGCTAGATGTCGACTACGAAATAACTCGCGCTTTCGTAAGAAAACTGATGTATGGAGTTACCACTCTTTTTAGGGTTCCGTACCCAAAGGGTAAAACGGGACCCTATTACTAAGACTTCGCTGTCCGTCCGTCCGTCCGTCCGTCCGTCCGTCCGTCCGTCCGTCCGTCTGTCACCAGGCTGTATCTCACGAACCGTGATAGCTAGACAGTTGAAATTTTCACAGATGATGTATTTCTGTTGCCGCTATAACAACAAATACTAAAAACAGAATAAAATAAAGATTTAAATGGGGCTCCCATACAACAAACGTGATTTTTGACCAAAGTTAAGCAACGTCGGGAGTGGTCAGTACTTGGATGGGTGACCGTTTTTTTTTTGCTTTTTTTTTTGTTTTTTTTTTTGCATTATGGTACGGAACCCTTCGTGCGCGAGTCCGACTCGCACTTGCCCGGTTTTTTGACTTATTACTCTATGCTTACAGCATTCAAAAAATGGTGGGTTCCAAAAGTAGGTGTATTAGGCGCTAATAATTCGCCAATACTTTCGCTTGCAAAACAATGTCACAAAATTTCGATGGAAATTTTGCTTTTATGCTTTTTGCATAACAATTTTACTTCCATAATTCAAGCGGAAGCCTTTTCCAGTAACTTTTTAATTGTTAAGATTAAACTGTTTATTTTTTCTTTGCAGAGTAAGTAGGCAATAGAAGAATATTACATCTTTTACCCTAATAAAATGTTAATTTATTCCTAATCTATTGTTATTTCTGGTTATAAATGCATAATTTGAAACTGTGATTATTGTATTGTATTTTTGAAATATGAAATTGTTAATAAGGAATCTTTGTTTTATTTTATAACTAGGTAAGTACCTAAGTATTATTATCTACTTTAGTATTTTTAGCGGTCAAAAATAGCTGCCGTGTCATACATTTCGGTGAATCACATGTCAATGTTGTCCACTGGTTTTCCATCTGTTTTTCATTGATCAGCGGTTTTTTTTCGGAGTTTGCTTCATAGTGAAAGTTGGTCAGTATGACCTATGACCTACATATTCACCCCTCAAGAGTATGGTCAGACATAACAAAATCACTCTGTATAAGTCAATGTGATAGACAAACATAAACCCCATGAGGAAACAGTCACAATTTCATAAATAAATTCCTCATCCCTAATTTATATATACGAGAACATGAGAACCATTCCAAACTTGGCCTGAGAGCCTACCGCGAACCACGTTCGACGTGTTGTCTCTCTGTCACACTTACGTACGAATTTACAAGTGCGATAGAGAGGCAACACGTAAGCTATATAAGTGCGATAGCGATAGGAACAGGCGGGTCAGTTTACTAAATTTGGGGTTATTCCCACTAGTTACCACCAAGTTCTTACCAGTGGTAACTACTGGGAATTTTTTCCCACCTTTTACCACTGGTAACTACTGGGAAAAAAAAATCCCACTAGTTACCACCAACTCGGCTTGGTGGGAAAAAAGGTGGGAATTTTTTTTCCCAGTAGTTACCACCAAAATATTGTTAGAATTCAATACTAATAAAAACAGTATAGTATAAATGTAGCGTGCTGTAATAAATAATTATGTGTCAGTTAGTGATTCAGTAAACTGCTTTAAAAGTGATCAAAAATATTAAAACAGTTTTACCTTTTACCGGTATAAGTGTAAAAACTAAAATAGAAGTCTCATTCTAGTTAAGTAGAAATTAACTTAGTATCCGGATTAAATTTATCTCATTAACTGTAGATTGAAATACATATTTATACAAACGAACAAACAAATCAGTCAAAAACCGACAGAACCGATTTCGTTTTATTATTTACAGCTACTTCATTTCGTTCTATTATATTAGAACGAAATGCGTTCTATTATAACACGACGCAGAGATGGAATATGTAGGTATTCATAATTTGTAAGCTAAATAAGTAAAGCACATGGTTGTTATTAAAACCGCTTAGGGCGCGCCTCGGATGGGCTGACTGCTTGGACTAACCAGCATACGCTCGCATTCCAATTACGCACGGGCAGTAATAATAATAATAATAATCGTTGACATCACCATCCCCCATGATGAGAATCTCGTGAAGGCCGAGAAGGACAAGTCCAGTAAGTACCTAGACTTGGCTCACGAGATAACCGCCATGTGGGATGTTGATTCGACGATCATCGTCCCGATAGTCGTTTCAGTAAACGGTCTAATAGCGAAGAATCTCGACCAACACCTTGAGAGACTCTCGCTAGGTGGTTGGATCAAGGGTCAGATGCAGAAGGCGGTGATCTTGGACACGGCGCGGATAGTCCGCCGGTTCCTCTCTCTGCAGCCCTGACCACCGGTAGCTTGGGCCTTGCCCCGCTGCTGGCGGCACCCTAGGTTAGGTTTTTTATAATGTGTTTATATTAATTTTTATTGTTTTGTAAGTGTTTTTATATTTTACTTTTATATTCATATTATAAAATAACCTAACTTAAGATGAGAAATGAATAAAGAGAATAAATATTATAGGGACATTCTTACACAAATTGACTAAGTCCCACGGTAAGCTCAAGAAAGCTTGTGTTGTGGGTACTCAGACAACGATATATATAATATATAAATACTTAAATACATAGAAACAACCATGACTCAGGAACAAATATCTGTATCATCATACAAATAAATGCCCTTACCAGGATTCGAACCCGGGACCATCGGCTTCATAGGCAGGGTCACTACCCACTAGGCCAGACCGGTCGTCAATCGGCAGTACATCGCTCGGTCATGTTACGCTGGTTGGCTCGATTGCTTAAACACCCACGCTAGCGGTATGGTAATAACCAGTAATAACACTCTACCAGAGGGGCATCAGGTACTATTTGTACGCTTCTTTTTTTGTATTTAACTTTTATTCTTGTGCTTAGCGTCCTGACTTTAGCACAAGGGTTTGTTTGGTTGTTGCAAAAGTGACAGTGGCAGAGCGAAATACACTCAAACTACTAAAGTAAAACATAAGTATAATTGGCCGTTGTATTGCTTACTGAGATCTGGCAACAAAGCATCGACGGTCCAAGGTCACCCTGACCTTAGTAGAAACCATATATATATTATACTCATGAATCTAGTATTAAACTGGATTGGGCATGAGTGGTGGGGATAACTGACAGAACGGGATAGTCTTACGTATCTTTCAGTAGGAGTAGCAGAGAAAGCGCTATTATTGTTTGTCCTTATCACAGTCTCACATATTTTTTGTTCCCCACCTTTTTTTAGTATGGATAATGGTGGGCAACAAATAATTCGACCAATCACAGTGTCGCATTTGCGTATGTTTTGTCCCTCACGGAGGCACGCGTATACCACACTTCTATACGATCCTACCTTCTATGATTATACTACTCTTTGGTAGAAACCATGGTAGAAACTCAATACAATTTGGTTGCCAACATATAATTAGAAAATCTTGTTGCCTGACCGTGTTGATGCGCTTGTGCCGTTTGAATTGTTTGCAATTTGTTCGGACAGTAATTACTCGGAATAATTATTCCGAGGAAACGACCGACCACACACAAACGTAAACTGGCGTAAGCGGAAACCAGCAAAAGTCATTTTCACCAGAAGGATGACAATCGTGTAAAAAAGCCTTTACGTTTTAATTATTTCGCTGACAACACTGCAATCAAATTGTGGCGGATGGCGGATAGTATTGTTTGGATTGTGCAAGGATTTTGTTATGAGAATTATAAAATAGTTTAGTTTAAAGGGTTTATTTTGTGGTTTAAAATCATGGCATACCACTACATTGTTACGGCCCAAAAGCCTACGGCCGTTACATCATGTATTACAGGTAATTATAACGAAGAAAAAATGTTTCAAGAAAATTGAGGTTATGTCCGTATATTATGATTATTATTATATTTTAGGTATCTTTTAGTAGAGTAGTACTGTTTGGCAAATGTATAAAAGAATGAAGACTTCTGTCTCGTGTGGAACTGTGCGTTAAGTTGCCTTATATGTTAGATATTAACCGGCGCGCAATATACTATTGTCAACTACATACCTTAGCTTTTTTGCATAATTTGATTGTTTTGCGTAAAGATTACCTAATTTTAGCACAAAATTTAGACTCGAACATTAACTGAAGGTAAATTAATGTCCATATGATTCACTTTAAGGCAATTTTACATCGCCAACGGACCTTAATCTGTTGGTCGCGAAGGTGAACCGATTGGAGATGTACTTAGTGACACCAGAGGGGCTGCGCCCCATGAAAGAGGTCGGACTGTACGGAAGGGTCGCTAAGATGAAGCTTTTCAGGCCTCCAGTGAGTAACTATCATGTGAACTAACTAATCATTTAACATACCTATGATTGTGTACATCATTATTGTGTCCATTGTATTCCAATTAGTTTTGTTAATACATATTGTGGTCAGTAACTGACGGTCTAGCAAGAGTTGCGTTCTCGCGCGCGACTCCATACATCAAGCGCAACTTAAGTATGGACTCGCGCGCAAGAACGCAACTTATGCTAGACCGCCTGATATCTACAGTTTTATTATTGTTTTTACAGACCTTGTTAGCTATAAAAGGTAGTTTACCTACTATCTATTGTAATGATTGTAATGCAAACAAAATGTAACTTTTTACTACACAAATTACCTCCCACTTTGGATTTGGAAAATGTTATGTTATTTCTAGTCAAAATCACTCACAGTTTCAATCCGTAAGAGAAAAAAGTTTCCTGAATATATGTTTTGTGCATACTAGCTAAATTTATAATTGATTCGATTAATTTTTCAGCATGAAACAAAAGACTTAGTATTCATACTCACAGTACGCTACAATGCAATGATACTGGAATGGAGGACTGGCACTAACGGGGAGCTTGAAGTGGTTACCCGAGCCCACGGCAATGTCTCTGACAGTATTGGCAAACCTTCAGAGAACGGTATACTGGCTGTTATAGACCCACAAGCAAGGGTTATTGGGTTACGGTTATATGATGGACTGTTTAAAATTATACCACTTGATAAAGATTCTATGGAACTGAAAGCGGCTAGTTTGAGGTGTGTTATCTATTGATATTATTTAACTACTCATTGTTTATCTATGTTATTATTAAAAAAAACCTATATTTTGAAGGACATCTATCTATCTATATAGCCATTTATTTCCGATCCTTGGGTACAATGGTAATTAAATTGATATTATCATTTTTGTAAACTACAAAATGTCCCGCAGTTTGGTGTGCCTTTTGGCATAAGCCTCCTCCAACCTTCTCCACTGTACTCTGTCCTCTGCAACTCTGGTAATATAATATACAGGTGAATATAGTATAGTGTATCTGTGTGGCTCCCACAATCAATTTCAATTTTCAACATTCAGACTCGTAGATGAGCTATGTAAAGTATGACATTTGAAAGTTACCTACTTATTTCAGACTGGAGGAACTCAATGTGTATGATGCGGAGTTTCTACATGGCTGTGCCAATCCTACACTAATTTTAATACACCAAGATCTCAACGGGAGGCATATTAAGGTATTTAAACTTTTACATACTTGCATAATCATTTTTGTACAGCATAATGCGGTAACTACACTACTTAAGACCTAATGCTGTTGCTGCATGCAAAGCTAAGCAAAGGCAGCTATAGCAAAGATAATTGAGTGTATAGAGGCTTATTTCCATAGTAAATTTTGTAGTCACAGTAAATTTACCACCATCTTTCGACACAGGATTAAAACTTAGAACCCCATATGACTTTGAACCATGTTCTTTCACTGATATGTGTTGAAATTGTTAAATATCAAATGGTATAGCCATTTACACAAGTATAGGCCAAAGGTATGGCGCCATCTTTTCAAGCATAATTTTTTCTTGATTTTCCGCAGCACATTCTTTTCTTAAGGCCTGTCTCCATATTGCGCGGCAAACTATCGAACATTGGCTCGCGAGGCAGCCGCGCGCAATGGATACCGGGTTGGCTCGCGAGCCAACGCGATCTGATCGAGTTTAGGCTAGACAGTAGACAGGCCTTTAGACTTTATTTATCTTTACACTTCATAGATCTTTAGGCATATTTTGCAAGTGGCAGCCTACCCAATGTTATTGTGGCATTATTATTTATTTATTTATTTATTAAAGTCATGGTAACACATTTAAATGTGTTATACTGCTGTGTATTGTATGTGTTTAGTTATACAGAAATATAATAATTGTTTTCAGACTCATGAAATAAATTTAAGAGACAAAGAATTTGGAAAGGTACCCTGGAGACAGGATAATGTTGAAACTGAGGCGTCCATTTTGATACCTGTGCCTAGTCCACTTGGTAAGCATATTTTTATTGATTTACTTAAGTTAAATAACAAAAGAAGCATTGTGTTGTGTACTAAACCAATCAAATCGACCAACCTCTTGATAAATCATATATTAAATATTGGTGTAGTAAATAAAACGTAACATGCAAAAGAAGATAATAAGTATAATTGTATATAAAAGTGTGATTATGATTAGTCAGGTCCATACAGAGCGAGCACACGAGCGAAGCAAGTTGCCTCGGCCAAGGCGGCGCGCGTGAGGCACGTCTACACTGGCCGTTTTGAGCGCGAGGAAATTGCCTCGCGCGTATGCTCGCGCTATGTGGACCCGGCTATTAAGACCTCAAAAATTGATTTGGCAAGCCACATAAATCTGCCATATCTAATTTGTAACCGTATCCCATGGATTATTCTTTTCCCACCATACCATTATACAGTTTTCTAATGACTAACCCATTATTAACACATTCACTGCCGAAGTTTTCGTAGCGCTACGCTCGTAGCCGATCCCAGCGTTTTCCCGCTTTGTAGAGGAAAGCGATTACGAACAGAGAACCCGCCGAGCGTGTTCCCCTGGCACTCAATGTGTTAATCACATCACGTTGTTGCTATATACCTTTTTACGGTTCTAACCATGTTATGTAGTATGTAGTAACACTACGACCATTGCTAAGCAGTGAATAAGTAAAACTTTTTGCAGGTGGGGCTATCGTCATTGGCACAGAGTCTATAGTATACCACGATGGACAAAATTACGTAGCTGTTGCACCGCCGCAAATCAAGGTATATATTTGATAAGATAACACACATTTTCCAACCAATAGGCAAATGGTGGGGACATTAAAAACGATGATCGCGATCGGCTTGGCAAAAACCCCAAATAAAACAACAAAAATAATAATATAGCGGTTTGGTGTTTGTATACTAACACTATGGACATGGCCTGAATTAAATAAATTGATTGATTGAAAAATGTGAACTATTTTATTTGAGCACCAGGCGAGTCAAGACTCGTCAAAACGCCTAAATTAAAACTCACGGCAGTGGAGAAACTCCTCCTTTCGGGCAAACTCAGCTCCGCCTCCGTTCGGCTCAGCATTGCTCCAAGCAATTATTAGGGTTGGGACCACTTGACGTCCTTTTGCGTGCACGACCACAGATAAGATAATGACTTAAATTTTGACAATCCTAAATAGCCGAAGGGATAGTGCCATACATTAGAAAGGGATAGCATAATTCGTCTCTAAATCACTGTCACACTTCGGTTTTGCAGGCAGTGTCTTTTCTGTACGGTGTTAATATTATTTATTCCGTGCTCACGGGCGCCATCTGGGCGCTTTCCTTTCCAAGCAAGCTTTCCAGCTTTAACCTTAATTTTGCTGTTAACAGTTAACACCAATAAACTGCTACTGCCGTGTGGACACGGCCGGTCTGCGATATCTACTGGGCGACATTGCAGGCCGTCTTTTCATGCTGCTGTTAGAACTGCAAGAGAAGATTGACGGCACTCAAGCGGTCAAGGATCTTAAAGTGGAGTTACTTGGTGAGTACTTTTGCTATCAACTATTTTAAATTTTTATTTTATGACTATGGCGACTATTCTATACATAATCTATCGTTTCTGAAAGTTATACACGCTATGTGAACTCAATTTTATTGACGATATGTACTAGCGAACATTCCAAACTCGTCGAAGTACCAATTTGTTTCTCGGTTTTGTACATAACATTAATTCATATTGACTTATCATTTACTTTTCGGTGAAGGAAAATATTGCTTTGAAACTTGACTAATCCCGACAAGGCCTAGCTAGAGCCCTTTGAGCTTTGGGGATAAAAATTTGCCAGCCAAAAAAACGACGCATTTAAATTGTCACATCCTTTAATCTCCTAAGGCCCACCATACGAATAAAATGTCACTTCTATTTGAACATAATAGTGTAGGAAATATGGTTGTATTTCTTTTGTTCTGAAATCTAACGAAACAAATGAAATCCTGTCTGAAAATCAATTTTGTTTTCCCCAGGCGAAATCCCGATCCCCGAATGCATGACATACCTCGACAACGGCGTCGTGTTCATCGGGTCCCGTTTCGGCGACTCGGCGCTGGTCCGCCTGTCGGCCGCCCGAGACGAGGCGGCGCAGTACGTGCAGACCATGGAGTCCTTCACCAGCCTCGCGCCCATCGTGGACATGTGCGTGGTGGACCTGGAGAGGCAGGGGCAGAACCAGCTCATCACGTGCTCGGGTCAGTTTGTTCAGACACAAGCTTACAGTTACTAAAACGCTTAGTACAAAATGCAGATCATAAACTACAATCACTTTAAAACAAATATAGAGCTGTGGAAAATGAGCCTGGCGAGTCATTAAAAACCGTTTATGAGCGATAAACCGAGCGATTTTCTGTGTATTATTAACTTTATTGTGAACAATAAAAAATAATTACTTACTTAATTGGTTACTCCGTTTATTTAAAAGTGGAAGTACCCGATTGTGCCCATTACTGGCTTGACGCGTGCACACCCCGAAAAAATATAGGTTAGATCGCTAAAACAGCCAAAAACTCGAAAACCCTAAAAACGACTCCTATGACAACTCGCAAACATGTAAGTCTAAGTTCAAGGTCGCATTGGCCGCCACATTAGAAAAATAAGGGTTCCTTTTGTACCTTTTTTGGTACGGAACCCTAAAATGAAGAAACATTTCGGAATCTGCTGCTGTCCGAAATCTGAAAACAAAATTAGCAAGAAGGACATGGCTGCCATCTTTAACTATATATGCCACTTGATCACTTGATATTATTGATTTCAACTTCAACTACACAAATATATTCTCACATGTGACCATTTTTCCAGGGGCATTCAAAATGGGGTCCTTGCGCATCATCAGAAACGGCATCGGCATCCAGGAGCAGGCCTCCATCGACCTGCCGGGCATTAAGGGCATGTGGGCGCTGACACTAGCCCAGGATTCTACCTACCATGACACGTTGGTGCTAGCATTTGTAGGACAGACTAGGTAATGTTATAAAATATTAATGGTTTATAAAAATCCAAATGGTGGGAAAATGCCGATGACAGGGTCGAGTGGAGACAACGAGGAGAGGCCTTTGCCCAACAGTGGGACACCAAAGTAGGCTAAAAAAAAAGTTAGGAAATCAGAGCTAATTGTGCAGTTATTATTGTGACTTGTGTTCTGGTTGAGTACTAAGTATTTTTTATTAAATTGTGATATTGTATATATTTATATTTATGTATGTATCTTTATTAATATGTATTATATATGTGTACAATATGTATATATTATTACATTTTAGGCTATAGGTTTTAATTATTTACTGGCGTAATAATAATTGAACCATAGTTTACTTTTGTACATAGTGTTCGTTTGTCTATCATGTTTGTTTTAATTTACTCTCAATTGCTCAAAGGTTGACTGGAAGAGATCCCTTATAGGGATAAGTTCGCCTTTGTACATTATATATATTTTTTTGTTTCATTGTAATGTAACCTGTCTTATGTACAATAAAGTGTTTACATACCTACATATTATCTTGCTTAATAGTGTGCTGTCTGCTGTCCGTATAACACCTCGAGTGATAAGGATCTACATTGACTAATTAAGCCAAAAAACGACCTTGAGGATATAAACTTAGGATTCAATATTCATTGTCGCTGGGACTCAAGACTCTCAAGAGATTAAGTTTGCAGTGCGGTAATGGGGCAACACCACTATACAATTCAGAATTACGACGAAAATGCGACGTTGCTGTGCAGTGTTGTCGCAAACTTGCTAGCGTCTACATAAAATGTATATTAATATTTCTTCATCATCATCATCATAATCATATCAGCTAGAGGACGTCCACTGCTGGACATAGGCCTCCCCCAAAGAGTGCCACAATGACCGGTCTTGCGTCACCCGCATCCAGCGGATTCCGCGATTTTTACCAGGTTTCTAACAATAAAATAAATTAATTTAAATTCATATTTCTTGTTATATCTAAACTTCCAATAATTTGCAGGGTATTGACACTGAACGGCGAGGAAGTGGAGGAGACAGAAATCAAAGGTTTCGTCTCAGACAGACAGACTTTTTACACGGGAAATGTATGCCACAACCAACTCATACAGGTAATAATTATTCTGCTACAGGTGCCTGTCGCGATAGCAGAGGACGCTGGTTCGATACTGGAGGCCTTGGTCACTTTTTCTTAGTACATGACATTTATTTCAGTTAAGAATTATTCTATTAATGAAATTGGCTACTTTCCTACTAGTCAAATCAGCTTCTTTTTTAGAACTGTCAAGACGATTTGCTAATACAGAATTTATATGAAAACATGTATAGTGAAGTCACGTTCAACTCATCTGCTT
Source organism: Cydia splendana (assembly GCF_910591565.1). Taxonomy (NCBI): domain Eukaryota; kingdom Metazoa; phylum Arthropoda; class Insecta; order Lepidoptera; family Tortricidae; genus Cydia; species Cydia splendana. The sequence continues at coordinate 12,366,121 of NC_085977.1, read as the reverse complement.
TTTATATTTCAATCCGATTTATTAAATAGAAATTGTGGTTAAATAAAAATAACTGCTATCTATGTTTTTCTAATAATTATCTGGTGTTTTATTTCGTGCACAGTGTGAAATCATTTATTTTAAGTAGAGGATAGTACCCAATTGGCTGTTGTCAATGAATGGATGGATTGGATGTTGTTGGCAATATGTCTACTGGACTTAGTCCTAAATTAAGCTACTTAATAAAGTATGTTTGTAGTTGTCACACAGTCTTTGGTTGTTGCAGGTTACGGATGAAGGCATATCCCTGATCGCACACAAAGAGTCGGGCTGGACGCTAGCAGCACAATGGGCTGTCGGCGGGTCTCGAGGTGTCTCCGTAGTGGCGTGTAGCGAGACGCGCTGCGTGTGCGCGGCCGGTCCGCGCATCTACCTCGTTGCGCTCGGAGATGCTTCGCTTACAACCTTAGCGTGAGTATATTTGACTAGGACTGGAGTATACGAGGACGCGTGACAAGCAGAATGGCCGAGTAGAAGTGCTGCCTACCTCGATGACATCGCACACCCGCGGTAGTGGGGAGTGACCATGCGCGGCAGTGAGACACTGCGATCTGACCTTTCGCTACCTTCACGCTTCTGCCGCATTCCGCACTACTCGGCAATTCTGCTTGTCACACGTCCTCATTTTTTTTTCGTTTGCTTTTTTTGCATCTTTTTGAAATGTTACAATTAGGATGCGAAATAGAATAGAATAAAATTTCTTTATTTAGAATATTTAGATGAATTTATTTATTTACATATATTATAGGACAATTTTACACATATCGAACTAGTCCCACAGTAAGCTCAAGAAGGCTTTATGAATGAATAATATACGCTATGGTTTCACTCTGGCAAAAACTAGTGGAGCGATAAATTAATAATAGAAAAATTAAGAATATTGAATTGATGATTGCCGTTAGAAGTTTTAAGAGTTGTTATTATCAGGGAGGTGTGCATGGACGAAGAAGTGGCCTGCTTGGACCTAGGCCCTGGCGGCGACACGGCGTTACTTGGCGTCGGGCTGTGGACGGATATATCCGTCAGAGTACTGCGCCTGCCGGATCTCAGGCCTCTACACACTGAGAAACTATCTGGAGGTTAGTTGTTTTGTTTTATATTAGAAGAGAAAACAGCGAGATTTTATGTTGCTGAATTAAGAGCACCATTAAAGAAATATTTACTTTCAGCAAGCAATCACCGTAGCCTATGGACGCCTGCAGCTCCAGGGGTGTTAGATGCGCGTATCCACCACAAACCCATATAAACCTAATATTACCTTAGGATGGTATTCCATTTGTCCAATTTCTTTGTTTGTCCAATGTGTATTGCGTCTCACATTTTGTTTAGTGAGAGAGTGAGACGCACAAATATTGGATAGATGGAATACCACCCTTAGGTACAAATATTTAAATAGCCTTTAAAATGTTTACAATGACTACAATGAGTTGGCAACAGCAACAGCTGTTATACGCGTAAACAACCGTTTGCTATAGCGCTTCGATTCCTAGTTATAGGTAAGAAGGCTGCTTTTTTAGTTAATGAAAGTATACTTTAATACTAAATGACCCTTTCTTCCACAGAAATAATTCCGCGTTCGCTGCTTATCTGCACTCTCGAAGGCGTGTGCTATTTACTCTGCGCGTTGGGAGACGGGTCCATGTTCTACTTCACCGTGGATCCGGAGACTGGCGTGCTGACTAACCGGAAGCGTGTCACACTCGGCACGCAACCGACTGTACTTAGAAGTTTCCGGTATGTACAACATCAACACAATAATAGCGCACTGTAGTCGCTATACAAATCAATAATGTATAAAGCCAGGCGCCTCATTCATTTCATCATTTTTGGTCCGATCGTGTTGAAACGCGATACCTGACGACCCAAGTGACACTGCTTATATGCACCCTCGAAGGCGTGAGCTATTTACTCTGCGTGTTGGGAGATGGTTCCATGTTCTACTTCACCGTGGATCCGGAGACTGGCGTGCTGACTAACCGGAAACGCGTCACACTCGGCACGCAACCGACTGTACTTTGAAGTTTCCGATACGTATACGTACAATATCAACACCATAGCCCAGTGTAGTATAGTGGTAGTGCTCTACATTCTCTGGTCTGAACGTGTTGAAACGCGATACCTGACTGTACTTACGAGTTTCCAGTACGTAATACAACATCAACATAATAGCACCCCAGTGTAAAAAGTAACAGTGGACCAACGCCTTTGATGTTTGCGTAAATGCCGACACCGCACAAGAACACAGTAGGGTTGTCACACACTTTTACACACCAACACAAACATACCAAACATTTCAAATAAGACACGCTGGCCCTGTAAGTAGTACCGAGCTAGCTAGTAACAATGGCGATGTATGCAGCTCGGGTATATAAAAATTGTATAATACCGGCCGCGATATTGATATTTATAATTTTTGGTCCAACTGTATTTAAAATCGATATCTGGAGATCCGAGGCAAAATTACCAGTTCTGTCCCTTCAAGGAACATGATCACATCCACTCATCTACTCTGTGTATTATCCTCTTAACATTCTTAAGGGTCGTATTCCATCTGTCCAATATCTTTGTCCAGTGTGTATTTGCGTCTCACATTTTGCTTGATGAGAGAGTGAGACGCAATGCAGATTGGATAGGTGGAATACCACCCTAACATACAAAACAAGGTTATTCCGTAACAGTTTTATTTATTCACAGATCACTATCCACAACCAACATATTCGCGTGCTCCGACCGGCCCACCGTCATCTTCTCTTCGAATCACAAGCTCGTGTTCTCGAACGTGAACCTCAAAGAGGTCACACACATGTGCTCATTGAACGCGGCTGCTTATCCTGACAGGTAATGTATAAACATTACAATAACACAGCCTAGTGCGCATAAAATCACCGAAAAGAAACGTTTAAAAACAATATCTCTTATGATTTTTTTTCTACCTTCACGTTATAAACTTGTCTTTACTCGAATAAACTGACTAAATAGCATACCTACTAACCTTTGTAGTTACCATTATCGCAGAGCCTTTTATTTTATGTTTAACGCAGTGCTCAATGTTGTTTATAAACGTATGTTTCTTCCGACTGTCCCTAGTATAGGTACTCGACGACATGAGGACATTTAAAAATCTGCACAGCAAGAAACACAATAAAGTCAATAGATGTCGCCTCGCTCACTCTTCTCCGACACGGCCTTCCTGACAAGTCCCCTCGTACCTACATGTTTCACCTTTTACGTTTCCATGAGTAATTGTCTAAAATAAGGTTAAAACGGTTAATGTTTTTAATTTTTTCCAATAGTTTGGCGCTAGCCACAGACAGCACGGTAACCATAGGCACAATAGATGAAATACAAAAACTTCATATCAGGACAGTACCCCTCGGTGAGACGCCTCGACGCATCGCTTATCAGGAAGCTTCACAGGTAACCAAATTTGAGTAAACACTTTGATATACATTTTTGTATTTGTAATTTAACTTTTTTCTAAAATAATTTTCATTTGGTGATGACTGATGAGTCTTTAGTCAGTGTATGGTTGACGTTTTATTTATAACATGCACGACACGTTATGTCGACAATGTGTTTCATTATTTTTGCAATTTACAATTGCAAAAATAAAATAAATAATAAATAAATAAAAATAAATTAAATAAATAATTGTTTGTATTTTTTTAGTGTCTATTATGTGCAGATACGTTTTGTTTTAGATTGTAAGGTTGACATGTAAGGTTTTATTGTAAATACATTTTTCTCAAACATGCAATGAAATATTGATGTTATGTTCCTTATAATAGGCTGCGAAGTATGACGTTTCAGGTGCGGCTAGGACAAAAGGTCGTTAATGGAATTTCATACACATCTTGCAGGCCTAGGCCGGCAAAGTCCTCTTTTTTAATTTTCATTTCACAGATATTTGAGACACAGCATAGTGGCATTCATCCATTAAAAAAAACTAGAGGCAGTATTTGCTTTATGGTTCGTAATGACACTCTGCCACTACGCCTATAAAAAAAAAACAAAAAACAATGTTTGTTATAATTTTAAATTATAAATTTAACTAGGTACACAAATAAAAACATTTAAAATATTTCATCTAAACGTTAGCGGTAAAAAGGTCTACTCAAACACGCGTAGTTATATTTTTTAAATTGTTATGGAGGTAAAGTTGAAAAATATTCATTCTGTTTTATTGGATTTATGGTGCGTTGTTGATTTTTTGACTTTAATATGAGTTCCGACGAAATAATGAAATTAATATTAATTGTAATCGTAGGTGTTGGAATTGGCAGCGTAAGCAGAATTGATTTTAATAACTTGCTGCCTCTGCCGCCAAGTCAAAGACGAAGTATGTATATGGTTGCTTATGGCAATTTTATTATTTGAGAAACTAAGAAAAAGGCTTACAGTTTATTAGAAACAGTTTTGTGGCATATTTTAAATGAATATAACTACAAACTCGTCAACACTGTGGAAATTATACTTATTTACTCCATGCATAAAGCAACGATGTATGTGAAACATGATATCAACATGAAAGACTATGTAAACTTATGTGACTAAAACGACAGTCAGACGGATACAAGGCGAAAAAATCAAAGATACATGAAAATATACGGGTAGTAAAAAATACACGACTCGTGTAAAAAATACGCGTGATAATGATATAGGTACGTGTTGGTTATATTTTGGGTGTAGTTTACTTTTAGTTTTTTCTATAAATAAATATAATATAAATGGGTTTCGTGGATTTTTTATTTTATTTATTTCATTGCATGTTTGAGAAAAGCACTATACATACCTCGGCGGGAAATGGGGTTGCCCGCGCTCAGACCTATCCGGCCTCGCTTCGCTCGGCCGTCTATATGTCTTCGGCCGGCAACCCCTTTCGTCCCGGCCTCTGTAGTAATGTACTAATAAACATGGTGGTTGATTTAATTAAGACATTATCTGCGGCGTAAGATTGTAGACGTCGAGATTAAATTGGAAATACAAGGCATCACCTTTACAACAACGAAATGCGAGGTCTCAGGCCTTTAATCTTTGCGGTGCGAAATTAAATACCCACTCAGTTTTCGTGTCGCATACCGATCGGTCTCGCTTTAATTTTGCTCGATGTACGTCTCCAAAGAAGTTTAACCATAACGAACTAACTTATAGACGTTCGGCGTAATCACAATGCGCGTGGACAAGCTGGAGTGGGGCGTGGCGGGCGCGGCGGGCGGCGCCGCCACGGCCGTGCGCGCCTCGGCGTCCACGGGCGCCGCCGCCACGTCGGGCGCCGCCGCCACCGCGCCCAAGCACGCGCCGCAGTCCGCCGACCTCGAGATACACAACCTACTCGTCATCGACCAGCACACCTTCGAAGGTGAGTGACCAGTTAGAGTGCGGCGTCCGCATTAAAAAAAACCTGACGAGTGCGTGTCGGACTCGCCCCCCGACGGTTCCGTACTTTTTGGTATTTGTGATTAGAAATACATCATCTGTGAAAATTTCAACTGTCTAGCTATCACGGTTCATGAGATACGACCTATATAGGTTATAGGTTATCGCGGGCTTGTTTTCCGCAACTCGACGTCTATTATTGCGCCTATTTTGCGTGATGGGATGGCGGCACTATTCCTGCCAACCCAACTCCACCAAGAAGCCTAGCAGACCCTTTATGTTGCCGACGACTTCTGGGAGAGACCCCGGTGAGCCGAGGTGTTGTGCCCGGTATTTTGCCACCCCTGGGCATTCGAGAATGACGTGGGCGGCTGTCTCCTCTGCCTCCATGCATGCTCTGCAGAGGGGGCTATCTGTAACACGTAGGGTTAATAGGTGTTTGTTAAATGAGGCGTGTCCAGTTATTGCCCCAGCTAAAAGCCGGAGCTGTGGTCTCTTCAGCTGTCGAAGCCTCCGCGACAGATTGGGGTTGAGTGTCGGGAGGGCTTCCTTCGCCTGCCTGCATGTGCCTAGGTTAGACCAATATTGCTGGTGTTTTACCTTGGTGCTGTGTCGCAGCGTGTTCCGGAGCCAGGCATATGGCAGAGGTAGGATTGGCTCAGGTCCTGCCACCTTCAGTTCCGAGCCTCCTCTCGCCAGGATGTCGGCTGCATCGTTACCTCGTGAGTTGCTGTGTCCTTTGATCCACTGCAGAGTTATGCCATTGGTGGTACATACCTCTGACAGAGCTTTGTGACATTCGTAAATTAGCCCTGAAGTGAAAGTATAACTTTGTAGAGCTTGTAGTACTGACCGACTATCAGAGAGTATGCGGATGGGGTAGTCCATTGCTTCCCTTGAGACGATTGCGTGTGCTGCCATTATAATGCCCATACATTCCGCCTGGAAGACTGTGTTATGGGCACCAAGTGGTGTCGAGATGTGTATGTTTAGGTCCTCTGAGAAAACCCCAGCGCCAGTGCCTGACCTTGTTTTTGATCCGTCCGTGAAGATTCTCAGCTCCCTTGGGTTGAGTCCTTCATGGGGTTCTTCGTGTAATTGTATTTTGTATTTTTTGTCGAAGACGAACTGCTTGGGTATCCTGTCAGTCACCGCTTCTATAAGCGGTTCCTTACCTATGGCCTCGTAGAGGATTTCGGTGTGTGGCACCCTAGGCGGTCTCCAGAGATTAGATTTTTTGAGACGTACCGCCGCAGCCAGCGCTTCTTGTTGTATGAAGAGGTGCAGCGGCGGCAGGCCCAGTAAGGCTTCCAGGGCCGCGGTTGGTGTTGTCCTCATGCAGCCCGTTGTCGCCATACAGGCCAACCTCTGGAGTCGTTGTAGTCTAGCCTCAACAGTGGATAGTTTGGTGCGTGGCCACCATACTATCGCGCCGTAGCTTATTATTGGTCTTATCACTGCCTGGTAAAGCCATAGAGTTAGCCTAGGAGTTAATCCCCAGGTTCTACCCACCATTCTACGACATTGCCAGAACGCGACTGTAGCTTTATCAATTTTGCCATTTAGGTGATTACTCCAATTCAGTTTGTTGTCAAGTATTACCCCTAGATACTTTACCTCTGCCGATAGTTGGAGTTCTGTATTGAACAGTTTGGGAAGGTGGTAGTTTCCCAAGTTGCGTTTGTTGGTGAACATTACCAGCTCCGTCTTGCGGGGATTGACTGTGAGTTCGTTGTTAACGCACCAGCGCTCCACGATGGCTAGTGCAGAGCGGGTAACATCGCATACCGTACCTGAGTGGTTGCCGCTTGTTAGTATCACTATGTCGTCAGCATAGCCGATTGTGTAATAGTGATTGTTGTTTAATGTTGTTATGAGGTCGTTCACCACTAGGTTCCATAGATACGACCTAGCAAATAGCACAATATTTGTCCGAGGCAGGAAAACTGTCTTGATACCCTTTCCCTGTTTCTTTAAACTACATCAGTGCCATTTTCAACCAAAAGTAACCAATAAGTAATTGTCGATTGTCAATAAGGCGCTGTTTCCATATAGCTTCAATTTGAAATCAACCTTATCAACAACCGACAATGTGGTACCTTTTGGTTGAAAATTCACATTTATCCTGGAAGCAGGGCTTACCAAACGCTTACTGTGATACCTCCTCTTTACAGAGCCCGTTTAAGCTAACTCTGCACCGTCTTTAAAGTGACAATTTCACAAAAACGTCATATTTTGGAACTGTGGAACTCTTACACCCTATCAGTGCGGAATTACCTTGGTCCAACTCTACGCACAGTAACATTTGACATTCAACTGTCTCCATGATTTGTATGTTTGCAGTATTACACGCGCATCAACTGATGTCGAACGAATACGCAATGTCTCTAGTGTCGTGCAAGCTCGGCGAGGACAACAACCACTATTACGCCGTCGGCACGGCCACTTTAAATCCCGAAGAGTCGGAACCGAAACAGGTACTTAATATTGCTCTCATATAGTCTCAGTAGTAGTCTGGTTGACGTAACTGGGGACCGAAGAGCTGGCGGCTACCTCGCACAACGTATCACTATCAGCATTGCGATACAGCGAGGAAATGCCGCCAGCATCCTTGGTACAATGCCTCAAGGGCCTATTTTAGATTTAACCTTCTGAACGCCACAGACAGCAATTGACGTCAACGCAAAATCGTGACAACGACGCCAAAGACGGCATTTGACGTCGATCGTTTTTTGACGAAAATCTACTGAAAAACACCCCACTTTTAAGTTGGCATTATTTATTCACAAAACTAAATTTTACCCCCGTGGCGTCGGTGGCACGGCAAATGGATGCGCCGTTTGGCGTTCAAAAGGTTAAGCTAGTTTTTAATTTCGTTTAGTAATACCACTGTATATATATCTTGTTTGTAATTAAACGATTGTCTCAGTAGTTAGTTAAGAGCCAAGAGTGTCCCACTGCTGGGCAAAGAGCAGTGGGACACTCTTGGCTCTTAACCCCTAGAGCCCCAGCCAGCGACAATGTCAAATACCTCGTAAGTTCAAGGGGTCTAAGCCCCTCCGATGGCATTCTCTTAAAACTCTCAAGAGTTTTTGATACATTTTATATGAAGTTCTGTGTGCGATATCACGAACGTGGGACTTATAGCACGACATAAAATAGTAGAAATTTTCCATACTAAATTGTTGCCATGTTTAAGCATGTTACGTCAAAAATGTGACAATTACGTAGGAAGTGGCGCCCCCAATAGTTTTCTACAATTTCTTGTCGGACTATAGATAAGATTAGTAAATTTCTGCCGACGCGTAATTGCGATTGCGGGACAAAAAAAAAACAACAATATTTGATAGTTGACTTTATTTTTTTATCTTTCGATATGAGCTGAATAAGCTAATTTCTTTTTAATTGCAGGGAAGAATATTGCTATTCCACTGGTTGGAAGGCAAACTAGTTCAAGTAGCTGAGAAAGACATTAAAGGTGGATGTTATTCTCTCGTTGAATTCAATGGGAAATTGTTAGCTTCGATAAACAGTACAGTGAGTAGATGATATTTAATTTTTATTGATTTGGAGCGGACCCAAAGCTATTGTCAGTATCATGTTTTTAAAGGCTTTTAATTTTGGTAAAAGCATAAGCTTTACTTTTCATAAGTTTTGTAACTATAGTTCGTTTTTCTTAGCATTAGAAAGAAGGTCTCATCAAGAAAAATCTTGACGTGTCTTTTTATTGAGAAATATTGAAAAACGCTTTAAAAATTAGTTTATATTACTTATGAAAGCAAAAGAATGTAAAAGGTCATATATGATTTATAATTCTAACACATTTGCTGTGACTTATTTTTCAATGGTGATTTTTAATAAAAAGACATGTCAAGATCGCTTACCTTCTTTCTAATGCTAAAAAAAACGAACTATAGCGTAACAATCGTAACCAATAACCAACTCAAGATGAACAGTTACAGAAAATAGACATGCCCTCTACACTAGATAAGGGGCTATTCATAAATTACGTCATTTCAAATTAGGGGGTGGGGGGGGGGGGGGTCTGGACATCGGATGATCATGTCTCCTACGTCATGACGTACATGACGTAGGAGGAAACGGGGTCATTCGAAGCATTGACGTAATTTATGGACAGCCCCTAAGGCCCAATTGTAGTTTCAAAGTTAAATTACTTTGTTGTATCAAAAAGATGACAAAATGTATATATATTTTTTTATTACAGGTTCGTCTATTCGAATGGACTTCAGACAAAGAATTAAGATTGGAATGCAGTCACTTTAATAACATAGTAGCGTTGTATCTCAAAGTAAAAGGTGATTTTATACTCGTTGGCGATCTCATGCGGTCCATGACGCTACTTCAGTATAAACAGGCGAGTCAAATAATTACATATGTGTTTTCTAGAAAATATCCTAAAGATTGACTGCGAATCTACCTTATGTTTAAGTTTCAACGCCGACAACGCACTTACAACCCCTCTGGTGTTGCGGGTGTCCATGGGCGACGGTAATCGCTTACCATCAGGCAATTCGTCTGCTCTTTTGCCATAAAAATGTATAAAAAAATAATTATTAACCGACTTCCAAAAATGAGGTTATTCACAAAAACGCTACTTAATCTCTGATTTCCTAAGATAGCGGTGCCGTAATATAGCGGCCGTCTCCATACAAAATACTACGACATCCATATTTAGCCGTATTATTTTGTATAGAGACGGCCGCTATATGACGGCACCGCTATCCTAGGAAAACCGAGTTTAAGGGTAGTATTTTATCTGTCCAATATCTTTGTCCAATGTGTATTGCGTCTCACATTATGCTTAATGAGATAGTGAGACGCAATGACATTGGACAAAGAAATTCGAGAGGTGGAATTGGTATTACCCTAAGAACGGTAGCTGTAATGGCATTGTGATTAGATCGAGCGTCTGTAAAAATGTTCCGCGAACTTTTACTTTTGGTTTGCGGTAAGGAAGTCGAAAGTCATACAATCCGAACCGCGAAAAAGAAGCGTGAAAGCCGAAGGCTTTACTGTTGCCCTGGGCACAGAATAAACACAGAATAGTACTACCGTACAGAAAGGAAACTTCCTACAAAACCGAAGTTTGACAGCGGTTCAGGGTCGAATCATGCTGTCCCTTTCTAATATATGGCACTATCCCTTTCGGCTATTTAGGATTGTCAAAATAGTTGTGTCAACCCTAATAATTGCTTGGAGCAATGCTGAGCCGAGCGGAGCCGAGTTTGGCCGAAGTCAGGAGTTTCGCATGCCCTGGGGACAAACACTTTGAAGTCCTGATATGAAATGTATAATGTACTCTGTATTTCCAGATGGAGGGTAGTTTCGAGGAGATAGCGCGCGACTATAGCCCGAACTGGATGACGGCCGTGGAAATATTAGACGACGACACGTTCCTCGGCGCCGAGAACAGCTTCAATCTATTCGTTTGCCAAAAAGACAGGTCGGTATCGAAGATTACCTGGCCGCGTAGCCAAGATGCCAATCGCTTACGCTCCGTAACGATCGAAAAGCAACTGTCACTGTCGCACTAATATGGAAGAGTGATAGAGAGACATAATGCTTTTCGTTGTCGAAGCCATTGCGATTGTAACCATGGCTAGGCCGGCTGGCTTTTCTACCGTTAACGTTTAATTATCAATTTAGCACAAAACGTGGCGCTGTACAGCGCTACTCAGCTGTCACACTTGCGACTGAAATATTTTACACTAATTTATTTGTTTTAGTTTTCCTTTTGTCTATATGCTAGGTGTCAATATGGAGGATTGCGTCATTTACAGTTAAAGTATTAGATCGTAGTGAAAATGTGTCATGCTGATTCCTATGTTTTTTATAATATGAAGACCAGAGTATGTTAAGAGCATTCCACGCGAATGTCAATTTCTAATACTTTCTGAAGATGCTGAGAAAGCGATATTTGGTCTGGTAACAATTTAGGGCTTGCCTATCAAATTGGCAGTATATACCCGAGCTTTACGCATTTTAACGAGGGAGTGGCCATACAAGACACAAGCATTTCGTAAGCGACATTCTCGTAGAATGTCAATTCGTCAGTCAGAGCGTTCGTCAATAGGGAGTTTTACTGCAATGTTCTGCCGCCAGAGTGCAGCATTAATTTGTTTAGTAAACCATAGAGTAACTTATACATACTAGGCCTTAAACAGTTTTTTTGACAAGTTTTCACTATGATATTGATGCACCAAGGCGGTTTGTTTACAGGTGGCCTACCGCGAAACACGAAAATTAAAATTTCTCTATCGATCGAATAAGCAAGAGTGATAGAGAGGCAGAAACCGAACTTTCGATTGTTGTGTTTCACGGTAGGCCATGTGATTGACCTAGTGACGCATGATGTGTCATTGATGATGTCAATGAGGTTTGTTTACTGTATGTGCTAGTGGTGCCACCTACGCAAAGCTTTGCCTAATATTCCCTATTAGGTTGACGACTTCGTCACGCTTTCACGCTACAACGACGCGCTCCCGCGGCTTAGAACGCACCGCGCGCCCCTCCCCCTGCCCCTTACCGTCTGAGCGAGAGATTGACTCGATTCGCTTTCAGGTCACTGCAGTATGACGAAACCTTTAGGCCCCGGTCTTCGATTGACCCTAAACGCTGCGTGTATAGTTTTATAGATATAAATATTGCTCTTTTGCTATACAAGTTCTTTAGAAGCTTAGTATTTATTGATGACGACATTCCAGTGCGGCCACAACAGACGAGGAGCGGCAACACATGGGCTACACGGGCCAGTTCCACGTGGGCGACATGGTGAACGTGATGCGCTGCGGCTCGCTCGTCGCCACGCACGCCGACACCGCCGCGCCCGTCACCTCGCCCGTGCTGCTCGCCACCGTCACCGGCGCTATATGTGAGTACACGGGACTGTCGACCTTATACCGACGGGGTAGAGTCTATAACCCAGCGTCGCCACGCACGCCGACACCGCCGCGCCCGTCACCTCGCCCGTGCTGCTCGCCACCGTCACCGGCGCTATATGTGAGTACACGGGACTGTCGACCTTATACCGACGGGGTAGAGTCTATAACCCAGCGTCGCCACGCACGCCGACACCGCCGCGCCCGTCACCTCGCCCGTGCTGCTCGCCACCGTCACCGGCGCTATATGTGAGTACACGGGACTGTCGACCTTATACCGACGGGGTAGAGTCTATAACCCAGCGTCGCCACGCACGCCGACACCGCCGCGCCCGTCACCTCGCCCGTGCTGCTCGCCACCGTCACCGGCGCTATATGTGAGTACACGGGACTGTCGACCTTATACCGACGGGGTAGAGTCTATAACCCAGCGTCGCCACGCACGCCGACACCGCCGCGCCCGTCACCTCGCCCGTGCTGCTCGCCACCGTCACCGGCGCTATATGTGAGTACACGGGACTGTCGACCTTATACCGACGGGGTAGAGTCTATAACCCAGCGTCGCCACGCACGCCGACACCGCCGCGCCCGTCACCTCGCCCGTGCTGCTCGCCACCGTCACCGGCGCTATATGTGAGTACACGGGACTGTCGACCTTATACCGACGGGGTAGAGTCTATAACCCAGCGTCGCCACGCACGCCGACACCGCCGCGCCCGTCACCTCGCCCGTGCTGCTCGCCACCGTCACCGGCGCTATATGTGAGTACACGGGACTGTCGACCTTATACCGACGGGGTAGAGTCTATAACCCAGCGTCGCCACGCACGCCGACACCGCCGCGCCCGTCACCTCGCCCGTGCTGCTCGCCACCGTCACCGGCGCTATATGTGAGTACACGGGACTGTCGACCTTATACCGACGGGGTAGAGTCTATAACCCAGCGTCGCCACGCACGCCGACACCGCCGCGCCCGTCACCTCGCCCGTGCTGCTCGCCACCGTCACCGGCGCTATATGTGAGTACACGGGACTGTCGACCTTATACCGACGGGGTAGAGTCTGAATTCCGTTTTAAACAGCGACTGAATATGTAGTACAAAATGAGCAAAATGAGCTTCCTAAAATGGCCCAGGTATTACTCTGACAGTTATCCCTTCTCCATAAATGTGGTATATTTATGCCAGTAGCTTTGAAGATTACTCAATACACAATTTCCCGCTATTAAAAGTTGTGACTGGTCAACAAAAAATTTGATTAGTTAAAATATAATGCTATATGTCTAACCTCTTGCACGGCATTGCCATATTTGACGTTGTCAAACTGCGGTATGTACTGTTGAGTCTGTATTGTTGCACAATACATGTGGGATCAATTTAGAGCTGTGATCACTTGATCAGGCTTGTAGTTTTTAGTTTTTTTTTTCTGTTTGTGCACAGGCCTAGTAGTCCAACTGACGCAAGAGCTGTACGAGTTCCTGCAACAGCTGCAGGAGCGGCTCACGCACACGATCAAGTCGGTGGGCAAGGTGCCGCACTCGTTCTGGCGCTCGTTCAACACGGACATCAAGACCGAGCCCGCGGAGGGCTTCATAGATGGCGACCTCATCGAGAGCTTCCTAGACCTCACTCGCGACAAGCAGAAGGAGACCGTCAAAGGGTTGCAGGTAGGAACACTACACTAGCGTCGCTAACAGAACACCTGCGATACATTATTAGATTTGTCCGCCATACAGATTTAATGGACACATGTACATATAAAATCCTACATCTAAAGTAAATTCGTCTTTATGAATCCTTTTGCCCCAGCAATAAAAGCCATAGCTACAACTAGGATGTGCTCCTGGTGCTTGTATTCTACACAAAATCAGTACCGGGACAGGAACCCCCGGTTCTCGCCATGTAAATCTAGTACTGGGAGCCCTCCCTAGTCAGAACCCGTCATACAACCTTGAGGCAAGGGCTGCACGCTCCGCACCGATAGCTCTCCGCTCGAGGCGTGAAATCCTGTCCCATTATAAGCCGCAGCTTCGCTAAGGGTGGTATTCCTCCTGTCCAATTTCTTTGTCTCTCACCGGGAGCACATCCTAGCTTTAGCTATCGTTTTTATTGCTTCGGCAAAAGGATTCATAAAGAAGAATTTACATTAGATGTAGCAGATTACGTACAGATGTGTCCTTTAAATCTGTCTGGCGGGCAAATCTGTGGTATTAAGCACATCTTTAAGTATGTCCTTAGGTGTAAATTCTCATTTTCATCCGTACTTTACTTAAGTGTTGATGTATTTTTTGTTCAGATCGACGACGGCGGCGGCATGATGCGCGACGCGACGGTGGACGACCTGGTGAAGATCGTGGAAGACCTCACGAGGATACACTAGGCCATTAGGATATAACTAAGATTAAACATTATATGAAAAATTTGCCTACCAACATAAAATGTTTCACAACCCTACTGCGGACTTTTAATGTGTAGTAAAACCCGTTATAGCTGGTTTGTTACTGCACACCGTTGTATGGGGACCTTGCACTTTGAGACTATGCGCTGAAACTTGGCACAGTTGATTCGTAGCTGGTCTTGAGCAGATACAGACCGTGAGCCGTCGAGAGCCACCTCTCATTTATGGGGGGGGAGGGGGAAAGTTCGACGCTGCCGCGCTTCACTTGGAGCAACATTTCTCCAAAACTATACCTATTAGGGCATGTAATATATCATTTTAGGATAAATTAAGGATGAGGAATCTAGTTTTAGAACAAAAACAATGCACTTTCTAACAAAAAAAAAGCATAAAGTAGAAAAGACTAAAAAACGTATTTTTGATTCTTTCATAATTACCAATTTTTTTTTAAAGTGTAGCAGGAATCTGAAAACAAAAAATACAGTCGTAAAGCTACACTTATTACGTTTAAGAAAATATATAGTTTAATATACAAAACTGTTGATAAATGGGAGATAAAAAATAATATTAAGCGTGGGTCAGAGTGATCTCAATACAAAATATTATGAACGTGGGAAAGTTACTTATAATTTGTTCTACAATCGTTTATTTTTCTTGTTTTTCATAAATAACTCGTAAACGGTAGCCCACAGCAAAAAAATATCTTTTACGTAAATAATCTGTTTCAGATTTCTTATAAAATAAGTACTACTGTTTTTCGCTACCATCAATATTAAAAAAAATATTGAAGGGAGAAAATAAATACTTAGGTCCCCTTTTTTAGTCATTCGTAAATAACTCGTAAACGATGGCCAATAGCAAAAAAAATTTTAGTACATGAATAATTTACATAAAATTTCCTACAAAAAAGGTCATTCAAACTTTTTCGCTAGGATCAATATTAAAAACGATATTAAAGAGAGAAAATAAATTCTAAGGTCCCCTTTTTAAATATTGATCCTAGCGAAAAAGTTTGAATAACCTTTTTTGTAGAAAATTTTATGCTAATTATTCATGTGTTAAAATATATTTTGCTATTGGCCATCCTTTACGAGTTATTTACGAATGACTAAAAAAGGGGACCTTAGTATTTATTTTCTCCCTTCAATATTTTTTTTTTATATTGATCTTAGCAAAAAAAGTAGCACTTATTTTATAAGAAATCTGAAACAGATTATTTACGTAAAAGATATTTTTTTGCTGTGGGCTACCGTTTACGAGTTATTTACGAAAAACTAAAAAAATAAACGATTGTAGAACAAATTATAAGTAACTTTCCCACATTAATAATATTTTGTATTGAGATCACTCTGGCCCACGCTTAATATTATTTTTTATCTCCCATGTAACAACAGTTTTGTATAATAAACTATATATTTTCTTAAACGTAATAAGTGTAGCTTTACAAATATATTTTTTGTTTTCAGATTCCTACTACACTTTAAAAAAAAATTGGTAATTATGAAAAAATCCAAGATACGTTTTTTTGTCTTTTCTACTTTATGTTTTTTTTTTTGTTAGAAAGTGCATTGTTTTGGTTCCAAAAAAAAATTATTCATCCTTAATTTATCCGAAAATGATATATCACATGCCCTAATAGGTACAGTTTTAGAGAAATGTTGCTCCAAGTGAAGCGCGGCGGCGTCGAACTTCCCCCTCTCCCCCACTAAATGAGACGTGGCTCTCGAGGTCTCCCGGTCTTTATCTACTCATGACCAGCCAAGAATCAACTGTGCCAAGTTTCAGGGCATAGTCACAAAGTGCAAGGTGTCGTGCACTAACAAACTAGCTATTAAGACTACTTGCTTTGTGAGCTGTGGCCACAATAAAAACATAATTATCGATCCGACATACATACAAAATGTCAAGAGAATCTGGCGGCCTAGCCAAAGTGACAATCGCTTGCGCTTCGCCATCGAATCGCTTTGTCTCTGTATCGCTCTTCCATATTAGTGTGACAGTGACAGTTGCGTTTCGTTCGCTACGGAGCGATAACGATTGGCGTGTTGTCTACGGGGCTAGAGAAATGCGATCCGTAAGAACAGTCTGACATATACCGAAACATTTTTGCCTCAGCTGACACGGAGACGGAGATGCTTCACACTCGCTCGGTCAGTCATGAAATTCTTGTAACTTAATTTGTGGATGCCCCTTGGATATTTAAGTGGAAGGTATTTCAATCTAGAATTGGTAATATTATTTTGTAGACTTAGATGAAAAATGAGATTGAAACTTACGGATTTATCACACGACATTGAGAAAAATAAAATTACGTGATATATAATTTGTATAATATGTATTCATCATTACAGATGCAGTAAAATCTATATCTTACCAACCCTACTTTATTTTGTATAATATTCCTTGCATAAAATATTTACAAATCGATCTCATAAGGTATATACTTAGTGTAAATAAATGTACATAATATCAGTCTTGGCGGCTGTTCGGCGGAACGCTCTCAAACATCACTTGAGTCAGGAATGTCAATTTATCTGAAAAAAAAAAAGATTGTACGAAAAAAACGTAAAACCAGTAAGCACCTATTCGATTCCAGGCCAATCCGAGCCATCTAAAACAAAATTAATATATATGGGGACGAATTATACTGTGATAGACGAGGAAAAGTCTAGAATTCAAGAGCATGAAAGCAATGTGGACCCTGCCCCGCCTGGCGACTAGCGGGTTGTGGCTGTGAACTCTATTTATATGAGCAATAGGGTCCTTTATGAAGATTTGA
Source organism: Cydia splendana (assembly GCF_910591565.1). NCBI lineage: Eukaryota > Metazoa > Arthropoda > Insecta > Lepidoptera > Tortricidae > Cydia > Cydia splendana. The sequence goes on along the minus strand of NC_085977.1, from coordinate 12,348,633 downwards.
CGGTTATCCACTTTAAAATTAGAATGCAGCCTACACTCATAAAATGTAGAAAAATAAATTTATAAAAAAAAATCTAGATTAAATTTAATAGGTATAAAAAAGCTAAAGCTATACCCTTTTCCAGGCCGCACCAATCTACAAGGTTTTCCCAAAAAAAAACTAATATATTCCAATTAACCCAATTTTGATGACTTGTTTGAAACCAAGTCGGATTTCCCGAAAGTACAATCTAATTTGAACCTTAAATCCGAATGCTAAAGTTGAAACTATAATGGCGTGCATGTGGTTGTGGTCGATAAATCGTAATATGCCTGGAAAAGGGTTATGGCGCGATATATCTGATGCAGATAAATATTGTCAATGCTTACCTAAAATAGCTTTAGGTGTTTTCTTATAATACACAAAAACTGTGTAAACAATAAATCCAACAACTATAAAGCCTATGGCCATTAAATATTTAACAGACGGGTCGTGAACTATTGGCAACACTGACAAGAATATTGCCACTAGCAACACGAAGCAGGGCACTACGGTTGGTACTCTATACGGTCTTTCCTTGTCCGGCTGGGTTTTTCTTAGAACCAGCAATGCCACCATTCCGAGTCCGTAGAAAAACCATAGGAACCAACTGGCGAACTCTATGAGTGTTTGAATGTTGCCAATGCTAATAAATATTGCTGTCAGCAATGCCTGTAACAAAAATATACTCTGTCAAGCAATTTCCGTCAGTAGAAAAGAGCGGGAAATTCAAAAATGGTAGGCGCGAAGTGTTATTGTTCCATACAAAATTTGGAATTAGCGCCTTTGTCTACTGACAAACTTGTTTGACCGGCTATACGTCAATTAAATTCATATATATATTACAGAGACACTGCAGATACAAATACAACTGTGTACCTACAGATAAAATGTTTTTGGTCACGGAAATCTCTTGGATATAAGCTTTAGCGGCTTTGAAAAACCGACATTCTGAACTCTGAACCACTGAACCATAGACATTCAGGTGTGAATTTTTTTGCGGCTGACAGACCTGTGCCCTGTTTATCATAAGCTTGTAACTTGTAATACAAGTGGAAGTCCCTTTCTAACAAAAGGTGTCAAAAAGGGACTTCCACTTGTATTACAAGTTACAAGCTTTGGATAAACAGGGCAATCTAAAGTTTACTGAAGCTTGACTTTGTAAAATACAAGCAAACTAACCTGAAACGCTACCGCGGGAGCCGGTGTCAGCCTCTTCATATTTACATACGAAAACACTTCTAACATATGTCCACCTTTAGCTGCTGTATAGCAGACCCTGTAAACAAAAGCAAAAATCGTTAGAGTTAGACCAAGATAAGTCTGCAACGATTTTGATAGCACACGCAGTGCAAAAGGGTTATTTTAAACGTCAAACTTCTATGAAATTATGACGTATAAATAACACTTGCACTGCGTATCAAAATCATTGCAGACTTTTCTTGGTCTAACTAAGGGTCAAAAACTTTTATAGTATGAGGTTAAGGTTATGCGTCTTTCCCGTGGACATCATAATATAAACGGACTTTAAAGCCTCGTTTTCGTACTTTATCCTTATAGGTACATATGTATATACTCGTAAATGTTAAAAATTCTCAAAAATGTTATGACTTAATTTCACCTTAGAAAAATGTATCCAAGTGGTAATTTTTTTTATGTTCACAGAAAAGCAGCCGGTTTTTCCGAATGTTTTAACTAACAGCCAATAAATCTACCAAGTTTGTAGAAATTTATCGTACCTGGTAACACCGAACTGTACGCTCATAGCACACCCGAACGTAGCGATGGCAACTCCAAGCGGTATTAAAAAGCTGGCAGGACCCAACACGCGATTGCCAAATTCCACAGCCACGGCGGGCACACTGGTCATGTCTTCAAAGTTTAGAACGGTCATGTAGGCTACATTCATGAACACGTAGAGGCCTGTGATTAGAGGAACGGCTATGGAAATACTGAGGGGGACGTTTCTGAAAATATAAAAAATAATCATGATGTATTTTGGGACTTTTTTTTTAAGGAGATGCTAATAGACATTGGGACGAAGCTTCGCTTTAGCAACTGCGCTTATCCAGAGTATCTGTGTTTGAGATTAAACAACCAAATAGTTACATAGCTGATGCTAGGTTGATGATCTCCGTAAAAACGGTAAACTATCCTCCCGTTCATGCCCACAAGAGGAAAGACCACTGCAGAGAAATATGAATTCAGAATCAGATTGTCTTCTGGCTCTAACAAATTATGTTTTGACTCTAAAACATATTTTGTTAACCATAACACACGTTACATCTAATTTTATTTAGACCGATAAACATCAGATATTTAAAAAAATCCGTAACCATAGAAATTCTGGTGCTTAATTTCTGATAATTTCAGCATGTCTAGGGTTCGCCATTACCTTAGTTTTTGGTCGAATTGATATTTTATAATTTGGGAATATGAGATTATAAATACAATGTAAACTTACACAGCCGGGTTGATGATCTCCTCCGTGACGACCGTGACGCTGTTCCAGCCATCATAGGCCCACAAACCAGAGTACAGCGCGAGCGCTATCCCGCCCGGGTTGGTCGTGCTACCTTCGAAACCTTTACCCAAGTTGGCAGTGTTGCCTGTGGAAAAAAAAAAACAAAATGGGAGTTTTATAAGTTATAACTATCAAGCAATATCTGTCAGGAGAAAAAAGCGGCAAATTAAAAAAAAATGTAGGCGCGAAGGATTATCGTCGTCCCATAGAAAATTTGAATTTTGCGCCTGACAAACTTGTTTGACCGCCTATAACGAATACGCTGCAAGTGGGCTTATCAACAACTTAGGAGATTCTTTATTGGAACAGCTCATCGCTATTTTGAAAATAATTCTTCTTGTTTTAAAGCGCTATAGCTCTACATTTAATCGCTCTTTCTTTCATTTTTAAGCGGACACGTCCCAGCATCTCCATCATAAGTGGTCTACCAAGCAATAATGGAGTGCATACATCAGTGGGGAGGCTTTTATAGAACTCGATACCCACCAGCTTTCTATAGTGGGAATTTAGTACTAAGTATTTACATACTTGTAGGTCTCGAGTAAAAATCAAGCAAATTTTAAGCATTATTATGTATAGCTCCGTCTTCAACAACAAAATTCAACATCCCACCATTGGTACAGGCTGAGTTTCACTGTTTACCACATGTCGAATTGCGTGATGGAATCATTCGGCAGGGCCTCGGTAGCTCAGTTGGAGCGGTTGGTAGAGCCGCGAGTTCGGATTTACGAAACGTGTATACTCTGTATCTTTAGGTAATTAAATAAAAGATAAAAGTAAACAAACAATTTGTACATTTTCGGGTACTTAGTTATAACAGTTATTGGTTAACCGACCAAATACAAAACAGCCTGGATCGGTCACTGAACGACCTGACTTTAACCTACATTATTTAATGTTTTCATCTACCCTCAACTGGCTTAAGGAGCCATTTGAGGGTAGATTTTGTTTACTTTTATTTAAATACCTAAAGATACAAACCATAGGTATCTATTTTTTTTTATATTAAAAGTGTATCTTACCTCTAGCTATCTCATAGATCCCGCCTCCAATGACAACAAGGCATGCGAACACCTTACACACTCCAAACACATTCTGCACCTTCACGAACAGCTTCACGCTCGTTATGTTGATGTACGTCATTATAACTGAAACATCATTACGTTATCATTATCACCCTGTTATATGGCAGTAACACGTTTTATAACGACAGTCGAGGTCACAAGTTAAGTCCGAGTAACTTATGAAATATTATTCTTGACCCTTATATAAATGAAGCTAAGACCTACCCTACCATTTATAACTGATAGCCTTAGCACGCCTGAGATTCATATTATTTGATATTATATAATGGTCAAGTCATTCATAAACTGTCAATTAACACTTTAGGCACAGAATAAATAATAGTACTAGGTACAGAAGACTCGCTCTCTAACAAAACGCGTCTGTTACGATCAGGACAGATATGGCCGCTAGGTGGCGCGGCTTTTGAACGGCTTGGCTAGCCATCAAAATTGGTGTGGAACGGATGTACTTGTACCTGTTGCAAAGCGACGAAATCGCGGAGTGAGTCACGCCTGCTTTAGGTGCCCATTTCCTAGACCTATTATAGCGTGTTCTTGGATGTGAATGGGTTAAAAACCAATTCTTATGTTAACTCAAAAAAAGTTAAAAGGTCAAAATATAGTAGGTACAGTCACCTGCAATATGTTACTCTTCGAAAGTCGCAAAAATATGTGACATGCTCTTATGGCTCTACAAATAAGATCGTGTCAGATATTTTTGCGGCCTTCGTTATGTAACATACATATTATTGCAATATCTTTATTATACCTACAAGTTTCCAAAAAGCATCAAATAAAACAAATAACTGCTCTTAAATCTTTAATTACTGTTATTAATAGTACATTACTACAGAGGCCGGGACGAAAGGGGTTGCCGGCCGAAGACGTATAGACGGCCGAGCGAAGCGAGGCCGGATAGGTCTGAGCGCGGGCAACCCCATTTCCCGCCGAGGTATGTATAGTGCTTTTCTCAAACATGCAATGAAATAAATAAAATAAAAAATCCACGAAACCCAAGTTTTATTTATAGAAAAAACTAAAAGTAAACTACACCCAAAATATAACCAACACGTACCTATATCATTATCACGCGTATGTTTTACACGAGTTCTGTATTTTTACTACCCGTATATTTTCATGTATCTTTGATTTTTTCGCCTTGTATCCGTCTGACTGTCGTTTTCGTCACATAAGTTTACATAGTCTTTCATGTTGATATCATGTTTCACATACATTGTTGCTTTATGCATGGAGTAAATAAGTATAATTTCCACAGTGTTGACGAATTTGTAGTTACATTCATTTAAAATATGCCACAAAACTGTTTCTAATAAACTGTAAGCCATTTTTCTTACTTTCTCAAATAATAAAATTGCCATAAGCAACCATATACATACTCGTACTTCGTCTTTGACTTGGCGGTAGAGGCAGCAAGTTATTAAAATCAATTCTGCTTACGCTGCCAATTCCAACACCTACGCTTACAATTAATATTAATTTCATTATTTCGTCGAAACTCATATTAAAGTCAAATAATCAACAACGCACCATAAATCCAATAAAACAGAATGAATATTTTTCAACTTTACCTCCATAACAATTTAAAAAATATAACTACGCGTGTTTGAGTAGACCTTTTTACCGCTAACGTTTAGATGAAATATTTTAAATGTTTTTATTTGTGTAGTTAAATTTATAATTTAAAATTATAGAATGTATTATTTATTAAGTTCATGTTGATTTTATACAAATAAAACTGCAAATTATAGCAAACATTGTTTTTTGTTTTTTTTTATAGGCGTAGTGGCAGAGTGTCATTACGAACCATAAAGCAAATACTGCCTCTAGTGTTTTTTAATGGATGAATGCCACGATGCTGTGTCACAAATATCTTTGAAATGAAAATTAAAAAAGAGGACTTTGCCGGCCTAGGCCTGCAAGATGTGTATGAAATTCCATTAACGACCTTTTGTCCTAGCCGCACCTGAAACGTCATACTTTGCAGCCTATTATAAGGAACTTAACATCAATATTTCATTGCATGTTTGAGAAAAATATTATTAATTAGAGTACATAGTAACTAATAGTGACATGATTGTAGTTTATTTAATACCTAAATAAGTAACACAATTAATTTAAATTGAATGTCAATCAATTTTTTTAAGTTCCTACACATAGGCAAGCACTCTCATGGTATAGAACTTAATCACTAGCCATCAATGCTTAAGGCTTGATAGCTATATAGCTTTTTGCAGTCATATATGTTTCTTAAATGCTATTCTATTAATGCAATGAAGTATAATAATCTATACTCAAATTTGTAAGTCTAAAAAGCTAATTTAACTTCCATCTTGTTGTAAGGGTTGGCAGAAGTTATATTCTTATCTTTAAGCAGTTCAATCAGGTGAAAGTTCTCAGGGGTCACTTGGATATAGCCACTGGAAGTCTCATCCATTCTTTCTTTCATCAGTTCCTGAAACAAGGAAAACGTTTGATAAACCCATGTTTTTGAGTAGAACCTCCTGTTTCAAAATTGCTTAAAAACGTAATCTATGTCACCTAAGCTCTAACGACAATTCAACTGTTCATAATGTTTTTTTTTAATGTTTTAATGTTTATTTGGGCACAAACGGTACAATAATACTTACAGATATTAATATTATTCAATACATGAACCAGTGAAGTTGCCACTAACTACTAACACGTATACAAAAAATAAACAACGGAATAACAACTAGAATATCCACAGAGCAAACAAACATTTGTCGGCATTGTTAATTGTTAATGAATTTAAAAATAAAGGAGAATAATGAGAAAAAAAAAATCAGTTAAAAGTTAAAATATTCTAAACATTAAGTATTCAAAGTACTAAGAACCTCATGCTTAAACTTAACTAACGGAATGTTAAACATATCAATGTGTGAGAAAAGATTATTATTACACTTGCACGCTTTATCAATGAAGGAATTCGCTTTGTATTTTTTTGTATTTTTAATCTGCTTGGTAATTTGAACATCATGGTAGAATGCAATGAAAACACAACAAACATATACAAGACTGGTAAAATCACAACCCTTCCTTTAACACATTCAGTGCCGAAAACCCGACTATCGGATGATTTCGTTCCCAGACCGGACGACCCGATAGTCGGGATCGTGGTACTGCTGCTTTATATGACGGAATTGTTGTGACCTGGTGTGGACTGTTTGGCTGGGTGGGAATGGATGTGATAACTGGGTAAAATAAACTTTATCCTGAACTTTGTAAAACAAAATTGGTCTAAGTTTCATATGCCAGCAGATATAGCTTTCAATGAAGCCATCAAAATTACTTATACAAGTTGTGAAGAAGTACTAAGAGGAGAAAACTTATCCATATATTAAGCCATGCTTTGTATATATACTTCAACAGAAGGATATGATGTCACGATCCTCAGTATTGAGGGACCGACTGAAAAAGAAGTACATATACTAACACTTTTTATGGGCTTTGCCTGAAATAAATGATTTTATTATTATCTCCTTTGATTTCACGGGCCTATAAATCTATAGATCCAACACGTAGAGGCCCCTTGGAGAGCTTTAATGTCATGTAGAACGCCGGCCTGCTGGAACCCGTTCACAGGTGCAACAATAGACACCCATGAACCAGTTTCAGCAGGCATTGGGACTATTGTAGAAATATTATTATTATATAGACACTACTCCAAATAATTATGCAAATGTAACATAAAACTTAGAGCTGAACTCCTGTAATTGCATTAAAAGCTGTTATGAAGAGTGAATGAATGAAACTGTGCACTCAGTCAAAAACCAAATTTGTAGGCACCAATCTTCCTTCAAATTGGCTAAAATAATGTTGAACTTACTGCTAAAACTCCTGTAATGGCATCAGAATCACCAGGGAAGAGTGAATGTATGAGACCATGCAGCTCCGTCTTCATGGTACGGAAGCGTTGCTTGGCTCGCTGCAGATGCTCTGGTTGTACTTGGCGCCGGCCTGCCCATGGCCGTGACTTGGCCTCCTGGACTAACTTGATGCATTCATTTAATCTAAAAATAAATACAAAAATGTAATCATTCAACTTGTATTATGTAGGTACTGGAAGACAATGCACAGCCTAATCCAATGAAGGTAAGAACATAAATTTAGAAACATATATTCTTTTAATGTTCTGGAGTGTCACTAAGCGGCATTTGAACCATCCCACTAACCCGGGGTTAACTGGTTAAACCGATAACCCAGTGTCAACTTGTACTGATAACCATGGTAACTACAGGTTTAACCGGTTAACCCCGGGTTAGTGGAATGGTGCAAGTGGCCCTAAGAAAGACTAAACACTATTTGCACCATCCCACTAACCCGGGGTTAACCCGTTAAACCAGTGTCAAAGTGTATTGGTAACCATGTTAACTCCAGGTTTAACCAGTTAACCCCGGGTTAGTGGGATGGTGCAAGTGGTGCTTAGACTTATTGAAATTTAACCCCAAAGCAGGTGAAAATTATGTTATAAAACTTTAACTGACAGAATCACATGAGGAGGCTAGTTATTTAATAACCAACTTAACTGCACACATATTTTCACTAGTCAATGTTCAGGATCTAACATTTGTATAATAAGAATGAATCAAAGTGTATTGTAACAAAAGTAATCTTTTGGAACCCTGCACATACTGACTTGTCTTATTTATAGTCTAGTTCAGGGGTTCCCAACCTCTACTGTAGTCAGTAGAGAAGTGCGCCGTGGGGCGATTCTCCTCACCATGTTACCTATCTATTTCTGTAGTGTATTGAAATAAGAAATATAATAGCCCAGGTGCCGCTGCCGAAATTTTAAACTTGCAAGTGCGCCATGGACTGCAAAAGATTGGGAACCCCTGGTCAAGTTTAATATTTAGAAACTCACCTCTTATTCTCATTGCACACGTCTTGTACTGTACCCGCTGTAAATGCTGTAAGCTCTTCTACTTGGATTATTTTATCTTTTATTTCACTCAAAAATGTACTGGTGTTCACATTACTATCAGTAATAATTGGTGTTTCTTCGTTTTGGATGTGTTTAGCCAGACTTTCAATGCTACACAACTTCTTTTCGTTGACATTATGGGAATTAATGGTCCTTATGTCCATAGGTTCGTTGTTGTCGATAATGTAACATAACTCCTTGCATTGTGATTGTAACGCTTTTATTTCATTGCCTAGAAGTTCGCACGTCTGTGCATTGCTCTCGTTAGACATTCTGTAAGATATAATAGATATGTAAGTAACAATAACATTTAATAACAGAAAGTTGTGCTGAAAATAATAATTTGAAATAAAAATAAAGCGTTACTTACTTTGCGAATCAATCTATTTTTTTAATAGTACAGGCTCCTTGGAATCCACATGAAACACGTATATAAAATAGTTAAAATACCGAAAATACGTAGAATTGCGACGAGAAATCGGTAGCGGAGCTTGTAGCGTCGGTTCGTGTTTTAATATTGACAGTTGACACTGACAGTACTAGTGATGCGAGGTTATCGTGGAAACTGCTATGATCGATGTTTTATCAATCGATTTATGTAAAATGTAAAAGGTATATTGCGACTTTTACTCAAAACCTCGTATACTCGTATTTATAAAAATAGTATTTCTATGTTTTGTTTTGTATATCATTTATTCGTAGTGTTTTTATTTTGTTGTAAAAGTCCTGAAATAAAACCCATTACCCATTTTACCAGTTCTTTTTAATTCTCTAATTTCCTTAGTAAACTGTTATATGTGTGTAATGTGATAGCTGAGCTATTAATATAATTCGTTTTAAAAAACGAAATACATATAATATTTTTTAATACGAATAAAAGTACGCCAAAAATGTTTAAAACGATGGTAAGTAAATCAAGAAATATTTAGTAAAAATAAACAGGTTGTTATTATTTACTAAATTACTTAGCATATAAATTAAATTGAAATACTTACATAAAGCTGACAAGGATGCTAGTTTAACAGCTTGAGCTCGACTCTCCGCTGGTATATCAATTGAAAATGGTTGAATGGCGTACGCAGCAAATGTCATAACAATAATTGCAACTTCTGCAGGTCTTAAAATCATAACATAAATCCAAGCACAAATAAATGCTGGAAGAGGCCCCCAAAACTTATGACACTTGCTAAATGCTTCTTGAAAATATGCATACTCCGCACCGGATTTGTTAACTACCGTTCCTAATTCTGCGAATGATAATGCTCCTGAAAACAAATAGAGATAAAAAATATAATTAGCAAGTTTTACGAATGTTATTTTACCAAATCACTAAAAACTTTCATGCCTGGTGCACAATTAATTAACTTGCCATCTTTTTTGGTGAAACGATTTGACGACATATTTCCTCTTACCAGGCTACCTACCCAATAAGGATATAATTCCAGACACCGTCCAGATGATAAGGCACAATGCAACTGAGCCTGACTCTTTCAATGCTGATGCTGGAGACACAAAGATTCCTGAACCAATCATGACCCCTAATATTAAATTAACTGCAGAAAATAGTCCCAATTCTCGTTTTAATTTCACCGTACTGCCTGCAACACTTGCAATTCCATTTCCATTCTCAAGTTTTAAGGATTCTTTTTCTGACATTTCGTTTTTTATACTGAAACAAAAAACTTATTATTTACACATGTCAATAATAAAGTATGTCTATACAACAGGAAATTGTGTCCTGAAAAGATTCGACTTTAATTATTGTGGTTTATATAGGGCAAAAACGTTAGCGTTTACTTATCATTATCACTGCTTTGATTTGTTGATACCCGGAAAATGTACCACGTGCACATTAACGCGTGGATTTATGTTTGTGTTTTATTACTTTAACGTCTTTAAACCTAGTTGCCATCGTAGTTTTATGTACCTATGTTAGTAAGTGCGTGTTTACAAGCATACATAAGAGTATCAGGGGAGTTATATATCAGTAATTAGTGTTATTACTTAATTAAGTAACAATCGTTACTCGTTCGATTACTCAGACAAATTTAAGCGTGATGTTATTTTAGGAACCTACCTTGTTTGTGTGATTATTGTTTCCTATGTTTAGTATAAGGGGCGATGTTTTCCAAAATATATCCAGTTTTTTGTTAATAGAGAATCAGGTCAACTGAGTCAACTCATAAACCGCCAGATGATTACTTAATTTTAATCTGCCAATTTGCTTTTGGTAATAAGTAAACTTTTCAGGTAAGTATGATGTAAGACGAACTAACGCATTTGGACTGAAGCCACTTGAAGTAATTCAGATTTAACGACCGTTTATTTATACCTAGAGACGTCTTTTGCATATACATATATAATATAACCGTACAAATAGGGTGTACTTTACACAAATATATTAATACCTAATCTAATTTATTTTAAATTACCTGCTTTAATGCAAGAACGGCATTGCATTTTCTAGCAATCAGCTCCAGGCCCCAGGGCCAGGTGTCTTTTTTTAAAACTGATGACACACGGCAATACTTATTCCTAGATTTTGCACGAATTGATACATTGGTGCAGAAACAATGGGTTTTACTTACGGATATTAGCGATAATACAACAGCATCCATTTAAAGCTTATCTGTAAAATGACTCGACACAGGACCTGCATGAGTGACACCACGTAATAAGTAAAAGTACTAGAATAGTGACACGAGGCAAATAACAAATATTATTGGCAGTTATGTTCATTTTTATGTAAGCAATGATCAAGGAAAATTAACTGATGTAGAAGTTAGACCAAGAAAAGTCTGCAGCGATTTTGATAGCCCACGCAGTGCAAGTATTATTTATACGACATAATTTCATAGAAGTTTGACGTTTAAAATAACAACTGCACTGCGTGGGCTATCAAAATCGTTGCAGACTTTTCTTGGTCTAACTTCAAGACCTACATTTGCATTAAGGATATCCTGTAATTAACTCTACTTATTATGTAAATGAACATGTAAGCCTACATCTTATACGGGAACTCCCGAATCAAGCGAAATAAATTCTTTCAACCAGCCACTTACAGCAATGAATTGATATCTCACAGTTCCTTTCAAGTCACAATTCTCAAGCGTTCATTGGTGTAATTGTTTCCGCTCCGTAAATTGTATGAAATTTACCTACACAGTCTCCCTGGAATGTCCTTTACCCTGAGCTATTTACAGATTTGGATCAGAGAACTGTTGCCCGTGACTTTGTTAGTCTGCAATCTAAGTATAGGCTACATAACGATAAACTGCGAAATTTATATGCACATTTAATTTGTTTGCTGCAATTTTCTCCCACCATACTAACTAAGCCATTATTTCAACAATGTACTTATTACAATTTTCAATTTCATTAAAATTACTCCAATTCCACGGGGTCTATGAGATTTACAAATAGGTACTTCTAAATCATTTAAAAATATAAATATCTACTATCACTTAAATAACTTTATAATATAACTCGAATTGTGACTTCCAAAATAGGTATTATACTTAGACTTACATTTCTCAATATTTTCATTTCATAAGGACAATGACAAAGCTGGTTGCGATCTCAAGTAAATACATTTTTATAATCTTTATTTACCGACATACGCCACAAAAGGCGCAAACAACATGTAAGTACATTGTTTCCAATGACATGCATGTCCTACTGGTTCTTTTGACACTAACGATATGATAGATACTTATTTCAATGTTGTAAACAAAAATCTGAGGGCCTACCGCAAACCACGTTCGACGTGTTGCCTCCCTGTCACACTTACGTACGAATTTACAAGTGGGACAGAGCATATGCCAATGATTGTATATTTATATTCTGTTTATACCAAGTTATACTTCGTAATGTCGAATTAGTAATCAGTTATGTTCTATATTATATACCTACTAATATGACTGAACTGTACTGATAGAGGTGAAATTAGACATTATACCGGTAGTACTATTAGTTATTCTGTGATTATACATACTATATGTGATTTTGACGCTTTTCTTAGACCGAAAATATAACTCAGCTTGCTCATTTTTAATTGTAATGTAACTAATGTGTCTAAGTAATTATCGTATATGTATCGTGTATCGAATGTTTATCTACTATTGCAACTTTTTATGTATGTATTGCATTTGTTTGTGAATAGTCGATATACAGATATAATCAAGGATTATCTAATGTGATGTTCAAACAATATGTATTTATTCCAATAAAGCTATAAATAAACAACAGCATTGTTCAAATCTAATTAAAACAATATTATCAATCCTTATCTCTTTATTAGAGCGGGCCAGACAGTTAGGATCGTACGTGTGTCATGTATCGGGCACTTGTATAAACACTTTACCCGATATCGATTGGAAAGTATAGATGGCAAGTTATGGATAACTTGCCATCTATTTTTTTTTCTATCATTGTAGAAGACATGAAGATGAAGACTATCACGAATCGGTATCGGTATCGGTACGGTATCGGTGAACTATAGTTATCGCCGTTATTTATACCTACAACAGGTTTTAACTTTAAAACCTGTTATATTATATTATAAACGTATGACTTTAAAACCTATTATAAACTTATAACTTTAAAACATTTTGTAGGTATACAATAAATAAGATGTAAGTAGGTGGTGAGTAAATCATATGTCCCGTAATATTACCCGCCAATTACTTATTATCCATCTGTACTCTAATTTTGCAGTGCACAAGATGATTTTCTCAGTGAACAAGTATGTTCATGAACTATAAATGTTACCTTACAATCCTTACATAATACTTTTAAGTCTTTTGCTTTTGCTGCCTAAGGGCATCATTTTCTAACATATTGGTATCAGCTCTAGTTCCTTAACCTCAAAGTCGATTCCTAGTTAACCGCCGTATAATAAAATCATATGTATAATATTTTTGTAATACTTATATAAGTATTGGTATTTAATATTTTAAACACATTATTTAATCTGACAACAAACTACTCCTACTACTGACACACAAGTCGCGCAGTATGCTGTCCCGCACCGCACACCTCGCTGGCTCCGCAGAAAATCAGCGCCGTTGGCAATGCTTAGTCGTGCCAACTGCATTACTGAGTGGAGACCATTTCAGCCTCACATCTTTATCTGTAATATGTCTCTTTGTGTTCTGTATACTTCTTGTTTCACATTTTATGTTTTTTTTTGTAATGGAATGATGTGTTGCCTGAATAAATATTTTTCTATTCTATTCTATTCTTTTAACTTTTAGTATTTCAACTGCAACTAATCAGTTATCTATTTATTATTATTATTTTCAACTATTCATAACACAAATTGGTGTTATTTAATGTTTTATTGATTTCGTGTAATGAATGGTTTCGCTTAACTGTTTTTATGATTGTTATGTTTTCAAGTTGAAGGAACTGTTTATGTTATGTGAACCTTATCAGAGCTATCGAAAGATTTACATGAGAGTTATTATCATGATGATTACAATTTAGTAGTTTTGTTTAGTTTAATATCAGCATTGCATTGTAATCAAATTTAGTTAAGAACAGTCGTTCTTGGCGGGCGGCATGTTCAGACTGCAACCTTTTTACGTTTCTAATGTACCTACACATGTCATAAGGACATAATTTTGAATTTAAATTATTAAAAAAGAAATGTGTCAAACAGAATTACTCACTCACATCTGTCATATCAATAAAATAAGTCGCTCTTTAATGTAATTTTTGGAATTTTATTTAAACAACTAACATAATAACGAAGAAATACACCAATTTTATACATGGTAGTTGAAATAGGCGCGAAATTCAGATTTTCTATGGGACGATAACCCTTCGCGCCTACAATTTTAAATTTGCCGCCTTTTTCTACTGACAAGATTTGCTTGACCATCTATAAATAGAAATAGTTATCTAGTTCATCAACTAAAAAAACATCGGGTACTATCGTCACTAACTTTCACTGAACAGTTCAATATTAAAGGCACAACTGAAAAACATAATATTGTTTACTTAATAACGAACGATGAATATTTTTGTCAATACTAAGTGAGACAAATACCTATGATAAACAATATTGCGACTTTTGCCAAAAGTAGGTAGTAACTAGTAAGCCAAAGAATTTATGACCACGTACGCATTATTTCAAATTTAATGTTTCCTTCCTTGAAATTACTGTGGCGGAAATTACATTAGCAGTCAAGAGCTAAAAGGCATATCACGACTATCATTCCTTGATGTTTTGCATATTTTAGTTAGAGTATAAATGTTATTTCTGATTCAAGAAGTAGTCGTAGCGTGGTGCGTGAAACGGTTAATTGCTGAGAATAATTATTTTATTTTGTACGTATAGTACGTTCGTTTGCAAAATAGTTTTCTTGTTAGTTATTTGTTTTTCCTTATCCGAGTATAACATTTTAAAGACTTTCATTTGATTAAACGCAAATAGTTGTTTATTGGCTAAAAAAGTATTTAATCCTTTAGCAAATTTTTTTTTTTTAATTGGCTTTGAACTCTTCTTAATTGATATAAAGTCGATGTTCCCACTTAAACGATAAGGAAATGATTACAAAGCCACTAATCTGGCAATTATAAAGTTCATTAAACAGATAAGAAGCAAACGATACATTTTGTCGACTTAGTAACGAGTGAACATAGCGTTACACACACATGATAGTCACATCAATTAGTTTACTTACCTAAACTAATTGATGTGACTATCATGTCATGTGTATTTGTGTGTGTGTGTATCATCGATATCGACACGGACAAAATGCCAAAATTATGTATACACGACCTTATTCCCATACGCTAAGGTAGTGTGTACATATTTTTGGTACTTTGTCCGTGTCCATATTTAATATGTACCTTGACTGTACGAGTATTAGGTTTCGGTAGTTATAGTTATGACTAGAAGTCCCCGCGACTCCGTTTGCGTGAATAAAATACTGGATGTACTATACATACATAAAAGATTTGTCGTAATAATACTATCCTTTTTTATTTAACATGTCTCACCTGTGTTTTATCTAACATGTCTGAGTGTTAAGAACAGAATAAGCGAACAATTTCCAACACGCTGTTAAAATATAATGAATAGCACCATTGTATTAGACATTTAAGTACTATACGTGCGACGTAGTATTCGAGAAACGTGTTAACAAAGTTCTTTAAGTGATGTAAGGCTCGATCTCGCTACTCCTTTTATTTTAAATCCAGCCTTGCACTCGTAACTTTTTATATAGTTTAAAGTACAAAACAAGAAAAATAGCTACAAAAAGAGAATTAAGACAGACAGAAAACGACAAAAATGTGGATCGTTTAAGAATGTAGCCTTCACGGCCCAATTCGAACTTTAAGATACGTCGGTTAATAGATCAAGAAACGATATGGATTAGATATTACAGTGTCAAATGTGACGTTTCTTCAAACAAAAACGGCAGTCATATATGTAATGTCGCTGTTGTTTAAGTGATGTAAGGCTCGATCTCGCTACTCCTTTTATTTTAAATCCAGCCTTGCACTCGTAACTTTTTATATAGTTTAAAGTACAAAACAAGAAAAATAGCTACAAAAAGAGAATTAAGACAGACAGAAAACGACAAAAATGTGGATCGTTTAAGAATGTAGCCTTCACGGCCCAATTCGAACTTTAAGATACGTCGGTTAATAGATCAAGAAACGATATGGATTAGATATTACAGTGTCAAATGTGACGTTTCTTCAAACAAAAACGGCAGTCATATATGTAATGTCGCTGTTGTTTACATAATGAGCGGTTACATTGCTGTCATTGTGCATTTTACAACTTAAGACATTTGACGACGTGAAGCAATAGAATACCAATAAATAGTTTCCAAATCTTGTTCCTGATTTTAGTTTTAGTTTGATATTGTTATTGTTTCTGTTTTTTCTATCAATGTGTGTATTGTGGCAAGCTAATAAATGGTTTTTATCTTCTTTTTTTTTTTATCAATAGTAAACCTAAATACTATGAGGTACTAGTTGGCCCCAGTTGTCCTCGAACGCTAAATTGCTAAATGTGGCGGGTTAACTAGTAAAAGTACTCTATCTCCCTGCCTTTGCTAGTAAGCAACAAATTTATTTTTGTCAGTGATAAAGACGCTACAGTTGCGGCAGGTAGATATTCATTACTTAGTTAAATTTGCACGATGCAGTTAGAGATGTCAGCAAATCCACTTAGCCGGCGCCAGTAATCCTGCCACTACGATCGCTTACTACGTAATTCAAACCCATGACGCGTTTTATGTTTAGAATGTTTTTTGCTTATTTTAAGGATAATTGGAATTCATATAAGTATGTACATATTTGCGTAAGATTGACAGCGACACGTGTTTATAAGTGCTTTTTAGTGTAGGTATCTTCAAACGATAGTGATTACACAGTTGCTTTGTTGCGATGATATAAATGATATGACACAATTATCTATTACATGAGCTTTATGCACTATTATTTTATGCTATACATAACAAAGTAGACACTGACGTCCATTCAGTGGAACCCTTTCCGGTGTCCAGCTAAATGCACGAATGCAACGGAATGCGTCATGTTTGTTTTGATTTTATTTTATCATACACGCTCAGTTCTTTGTGTTTATTCACGGGTGGTAGCACGCCTTTATCAAAATAAACCAATCAAACTTGTTTTAATTTTATACGCTAAGTATTAAAAAAACATTAAGTTATAATTTATAATAATCTTGATTTAGGGCATTTAGGCACAGCATACATGTTACATTACCTACGCGCAAAACCGATGGAACACAATATCTGATTGAAATGCTTCTTCGAAATGGACTTCACAGAAGGATTATTACTTATTATGTTATTATACAGACAGGAATTTAAAATATTTATATCAAATTTACGATCTGAAGATAAAAAAGGTATTTTTTTTGTAAAAAAGTCAACAATTTGTTATCGTTCGTATGTAATGTATCGTTTAAAAGTTATTGTTTAAGTGCTTTTTTATTAAAGCTGTTCGGATTCCAGTTTATACTTCTCAGTACTCGTAAGATACAAAAAAAGAAGTAAGTGTACATGGGACAGGTTTTGAATCCTCAAGGGTTAATTGTTTTAAATTATTGTAATTTCAGCCAAAGAATCCCTTGAACTTTTTTTCCTTTTTTTACTAGATTTCAGAGATCCTGTTTTATTCTTACTTTTTATTTATCCAGGAACAAATACAGTTTCTAAAAATAAACAAATAGACTGATGCACATTTAAGTTGATGAGTACTATGTACGTACTTTTTGCTATAAGCAATACATATGGAACTTACACTTTTAACAAAAATAAAGCTGTTCATATAAAATTATCCTTACAAGATAAATGTAAATACAAGCTACTTTAAATGCATTAAATTTTGGGATCCGTCAGACCGAACATTATTTAATTAATATAAATAAAGAATAGATCACTTTTTTGTGATATACATATATTACTTACAATAACACTAAGATATATACGTATGTTACGTATAGCTTAGCTTAATGTATTAAAAGTAGTCTATCTATATATAACATAATATTCATAGTATTGATTGTTCTTTTTTTGTGTAAATAAAAGTAATATTACTAATGTAAAGTAATAATAGGAATAAAGCCATACGATATGTCATAATAATATTATTAATTTCTTTCTCTTTACTTATTTTCTTTCTATGAGAAGAGGGAAAATAAGTTTTAGAATTTCATATAAATAGGTCGTGATAAGTTCTACATAGTATGTAGGGCTCATTTCTCAAACAGTGTTACTCTAACATTATTAGAAAACACAAACAATTCGATACTTTGTAAGAATTGGGTGTATTAATAGTATAATAGTGTATTAGCCAGTTTGCCGCTCTAGTATTAGTTAGTTTAAATGATTAATTGGATATATTGTATTGTACTTAAATACTGGGAGAATTTGAGGGTTTGCAATTGTACTTAATGCAGAAGGTAGGTATATTTTGTCTCTAAAAGATAAATCATACATATTAAGAAAATGTATTTTTAATACTTTTATTTATAAAATAGTCAAATGTATATTTTGTAATGATATGTCCTGCAACTTATTATTTTATTACATATAAACATGATACGTAGTACTACTAATTTATCACAGCAATCCTAGATATCGAAAGAATTTACTGTTATTTTTAAATCCATAGCGTCCATTGACCAAAAATATATAATTAATGCTTATCTAAGCATGCCAGAAAAAAAGGTGTTACGCACCAACTAAATGTTATTTTACTTATTTATATGTACCATTTGTAAAATTCTACATTTTTTTGCTGGATATTTTGTATATTGGTTTTGTGTCACAAAATATAAACTTTTTTTAATCTTACCTGATGCTCTATATAGGTACTGAAATTTAAAAATAAACTTCACCACATCACCAATTAATAATATTTTATAAACTTTTTATTTAACTGTATTTCATTTATTGTATTTCTTGATTCACGTAAACGCGTGCACCACTGGTCACTTAAGCGCCGGTACTGACAAATAACATGAACATGCTTGTCGTACAAATATACAAATACAACACACTATTTGAACGTGAAAGAACATCTGCTCTACCACTCCATAATAATTATGTTACGTTCAATACTCATTGAAACTAGCACTTTATTTTTTGAGATTAAGGTATAAAATTGAATAAGTTTAATATTACATACGTATTCAACGGTGGAGAAAAAATTGGAGATAAGATTGTATTTCTATGTATAGGTACATACATTCATGAAGTTCATGGCATTTGTTACATTTGGTTGGTAACTTAACTGAAAATATTTCATGAAATTATCTTATCACTTAGTAATGATAAAAAAAAAAATCAAACAGAGATAGCAATTTTACAGGCCTGTTATAAAAGCAATCCTGGCAGTAAAATAAAGGCATGGATTTCCACGTAGAGATATTCAAGTGCAGCTTTTTCAGCTTAATGCTGCATATAAATAAAACCGAACACACCTGCACCTGCAGGACTACTCGAATCTCTTGTGAATGAAAGGCTCTTCTAACTTCGAATTTGAGTTCTATTTCTTGTAGGTAGGTATCTGTAGTTCTAGATTTATTTCATAATTATTTAATCATTGCAATCATGTACAACATTATAAGTATACAAGGTACATATATGTGAACATGAACCCGGACAGGGTATATATAGCAATTAGTTTTAAGCTTATACTAAAGTCTTAATTATTATTAATAATTTATTATACATATTTTAAGAAAGGGCTAGTTTTTCAAATATGGTTCTATATACATAATAAGAAAACTAAAGTTCTAAAGTTAATTAAAATTTTCAGGTCTCATGAAGTTAGTTTTTTAATGAGTGACGGACAAGTTTACTTAGTAAGACTTAATGCTTTAATAAATAAAACATTTTCATATAAAAAAAAAAATATTAAATATGCATACATCTGCGAAGTCACAAGATGTAGATGTGTGCATGAGTGGAGGCCTGTGCCCAGCAGTGGGACTATACATATATACCTAGGCTGAATCATTATTACATTAATTTTTACTAAATGTAAATACAAAATTTCTGTTAATTTTTAGCTGTCGTAAAATGTCTACAAGCTACGTTAATGGCTCGTAGAATTCGGCTCTACATTTTTGTTATTTTCTAAGTTATTTTTTAAATAAGAGTAGTTTAGCAAGCCGGCGAAGATGTTTTATTTTATTATTTAATAAACTATCATCGATTATTTTCCGATCGATTAGAATTACACGATTTCTCAATCAATAACGCCTAGTCCATTGTTTCTCATATCCCAACATCGACATTGTTTGTAAAGGTTTTGCCTTTAAGCTGATACCATGGCTAGCTTGCAGACTGTAACTGTAGCCTTTATGTTATTCCAACAATAATTTTATCAACTTTTCAAGCTTTCTTTTCTTGTACAAAGTCGTGTAAATCGTGTCGATATTCTGGAGCCCAACACTATTTTATATTTTTTAAATATTGTCCATGACTTTGACAACAATATTTTCGGCCTGGGTTAAAATTATATGGTGAAACAACTATAGAACCATTAATTTTATAGTCTTTTATATTTAGCATTTTATTCCGAATTTGTCAGTATTTATATTTTATTTAAAATAAAAACTATGTATAGTAAATTTTGCTCTATGCTCGTTATAATGTTGCCATATATCTTAATGTGCAAGTATAGACTATAGAGAATAAAAAGATATTGAAAAAAAAAGTTATGCTCGGAGGTTTGCGATCGCTTCGAGCATTTTTTTGTAAAATAGTGAATTAGTGGTTAATTTCCTTTATTATTCACTTTTAACGTTCCTTTAGCTAGTAGCAAGTAATAGGAGTTTGAAAATACATTCAAATTAAGAGTCACTTGGGCTTGAGCTGCAACATATCGATTCGGCGTATATAACGTACAAAGCTAGGTTATAATTAGATTTTCGGCTTTTTCCACCAGTGTTAATTTGAAATGGAAAGCATGGATGTCGCTCAAGAAGGTACCTCGGCAGCGTCTACGCCCGTCGTGGAAAACGGTGAGTGCCCTGTCACGATCACCATGCTTGTTTTTAGTACTTAAAGCAAAAACGTGTTTCTTTGTCGAGCACCAAGTACATATAATGTTTCTTTTTAGGGCCCGACAAGAATGTTACGGCGGAGGAAATGACTTCAAGAGACTACTATTTCGACTCGTATGCCCATTTCGGTATTCACGAGGAGATGTTAAAGGACGAAGTTCGCACACTCACGTATAGGAATGCTATGTACCACAATAAACACTTATTTAAGGGAAAAGTAAGTTAAAAATGTTTTATTAGTATCTGTTTATGCAAGCCGTATTTGCAGCTGTAAGTGATTAGTAGACTTTACTGTACTTACTCGCTTTATTGGTGATGCTTGTGTTCCCTAACCTTAAAATAAGAACAAGAATTTAGAATCAAGTTCATTGACAATAACTACAATAAGTTTAGTAAGTAAGAATTAGAATCAAGTTCATTGACAATAACTACAATGAGTATACTAAATAAATTTACATATTTACTTAAGTCTTAAAATTCTATAAAGAAAATGAACATTTGAATTGCCATTTCTCCATTCTAAGTCCATGTTATTTGGGCTTGTGACGGGGTGCTTTCGGTTCAGAGGGCCTACCGCAAACCATGTTCGACGTATTGCCTCCCTGTCACACTTATGTACAAGTGTCACGGAACTGGGAACTTCTATTTTTTTGCCATACAAATTCAGTGCCGGAGAATACCCTGCTTGTGACTGATGCTGGCAGCAAGGAATGACCATATTTGGTGAAAAGTAAAATATATCTATCTCATTCCTTGCTGCTAGTATCAGTGTTCATTGGTGGTGGTGGTTTACTGAGGTGTGCCAATAAAGAGTATTCTATCTATCTATCTATCTATCTATGGTGGGGAGATGCCATTGCATCAGGATAGATTAAAAGAACTTGAAGCACTTTACTGCCCTGCTAAGCCAAATAGCACTATCACCAAAGAAAATTCATTGCTAACTTATACTTTAGTTTCTATAACTGAGAATTCCATTTACAAAATTTGTTTTTAAGATAGTGCTATTCAGCTTAGGAGGGCAGTTTTATCTGTTATTGAGGCATAAGCAACATCACAAATATTCAATTTTGATCTAAGGATATACTAGGAATTTACTGAGAATTTGTACAGTTAACACTACAATGTTCAATTGGATTAGCCATTTCACCTGTGACATAACATGAGACAAACTACATAACTATTTTTGTGTCCATGCAATTTTGCAGGCTGTACATTAGTTGGCATAAGGTTATACATATTTATGCTGAACTGCTGTATTCAAACTAAGGCTAGTTGAGTCGCTTAACTTCAAACTCTGGTAAATCCATCTGTCAGATTATGCAATTCTTTTTGGTATTAAGAAAAGGTGGGTAGGGTAGATGTGTTTACTGAGAGGGTCAATGGATTTACCCGAGTTTGAAGTTAAGTGACACACTTCCCCTTCCATTTTGTTTTAAAGAGTCAATTAAGACTATCTTTATATAAAAAAATCTTAATTCCAGATAGTGTTAGACATAGGCTGCGGTACGGGCATCCTCTCGATGTTCGCCGCCAAGGCGGGAGCGGCCAAGGTGATCGCGGTGGAGTGCTCCAACATCGTGGACTACGCGCGCAAGATCGTCGAGGCCAATCGGCTCGATGACGTCATCGAGATCATCAAGGGCAAGGTCAGTGGTTACTTAAAAAGCTTAGGAAGTCGACCGTCTCAAGTATTAGCAGGCGTGGCTCACTCCGCGAAAATCGCGTTGCTACAAGTACAATTTAGTAATTTAAGTCTACATACATTTTATAAAAAAAAAATGCTTGAGAAAACGTTTGGACCTCCAGAGAATGTTTGGAACGTTTGGGCTGAGAGACTTCCCTCTTTTGCGGGCTGCATCCGCAAGTACATGGACTGTAGTTTGGAGATGTCTGTTTTCGGTAGTGTCACTAGTGTCTAACTTAAACTAGATTTTTTGCCAAACCCAAAACCTCTCTCTCTCTCTCTGTAGCCCTTCTCTACCCTTCGGGTGTAGGCCTCCTTCACTTGTCGCGGTTCTGTGAGACCTGGAGCCAATTCTTCCCCGCAGTCCTTTTGATGTTGTCGTCCCAAGTGCCCCAACGCATCTTGAAGTTTTTGAAGTTTTGAAGTAGGCTAAAGTTTAAACTCGTCAGGTGGAGGAAATTGAGCTGCCGGTGGAGAAGGTGGACATCATCATCTCGGAGTGGATGGGCTACTGCCTGTTCTACGAGAGCATGTTGGACACGGTGCTGTTTGCACGTGACAAGTGGCTGCAGCCTGATGGCATGCTCTTCCCGGACAGGTGAGATGGTTTTACAATTTACATGTTTGCAATTGTCACTGGATGGATCAGTGAGTATCGCAGCACCTCCAAAAATATTAGAAAGTTGGTAAAATTTCACAAGAAACCAAGGAAGTTTCCGATTTGAAAATTAACAATTTTTTTAATTCATTCAACAATTTTGGAGACCAGTAGTAATTGTAATTGTAATTAGCCTTTATTATTGAAGTCAGTTGGTACATAGTATATATTAATTCGGTTCCATAACTTTAACTTCAACTCGTCCTTTGACATAGGCCTCCTCCATAGCTTTCCATTTGATTCTAGTAGTAATAAATCTTTACACTTTATCCATGGATGTCGACATATTTGCACTCTGCTCACGCTAAATGTAAAAACTTGACGCTGGCATGATTTGCGTTTGAACCGCAGTCACAGCTGGTAATTGAATACAGTAACCAAACAATCATCACAAATAAGCGAACTATTTTTGAAAAGTAGGCTAACAAAAACATAATGTAACACACAATGGTGTTGACTATAATAGGCTCTTTTTAAAGTCACGACCTAGATTATTCAACGTGCAGTCTAGAGTTCCTTACATTTTTAAACTGAGTAAGTGCCGCACCGTGTTTTGCTTGCGCAATAATCACAATTCACAATAAGAGGCCTATAAAAATACAATATTTGTTCAGATGCACCCTGTTCATCTGCGGCATCGAGGACCGGCAGTACAAGGACGAGAAGATCAACTGGTGGGATGATGTGTACGGTTTCGACATGTCCTCCATTCGCAAGGTGGCCATCTCGGAGCCGCTGGTCGACGTGGTTGATGCCAAACAGGTCAGAACACTAATCGCCGCTAATCTTAAGTCATTTCACTTCTCCCTTTGCTTCTGATATATGAGGCTTCCACTGCCACTGTGACGAAATTTTTCAGACAAAATTGCGTGTCGTATATAATAAAATGATACAGATGTAGTGCATAGTTTTCCATCGTATTTTCTCGGAAACGTTCGTATTTGTCATGCTACTTCAGAGTACTTTTTGTACCGAGACTGATTGAAATAGCAAGACACGTTCGTACATTTCCGTGAAAAAACGATGGAAAATAATTATGCACTACATCTGTACATAGAGTAATCATAACATTCATAAATCAAAATAGATAACTAATTTTTGTAATGTGTGTTACAGGTAGTTACGAATTCGTGTCTCCTGAAGGAAATAGATCTTTACACGGTCAAGAAAGAAGATCTCAACTTCGAATCTAAATTCCATCTGCAAGTAAGTTATTTAATGTTCGACAATTTCTTCTTGACGTTAGGTGGTAATGGTAATACCATGCTCGCTTGAGTTTATATATTCTATTGTCAACACACACCTGGATGGCTCTGGTTCACTGTTCCTTGCAAATGTGCATATACTCTTTGGAATTGTAAGTCAACCGTCAGGTTCCGCAATGCTAACAATGTGACACCTATCATTTAGTTTTATACATTTCTACCGGCGAGTGCACGCGCGTGCCTACACTGGGATCCGGAGCCGTGCTGCATTAACTAATGTGTGTTATTCCAAGTGGCTATTGTCTTTTTTCATACTTACAAGCAACATTGAGCCCCGATGTAATTCTTTATAAAACGCATAATTAAATTCAAACAACACTATCGATCTGATCGGCGTCAATCCAAGATCAAATCAAATCAAAAATGTCTTTATTGCAAGATTATGGTACATTTACAATAGTAAAGTAAAGTAAAGATGTTACAATGTTTATCAGAACACATAATCTACCCGTCAGAGCATGCAATAGGTTCATCTCCTTCATCTCTTCAGTACTGAATAATACCTATAATAATATCTAGTATTTTTACATTTAGATTAGAGGAACATTAATTATTACATGAGATCGTTAAAATTATAATCAAAATATTCATTTAGATTATAAAAACTTGCTTTTATGAGTATGTTCTTTAATGTAGTTTTAAATGTTGTTCCTGACATCATTTTAATGTAGTTTGGCAAATGATTGTATATTTTAATACTAGTGTAATACATCCCTTTACGTACCATTGTCAACTTTGAGTCAGGAACTTGTAAGTTGAGCAAATACTTATTTCTAACAGGCCTGTTTGTTTGTTTAACATGAAATTCAGAGGCGTTGTTTTTGATAAAAATACAGCATTGCAAAATGTAAATACTAGTTAGGGTTAGTAAACCTTGGGTCTTGAATATATTCCGACATGATTCGTCGTCTCTCAATCCAAAAATAATTCTAACACATCTCTTTTGTAGGATGAAAGTTGATGAGGCATTTACAGAGTTTCCCCAGTAAATGATACCATAGTTTAGAATGCAATAGATATAACCATAGTATGCTAAAGTCGCAGTTTTTGTGGTTGATACATTTACAAGTACTTGCAGTCCATAACAGAATTTTCTTATTTTACTATTAACCATCAATGTGTTGTTTCCAATTCAGATGACTATCAATTACGACGCCCAGAAATTTGTATGATGAAACTTCTTCAATTTGGGTACCTTCGTAATTAATATTCAGCTGAATTGGTTTAGCTTGTTGAGGTCTACTGAGGTGCTGTGCCCCTGCTACAGAAAATAGTGTTGTGCCGTTGAATCGTTTCCAGCAGTTAACACTACGATTAATGCCGATTTAACGCGGGAGCTAAAGCCATGTTGCATTAGGTATCTGGTGTTCATTAGCCGTTTATTTCAAGGGAATGTTCCTATCCCAGTGACTATATAGGAGTTTATGCAAATATTACAATATGTGTGTTGCTAGGTCCGCCGCAATGACTTCATCCAGGCGCTGGTGACGTTCTTCAACGTGGAGTTCACGAAGTCGCACAAGCGGCTCGGCTTCAGCACGGCGCCCGAGGCGCCCTACACTCACTGGAAGCAGACCGTCTTCTACTTCGATGAGTACATGACTGTAAGTACCCGGTCACACACTTAACTGAACAGTGATCGATCTTATTTCATTGCAATAAGATTTATGAATAGACAATTTACTCTGTTGACGATG
Organism: Cydia splendana; assembly: GCF_910591565.1. NCBI lineage: Eukaryota > Metazoa > Arthropoda > Insecta > Lepidoptera > Tortricidae > Cydia > Cydia splendana. Next base: position 12,322,189 of record NC_085977.1, on the reverse strand, counting down.
GTAGTAATTATTGTTTGTATAGAATCTATACTACAGATTATTATAGATTGTAATTGTCACTTTGCACCAGTATTATGTATATTTTTTTATATATTTCACAAATGTTTGATATATTTATTTGAAATGTTTGTAATTTTTGGGCAGTTGTGTAAAAGTCTGTGACAACCTGTGTTCTTGTGCAGTGTCGGCATTTACGCAAACACCAAAGGCGTCGGTCCACTGCTACTTTTTACACTGTGCTTATATTGTAAGTTGACACTATTATTTCCCTGTCAGGTGAAGAAGCAGGAAGAGATAACGGGCACTTTCTCGATGCGTCAGAACGCGCGCAACAACCGCGACCTGGACTTCGAGATAGAGATCGACTTCAAGGGCGAACTGTGCCAGGTGCAGGAGAAGAACCACTACAGGATGCGCTGAGCGCAACCACTACAGATTTCTGCTAGTGTAGCTTTGGTTTTTAACATACATTTTATGCTATTTTTATGTATTATGAAGATATGGCCAATATGTTATTCTGTAGTAAGGCGATAGCCGGTGTTCGGTAGTATATCTGATCAGGCTTAACCCTTTAGGCTAAGGGATATATATTTCCCACATACGACACTTCAAACATGTGTTCTATTTTCAATGAGCAAGACTGACATTCGATTGTCATTTAGGAAATGTCAGCCTAGGATTAAACTTCTGAGACTCCGCGTTCAAAATTTTGTATTGGACGCGGGGTCACACATTACACGCGAGCGATGACTTTCGAATGATCCTTGGAACATGGCGGATCGTGCTCCAGACATTTATTTTTATTTTTTGCATTCTGCTGTTTAATGTATAATTTAGATAGCATATTATGCAGTGAATGGCAAGTGTGACGGGTGCAGTTAATGAAGAATTCTTCTGGAAATACGAATAAGTAACCAATTCATGGACATCATTCGGCGGTTCGTGGTCTCGGCCGCCATTACGCTTAGTACTGCTGCTCCAGCTATCTTCTAGTGCAGCGGTCGGCAACAGGCGGCCCGCGAACCTCTCACTTACGGCCCGCGAGCCTCCCTGGTTATTTTGTATGTAATATTGACAAACGACAATGTCTGATAAAGTCATAAATATTAACAAAGTGCGGCCCGCGTCAATTTCGTTAACTACTATATGGCCCTTGGCTGCTAAAAGGTTGCCGACCGCTGCTCTAGTGCATCGTGAAGGCCTATCACTGTACATCATGCATTAATACTTTGTATTATGAAATATTTTACTTGTGATCTACATTTACTGTATTTTGGCAAGGGCCCATGAGGCTGCCACTTCTCCAATAAACAAACAAACACGAACGACGCACGAACTATTATTGATTTACTAAAGGTTGCAAATTCAAAAACATAACAACTGCTTTTGGGTCTCAGGAGGGTGAGGAGGTTAAAATAAATGAACATATAACTAAGAAATTCAGTCAATGCTATCATAACTTTTTTTTAAAACGGTATGGTTGAAAATATACTTTACTTACAGTTAAAGCTACAACATTTTCGTAAATATTGGGTGCCTTTGCCATTTTACATCAGACAGGCTTCCATTTTACTTTTTAAACGGCCTTTTGTATGAGAATAAAGTGTAAAAAAACCAAAGCTACATTTATAGAAACGAATAGACATGTCCCAGTGTTCTACCGTCTTATTTTTGAAATAATAAGCTTAGTGATTCTATCATAAGTATTTGGAGCATACATGCCAGAACTTTATTTTGCTGTTCTAAGTAATCAGAATGAATTTCATATTTTCATCTCACAATTATTATCACGGAGACTTATGAATAGGTTAAAAACTTAAGAAATGAGGCGTTTTTCATGTTTTAACAAGGCACAAAATTATTTGTTTTAGAATCGCTAGCGTTGTGTTTTTATCAGGGAGTAGATGTTTGGATATATTTTTGTGCCTTTAGACACTGCCGTTAATGTCTAGTTTACCTTTTAGTATTACATATTTAATTGTAAGTGGCATCAAATATTTCCATTGCGCATATGTTGCATAACGCCTTTTTTCTTAAGTTATATTACTTGTACTGTGCATATTCAGAAATGTTTTCTACCTATATAATTTATCAGTTTTATTACCAAAAACGAATACCATAGCATGAGTTTGCTCTAGTTATCATGAAAATCGTTAAACATACAAAGTGTTCTTGTGAAAAGAAAATGATTCACAAACAAATATGTGCATCTGCCAAATTAGACGTTTTATTAAGGAATTTGGCCAGAAACAAAAGTCACATAACTTTATATGAAATGGGTTTTCAGCATGCAATCTGTTTTGTATTTTTGCTACATTCTATAAAATAACAATTTAACACATGCATATTCGTATGTTTAATGTTTAAATAATGATTCATAAATTTCATTATATCACAAAATTCTGTAAGTTTGTTCTTTAAAATGGTTCATGATAGGAAACGTTCTTATTATAATGGTCGCTGTATGTTTAGGAATAAGGATAGTTTACACTAGTATGTATGAGAAACTCCAGATAGCTTGGTTACTCGAAAACAGGATATCAATATCTTTAGGAGTTTTTTTACTATACAGGGTGGCCAAAAAATAAGTGCATTCCCGTTGCCAAGGAGGTTTTGGGATTATACTGAGCAGCAACTTTTACAATGGGACCAAACCCGAAATCGCGAAAAAACGATTGTCTGTTTCATACATTTTGGCTGGTCCATTTTCTATGGGAGGGTAAATTTTTTTTTCGCGATATCGGGTTTGGTCCCGTAGTAAAAGTTGCTCAGTATAATCCCAAAACCTCCCTGGCAACGGGAATGCACTTATTTTTTGGCCAACCTGTATTAAAGGCAGCATTCCACTATTTCCACCAGCGGCATAAGCATACAGTACAAAAATACTTGTGCCGCACAGTGCCGCACACTGGTGGAATTCCGCCATAAGATGTCAAACGAATCCTAAAGGTATTGAGCTTATGATACGACGGATCATATTTTATAACGTTAAAACACAAGTAATAACTTTTCGTAGTAAATATTGACACTAAATTTAAATTAAATTGGAATGTTTAGTGTTTACATTTATATTATGGTAGCCTAAAAGTGTTGCTTTGTAAAATTTTAGCCTGTTATTATGTTCAATATCGATTCGTCCTTCAAAAATAGTTTGCCAAGTCAAAATGAATTTCCTATTTAATTACAAATATTCTATAACTATTCTGGTTCTGTAGAATATGTCGAAATAGCCTATTATAGAACTTTGCATTGGGTAGTTTACTCGTATATGCCAGTGTTACGTATTATTCTTGTATTTTAGGTATTGTCACTACGTCCAATATAAAACTTCGAGTGATAGATCTTGCGATGTATAACTACTGTTTAAGGTCGAAGCTTGGATATTGGACATAGTGATATGCACTCGGACCACTATTAGAATACAGTTTTGGTAAATTCTTTGCACGCCAAAGACTTATGGCGGGGCTACACTAACGGGAAACGCAGTTGATTATCGCGATAATGGACGATTCTCACACGGCCACACTGGGATTATCGCGATAATTAACGGCAGTTCCCGTTAGTGTGGCTCAGGCATTATTTTTCTGAATGATAATTTTTCCAACTTTTCGAAAACTTATATATAATTTGCGGTACAAAATAGTCTGCCGTTTTTTGCGGGGGAGGGGCACATCAAATGTATACGTAACGTAAACATAGCCATGTCAGATAAACGTCAGTCCATACATGTGGTTGACATGTCGTTGACCATTGGCTGCCTATTTTCGACAGAGGGGAACGCCTGTTAATGACCACTCCGTTTGGTTATATTCTCTAAGCTTTCACCAACTGGCACATTTGTACTCTGTTGTACGTGGGCCATACTGAAACTTATTTTTTCTAAGTGGCCAGTCCAGGAATTTTCAGTTCTTCATACTTAATGAAGAATAATTGTATTGCATGACATATTTTGTAAACATAATTGAATAATTGAATGATAATACAGGAATTTTCAATGCTGTATTCTAATAATTCCGAGTGTCAGTAGTTAGATTTCTCATGTTTGTACTAGATATGGGCGTGACCGCGAACATCGTATGTATTATTTTCAATAGGAGTGTTGTATGCGATTTACTGTGATAGTCCTGGTAATACGCCTAGGTGTATCTGTGAGATTCTCAACCCAAGCGAATTTTGACTCTCGTTGTAACGACTTAAAGTTGAATTTTGATAGCCGGCTGTGTCGGAATTTCTACAACAGTGCGTAGTACCGGTGGTACTCTTAATTTTAGAGGTGCATAAATGAGTAAGCCAAAGTTTTGTTGTTTTTTTTTATTACCTTATATTACATTCAGTTAACAACCAAAACTCTGTACAATCGTTTCCTATAAAATAACACTAACTGCACTAAGATACGAGCTCTGTTAGTATTTAATTTTGTTACTTAAAGCGAGTTTTGGTTGTCAAGTGTGAAATGAATTACATTTTAAAGCTGTCATTGCCAATGAAGACATTTTGTCGGTGTTTTGGGTGCAAGTATTAATTTCTATACATTACAAAATACTTAGGTACAGAAGATACGTTTATTTTGAACAGAACAAAGTGAGTTCATAGTTTCATGGAGTTTTGACATTAATGACACTTTGCCACGCAGAGTTAGCTTGGTCCGAGTCTAGTAATCAGCCATTTTCACGCGCCAGCAACAACGTATGTGTAGAATCCAGAGTGGGATAAAATAAATGAGATGCACATATACCAAAGAGAATTTAGTATTAAAAAAAATAAGGAACGAAGTCAAATGGCGATGGCGTTCTAAAACTTTTAATCCCTGGGTCGAAAGATGGCAGTGAATTTAATGTGACTACAAAATTAACTTTGACAACACCCCTCTATCTAAATTCTCTTTGTTAATATACTGTTGACAATTTACCACGCTAACGAGTACTTTTTCTAAGAAAAACACTCTTCCATCAAGAAAATCTCGCTCAATGAGGGTTTCTGCGATCGAGATTTTCACTAGGTGGCAGCACCGTGACGAGAGGTCTTTTTGATAGCTGCTGTCAAAATCCACCAATAAATAAAATATGGTTAAACATGATTGGTGGATTATGACAGCTAGACATCTCGCCACGCTAGTGAAAAAGTCGATCGCGGAAACCCTCATTCGGCTCATTCGTTCTCGTGGGTCGGCTGTACTTAAGGTAGCTTATCCAACGACAGCCACCGGCACGACGGGTACGGCACCAGCACTCTTCACGTCGACGCAGCAGCATGAGGAGATCAGGTTGTACTCCTGACACGAGTTGGAGTACAGGTACTTGCAGTCCACTTTGCGGCAGTTGAGGCTGTCTGTGGACATTATATATGAATGTAGTAGATCAATTAAGTAAGCTTTTATCAATACTAGAGAATAATTAACTTTTCACTTCTCATGCTCAAAAAGTGCACCTTTATGTCGTGCGTAGACGACATAAAATCGCATTTTATGCTCTAGAGCATAAAGTAAAATCATCTATTACGACCCTTATTGACTTAGCAATAAAGTCCAAATTCTGCCATACAAACTGCCAGCCCTGCCGGCGCGCCCCCGACCGGCGCTCTCCCGATCGGCGTGCCCCGCGCCTCCGACCGGCCTAGGGTTGCCAGATGGAAAGGCGCTATTATCGGGAAACAATATCAATTTTTCGGGATTTTGGGACTTAAGTCGGGAAAAAAAAATTAGAAATGCCACGATTGCCACGATGCCATGATTCGGCAACTATTCGGTATTCGGCCTATTCGGACACTTTGCCCAATATTCGGTATTCGGCCGAATGTTGCCTACTATTCGGCCGAATACCGAATATCTGTTGCATCTACCTAAAAAGAAAAATTACAAAAAAAATTACCAGAAACTATATAGGTATATTTAATATTTAAAATGTATTCTTGGAAGTAGTTAAATACGAAGGCACGTTTTTGAGCATTTATCGATTACAAAATATTTTATTTTTATCATGGGTCTGATTTGATTGACTCTAAATACTCTAATATACATTCATTAATTCTGTTCAACATAAAAATATATCTTAGCAAACGTAGTGCTTTATTTGATGGCTAACAGTTTGCATAATAATTGTGACTCAAAATGTTCGCATGTCATGCCGAATAGGGGCTATTCATAAATTACGTCATTTCAAATTAGGGGGGGGGGGGTCTGGACATCGGATGATGGTAGCATGACGTAGGAGGAAACGGGGTCATTCGAAGCATGATTTTTGGATGTTTTTAGGGGGGGGGGGTCGAAAATAGTCAAAAATAGATGACGTAATTTATGGACAGCCCCATATTCGGTCGCCGAATATTCGGTATTCGGCCGAGAGAGGAGCCGAATATTCGGTATTCGGCCGAGAGAGTGGCCGAATATTCGGTATTCGGCCGAGAGAGGGGCCGAATATTCGGTATTCGGCCAAATTCACTATTCGGGGCATCTCTAAAAAAAAATACATTCAAATTAAAGTATTTGTATTGAAAACAACGGTATTTTACATTATTGGCACTAGGTACGTCAGCTCGCTCGCTCGACGACAGTTCGGAACTTGAAATTATTGTTTTATAGCTGGTCAAGCAAATCTTGTCAGTAAAAAAAGGCGCGAAATTCAAATTTTCTATGGGACGATATCCCTTCGCGCCTACATTGTTCAAATTTGCCGCCGTTTTCTACTGACAAGATCTGCTTGACCAGCTATATAACGAGAAGCTGTTTTTCGGGACAGTTTACACTTTGTCGGGAATCGGGAACACCTGCTAAAAATCGGGAGAATCCCGCCAAATCCCGACCATCTGGCAACCCTAGACCGGCCCAAGAACAATTTTCTTTAGTCTTGAATAAATACGTTAAAATAACCTAAAATATTTGATTTTTTGTATATTTTCCTCGCAATCGAAGTGAAAAGCAGAGTGTACAACAAGGGCATAAATGTCCATTTTTACCCTCGTCTACTATATTTTGGTCTTCGCTTCGCTCAGACCAAAAAATTGCCTCGGGTACAAATGGGTCACTTTATGCCCTTGTTGTACAATCTACTATTTTCATTTGACGTTAATTTTGTATGACCTTTTTTAGAAATGCTCCTTACTCATGTTAGGTAGGTAAAATACTGCTAGCACAGAATAAATAATAGTACTACCGGAAAGAAAGGAAACTTCCTACAAAACCGAAGATTGACAGCGGTTCAGGGTCGAATCATGCTGTCCCTTTCTAATATATGGCATTAAGTATCCCTTTCGGCTATTTAGGGTTGTCAAAATTCAAGCCATTATCTTATCTGTGGTCGGGCACACAAAGGGACGTCAATTTGTGTTAACAGCAATGCTGAGCCGAGCGGAGCCGAGTTTGGCCGAAGTCAGGAGTTTCGCACCCCTGCTGCTAGTTAGGTATATTTGTTAAACAAGGGAGCATGGTTGTTGGTTACCCGTCATGCTAACGGTTTGGCCACGACATTACGCGACTGGCGACGGGGGCAGCGACAACCATAGGTGGGAACGAAAGGTCTGATCGCTGTGTCTCGCTCCAATCTATGGTTATATCGCTACCGCCGTCGCAAATCGCGAAATGTCGTGGCCGAGCCGTAACGTGGGGCACGATCAAGTGAGAGATTCCAAATGAACCACGAGCCTAGTCTAGTGGTTCAAAAAGTGGAAACGAGTATTAGGCGCGGGTTTCAAGGCATGAAAATTTTTTTCACCGCCCCAACGTGAGGGAAAATGTGCCAGATATTATTTTTATTTCTGCAACTATTGCAGGAGGTCTATTCAGATAGTAATTTGTTGTTATCTAGGTACACAAGAATATGCTGCCAATGCTATTGCTATAATTATAAACTATATGGATCGTTTCTACAACCAGAAATGTCATCATAACAAGAAGGGATATCTGAATAAGCCTCCAGGTGTTTTTATAACTGTACATTTCCAAACTAAACACAAAAACTTACATCCAGTATCCCTCTCGCAGCAGCAAGCATCGTGGGCCTCCTTATACGAACAGTAGCTATACACCGACGAGTCGCAAAGCGGGCAGCCCGGGTGCGCGCCCGGCGGCCCAGCCAACCCGGGCTTACCCGGGTACCCACCCGGGTATCCACTCCCCGGATACTGCCCCGGGTACCCGGGCCCGCTGGGGTAGAGGCCTGGGCCGGTGTTCGGGTAGTGTGAGTAGTCGGGGTTGTATTGTCCGTAGCCGCCTAGGAAAAAAGCCGCTATGTCTCTTAGGCTGAAACCTGTGGTTAGATGAGATGAGATGATGGTTAAGAGAGCTGATTATGGTGGTGTGCATGTATTTGGTTACTGAGAGTGATGTTAATCATAATGATTAATGAATGAATATAAGAACGTCTGATATTTCTTGGCTGATCATATGTTAAAACATATTGAGAAAACTAAACTACTTAATCTCTTTTAAGCCTAGTTTTTTCCTCTGTTTTGGAAGGGCATATGGGAGTCATATTCATAAAACCAGCTAGTGCTAGCGCCAATTATTGGGAATGGCTTGCCAAAAATCTTATCTCGGGATCTTTTAGCATGCAACCGAGACAAGTAGGTAATTTATTGACCATGAAATTTGATTACAGTTTAAGTAATTTAGGTAGAGGTAACCCTTTAATTACCTACCTAAACTTAGTTCAATATTACCTAAGATAACAAAAGCACAATTTAGTTAAAATTAACTGCCTATTAATGCAAATATTGTTTCAATGTTATCTTTACGAACATCTACTAATCCGACGCATTTAAGTTTAAAATCAGTAGGTACATTATTGTCTATATACCTATAGCTTAATATGAACGATGACTAAATACTAAGATCTATAGCAGATATTAAGGTTCCAGTAGGATTAAGGTACCCACTATAAGGTGCATGCTCTACATATAGTTTTTAAACATTATTCGTATTATAATATATCTTATCTATTATACTTTCCCACTACCTGTCTGACGCAAAAACAACCTAGAGTAAGGATCTTATTAGTCTTAGGACACCGGATCCGAACTTGGAGGTAAATAATTACGTTGGGATAGGGTAGCTGAGTTGAAAAAAAAATGCTTTAGGTATTAAAGCCAACCTGTTAAATAGGGGGTAAAATGAAATTCCATAACATGTCAAAGAGGTAACAATATCTATTGAAAAGCGAAGGAACCGCGTTTTGTGCTCTGTTAGAACTATTCAACTTGGGAGACAAAATCTTTATCTATCTATGTATAAATAACTCGGATAATGCAACGCAAGATACTGCTGAATGGTGTTCTACAGACCGTGGCTTAGTTTAGGCACCAAGGATTTCCTTATGGCTTGAGAAGAAGTTTACCTAATTATACTTTTAACAACACATTCGTCTGTCCTTGTTTCGAGACGACGCCATTGTAATTAGATGATTAATTAGTTAGAGTTTGGAGTACATGTTAGTTAAGCGTAATCATCTTAAATTGTTGTTTTTTACCAGTTTACGTGTCGGTAACAATGCAGGTGTTTTTGTCGTTTCTCAGAATTGGTATTTTTTGGATAAGTGAGACGTTATATTTATATACTTAGATACTGACAGACAACGCGCAGCCTAAACCGTTGAAAGTTAACATTAAATTTTGGTAAAATTTTGTGTAATAATAATAATTTATACAGATTCTTCAAAATATGTCAAAGAATTTTTGAAATTCAATGAAATATATTCGTAGGATGTTCGTAGACACGTTGGAGGTTGGAGCTACATGATAATCATGATCCATAGAATAATATATTGCTCAACTGTCAGAAAATTAAACAAGCCGGTAGGGATCGAGTTTTTTGGACATCAATCATCAGATATTAAATGAATACCGCATCAAATAGATAGTGACTGCCAGTCTGCCAAAGCGGCCAAATATAATAAGTACATACCTATATCATAACACACCTTTTGTTACCATACGATGATAGGAATAAAGATGTGTCTCGATATACTTGACATCTTTGGCCGTCACTATCTATTTGATGCTGACTGTCCTATCTATGTACGTAGTACCTACTTTAAAATTTTTAAATTAACTATGGTAAGTGTTAAATGCGTGGTTAAATGAAATAAATGCATTATAAAAACTATGAACGCAATGAATTAGTCATGAGACGAAATGAACTGCGAATGGTGAATGACGTGAACTTTCTAAAATGCTGCTAGAATCGTATGGGAAGAGGTTTTTGGTAGAGTTACAATAATAAACAGACTGTGGTGCCCTCTTGTTATTCAATTCATGTTCATAAATAATGGATGTTGTTGAGATATCTCAGATATCAAATTAAATCACTTAAAAGTCATAAAAAACGGGTAAAGTAAGTATTAGGTACTTTATTAAGAATTTCAAAAACCCAAATTTTATGGCTCTTGAGAATAAAGTATAAATACTTAGGTAGTAGGTATCATTTATTTTACCTGTAAGTAGGTAAGTAATTCATAATTTATATTATATGAAATTTCTCAACCCGCTACGGCGCCTGGCCCTCGCTACTGGATAAGTAGGTACTAGGTACGTTTCTATCAGACTCGAGGAAAAGTTTTAAGTTATTCAGTCCTTACAACAAACTTAGGGCATAGTTAGGTATATTACAATGTCCAGACAGATATTTTACAAAAAGAACACCTAAACTTTTAAAAGTTTTTAAAGAAAATAAGTCCCGACTTTAATTTCTGACCAGTGATGCTGTCTGTACCTACCGTCAATTAACTCTATCTACCATACGATTCCGAGATACGATTCTCTAAATCGCCGAGTATCTATATAGGTATGTAGGTACATGTAATTTTAATCATCGCTGGATTAAAAAAATATTGTTACCACATAACGAATTTCTGGTAAACAAATAACCAATTTAATAGGGGTATATTTTCTCAGCTCAATATTCTATTTTTTATGCCTTCATTTTTATTTCCATACATTGTCCTTTTGAACGCCAAGAACACCTAAAGGCATCGTAAGATCGTAACTAGTCGCCAGGGACATTTTATTGACCAGATCCGTAATAACTAATCATAAAGTGAGAGCCAGTGCTTTTACACAAGTTGACCTGAATCAGACGTTGATTATAACTGTTCAGAAGATGCAGCTGTGTTTACGTCTAAAGTAGTCCTTGTGGTTAATTTTTTGGAAAGAACCCCCTAAACGACCTAAATTCTGGCAATAAGCGCCACTTGCGCCAACCCGAGGTTAGCGGTTACATTTTTTAATCGGTGTGATACTGGTAACCATGGTAACTCCAGGTTTAACCGGGTTAATGGAATGGTGCAAGTGGCGCTAAGTATTAATGATATGTGATGTGATGTTTGCCATAGAACAGAAGTGATTAGTGACACTCACCATTCCCCGAGCCCAGCCTGTTTCGGCTTAAGTCATAATTGGATTCTTGCTGCACACCTATTTTTGTAATAAAATGTGTAAATAAACAGTACCTAGATTCAAAACTGCAGTTGCCTACACCTGCCAGTATTTCGTTTTTAAACATCTGAAGACTTAAAATAAATACCTAGTAGTTTCAAAGTTCCAATTAAATGATGATGAGATCTATTCTGTAATAAGATAAAGTAGGTATATCTGGACAATCCTATGTGCCTACATTTATATAAATAAATAAAAAGTCGTCTAGTTTTTATAATTTTCTACATTGACATTAGGGATTATAAAGATTACTTTGAAAATGTAAATTAAGTTGTTACTTTTTAGTGACATGTGCTAAAATAAAAAAGTACCGAAGTTTACCAAGTCAAGAGTATGTTGCAGATTTTAAGTAAATTTAACTACTGCAAAATATTTAGAATATGTAAAATATATATCTACAAATACATCAAATGATAAAAGTTCGTAAAAATAAACCTACCTTGAGCAACAGCAATAATTGCAACAAAGACGACGCACAACTTTTTATCCATTGTAGCACAATTATCTATTAAATTAATATAAAATAATTAAATGATATCTCGCGTGCGCCGGAGTGGAGCACCGAGATCGATGTCCCTAATGAAAATAAGGCGGTATAGGTGGATCTACCGGTACAGGCGCGTGCGAAATGTTTACGAAGATACTAATCTATACTTAATTATGAGGCTTTAAAATTAGTTAGTCTGCAGGAATCGACAAGGTCCGAAAAAAAGTGATTAGCATTTTTATGGATGCACATAATTATTAATGTTTGAGCGCCTTTACGGATGACTCACGTTAGACCGGGCCGTGTCCGAGCCGGAGCTTCCGGGGCATCATTTTAATGGAAATCATCACGTGATCGCCTGTCATGTCATATAAAAGTAAGCGCCAAAAGCTCCGGCCCAGACACGGCCCGGTCTAACGTGAGTCATCCTTAAATCTCCTCCTCTAGATCTAGAACTATTAAGAGACAAGAGAAGCTGTTTCAGATTTAAAAATTGTCTAGGTGAATCTATCCCGCTGACGAGGCCATAGAGCAGCGAGAGTACTTAGGTATGATATAACTATCGTGATTCTGAGTAGAAATAATATATACGTTCCCAATTCTAACACAATTTTTTGGTACAACTTTAAATAGATGTGCCCTCTTAGTAAACTAAGAGATGCGACTTAGAGCAACCCCATAAAGTATCCGTAGAGTATAATTGTTGATATTATTTTTGCTTGTATGTAAATTCATTGTTGACGTGTAAAAGTACCCTTGTGGCCTATTTGATGAATAAATGAGGAAGTTGAAGTTGAAGTGGACCAGGAACCATAAAGTAGACCATTGTTTCGGGGCCCATCACGATTTTCTGTAAAATCTTTCCACTTTATCTGAAAGTCTCTTTTGTTCATTATTTAAAAGGTCTGAATTCCAGTCTGAATACCGGAAAGACAACTTTGTCAGAGGAAAATGTTCAAAATTCTAAATCTGTACGAATTTTTTTCTGCTGACAAAGCTGGCTAAATAAGAATAAATTATTTTCACTTGCGTGCAGAACTATACTTCAAGAGCGTACTGGTATGGTAAAGTTCCAGTCTATGAGTTGTCCTTAAACTCTCCTATTGAGGCCTGCAATTATATGCAGGTGTTATATAACGAGATTAACTTGAATTTTCCTACTAGTCACTTCAAATGTGCATTTATGACACTGCACTTTGAATGGCCCGGGTTTGCTTAATAGCAATAGCCATTTATTTTAACTGATGGTGATAATGTGGACAATTTATTAAATGATATCTTTTTGTATAACACTGTTATTAGGTAGGTATTTTGTATAAGTACCTACCTAGTCTACAGAAATACAGGGTAAAATATTGATAAAGATATGTGGTACCTATATTATATTTATTCTAAACCTGGGGAACATAAGGGACTGAGTACCTACATGCTATTTAGGCAATTATTTATCATGGATACTTTTAGTATCTATAACTTAAAATGTATGCCAAGGTTTATTACTTTAGTGCATAGTATAGGGAAGTACGAAACATCTAAGCACTATGTACTACCTATACATAGGCACCTACAATCAACATACTTTACGCTACTTTCGGGATCATAGCCGTTTTCTTCCATCGTAGTTTACTCCTCGGGAAAACGCCCCTATTCACCACGGTAACAGGTGCGACAATTATCGTAATCACTGTTTACTGACGTCACAGGCCTCCATAGGCTACGGTAACCGCTTAATTACCATCATTGACAGCAACAGTGACATTTGTCGAATTGTCGCACCTGTCACCGTGGTGAAATAGGGGCCTGGAGCTGCCGAGAAAAAAAACGATCCTCTATTTCGATGTTTGCGGTAGATACCCAGTATCTAAGCGCTCTTGGAATACACACGTAGTTTATTTTCAGTTTTTTTCCGGTTTCTACACCGTTTAAACACAACATCAGGCGGGCTACGAGTTTTTCCCTCAACAGAGCTTGCCAGGTTGCAAGTTTCCAAAAACTTGGAAAGTTAACACAATTCTGGGAAGTTTCATGAAGAAAAATGCCCAGAGTTGTGAGAACATTTCCAACTTTTTGAAAAGTTTCGCTACTTGCACATCTGTAGATAATAGCAAAGTAGTGATTTGACTATTAAAGTGTTGGTGACAGTCTGACAGTGTCAGGGTGTAAGGTGGTTGACCCGCGGTACCGTTGCGAACCAGTTTGAGCCCGCACGGCCTCGATCCATGCCGATTGACAGAGCACGGCCAAGTTCTGGATTTACATATATCTAATAAAAACAACAACTGGACATTATAATCTTATTCACCAACCCAGAGCCCTTATAATCGGGATTAGTCCGGTTTCCTCGGGATATTTTCTTTCACCGTGAAATATCACGAGGCACATTGGAAGTCGGTCGCACGCCTTACCGCTGGGCTACCAAGCGCTTCTTTGTTAGATACAGTCAAATGTAAAAATATGAGTGTAGACAACTTGCTCAAAAATATGTCCCATAGTTATTAATTCGCTGACGTAAGAGTTATGGGACATATTTATGAGATGATTTGTGCACCCATATTTTTATACTTGACTGTACGACACTGTATAGAACAATTCACAAAAACCAAAACAAGAAATACACAAATTTGTCATGTAGCTCATAGATATCTGGAGCCTGGACTCAAAATTCCACCTATACCTACACTTCACATATTAATAGCCCGGTACGGTACTAGGAAACAACATATGCATATTATCCACACTTAGCCGACTTCATGGCACGTTATCTGCTCGTAAATCTAATTAAGAATAATGAATGCACCTTGGTCAAATATCCGTGAGAATCAGCATACATAAGTAACTGCGTGCGCAGTGGATGCCGGTCAGATGCCGGTAGGTAAAATTAGTACCTAACCAATATTATGCATCTTGAGATAAAAACGGAAACGATACTATATTTTTTAATCTCTGGAACATATAAAATATATAAATACTCTTTACTTATACATTTATACATATCGTATCAATTAGTCTTTGTCTGTCTCGTAAATAACATAATTAATACAATTACCTAGGTATATCAAGCTTAAATCTTAAATATACATCTGCATGTAGTGCATAATTATTTTCCATCGTATTTTCACGGAAACGTACGAACTTATCTTGCAATTTCAGGCAGTCTCGGTTCAAAAAGTACTGAGGTTGACGGAAAAAACATGACAGATACGAAGGTTTTCGAGAAAATAAGTACGATGGAAAACAATTATGCACTACATCCTGTACCTACCTATACACATTTTAGAAAATAATTTTTTTAACTTGGCCTGTTTTTCACCATCCAAAGATCTCCATCGTAGCTAAATAATCAAATGACTTAGCCTGTTTATGTAAAAGCAATCGAGGACATCTGTAAGGTAAACGTACTAGTGCTCGACATGCTAATGCCCAATAGATGACACCTTGCTGTCACCTCTATTGACAATGACTTAAGTTTCAAGATGACATGTACTGGGACCGCGTCGAGCACCGGTACGTTTACCTTACGTATAAAATATGCTATAAACATGCGTCAACTAGGTACTTGACTGCTCCGGCCGTCGTTAGAGAAAACGTCGTATGTGGCTATGAGCATCGTGTATTTTAACGACGCTTTTTTACACAAGATGGAAGCCTTGAGGACAACCAGTTTCTATTAATATTGCACATCTCAGGTTTGTTGCCCTTTATTGTTGCGCTTTTATTATATGCTTCTATATGGTACGAATAAGAATATAGTTACCTATACTGTAGAGGTACGATAAAATGGGGTGAGTAGGGTCAAAACTGAAATTCAAACCTCGATAACATTTTATTTTTACATATGAAAACTGAATGGTGTATATAATAAGTGTTCCGGACGTTTGTATTTTAGTTTTTATTTTATTTTGGGTATTTCCATTTCATAACTTTGACGATAAAGAGGAAAACCCACCTCACCCCGTAGTGCCTCGTATTTGGGGTGAGAGGGGTTTTCATACAAAGGTGATTTTGGAAAATTGTTGGATCGATTTTTTTATTATTATGCGTATTACTATAGCTCCATTTTAAATTGGAATACATTATTTTTGTAGCAGTAGCCTTAAAATCCCTTCTCACCCCCCTCTCAAACCTTCTCTCCCCATTCATAACCCACCTCTCCCCGCAAAACCTACTCACCCCGTTTTACGGTACACGCGTACAGTCCAAAGCAAAAGTGGCTACATGTCAACGCGTAACTTATGCTGACTACTATAAGATTTCATTGTTTTTATGGACGTGTAGTTAGGTAGCAAAAGTTACTTAAAATAAGGAATCAAACACTGGAGTAGGGGACGGTAACTCAGACTAGCAAGTCTTCTTAGGGAAATACGAGAGTTTATTATTATTTTATTCATAAATACGAGTAGTTAAGGTATGTTGGGTTAATATCGGATGCGGGGGAAGAACGTAGGAAATTCATTTCCGCCAAAATAGGCTTTATTTCTTAATTTTGACAACAATGTGCAAGACGCTATTTCATTGCGCTTCGGACACCAGTGTCCCTCCGCCGCTCAGTGATATCGGATGTGTTCTACGCGCCTTTAAAGGGAGCAAGGTAATTTTGGTCATTTTTCTGGCCATCCGATCTTCGCCCTGTAATTTATGTCGAGTATTGTGATAAAACTGTGGTTGTTTTTGTGATTCAGTTGATGTCAAATTTCGTTTTGAAGGTTTATATTTATATAAATTAATCCAATCAAAACAGACCTAGGACTGCTGTAGACCGATTTCCGATCTTTACCCTTGCAGGTAAAGATCGGATAGCAACAATCCGACCTTTACCCATTTAAAATTCAGCAGTGATTGTCAAACTTTGTTTTTTTATGACTGCAATAACTCTGTTTTTATCGTAATTATTTCGTTCCTTTATTTTTATTCGAGGACGGTAATTCAAAAGGAAGATATATTAGCAGTGTACGTTGCTATATATGTATGAATGTATTACTTAGGAAATTGTTTCTATTGACATATCACACTTTGAGAGCCACAGATTTACCAAATTTTCGTATATGGGTCAAGATCGGATGCAAAAATGCAAAGTTTTAAACATTTGAGGAGAACTTTTAAGTTTCCAGCTATTCGTGGCTGAAATTCATATACGTTGGAGGAGGTTAAACATCGGATATACTCTTTTAGATACCTTATTATCTGAGCATTAGAACCGGTTTTTTTTCGCCATCCGATGTTCTCCCGGGGATGACAAATTCATCGTTACCCTCGAATAAAAATATGTCTCATCTTTACACTCGTATAAAACTGAAACCGTTGAACATTGAAGGTTGCCAATATTCAGGCTTAAAGTTCGGTTATTATTTAACGATTTGCACCATATTTCTAGAAGCTGACACGTACTGAGCTCGAGAAAAAAAAATATTTCGCGAGGTCTCCCAATTAGTCCCAAATCCGTCCTGTATTACCCCAACATACCTTAACTAGAAATAGAAATCGTTTATTTGCAAACCATGGTACATAGTTGGTAAATAAAAACATAGAATCACATGGCACCCTATAAAGCGTATAGCAAGTATTCTTAACTATCACCAGAATGCTAAGGATAAAAATTATAGTAAATATAGTTAAACAAAACTATCAACCTACGATATCCATGACATCCGCTTGATAGGGTGCGTCCTAATTAGTGAATGCGCCGCGTGAGCGCACGTAAGTTTGCCGTAGATTGCGTGTTTTATGCATGTGACTTCCATGAGTTGCTCTAATTTAGCGCGCAAGCTGACGCAATCAAGCGTGCGCACTCGAGACGCATTCCCTAGATCAGAGAAACTCGCAATTTGCGGGGATTTTTATCTTTTATTCCAATGAAGGCGTAATTAGAGTGACAGAGAAAGGTGCCCGCAATTTGCGAACTTCGATCTTCTCGGTTATAGCCCTGGACGCACATTTAGACCTCCTTCATACTTTTGTGCAAATCAGTTGTCTCGCGCCCCGTTGTATCCAGTCGTAGTAGTAGGAGACGTTCATGTAGATGATTATGTGCATGAGCCCGCGGTGCCGGAAGGACAACACTCCGATCTGCTGCACGAAGTTGGCTATCAAACCGCCACCAGAGTCGCCCCTAGGGACCACATAATCTGATTTTTATCAAAATTTTAAAATAAATCTTGATGGTGATCTTGGTTTTATTTCAGATTATAAATCTTGATGGTACTTTCTGAAATTAACAATTTAGGTAAAATGGGGTGGGGGTGATGGCGAGTTAAATATCAGAATGGATATTGTAAAAAAAATCCATTTAAAACTAAATTTTAATTGTTTATCGTAAAAAAAAACAAAAAACGTAAGTACTTGGAGAGTAAAATGTTATAGATCAGAAACGTATTGTTGCCTGCACAGTTCACAGAACAAGAATGACCCATTTTCAGAGCATGAGAAACGATAAGTAAGGTTGACGAAATATAAAGTGAGCCGATCTCTCGAACAAATTTGAACAAGATCTAGTATATAACTGGATCAGGCATGAGCGGTGAGGGGAAATGACCGAACGGAAGTTGTCCTTGTCTTACATTTTTTTTCCGCACCGTAAATTTTGTATGGTTTATGGTGGGCAACAAATAAATTCGACCAATCATAGCGTCGCATTGCGTATGTTTTGTCCCTCACGGTGGCACGCGTATAGCACATCTATAAAATCCTACCATCTATGACTTAGAATAAGAATATGAAAACATTTATTGCCACACAAAAAACAGACAAGTTACAAAAAAATAATTAGATAAAAAAAAAACATGTGCGTCAAAAGGAACGGGCTCAGCATACGCTGCGTCAGCCATTTCATTACAAATTGCCTGCGCAGCGCTGATTTTCAGTCCGTCCCCGTTGTCAACTTAAACTTACAGACTTGGGCGTTTATTAATGTCGCTCTCCACGCACATCATGCCAGGGGAGAGCGCGTACATCTTACAAGCCTGCTCGGGCTTAAACGACTGCTGCAGCCATTGCAGCCTGCTTGTTTCCAGGTACCGGCCGTCCCGGACATCCTGTAAACACCAAATTAACCAGAGCGATTCGAACATTAGAAATTGTGTAATACTAATAGCCACCCCCCCGGCTATGCACGGGTATGCAAATTATACACCTAAACCTTCCTCAAGAATCACTCTTGATAGGTGAAATCCGTATGAAATCGGTTCAGTAGTTAGTTTTATATTTGGCTATGGATATATGTATACTAGCTTTTGCCCGCGACTTCGTCAGCGTGGAATTAGTGACAGCAGCTAAAGTAGATATTAGCGCCTGGATAATGCTAATAGCAATCATGCAATTCGCGCATTGAATAGAATATAATAGAATAGTATAGTATTTATTCGTAAGCACAAACAATCGAGACAATACATAATAAAAAGAAAACACAAAATAAGATTAAAGTGCCACGAAATGGCCCCATCTCAGCATGTTGCTGGTGGCTTTTAGGTAAACGAAGTGACATGGGCCCGCTGCTCAAGGAAAATACATTATATTGTTATAATAAAACTGGACATTAACGACCTACATCAAGTCCCCAACCAGCAAGCTGCAGCTGCGCCCCGCGCGGAAATTTCCTGTTTATGATGACTCGTTTGACAGTTCTCCCCAAGGGTAGCTCCTCCTGAGTGCGCGCCAGCGCAATGTCGTCGCAGTAGGTGCGCTCGTCAAAGCCCTCGTGAACCATGTACAGGGACACGGGTCTGGCTGCTTTCATCTACAATTATTTATTCATTTAATCTTTATTGCACAAAAAAAAACACTTAATGCATTCTCTACCAGCAACCTTAATGGTAACATTCCATTTCTAACCGCAGCTGCACTACCGGTACTGAACGCGTCGCTGTCATTGTCAATTTCCATAGTAAAATTGACAGTAATGCAGCTGCGGTTAGAAATTGAATGTTACCATATGACTAAGCAGAGAGATTGTGAGATTATATGGATATAGTGGGGCTAGGATTCAGTGATTGACTGATTGAAACGTGTTCCCAAGTTTGGCAGCTGAAGTAGATGGTGTTGTATCGGTCGATTTGGAGATATTTGGGAACATTAATTTGCATCCACACAAACAATTTCCGTTTTTTTCGGGGGTAAAAATGGCTCGTTAATAACCTGAAACTTGTGAACTGCAGAAAATTGATGCCACGTTCACTGCGGGTTGAGGCAAAATGGCCTCAAGATCGACTATACGTTGGTGCGGCGCTAAAAGTTCGTGTTATCTCTCTCGTGCGGGAGTTGTCGCCGTTTACTTACAAGGCGTACGATAAAGACAAATATACATTTCTTTATGTTTTTCAAACCCGGACTCGTTGGTATAGAAAAAATGTTTGAGGTCAAAATAAGCCTCGAACGCACTGGGTATATATTTTATCCACACAGTGCGGGTTGAGGTTTATTTACGCCTCAAGAAAGTTACCTCAAAGCCGCACAGAGCTAGACGCTGGCGACGCGGGAGTCGTTCGCTTGACGTTAGTGCGGTCATAGTTGTCGATAACTCGATACCGAACCACGCGTGTTTCACGTAAATAATTGGTAAGTACGTACCTAAATACTAAAGCGATCGTAACCAATAGATAGTGTTTGCTAATTGGTTTAAGTAATGAATACAAATAAATACTTATGGACAATCTTACACTTACAGTCCTACCCCCAAACTAATCAAAGCTTGTAGGTACTGTGATAGATAATCAACCATAACTTAGGAACAAATATTCGTGATAAACACACAATTAACTGTCCTTTACCGGGACTCGAACTCTAAATAATAAATCTGATAAGTACATATATGCGTTAGATCACTAAAAACGGCTTTTGAGATATTGTACCAAAGACACTCGGTGAGATGATGATTTTTTCATCGATAATTTAGCGATAATTGCCATACCCTTCACTAGTCTCAGATAAAATTTAGTGCGTTTTGAGGCCTAAAAGACCTCAAATTTTCTTTAGGTATTTTTTCTTTAACCAGAGGTCAGAACCAAGGGCGAAGCTAAGTGTATTTTAAACATTTACTGACAAATGAAGACCACACAAAAGAAAACACCTAATCATTGTCTAGGCAAAATTATGAAGGATGTAAGTAACTACTGAAATTTGAGGTCCATAAGGCCTCACCCGCACTGGAAAAGAGCTTAGGTTTAGGCTGATTCGATCGCAACCGCACCAGTTTACAGTTCACCAAGATTTGTCCCGCAGTGAACGTGTTAAACGACGTTTTCATCGGACATTTGGCTTGATGAAATGAGATATATTACTTTAAGATTTTTGAGCTTCGGTGTTGTCAATTTATTGTAGAGCCTGCGCGGAAAGAGAAGATTCGTAGAATGTATTGGATCCCATACATTTCACTACTCTTCTTTTTCCGCACAGACTCTACGCGGCATGTATTTTATTTTATTATTTATTACTCAAAAACTATACGTACTTTACCTGTGGCATTATAGCACTCCCAACAAAAACGATCACATCTAGCTCTTGCTGACAAGATATCAAACAGTGCGCGGCCGTCAGCACTAAACTCTGGGTCAAAATAGACCCACCGCAAACAAAATACAAGCCATTACACGCCATATACATAAACACAACGTGAGGAAACTGTTCTATCAATGCATCATGCCCTCCTACGACAAATGCTTCTATTTTGTTTTTTTTGCTAGTGCTCTTTGAAATCAGTTACCTAAACAAAAACAATGAGTTATTTGCAGCTAATTGTAGGTAGTGATTATCGTTTCTGAGTGAACGGAATGCAACAAAGTAGGTAATTTCTTAATGAGAAATCATAAAAATTGTAAGTTGATTAGGGTACATTGGTAATTATGTAGTTGAATTGGTTAGGATGTTTTTCTGTACTTTATTTAATTGCTGAGGTATTAAGTATTTTTTTTTTATTTACACTACCCATGTGTCTGACATCCGAACTCAATAGGTACCTGACGTCAGAAATCGGCAACCTAAGATGCCCCTGCATATGATAATTGCTAATTGATGCATTCGGAAATGTGGGCTAATACTGAGTGGGACCTATAGAAAACCATGTAGACCGTGCGCGCGCTGAAAAGGAGATGACAACGACTTGGACATGGTATGGTGGGAAAATAATAAATACAGACGATACGGTTGAGTGGCGGAAACGAGGGGAGGCCTTTTCCCAGCAGGCTGACAGCTGCAGGCAGGCTGACAGCGGCGGGCAGACTAAATTAGGCTAAGAAAAACGTTGATTATTAACGCCTAATGAAATTTAAATAGCAAATATAAGTAAAAACAACCAGTAATTTTTCATACCTACCTTATACCGAGTATACTTCGAGTACCTAGTTACAAAGTGATAACTAATAAACTTCACTTGTAATTGAAAATAAGTGTAAGAAAATACGTAGTAAGGAATTTACTTTTATGTAAAGTTAGGGTTATAAGAAATACAAAGGAAAAGTATAGACTAAAATGTATTCTTTGTCCTTTTTGGCCACCATGTTAAAAACAGGGTTATTCTTAATCCGAACAATAAAGGTTTCTTGCTTGTTCTTCTATCCAGTCAAAGTAGTAGGATACATTAGTGTAGATCACGACTTCCTTTCTACTGGGGGTCCGGAATGAGACCAGCCCGATCTGTTGACCGTTCTTGGACATTAGAGCACTGCCGGAGTCGCCACTGTTGGAATGATTAGGAATTATCACAGAGTTGACAGATAGGCTGAGGTTGGGTCGGTATAATACCAAAACTGTGATGTAATACCACGAAGATTTCCTTGTATTCACGTACCACACGCACACATTTACAACTCTAGGACTGAGCGGTGAATGGCTACGGCGCGATTCGGGAAATGAATTCGAGATTCACTAGATATGAATAGTAAAGATATGTGACGTCCCACGGGTAAAGGTACCTTATGGCGGTTGGCGATTATTAACGCCGCTCCAATATTATGCGCTATGCGACGTAAGCGCCAGCCGCCATAAGGTACCTTTTGCCGTGGAACGTCACATATCTTTATTATTTCATATCTAGTGAATCTCTAATTCATTTCCCGAATCGCGCCGTCAAAGCCTGGGCTATAAGTATACATGTTTACTCATGTCATAGTATCGGTTATCGGCTTGTCATGAAGTCGTACTTTTGTCTTAGCGACCCTACTTCTGTATATCTGTCAATTCGGTGGTAATTATAAATATTATAATTATTTTGTGAGTATATTGCGGACTTTAGAATTCTTAATAAATAAAACAAACACAAATTTCTTATTAAACAAGTGAAAAAAGAACAGTAATTTGAAATTGGTAAACATTTTTGTGTTTCCTTCCGATTTCCGATAGAATAATCATTAGGATCTAATCTACAGTGATACTTGAAATTGTAGAAATTAAATATAAAATGAAACTAAGGGTGGTATTCCACCTGTCGAATTTCTTGGTCCAATGTGTATTTGCGACTCAGATTTTTTTAAAACAGTGCTAGAAAAAATGTATTCGAAGTTTTTAGACACGGTGTAGGTTGTATACAGGTTGGCTAAAAAATAAAGCCTGACCAGTAATGGGTCAAACAGATCACTGTGTTATGTCTTTCCTGTAGACATACACAAGAGTTAAGGGCTATATAAAGGTTAATGTTCTTATTTAACTCTTATCCACGTGAAAAGGTCCTCCTTTTATTTAGAGAACTATGATAAAATCATTGCTTACACGCCCACAAGCTGTTAACTATAGCCCACAGGAGAGAAAAATGTGCTGTTCGCGATAACACACTAGTTTTCTCTCCTGTGGGCAATAGTTAACAGCTTGTGGGCATGTAAGGAATGATTTTATCATAGTTCTCTAAATAAAAGGAGGACCTTTTCACGTGGATAAGGGTTAAATAAGAAAATTAACCTTTATAGCCCTTAACTCTTGTGTATGTCTACAGAAAAGACATAACACAGTGATCTGTTTGACCCTAATATATGATCATTGTCAAGAGGGCGCTCTTATTCTCATGTATAGAGTGACAGTTCAGTAATGTATGAAAAATTTGTTGCAGTGAAATTCCGCAACATGGCGCGTGATCATATATTCCTGGTCAGGCTTTAACTGCATTCCCGTTGCCAGGGAGGTTGTGGGATTATACTGAGCAACTTTTACTATGGGACCAACCCCGAAATCGTGAAAAAATAAATTTGGCTGTTCCATATATTTTGGCTGGTCCATTTTCTATGGGAGGTTAATTTTTTCTTTCGCGATTTCGGGGTTGGTCCCATAGTAAAAGTTGCTCAGTATAATCCCAAAAACTCCCTGGCAACGGGAATGCAGCTATTTTTAGCCACCGTGTATAATTATAGTCTACAAAACAAATTGAAAACAATTTTCTTATACATATATTGTAGGTATGTATATGTAGGTAGCAAACTTACCGCGATGGGTGATTCCTTTCGTTATTCTTAGCGCACATCATTCCGTCCCTAAGTCTGGTTACTTCTGTACAAGTAGTGAACGGTTGTACAATTTGTACTACCATCTTCAATTTTTCTGTTTGTTCCATCGTTTTTTCCTGCATTTAGGTACGGAAGTTTAATTTTTAAGTTTTAAATGTTGGTCTACGTTTTTGCTCGCCGCTCGGCTGGGCCTCTTTTTAAGGATGATACGAGTATGGGGGCAAATGGCTTGCTTACAGGTATTTCCTAATTTCTAGAATTATTACCTTCATATATTCTGCAGTGAGGGAAACAATGGATCGAGACCGATGGAGACAGCTGATCAAGGATGTGAAACCTAGTGATCACGATCCTCAGGAATGAGGGAACGACTGAAGAGAGAAGAGATAGTCTATAGACCGACCGCTTAAATGAGTCCTCGCCTGTGCGGTACGGGGGCGACGGGGTAGGACGACTAAGGGCGGCCATCCCCCAACCTTTCCCGCCACCCTTAGTCGTCCTACCCCGTCGCCCCCGTACCGCGCAGGCGAGGACTCATTTAAGCCGTCGGTCTATACCTACTGATGTGCCATCAGAAAGTTGCCAACATTGCGAAATATCCACTTTCGAAAAGGTCTCATTGTTTTGTATAGGAATCGAAAAATTCCATTTCAAAAATTAAAGTTTCCTTTATTTTTTGACATTTCTGAGAACATTTTTGGGAAACTTTTTGCAATGTGCATATCTGTACGTCTACCGTCTACCTTTACAAGATATTTAAAAACTACATTTTGGCAGACATTTGTTTACATACATCGATTGCTCCCCATCCCGCAGTTCTAGCCATGGTAACACCAGGAAAGCTCTTGGCTATGATAACTCGTTTCATCGTATTTCCCAGTGGAAACTCGGATTTCAGGGAACCTACGGCTATGTCGTTAAAAAGCGTTTCCGTATCGTAATCTTTGTGTATCCGAAACTCAATGATGCTCTCGGCCACTAACATCTGAAATAGATAGGCTTTAGTTATTTGCTTATTTGTGATTGTACGCACACACACACACACACACCCTTTTTCTTACGAAATACGAATCCGGCTACCACATGACAGGCATAGCCTAGTGTGGGGCCACAGTATATTGATATTTGTTAATAAGCATAATAAGGTTTTTTCTTTCAAATAAATATTATTCTTATTTTTCTTTTTTTGCAAGGAGGCAAAATGCTGCTTATATACAATCGATATTAGGTACGCCCTCATTTTAAAACGACATGCTTATGCATAGACTAGGAATCCTCTAGACGGAGTTTAGAGCAATTATTTCATGCAACCGATGCTGCCAAAAATGCGGGGGTGCGCGGGACGAGGTTAGCGAGATCCCGTGCCGTGATTGGTCCGTTCAAACGACGAACGAGTTCACGGACGTCACACAAAGACACTTTCGACTCGAACATGGAGTAAATTTACCGTATGCGTGGCAGAGGGGGTAGTGCGACTATGGTCAGTCTGGAGGATGTTTTGTCTGTGTGCTTATGTTACCTACATGAAACTTGGCACGAACATTTACGTAACATATATCTATGTCTGATGCTACTATTCGTTGCTTAAAATTGTTAAGGGGCCTGATTACCAGTTCGCCGGACGATATCAGCCTGTCAGTTAAACGCAAAAATTTACAGCTCCGAACAACTGACAGGCTGATATCGTCCGGCGAACTGGTAATCTGTGTGCCCCTTTATACTTACTAATAATATAGAGCTTAGAACATAGGTACTAGGTACTCATCTATAGTCTATCGCCCAAAAGCCCGGGGATATTGGAACTAGTGGAAGGGTAGGGCGCCAAATTATTAAAGACTGTATCGTTAATTCTAGGGACAACTTTACTTAGCCATTTTTTTTTTGGTATTATATTTTTATTTCAAAATTACACATGTGTTTAATTAGTGCTTTAATAAGGAACACATTTCGTCCTGGGACCTCGACGTAAAGCATATGGTTTGGACAAAATTTACCCAATCCTCTCGAGTAACAATTACGACTGCTGACAAATACTACAAGAAAATTTGCGGTTTGCAAGACAATATCACACAAAAAAAAATCGTACTATGTAAACAGCAATTACACATGATTCGTATAGCTAAACATCTGGACATAGTCTAAGCATTTCTTTACGTAAAAAAAAAAGTTTAGGATTTGTGCATGGTGGCCAATGGTGGCCTTTTAGAGAATATGGCATGCTACTTACGACAACTATGACTTTGACATCTAATATAACTATCATGGAGTGTTTCTATCGCCCCGCTCTAGCGATGGATCAACGCCATGAATGTTCGTTAGGCTTTGGTTTTAAGCTTATTCTTCTAGCTGTCTCCGTCATTACGCTTGCATCAGAAATTGAAGGGATTCCAAAACATGGGGTGAAAAATCTTTTTTATGTAAAAATAAAAATTCACCACATTTATTCCACAGTTGCTCAATTGAACAGTCATGAAGAGGACACTTAGATAACATGTTTTGGCAACCTATTAACCTGTTGTTACTTTAAATCATACCAAAGAGTCGGGAAATAGTCTCAAATTCAGCTCGATAGGCTTGTCCGGACTGTATTTGCTATACGGTATTAAAAGCATCATAAAGTCCCTAAAAAAAAAAAAAACAAACTTTCTTAAATCAGATATAGCTTAAAAATACCCTCAGATCAAACTCTTAGAACATAGTAATACAAAATAATACACATGCCAACAGTTAGACCAGGTTTAATCTGTCCCTATACTTAACAATACGGTCTTTATGGCTCTGGATTGAATAAGTTAGAAAATTCTAATACCTCATTAGTATTCTCGCTTCCTGCATACGCGAACATCTCTTTCCGTTTCATAAAACAATTCTCAAAACAATGTCCAGCTGTCAAAATTAGTTTCTGCGTCAAAATAGACCCGCCGCACACTTGATGCTCTTTACATATTATGTACAAATACACAGAATGTGGAAAATGCTCTATTTTCGCGTAAGAGCCACCTTCGATAAAACCTTCCATCGCGCTGTTACATGTTATGATAAATAAAACTAGAAGATTAAAGAATTCCGGCACAACCATAGTTAATTCACTGCACTACTTATCTCTCGGGAAAATTATTGAAGCAAACAATCATACTGGAAATAGACGTTAATCAAGAGAGATACAATAGACGGAGAGCTAAGCCCGGAAAATGGTTCACGATTATGAGAGCAACGAAACTAAGGCAGTATGTTATAAATGTTATAATCCTTATTACTGGATCCAGGCGTCTGGCAGTTGTTCATCGGTCAGAGAACCTGGTGAAGGATACCAGTTTTAGAGTTCTGAGGGCCGCGAACACCGAAGTTCGCAAATTGCGGGCATCTTTTACTGTCACTCTAATTTCACAATTTCTGAACTTAGGTATTCGCGGTAGGCCCTCTTGGTCTGATATAGTATTAGCCCTTAAGTACATAGCGGCAACATCGACATACTTGTCATTATACTTGAAACAAAAACACATCTCTAAGAATTACGGTTAGAAATCAAGTGACTTGAAAGGAATGTCAAATGTTTTAAGGGTCAAGGGGATTATTTTTTCGTTGCTATTATTATCATATACCATTTTCCGGGGCTACCTCTCAGTGTAAAATGATTGGGCAGTTAAATTTATCATTCCGTTAACCAGCAGCTGGGAAATGTAATTAACCAATTTTCGATACATACGTATAGTATGCACTCTTTATGGTTCTAATCTCGACGTATCGTAATATTCGTAATTGGACTGAAATTAAAATCCTGAGTAGTGTGTGTTCACTAGCGCAAACATCTATACCTACTCCACAGTGGTATTCGGAGTTCTAAAATAAGAAACTAAGAAAAAGAGCTCAAACGCTTTAACAACATAATTATTAAATAGTACCTACATATTATAAAATACAGTCTTGCAAAAACGTAGCAGGTAAATCCCGACCGAAAATATACATAAAATTTATGTCTATCGTTCAAATTTAGCGTTTATGCAAATTTATTTTTTTATAATATTACTTATAATATAACCTTACATTTAAACGAACAATTCTCTTATCTTAAACGAACGAAACGAACAATTCATTAAAACGCGCATTTTTAGGTTTTTTTTCGAGCAAAGCTCGGTCTCCCAGATATTAGTTATAATTATAGGTACTAATAAATCAGGTGGTCAATCAAACTGGTCTGGCTAGTCCAGCTAGTCATTTTTAGGGTTCCGTACCCAAAGGGTAAAACGGGACCCTATTACTAAGACTCCGCTGTCCGTCCGTCCGTCCGTCCGTCCGTCTGTCACCAGGCTGTATCTCACGAACCGTGATAGCTAGACAGTTGAAATTTTCACAGATGATGTATTTCTGTTGCCGCTATAACAACAAATACTAAAAACAGAATAAAATAAAGATTTAAGTGGGGCTCCCATACAACAAACGTGATTTTTGACCGAAGTTAAGCAACGTCGGGCGGGGCCAGTACTTGGATGGGTGACCTTTTTTTTTTTTTTGCCGTTTTTTGCATTATGGTACGGAACCCTTCGTGCGCGAGTCCGACTCGCACTTGCCCGGTTTTCTTATAGTTATGAGGTTCGCAAACATTTCAATTTGGTAGCAACCAGTCAACTCCCAACTGAATTGCGCATGTTGCAAAGTTCTTGCTTAACTATAGGATTGACGTAGCAATTTGCCCGCCCATCGTTAGTTCCCTAGTTGGTTAGTTCGGATCAAAATTAAACTCACCCTAGTTGCATATGGATCCAATCATCACACAGGAACTTTTTATCAATCAACGTGCAATGTTAATGAAAAACTTTATATTTGGATAATAAACTGGCCGTTGCGGAAACCTTAAAACGTATACTACCTATAGTTGTTAAAAAGATAATACGCTCCTGCCTACCCTTAAAAAATAATTATTTGTAAACAAAAAAAGTCGCATGATTAAAATTCAAAACAAAAATATATGACTAAATTGTACCCAATTTCGAGATAATAACATTTATAACAATCCCTAAAGGACAAGGATAAAGAAAAAATGAAGGGCAAATCCCGTGTAGGATGTAAGAATGAGAAAATAATAACGAAGGCTTGGCATGATTGTCATCAATCACATTGCGGCTTTATAAGTTATTATCTTATTATTCAACTCACGTACGCAATAGACTCTCGCTTCGAATTATGGCCGTTATGACTTATATGATTATGAATTAAATTTGTTTATCATCAGCCGGGCTAGCACATGATTGGCGCAACAGTATTCCGCCGCACTCGTACCCGCAGTCTATCTCGCGGCGAGACAGGATTGGCGCGACAGTAGGGCCTACAGGGGATTCATCTGATCGTTTGTCTCCTATATCATAAAAAAACGAGGGTAGTGAGTGGTTGGAAAAGTGGAATCTTGAGCGTGTGAGGGTTCAAGGCACAAGGGTTAAACAAACTTAGCTACCAAGTGAAATATAACTTTTTCACCACACCAACGCGAGGAAAATATTACCTGTAAAACATTACAAATCAAATTTGAATGAACCAGAAATTGACATTTGTATCTTTTAGAGATGGGCCGAATATTCGGTAATTATTCGGTATTGGGCATATTCGACATATTTTTCAATGTTCGTATTCGGCTTGAACTGCCGAATATTTACCGAATAAATACTTAAATTGTTTTTTTAGGGCCTTCGCTAGCTGGCGCGGGTCGCGCGGGTGCACTTCGCGGTCCGGCATGAGACGGTCCCGTTTCTTTTCATAAACATTCCCGGCCGGTCCAGAGGTAAAGTTTAAAAAACACGTGCGGAGTGCAGATCGCGGACCTGTATGAACTTATTTTAGGCAGTTTTAGCCCAACCGAATATTCGTATTCGCCAAAGATATTCGGGCCATTTCTAGTATTTTTAGACACATTAATAGTTGGGGAGCCGACGATGCTAAATGTGTACTTACTCGAGCGTCGTACAGACCTATTGGAATCGAAATATTAGATGATAAGAAGAACAAAAAGTTATATTAAGTTTTTTTTTTCCAGGGAGCCGGAAAGCGTCTACAATTTTTATTTTATTTCGGGAGGTCGGTGGAGGGTTAAAAATTCGTTAAGCAGTTTGTGGGTTTGGTCGTTTTTGACCACGTTAATTATAAACGCTATATTTTTTCTATAACTTAATATAACACTTATTTGTAGGCATCTGACGAACACAAGTTTGACGCCTAATTTTTACATTTAAACCGTCAGATTAAGGAAATGCGTGCAAATAATTATCAGATTTAGTAATAGCACAATTATAGCGTTAATTTGGAGTAATATGACCAAATCCACAATCTGCTTAACAATTTGTTGAACCCCGCCAACCAAGGGATTAACATAGATGGCTAAAAGGGCTAAAGGTAGACTACACGGGGCGGGGTAGCAAGATATCACTCATATCTTAATCTGACGCGCTCGAGTAAACACAAAAATCCCCTCTTGGGCTCCCCTACTATAACGTTATTTTAGTCCCAACCTACAAGAATAAAGTCAATCAGTCTATAATGAATTGATCTTGAGTAGGTCGGAGTTTGCGTCATACATATACGTCAACTCGGATCAAGAGATCATGTGTTCACCGTTGTGTGGACAAGCCCACGTAAGCTTATTCAATTTATTTATATTGTTATATTCAATATCGGATAAGCGCTGGTGGCCTAGCGGTAAGAGCGAGCGACTTGCAATCTGGTCGCGGGTTCAAACCTCGGCTCGTACGAGTATGGAACTCTTTACGAAATATAATTTGATATTTACTAGTCGCTTTTCGGTGAAGGAAAACATCGTGAGGAAACCGGAGTAATCCCAATAAGGCCTAGTTTATCCCCCTGGGTTGGAAGGTCAGATT
Source organism: Cydia splendana (assembly GCF_910591565.1). Classification (NCBI taxonomy): domain Eukaryota; kingdom Metazoa; phylum Arthropoda; class Insecta; order Lepidoptera; family Tortricidae; genus Cydia; species Cydia splendana. The sequence continues at coordinate 12,290,999 of NC_085977.1, read as the reverse complement.
GCAGTCGCTTTCGTAAAAACTAGTGCCTACGCCAATTCCTGGGATTAGTTGCCAAGCGGACCCCAGGCTCCCATGAGACGTGACAATTTGCCGGGACAACGCGAGGAAGATTATGATTCAATACCGGATAAACAGATAAGTAAATCTGTGGCTCTGTGAGTTGTAGACCTCGCAAACCCCCATAGCTCCACCATTTTGAAAAATTTCATAAAACCGAATGGACAAAAAAGTATGTAATATAATTATGAAACCTAATCACAAAATTTCACGAGATCCGGTTGAGAAGTGCGACATCTAGAGGAACACAGCCGAAAGCGTTTTTGTCCAAGCTGAAACGGAGATGTTAAGGGGCCCACTGATTACCAGTTCGCCGGACGATTTCAGGCTGTCAGTTAAACGTAAAATTTGACAGCTCCGAACAACTGACAGGCTGATATCGTCTGGCTACTGATATTGTGATTGTAACTGATAATCTGTGGGCCCCTTTAGGCTTGGTGCTCGCTCGGCCAACTGTTAACAATGTTAACATACAATCACATGTATGTTGCTCACCATCGTAATTGCGCTCAGTCAATTAAACAGTTACTTAGGGGCTTACGTCTAGAGGGCACCAAAGTATCAGGGATCGATCGAATCTGATGGATAATCATGGGAAGACGGGCATCTTGGCCTAGAAATGCTTAGGACATCAACATATTCAAACTCGGTAGGTATGACACCGTAATATTGTGAACCCGTTAGTTTACAATCTAATGTAGGTTAGGTTAGGTTAGATTGTAATCATCCTACCGTCAGTTTATAATTTAACTAGCGATATTATAAACTGACGAGTGCTAACAATTTTACGGTGACCGGTACAGATTATGATCAATTTAATCAGAATATTCACTTTCAACGAGCTAGTATGGCAAGTGTAAATACAAAGGCATTTGATTTGATGCACTTTTATAGTCGAGCAAACCAATTTCTAATAGAAAATGCGCGAAATACAAAATTGAAAAAAGGAGCTCGACCTTCCATGGAAGACAGATAGTTACTTTGGTAAGTAGTTATAAGTATTAGTACATTAGTAGGGATTCATTCATCAATGTCCATGCACTTTCGCAGCTTTGCTGTACACGACAAAAATAGTCAGATTTCATCAAATGCACTTACTCGTAGCAAGTTTAGCCGTAGAGAGTTTCTTTCAGATAGTTTTTAGGGTTCCGTACCCAAAGGGTAAAACGGGACCCTATTACTAAGACTCCGCTGTCCGTCTGTCCGTCCGTCCGTCTGTCACCAGGCTATATCTCGTGATCTGTGATATCTAGACAGCTGAAATTTTCACAGATGATGTATTTCTGTTGCCGCTATAAGAACAAATACTAAAAACAGAATAAAATAAAGATTTAAGTGGGGCTCTCATACAACAAACGTGATTTTTGACCGAAGTTAAGTAACGTCGGGCGGGGTCAGTACTTGGATGGGTGACCGTTTTTATAGATAATGGTACGGAACCCTTGGTGTGTGTGCGAGTCCGACTCGCACTTGGCCGGTTTTTTTACTATTTATCCCGCACGGGATCTTTTCTTTAGGCTTCACCGAGTTCAATGCTCTGGGGACATCCGATTAAGTTATGACGATAGAGTATCAAGAGGTATAAACTATGCAGGGAATTAAATACCTCGCTAATGCCATCTGTAACAATTATTAGGGTTCCGTACCCAAAGGGTAAAAACGAGACCCTATTACTAAGACTCCACTGTCCGTCTGTCTGTCACCAGGCTGTATCTCATGAACCGTGATAGCTAGACAGTTGAAAATTTCACAGATGATGTATTTCTGTTGCCGCTATAACAGCAAATACTAAAAAGTACGGAACCCTCAGTGGGCGAGCCTGACTCGCACTGGTTCGGTTTTTAATGACAAAAACGCGTCTGTATGAGATCATCAGTCTGTTCTAAAATTGTCTTTGGTGTCTAGAGTCTGGCTAATGAAAGTTGAACCTGCAGATACGCGGCAATTTCAAAAAATCTGTAGCAGGCGGCTCTTTGATTACAAGGATTGAATAATTTTTATACTTTTTACAATTCTCATATACTAGAGATAATCTATACATACATATAATAAAGCTGAAGAGGGTCGAAAGTCTGTACATGGAAGATATTCGAAAAAAAGTTGGCTGGGGATACTTAGAATCGATATAAACACGTTCCAACAGTTTTTAGAATGTTTGTCTGTTTACTGTTTATCTGTTTGTCTGTTTATTTGAACGCGCATCACGTGAAAACGGCTGAACGGATATTGATGAAAACTTTACTAATCTGTCGAGAACATCCCCGGCCAGGTTATAGGCTATAAAAATTCAACCCCTAAAAGGAGGGGTAGCCACAACACTCGATTGACTTAAGTTTGCCCCTGAATCTTATGGCGCTACTTAGGAGGAGGGGCAAACTTTTTTCAAATATGTGCTACCACTATACCCTGTAAACTAACAGATGGCGCCGAATTTAATACGTGTTGACAACTTGACATGAATAAGCCACCGAGGAAGGATTTTGCCAAATTAACTCTAGGTTTAGAAGAGAGGGTAGGTACGGATATCAATAAATTTAATTTAATAATTTTGTTGATTTAATAATACAACAAAATTAAACGACAGTAAATTAATTGCCCCTCATTGCACAGTGCCATCTTTTGGGGAACTGAGTAAACATTAAGTAATCAAGAAAACTAAAAATGAGTTTACATAGTTACGTAGTGGTAAAATAAACACACATATCAACACGCGTATAATTATCAAACTGCACAACGGGACTTAAACGCGTATTTAAGTTTTAAGATTTACCTCCGACGTTGTGTTAGTCCGGTGGCCGGCTGCATGAAACAAACCTCATCAAAAAATAGAATATACCTACCCTGTAGAGGTACCTGACATTTAGTAGCTTCCAACGCACTTGGTCGGCCTAGGCTTAACCTGGCAGATTTTGTACAAATGGCAAAAACGTTGGACAAAAATTCATCAAAAAAAACCTCATCGAAAAATAGAATGAAACTTGTATGGTAGGATACCTGACCTTGAGGACAGTAAAAAAAAATTGGTCGGCCTCACCTTAGCCTGGCAGTTTTTGCAGTCCGACCAGATTTATTGGGTCACGTGAGAGCTACAATTTACCTCATCGAAAAATAGAATGAAACAAACGGATTATAATAGCTAAAATAAGCCTGTTGACGTATGTCTTGGTCGGCCTCACCTTAACCTGGCAGTTTTTGCAGTCCGACCAAATTTATAAAAAATTCATCCAAAATTTTTTATCGAAAAATCGTATGAAACTGGTATGGTACGATGGCTGCCTTTGAGGACAGTAAAAAAAAAGTGGTCGGCCAAATCCTGTGTTGGCAGGTTCCTGTGTCCGTCCAATTTTGTGGTACCACGTGAGAGCTACAATTTACCTCATCGAAAAATAGAATGAAACAAACGGATTATAATAGCTAAAATAAGCCTGTTGACGTATGTCTTGGTCGGCCTCACCTTAACCTGGCAGTTTTTGCAGTCCGACCAAATTTATAAAAAAATCATCAAAAATTTTTTTATCGAAAAATCGTATGAAACTTGTATGGTACGATTAATAGCTGCCTTTGAGGACAGTAAAAAAAAAGTGGTCGGCCAAATCCTGTGTTGGCAGGTTCCTGTGTCCGACCAATTTTGTGGTACCACGTGAGAGCTACAATTTACCTCATCGAAAAATAGAATGTAACAAACGGATTATAATACCTAAAATAAACCTGTTGACGTATGGCTTGGTCGGCCTCACCGTAGCCTGGCAGTTTTTGCAGTCCGACCAAATTTGTGGTACCACGTGACAGCTATAATTTACCTCATCGAAAATAGGATGAAAAAAAAAACGGATTATAATAGCTAAAATAAACCTGTTGACGTATGGCTTGTTACGGACGGCTTTCATAAATTCAATGTGGCAGTGTGCGGCAGAATCCACTTGCATCAAATTTGATGCAACACATTGTGGCTGGACATTAAGAGATGAAATGTATAAGATCAAATGGTTTGAAGGACACATAACGCCTTTGCGAGTCGAAGAAATAACAATAGATAAGTCGGAGTCTGGGGAAAGTTCGTCAGACTTCGACTCCGAAGATGATTATGATTAACAGTAATTATTAACAATAAAAGGGTTATTCCCACTAGTTACCACCAAGTTCTTATCAGTGGTAACTACTGGGAATTATTTTCCCACCTTTTACCACTGGTAACTACTGGGAAAAAAAATCCTAGTAGTTACCACCAACTCGGTTTGGTGGTAACTACTAGGTGGGAATTTCTTTTCTACAAACCGAGCTTCGAAGGAGAAATGCTACAGTTGATGGAAAAAAGGCTGATTTGATGCAAAGATAATCACTTAATATATGTGAGGTTATCTTGTGTATTTTACCGTTTATTAAAATTTTGGAAGGCTCACGTGCAGTTTTTCCTCTTATATTACAAGTGTTCGATTGAAAACTAAGCTTTGGTGTATACCTGGATCACCTGCATGTACAAGAAGGCGTTTCATATACCCCGCCCATCAGATAGGTACACAAAGTCATGATGCGTATGGAGCATGTGTGGCCAAGCTATTATGCCCTAAATTATGTACTACTTCGTTAAAACTTAGCTTACCTGTGTATTTACTCTTTCCAAAATAATTATCTTCCTTAAAATGCAGCCTACACGAACGGTCTTTATCATTTGCCTTAGTTTTTGGTACTCAAAGCTTTTTCTCACTGATTTATGCATATCGGGTCCTTGGGAAAAAAGGGAGATCCTATAGGTATATTTCCACAATTTGTCGCACACTATTGCAGTATTGTGGAGAAAAAAAAACATACAACCGAATTGATAACCTCCTCCTTTGGGATTTGGAAGTCGGTTAAAAAAGGAGAATGTTTACAATTTATTGGAAACAATGTATGTGATTTGACAGTGACAGCAACTCCACTATGGAGGCGCCACCTGGCGTGATAAAATGTCAGTTATGCCTCCTCATTCTATCTGTAGTGGAAAAGTAGGATATACGATTCAAAACTTGTCAAAAATCGATGAAAACCTTTTTATTTTTGACATCTGTGAGACATCATCTCAACGTAAGTGTTACTCTGAAACCACGTCAGTAGTTGGAAAACGTTCTTTAGATATTAGATAGATTTATGAATAAAATTTGAACTGAATGTTTTCTTTTTTTTTAAAGCCCTCTAAGACCTCCATGAACTCATTTACTTATGACTTTTTTCAGTTAGCATTATTAAGTTAAGTTCAAGCTGCGAAGAAACCATATTTTCAATATAGAAATTATTATTCTTTATAAATGTGGTCGGACTGCAAAAACTGCCTGGCTAAGGTGAGGCCGACCAAGACATACGTCAACAGGCTTATTTTAGCTATTATAATCCGTTTGTTTCATACGATTTTGTGATAAAAAAATTTTTGATGATTTTTGTATATATTTGGTCGGACTGCAAAAACTGCCAGGTTAAGGTGAGGCCGACCAAGACATACGTCAACAGGCTTATTTTAGCTATTATAATCCGTTTGTTTCATTCTATTTTTCGATGAGGTAAATTGTAGCTCACACGTGGTACCACAAAATTGGTCGGACACAGGAACCTGCCAACACAGGATTTGGCCAACCACTTTTTTTTTACTGTCCTCAAAGGCAGCTATCGTACCATACAAGTTTCATACGATTTTTCGATAAAAAATTTTTGATGTTTTTTTTTTATAAATTTGGTCGGACTGCAAAAACTGCCAGGTTAAGGTGAGGCCGACCATGACATACGTCAACAGGCTTATTTTAGCTATTATAATCCGTTTGTTTCATTCTATTTTTCGATGAGGTAAAATTGTAGCTCTCACGTGGTACCACAAAATTGGTCGGACACAGGAACCTGCCAACACAGGATTTGGCCGACCACTTTTTTTTTACAGTCCTCAAAGGCAGCCATCGTACCATACCAGTTTCATACGATTTTTCGATAAAAAATTTTTGATGATTTTTTTTATAAATTTGGTCGGACTGCAAAAACTGCCAGGTTAAGGTGAGGCCGACCAAGACATACGTCAACAGGCTTATTTTAGCTATTATAATCCGTTTGTTTCATTCTATTTTTCGATGAGGTAAATTGTAGCTCTCACGTGACCCAATAAATCTGGTCGGACTGCAAAAACTGCCAGGCTAAGGTGAGGCCGACCACTTTTTTTTTACTGTCCTCAAGGTCAGGTATACTACCATACAAGTTTCATTCTATTTTTCGATGAGGTTTTTTTTGATGAAGTTTTGTCCAACGTTTTTGCCATTTGTACAAAATCTGCCAGGTTAAGCCTAGGCCGACCAAGTGCGTTGGAAGCTACTAAATGTCAGGTACCTCTACAGGGTAGGTATATTCTATTTTTTGATGAGGTTTGTTTCATGCAGCCGGCCACCGGACTATGTTCCGAGTCCCGTTGTGCAGTTTGATAATGTTTAATAATCGTGAAAGTTTAAATCACGCGTATAATTGCATGATTATTTAAAATTATTAAATTTCTCCGTCATGAATTATACCTAATCGTAATTATATCGCATCCATATCAAATCCATATTCATACGTATACAGCACTTAATAATGGCCACGAAGGTGGGTACTTTGAAAAAAAAACATTGACCTCTGTCATTTGCAGTGCCGGATTAACCCTTTTAAGCAAAATAAGCACTTGCTTAGGGCACCACGTCTAGGGGGCACCAAAACCGTAAGCAAAAAAATGCGCAGGCTGCATCAGCATTGCAGTCGTCGTGGAGTAGGTACCTACATGAAACTTTTATACGTGTACAAGTAGCCATCTAATAACGAAGGGTCGTAGGGATCAAGTAAGAGAATGAGGGCACGTAAGAACATCTCCAACGTAGGCTTTCGATTTGACCTTACGCGGAGGCCCTTAAAGTCATGGAATAAAATCTTGCTTTCGGGCTTGCAGCCAGCCGATTTTTTCGACATAGGTTACCGATTTTATAGCTAATTTTGCTCTCTTGCACGCCAGATTTGTCGGCCAAGCCGAGTTGCTCCTTAGCCGCGATCCTGAGACCTAACTGTCAAAGTGTTATAAAGGGCCCTTGAAAGCCGAAAAGTAAAAGCATCCTATCAAGTAGCGCTTTCGAGTGAAGCCAAAGAGCGAGCAGTAGAAGAGTCGTGATTACATACATGCATATATTCGATTTCAAGCCACTCTTTTGCAGTTCGGCGTTAGGTCTTATGCGAGGTCTTCTGCCGTACGGCAAAGTTGATCTTCTGCCTTAATTACACTTGGGCGTGGATCCAAATCTAAGCTTTCCTCTTTCGCAGCTGGGCCTTCTGCCTTGCTCACTCTTCGTTTTGCTCATTCAATTCACTTGGTCAATTCCAAGCTCTGCTTTCCTGCATCTTTTCACCTCTCTTGCATCAAACCACCTCGCTGAGACCCTTAAATATCGAGCCCTATGCGAAGCTAGGCTGATAAAAAACTGTCCCATCCCTTCTCTGTATGAAATCCTGGATTCGCGCCTGGTTGGGACTAGATATGAGCGCCGATAGGCATTTAGCCGGCGGCGGCGCGCTTGTCAAAATCGGTCGGCGGCGGCGGCGAATCGGCGGCGTGGCCTTGAAGCATCTTTGATTAATGAAAAAAGAATTCAAACCAAAATTTTACCGATTTTACATGTTTTTGCTGTAAAAAAGATATAAAATAAGTGCATTTTTCAATTTCAAGCAAAATTTATTGAATAAAAAGTACGAAGAAAGTTTTATATATATAGTATAAACGGTATCGAGCGGCATCAGAGGCGGTCTTAATCTTTGCGAAACCCTTATCTTTTGTGCTAAGTAAAAAGTAGCGTATAGACTGTATCAGGGAAACGTCTGCTCGACAGTCCAAAGAGCCGAAGTGAGGAAAATCAAGCTCCGTTATTAATCAATATCGACCCAACAAATCGGTTTATGTCAAAAAGTGACGCCCAAGGCTCCACCTAACACCGAAGACCTGATTCCGACGCCTTTCCATGCGAGGCCAGGGGCTGAGCTGCAGGTAAGCATACAGCTTAGAATCGAACACCAAGTGTGAGCTTGGCTGACGGCCGAATGCGCGGAGTGCCGATTACGGCGCGCTTCTGTGCGAGGCCGAAGCAGAGTTTGGTTTTGGTCCAGTGTAAGCAAATCCAAAGGCCGATAAAGACAGAGGCCACAGTGTTAAAGACCTGGAGCCTTCCTGCAGGTGCATTCGGGCGAGGCCAAAGGCCGTGCTGCACTGGAGCTAAGATCGGAGAAGAACCAATGACCAAGCATTTTAAAAGCGAGGCCGAAAGTTAGGCTCCAAACTCCAAACAGGGCCGAAAACTTGGAGGTTCAGATAGCGGCTTACTTCTATGCAAGCGATGCGAGGCCAAAGATTGGACTGCGAGAGAGGAAAGCTTAAAATTTGAACAATAGCCAAGCTTAAATGAGACCCGATTCCGTTTCCGATGCCTTCCGTGCAAAGCCAACGGCCGGACCTTTGGGCGTGAAAACAGTTAATATGTGAAATGAACCCCCTTTTACACCTTTTAAAGACATTCAACCATGCTTGCAATGGTTAAATTCGCGGTGAATGACGGATGAGCTAACCAGCTGGCAAAATTAGTCATTTCGTTGCCGTAACACTAGTAGCGCGGTTACCAAACAGAAAAGTTTGAATTTACCATATTTTAGAACAACCATGCTTGCAATGGTTAAATTCGCGGTGAATGACGGATGAGCTAGCCAGCTGGCAAAATTAGTCATTTCGTTGCCGTAACACTAGTAGCGCGGTTACCAAACAGAAAAGTTTGAATTTACCATATTTTAGAATTATATGGACCTAAAATACCTTTTGAATGTCTATAAGCTATTCAGACTGGCGCCGTTAAAGATCTAAACTAGATAAAATATATATTATCTGATTCTGAAAGTAGTAGTATCTAACAAGGTCACGCCGATGCCACGCCGATAGCGCAGCGTCGGCGGCGGCGGCGCGTAAATTTTGTCGGCGGCGGCGGCGCGCCGGCGCGGCGCTCATATCTAGTTGGGACTAAAAGTAAAAATGTACAACAGACTGTCTATCAAATTGTGTTTTCTATATCGAAAAATTTTCGCGCTCGCTTCGCTCGCGTTTTCAATAACTTTCTAAGATATGATAAAGGTGACATTCGGGTGGCGACTGCAGCAGCATTACTCTGATGCAACGTTACTGCTGCAGCACTGTCAATTTTCGTGATAAAATGATGTAACTGATTTCCATACTAAAAGTAAAAATGTACAACTGTCTATCCAATTGCGTTTTTTATATCGAAAGATTTTGGCGCTCGCTTCGTTCGCGTTTTCAATAACTTTCTAAGATATGATAAAGGTGACATTCGGGTGGCGACTGCAGCAGCATTATTCTGTTGCAACGTTACTGCGTTACTGCTACTACTACTACTACTAGCTGCTAAGAGAAATTAGGATTAGAAATTAGCCGCTTACTGACACAGACCGAATTCCACGCGGGCGGAGCCGCGGGCACAGCTAGTACAAAATATAAAAAGTATGCAATCCTTGTAATCAAAGAGCCGCCTGCTACAGATTTTTCAAAATTGCCGCGTATTTGCAGGTTTAACTTTCATTGAGACAAACGGGGTCGTTAGGTCGTTACACAATACGCAACCATCAAAAGTTTAATATAATAGTTATTTCTACATGGTTTGTACGTAATATAATAGTTATTTACGATACATGTGCGAAAAGTAGGAAATTCGCAACGAGTAGTGTTAATTAAAACTCGACCGAAGGGAGTGTTTTATATCGACACGACTTGCGACGAATTACATATTCGCACGTGTATCGTATAACGTTTTGCAGTACATATTATGGCTGTTTAAATTTTCGACATAGGCACGAAAAGTGTTTATTGCCGCACTAGTGCGGGAAAGTAGCACCATATGTACTGTAAATATATTATACTTGCACATGAATGAATGCGTTATCATATTACCTACAGTGTGGCACAAATAATGAGCCGGTTCTACGTGGCACTAACATTGCATGAAATATAAATCTAAATGGATATACATCTTGCAAATTGCCCAGATGTGCTAACGTTTTGTCATGTACCATTGCACATTGCATATGCCATCATAGTTATGAAAGCGGAAAGGATACATACATGTTTTTCATCATTGCATGTTGTAAGGCCCCAATGACGCATGCAGCGATGAAATGCACGTGTATCTCTTTTCTGCTTCTATACCCACTGCTTACTTATTGTATGAGAGAGACAACGTGATATCACTCATCCATCATGGCCCTACATTAATATTCAATCGGCTGACACGTAAACGCAATTATAGCGCCACGATAAACGTTACTTAAAAGGCAAACTTTTAACCGAATTCCGGCGCTGTTTCCATGGCAAAGTACTTAACACTTAACACAAGCTGCGCCGTGAGTGACGACCCCGTAACCCTGCCCAAGGTCACTCAGTATTAACGGCTTCTAGGTTGTATTATTCAAAACAATGGTGATGTAGGGACGTTCTCATAATCCGAGGCGAGTATTAGAGGCGAGATTGGCTGAATGGAGGATGTGCGGCGCGCGTGCGCGGTTCGCAGGTCGATAGTGGTGACGTCAGTGGAAGACAGGCCTCAGTCAGCCGCTGCCGGCCACAGCGTTATCATGTGGTTGCAATGCGTGGCCGTGACGGTCCTTATAGCCGCGGCTACATCCTCTGAGGTCTTTACCAACTCGTTCCTGGTGCGGTTCAAGCGGTCGGTGGGGCACGAGGAGGCGAGCCAGGTCGCGGCGCGACACGGCTTCGACAGCCTCGGCCCGGTAAGTGACCACGTGATTATGCGTAAACATAAGCACACACTCATATTTTGTTAGTACAGGCGAGTAGGGTTTCGTTCTCGGGTTTCGGATGACGACGGCAGAAGGCGGCGAATTAGGCTGGATAAGGTTAAATTGAATGGGATACGAGTTATGTATTTACTACGAGTAGGTACCTACCTATCAAGCACATGAAATTGCAGCGCTCGGTAGAATGTTTGTAAACGCGGGTAAATCGAAATTGTCCTCCTAATAGGCCGCAACCCTTGGTAAGTACCTGTACTAATTTGATGTTTATTCCGTTCCGATATAACTCCAATTCTTTTAACATTTTGCAAAGGTTAAACATCATGCAGGATTACTAGAATACCAACTACACTAAATCAGTTGTCAATGGTAGTTTTTAAGTCATAGGTATTAAGTTATTATTACCTTTAGTTTCCATAGGGATCATCCATTAATTACGTCACACGAATTTCTAGGTTTTTTGACCCCTCCCCCCCTCCTTGTCACACTTGGTCACATTTTGCAAATCCCTCCCCACCTGGTGTGACGTCACATTTTAGGCAATTTTGTTTTCAACGAAATCGGTAATAGTAACTCGGCATTATTTTTTTTAATGAAAATATATTTTTGGTAAAAGAAATATTAGTAATTTTATAACACAAAACCAATTAGGAACGAAAATTACTTCCAAAAACTCATTATTAACTAACTGTACAGCGAATAAAAAAATATAAATTAATTTTCGGTTACTGATAAAGTTAAAGTGACGTCGCAATGTTTGTGACTCCCCCCTCCCCCATGTCACAACATGTCACATTTTCTTGACCCCTCCCTCCCCCTAAACGTGTGACGTAATTAATGGATGACCCCATATGTCAGTAAGCACCTGTAAAAAGTAAAATAATGCTTGTTTGTGATTTACATATATTTAAATAACATTTTAAGGAACACTGGTAGGTAGTTGTTATTTTGGCACTTACTGTTAAATGTCACGTTGTTTACGCCGAAATGTCTCATTATGATCGTTTTGGGCTTACTTTTAGATATTTTTAGGGTTCCGTACCCAAAGGGTAAAAACAGGACCCTATTACTAAGACTCCACTGTCCGTCTGTCTGTCTGTCACCAGACAGATGCTCACTCATGAACCGTGATGTTGACCATGACAGTTGACATTTTCACAGATTACCTATGTATTTCGGTTGCTGCTATAAAAACAAATTAAATACTAAAAAGTACGGAACCCTCCATGGGCGAGTCAGACTCGCACTTGACCTGTTTTTTTGCTTTCTATGAACGCGTGAAATCTTGGAAAAACAAATATTAATTATCAGAAATGAAAGCCGATAATTTGATAAATCTTTTTCAAGACTTCGCTATCTCCTAAACTGTAAAAGACTTTTGTTTTCGGGACCTGATTTCCAAATTTATATTAATAGGGTAAATGAGAAAATTTAATAACATACTATATCGTTTTATACACAAGTATATCAAATGAAAGGGCTCATTGGGAGAATCTCAAATATATTTCTATTCATAGTTTAATATAAATAGTTCAGGAGTTATTTAAGAAAATAGGAAAAAAAATCAATCTTCCCCTTATGCTCTAAGCTTAATCTCCGAAACTACTGGGCCAAAATTTTTGGAAAATCACAGAATTTAGGTCTTTACCTTACCTATAGATTACAAGAAAGCCTAAATGAATTCTACAGTCCAGCGTGACTCAAACATAACAAATATAACATGGTAACATTGTTAAAAATGTAAGAAGTAAGCACGGAATCCTTGCGGCATGAGTCCGACTCGTGCTTGACAGGTTTTATTTAAAATGTCCGTTTATCTCATTAAGCCGTACTTACAGGTGCCTATTCGAACGTACACTGCCATCAGAATGACATTTGAATCATGTTATTCTACAGGGAACATTTTATGGTACAGGCTACGTCGTAGCGCTATAAGTGCTGCTATTTAAGCGATTAGATGTAAATTATAAACTGAACTGCCCCAGGCTGGCACCTGCCGCTATAGCAGAGGACGCTGGTTCGATTCCAGCCTGGGGCACTGGAGGCCTTGGTCACTTTTTCTTAGTATATGACATTTATTTCAGTTTATAATTTATAGTAGTGTCTCTACTTGAAACAAAAACAAATTGAAATATTTTCTGGAAATCGTTTAATTTGTTCTAATGCTTCTAAAAGTACATGTAAATTTTTACGTTTTTCGAAACTTCTATCACGGTAAAATAACGCTAACAAGTATTATTATTGATAATTCGTCTTAAAAACCGTGACCGTGCAGAACAGAGTCATTTGTATAAATTGCACTTGTGGTATGTAAATGGGATCAAATGACAATAGATCCCTATCTACACCATGCGGGTAGGTCAATGTATCCTCATTTAAATTTGTACGATATCCACGTTGTTAGTCAAAGGAATTTAAAAGCCTTTATGTGTATACACATATAGGCTGTGGATTTAAATATGGAAACTACTGTATAGTAGTTTCCATATTCAAATCCAAATTATACATCCGGTCGGGTACAGTCGGCGCCGATTTCGTAACTTAGGGTAGGCTAGGCTAGCGGCTACGCTACCGGGGACCAACCGCGAAAACCGAAATTCGCAAATTGCGGGGATCTTTCTCTTTTACTCTCATTAAAGGGGCCCACTGATTAACAGTCTGCCGGACGGTATCGGCCTGTCAGTTAGAACAAAATTTTGACAGTTCCGAACAACTGACAGGCCGATACCGTCCGGCGGACTGTTAATCAGTGGGCCCCTTAAGACGTAATTAGAGTGGCAGAGAAAAATGCCGGCAATTGACGAACTTCGATTTTCGCGGTTATAGCCCTGGTTCGTATGACATTGGGCATACTCCAGGGTCCATTGTAGGTTATTTTAAGGACAAATTAAACAAAAATTCATTTTTATTACCAAACAAAAAATATATTTCTCACTACATTCTGACAGAATATAATAAGATTTTACAGACATCCAGCGACTAATACCCTTTGGGAATCCAGTTCTTAAAACTTCTACATTTTTATGATTGTGATATTTATGATTTACGGGTACCTAATGTCAAGTGTATGACTTTCAGATTTTGACTTTCCAATCCATATAATAAATAATAACATATATAAATTCAAATAAATTATATTTATGGTACACCTCAAGTTATTTGTTTTCTACAAAACTCCGAAGTTAACTTTGTTGTAGTATTCGTAGGTTTACAAGCCGAAATTACTTCAATTTCAGAGCTCTCTGGCTTGGAGAAATAATGAAAATTGTTATCAGAAATAATTATACTCAGGTAAGTATAAATACGTAATATGTATATCGTTGCGACACAGATGTCACACACAAACAATATGAAAATAAAACAAATAGGCCTGTGATCAAATCGAAACGTGATTTCTCTTTAATATGAGAGTATTTAAATTGCAAAAAGCTTTTATAATATAAATACAAGGGTCACTAAATAAGGACGAGCTTACAACGGGCTTCGTTACTGTAGCATAATATTACGGGTGAGACTGGAATGGATAATTGTGGCTTTGTGTTAGCTATTAGGGCAAAATGAAAAACAAATGCAAAACGGCTTTTAAAAGCGGGCAGGTATGAAATGATCATTTACAGTAGGTACATATATGGTGCTACTTTACCGCCCTAGGGCGGGATTAAGGACAATACGTGCCTATGTCAAAAATTTTAAGGGTCATATGTACTGTAAAACGTTGTACAATACACGAGCGAAAAGGCAATTCGCAACTCGTGTCGATTTAAAACTTGTTGCGAATTTTCTACTTTTCGCACTTTTATAATGTACTAACTACATGTTACTAAACAGCATGTATATAGGTAGCAGTGGCGTAGCGTGAACTAATCAAGCCGTGGGTGAAGTCGCATCTACGAAGCCCTTTTCGTTCAATGTGCCCGAAGGGGCCTCGCGCGAGGCCCCCCTTGAGGTGCGAGGCCGTGGGTGAGGGCCCACTTCGCCCACGCCTAGCTACGCCACTGATAGGTAGGTACTGCACGAATAGCTACGAACGCCGTTACGGTGGAGGAGGGTGGAGGAGTGCTATGTACCGTAAAATGGGGTGAGTAGGGATTGCGTGGAGAGTTGGGATATGAATGGGGAGAGAAGGGATGCCAGGGGGGTGAGATGGTTTTTAAAGGCTACTGCTACCTAAATAATGTACTCGTATTACGAATGGAGCTATAGTGCAATTGCACTATAGCTTTGTATGAAATCCCATCTCACCTCAACTACGAGGTACTACGGCTTAAGGAGGGATTTTGTGTTCATCGGTAAAGTTATGAAATGGAACTACCCAAAATCATAAAAAAACTAAAATACAAACGTCCGGAACATTTATTATATGTATATACCATTCAGTTTACATATGTAAAAATAAAATATTATCGAGGTTTGAATGTCAGTTTTCTCCCTATTCACCCCATTTTACGGTACAGTATAATGCTTTACAGCTTTTCAGATTTTTAGTTTATTGTGCCTATATATGTTAGTTTATAACTAATTATGTTAAAGCTGATATGGTAAACATTCGAAATTTGTAAAAGTATTCATACAAATTATTATTAAAATTATTAAATGTCCAATTTTCAATATCCTCTCAAAGGCCAAATCAAAACAGAATAAACGATATTCCTTCCTATAAATTATAAACTTAAATAGGTGTCAAATACTAAGGAAACATCAGTGACCAGCTCCTGTAGCCAAGAAGTGGAGTTTTTTTGCTTAAGTTTCTTCTTCTCTGTCGTATCGCTCTTGACAGAGCGGTCGTGGTCACGTAGATTACGTAGAGGCATCCGCATCGGTAGTAGAGGCGGACACAGCTCTTCGCACGATCTCCGGCCATCTCTTCCTTTTGGCAGACTGTCTGGCACAGTCAGATACACGGTTTCCCACTGCGGATTTCATTTGGGCAGTCCAGCGCATAGGTGATCTGCCGCGCGATCTGGTTCCCTCCACTCTTCCTTGTACGACCAGTCGCTCTATGGAGTCGTTATCTCGCCTAGAGTCTTGCTTAAGTATATGACAGCTATTTCAGTTTATAAGCTTTGCTATAGTCGCTCTCTATCTTTCTAATACACGGTGTCCCTATACCTTCTGCTAAACACCAAGCACTTAATAAAGTTCTCATCCACTACAGCTCCATTGCGAGCCATAAGTAGGTCCGTCCATTTACAAATGAACATGCTATGTGCCAGTTAACTACATCGGGGTTATTGGGTCACTGCAGCATATGTGAGAACTTGGGCTCGTTTACCCCGCAAGCGATAAAGGAGACAGCCTAATAAATGCTAAGATATACATCTTAAAGCTTGAAATCTTTTAGGGACAGACTATTTCAATTTTTTATTCATAAGATATACATTTTACACGTCAAATTTTTAACAAGCAACATATTTTATATTATTAAGTCTAGGTACATTTTGTCATCAACCATTCATATTACAATTTATAATAAATGGACATGTAATAAGTTAATAAGAAATCTATTATAAAAAATATTTATATAGATATAGATATTTTTTATAATAGATTTCTTATTAACTTATTACATGTCCATTTATTATTTATTCATTGAATACTACAAAAAACTCATCAATCGAGTAAAAAGCGTCTATTTTCAAGTTTTCCTTTTATTTCTCGTACAAATGAATTGTAGCTTGAAGCCTACTACTATATTAAATAAAAGTTAACAGTATGTTTGACTCGTCGTTTATTCATCTAAATCGTCATTACTTTGAAATTAAACTCGTATCTGAAAATCATCAAGTTTCTAGGGAGGAACAGTAGTTAAACATCCTCTTTGTTAATAGTTATTCTGAAGCCCGTTTAATATTTACCTACTAGCGCCCCGCCCCGGCTTCGCACGGCTTAACAAATGATACACTTAAATCTTCCTCAAGAATCACTCTATTGATAGGTGAAAACCGCACTAAAATCCGTTCAGTAGTTTTTGAGTTTATCGCGAACATACAAACAAACACACAACCAGACAGATGCGGCGATGGACTTTGTTTTATAAGATGTCAGGTGAGGGGGGGGGGGGGGGAGGGAAACATACTTTATTTTTCTCGGGGTAAGAGAAACCGTACGAGAAAAGACCTTCTACCTAAATATTTTTAACTTAATTTTATTTATGAATTAGTTTTTAATATCTTTAAGTATCTCTAACTGTTTATTTTCCCTACAAGGCGTCCACCTTCCCCCATAGTTCCTCTTACCCCACCTGACCTTAGTGATAATGATAACGATTTATTACGGTCTTGACACGACCTTGAAGATCGCTCACTCTGATTGGTGCAAGCGAAAGTAAAAAAGTGAAATTCACGAAGACTATCCTCTAGAGCCTCTACCATCAGTTTTAACATTGACATAACGCTCACGTCTACGTAATTTACTTTCTGTACATCTCGCTTGCACTATTGACCGCATATGCGAGTACGAGCGAGATGCATAGAAAGTAAGTTACGTAAACGTGAGCGTTATGTCAATGTCAAAACTGGTGGTAGCCGTAAAGGTGTATCAAAACAAGCGCAAAACCATAACAAATTGATAAATCAGAATCCGGCTCCTCATTGGACAAATCAGTTCATGTTAGTTTCAGGAAATACTTTGAACTAATCCCAATAAGGCCTAGTTTCCCTCTGGGATGAAAGATCAGATGGCAGTCGCTTTCAAATCATGGGATAAGTTATCAAGCGGACCCCAGGCTTCCATGAGCCGTGGCAAAATGCCGGGATAACGCGAGGAAGAAGGGGAAGTTTCAGGAAATACTTTGATAACAGTTTTAACCTCTTATGGGACAGTTTTAACGGAATGGAATCAAATTTTAAAATTAAAGTTTACTTTGTTTTGTTTGATTTTTCCCGAAACTTTCGCATACTTTTGGAATTTTTCCACAACTTGTAACTTTACACAATCAATGGACCCGTGATTGAAACAAACAATTTATTTAAAAACCGATTGGCCCAGACATTCCGTCCCATCATAAGGTCAGACCAAGAAAAGTCTGCAGAGATTATGACAGCACACGCGATGCTAGCGTTATTTATACGTCATACTCGTAATTTCATAGAAGTTTGACGTTCAAAATAACACCTGCATTGCGTGTGCTATCAAAATCTCTGCAGACTTTTCTTGGTCTAACTCTATCAATGTTAAAGTGACATGTATTAGATTTGTTATACGCTTTAGCTCCGCTTTAAATGGAAGCTAGCTGCGCAGCCTCACATGGCGATAATTGTGGGTGACGGCCGTCCGCCGGGAAATCTTACGGGGAGAAATACCAGTGAAGTTTTAACGAAACACGTCGCAAACGCTGGAAATATACACAAGTTTATTGGATAAAAATGTGACAGCGCTCGGTTTCAATTAACTGAGGATTTATTTAAAAATTAAAGGCGCGTTGTTGCAAACTGTCTGTAAAGTGTAAATTTAAATAGGTTACTAAATTTAATAATGGGTTGTAAAATTTTGAAAGTAGAATATACTACCTTTATCCACCGTGTGGTTTTACGAGGTACGTCAATACTCCGAGCGTCAATAGGATCAGCCAACCACAATTTAATACATTGAACAAGCACTCAACTATAGTGTTATTTTGTTTAGTAAAGCATGGCATCATCTGTCAATGTACTACATTTTGAAGTCATTTGATAGTCATTTATCGAATAATAAATGCGGCATATAGCTGCTAGGCGTGTGCCATACGCGTGCACATAGCCAAGACCTACACTCATTTGGACAAAGGTCACCGCCAGTTAAGTACTTTATTTAGACATTTTTCGAAATTCCTATTATTCTTTAAACAATACTATCCGAGTGCTTATTAAATATCTTGATTTGAAAACAAGGGTTCCGTACATTAAGTCCGACTCACGCTTCACTGCACATTTCTAATAGGTTTTCCTGTTATCTATAGGTAAAGAACTATTTTCTGTATTATTTTCAAAATTTTAGACCCAGTAGTTTCGGAGATAAAGGGGGGAGAATGGTAATTTTTTGACTATTTTCTTAAATAACTTCTAACATATATATTTAAAAATGATAAAAAATATATATTTGAAATTCTCAAGATGAGCTCTTTCATTTGATATGTAACACGATATAGTTTGAGAAACTTTATTTTATAACTTTCTCACTTACCCCCCAAAAGTGCCCCCATGTTTAAAATTAATTTGTTTACGTTACACGTCTATCTTTGGGTCACTAATTTACATATGTATACCAAATTTTAGCTTAATTGGTCCAGTAGTTTCCGAGAAAATAGGCTGTGACAGACGGACAAACAGAGGTACGGAACCCTAAAAACTCTGAGCTATTTTATGCGTATAAATAAACGTAATATATATTTACACATAAGTGACATAAGTGCTCATTGAATATTCCCAGATCCCATTCAAGCTTTACATTCTCGTCTTTAAGCCCCGTAGAGGACGTAATACCCGTCTCTGTTGTGACAACCATTGTCTGCTGTCCATTGTGTAAGTTGTTTATCTATCCTACTCAGTTCTACGTGAAGTGCACTTGAAGGAAGTGAGATAGCACGAGTAAACAGTGCATTGCATATACCTAGTCTTTGTTACATGGTAGTTAATATTGTGTGTTGAAATTGACTCGCATGTGTTTTAATGCGAGTTAAACCTCGATACTCTACATTAATACTTAAGTTATGAGTTAATTTTATCAAGATTACGACAGATATTTGGACGTCTTTATCACATGAGAAATCATGCGTGACATGGCGAAGGTAAATTGAAGTAATTCTTTGTTAAAGAAACTCGAGGTAAATAATATTGGCCATTTAAACATTTATTTTTAACTCCCTCAGGGCCACTTGTACCATTCCACTAACCCAGAGTTAACCGGTCAAACCTGGAGTTGCCATGGTCACCAGTACAATTTGACACTGGGTTAACGGCTTAGTGAGATGGTGCAAGTGGCGCTCAGAGGGCGCTGCTGGTGCTGATAAGTTACATGTCTAAAATGGTATTATTTTCTTTTACAAACTGCCCATGATGTAATAACATTATTATTGATGATATTAATATCACATAATTACCTATACTTAAGGAACAGTATCTAAACGTGTGCTTGACTCACAAATACAGCAAACTATTTCGAATACAATGGCTCAATAGGTGTCATTCAATCTCACTACCGAGAAAGCTCCCACTAAGATAGAATCTTTTCCGTAAGGGTGGTATTCCATCTGACCAATATCTTTGTCCAATGCGTATTGCGTCTCACAATTTTGCTAAATGAAAGAGTGAGAGATTGGACAAAGAAATTGGACAGGAATACCACCCAAACCAACATGTTTTTCAGCCATTGTTGCCAGCGACAAAATCGTGGGTAGATCCACTCCAATACGTAGGTAGAATCACCAGACTGTAAAATTAAGTTTCGTCTCAGATTCGGCAAAACGGGCAAAATATTCAACACATTGTGTTGGTCACAGGGGATTTTAGTTTGTCTAGTTTATGGATATTTACGAGATTATAAATATTTATAATATAAGACACGTAGGCAGTGTTAATAGCCTTGAATAATTTAATGTAATATACTGCGTTAGTATTGGTCAGTATACTTTAAAATATCATGCTTTGAATCAGTCTTCAGCCATTTTTCCATATTGGCGCAGTCAGTAGGATACGTGAAATTAAATCATTCAGTGGGTCCTGGACTCTTTAAAACGAAATCAGTTTATGATCGAGATACAAATCGGTTAACTGGAAGAGATTATTCTTAGGGATAAGTTCGCTCTTGTACTACATTTATGTTATATCTGATGTACGTTTATTCCTCTATTTCGTACAATAAAGTGTTTACTTACTTACTTTCTTACTTACTTACAAATCCATTTAACAGGTACCCATACCCGGTAGGATAGCCTAAGTGGTATTGCAAAACATTTTTTTTACTACAGAAATAAGGACGATATATTTGGCCACGTCAGCTGTCATTATAGACCGGGAGATAGTGACACATTTTACTGGGTCATTTGTACCAGTATGGCGGTTCGTCAGGGGTCTAAGCATGTAATGAAGGAAAGAAAATGCTATGACCATAGCGCTGGTACCGGCGGCCCAATCGCGTGGGCGTTAGTCGAACGTGTCGGATAAAATACGAGTGTCGAACGATTTGTACCACAAAAATTCTCGTATTATTCGATAGTCCATAAAAAAGAAGTAGGCGGTAGCGTAATGCCATACTTCTCCGGTGTGACTTACAGCCCGCCATACTGAGGCGAACACGTTAATTAAAAAAAAACAATTCAACCATTTGTACCAAGCTAATTTTTGCACAGGTGATCATCGTCGAGCAGCCATTCATGGACATCACCATGCCATACTTTTCGGATGGTTCCAAATGCCCGCCATACCGCCGCAAGGAAGTTAATTTTTTTTTTTTGCTAAACGATTTGTACCAGTATTGCATTTAAATTTTTGGAGAGTATTTGATAAAATGTGACCGTTATTATAATTGCCATACTTATAGTAGGGGGATAAAGTGCTGCCATACTTGAAAAACTTATTTAATCGACACGTTTCAAAAATACGACTATGTATACGTAAAATAATTTTTTACAGCATGGCATCATCATATTCTGTTTGTTTGGATACAATTGTACCTAAAAAAATATATTTCAGATTATAACTACGGGGCGGACGACTGTGAGACTTAAGCCAAGACTTAAAACAAAAAACAATTTTTTGACGATTTGTACCAGTATGGCATTTGGATTTTTGGAAATTATATGATGCAATGTGACCATTATTATATTTGCCATACTTCTAATAGGGGGAAAAAGGGGCACCATACTTGAAATAAAAAAAAAATATTGTACACATTTGCCACCTCCTACAGGTATGGCATTATGAGATTTCCATTTATGATCACACAGAAAGTGTTGAAAAAAAAATTCAAGATGGTACAAATCGTTTAGCAATAAAAAAAAAATTAACTCCCTTGCGGCGGTATGGCGGGCATTTGGAACCATCCGAAAAGTATGGCATGGTGATGTCCATGAATGGCTGCTCGACGATGATCACCTGTGCAAAAATTAGCTTGGTACAAATGGTTGAATTGTTTTTTTTTAATTAACGTGTTCGCCTCAGTATGGCGGGCTGTAAGTCACACCGGAGAAGTATGGCATTACGCTACCGCCTACTTCTTTTTTATGGACTATCGAATAATACGAGGATTTTTGTGGTACAAATCGTTCGACACTCGTATTTTATCCGACACGTTCGACTAACGCCCACGCGATTGGGCCGCCGGTACCAGCGCTATGGTCATAGCATTTTCTTTCCTTCATTACATGCTTAGACCCCTGACGAACCGCCATACTGGTACAAATGACCCAGTAAAATGTGTCACTATCTCCCGGTCTATTACTTAAGGTGGCCACTGACGAGCCTTCCAACAGTCCAAATAGCGTGGCTGCAATCCAAAATCGATCCGTAAATGTCAAAAACGTACAATGTTTAATATTAGGATGCCATCCATTTGGATGAATCCACTGTAACGGCATCCATTTGGAAGGCTCGTCATTGGCCTGCTTTATTTGATCTACGTTTTTCCGCATAAAACATAGGTAATTTACTGTAAGAAATCAACTTTATTTTGGCTCTTGGTAAACGCAAACACTGCTTCGTATCTGTATCGTAGAGTAAGCTAAAGACACTGATTTATTGTGATTAAACTATCGTTTTAGTTCTATTATGAGTAGTTTACTAAAAATACACTTGTTTGCCGTACAAACACATCACAAATTCAAACACGATGCTTCCTCCTTGGATCCTGTTCTGTTCTGCTTCTTATTTATTTAATATTCTTAATCACGTGCCAATAATCTAGCCATCCATTACATTGTGAATAAATCACACAAGAACTTATGTATAACCTACATATTAGGGAACGCTGTAGTGTTAGAATAAGATATATTGTATTATTTTTTTTGTCCTATCGGAGAAATAAGATACTACCTACGCAAAACTATATTTAACTAGCAAAGTTAAATTTCATGAGGGCCTCTACAAACCTCACCGATAATTGCATGCAATTTACGTTACACTGCGGTATTTGATCAATCGATTGAATTCGTTGCACATTTGTAAATACTTAAGGCCCATTTAGAGGGTTCAAGGACTTGCATGCAATATTCGATACATTGCTAATAAAAAAGTACAATGAATTTCAGTTGATCGACCAAATACCGCAATGTAACGAAAATTGCATGCAAGTTCTTGGACTGTCAAATGGGGCTTTAGCCGGCAATTGTCGAAAATGACATGCGGTTTGTTACAAGGTCTTTAGAAGTCTAGTACTATTAATAGTCAATCTAATTTTCGTATATAGATCCCAAGATACCACTTCCCTATTATCCTCCCCTTAACTTGAATTAAGTTTAAAGCATCGCTCCACGAGATTCGTAGGCGGGTATACATATAATTATTATCTCGAATTGATGGCATGACTCCTAATATCTGGGACTGTGTTATATTAATGTAGTCTAACCTCAAGAGGACATGTCAATTAAAACTTAACACATGGCACGAAATGACATGAGAATTCATATCCCGGGTACTCGAAATGAAAACGTTAAGGTTTGATTTAATTTAATTTATAGTCAAAAAACCCTTTAGAGAATTCAATGTGTTATTTAAAACACAACAATACTTACTTAGAGAGAATTATTTAGTGAATACATCACTGGAATAGACCTTTTGTAAACTTCCTATTGTACAATTGTATGTATATGATCACGCATGGCAGGTCAGATCGAAACTAATATGACCCTTCCGCAAATCTAAACATGTAAATCGTGGGTCTTTGAAAAGGCCGCTTAGGGTTTAGCGTGTGACCAACATTATGTTACTTCTGTTTTAAATTTTTTTACATTAGCTGGAACAATGATAAGTCAATATATCGACCTGCATTGGATTTGGATATGTACTTTATTATATAATACAGTCAGGAACAAATACATAGGGACAGATCAAGCAACAAAACATATATCAAACTGTACAAATAACAAACATTCAATAAAATACATATTAAAATGTAAGTGGATATTTTATTGAATGTTTGTTATTTGTGCTTCTGATATTATATTACCCAGTGTTTGGCTAGTAAATAATGTTACACACAAAACGGCTAGAATATTGAAAGCACTATCATCTATCATGGCATTAATTATAGCTAAAGGTGTTTTCATTTAAGCTGTTCCATGAAAAGGAATAAAATTACATTTTCTTTAGTTTTAAAACTGAGATGTTGAGCGCTCTCTAGAGAAAAATGTTCTAATCTTTTAAATTGCAAATAATATTAATAGTAATACTAATTGTAAATTATATTTTAAGAAAATAATGCTATGTTTCGAATTGCCAAAAATATTCAATGTTTTATATTTCAACTCAACTAGAAATGCCGATTGTGGAAGTATAAATAAATAAATATTATAGGACATTATTACACAAATTGACTGTCCCACTTTGTTTTCATATTTACGAATTTTTACTTATTATCTTTGCGAACAGAAACTGCTGTTAGGATGATATTAACTAGGGTGGTAGCGTCCGTTGACCGGCCTCCCTACAAAAAGTGCCCGTGCCCGGAGACTGTATAGATGTAATAAGTTTGACGACCGGTCTGGCCTAGTGGGTAGTGACACTAGTGACCCTGCCTGCGAAGCCGATGGTCCTGGGTTCGAATCCCGGTAAGGGCATTTATTTGTGTGATAACACAGATATTTGTTCCTGAGTTATGGTTGTAATCTATGTATCAGTGGCGGCACGTCTAGATTGTTCGTCGGCAAGCCGTAGCTGAGTTGCCCTTCCTTTTCTTCATAAGTTTAAAGAAAATGCCAAAGAGCCTGAATATCAAACAAACCGATGGGAAACGAGTTCTATGGACGCTCCGCCACTGCTATGTATATAAATATGTATTTATCTATATATATTAGATCGTTGCCTAGCACCCATAAAGCTTTGCTTAGTTTGGGGCTAGGTTGATCTGTGTAAGATGTTCCCTAATATAAAAAATAAGCACTTTAGAGCAGATAGTATCCAACGAAAGAATACATCTATTGAGACGTACATATTTGTTGTTGGTTGACATATGCATAATAGAAGCATGCAAGGACATTATTATTCCGTGACCATTCATGTTAATTTTCATTCCATTCTTATTCCAAAAGTGGGTGTTAAAGCTATGGGAAATGCGTAAACAATCTGTCACAATGCATTAGCTGTTGTTTTCATAGCACCTTGACGTCATGGAGTGACGCAAGCCAATGCTCAGTGATAAGTGATATTTCTAATTCACTTTCTACATTTAGAAATGTATGTCATGATTAGGTGGAAAGCATTTTTATGTAGACGGTCAAATCGATGCTCTTCTAAAAATGTGTTCTCTGATTATAGATAGGTAAATAAGTTTCTGCCAAAATATTCATGTTTAAAATCACAATTATTCATCGCCGATTGTACTGAACTGACCCAAAAGATTGGAATATTTAGTAGGTATCGAAAAGTTCCAAGTACATATTTATCTAAGGGTAAGGGTAAGGGTTAAATAGATAAGTTTTAAGTTACATTATCAACTACCTAGCTTACATAAACTTATAGGAGCCTCGTCTGCCAACAAACCACTCTGTGGTTTGGCAGAAGGATATATGTAATTAGTTTTAAGCAAGATTTGTGAATAAACGTTATATTCATTTATTTACTTTTTTTTATTTTTGGCGCCACCATCATATCAGCTCGATGATAGTAAATTATTGCGTGGTTATCTATAATAAATATACTCGCAAAGTTTTATATCAATACGGCTATTAGAAGTAGCTAAAAGTTGACCGACCAGCTTTAAATTACAACATTTGTTAAAAATAACCAAAAAGCATGTCAGCCTAATTCATGGTAATAAGAAATACTACAGATAAGAGAGCGTTACATATTGTTGTCAGAACGCTGTATTCTCCAGCAAAACATATCCTGAAAGCAATATATTGCTTCATAAGGAAAACTTCGACTTAACTAAGTGATATGCAAAAATAAAATTGACATTGAAGGACAGCCCGTCAGCCCTTCGTCACTTCTTCTAAAAGAAAACGCCTTGTGCTTCGTTAGGAATCAAATGCTCGTACAACATGCCAGCCAGATGGCCAGGTGAGATGTTTTAGGGTTCCGTACCTCAAAAGGAAAACGGAACCCTTATAGGATCACTTTGTTGTCCGTCCGTCCGTCTGTCTGTTAATACCCTTTATTTATCTCGGGAACACGTGGAGGTATCGTGTTCAAATTAAAACCATATACTCAATTACTCCGGTCTACAGCCTCTTGAAACTGTGAAAAACTCAAACTTCTAAGTTAAAGCATAAAAGATACGACCGTTTATGCCGAAAAAACGTATATTTCGACACTCAAGGGAATCAAAATTTATAGGGCACTTCACGTTGACCTAGAACTGTAAAATTTGGCTAGTAATATCGTCTTACACTACAAGTACAAAAAATCTGAAAACTATAGTAGAAAATATAAAATTAAATAAAAAAAGTCAAATTTGTACCAAAGAGAATTTGAAATAGAGGAATATTGTCAAAGTAAATTATGTAGTCAGTACATTTACTGCTTTACTCTTTCGGTACAAATGATTAACACTTTTGGAACGCCATTTGGCTTTGATCCTTATTTTTTCACTGATATGTGTTAAATTTGTTAAATGTCAATAAGTATCGCCATCTACTCGAGAGTAGGCCAAAGGTATGGCACCATCGCTCGAAAAGATGGCACCATTTTCCTCTCATTATTATTATTATTATTTTGTCTGTCTTTTACAAATTCTCGGGACCATGGGGTCCCGGGCATTTGGAAGGCGTGCGTGGGGCCGAAGCCAACACGTAGAGACCCCTTGTAATAAGACAATTTACTCTAAATGTAATGTGACACCAACCGACGATTATCCCTGTTTGCACTATAGTAGTGCACCCAAGGACAAGCCCCGGTTAGTGTAGGACTATTGTAAGAAAAGATACAAAAATAATCCGGGCTATTGAGTTGAGTTGCTAGTGGGCTAGTAACCGGGACTATGGAGAAGACTATGCCCTGCTCATATGTAAAAAAAAACATGAAAAAATGGGCCAGGTGGTGACTCGCCAACTCACAATATGGGTCCCCGAAAACGGCCGCTCGCACGGAGTGACAAGGGGACAACACCGCGTGAGCGGCTCAGGGCGTGGAGAGGTGTGCACCGCTTTCTATCCAGTGGCTGTAAACAGCCACTGTGCCAACTCGCGTCTTAGGCATATTTCACTTCCGCCCTGCGAGCATATAGCTAGCTCTGACACCCCACTCTGGATGGCCGGTTAAGGCAAGCCAGAGGTGAGAGTCCTGCAGTCCCTGCTCAGTGTTCACTCCAGCCGGCCAATGAAGGCAAGCCGGAGAGAGGGGCCTGACCGACTCTCGGGGGTATGGGACCCAAGGGACGTCACTTCCCATTCAGCTCGCCACAAGCTGCCCTGGGGGCTTATTGTTATTATTATTCTCATTTTCATTAAATGTGGTTAAAAATATTTTTTCGTTTGATTTTTTTATTATTTAGTGAGATAAAAGCATTTAAAAATTTTTTTTGAGCAACTGAGGGAGAATTAGATAAAAAAATATTTTTCTTCAGCTAATCATCCTTTATGTTACCAATTTAGAACAACGTAAATTACTAAAGAGTAGGTTTTTATCGTATTTGATCGTAGAAAATAAGGACCACTTTTGCTATTTTTAGGTAAGCTATATTTGAAGGTTGTTGACTGGCAAGATAAGGAAAAAAACTGGAAAAGTCTTTGTTGATACACCCACATTGTCCCTTAACAATAAGGTACAAGGCTACAATGTTTGCGCAGACGGCCGGTGTTGCTTTAGGGGAGTGCGTGGCGAGACGTGGTTTGGGCGAAGGCGAGGTACCTAGCGGCTTAGCCAAGATGCCACTGGTCTAAAATGGCTAATAACTAATCAGCGTCGTTGTCGCACCTGACAACGACGCGACGGTCACTTTGCCGGACAACAAATGTACGAAAAATAAAATAATCTAATTTAGGGTGACCTGCGCAAATTTTCAATCACTACAGCTTATAAAACCCGCCGCGTCTGTCTGTTTGTGTGTTTGTTTGCGAAAAACGCAAAAACTACTCAACGGATTTTCATGCGGTTTTCACATATCAATAGAGTGATTCTTGAGGAAGGTTTAGGTGTATAAGTTGTTAACCCTGCCGAAGCCGGGACGGGTCGCTAGTAAAAATAAATTATTGCGAACATTAATCAATAGACTATTTGATTGGACAAATTTGCATTTGATATAGATCATTATCTTAGGAATCTATAGGATCTCAAGGTCATAAAAATCATTTCCTCATCACAAGTAGGTAAATATACAATAGGAACAAATGAAAGTGGACAAAATGTACGGGCGGGTAATGGGCGTACGATAGATTTTCACAATTAAGTAGGTATTCCAGTTAAATAAAGGAAAACAGTGTATTTATGACCTTAGTCGTACATCCACTTTGCCCATCCCCATAGTAATCAAATTCCTGTCATTTCGCGTTTCATCTCAATTAATGACCGATCATTTTAACTTCTGCTTAAATTAATTAACAAATCGAATTGAACTTAATTGCTTGCCTGAATTAATTTTACGAATTCCCAATTGAATCAATTGAATGAGATTATGATGTCTCAAACTTGTACAAAAAAGTTATATTTAATCCTTGAATTCGACGCCATTGTTGCTCGTTATTAAGTTGGGAAGGGTTTAATTTAATTTGCGTCACAAATACTTCGTAATTGTTAGGGTTTTCTGCTCGAACCACATTCAAATTTGTATTGTAGGTACAGTCACATGGGTGCATACAACTTACTCAAAAATAGGTACATCCCATTCGCCGACATAAGAGCAATGGGACATATTTTTAAGTAAGTATGATGAGTGCACCAATATTTTTACACTTGACATAAGTGAAATTGTACATAAGTGTAATTGTACCGGAACAAAACTACAAGCTTACCAAAGTACTACTAAAAACACCCAGACACCAACTACGCAAAATAGTGGGATTAATCACAGGACATAACACACTAAACAAACACCTACATAATATGGGTAAAACAGACAGCCCCATGTGCAGAGCGTGCATGGAAGAAGAAGAAACAGCAAAACATATCCTCCTACACTGTAAACAGATAGAAGCATACAGGAACATTACCTAGGGACTCCGTGCACACTGAAGGAGGCAGTTAGCAACCTGAAGACACTGCTAGGTTTCATGGACGAGCTGGGGTGGCTAGAGTAGTGCGACCTCGTTTTTCACGCAAAATAGGCACAATGGTTGTCGATTTGCGGAAAATGCCCAGTATAACTAACTAACTAACTAACTAAGTGAAATTGTATGGAGGCGGGTCGTATTGTGAGTCTGGTAGTGAATCTTGATATTAATCGACCGTATAAAATTTAATGATAATTATTTTTAAAATTACTTTATTGCCAAAAACAGAGACGCTGCTGTATCGTATAGTCCGATCTCCTTAGCAATACATCAACGTTAACTCAGGCTACCGCAACGCGGTAGGTATTTTTGTTACTAACGCCACAGATTGTAGGCCTAACCCAACAACGTGGTAATCACAAATGGCATAACATAATTTACCTACGTCACCGTCACCGCTAGATCCGTGGCACCCCAAGGCTGGTGCTATTTTTAGCAAATGGACTTCCATTACGCACCTACAACGTAAAAACAAACATCATTAGTTCGTGAAACAGTATGGGGAAAGCTATATGGGTACTCAGAAACATTTCATGCATACAGTATGTAAACAAAAAAATATGGATAGAAATATGGTTGGTTTCATGGTCCCTATTACATTTGCCCCCGAGTAGCGTGCGTGCGTGTTCCTACATATTTTCATTTATGTTTTAAACATACTGTAAGATGATAAACTAAACACATGATGTTATACTTATAATACAGTACAGTAGAAGTAAATAAGGATGCGAGATTTTCTAAATGATTTATACACTCTCTTGCCAATAATTGTGTTTAGATCATTTTAGTTAAATATAAATTCCACTTACGCATGTCTCTTCTGTATGTTTTATTTTAGATTGTATTTTTTCTGCGTACACTTTTTGTCCTTAAAATTTTATATTTGAGATTTCTCATTAAAAAAATGGCCATCATATCCAGTTCAGTTATAATTATTCAGTAAAATCAAATTTTCCCGGTTCTCGAGATTCAGTTTGCGCCTTTAAGGCCGATGGATATTAATTAGCTTAATTGTAAAATCTAATTTATGTTAAGTTCAATCTGTTATGTCAATTTGTAAAAATGTTTGGTAACTTTGACTTGTTTGCTCGCGATATTTTCTTATACCGAAAAGCGACTGGTAAATAAATATCAAATGGTATTTCGTTCATTGGCGCCAGCCAGGA
Organism: Cydia splendana; assembly: GCF_910591565.1. Taxonomy (NCBI): domain Eukaryota; kingdom Metazoa; phylum Arthropoda; class Insecta; order Lepidoptera; family Tortricidae; genus Cydia; species Cydia splendana. The sequence continues at coordinate 12,260,609 of NC_085977.1, read as the reverse complement.
GTGTTTGACGTATCGTGTTGATCTCCCGTTGATGTGGGAAAAATTGTGAGTTTTCGAATACGTAATACAATGTCAAAATTTGAACATAGCAATCCACAGTAAGGTGACAGCCAAACCAAACCGAACCACCTCGGGTTTAGAGCCATTATAAACCGTATAGTACTTCGAGCAACACCGGCTTCCGACACGTCGGAAGGGAGGGGCCCAAGCGATATCTCACCGTACAAATCTTTCTGCCATTTTTCGCGGGGGGAAAGGTGCACACAGTCGCACTTCTCACACACTTACATACAAAATCCAATCTGTAATGACGACACAAATACATAGAAAATGACGCACGTCAAAGACAAATCTTGCAAACCTCGATCTCTTTTTGTGTACGGACGAGTGACAAGTGTCACAACACGCACACTAACACATTTTCGTTGAAGTATGTTATTGTATTCTGAGAGATGAGAAGTCGGATTTGTCGCTCGACCGATCCGCAATTTGTACTGAGCGAGCAAAATCGATAAATCCAACAATTACATGAGACTAAAATATAATAATTGTGTTTGAATGTAATTAAACGTATGATATGTAAAAAAAAATATTACATCTGAAATGTAACACTTTCTTTTTGTAAATTTGATGTCCCCGACCTCTTTTTATAACAAAAAACCGAGCAAACAGGCATTTTTGTGCAGCAGTGTTCCCGCGCGCGTCTGGACTCGGTCTAGTGAAAAATCCAAGTGCAACTAGTTTTATTACCCGCGCTAGATTAGATTGACGCGCTAATCTTGTACCTCGGCAGAGGGGTAATAGTGCGAATGCCATCTCCCTTCCGTGTTGCTCGAAGGTATAGTAGTAATAAAACAATGTAGATTTTGGTTTAATAATTTTTTCAATTAATGGGTTGAAAAATCAAGTGTTGATTTGATGTGGACGCGAAATCTGACAGTTGTATTGTAAGTACCATCACGCTCCGCGATTGTTGCGCCATTTAGGGTCCTAGCTAAATTGGGTGTCCAATACTTACGCTATAGAATTTCCAGTTTAGCAAGAACTCTAAATGGCATAACCATCCCGTGTGGTGACTGTACATGTCGAATTTGGCCCCAGGGTTCGAGACTAAATAGCGTCGCTACAGGTTGTTTAATGGTAGACATTACCGCGGTAAGTGGGTTGTGTGTGATCATAATATATTACGCACGGCTTAATTGGATGTAGGCATTGTACCTAATGGTTTGGTAAATATTGACTCCATAAGCGTAATGATGTATCTACAATTTACAAGCTCAACAAACTTTTTTTTTGTAATATTTAACGACGAACCGCGACGCTTTTAAATACATTTAGAAAATTTATTAGGGTTTTGTAACTTAAGTAATATTTTAATTTTACGTGTTTAAGCGCCACTTGCACCTATCACTAAACCGTTAACCCAGTGTCAAATGGTACTGGTTACCATGGTAACTCCAGGTTTAACCGGTTAACCCCGGGTTAATGGGATGGTGCAAATGGCGCTAAGTATAGTTTATGCCTCAGTCATAAAATTAAAGCCAAAGAAAGACACGTTTTTCTTATTAATTATTAATTTTATAATTATTAAGTTAACAATCTCCAAATGATCAAAAAGTGTGTCAAAATATGTTATCGTGTATTACGAGTACATATATAGTGATATTTAGTAAGGTCGCTCAAAAGTTAGAGTCGTAAGTAGCTATATAAATTCATTTATGTATATGGTATGCAACTATGCAACAACTTGTACTGAAGAGCGAAGTTTGTGCATTTACTTAGAGTGCCCCTAAGCTTTAGACTAACCAGTTAAGTTATTAAATAATAGTAATAGTACTAATAGTACCATTATAATACCGGGGGGGGGGGGGGGGGGTTTCCGGCATCATGCACCACTGGGGTTATTAAAACTGTACGAACATGAGCATTGTGTAATATAGCATGAAAAAAAAAACTAAAAATTCAGACACTTTATATAATTAGGAACCCGATTTTAAATAAACAAAATTCGTCACAATACCTACGGCTCTTCACAGCGACGGAATAAATTAGAAGAAACATTAGTTCTATTTTTGTACCCAACAAGAGGAAAATATTAAATCAAAAGAAAAACAATTCATAGACGAAATCTAATTGGCTACATGCTTAAAAGTACTTATCCGGGCTTTTATTTTTATTTAGTAGATACCTAAATAAAATCAGTGCACTTACGAAAAATTAAGTATGTAGGTATTGTTTTTGTTTTCTGAAAAAAAATTGTTAGTTTTTTTTCAGATAGTCCATTTATAAACCAAAAACATAGGTACTTAAATAGCACAATTATAAAAAATGTTACGTAAAATGTTTTATTTGCAATTAATTTAAAATATTCAAAATACCGTTTGTTAGGGTTCCGTAGCCAAAGGGTAAAAACGTGACCCTATTACTAAGACTCCGTTGTCCGTCTGTCCGTCTATGCGTCCGTTTGTCACCAGGCTGTAACTCATGAATCGTGATAGCTAGACAGTTGAAATTTTCACAGATGATGTATTTCTGTTGCCGCTTTAACAGCAAATACTAAAAACAAAATAAAATAAATATTTAAGTGGGGCTTCCATACAATAAACGTGATTTTTTGCCGTTTTTTGCCTAATGGAACGGAACCCTTCGTGCGCGAGTCCGACTCGCACTTGGCCGGTTTTTTTAAATCAGGAACCCGTTTGATCACCATATGGCTTTTATTTGCGACCCGCATAATCTTTCCCGCCGCAACATTGGCGGGAAACGTGCCCGTTTGAACTAAAATGGCCGCCGTTTCAACTGTTTGAGTCACGTTCTGTTCGTTGGTAAACTCGAACAGCAAACACGATAGATTATGGGAGTATTTCGTGTTTACTTTATTGGAATTAATTTAAGTTTATGTATAGACTGTATAATTCATTTGAATGGTCGTTTCTTTATGTGTGTACACGTACGTACAGACCTCAATATTGCTCAATAATATTTGGCAACCATACGTGTGATTTAAAAAAGCGCTACAAATTTTTAAAAACTGAACTGGCTGAACATAACTGCAAAATTTTGTTTGAACATCGTGCCTTGAAACTTACGCAACGCTCAAGATTCCACTTTGGACTCTTTTTAGCTTGATCGGCTATCAATACAAAGAGTTAAACAACAACTTTGCCCCCTCGTAAAACCTAACAATAACTATTGTTTAGTTTTCATTTTGTCATAGTTAATTTATTGTATAATTTGAGCTGTATCTATCTACAATGGTGTTTAGTATGCTGTTTGGGCTGCCCAGCAAACTCTTCACTAAGGGCTGAATTAGAGGGCGCGCGAACTCGTATGCGATTTTAGTTACATTGCGGACTGTTGGTTACGTCCAATTCAACCGACCGATCAAAACCCGCAATGGTATGAAACTCGCATGAGAGTTCTCACATCATCTAAATCGGGCTTAAGGATGCAACTCTTTTGCGCAAAATAGTGGCAAAGCTGTCCGTGTGTGCATCGGTAAACATCTATCTGCGATGCATTACAAAATCGCGGCAGCCCCAACAGCATCCTAAAAACATTCTTATACTGGAATCTAAGACAACGTTTATTTTTTAACTCTTTTGAAGCACTTTTAAATTAAATAAAGATGCTCAATTGTGAATCTCAGTTATTTTCTTGTTTTATGGCCAATACCCGTCAGTTGAAAATCAAAATTAGATTTATATAACCATTAGCCAGATTCAAATGCCAACATAAAAATGTAAACATAAAATTCTATATCAGGAGATAAAAGGTGTTTTACTGCAATGCTTTTGTATCCATCGGCAATCAGATTCTACACCTGCCCAGTATCTTGTGGTCCCTAAAGACTAATATTTGCTGTGCAACACGAACTCGTAATATACTGGTTAACTTTTCCCTGATATTGGAATAACAGCCTAGTACATTGAGATAAAGCGAAGGGTTTTCGCTTGTCAGTATTTACGCACTGAATAATGTTTTTACGAATCACGTAACTGCGTTTATACTGTATTGTTACTTTTATTGTTGTTCCTGTTAATTCACGTCATGTGGAGTTAAGTGCGGATATGGTGATTATGCTTATATCGCGTAATGCGACACTTTCGCACTTGCATATTTGTTAGAAAGTGACGGTCAGGGGGCCGATTTTTGAAATTCGACCGCTCGATTTCGTGTATTTCGTTCAATAATATCTCCACTACTAGGCATTTAAATTCTACTAATAGAATTGAAAACGAGTGGTCAATACCACTAGATTCCCAATTTCTATCGCTCGTATTTCAAAAATTTGCCTTTTGCCGTTTTCTACCGATTTTCGAGTGACGAAATCGAGCGATCGAAATTCAAAAATAGGCCCTTAGACCGTTTTCACATTGGCCCATCTGTATGGCTCCCACCAGTTTGACACTGACACATACGCTAGCATGGTAACTCCATGTCTAAAAATCGCAATAATTCATATAAAACTTCTTTCCCATCTACTCAGCCAATTCAAGACGACAATCAAGATAAGTAAAAACGTTTTTTTTTATATGTACCTTAAGACGAAAGTGGACGACGGGACGTGATCGCTTCTCCATACAAACGTGGACTACGCGCGAGTGCCATGCATTTTCCTCTCCGGATATTAACATTATAGAAAATATTTTAACATAAGTAATTAGTATGACATAATTTAGATAAAACCATTTACCATCAATTAAATATTTAAACAGAAAGCATAACATTAATATAAAACGGTTTTTTCAGAAAGTCGCTTATATCTCAGAATCTATGTCGTAATAAAAATTGTCTATTATGGATTTTGGATTTAAAATACAATTTTCGATTTATTACTTTGTGTGACATAATTATAGTACTTTTTGTATTAGATTTATATTAATCACAACTAATGCCCCTACGTTAGATTTTAAAATTAGCATAATAATTTGGAGCGTTCAAAATTTTCTGAAAAACTTTGTAAAAAAAAGGTAAACGAAGGGACAACGCTCTATACATATACATTGTAACAAACTTGTGTAATACATCATATTTTTTTTCCATAATGTCGTGGTCTAGAAAAGAAAATGGGGACTACGTTTGGAGGAGCGGACGTCCAATATCCTTCCAATCATTCCAAAGGATCTCAATTCGGTTATTTTATTTATTTCTTTCAATTTTGTTATTTTCTCAACATTACCTCTATATTCTACCCAATAAAAATAAATTCACTATACATGTTTCGTCCAAATGTATTATTCCATATCACGTCAAGAATAAAAAGGTTGCTCCAAAACAACTAAAAATTAGAAATAATAACTAAGAAGTCCAATCAAGAATATTATATAAGTACAAATTAAATACGCCCACGCTGCCGTCTAAGAATCATGAAATCAACCCTTTAGAAATCTTACCCGCGAAGGTCCTTAAATTAGGCTGCAACAAAATGGCCGCCCATCATTGTGTGAGTAACCAATGAGCAAACTCCGAAGCGTTTACACCGTTAAATTATGCATACGAAAGATAGCTACTAGGGCATATTAAAACTCATTTTATCTGAAATGACATTTATCTCTAAACCGCACGCCTAGTAAAATTCATGAAAGGTTAAATACTTCATTTCATATTCAGAGGTGAGTTTACCAATTTCGATAGTTAATTACTTTATTGTGTATATATACTGCTTTTAAAACCTTACAAATGAATGATGTCTACAACCGTTTGCTCGATACCTAGATCTAGCCAACGCTCGTGAAAGAAACATTAACGGAAACTTAAAATAATTTATGGAAATAGTCACGTGTAAAAGCCAATTTATTTATTTATTTAGGCAATTAGCTAAGTCTACCCATCTACGTTTAAAGGGAGTTTGCCAACAAACTGTCCTGCAGTTTGACATAAGAAGAAATTGTACAAATAGGGTTTATTTCGCCTGAATAAATGTTTTTTTTCGCAGCAGCTGTCATCCCCATACATGTTTTCTTTTCGTCTGACGTTTGTCGATGTATGATTAATTGATTATAATCTGGGGTTAAGGGGCCCACTGATTAACAGTCCGCCGGACGGTATCAGCCTGTCAGTTGTTCGGAACTGTCAAAATTTTGTTCTAACTGACAGGCCGATACCGTCCGGCGGACTGTTAATCAGTGGGCCCCTTTAGCCCCCTGAGTCGGTATTTGTCGGTGTCGGCGCAGGTGTACCCACAAGTTCAATTTTATAAATAAAACATTAATCTACAAGTGAATCTTCGTTTTCCGCTGGTCCTTTGACAGTGCTCGCGGTCTCAGTAAATCGAGCCCTTATCTTTTACTTAAAGACCTCTTTTGACGTCTCGAGCAGAAAAGCATTGTCCAAGAGAAATGGAAGAGATTACAAAAATGGCACTCGGGTTAATTCTTGGTCGTAAGATTTCAGTTGAAAACTTTTTTCTGCTTTAAAGGTTGAAGGGGTGAGCTTTCTGTTTCTTTAATATTGCCTTTAATGAAATGTAGTGATTCGTGTCCGGAAATTTAAGTTTTAATATAATATATGTAAGTTGTGTATATAATGGCAACCGATAGAAAGTGAAAAAAAAAGAGAATAAAAGTGAGGGACTTTGTAAGTATAAAACCTTATATTTGAACGAAATTTGTTGTTACTGAAATGTAAAATTTTCAGATATATGTATTAACTAAAAAGGATGTAAGTAAATAGATGGATTAGGTAATACGTAATAAGTACGGTATAAGTACCTAAATTGTTATTTAGATCATGTTTGGTCAATAAAAGTGCATGATTACACTGATTATAGAGAATAAAAGAAAATTCATTTGATTGCGATTATAATACGTTTTCCAAATTTCTATTGAAATTGTGTGGAGGGCCATACTTTAGATGTGTTTGTTCTCTTTGAAATGGAAAATATCGAATGCTTAAAGAAACTTTTACAACTAAACAGACCCAGATTCAAGATTTCAATTCTGGGTATTTTCCGTTTTCATATACCAATAACTTTATAATTGAGTTTTTTGTTAGGATTCCTATACGATCGCGGATCTGAAAAGACTAAAATGATTCTTGAATTCGACTTTTTATAAGTTTGCTGGGGCGTTTTGCATCTTTAGGGCTCCTTTATGAACTTAACATTTGTTTATGAAAGTCGCGACTTATAAATGCTTTTCAGAATAGAAAGTATAAATTTTTGGTAAAGGTATTTATATTTGTATAGGGAGAGATCCGTTATAAGATGGTTATAAGTGTATAAATGTCTAATGTGAGTTGGTTTATGTGTCTGACAATGATGGTAAAATTCAAGTACATATTACATGTACCTACTTATACATAGTGATTTATTTCACAAAAATGATCTGGCCTGTATCAAGCCCTATATTTTTCATACAATTCATAGCATGTTTCCCGACAGTTACTGAAGATAAGAGTATCATTCTCAAGAATTCACTAACGTAACCCATGATCATAATATTCGTTTATTAATAACTATTATGTAAATATCAACAATATCAACATAAATTTACGCACGCCGCCGGCCCGAGACAAATTGCGTATCTTATTTGACAGGCCTGAACTTGACATCCGAGGAGGTTACTTTTCTGTCAGTGGCCAGTAGCTATAATCCTAATGGAGTTTTCTTTGTGGAATACAAATTTCGTTCTTGATCCCTTATAAACAATATTTTGAAAAGCTCGGTGCAAAGATTGCTTTCCTGGTCACGAGTTTCTTAAAATATAAAGTGTATCAAAAAGTTTTTAGAGTGGGGGAAAAGTTTGAATATAGGTACTTAACATTTTATTGGTAATGGAACAACAACATAAGTATAAACTATAAACTTAAAATAAAAAATAACCTATAATTAAAACTACCTATAACCTAATCTATGTCTAAAGAGGGCATAGTGCCAAAGATACTGGCAGCATTTCCTCCCTGAATCTCAACGCTTATTCGTTGAACGAGGAAGCTGCCAGCCCTTTTGTCCCCATTGACCTCAACCAGCCGTTTGGTCAAATCCGCAAACAAATTTTGAGCTCCCGGGCCCCACGGACCGAGGGTCTCGACACCGAAAGGGACAAAGTTGTATTTACTTAATTTATCTTAGGTTTGAATTTAGGGACTTGACAATTATTTCAGTTTGAAGTTTTGAAGTGAGTGTCAACAAGACATAATGTTAATTTTAGTTACCTTGTACAGTGCCTTGTACTCATATTGTACCTATTTATAAACATAATTACCTAAACCACAATGCAGATGGTTTTTCATACTTAGTTGATTTATGTACGTATACTTTAATTTAGTTATCTGAAAGGAATAGTTTAAAAATGATGATATACTTACCTACTAGAGTTATGCCAGGATCGCACGTACCGAGTAGAGTGGCGAGACAGTAAAACGAAGTATGAAATTGTTACTCGGCCGAGTAAAAATTCCATATGCCTTGATCACACGTACCGAGTACAGTGGCGAGACAGTAAAACGAAGTATGAAATTGTTACTCGGCCGAGTAAAATTTCCATACTTCGTGTTACTGTCTCGCCACTCTACTCGGTACGTGTGCCAGCTGCAATAATTCGTTTTACTGTCTCGCCACTCTACTCGGTACGTGTACAGAGCCCATTAGACGTGGTTAGACCAAGAAAAGTCTGCAGCGATTTTGATAGCCCACGCAGTGTGTTATTTATACGTCATAATTTCATAGAAGTTTGACTTTTCTTGGTCTAACTCTATAATTCTTGATTCCTTGGCGATTTGAACCAACATGTAGATTTGTATGTTTTATTATGTAATACACATTGAAAACATTTTAATATCCTATCCACTAAATGCGCACGCTATTTATTCTGACAGAAATATATTCTTTTATAGGCTTGTTTATAAAGCGAGTTGCGCATACGAAAAGCCTAAATATTTTGCTCATTGAATATATGTAACCTTTCCTTGACATATATTCATATAAAGATTCATAAATACGCCTAATAACATACCTACATCGAGAACCAATCTTGAGGGCTGTTATTCCCGTAACCCACCAAACTTTCAACTCGCCTTTTAAACTAGATAATGAATGAAAATTTATCAAAGTTTGCATAGAGGCGCGAGGATGAATTGTGAGCGTGTTTCCTCCAGAGTTATTTTTTGTATTTTTTTTTATTTTTCGTACTAAGTAATTAATAGCGTTGTTGTAACACGGATATAATATTAACCAAACAATTGAAAACTATTGACATATCAATATCAATGACATTTCGAATACTGACCGTCGACCGTACCTACCTACCTACTTGCGTTTAGTAAAGTTTGTTCGGAAAGAGAAGAGTCATCGAATGTATGGAGCCCAATACATTCCACGACTCTTTTCAAGTCTGAATTCTCTTTCCGCATAGACTATAGCAAATGTATAAACTCATACTGTAATCAATATGTAAACAGACCCTAAGGCAAGTAAGTGTACACGCTCGTACGGACCTTATCTGATATAAATAAATCATTAATTATTAATAAATCATCTCCAAAATAGATTTAATTAGAATACCGGTTTCTTTGAGAAAGTTACTTATTTATTTTAAACTCAGGAATAGTTATAGATCTGCCTCTTTATCGCTCGAATACGCAAGAGTGATAGAGAGGTTAGATAACGAAATTTCGATTTTCTTGTTTTGCGGCAGACCCCCCCGATTTTTGGATTGTGGTAGTGGTGCCCCCTAGGCAGAGTTTTGCTTAATATTCCCTATACAGACGGTTCACGGTTTCTTGTTAATCTCCGCAAGCTATAAGAATAACACACCAGGCGGCCTGGCCAAGGTGACAATCGCTACGTCATCGAATCGCTCTGTGTCTCTCTATCACTCTTCCATATTAGTGTGACAGTGACAGTTGCGTTTCGTTCGCTACAGAGCGATAGCGAGTGGCATGTTGTCCACGGCGCCTATTCTCGCAGAAGTCATGCGATATAATAAAAGTAAACAGCATTACCGTCAAAGTAAATAAACCGTATTTTTTCCTTCTGGTCCCTGCACGCCCCTCCACGTTCTAACCATTTTAGACGCCAGGGAATAGGTGTGAATAGCTACCTATATATTATGTATGATTTCAGTAAAAGGTTTACTTAGACCGATAATTGTTCATAGGTCTGGCTAGCCAAAAATTGTTGACAGATATTTCGTTGTTGTATCACCAATTGTCTATGATTTAAAAAAAAGCTAAAAGTCAGTTGTCAATTTATGTCATTCATTCAAATTGTTTTCGGTTTATAAGGGGTTTATTTTAAATAATATTAATAATGTCTATACTGAGTGAGGTTCGCAAACTATTATTTAAGCTCGTAAATAATTACGACAATGTGCGAAGTCGACGTGTAGCGTTGTATAACGAAAAACTGCAATGTTTACAACTCCTATACAAATGTAAACAAATTAGGAGGTTGGTGCTCTATAAATATTTTGATAGTTAGCATTTAGCATATTTGGCATAGTACTTATGTAGTTTTTTGGTGATGGATTAATATTACGGTATTATCGAGCTAGGTCTTATTTACACTACATTACATTTTTCGCCTTGTTACAATGATATACGGTGAGAAAGTGTTAACATAATTATGTGTTTATCGTTGACTGTACTTTACATAGTGGTAGAAATTATGTGAGCTGACTTTGAGTGCACGTCAACGTATATTTAACTTATATCCTTAGGTACCTTACGTGTGCACAGATAATTAAAAATATTTTCTAGTATCAAAACAATTCCTACTACACAAAGTGTGACCAGCCCAAGATTTTTTGAATTTCCCGCCAAACATTTGTGTAATATTTCAGTAGCCAGACTCTAATAGATTATTTTTAAGTGTCATAACTCATAAGGAAAATAACAGTTTGGTACGTTACCATTAAGTTAAGATGTTTTGTCTCATGTGGGTTTTGTCATAATAAGAAGAGTTAGAAGTCAATTCTGAGGAAACTAGAATACTTACCAGCTACGTACGCACTGCGTACGTCAGGTCGTATTTTTAATGGATTTTTATTATTTCTCTAAACTTGTAGCGTATTCTAGGTTATGTTACTACAAAACCCGAAATGTAGGCCGTAAAACCGAAAATAGTGATACACGCGAAAACGAAATCGCATTTACTTAACAATTTCTTTCATATTCTATTCAACAAGCGTGCAAACACGACGCCTTACAACACGGCTACAACTGTGTATTCCAGGCATTACGTTTCTGAATATGTTTTTATTTTGTTTATTTTTTCTTTGAAGTATTCATCAATAATGATTAGTACCTATTCTTAGAATTTGTCTGCACACATTTATCACATTAATTAACTAATTATCACGTGTCCTTAATATCACACAGTATCCACCAATGCGTTAAAAATATTATTTTAGGGTTGCAGACTCTTTGGAGTTTTTATTCTTGTTTCCGATTATAAATTCAAAAGAAGAAACTGACACATTAGATTTTTAGATTCATTGATTGGGTTGTCAAACGCTGTGGTTTTCTGATCCTTGTATATGCTATATTATAATTAAATACCTACACTAGCTAATATCGAAGGTAAAAACTTATCATTTAATACAGTCCATCCCCATACCGTCTTTTTCAGGTACCTTAGTTTTGGGCTAATATGTAAGAGTAGTTATTGTATTTATTATAATACACGTGTACCGCCACGGGAGCAGTTAACGAATGTACACGGTGATTATGTAAATATCCCGTATGTTAATGTAACCTTTGCCTTTGGAAGCCCAACATGACCCAACTAACATTTATAGCGGTCCCCTAACATAAGTACCTATCCACTTTTCTATACAATTAGTATGGCAACTCGGGTACTTATGTTGGGGAACCGGCCGTACCTATACTGCGTCCGGAACCAAAACCACCACCACCACCACCACCACCACCACCACCACCACCACCACCACCAGTTTGGCACTAACATAAACGCTAGCGTGAACGTACCTTACTTTCTATGCATCTCGCTTGTACTAAAATGGCAACATCTTGGGACGCAATTAACTTATCCTTTACATACATCAATAAGACAAGATAAGAGAGATCTTGGCCTTAATCAAAGTACAAAGTTATGGAAACTTTACAGCATTAATTGGCTTTAGCGGCAGAATCGACTGATGACAACGTTATTAACCAATTCCAATCTTGGTATTAACTTCAAATGGGTTTAATCGACAGTGCTGAAGGATGACTTTGTTGAAGGTTATATGAATAAATTTTCTTTATCTATTTGAAACTAACAGAAATAAACTGGATCCCGTAAGAGGACATGGTAATATCAGTAGGTAGGAAATTATTCTACGACACTATAGTAAATTATTCTACTTTCCTACTTTTACGACACCAGATCGTAATGAATGCATCCAAACACAAAGGTTGCGACGGAAACAGTAATAAAGAGCCCAAGATACTGCACTATCGGGTTACTGGATTGAGTGCCATCGAGCACGTTCACGATTGCGGAAACTCAAATGTCAAAGAGCACAGTAAAAGCTCTTGCGTTTAACTTGGGGCGCGTTTAACTTTATAGCAGTATTCAAAGACATCGACTGAGTAGTTATGTAGGTTTATAAAAATTCTACATAGTTATTTGCGGGATTTCACAAAAAGGAGACATACATTAACTGTACTACTTGATTGTGTACTGTGTGATTGAGAAAGGTATGTTGAGATGGTTTGGACATGTGGAAAGAATGAGTGAAAGAAGGCTAACAAAGAGAGTGTATAAGGGAGAAGTGGAAGTGGAAGTTGGAAGGGGTAGACCCAGGGGCGTATTTTGAAATTTGGCGTCCCGGGCCAATACGTTTTGCCGCCCCGGAAGTCAAGGAAGAAAAACAAAATGGAATCCGCCAGGGGCGGCATATGCCGTCCCTGGGGGTTGGCGCCCCGGGCCATGGCCCGGATGGCCCTAGGGTAAATACGCCCCTGGGTAGACCTCTGCGGACTTTCTCTGGGAAATCCTGAAAAAAGGCCAGGTTAAGAGCACGCTAAACCGGCGAGCGTGTATGAGGAATGTTATGAAAGTGAAGGAAGGGAAAGAGGTATGTCAGGATCGTAGCAAGTGGAAATCCGTGGTCTCTGCCTACCCCTCCGGGAAATAGGCGTGATTATATGTATGTATGTATACTGTATGTACATTAACTGTTTCTAGAAGACATGTCGATTCAAGCAATGCAATGACGTGAAACTTAATTAGCCATTCTTGGATTGTACTATTTAACTATTTTCACTGAGGTTGGAAATATTTTCTCGCATTTATTTGACTATCGGCCGTAATTGAATAATCATCATCATCATCATCATATCAGCCAGAGGACGCCCACTGCTGGACATAGGCCTCTCCCAAAGAGTGCCACAATGACCGGTCTGGCGCCACCCGCATGTAGCGGACTCCCGCGACCTTTACCAGGTCGTCAATCCACCTTGTGGGGGGTCTACCCACGCTGCGCCTTCCGGTACGTGGTCGCCACTCAAGAACCTTTCCGCCCCAACGGCCATCGGTTCTACGGGCAATGTGCTCCGCCCACTGCCACTTAAGTTTAGCGATTCGGAGGCCTACATCGGTTACTTTGGTTCTGCTATCGCGCAGAGAGATTTGAAAAATGCTTCTAAGATATCACTGCGGTACGATAACGATCTGCCAGTGTCAAAAGTGACATTTATTAAACTAAAAACGTCACTTTTGACACTGACAGATCGGTATCGTACCGCAGTGATCTCTTAGAAGCATTGTCCGAATTGGGCCGTACCTTCTAAGATTAGCGCTTGAAATGTAAGTACTTACAATCGTAGACCTTACGCTACGTAGCAGTCCAAGCTCGTAGCAGTCGTAGCAAATAAAGTCACTAAAGTCATGTAGCAAAAGTGACTCAAGTTAATTAAAAGTCACGCAATCCCGCCGTCAAAAAGATCCATACAATCGAAATTATGCTCTCATTTCAAAACAAAAAGCTTTTGACTTGGCATGAACATTTATGTAGAGTCGGACCAAGAAAAGTCTGCAGCGGATTTGATAGCCCACGCAGTGCAAGTGTCATAATTTCATAGAAGTTTGACTTTTCTTGGTCTAACTCTGTAATTCTTGTTCAATGACACGTGCATTGCGTGGGCTATCAAATCCACTGCAGACTTTCATGGACTGACTTCTAACACATAAGTATCTGTGACTGGTAGTAATTTTCGTTACTAAAAATTGTTATAAGATGCATGGGGACAATTTCGACTGCGGGAAATTTCAACTAATCGAAATATTATTATATTCCATGTTTAACATTATTAAGAGAGTGCCATATATGTCCAGATAGCGAAAAAGATGTTATCTGGACATACTCGTATATCTCACTCTAGTTAATAATGTAAAACATGGAATATATTTCGATTAGTTGAAATTTCCCGCAGTCGAAATTCCCCCTGCACCTTACAAAGAGAAATTGGAAAATGGAGCGTTTTGTGTGTAAAACTTCTACCCGCGCAAAGACAATATAAGTAAAACGTGAAATCTAAACCTAATCCTATGTTACCCTATACTAAGCCATTTTTCATCTAAAGATAAATTAAACTTCTCTACCCGTAAAGTGAGTATCGGCAGACTATAACAATAAACGTTGATGTGGACTTTATTACCAGGTGATAAAGTCTGTTTTCATTAGCGCCGCCGTGATGAGTACGGCGCTATAAATCGGAGCAAATTGCAGCAGTATATTGAAGCTGGCGGCTAATCTCGTACCGGCTTGAATAAGAATCTAGAAAATGCCATACGGCCTGAGTCTGACAATGCTCATAAGAAGACACAGCGGTACGATGTCAGTGTCAAAAGTTACATTTCTACAACCAAAAAACGTTACTTTTGACACTGACAGATCGGTATCGTACCGTTGTGACTTCTTATGAGCATTATTCGAATTGGGTCGATAGAAAAATATTCTAGTCTATAAAAACGTCATGTACTTACAATAAATGACTCTTTTCGGTAGGTCTATAAAACACCGGTCTATAATATACCGAAATTATATTTACCTTCTTAAATTTTCGACCCATAAAAAGTGGTAAGGAAAAAAGAGGTAGGTACTTACTTAATGTTTCCTAAGTGTAGTTTTTCATGCAGGCACATTTGGCACTGTCTAACGCTGAAATGGTTGACCTACTACATATATTATGTGATATATAAACATTTATTGATGGTGTTTTTTTTTTCTTTTAACTTCACATAAATAGTTAGGTATGTATACTTATATGTATTATGTGCTACTATTTCTTATATACAAATACAAATGCGTTTATTTCATTACTTTTTGCTTAAAAAAAAAAAGGCCATAATCGGTATAGTACATCACAAAATGATTAAAAGAAAGGTAAAATATTTTACAGTACATATGGTCCTATTTTCCCGCACTTGTGCGTAAAATAGCACTTTTCGTACGTATGTAAAAAGTTTAAAGGGCTATATGTACTGTAAAACGTTGTGCGATACACGTGCGAATAGGTAATTCTCAACTCGTGTCGATTTAACACACTCCCTTCGGTCGTGTTTTAATTTATCGCCACTCGTTTCGAATTTCCTCTTATCCGCACTTGTATCGTAAATGACTATTTTACGAAGCTCGAAGCGTTTTTTGAAATCAGGATTAATGAATCGGCCTACTTTAATTTACCTTAACCTAATATCTACCTACGTATATACATATAAATCAGTACATGTATTCATTATTTATAATATAAATGAGTTTGCAAACGAAGCCATAAAATGAAACGATGATCAAAATAAAACAAGATAAAAATACTTCAGATAAATTAATAAATAAATAAATTAGATAAATAAATTAGGTATTAGGTTATAACAATTATAACCTATAAGGTTATGGCACCATCGTTCGAAAAGATTGCACCATACCTTTGGCCTACTGTCGAGTAGATGGCGTTAATTTCAGTATTTAACAAATTAACACATATCATGAAAGATTAAGGATCAAAGTCAAATGGCGTTCTAACAGTTTTAACTTTTAATCTTCTGTCGAAAGATGTCAGTAAAACTTTGGCTACATAATTTACTTTGACAATCCGCCTCTATTTCAAATTTTCTTTGGTAAATAATATCGGTTTTCCGTTCATTGATGTATTGCAATTCAAAGGTTACCCTTACATGCCGAAACTTCTGCATGTTTTCCTGTTTTTTTTTTTAAATGTAAGCCATTTTTAAAAGGTAATTCCCAACGTTACCGGGAAATTTCTCTATCAGGGTATATCCGTATTGTTATTGTGTCGATATTGTATCGTATCGTGTTCAAAGTTCTATTTTCTCACATACATTTTAAGACTGGTTGATGAGTTCGCATCACGCGCGCGATTGGTTGATGAGTTCGCATTACGCGCGCTATTGGTCGCAACTAGTTGCGTTAGACTGCACGATTGATTGGCTGGAGTTCGTGAGTAACACCGCTGAACTATAGTACCATTTTTAGTGCCCGTAAGGCCCGTCCTTAGATATTATACGTCAATGTTAAGAATAAATTCATTGTTTCCTTTCTGGGGAGTCTTGGGAAATAGTAATCTGTCAGGCAATTTACCTACTCTTAGGGAATTTCTGGAAATGGGAGATAATATTGTAAGGTAAGTACATGTCATCTTGAAACTTAAGTCATTGTCAATAGAGGTGACAGCAAGGTGTCATCTATTGGGCATTAGCATGTCGAGCACTAGTACGTTTACCTTACTTGCACTTAGGTAATCTAGTGACGTCTTTAGTAGGTATTACATGTCATGTGTGCCGTAATACTGTCCACGTAATACTAACAGATGCGCATGCATGTTTTAATGCAGTTAGGGTGCACTTAGCTTAGCTCGTGAGCGTTCGTTGTTGTTTCTACCTACCATAAACAATGAACGATATATTGCTATCTGCCTCTCTATCGAATTTGCATTATTCGAGCGATGATTTCCGATGTTCATAGTAGGCCCTCAGTAAATACTGGCAATATTGTTTTCAAACTATGTAACGTTATGCTAAAGATCATATGATGAAATAATCTTAAAAAATACGTTTTGAGTTGAATGTCTTCACAAAAGACCTTCAGAATCCAATAGCATAAATAAAACCCGCAAACATCTTATTTCGGGAGCTTTATAACCTCAAAAACAGGCATCTTTTCCTTAAGAAACACGGAAAAAGGAAAAACGTCTTCAAAACAACCACTGCTTAGTGGTAATCAAAGAGCGGAGGCGCGACTTGTGCGTTTCCAATACTTAACGGCGGTAGTGGCCCTGACCCTGCCTACGAAGTATTAGGTCCCGGGTTCAAATCCTGGTAAGGGCATTTATTTCTGTGTTCATCACATTACAGTATGTATTTAAGTATTCATCTGTACCTATTTATTATACATATATATCGTCGTAAGAAACGTTGGTGACAGTGTCTACTCGTGACAGTCGCGACTACGGCGTTAGTTTTACGTAAAGTGTATCCAACTTCTAAATGCCTTTGCACGGAAAATGTGCGCGCTGGAAAACTCGTTCAAAGTATTTAATTAAAGTTGTACGAGTGACTTTCGCGCTGTTTCAGTACGGTATAACATGGAACTAGTTGTAGGTATGTAGCAAAGGTGTCATTACATTACACCGTGTCACCGCACTGTGCTTAGTACAACGAACTAGAATAACTAATAGGTATACTCGTACTAATAGTTAGAATCTCTGAATTTGACTAGAGCTAAAAAATTACCCCACGGGAATTGTGCCGCGAATGACTTCACTGTACTGCGCGCATGTTAGGTACAACGTCAAATAATGCCGCGCTAGAGATGGTTTCTGAGCTGAACTAGCGCAAGAAATAATACGTTATTTCGACTACCGTTTTTAATGAATTATAGTATTAATACTACTTTTACAGAATCAGTTTTGTTTCGTTTCTGTGTAAGAGTCATCTTTAATAGTTCGGCTGCGGTATACTTATAGGTTAAGTTATCCTGGATACCTGTGAACTATAGTACATTATTGTCGAGGCTCGGAAGTAGCTACTTGCAGGCTGAGGATTCGTTTTAAACGGACGACCTTGGGAGTCCGTTTAATTGAATCCGAAGCCAGCAAGTAGCCTTCCAGCCGAGTCATATATAGTGCTTTTCTCAAAAATGGTGCAAGAAATATAAATATCATAGAAATATTTTACAAAAGCAACTTTCTTACGTATATATTTTCACAGAAAAAAGTAGAAACAATTGAAAAATTAGCTTTGCCGCCTTTTTATTTTTTTAATAAAAAAATAGAAGTGTATTTTTCTGCCGAAAATACGCCAACCTATTTGAGACAGCTAAATAGTCGCGGTACTAATCATCTGTTTGGCTGTTTAATGGGCCTGTGCCTTCATTTGATATGGCCATTTCAACTTTTAAAAAGTTTGGAACTCGACAAATAATGGAATTTGTATGCAACATTGCAGTCCCAAAATCGAGCTGCAATGTTTTTAACTTTTTAATTTTTGACTGACCATAAACTACGCGCTTCGCAACCTATTTTTTAAACGGCAAAGTCGACTTTGCCGTCCATTTTTGAGAAAAAGTAATATTCCTGTTTTCGCGGTAATAAATTACAAACTAGTTCAGTTGTTTATTAGGACATATGTCATAAGTCATAAATAAAGTTTATAGTAGTTACTTGATGAGATTTTTGTACAGTCAGCGTTGTATAGTAGGTAGCATCGAACATATTCAAATAGTTGGGTACGCCATACGAATTATATGCTGTACCGAACTATTTGAATACTTTGGATGCTACCTATACTATATGACGCTGACTGTACCTATATTTTGTATAGAGATATCATACACGTTTCATTTTCCTATAGTACTCGTTATTGCTACGTGCCCGCACGTATGAGGTAATTTAATTACATAATGAATACATGCTTATATAGATGTTCAAGCAAATCTTGTCAGTAGAAAAAGGCGCGAAATTCAAATTTTCTATGAGACGATATCCCTTCGCGCCTACATTTTTCAAATTTGCCGCCTTTTTCTACTGACAAGATCTGCTTGACCAACTATATGTATATATTTTTTTTCTCTTAGAAAAATGGAGCAAACAGATTACTCTATGGTACCCTAGAGGCTGTACTAGAAAGCAAGCACATCCAATTACAAGATGGAAAGATGACATTCGTCTGACTCTGGGGCCATACTGGATGAGGGTTGCTGCAGACAGAGCCCCAATCGAGACAGTTGGAGGAGGCCTATGCCTTACGGCACACCGAACTGAGGGATATATTATAATTAAAAATATTCAATTGTGATTTATATTGTTCGGAATAAATGGCTTTATTATTATTATATGTATATGGATCCTAGACTAGTAGTTAAAATTATAATGCTACATAATCTTAAGAAACAAGGATAACATTATTGGGTCATATACAGATTTAATCGAAAGTTGTCACTCCTGCGAAAGTGTGGTGTGTGTGTTTGGTGGTGTGGTTTCTATTGCAGATTAACAGAAAAAGGTTGCCCGTTTATTCAATAAAATAAAAATATATAATTTAGCGAGGGACTGGGCCGGTCACGTCTGCCGCATGGCCCGCATGCATCCAGAATTATGGGCTAGTGTAGCTACCAAGTGGACAGAAGAAGGGCACAGACGCGGCAGGCTCAGACGGAGATGGCGGGACGACCTAGACATCTTCAACAACTGGCCAGAGCTGGCGCTATGTCGGGAGTCGTGGAGGACAAGGCGAGAGGCCTTTGCCCAGCAGTGAGACACCATAATAGGCTAAAAAAAATTTATTGGGTTACTAAGGCCCATAGATGCATACCTTATAGTATAAGTGACATTATCTAATCCATATCGTTTCTAGATCTATCAATTGACGTATCTTAAAGTTCGAATCGGGCAGTTTGTCATTTCCCAAACTTAACAAAATACCTAAATCATCCTAAATCCATTCAGTGTCCTTGGAGGTCTGATTCGTTTTTAATTACGAGCCATACAAAGCTTCAGGGCAGCAGACTTAATTATAATTACAACATTATTTACCTATTATCGGGTAAAACGTATTACAAAATTTTACCTCACCCCAAATTCATTAACTTTGTGAAGAGTTTTCAAAAGCGAAATGCGGCTAAACATAATTTGCTTCATCCGGAGTTAAGAACAATGTCTGAGTTTTTGCGGTTTTATTTCGCTTAACAATAGCCCTTTTGTGTCACTTTGGGTAATTCACGTTTCGTTTCATAAAAATTCAGGACATGCCGCTGTCCGGCAACTGTTTTTATTAAAGAGAAGACTCAGTAGCAGGAGGAGTCAGTGGTAAAAAAATTGTGCGGCGCATATTTTTTTTAAATGGCCGCTATATCTTTTTTATGATGCCTAAAAGGATAATAAAATGTGCGCTTTACATGTCTTAAGCTTACAAGTACAAGATAAAGGCGCCGTGCCATCTGTGGCTAGTTATTTCCGACTACGCTTATTATTATTGTTTATTGTCGTATGTTTCATCTTGTCGTCAGAACTTTTTTTTTAACAGTACGGATATGATGGTCGTTCTTGTCTACGACGTGACAGCGTGATAAAACGGTGTCCGTCACTTTCTACCCCATGGTGTTAAAAAATGACAGTTATTTTATCACGTGGATAAACATGGATAAAGCCATCCATAATACTCCGGCTGAGTTCGATAAATTCTGTTGCAATAGATTTATTATTACACCACGGGTGTTATACGCTACTTGTTTAACTGATTTTGAAAGAGGTGTTTTTACGACAAACATAGTCGGGTTAGTGTTGAAAAGTTTTGCTTGTTGTAGTATGTTATCTTATCTTATGATATTTTATCTTATATTACGATATGTTATCTTATCTTACGATATGTTATCTTATCTTACGATATGTTATCTTATCTTACGATATGATATCTTATCTTACGATATGTTATCTTATCTTACGATATGTTATCTTTTGTTGCAGCTGCTGGGTTCGGACACGGACTGGCACTTCGCGCACCGGGGCCTCCCGCACGCGCGCCCGCGCCGGTCCATCTCGCACACCAGGTTGCTGAAACAGCACCCTCTTGTAAGTACCAGTGGACACGTTCTGTGATAACACATCTTATTGCATAGATATAATGTCCAGGCGGCGTAGCACGGTCGCGTTTTTATCGCTTGTCATGCCTTGCCATGCCTGTCACGTTCTAACAAGTATGTAAGTGCGAAAGGGACACGCATAGTGATAGGCGATAAAAATGGAACCGTGCTGCGCCCGCAGCTGTGGTTGGTTAAGAGTGTCCACATACACTGGTATTCAGAATTAGGAAGAGTTAATCGACAACACTTTTAAAAGTATTGTTTGATTCAGGCAGATTTAGGCAGATGAATAAGAAAGCATGAAACCACGTACTTTAAGTCATATAAACGCGGTAATTTTATAAAGTACACGCCCGTAAAAGTCAGTGTTCTCTTTCTAATTCTAGAATATAAACTAACCACAGCATTATAAGAAAAGAAAGACAAACAGAGAAGTAATTTAAAAATCCGTAACACTGTGCTCAAAACGTAGACACACCACAGGCAGAAAAATGTACGCCAATATTGATCTGTTCTGTCTATTGATTTTTTCGTATTTTATACAAAATATACATACATATATCTCATTTCAACACAACTGAAACTCTATATATCAGTTTCAACTCTAGAAACCTAGAGAAGGTAGGTACAAAATATTTACGTATACGTAAATATTTTTTCTCAAAAATGTACGGCAAAGTCGACTTTGCCGTTTAAAAAATAGGTCGCGAAGCGCGTAGTTTATGGTCAGTCAAAAATTAAAAAGTTAAAAACATTGCAGTCTCGATTTTGGGACTGCAATGTTGCATACAAATTCCATTATTTGTCGAGTTCCAAACTTTTTAAAAGTTGAAATGGTCATATCAAATGAAGGCACAGGCCCATTAAACATCCAAACAGATGATTAGTACCGCGACTATTTAGCTGTCTCAAATAGGTTGACGTATTTTCGGCAGAAAAATACACTTCTTTTTTTTTAAATAAAAAGGCGGCAAAGCTAATTTTTTCAATTGTTTCTACTTTTTTCTGTGAAAATATATACGTAAGAACGTTGCTTTTGTAAAATATTTCTATGATATTTATATTTCTTGCACCATTTTTGAGAAAAGCACTATATATGACTCGGCTGGAAGGCTACTTGCTGGCTTCGGATTCAATTAAACGGACTCCCAAGGTCGTCCGTTTAAAACGAATCCTCAGCCTGCAAGTAGCTACTTCCGAGCCTCGACAATAATGTACTATAGTTAAACTTACAGCTACAACTTCGTTCATGTTCAAGTTCATAATCCCATTATCAACTAGCTGTAACTTTAAATGCCTGCACTAAGTCTGTGTATCTACCGGTATATTATACTACTTTAGTACCCGTTTAATCCTCCGTCTCAAAGGATGCGACATCGCTACAAGCTTACACTTCCGCTCCGAGCTGCTTTACTGTTCTGTAGCTAGTTAGCTACTGAAGTACATTTAAAGTCAAGGGTGTAGTAAACGGGGCATATTGCATCAAATAAGTCAAAGAAAATATTCAGTTGAGTTACGTATTGACTATTGATTGCTTTTAAATTTAGGTTTTTGAAGCCAGTTGTATGATGGATAAAAATATTTTATTTTATTGAATGGGTTAAATAAGTAAAAAGGGTTCTTACTATTTTAATTTAATTAAAGGCTTACCATAAATGTATAGAAGTCATTACGTTTTACCTCTGACGTGTACTACTTCATATGTATACCGAATTTTCTGAGAACGTTTTGGTAAGTCACTACTAAATACTTTAATTGTATTTAGGTATTGCAATATATTTAAAGGCTGTATTCAATAAAAAAAGAATGAGTTAAGTACTTAACTCATTCTTTAAGGGTTAATACACTTATATATACGAGTATATACTCGTATTTCTTATATTGACTTAACACTGACCTTTGCTTCGATGCTTGACATTGCCTCGCCATCGCGAATGGCCCTTTCCAATAAGTAGTAGGTTAAGAATAAATAGAACTAGTTACTTCAGTTACTTGGGACTTTTGCGTCTTTTTATTTCTAGTTTTTGCATATAACTCTTTCATTCAGCTGATAAATTGATAAGATAAATCTTCTTAGTAACAAGATTACCTAATATAAGAATTGTCGGCTTACGGACGCTTCCGGCGCTTCGTTTTCTGTTCTGTGGTAGTAGTAGCTAGTAGCACCACATGATCACCGATCAGCCGTCATAGCAGGGCTCGGAACCGGTATTTAAAAAAAAAACCCTAAATAGCTAAATATTTTGAATTATTTTATACTCATTACGTAGGACTGAATCAAATATTTAGGTAACGAGTTTGTGTTAATAGATTGTCCCATTAAAAGTGAAATAATAAACCAAAGAACGAAAAGGAACGAAATAATACCGGTATTTTTGTATGGAGGAAATACCGGTTTCCGACCCCTGCGTCATAGAAAATGACGTGTCGGATGCATTGGCTTGGGCCCGGCCCGGTCTAGCGAGTCATACCTACTTTAATGAGGATTTTTAAGTGCATAATGAACCATATCGCAACAGAAACTACTAATAGTACATTGTGCAACATGGGGCGTAAGTTGAATATTGCAAACGAGAGTAAGTTAAATCGCGACGGCTTGCCGGAGCGATTTTTAGACTCGAGTTTGCAATATTATTACGCCCCGAGTTACACACAATGTTTTTCATCACACTTGCGATACAAAAATTAAGTATAAAGCAAAAAAAACTGTTAATTATGGCACTAGAAGCTTCATAACTCCCTAGGGAGAACGCTTTTTCTATAACTCCCGCTAAACCTGCGTGCAATTCCACATTTACTGAGCGAGTGTGATGAAAAATATTTTATATCTGACAACGGCGAAGCGAAATGAAGCTTTGCAGATGTCGCGGAGGAGTAATAAAAATGTAAATCTCGTAAAAACAGTATAATCAGTCTGGTTCGCTGATTAAACGTCTAGTTGATAAACGATTGAAGCTGACGCCATCGCCAGCTATTATAATAGAAGGCTAATTGGCACTTGACATGACCTTGACTGCGCTCAATGTTATCAATTACTGGGTGATTGGAGCTCATGCGCGGATCGGAGAGAAGATTTAAGTATGAGTGAGTTTAAGTAATAAGTAGGAAATTTAAGTAGTAAAAGTTATAAGGGTGACGAGAAATGGACTGACTATCTATTTAAAATCTTGGGGACCATTGAAGGAGATCAGCATATTTGACATTTCGGCTGGTACGATGGCGATGGTATGACCTTAACTGCGCTTATATCATCCACCGCTGCATGACTGTAAGCGTAACAAGCACAAGCACGCAGAGTTATTAGTACAGCGGCCCAAGGGCCTTATACACTGTTTGATGTGACTGGACAGTATCCTACCGACGAGTGGTATCGTTGTGTTCGGTAGAGTTTACTGAGTACGAAATAAGAACTCGTCACTTTCTAAGACCGTGGAGGGGTTAACTGTGACGTCACAAAGATGTCGGTCCCGGGTTTCAAAGTTTAGATTGTTACTCGGCAAGTTATTATCAGATTTTTTAAAATGAGGTGTCCTATGAAAGCTGATGAAATGTAGAATAAAACATGCTGTATAACCAAAAGTGTAATTCAATTAATTATTTTATTATTTACAAAAGTCCGAAAACTTAACATGTGTCTTTTTTTTCTCATTCAAAAAACACAATAAACGGCCACTTAGATAAAAAATATGTTATATAAATAATTTAGGTAGATGATTAAGCTACACGTTACTTCTTGAATTATGTGAATCCGATAATAAATAAGTAAACTACGATGATTACACCGCGGGCGCAGCGCAGCGAACCGCGCGCGCTCGGTTACTTGGAGCTGCGGGCGTGACTGAGAATGCTGTACCTACTGTATATCAAAAACGACCTAACAATTTGAAACGAGTGATATATCAAATGAAAGATATTTAAATAACTAATAACACGTGGTTATAAACTGGTGCTTGTCATCTAATAATAAGTATATATAGGGATAGGGATGTGACGACCCCATCGCCCGCTGGTTTTACCAGTGCAATCAGTCAACGCAGGGCAGCTTGTGGCGAGCTGTTGGGGATTAGCGACCTCACGTACCCGAGTGCTCCTGGAGAGTTCTGTTACCCGCAAGGAGGGTGGGTGGGACAGGATTCTCTGCCTCTGGCTTGCCTTAGCCGGCCGGCCAGAGTGGAGTCGTTAGAGCTATAAGCTCCAGGGGTGGAAGTGAAATATGCATAAGACGCGAGTTGGCACAGTGGCTGTTAACAGCCACTGGGTAGAAAGCGGCGCACACCTCTCGACACCCCTGAGCCGCTCACACCGGTGTTGCCCTTGAGCCATCCTAGATGTCGCTTTTTGTGGGGGCCCATCTTGTGAGGGCGAGTCACCGTCTGCCGGAAATAAAATTGCATACCGTTTTATTAGGCAGGCGTCCGGTTTTTTACCCCATAGCTCTGAGCCTCTACCATCAGTTTTAACATTGACATAACGCTCACGTCTACGTAATTTACTTTCTGTACATCTCGCTTGCACTATTGCTCGCATATGCGAGTACGAGCGAGATGCATAGAAAGTAAGTTACGTAAACGTGAGCGTTATGTCAATGTCAAAACTGGTGGTAGCCGTACAGTTCTTAGTCCATCGCTTTCACCCAATAACCTAGTTCATTTTAGATTCCATCAACTCTCAATAGTCCTTACACCCTGGCGGGTGCTGCCTCTGCGTGCGTCCCATGACACGGGCAAGGGCAGCCTCCGCTCGGTGTACCCCTTACATTTCATTAAAGTGTCAAAAGGGCCTCTACGTGTTGGCTTCGGCTCCGCGCACGCCTCCCAAAGGTCCGGAACACCATTGTTCCGTGATGGGAAAGACATACAGTATATATAAATAAGCAAACAATAAAAATCCAAAAAGTAGTCACTTCAGTGTCGATTGGACTCATTGTATTATTTATTATTATTATTTTTTATGATTTATATGCCAAGCATGAAAAGGTAATCTAATAAATGTGACTAAACACAGTTTACGGCGTTTTGACGTAAAAAGTTACTTGATTTATCATCACAAGATATATTTGAGTACATTATTGTCAAGGCTCAAAGTCGAAAGTAGCCTCCCAGCTGAGATTAGAGATTAAACAATTAGTCCAAGAAGAGGGTTCCCATAAGGGGGGTGTCTGTCCCCCCTGATGTGGTGCCTACTGCTAGACTCAATGGTGAAAGAGTTCAACAGAGGGGGTATGTACATGCAGGTTTACTCTGACGACGGAGTGTTACTAGTGAGAGGGACGGTTTTTAGGGTCGTAAGAGATATACGTGTATAGAGAGAGAGGACTGGATCTCAATCCGTCGAAACAAAGCTAGTGTTATTCACTAATAGAAGAATAAAAGAGATGAAACCCATAAAGATGCAAGGTATAGAACTAGAAATGGCGAATGAGCTGAAATATCTGGAAGTTACTCTAGACAGTACGCTCAGATTAGATACATAACTCACATCAAGGAGCAGATGGCAAAAGCCATAAGAACACTATGTCAATGCAAAAGGGCACTATAGTCAATGCTCGGAATCTGACCTGAGGGACGCGACGGTCAGGGCTGTCAACACCGCTGCTTTCTGGGCATCCACTGTTTAGAGTTTTAGAGGAACCTCGACACGAGTGAAGTAGAAATCCGCTGGATCTACAAGGCGGTGATATGTACTACCCAGGGTGCTATATGGGATATGAGAACGACCCCGACATATGCAATTGGGGGTAATACTAGGTTTGAAGCTTGGAATGGGGTGGAGAAGAGCTACTGAACAGTGATATAGAACGAAAAGCATGTAAGGAATGGAGAAGAAGCTACATGGACAAGAGATACGCGCTGATACAAAGAGAGGCACTATCAAAATTTGAGATGTTGATGGCCAATACCGTTATAAAAAGGCAGGAGATATTTGATAAGAAATACAGGGTACAATATAGGAAAGAGAGACAACTGGAAGGTGGAAGTCGGACACCCGACGACCATCTGCTTTACGAATGGCTCAAGAAGAAGCTCAACGAAACTAGCATAGTGATCCCTAAACTGGGAGAGCAAGTATCAATATCACTGTGCAGATATGCGTGTTCCAAGCAGAGGTATGTGCAATAGCCCGCTGTGCACGTATAGTTAAAGAGAGTGTGCAGCAAGAAGGCGCTATTGTAATATATACAGATAGTCAGCAGCACTAAAGTCACTAAAGAAAATATAGGTTACCTCCTCTCTCGTGAGAGAATGTCGAGAGGAGCTTAACTCGATAGGCAAATAAAGAAGTGTCACGGTGGCATGGGTACCTAGGACACTAGGGAGTGCCGGGAAATGAGACGGCGCACGAACTGGCGAGGATTTTTTTTTAAATTTATTTATCATGAAGTACACAACATTTTGTCACAAATTTAATTCCTCGCCAAACTGCGATTGCAGTTTGTTGGCGAGGATGGAGGCGGAGACGGAATATATGGGTCCGGAACCGGCTCTGCCTATGTCAGCGGATGTTACTTTTGAAACTAGGTAAGAGCAGTCTGAGACTACTGACGGGTATCATTACTGGTCATAACACCCTCAACAGACCTCTTAAGATAATGGAAATTAGTAGAGACACCTCCTGTCCACACTGTGGTAAGGAGTACCTTACTAGCAGAATGTACTATGTATGCGGCACCGCGATATAATACATTCGGTAGAGACACACTGAAAGAAAACGAACTAAAGGATGTCGAACTTAAAGATGTCATCTGTTCTGCTGGAAAACAAAAAGATTTGAGGAGAATGGTATGGAAATGCCGCCGGGACAGTAACCTGCAGCTCCAACCTCAGGGAATTGGGCTGAATGGACGCTACACGTGATCAGCAGCCCGTGCTTCCGGCCGGGCGTCCGTACACTACATCTACAACATCGAATTTTTTCGTTCCTAAAATCTATAATAACATAAATAAATAAAATAAAATAAAATAAAAATAGCCTTTATTTCCCTGAAAGGTATAGGTACATATTAACTTATTTAACGTATAGAACTAAAAACTAAATTAAAATTAAAAACTAAAATTAGGTGGTAAACTAAATATTGGTTTATTACGTGGGAATCATCCATTTCTGGACGAAGGCCTCCTCCATCTCATGCCAGTCGTTCCTGTTTTGGGCCAAGCGGGTCCAGTGGTTTCCAGCCACTGCCACTATGTCATCTTTCCAGCGGCGAAAAGGATGTCCGTGTTTTCGTTTGCCCTCTGCTCGTCTGGTGAACCAGTGCACAACACGTTGACTCCATCGGTTGTCGTTTAGTCTTGCGACGTGTCCGGCCCATTTCCATTTAAGTTTCGCTGTCATCTCTAGTGCGTCGATGATTTTTGTTTTAGACCTTATGTTGCAGCTCCTGATGCGGTCCTTCAGCTTGTAACCTAGCATACTCCGCTCCATTGCTCTTTGGAAAGTCCTGACCTTTTTTCTACAGGATGTTGTTGGAGCCCATGTCTGGCAACCGTATGTAAGAGTTGGTAGTACGTTCGAGTCCATTATTTTATTTTTGATACGGAGCGGAAATTTGCCTTTAAATATACTTTTTAGTGACCAGTATTTCTTCCAACTTAGGGTGATTCGTCGTTTTACTTCTTTTTCGGTCCTGTCTGTAAAACTTACTTATAATAACATACTTACCCTTAAATATTTGGAATATAAGAAGCACCAGCAAAAATGTATTTAAGTCTAAATTAAAAAAAAACTCATGTTGAAACAATATGTAGCTAGGATAAACGTAAGTTAAAGAATGTCATGTTATATTGAACTTATATTTGTAACTTATACTAGCATCTAAAATAGTTTAAATATCTAAATAAGTAAAATAGCCTAAAATAGTATGTAAAGAGAGGAGCCTATTTCTGCCAACAAACTGTTACACAGTTTGGCGGAGGTAATACCTATTATGTAAATGCTGTTTCCGTGAATAAATGGTTTATTTATTTTACTTTATTTTTTAAGTTTTTAAGTTATAGAGATATCGCTTGCCAGGACACTAAACTTATGCTTAATAACATGAATTTGGTTCATAATGATAATTATTTTCGATAACTCTCACTAATAATCGTTATTTTTTAAATATAAAAGTAAAGTGAATACTTCTATGGATTTTTATTTTATGTTTATTACTATATACTTATGTATAAGATGACAAGCTCCAGTTTATAACCACGTTTTATTGGTTATTTAAATATCTTTCATTTGATATAGCATTTGTTTTAAAATGTTAATTTGTTTTTGATATACAGTACAGCATTCTCAGTCGCGCCCGCGCCTCCAAGTAACCGAGCGCGCGCGGTTCGCTGCGCCGCGCCCGCGGTATAATCATCGTATTTTACTTGTTTATTATCGGATTCACAAAATTTAAGAAGTAACGTGTAGCTTAATCACCTACCTAAATTATTTATATGACATATTTTTTATCTAAGTGGCCGTTTTCATTGTGTTTTTTGGGTGAGAAAAAAAAGACAAATGTAAAGTTTTCGTATTTATGCAAATAAAAAATAAAATAATTAAATTACACTTTTAGTTATATAGCATGTTTTATTATACATTTCATCAGCTTTCATAGGACACCTCATTTTTTTTAAATCTGATAATAACTTGCCGAGTAACAATCTAAACTTTGAACCCGGGACCGCCATCTTTGTGACGTCACAGTTAACCCCTCCACGGTCTTAGAAAGTGACGAGTTCTTATTTCGTACTCAGTAAACTCTACCGAACACAACGATACCATTCGTCGGTAGGATACTGTCCAGTCACATCAAACAGTGTATAAGGCCCTTGGGCCGCTGTACTATATAGATTTAAGAGACAGTGGACGAAGCACATTGCTGGAACCAACGGCTGATATGTCAGAATAGCCAATCTGATAAAATGGTGAGAAACTCTCGAAAGATACATTTCACACCATATCAGTGTGTCGGTTGAAGCCACAGGCAAGACATCCTCCAGACTGAGCATAGTAGCTCTACCCTCTCTGCCACAAATACGATAGTTTTACTCCATTTTCGAGTCGAAAGTGTCTTTGTGTGACGTCCGTGTCTTTGAACGGACCAATCACGGCACGGGACCTCGCTCACCTGCCAAAAATAAGGGGGTGGGGGGACGCCCCGCACCCCCTTATTTTTGGCAGCATCGGTTTCATGAAATAATTGCTCTAAACTCCGTCTAGAGGATTCCTAGTCTATGGTTGAAGCTAAAAAATAGCATGGCTATTTCATATCACATATAAGCCGTACTTGTTATCGCGACTATTAAATCTACGTAGCTCTGAGTTCTAGGTATACCATAGGTATATTAACATAATTAGTCCTATAAACAGCTCTAAGACCTAAAGGGACCCACTGATTAACAGTCCGCCGGACGGTATCGGCCTGTCAGTTAGAAGAAACTGACAGGCCGATACCGTCCGGCGGACATCAGTGGGCCCCCTAAGATTATCAGCTTCGCAGGCAGGACTACTTACTTTTTTTGGGTTTCGATAGAAGATTTAACGCTATACTCCACTGTACTGTTCATAAACAGCCCGGGGGGACTTCAACCCTTGCTTACAGCGACTGAGCGTTCCGGACTATAAGGCTAATCCGATCGTCTTATAAATAAATTAAGCATCACGGCCTTGTATATAAAACAGAATGACGTCCGAAATCACAAGACGGTCCGTCCCTGGGGTGTGACAACCCTAATCAGGCCCGCCCACGTACGTTTCTGCGTTATATTTTTGGACTCGTTATATTAAAACTTACTTGGGTTCTTCGCTGATACATTACACAGCGGGTTGTGTTCTTAGCTCATATATTACACAGCGGGTCTGCTCCATATAAGCCAAGGACATGTCCATAGAAGTTTCATATTTATAAAGATATTACACTGAAAATCTTCTGTAATAAAGGGCTTCACTTATATAGTCTTAAAATTCTATATTCTTAAGTTTCACCTACCACGTTCAGTTTTTTAATCAACAATCAATTTACTTATTTATTTATTTTTTTATAAAAATCACAGAATTTTCAAATATTGTTTCACACAGTCGTGAGTTTAGTGTAGTAGGTATAAAATTGAATTAAAACTCAAGCCTAAATATTTATTTACATGCATCATTGAAGTCGCGTGCAAAAATTTACAAGCGTATTTTTCTTTATTAGGCATTTTCAGGCTTGTTATGGCTACGAGTTTGTTATCCGTTTTGAAGAAATCATCCCGGCAGTGAAAAGGTCAAACCTACAATTGTCAAGCATACAATTTCGGTACATTTTGCTACCTAAATAAATGTTTTCTTATGTAAAAGGGTGTTGTCGTTTCGCACCCAAATGTTACGTGTGCCGTACCTTCTGTAACCGAACCGATGTAGCAACAGGTTCTATATACACACACTACACAAAAGAACTCACCCATTAAAATTCACGTCATTCGGTCAATGACTCGCTTCAAACCGTTCACAAATAGTTCACAAAAAGCATTACTAGTCTGTCACCAAATTCAAGGCACGGATTGAAGATCTTGCGAACCTCAGTCAAAGGGCCATCGAGTATCTGAAGAGTGTAAACCTCAATGTCTAGATTAATAATTAAATTGAATCCAGTAACTGTAATGCCATACGGTAAATAAATTACTAGTCTGTTTATCAGCTACCATGCAATACTTACTGTTAAGGATAAAAAAATCTTAATGAGAAAGCCGATTAAGATTTTAGTAGATGTAATACATGTGGTATTTACTCAAGTCTGTGCTCACGTCTTCTTAATGTTATCATTAGACCGTGTATTAGACATACCCTCGGCTGAAAATCCTGTCAAAGACAGGCTGAATAGGGTGATTAGCGAATTAGTGAATGTGCCGTCACCGAACTCGAGCCGAGATAATATTAATTTAATCTTCTCTCTTAGAAGGCTGATTGTGCTTCATTCATATACAATTTTGAAACATTGTGGTTTCTGAATTTAAAGTCATATTTCATGTATTTTGAAGAATAGGCCCGGAGATTTGTTTTTTAAGCATAGGTACCGTAAAATGGGGTGAGTAGGGAGAAAACTGACATTCAAACCTCGATAACATTTTATTTTTAACCGACTTCAATTTCATAGAAGGAGGAGGTTCTGTATTCGGTTGTGGCTATTTTTTTTTTTCTATGTACGTTCACCGATTACTCCGACATCCGTAGTCCGATTTGAGTAATTCTTTTTTTGTTTGAAAGGAGCTACCTCCGAGTTGGTCCCATTTTAATTTGGTTCTGTTCTGATGATGGGATCCATGAGGAATTGAGGGAACTCCTCAATTTTTAAAGGCAGATGCATGGTGTTTTGGGCGTTTTCTTAAGCAACTCGAGCATTTTCTCCCGAAAACCACCAATTTGATGAAGTAGACCTGATGATGATGATTATTTTGATGATAATGATGATGATTTCTTTAAATGTAAGTATGTTCAGCGATTACTCCGGCACCTGTGATCCGATTTGAGTAATTCTTTTTTTGTTTGGAAGAAGTTACCTCCAAGGTGTTTCCGAATTATTTTTGGTTCTGGTCTGATGATGGAATCCATGAGGAATTGAGGGAACTCCTCAATTTTTAAAGGCACGTGTTAAGTGATTTCGGGGTTTTCTAGAGTAACTCGAGCATTTGCTTCCGAAAACCACCAATTTGATGTACTGCAACTGTAGCCTTACCACGAGTTTGACATTGACATATTCGCTAACGTCTTATGCATCTAAATGTAACTTTTTATGCATCTCGCTCACATTAAGATTAGTACGAGCGAGATGCATAGGAAGTAAGTTACACACATGCTAGCGAATATATCAATGTCAAACTCGTGGTAAGCTGGTAAGGCTACTGATCGGGGGTTAGAGTTAGAAGTTAAGGGGTCAGGGATTAAGGGGTCGGGGAATGGCGGATGAAGGGTTGCTGGTTCAGGATCGAGGGGTTCCTGGATCAGGGGTTGATCTGCTGTGAGGTTGAGTGATCGGGGGGCTGAGGGATTGGGTCAGTGGCGGGGAGGGCGGATGGATTTAGTTGACAGGAATTATAATTTCCCAGACGGACTCGAGAAAATTCCTGATTACTTACATATTTACTAAAGTAATAAAGTACACGAATTTAGTGTTAAACATGATCTTGTTTTTCATTCATGCGTCGCGCTCTTAACAATGCGTTAAAACTAAAAATGGTAAAATAAAAACTTTTTACAAAAAAAATGAAACCGACTTCAAAAAGGATGAAATAAAATATTATCCTTTTTTATGTCTATGCGTTACCAACTGATATGTTTGAAGTCGGTGCCAAGCCAAGTAGTAACAATACCAGTAAAAATAATCAGCTTTATGGCTATAAATCCCATTAGAACTATACTATTATAATGTCTGCCTCTTTGTCGCCTTTTCATGGCTAAACAACTGAACTGCTTTAGGTGAAATTTGGCAAGAAGGTAAATTCCTTGAATTGTTTTATATTTTGAAATGTAGTCCTCTGGATGAGGGACGGGAAATAACTCAGTCCCAATCCCACACTTGCGTGCTATAGACTGTTCGAGCATTAGTAAGAAATGATCTTTAAAAAATACGACGGCAAAAAAATGCATTTATATTTACACTAATGTGCCGACAAATATGGTACGGACTGCACCAAGAAGGTTTGATCGTGTGTTCTGAGGTGTGTTCTTAGGTCCAGTCGACGTCAATGATGTGTTTACACTTTTGCACCTTACTCCTTTGTAATAAGGCGAAAAGTGTAAACATATTTTTAACGTCGACTGTACCTAGAGAAAGTACGTTCATTGTCGTCGTGTAAGGCAATCCAACGTAGGTAAATCTTTATCTAATCGCACCAAAGTCATGGTATGCTTCAAAATTTGGCTTGGCACCGACTTCAAACATATCAGTTGGTAACGCATAGACATAAAAAAGGATAATATTTTATTTCATCCTTTTTGAAGTCGGTTTCATTTTTTTTGTAAAAAGTTTTTATTACATATGTAAACTGAATGGTAAGTATATATAATAAATGGTCCGGACGTTTGTTTTTAGTTTTTTTTATGATTTTGGGTAGTTCCATTTCATAACTTTACCGATAAACACAAAATCCCTCCTCGCCCCGTAGTCCCTCGTAGTTGGGGTGAGATGGAATTTCATACAAAAGGTGATTTTGAAACGTTGTTGAATCGATTTTTTTTATTATGAATATTACTATAGCTCCATTTGTAATAGTAATACATACATTGTTTAGGTAGCAGTAGTCTTTAAAAACCATCTCACCCCCTGTCCTTCTCTCCCCATTCATAACCCGACTCTCCTCGCAATCCCTACTCACCCCATTTTACGGTATTGTACAAAGTACGGCACAATAATAAATTTATCAGCATATCATACGAAAGATATTCAAATGAAGCCTTTGTATTGATTTCGGTTTTCATATACGGGCATATTTTACTTACCGCTTAATCCAATGACACACAAAAAAAAATCCACTTTTCCTCATCCTCTTATTGAAGGTAAGTACTTTAATATTCTAAATAATGTATTATTTGACTTAGACATTGATTCATTCAATGTGCACGATAGGTAGGTACGTATAGCTTTCCTTAATTGGTATTAGATAGGTATTCAATGGATATGTTTTTTCGGTAAATCCATATTTGATTTTACCTAACAAGCCCACCCAACCCATTATATTCAGTGGACGAAGACATGAAATTAAAATTGAAATAACTGTTTGACATTATACTTAGCTTATGTAAAATTGATTTTATTTGACATTCGTTCTGGCCCCAATTTCACCACGGTGACAGGTGCGACAATTGTAAAATCACTGTTGCTGACGTCACAGGCATCCATGGGCTACGGTTACCACTTACCATCGGGCGGGCCGTATTCCTGTTCGCCACCATCATTGTATTATTTAAAAAAACTTTATTATATCGGAAAAAAACAGATATTTCTAATGCGAAGTTTCTGACAATTGTCAAGATTTAGAAGAATTGTAGGTAATTCTTGACAGGTAATGAGTGATATGTCGGAATTTCGTGACAATTGTAGTGTTTCTTGTGACAATTGTCATAAACTTAGCAAGAGAAATATCTGTTTTTTTCCGATATAATAAAGTTTTTTTAATAAAACAATGATGGTGGCAAACAGGAATACGGTCCGCCCGATGGTAAGCGGTAACCGTAGCCCATGGATGCCTGTGACGTCAGCAACAGTGATGTTTTACAATTGTCGCACCTGTCACCGTGGTGAAATTGGAGCCAGGAACTTATTACCTATGATTACCGCTCTTAGTTTTAGTATTACGATCATTATGAGATATTAGACATGTATTCTGTTATTTATTGAGTTTATTTCAATTTGACGATAGTTCTCAAATTTCTTTTTAAATTATAAATTGGTAGTTTTCATAATTTGTAATTTGATTATCATTGTTGACATTTTATAATTACGTTTGCATGCTAGATTATTGACGATCATAATGTAAATTCATATAGATTAGCGTAAGAATAATTTATACTGTAATTTATCATTATGAAATAAATAAACTAAACTAAACTAAACAAGCTAACACAGCGAACAATAAATAAAAAAACGTCTACCAGTATTGTAGCGCCAAACCTCGCAACGCCAAAAATCAGACAAGTAATAAAGTTAATTTAAAAAAAAAACCGGGCAAGTGCGAGTCGTACTCGCGCACGAAGGGTTCCGTACCATAATGCAAAAAAAATAACGAAATAAAAAGCAAAAAAAAAAACGGTCACCCATCCAAGTACTGACCACTCCCGACGTTGCTTAACTTTGGTCAAAAATCACGTTTGTTGTATGGGAGCCCCATTTAAATCTTTATTTTATTCTGTTTTTAG
Organism: Cydia splendana; assembly: GCF_910591565.1. NCBI lineage: Eukaryota > Metazoa > Arthropoda > Insecta > Lepidoptera > Tortricidae > Cydia > Cydia splendana. The sequence goes on along the minus strand of NC_085977.1, from coordinate 12,224,700 downwards.
TATTTGTTGTTATAGCGGCAACAGAAATACATCATCTGTGAAAATTTCAAATGCTAGACGGTTCGTGAGATACAGCCTGGTGACAGACGGACGGACAGCGAAGTCTTAGTAATAGGGTCCCGTTTTACCCTTTGGGTACGGAACCCTAACAACAATAAAACCCGCGTCAGCCTAAAATGGCGGCGCAATATCACAATATGTCCGCCAGGATTAAAGCTTGATTGATGTACTTTTCGCACGAATCTGTGCCACTTCGAATTACGCGTCAAATAAATTGATTCACTGAGAAAACTCCCATCTATCAATCTCTTTGGATCCACGTAATATTTATCGGTAATATATCAATTACGGTGACAGGTATTAAGACGATTTCCGTGTCGAGTCGAGATTTACATTTAGCTTTCGAAGTGTAAGCTACCTACTTATGTACTTACATTAATATAGGAAAAACATGATGTTCAATTTCTCGTAAATACCTGTCGAAATATATTCTTAATACTATGTAAAATGGGCTTAGTCATAACCTATCATGTATATTAAATATGTGAGACTTTATTGAGACAAAAAATACAAACTAAACAATAATAAAACTAAACTACATGGAATATAAAACTTAAAACTTATATTTGTTTTTGTGAGCTTCTAATATTTCTACTAGAGATGCAACGGATAGTTGTTTGGCCGGATACCGGATACTGGATATTCGGCCTGACCATCGGCCGAATATCCGGTATCCGGCCGCCGCATATTCGGCCAGCGGATCTATACCTACATTTCGGTTTTTCAGGTGCGCATTCTGCAGGTTTGACCTGTTTCCTAGTGAACGTTTCGCGCGGACACATTTCTAGGTTCGAAAAGAGTGCGCGTGCAAGCCAGTGGAATGTTTAAACTGTTTTAAAATAATAAACAAGTACGATTATGACCGTGACTGTTTCTTAAATCCAATTTGTTTACTCCGAAATCAAGCAATGTTACTATCCGGTATCCGGCCGGATATTAAAATGATGGCCGGATAGGCAGGATACCGGTTAGTAACCGAATATCCGGTGCATCTCTAATTTCGACATAGTCGCACATGATATCTTCTCGGTTATTAATAAAGTTAAAGTACCATGTTAGCTTGAAATTCAATTTGAAAATATAAGATATATACACGGTGGCAAAATAAATACTGCATTCCCGTTGCCAGGGAGGTTTTGGGATTGATTATACTGAGCAACTTTTATTATGAGACCAACCCCGAAATAGCGAAAAGAAGATTTACCTTCCCATAGGAAATATACCAGCCAAAATGTATGAAACAGTCAAATTTTTTTTCGCGATTTCGGGGTTGGTCCCATAGTAAAAGTTGCTCAGTATAATCTCAAAACCTCCCTGGCAACGGGAATGCAGTTATTTTTAGCCAGCCTGTAGGCATACAATATATCAATCAAACTTATTGGTATATGTAAGTTACAGTTTTTTGCTTTTAGTTTATAGTTAATCACTAAGGAAGAGCGGTGTTCCTTAACACAGGTATTTATATAGGGGCACCAACCTGTATTTTGTTAAACATTGGTTGTTAGTGAATAAATCATTTTTAATTTTCATTTTCATAAGCTCCACGAATTTTGTTCCTTCAAAACAAGATTAAGGTCAGACATACAAATTGTATCGTGATTGGCCAGTGCCCACGCGCGATTTGATCGGCAAACAAGTTGGAATAACAGATCACTTACCCGGGGCAACCGGTTAAACCTGGAGTTACCATGGTCACCAGTACAATTTGACACTGGATTAAGGGTTTAATGGGTTAACCCCGAGTTAGTGGGATAGTTCTACTGGCCCTTATTGTAGTAAAAAATGGTGTAGGATGTAGTTGAGTCATGCAGCTCTATTTCGCAATTAAACGAGCGCTTAGGTACGCATGGTATTCTTAGTGATCGCTTCAATACAGTGAATCCTAGGGTACTTAGTAACTAGGACGACAATGCGCTCGTGGAATTGTGATACTATCGGGAAGTTTCGTATTCGTATGCTTATTGCTTGTAGCTGTGTGCGTTTGTTTTATGTTTGTTGTGCCGCGAACGACTGCCGACTAGAGTGCATGTTGGAAAAGACCACTTAAATGACACGAAAGGTACATTGATAGAAAGTCTGTGGTTGGTAGTCTACTCGTACGCTCGAGATAGTCGGAATGCAATCTGCGAGCTGTGAACAAGTTGCATTTGTTTTGTGTTTGTTGCGCCACATGCTCGACCTGAGTGCGAATTTACAAAGCCATACTATTTGAGTTTGATCCCGAACTGAACTAGATTAGCTATTGTTTAGGCAAAAACTGGACAAAACCCTAATCTGATATAGTTCAGATATTTACTAAACTGGCGTAGACTTTGTTAACTTAATTCTTATGATATGGCAGCTACAAAAGCTAGTCTGATGGCACATTGATAGAGTTAAACCATTTTTAAACTGAGCTCCTCTAAAGCTTACTTCTAAAGAAGAAACATACGCAATACCGTAAAAGTATACAACTTTGCCCTTTAACATAACTTTGCCCACCGCGTTACAGTTCAGTAAAAGCAAAATAACTTAAAGGTAGTTACAATTTCGCTTTTACTGACCTGTGACGCAAAGTTATGTTCCGGGCAAAGTTTTATACTTTTACGAACACGTCAGTGCTTTTGCGGCGTTTATGTACCTACGTCGTTGCCCTGTGTAAACACATGTAGACGTGAGAGGGCTGACCGCGTATAATTTGTTCGGCAAACAAGTTGGATTGCAATCTTATAGGAATGAGGATACATGTAACAAAGTAACAAATATTTTTTTATATAAAATAATCGATTCCGCAAAACAGTACACAGTTTTGTGGAATTTGTCCATTTAATTAATGCCAATAGTTGCCTGAAAATAAATGTTTTCATTCATTCATTCAATGCTCTTTATTTCACTAAGCGCCACTTGCACCATCCCACTATCCCGGGGTTAACCGATTAAACCGTTAACCCAGTGTCAAATTGTACTGGTAACCATGGGAACTCCAGATTTAACCGGTTAACCCCGGGTTGTTGTATGGTGCAAGTGGCCCTAAGGGTCACTTGCACCAAAGATTCTAAAGTTAAACCAAGAAAAGTCTGCAGCGATTTTGATAGCCCACGCAGTACAACTGTTATTTTAAACGAATTTACTATGAAATTATGACGTATACTTAAATAACACTTGCACTGCGTGGGCTATCAAAATCGCTGCAGACTTTTCTTGGTCTAATTCTATCACGGTTAAAGCGTTCACTAAATTCTATTATATAGGAAGTTTCATACTTCACCGCTCAGTGATTAGCTGTGGTTGGCGCAACTGCCCTTAAATTGAGCTTTCCGAAAGAAAAACCACGAGTTACTATAAAAAAGTTTGTCTATAATATGGATTTGAAGCGGACAAATTAAGGAGGAACCATAGGAACCTCTTTCTTTCTTGAAGCCTAACCCCCTTATTCATAAAACTTTACGGGACAGATTTAGTTGAATTATGTTTTATCCCTTTCTTACAAATACATTAGTCAAAAGGACAGATAAAGACAAAAGCTTATTAGCTAATTGAGGTTTGTAGTGCGTTTATGAATAAGGCGGTAAATATGTTTCTTCTTGTTTGCAGATACACACAGCAGTCCAGCAGCCCGGCTTCAAGCGAGTGAAGCGCGGGTTCCGCCCCCTCCGCCTGCCGGAGACCGCCGCGCCCGCCGACGAGCCTAGGGACCCCTACTTCCCCCTACAATGGTACTTGAAGAACACGGGGCAGAACGGCGGAAAGCCCAAGCTGGACCTCAATGTGGAGGCGGCCTGGGCGCTGGGGTACACGGGCGTCAATGTCACCACCGCCATCATGGATGATGGTAAGTTATGTAACCTGGAAGCTCATTAAAAAAAAATTGATCCCCATTTGGCCATCTAACTCGCCTCATTCATCGATCAGTTGAAAGATATGAACTTTTAGTTAAAGGATTTTTTCGTGATCGCCGCTTTGAGCCTGCGATGTGATGATGCGTTGTAAAAACTGCCATCATAAATAGTCAGTCATCACTGATAAATAGTCGCTGAGTAGAGATGGTATAAGATGGTTTAGTAGTATAGTTGTAGTGATAGAAGACCATACGAAGTGACTCACGAATATCATTCTTTCGCATGATATGTGTACAGACCGCAATAGTATTCGCTTAGCACCTTTGCATATAATATAAAATTCTAGGCATGCAGGGGGGCAGTCACTTTTCTCTGCACCTGACTGTACATAATAGCTAAATGATTGTGCTTACCTAAATTAGATCGAATGAATCGAAAATTTTCCACGCGGAAGTGCTAGAAACCCTGATCTAATTCAAAATTCATACACATTGCATAATGAAATCTACATTAAACCGGCTCACATCACTATCGTTTCACAAGAATCCATTTGCATAGATTTTACATTTAAATTAGCGCTTTATACTGGAGCACTTTTATTTTCCTTCGCCGAGATGAAAATGAGTTGACGAGGTCCTTTGTTCGAGACAGCTCAAACGTAGTGTTGACCTAATTTAAAATTAATTTCCGGGTCATAGCGTCATAACTTTGTTTTTTATAGGTTTTATATAAACGATGGTCTTTAAAGTCATTTATTATACTAGTTTATTTTTTAAATATTGTTAACAGATTTCAAAAAAGGTTACAGAAACTTAAATGCGAAGGTCATTCATTTACAAACAAGATATATACAGTGGCATTACTAAAAGAAATTAATAACTAGCTTAAATCTAAAATAGGCCCTTGAGGCATTGTACCAAGGATGCTGGCGGCATTTCCTCGCTGTATCGCAATGCTGATACGTTGCCAAACTTAAATAATAGTCATATGTCCGAATTCTATAATATTTTTTTGTTTGATAACTCTCTCTCAAACTCGAGTCCTGCCCAACTAACATTAGGCGCTAAATATAAGGGTTAAAAGAGTTCTACATAAGCGTTTGTTCATTCCAGAGGTTCATACCCTATATATTTGAGGAGTAGTGTAGGGCCATATAGATGATACTTTGAGCTTTAGATGGTATATTAGCATTCAAAGTCAATATTTGTAACACTCAAGAAGGTAATTGCGCATTTTTTCCTTAGCCCAATCTGTTTTGGTTGCAATGTTTCCATTTTGTATTATTATTCGCAAGCTTGCACTGTGACAGCTTGAAGTGAAATGTAATGGCGGATAAATAAAAGCAAATAATTGTTTTAGTTTACTGATGCCGGCGTTATCTGCGGATTTATGATGGCGAAATTAATTACACTGTCAATAACTATATGTATTACTAACAAAATTTTAATCCTCTGATCCTTTGCATATTTATCTGAATATAATATTTTATTACTTGTGGTCCACCGTATTTAATTTTCGAAAAATTGCACAATAAACGTGAAATCCGGTTTTAAATATAACAATACTAACATTAAGCCAATATTGAGATTGAGTAAAAGTATCGATTTTTATTAAGTAGGTATTTATGTTCTAATTAATAGTTTTTGTTTTGCTTATTGATTCATCGGTCATCTCAACATGGCGCTATAGGCTTAGGTTGCAAGTAAGACTCTATTAACAGTATAAGATGTACTAAGGTATTGAATAACGCTCGTCTGCGACTACATGATCTATAATAGTGACTCGTAACTTCTCTTTTCGACTGTAAGTGATACAAGAGAGTTAAGTAGCGATTGCGATACACGGAGCTATAAAATACTTTTTATCGCCTGTTTAGAACCTTAAGTGAAAATTGCAGCTGCTTATTACTCATATAGATGTTAAGGTGGTAGAATTCACTTTGAGCTATAATACTAGCTGCTTAATATACATTATAGCGGCCAAAACGGCTACTGTGGATCTTAAAGCTATACATGGATCTCTTAAAGACCTTGATATCACCAGAGCCTGTAAGTTTAGAATATGTAGCTATTCTACAGCTGTTCTATGTCTTTAGGTGATAAAATAAGTGCTAAGTGTCGCCTAATTGTTTGTTGGGTGGTGACGGGATCCTATAGAAATCGAGGGGACTACTCAAAGGAAATGAGAACGTTCCCAATTGTATTGTATGCCCGAGGTAAAAAAGACACCTGAACTGAACGGTCTTATTAGATTGAAAATATTTTGTGTTTCCATTTCCCGCGCGAACTCCAATTAGGTAGGTAGGTACTGGTAAAGTGGAACGGCAATGTTTATGATTTCGTTCAAATTTTCTGTGATAATGTTTATTTTATATAATACTAGTATAGTAGTTCGCCCCGAACTGAGAACTCGCGGTTAACCAAAAATTATATATAATATAGCGATTGATTTTGTTGCACCTATGTACTCGTATAGTGCGACATAAAATAATAGAAAATAAATGAGGGCGCCACTTTCTACGTAACTGTCACATTGTTGACGTAAAATGCTTACACATGGCAATAATTTAGTATGGACATTTTTGAGTTCCATTTTATTTAATTTCTACTATTTTATGTCGCCCTAAAGGCGGCAATTAGGGATGTACCGACTAGTCGGGAAAGCCGACTATCCGGCCACATTTGTAGTCGGCGATTAGTCGGCGACTAGTCGGCAAAAATGGCCGATTAGTCGGCACTTTATTAGTGAAAGAAAAACAGAAAGAAAGAAATGAACAGTCAATATTTACCACATGTTTGATGTCTATTTTACTAAAATACCTATTCAGGGTGCATACGAAAACTTTTGTTCATATAATTGACCGTTTGAAACTATTAATGTTGTTGCAAAATTCAGAGACTTAGACAGGGCACGTTGCTCGTAAAAACGCTGATGACCACAGGGGATAGGTTCTTAACTGGTAACGACGTAAGGGAAATAGAGTCTTGGAAATACCTCCTACAAGCTGTACTGACGGTCTGCTCAGGATCGCAAAATAAAAGAAAGACAGAAATTGAACGAGGATTCTTTTGACAGGTCTTTGAACCTTGATTCGGTCAAGTTGTGTTCTAATGTATGGGGAAGACAAACAAATTATAGCCAGCATTCAATGAATGTAGTATGATACCTATCTATGGGTATGGTGCTTTACGCACACTAGTGTCCCATGCCCTCCCTCTGACGCAACACCCCCTTTAGCATGAAATATGTCCCGGGTGACGGTTATTTTAAATTTTTGAGTAAAGTATTAGAGTTAGGAATAAAGTCTCAAGGTAAGAAATAATCCTTAATAAATTTTAAACAAAACAGGTTACATGCAACTTTTTGGTAAGACTCACCATATTACGTGATAGTACTGAAAGAAATCTTATACGGAAAATAAGCTTGCAAAATTATTCTCCGTGTAAAATTTGTTTCAGTACTATCACGTACTATGTTATATAATATATTGATCTTCAACAAGTTTTTCAACGGTTAAATTTTGTCGAAGTTCATCTAGCCATAACATCAATATGGTGCGTCATATCAAAAAAAATAATATACTTAAACTTTTTTGTTAAGAATTTAATAGTGTAACCGGGGATGGTCAGAAGGGGTCCTGTGATTTACACGAATAACTAAAGAAGGGATCACTCACTGAAAATTGTCGTAAGGTCGCGTGCGTTGCATCTCGATAGGCAAACGGAATCGGACTGCCAGCATGGCGCACGCGAGGTGATTGAGTGATTGATTGAGTGAATGTGATGAATGGTGAGTGTACGAAGATTAGGGGGTTCACAGACGTGTGTATGAGGGTGTGTCTACACGTCTGTGTGGAAACTAAGGGCTGTGCTACAGGCTCCCCCTTCGGGCCATGGGTACGTCCTCGCCCATGGGCCGACACACAGGTTGCTTCTTGCGTGGTCTTCCTCTTTTCTTCTCACCAGCTGCAGGTGGAGTAGGGGTAGCAGGTGTTCGCTTCGGCGGTCTACCTCTCTTCCTTTGTGGCATGATAGGTTCTGCAGGTTCATCACCACTCTTCTGATGGTATGTAGTCAAGTCTGACACGTGGTATTTACCAACAGTTTCACTATTGTTTGTTAACATATAAGTAGTCGGGCTGACTATCTTCGATATGATGTACGGTCCGTCACGTCGGGGCGCAAATTTGCTAGTTATGCCCTTTGTTTGGTTACTTAGGACGTGTGTTTTCAAAAGGACCTTATCCCCAATGTTATAATTTTCATGGGGTCTACGCTTCTGATCTGCATAGATCTTCCTGCGTTCCTGTTGTTGAAGATTATGTTCTTGAGCTCGGGCGAGATTATCGCTGAGTCTCAACAGATAGGGTGTTATCTGAGGTATAAAGTTCTCTGCTTGGATAACTGCCCGCAGGTCGTGTCTATTCTCTACCGGTGATCGCATCTCTCTCCCGAAGGCGAGGTAAGCAGGCGATTTCGCGGTGCTTTGGGTGACAGCGCTATTCATGGCGAAGCGTATAGCAGGTAAGGCGCTCGGCCAGTTAGTATGGTTCCCTTCAACTATGATGGCGAGTTGGCTCTTGAGGTCTCTATTTTTCCTCTCTACTGGGTTTGCTTCTGGGTGGTAAAGAGGCGTTAAGTTCTGCTCTACTCCTAGGGTGTGCATGACTTTCTGCATGACTTGGGACACAAACTGTACACCATTGTCTGATATTACTCTCCTAGGAAATCCATATCTGAGGAAAACTTCTTCAACCAGGGTTTTGGCGCAAAATTCTGCTGTTGCTGTAACTAATGGGAAGAGCTCGACCCACTTAGTCGCAGTATCCTCTATAATAAAAATCCATCGTTCATCATTCTTTCCAGTAGGTAAAGGTCCAAATAGGTCTATTGCTAGTACCTCAAATCTCTGAGCTGGTACAGGGGTCTGCAATAAGCCTGCAGGTTTCAAGTTAGATGGTTTGTAACGCTGGCACTCATTACAATCTCGTATATATTCTGTTATATATCTCTTCATACCAGGGAAATAATACCTTTGGCTCACTCGTTGGTATGTCCTTTCAACTCCGTTATGTCCAGCCGTAGGAGCATCATGTAGTTCCTTTAAAATCTCCTTCCTCATGGACTGTGGTATGACAAGCTGAGGGTCTTCACTCTCGACGTCAGGGTTAAAGTGATATAGCACTCCCTGTGACATATAATAGCCGCGCTCAGTCCAGCGTGTAGCTGCTTCTATGTTGTTGTTTTCAAAGTCTTTGGCAATCTTCCAAATTTCTGGATCTTCTGCTTGAGCGTTCCGTAGATCAGTAGGTGACACGTGTGGCATATCTACTATGACGGTGCACAGGTTACAGGAATCCTTAGTGGTATCATCACACACAGGTCTGCTCAAGGTGTCGGCAACAACATTCTTATTTCCGGGTTGATATTCAATTTTCAAATTGTAGGCCTGTATCTTCAGGGCCCATCGTGCGAGACGTCCTGTAGGTGTCTTTAGAGTCAGGATCCATCTCAGCGGTTGGTGATCAGTGACGAGGGTGACTTCAGAGCCTTCGATATACCCACGGAACTTGTCAAGGGCCCAAATGGCAGCAAGAGCTTCACGCTCTGTGGTCGAGTAATTCCGTTCGGCGCTCGTTAGTAGTCTGCTCGCATATTCTACGGGTCGCTCGTCATAGCCTTCGCCTTGAAGCAGTACGGCTCCTAAGGCGTATCCACTCGCATCAACTTTTAGAATAAAAGGCAAGGTATAGTCAACCTGCCGTAAAATTGGTGCAGATGTGAGGCGTTTCTTCAACTCTTTGAATGCCTTCACTTGATCTTCTCCCCAGATCCAGCTTTGGTTCTTTTTAAGTAACATTGTTAGTGGTCTTGCTATCTTGGCGAAGTCGGGTATGAATTTCCGGAACCAGGAGCAAGTCTGGATGAAGGTCTTCAGATGTTTATCATTATGTGGTTCCTTCATCTCACTAATGGCCTTAGTCTTCTCGATGTCAGGTTGGATTCCATCGGCTGACAGGATGTGTCCGAGGTACTTCACTGATTCACAGGTAAAGGTGCTCTTTTCTCTGTTCACTCGCAGCTTGAAAAGTTTGAGTCTCTCAAATACAGCTTCCATGTCTTGGAGGTGCTTCTCAAAACTATCTGAGAGGATCAGTACGTCATCGAGATAGGCCAGTATTGTTACATTGGGAAGGTTGGAACGAAATCTATCCATTAATCTTTGGAATGTGGATCCAGAGTTTCGCAGTCCCATAGGCATTCGCTTAAAGCGGTACATACCTAGTGGTGTTACAAATGAGGTTTTATCACGATCTTCCATTGCGACTGGTACTTGCCAATATCCAGAGCGAAGGTCTAAGGCAGATATGTATTTGAACTTGCCAGTTCCGTGTAGAATATCATCCACTCTTGGCAATGGGTATCGATCGGGCTTGGTCACTGCATTTAATTTTCTGTAGTCGATGCAAACTCTTATAGTGTTGTCTTTCTTCGGGACTAGTACCACAGGGGCAGACCATGGAGACTCGCACTCTTCGATGATGTCATCTTTCAGCATCTTCTCGAGTTCCACTCGCAGGGCTTCTTTCTTAGGCTCTGGTAATCTGTAAGGTGGCACGGAGATAGGTTGTATATTTTTATTGATCAACTCAATACGATGGACAGCATAAGTGGTTGGTTCTCCCCCTAGATTGAAAGTATCTCGGTGACGGTTAAGGAGTGAGGACAACTTGTCCCGTTGTTCGTTATTGAGTGTAACACCTTCATTATCGCGAAGTGTCTGAGGTATCTCAGTAGATTTGCATGCGGCTATGTCTACAGGTTCATTTTCGTATTGCAGTTCATACTGAATGTCAGGTTGACCTCTGAAGCTCCAGGTATGGTTGTCAAAATCAGTCTTTAATCCTGATTTGGATATAAAATCCATGCCTAACAAGGTTTCATTATCGGTAGCTTCGGGGAAAATTATAAAATTCATAGGTATAGGTTTTCCTTTTAACGTGACAATAATGATTACAGAGAGTATATCTTCTACTTCAGAACGTCCTTTAGCATACTTAATATTCAAAGTGGAAGGGGTAAATGACTCACCGCAGTTCTTCATTAATTTGTACAGACTTTCACCTGCAACGCTCCTCTTCGCACCCGTGTCAACGACTGCACGACCTTCGCGTCCGCAGACGGTAATAGGAAGAATAGGTCGCGGCCTGTCGGGTTGCTGTCCCAGTAAAAGGTCGTAATCACTTGGTGTAAATGTAAGTGTATGAATGTGTGTGTTTGTCTCGCGTGCGCGCGTATTGACAGGACGTGTGGTAGACTCCGTCGTAGTAGTTGGGTCTTCCGTCGAGAGTGCGCAGAATGCAACACCACCGCTGCTTCCCGAAGTGCCGGCGTCTTGCCAGAGGCGTATTTACAAATTTGGCGCCCCGGGCCATTTTGATTTGCCGCCCCCCTTCATCAGTGACGATAAAGTATTTTATTTAAGAAAAAAAAAACCTGCAACAAGTACCTTTGGGGTGTGAAATAAAAAAAAACTAAACATTTACCATTTACTCACATAGGCATTTACATTGTTTTCCTATGTACAAATTGGTTGACAAAATCATCAATAACGCTGTCGTAATTTAAAACGTTTGTCAGCTCAGCTTCTATATTAAGAAGAGCTAAGCTATTCAGGCGCTCTCCGCTGATAGTGGAACGTAGATATTTTTTTATTCTTTTGAGTGCAGAAAGGTGACGTCACTAATGTCACTATTCTAGATACAGATTTATATGGGCCGTTTTTGTCACTCAATGACGATGCGACCTCGTTATATTTGCCTGATCTGATCGGTGACCGGTGGGTACTGCTGGGTTTTGGCCATTGAGAATCAAGGTGAGATATGGCAGTCAGGCTGGATATAGCTAAGGAGTTCGGTCGGGTCTGGCATCGAGTCTGCTCGAGGGACTATATGTTATACAAATGGATCGCTAGCTTTCACATGAGCCGTATAGTAGACGGAAGCTGCTCCGATAGTGTGGACATTACCGCTGGCGTTGCACTAGGTTCTGTGCTGTCATTGCTGCATATCAATGATAATCATTGCTATGCAGACGACAGTAGTAGGGATGCGTATTACACAGGCCGTACCATTATCCCTCATTCTGTGGTGCTGGAAAGTCATGAAAAGTATTGTATTTGTACCTGATATCGAGAGCACTCTATCTGTACTGAGTTTCGGCATGGGATCGGAACAATTTAGTGAGATTCAATCCCACGAAGACACAAGAACCGCCCGTATGTATATAGTCAGATGGGTAACAAATAATGTTAGGTACGTACGTGAAAACGCGAGCGTAGCGAGCGCGAAATTTTTTCGAGAAAATAGTAGGTACATTTTTAGGGTTTCGTACTTTAAAAGGAAAAAAACGGAACCCATATAAGATCACTTTGTTGTCCGTCCGGCCGTCTGTCTGTCTCAATATAAAGGGTCTTGACATGACAGAGGGCGGCAAAATCGACAAGGCTTGTTATTTAAATTTTACAAATAAATAGGGGAGCGACAAAATTCTGGTCGACCCTATCTGAACAGCTAATAAAATATTTTTTTGACCCAAATTTGCCGCCCCCTAAAATCTGCCGCCATAGGCTTCAGCCTACTCAGCCTAGTGGTAAATCCGGCACTGCGCCGTACTAATACTTTTGAACGAAAATGTTGCTTAATTTAGGTACTTGTTGGTAGATATTTTTAGCAATTGGTGGGGTTTGAAGCGTTCGTTTGTTTATTAATTTAAATGTCAATTAAAATATAATAAAAAATATAGCTAAGTTTGATTATAAAAGGCGCCCAGAAAAAGCCGCAAGGGGGCGGCTTCGCCGCCCCCCTGCGGCCTGCCGCCCCGGGCCATGGCCCCCTTGGCCCTATGGTAAATACGCCCCTGCGTCTTGCTTACATCGCGGGCAGTTGGCGCGTACCACGCCTGGATTTCCACATCCGTAACACGAAAACTTTTCAGTCTTTTCACTTTTCGCATTGTCACTGTTATCGGTAGAAGTAACCGTCGTATCAGAGCGTTTCGCGAGCAACCATTTGCAATTATCTTTATTATGTCCGAATAACTTGCAATAATTGCAAAAACGAGTTGATTTTGGTTTCGCGTTGGAATTCGCGTCGTTCGGCACTTTATTTTCACTTGTAGCATTTTGTCGCGTAAAGGTTTTCTGTTTTATTTGCTTATTATCAGAAGACGCGGTTTTGTTTTCAGAATTCCGGTCGTTATTTCCACTATTTCGGTTGACAGTTCGGCTATTGACAGCGTTGACGTTTGACGTATTCACGGAGGTCGTTCCGTTCTCGTTCACTTCGGCCAGTGAATCTTCGGCTGAACGAGTTTTTCGTAACAGATCGTTGAACGACTTCACGTCATCGCGGGGGACTCGCTTCCGTATCCGTCGGTTCAGTAAACCGTAGACAATGTCAATTTGAATATTTTCTTCGAACGAATATGGCAGCTGAGCTATCAATGCACGGATTTTACATATGAAAATCTCTGTCTTCTCGTCGCTTTGTTCTTCGCGGAATATTTCTCGAAATATGAGGAATGGAGCCTTTCGCTTGCCAAATGCATGTTGTAGGTCGGTAATGGCTTCGTTCCACGTTTTGACGGTTTTACGAACGCCATTCCACCATGTTGCCGCGAGTCCGGTGAATAAAAATGACAGTCCGCGTAATGCATTTTCATCGGATATCTTAGCACAATCTTTGTATGTTTGGATGCCATCGACAAAAACCTCTAAGGCGTCTTCGACCGAATCTTCAGCTCCGCTAAAGCTGAGTTTGCAACCGGCGAAGTGTCTGTCGCGTTGATACGTTGTGGCTTGGGTTGCCGTCACTAACTTCTCACACAATTCGTTGTGCGATTGTTGCATTTGTTGCAACAAAATGGTTAGGTACTCTTTGTGGCATCGTTAAATTAAAAGATGGTTCCGATGTCGCCAATATCGGGGTCGAAGGTGTAGATTTTGCCTTCGCACCGTTTCCCGTGTTTGAATCGGCGGCGGCCATGTCTTTTTTCGGTGGCATTTTGAACGCGATTCCCGTCTAATTGCTATTTCGTAACACAATCCGAACGCTGGGCGCCACGTGTAACCGGGGATGGTCAGAAGGGGTCCTGTGATTTACACGAATAACTAAAGAAGGGATCACTCACTGAAAATTGTCGTAAGGTCGCGTGCGTTGCATCTCGATAGGCAAACGGAATCGGACTGCCAGCATGGCGCACGCGAGGTGATTGAGTGATTGATTGAGTGAATGTGATGAATGGTGAGTGTACGAAGATTAGGGGGTTCACAGACGTGTGTATGAGGGTGTGTCTACACGTCTGTGTGGAAACTAAGGGCTGTGCTACAATAGCGATATTTCTTTCATTGACACTTTTTTCCTATATTGTATACTTTCCCCAAAACATTAAAAAAACTGTCAACCGGGACATATTTCATGCTAAAAGGGGGGGGGGGGGGGGGTTGCGTCAGGGGGAGGAGGAGCGGACCCAAAGGTATCATACTACATTCATCGAATGCTGGCTATAATTTGTTTTTCAAAAAACACATTTTGACCGAAACCTGTAGTGTTTTAGCCAAGCTAATATGATGAATAGTGCAACCAAAGGAGCAAAACTATTGTTTTTCACCAGAACTTATACGAAACTAATGATCTGGCCGACTAGCCGACTAGTCGGCCGACTAATCGGCCATTCGAGCGCCGATTAGTCGGCTAGTCGGCCAAATCAATAGTCGGTACATCACTAGCGGCAATGGATCAAAGATCGCGTGGATTTATTGCAAGGTCTGTGGAACCCTTAACTGATAGATTTAAGCAAAGAGTAGTATTTATTTATAATATAGTTGGTCAAGCAGACCTTGTCAGTAGAAAAAGGCGGCAAATTTGAAAAATGTAGGCGCGAAGGGATATCGTCTCACAGAAAATTTGAATTTCGCACCTTTTTCTACTGACAAGATTTGCTATATATAGGAGAAAGAGAGCCCTCTCGTGGAGTACTTTTTTGCATCAATTTTGAAGCGCTATCTGTAATTCTTAACCAGAAACATCAACGTCAATATCAGGGGAGAAGGGGCATAAATAGCGTCTAAGTATGTTGCGAACGTAAAAGACTTCGACTTTGAAGAAAGGCTTCAGGATATTTATTAATACGCGAAAACAGGTTAGGTACTTTTAACTTGACTGTTGATTTAAATAAAGTATCTATCATACACGGCTGTAATAAATAACACACAATTAGACCACGAAACACAATTATTACATGCAGCAGGTTGTGAATCTACCCGCCATGATTTTTTCTGAATTTTCTTATAATAAAGTTCTCAGGAACTGTGATGGCGTATGAAAACTTTGTTTCTTTTAACATTGTAAAACCGAAATTTATTAACTGAATTATGTCGTAGTACAGGCAATAAATACGGTGCTAAGTATAATATTTAGATTTTTATTTGGCAAAGTTGTTTTTTTTTGTTTTGTAAAATTGTTGTTTGTAAAGTTGATTTCGCCTCCATGGCAACGATGGCCATAAATAGTCTATTCTATCAGATGTTTTTTTTTGTTTGTCGCATGTTCTGGATACAAGACATTTAAGACATTCTGACGAAATAAATTAAAGGCATATTAAAAAAAAATAAGTTCAGCGTTAAGTAATATAGATGGCGCTATTTTTTCGAATAAAGGGCTTTGTATACGGCTGCCCCTCCCCTGGATTTAAGTCACCACTTTAGAGATTAAAATAAACTGTATCTGTGCTAAGCCGAAATATTTCCTGTCAAATGTCAAATACTTATGTTTATTTTATTTTTATCTTGCTAATTATTTCTACATGGTAAATTTAAAAACGATATTATAAAAGTGTAAACCAAGCGCTTTCATTTGATACTATACTCGGCCATGTTGCTTGCAAATAAAATGTCCAGAATAGTAAGACCTCTCACAAACAGCTTTTTGACCTTCTAAGCTCTTGTAGCTCAATAACCCCTTGATTGGGCCTGCTCATAATTTAATCACTAAAATATACTGCCCGTGACTACACGTTTACCCAATTTAACTTAAATTAGAACAAATTTACTTAAGTTATTGACTATCAAACTATCTTCTGACTGTTCAGCTTAAAAACATCGAAATGCCGGGACGTGCCGCTAACCAGCCGCGTGTTCAAAGTCGAATGTAGGAACTTCGCTTCGCTTCGCTTCGCTCGCTCGTTCGATTACTTTTTATATTTGTTATTTATATAAATAAATAATTTTAAATATTGAAAATGTATATAATTATTTTTATATTACTTATTTCTTATTTTACAGCGTTGGAAGTTATGTGTTCCTAAATACCCCACTTTCCTTTACAGTTTCAATACCTTACTATTCCAAGTTACCTAAAGAAATAAGTCTAACAGGTTCATGGCAGCGAAAGTGAGAAATGCTTTGTTTCATCAACACCAGTGCTTCAGAAAACTAATTTAGTCGCTCGATGAATGCAAGAACATTTTCCCAAGTAATTTACGTCTCGGGCAAACTTTGATCTGTAAACAGACTCGCGCCAACTTGACTCAAAACCTCATTTATGTTTAATTTGGGTAAGGTTTACTCGGGTAATTCCGAAATTCAGGATATTCCGAAAATTACTAATATCTACTAAACGCGGCTACAGCCAACATCCCGAGCCAACGGACGCGGGGAGGGAGATACTTGAACGTCATAGGGAGTGTTGCCAGAGCAAATAATGTAGCCGCGTTTAGTAGATATTAGTAATTTTCGGAATATCCCGAATTTCGGAATTACCCGAGTAAACCTTACTCTGTTTCACTTAGTTTGTGTAGTGATTGTTATGATGGCTTGAAATTGAAATATAATGCAATTCAGTGCATAACTTACTAAACCGCATTTTAACAGGGGTAAAGCCAAGTAAATTAGAGGGAAACAAAAGAAATGCCGCGCCGCGCGAAGCTTGCGACGGAAGATATGGCCGTCGCGTGGGTTTCTACCTTTTCTCTCAATTATTCTGTAAATATAATTCTATTTAAAATTCTGCTTTTCTAATTCCTTGGCTATATCACTGGCTATTTTATACTAAAACTATACTGCTATAGTATGCAGGGTTAACGATAAACTTACAACTGAAAATGTATGAAAATTAGGCATGTTTCCTTTATAAGTTTTGGTTAAGTTGGTGGTCAACGTCAACAAAAACGACCTCAAAATAAAAATCGCCCCATCGGACTCCCCTCTACCCGTCCTACACCCGGCATGCAAACTTCAGAGACGTCTTTCTACATTGAACATTCTTTATACCTATACAACGTAAAGTTTTTATTCAAATCTATTTCCGTTTATATTCCAAAAGACGAAGGAACTAATTTTCTGTTTGTTGTTTCAGGTGTGGATTACATGCACCCAGATTTGAAATATAATTACGTAAGTATACAACATCATTGTATAAGTAGATAAGATGATCCATAGTATCATCACTATCATCAGTATTATAATATCTTCATTTTTACAATTTATATGTATTTTAAGTATTAGAGGTGGTGTACAGTGAAATGAGTTTTCTGACCTGTATGAATAGGTATAGGGTTATTGTACTAGAGACAGAAATGACCTTTAGAGTTTTATCTATTTTAACTTCAGCGCTCCGGCGGAAGCAGGATTTAGGCAAAGGTCAAAGTTGGATCCTCTTTGAGGTTGCTCTAATGGCGCGTTGGGATTCGTAGCACGTCTACGGCGTAGCGTAATCCGTAGCTAGTGTAGCATAATGTATTGCTATAAATATCTTAACGGCCTGATTCGATACGTCAAAAATTTGCTAAATAATACGAGGACGATAGAGGCCGGTAGTCGGTTTAGCAATTTTTAGTCCTTGCGTTGCTCTGTCTATCTGTCTGTCCATTATCCCGTCACGATTTTACCGCTGAACCGATTTAGATGAGATATAGTATGGAGATAGTTTTGAGTTCCTGGACAGTTTATAGGATAAGTCGTTTTTTAATCCGATTTCATCCCTTATAGGGGTGAAACAGGGGGTGGAATTTACTAGGGAAGTGGTATGGAAATACTTATTCTACGCAGACTACCTACGGTGATTTTGTTATGTCTGACCATATTCTCAGGGGGGAATACCTATGTGGGTCATACTTAAGTAACTAGTTTTACTATGGGGTCAATCACAAAATCGCGGAAAATATCTGCCGTCTCATACATTTCGGTGAAACACATGTTAGTGTTTTTGATGGAACAGCAGATTTATTTCGCTTATGGGTATGCGCCTTAGTAAAAATTATCCAATATGACCTACAGATGCACCCCCCAGATATGGTCAGACATAAAAAAATCGTCCTGAATTGTAATAGTTGATTTACTTGTTTCAAATTTTCTTGTTCCGCTGGATAAAATCGTATGTTGAGAATCGTTCACAAGCAGTTGCTGTGCAGGGACACACTTCTTATTACAGACCTATACCTTCCGGTGTACCGCAGGGATCACATTTGGGACCTTTGTTATTTTTGCTGTATATTAATGGTATCATAGATTGTATACGCAATTCAAACATGCTATACGCCGACGACACAAAGATATTTAGAGTTATCAAAAATATGGAAAATGTCCAATGTAGCAATATGAGACTGTTTGTTTCTAAAAAAAAAAATCGTGAAGCATTGCAATAATAAGTTAATGATGCACTTTTATGTACCGAAAACAGGTTGATGGGCCTTTAAAATTCAGTTACGCAATCCCAAATGGGATGGCATAAAGCGTCGTCTATAAAGTACGTACAGTAGGAACATTAAAGTGGTCGTTATACTGGTTACGATCTGTACGGATATGATGGTCTTGTCTACGTGACAGAGTGATAAAACAGTGTCCGTCACTTTCTATCCCACGCTGTTAAAAAGTGACATTTATTTTATCACGAGGATAAAGATGGATAAAGCCATACATAATACGCCGGCTGGTTTAATTTACACAACACGTTCCGATTCAGAGTTCTAAAGCATTAAGAATTTGATATATAGGCCTATTCGGATTTCGAGATAATCACAAGATCTTGAGACGATTTAGAGATCAACTAGATCTACATTAGATATCGACTAGATGTGACTTGGATATCTAAGTCATAACTTGTCGAAATCGTTCAAGAGGACCTCCAGAATCGCGGAAACGTCAAATTTGACATATCTATCTTACAAATATCTTTAAATTATCCGTATCGTAACTTGTTGAAGTCTAGTAGAAATCTAATTCATTTTCCGAATCGAGCCGATAGTCTTATTTTCCGGCCCAAGGTCGTATCAAAATACGATGATAACTATATTAAATTATTGAAGCCGAATCGGTTTCTAGATGATAAAAATTAAAAATACAGATAAACCTAGTGCATGATTATTTTCCATCGTATTTTCACGGAAACGTACGAACGTGTCTTGCTATTTCAGTCAGTCTCGGTACAAAAAGTACAGAGGTTGACTGAAATAGCATGACAAATACGAACGTTTCCGAGAAAACAATTGTGCACTACATCTGTACAATCTCACTGAAAGCCACAAAAATCGGCTGACGACCGGTCTGGCCTAGTGGATAGTGACCCTGCCTGAGAAGCCGATGGTCCTGGGTTCGAATCCCAGTAAGGGCATTTATTTGTGTGATTAACACTAATATTTGTTCCTGAGTCATGGCTGTTTTCTATGTATATAAGTATGTATTTATCTATATAAGTATGTATATCGTCGCCTAGCACCCATAGTACAAGCTTTGCTTAGTTTGGGGCTAGGTTGATCTGTGTAAGATGTCCCCTAATATTTATTATTTATTTATTATTATTTATTAAATGTTATCTGATTCTCCGTTCGGCGAACATTAAAATTATATCGTCAATGTATTGTCAAGGACCGAATGCAAATCACACCTGCTGTAACTTCGTACAATTTCTAACAACGCGATAATTTTACGCCCCAAATGCTACGAATTTAACGGCGGCATTTTTGACGTTGGAAATGTAGTCAATAAATAAAGGTTGCTGGCTCATTCGATGAAGGAATATAACGTTTTATAGCTTGGCAATTATAAGTACATTTATGTAGCGTAGGAAATACTGGCAGTTAGAGAACATTTTAACATAAAGTTCTGAGACGAGTACGTAGTTATATAATATTGAGCGAAGAAGTACACTGCCCGATTCGAACTTTAAGATACGTCAATTAATAGATCTAGAAATCTAGATTTATTAATTGACGTATCTTAAAGTTCGAATCGGGCTGCATGTCATATTTTACAATTAATACAATAACTAATACAATACCTAGGGTATTTGACTGTATTTAAAATAAATTATTTCACACCATGCATGAAATAAAGCACCAGATAATTTTTAGAAAAACATAGATAGCATTTATTTTTAAATACAAATTATATTTAATAAATCGGATAGAAATATAAAAAGTAGGTGAGTTGACCGTGAAGTCATTATTTCATATAAATTCCTAGAAAATCGTTTTTTCAGTTCTAAAAAAGAAACTGATTTGACTAGGTAGGTAGTTAGGAGAATTACACATTTGTAATTTGAAGTTCAAAGTCGCACTCATTGATCTAATTATACAATACCCACATCATACCAACGAATCTTTAATATTTCGAAAAATTAAATAATGTGACTTGCCGTTCCTATCACAAACAAGAATAATTTTAGGAGTGGCTTTTCTTTTATAAGTTCGTGTTCCTTTGACTTTGATGTTACCAAATTATAATTAAAGCTATTTGTGTCGCTAGGTTTTTACTACTTTAGGATATTAATTTAATATTGTAATACGGTCACCAAACAAGAAATATATTAAATATATATGAAAAGAGGCAGAGCAAAATGTATGAATTACCTGAGCGCGGTTCTGGCACCATTATGAACGTTTTTGTAATTGTACTCAAGAGCAATACATACGTGTCCCCGTGTTTCGGAACTTCCATTGAAATTAACTCGTTGTTATTGCCCTCGAGTGATCCAACATGATTCTGACTTATATTATTACCGAATTACCGAATTCAAATTGGAAGTTTTCTTTCTAATGTGAAAGAACCAACAGTACCTATGCTTTTAAGCGTTGCAGAGCGTTTTCCAAAAAAGTGTACTTTTCATTCATGTCTTCAAAATATTGACTTCTTGGGCTCATTTTACTCAGAATCATTTGTACATTCACGCCTCATACATGAAAAATGTGTCCCAAATATTTGTATGAAAAAATGTTTTTCCAGTGCGTCACGTTCATACAAATAAAATAATTTTTCATACAAGAATGTGACGATCTGGAAAGGAACTCTTTGGACACATTTTTTCATGTATGAGGCGTGAATGTACAAATGATTCTGAGTAAATCGAGCCCAAGAAGTCAATATTTTGAAGACATGAATGAAATGTACACTTTTTTGGAAAACGCTCTGCTACGAGTACTTCATATGCTTTTGTCCAAAGCAAAGTTTCATACAAGAATACGGAGCGGCACATGCTGTGTTAACTTTATGCGTATTTGCAATATTCATGCAGCCCGGGGATTTTAACGTGGCACACACACACATACACATACACACACACACAACACAAGCCTGTCGAAGCAGCTTCCGCCTGTATTTTTATCTCGACATTTATGTTTTCCTTTAGGTAACGTAATTACTTATACATCATAAGCGCGGCAAAGGTTCTTCCGCTCGTATAAACCTATTGATGAGAGCAATATATTGCGTACGATTTCTGAAAGAGATGAAAATGAGACCAATTACAAGTTGTGAGATCCCCGAATAAGGTAAACGTACTGCTCGACGCGGTCCCAGTACATGTCATCTTGAAACTTTTTAAGTCGTTGTCAATAGAGGTTGAGCAAGGTGTCATTTATTGGGCATTAGCATGTCGAGCACTAGTACGTTTACCTTACGCTTCTTTGTTAAGTACGTCTGAGAGCTCAATTCTGTCACGCTCGCACACCTTAAGGCGTGTCCAGACGGGGACAATTTTTCGCCAATCTAATTAAATTGTCCGATCAAATCAGGTCGTGAGAACGCAAACGCCAATTTGGCTCGCCGAATTCAATCGCCGATTACGACTGATATTACCGATAAAATGGGGCGCGGACGCAATTTGTGACGCTTGTATTCGCGTTTAGGGGCATTTCTTTAATTTAGAGCGCTCAAAAATCACCATAAATTTAAAACTGGTGAAAGTGGCCAAATTGACGTTTGCGTCCGCACCACCTGATTTGATCGGACATTTTAATCAGATTCGAAAAATTGTTCTCGCCTGGACAGGCCTTTAAGTGAACAGCACGGCTACCATGAGTTGGCGTTTGACATTTATATCAGCACCTGCGTGAACTCGATAGCATTCCCTCTCTATTGCACCAATACATTTGCCAACTTAAACGTCAGGTGTCAAATGGTGGTACGGCTACAGGAACACCTTACGCGGGGATTACAAAGGGCTGCGTCGTGCATTGTTAATAGAGATGCACCGGATATTCGGTTACTATCCGGTATCCGGCCTATCCGGCCATTATTTTAATATCCGGCCGGATACTGGATAAAGAGCTACTATCCGGCCGGATACCGGATAGTAACATTGCTTGATTTCGGAGTAAAAAATTTGGATTTAAGAAACAGTCACGGTCATAATCGTACTCGTTTATTATTTAAAAACAATTTAAGCTTTCAACGCACTTGCACGCGCACTCATTTCGAACCTAGAAATGAGTCCCGCGAACGTTCACTAGGAAATAGATCAAACCTGCATAATGTGCACCTGAAAAACCGAAATCAAGGTATAGTTCCGCCGGCCGTATATTCGGCGGCCGGATACCGAATATCCGGTATCCGCTATCCGGCCAAACAACTATCCGTTGCATCTCTAATTGTTAACGCTAGAACGTCTCCTTTTAAAATTGCCTTATCTCCACCCAACTATCAATAACTTACGTCGTTATTATTCCAAGTGTGAACGTGTCGCCATTAAAAGTTGTTGGTTGCAGAATGCCGAGGCGTCGTATGACTTCAGCAGTAACGACCCATACCCTTACCCGCGGTACACGGACGATTGGTTCAATAGGTGAGTTATTGCAATATGAATCTTGTGGGGGTTGTGCTAAAGTCGATAATGTGACATTTATTGTTGTTTGTAACGGTGGACGCACCGACTACTTGGAGGATGTAATCGTATCGTGGCACAGTCAAGTGTAAAAATATGGGTGTAGATAACTTACTTAAAAATATGTCCCATAGTTCTTAATAGCTATGGGCCTATGGGAGATATTTTTGAGATGATTTATGCATCCATATTTATACACTTGACTGTAAATGACCAATTTATGTATGAGTTAATTTTAGTGTGTTCATACTGTTCATGAAAATTTGCTCGCTCTATTTTGACTTTATGTAGAATTACAACTAGGGAACAAATCAAAGTATTTTATTAAATATTAATTGATTTGTGTGTTTAAGTAGTCACACTAATATTCGGCCCGCGGAGGGCTTGATCACTCTTTAGTATATGAGATCTATTCTATTTCAGTTTATAATTTAATCTAATTACTTATGACGGTAGATAATTAGAAACGAAGAGAGATAGCTAAATTTGTTATTAGGAACCAGATGGTTTTACAGATAAAAAAACTACTTAAAACTTGAATATACAGGGTGTTTGGTCCATCTTTTGCCAAATTAAAATGGCGGATAAGTGGGGTAGTTTTCTATCTTTTCACGCCCTTAAAAAATTTTTTGGGCCCACAAGATTTTTTTTTTGTTGTTTTTGAAAAATCTTCAAGGCCGACTCGTTTAAACTTAAATTAAAAAAAAGTAAGTGGTAGAGAGATGCAACGTTTATTGCGTCGTGATGTGTAACGTGAAACGGTTTTATCAAAGCCAAAATTACTGACATTTAACCTCTAGTTTTTTTTTATTAACCCTCAAATGTTTTATAACATGTAAAAATTTACACCAAGGTCAATTTTGATTTTCAATTAAAAAAAAACAAAAGAGACCGCTTTCTTGAAATTACTTTACAAAATTCTGTGTTCTGTCCTCTTTCTAATGATGTACAATAATCCAAAAAACCTTTCATGAACTTCATTTTTTCCCGATCTTTTGTAACGGACAACGGACGCAACAGGCAAAAATTATCGATGCCTAAATATTGACGCTGTAATCTCCTTTGAATTCCCCACTGCCTATCCACACGCGGGTTTTTTTCAGCGATGAGGTTTGCTGGTTGTGAAGGTTTAAAACTTATCTTTCGTAAATTTACTTGAGGGTGCTATCTCCCTCTTACATAGCACAAAAGCTGTTAGGTTCCGACGTCGCGTCGCGTCCATAGTTAATTTGTGTTTGATTTTGTCTATCAAATTGTAATTAAATGTGAACGCGCCTTATTAGTGGGATACTGTTTTAAAACAAAACCTTAGGCACGAAACGCGGGAAATGTGACCGATGTCGGAACTTAAAAATCCATAACAAGAACAGAAGCCAAAAAACTGAATTTTCTTTTGTTAGTGCTTTTATTAATCTCTGTTTTTTGAGTTTTGATCATTTGAAAATGGCTACTTTTTCGAATGAGAATACGCGGACATGTTAATGGCGTACGGTAAAGCTGATGGTGTTGCACGAGCAGCGCAAAGAATCTACCAGGAACGATTCCCTAATAGACGCTTACCAACCCGCCACACGTATCAAAACACTTACCGCCGCAACACTATCAGGCTATTATTTTTACCTAACTTTCCCGTAAGCGGGAAAGTTAGGTAAAAACAATAGCCTGATTTTAAAATGATCAAAACTCAACAAAACAGATATTAATAAAAGCACTAACAAAAGACAGTTCAGTTTTCTGCCTTCTGTTTTTTATGGCTTTTTAAGTTCCGACATCGGTCACATTTCCCGCGTTTCGTGCCTAAGGTTTTGTTTTAAAACTGTCTCCCACTAATAAGGCGCGTTCACATTTAATTACAATTTGATAGACAAAACCAAACACAAATTAACTAGTGGCTCTGTGAGCTGTAGACCTCGCGAGCAGAGCTTGAAATAACATGGTGCTAAGAGCTTTAAATACACCGTGTTTTTTTTGATTTCCGTTAATTTCAAGGGTGCATTCCTGAGCTTAAATCAAGTAACTTTCTCAAAGACACCGATGTTCTAATTAAGTCCATTTCGGAGATAATCCATAATTTATTTTTTTACTATAAGGCCTCTACAAGCGTGTACACTTGCCTTAGGGCCGGCTTACATATTGATTAGTGTTTAGAATGAGTTCATACATTTGCTACTAAACTTAAATACCTACAATCTCGGTCGATTGATGTACGAAATGACATTGATATGTCACAGATTTCAATTGTTTGGTTGAGTTAAATGTAATGCCCGTGTTACAACAACGCTATATGCTACATTTAATTACTTTTTAAACAAAAAAAAAAACAAAAAAGAAAACAAAAAAAATTTTTTTTTTTTTAATTAACTATGCCATTTAGTTCTTATAAACGTACTTAACTATACCCCGAAGTTAACGGAATTCAATAAAAACACGGTGTATAGTAAATTAAAGAAAAACAATACGAAATTTATGTGTAAAAAAATACAAAAAGTTATAATATCCCAGCATACAATTACTGGGGATCGAACCCAGACCCTCTGTGCAAATAGAAAAAGCGAACGTTTACAAACTGAGCCAAATAGTTCTTAGATGGGTTGACGAAATTTAGCTACTCCTTCTCAAATTAAAATTAGTTAAAATTAAATATCTAAATACCGCCTAAACCAGCGATAATTTTTTTCTGCATTTTTTGCTATTAACTCTGTAAACATGTTTCAAAAAGAAAAAAGTCTTATGATATCGATACGACTATTTGTTTAGGCGCCAGGTATCACGACTCCGCCATTTTTAAAAATTTCCAAAAACCGGATTGACAAAAAAATTTTATTTAGTCATAAAATTCGGTCACAAAATTTCACGAGAATCGGTTAAGAATTGCGACCTGTAGAGGAGAACATCCGGACATACGAAAGCAAAATGCCCGAGTCAAAACGTAGACCTTCGCTTCGCTTCGGTCAACTATGGACGCGACGCGACGTCGGAACCTAATAGCTTTTGTGCTATGTAAGAGGGAGATAGCACCTTCAACTAAATTTACGAAAGATAAGTTTTAAACCTTCACAACCAGCACACCTCATCGCTGAAAAAAAACCCGCGTGTGGATAGGCAATGGGGATTTCAAAGGAGATTACAGCGTCAATGTTTAGGCATCGATAATTTTTGCCTGTTGCGTCCGTTACAAAACATCGGAAAAAAATTAAGTTCATGAAATGTTTTTTGGGATTATTGTACATCATTAGAAAGAGCACAGAACACAGAATTTCATAAGGTAATTTCAAGAACGTGGTCTCTTTTGTTTTTTTTTTTATATTGAAAATCAAAGTTGACCTTGGTGTAAATTTTTACATATTGTAAAACATTTGAGGGTTAATAAAAAAAAACTAGAGGTTAAATGTCAGTAATTTTGACTTCGATAAAACCGTTTAACGTTAGACATCACCACGCAATAAACGTTACATCGCTCTACCACTTACTTTTTTTTTAATTTTAGTTTAAACGAGTCGGCCCTGAAGATTTTTCAAAAACTACAAAAAAAGCAAAAAAAGAAAATACTAGTGGGCCCAAAAATTTTTTAAAGGGTGTGAAATGATAGAAAACTACCCCATTTATCCGCCATTTTAATTTGGCAAACGATGTACCAAACACCCTGCGTTAATCACGTATTTACCTGATTCAAGATATAAAGTTATTGTTTTTGATTCTCTAAAAAGCAGCCATAGCAAATGTTCTTTACAAAGCTGATTATTTTAGTTCATAAACAAAATTTAGAATGAGCAACGAATTTCTGTAAAATTCACCGAATTGACGATTTAAAAGTAGAGTGGCAAAACATTTTTGATGAATTAAATTTACTTTGCCATTTTAATTCGTAAGTTCTTACTGGGTTTAGTGAAAAATTGTAAACGAGTTTTTTGTAGGTAGCTATAATATTTGACTCAACTCAACTAATTATTTATGTTACATTAATTTGATAGAATATTCATCTTACTTCTTACTTTTAAAATTAACTATAATCTTGTTAAATTGCTACGAAAAATGAACAGTCTATCTTATACAATGCAATAAAGGTAAGTGGGTTTCTGCATGTGGGACACGCTGACTTTGGTATAATTTCAGAATATTTTATTTAGAATAAGTACGGTATCAATTATGTAAATATCTTGGTTTAGTTGTTTAAATTATAAAACCCCTAGTTATACTCTTATTTCATCGAGAAATCGTCGGGTGACGAGCAAAAATCACTAAGTACTATCAAAAAATTAAAGTAACAATGCACTTTATTACACTTGTAACACGGTTTATTGTCCAATAATTTCAATGGTGTTAGTTAGTGACTTTTGCTTGTCACCCGACGAAATGCCATTGTAATGGTAAGACCTTTCTTAGAACACTACACCCTATTTAAATCATAAACTTATATAGAAGAACATTTGGCTAACATTTGGCTACATAAATGCGTCACATTAACTTTCCCAACTTTCATTTCATATTGATGTAGAAATATGAAACCATTTACTACTTACTCGTATCAAATGCACAATACAAATGTTTATACCTGCGATTTATCTAAATGGAATTATAAACACTTCTTCTTCTTCCTCGCGTTATCCCGGCATTTTGCCACGGCTCATGGGAGCCTGGGGTCCGCTTGACAACTAATCCTATGATTTGACGTAGGCACTAGTTTTTACGAAAGCGACTGCCATCTGACCTTCCAACCCAGAGGGGAAACTAGGCCTTATTGGGATTAGTCCGGTTTCCTCACGATGTTTTCCTTCACCGAAAAGCGACTGGTAAATATCAAATGATATTTCGTACATAAGTTCTGAAAAACTCATTGGTACGAGCCGGGGTTTGAACCCATATGGAATCATAAACACTACTGTCTGCAAATATTGTTTATTTTTTAGCTTTATAAATACAATCTACTTAAGTAGGTAGCGCTTAAAAATAAAAAGCAATTTTCTCATAAAAGTTAATGAAAAGTTTCTCGCTTATACTCATTCCATAAAAATAGCTGGAGAGTAAAATCCCATTGTTTTGCGTTAAATAGTTGTTTTCTTTTATAATAACTTTCACAAAGCGTGTTATTTTATTTTAAGAAGTCTTTTGTTTTGCTTTTGTACGTCCTTGAGTAGGTAGACAAAAGCTAGCTACTATTATTAATTGCATATATGCTTTATTGGCATAGGTATTAGAGGGATATTATTGTAAGATTTCTCGTGATTTCATATCTAAACAGAAGTTTAAGTACCTTAGCTTATTCTTAGTTCAACGATCGTCGTTAAAGCGAGCGCCAGATAGAAGCGAGTGGTATAAACTATTAATAAAAAGTCTGGTGTTGTAAATAGGTCCTGCACCGACTGCAAGTACACCTGCTTGTGCTTCATAGGATAAAAATTTTCCTTATCTTAATGAGGAAAGCATGACATGAAAATAAGATACTATATAGCCTTACCACCTTATCTCACCTCACCTTCACCTTACCTCAATTTAAGCCCTATTTACACTGCGCAGAATTTGCATGCAATATTCGATACATCGCCAACTACATAGTACAATTAATTCAGTCGATCGACCAAATACCGCAATGTAACGAAAATCGGATGCAAGTACGTGATCCGTCTAAATGGGGCTTTAGAGTAATTATGTAGGTATTAGGCACATACCTACGTTACCTAATTTTACCCGTAGCTGTATAAATATACAAGAGTTAATTGATTCAGAAAAGGTATTACGAAATTTCGTGCACCAATTAAATTAATATGAAATCTTAGGGGCGGGTTGCAAAAGTATGAACTTTGACCTTTACCGCGATGAGTAACAACCACTCCGTAAAATTAGTCTGTATAATCTTCCAGTTATTAAAACTTTGGATTACCCGTCAGCTCGTAGACTGCTGAGAGCTTCTAGATTTATCGTTATAAAAAAATCTGTACCTTTGTTTTTTTTTTCTTTAAAATGCTAAATCAAGCAGCTGCTGATATGAGTAAGTAATTATAGTTTATTGTGCACCATAGAGTTAAAAAAATTACACAGTAAACGAAATACAAGTTAAGACTGGGTAACAACAGGCGGTCTTATCGTTAAAAAGCGGTCTCTTCAGACAACCTTTGGGTAGCGGGAAAATTTAGTATGTATTTATAAAATAAAAACCGGACAAGTGCGAGTCGGACTCGCCCACCGAGAATTCCATATTGTTTAGTATTTGTTGTTATAGCGGCAACAGAAATACATCATCTGTGAAAATTTCAACTGCCTAGCTATCACGGTTCATGAGATACAGCCTGGTGACAGACGGACGGACAGCGGAGTCTTAGTAATAGGGTCCCGTTTTTACCCTTTGGGTACGAAACACTAATTAAAATCCCGCTTGCATCACTGACGGCCACGACCACTAACCTAACCTAAGCATTTTAGTGTTGTAAACAATATTAAATGTGGTGGTGTGGTGTTCATCAACTTTAAATACCAGTGGAATTCGATGCTGATTTAAGTTGGCGCTAACATTTGCTTTTCAGTGATACTTTGACTTAACTTAATTGGACTAGTTTCGTGACTTCAAGTTTCCATTTGATCGGAGTAATTTAAACATACATGATTTTTGATCGGAGTGTTTTTAGGGTTCCGCACCCAAAGGGTAAAAACGGGACTCTATCACTAAGAATCTGCTGTCCGTCTGTCCGCCCGTCCGTCTCTCTGTCACCAGGCTGTATCTCATGAACCGAGATAGCTCTAGGCAGTTGAAATTTTCACATATGATGTATTTCTGTTGTCGCTATAAAATTATTTATGAATACACACAACCTCTACCCTTAGTTATACAAGTGGTTACAACACGCGTCTTCGCAAGGCAATTTACTAAACATCTAGAGCAAACAAAATTGATCTGTAGTGTACCTACGTAATTCAATTACCTATAACTAATAAGTCTCGGCAAGGAAAGGCACGTGTATTGACCATTTCTGTACTTAACTAGGTAGGTATTTATATCGGGCTATACAATACATACTGATGTACTGCAAAGGTTTGCAACCCTTTACAGCGTTTTTTTGATAAATAACTGGCTAACTGTTATTTAAATTTAGAATCTGATCT
The DNA here is from genome assembly GCF_910591565.1 of Cydia splendana. Taxonomy (NCBI): domain Eukaryota; kingdom Metazoa; phylum Arthropoda; class Insecta; order Lepidoptera; family Tortricidae; genus Cydia; species Cydia splendana. The sequence goes on along the minus strand of NC_085977.1, from coordinate 12,194,574 downwards.
CGCTGTCAGATGGAATGGGTGTGCGGATCGGCATTCCAGAAGAGGCAGCCATCAAAGCTAGCCGAATATTATTATAACGTAGCTGAAATATATGAAAAGAATATAAAGAAGATCAACGAAGTGTGTTTTTAATTATCTTCCACATCCTCCCTGCTAGGTCGTATCCCTTTACAGTACCAACCCTTTTGGTACAATAACAGGAGCCGAAATGTGAAATTTTTATCAATCTTTTTTTAAAAGGAATCCTCAAAGTTGTATAAATAGCCCCTAATGTTGCACTAATTACTACAATAATATAGTTGCAACAATTAAAACGGACCATCGCCCGAAAGATTCCCGGGTCTTTGTTCCGCGATCTACATCCATTTTCAACTGTTGCTGAGCTAACGATGATTTGCTATTGTTTCATCGTGGTTTCATCATCAGTATTCATTAAAACGACTGCTTACTTCGCACCTAAGTACGATCTACTCACATTTACCACGGTGACTGAGCAAACTCCTGCCATATGCTGTTGTTTTATCATCAGAATGTTATTAAAAGTACTGTTTTCTCCGCAGCCACGGCACGAGGTGCGCCGGAGAGGTCGCCGCGGCGCGCGACAACGGCGTTTGCGGCGTCGGCGTCGCGTACCATTCTAAAGTTGCTGGTAAGTGGTTTGAAGGATCTGTGATTTACGCCATGCGCTACGCACAGAGTCACATGGATACTGAGGTGCCGAACGGAAGTTCCATTCCATCATTCCAAACTTTCACATTGAAAAATTTCGGTGACTTCTCATGTTTTTGTACGGGGATCAAAATTTTCCGTTTCCAATATGAAAGTTTACTTAATTTTCCGGGAACTTTTTTGTAACTCTTCGCAACTTGCACACATGGAAACGCGCCAAGTTTCTACAGAACGTGTCACGTGCGGCGACAACTGAGCCATCTACGGAGGACTATGTTGTTAGAAAAATAGCAGCACGAAATTATTTTGAACATCTCGCTCACTAAGCTACTTCTGCTGCTGTCTGTACCGTAATAAAATTCCCAATTTTAGCTTCTTTCCTTTTTTTTTACCTTGTCATGAAACAATAAATATGGACACCTAAAGGTTAGTTTTCCATGAGCTTTTCCTAATCACGCTTATTGATTAGAGAAACAAACACCTTGGGGCTCCGCGGCCTCATAAAGAGATTAAACACTGATCAAGTTGATTGCTAATACCTCCTCCTACATTATTCCTACCACGTTGATTGCTCAGAACTTTACTTTTAATAATCCGTTCCGATGAGACCACTGGAATTGAATTTGAAATGGTTCGTTTTGTTATAAAGCGGTCCTTTTAGAATAAATTAAAGATCGGTGGCAGAAAATTAAAGCTGCGCTCGTAAAACAATTTGCATTGGAAATATGTCTTAATAAGTTAGAAAATGATTTTGATTTGAACCTTCATTTCAAATCCATTTTCGTGTTAGAGCTTGCAAAAATAAGCGAATCGCATTTTTATCGAAGTACTAATCCTACATTCATCGATTTATGCATACTAAATGGACGATATAAAAAAAAGATAGTGTTGCAGATACGCTAGCAGGAGTTTTTACTTAACCTAAATAGGTAATATTTAGTGCGGATGAAAACATTCGAACCAAGAAACAGTTACGAAGTTTTTGAATTTAATTTTCTCAAAAAATCAATCCTATTTACCTAAAACTAATAGACACCTTATAGTTCTGTGAACGTTCTCTAATTACCACCTTCAGGTGGTAATCTGGTCTGCTCACTCCAAATTGGTCCTTTTTCCCTGGTGATTGGGGCCGGATCACCACACATTACCCTCGCTCCGCTGGGCCGTATGATTGGCACGTTGGTCTCGGCCCGTGTCACCGAACGTTACGACTTATGTTACGACTGTTTGTGAGAATCGGCCATGTTTTTTTAGATTCCAGTTTAGGAGCTTTTTTTAGAAATTTTGTCATATTAGTTGGGGGGGATTTATTATATTTTTCAAGCGAGCTTATGGTCTAGATACCTATAGAGTGCAATTTTTTGTTGACTACTAGAAATACTACCCATATTAAAATATTTAAAACTCACAATAGCGGCATGATGTGGAAGTTGCGGAACTTTTGCAAAAAGTTTGAAATGTTCTCGAAAATTTTACAAGGAATAAAAGAAATGGAGAATTTCGTTTCCCATGAAATAATGAGAATTATATCCATCTGACCAATTTCGCAACGTTTAAAACTTTCCATCGGCATATTTACATAATTATCATGCCGTTTGTGCAGATGTTCCGGAAATATTCTTTTAAGAATTCTACCGTTGAGAGATATTGTCTTTTTCCCTTATGTGGTTTGTGGAAATTAAAAAAGTTTCGGTATTAAAGTACCTAGTTCGTCGTATCTGAAGTACCTACTTCAGCTTATCACAGCGTTCTCATGTTAAATAAAAATCTCTTCTTATAATGATATTCCGACGTTCGCGGTAGGCCCTCAGGAAATAGTTATTGTTATGTGACAATTGTGAAGTTGATGAAGTAGTCATAATTTCCAATCTTATCGTACCGACATTCCGACAACCACGGATTATTATATTATTCAGACGTCGGCAGCATTATTTAATTAATTCGCCATAATTAAAGTTCGTTACGATTTGAACGAAAGGACCATTGGCAACTTTGTATGGAGCCTGGACCCAACGCCAACAGAAATGAGAGTAAGGTCATTAGATAATACTAGTATAGACTAATATACCAAATTCTCAGTTCTGCAATGGATTTCCGCTTGGTGCCCATAGAACGAAATGAAGTACAGAAAAATACCTATCTAATGACCTAACTCTCAACTCTGTTGGTTTTGGGGCCATTTTGACGCATAGTCCTTTAAATATAATTCTAGGAAGACGCTTTTGTCTGTTCCTGACGTCGGGATTGTCGTTACGAAACAAATCTCCCGCTTCAGAAAGACGGAGGTACCCATTCGCTTATCGATAAAAATAGCGTCCCACGAGCACCTACTTATTCTTGAAACCATTTGAACTAAAATAAAGCACCTTCCGCTATTGTACGGACTAAGTACATGTAACTGTAAGAAGTATTTTATTGTTAAAGTGACTTAGTTCATAAAAAGATACATTTAGCTTAGAAATGATTAAAAACTCAAAAATTGAATATTTCTGATAAAAATACATTGAAATTCTAGAACTATTTTAATATATTTTTACCTAGTTTCGGGATTATTTTATGAATATGTACATTACATAAATAGATTTTAAATCAAGTATTATTAAGTTTATTATGTCCAAAACAGAATCAAACTAACTTACACTTGTAATGAAGTAGCAACCCGGCGGCGTCCACGGGTTACAAAAAATCTTAACAAATTATACACTTAAACCTTCCTCAAAAATCACTCTATTGATAGGTGAAAACCGGATGAAAACCGTTCAGTAGTTTTTAAGTTTATCGCGAATATACATACACACAAACAGACAGACGCGGCGGAGGACTTTGTTATAAGGTGTAGTGATGTAAAGTTTTTTTTTGTTATTCCTCAGCCGGCCGGTGATCAGATTATAATACGAGTAATATAGCTCAGCCTATTTTCATTGACTTAACTTGCATGGGATATCTTCCATGCTGGATTATTTTCCCAATATTCCTAAGAAACGACCTTAACCTTCTCCGTATGAACATAATTCGTTTGACCCCTTGATGGACTATTTATCTTACTCCGTCCGTCCATGAATCAAATCAAATCCGTGGATAGCCTAGCTATTCTTTGATTTATTTCTGGCCGGAAACAATAAGCGTTTCACAGAATAGAATACCCCCCTTATTCATAAACGTTTACTAAAGTTGACAAGCCGATAATAATCGTTTGTCCCTTTCCGACGTATTGGTATGATGGAAAGGGAGGAACGATTATTATCGGTTTGTCAATTTTAGTAAACGTTTATGAATAAGGGGGTAGGTACATACATGTTTACACGTATGTCGGCTCGATTCGAACTTTAAGATACGTCAGTTAATAGGTCTAGAAACGATATGGATTAGATATGTCAGTGTCAAATGTGACGTTTTTTAACATAAACGTCACTTTTGACACTGGCACATCTAATCCATATCGTTTCTCGATCTATTAATTGACATATCTTAAAGTTCGAATCGGGCAGGCTGCTACTTAAAACTAAGATTCAAGATCTCGTGCACAAAGTTGTATGTATGTACATATGTATTGGCAAGTTGATACCCATATCGTGTGAACTTTGACAGTTACATGTACATTATACTTTAGACTGGGTTGCAACTTTGTTGCCATCTAAGTAATCCTTTGTTGGCACTGGCAGCTAGGTCTGTGTAATGTATAGGTATGACATGATATTATTAACTTGATTTGATAAACATTTCTCAGATTTCATTTGACTTTAGATTAGTGCATCTTGAGTTTACAGTACATTACACCATTCATACAGTATGTTGCGCTTGTTTTTCATTTCATATTGCTTCAAAATGCTTTGTGTTTCATATCATATTGTCTGATATGACATTTAGGTGGCGACAGGAAATAAATAATACAATAGAGGTGTCGCGTTGATTTAGATAGATGGGCTCGATTGAACGCGATAACCGCTGATAAGGTTCCATTCAGGCTGTTTGTTCAGTTATCCAAAATGTCAGAGGGTACCTGTTGCCGGCCGAAGTTAGTGTTCCGTAGCGAACTTGGTTCACGGAACATTAATTAAAGGATGATTTTAATTTACCCGTGGATACGGTGCGGTTAGCTTGGTGAACGTGGCAGCTAATAAATTTATAGAGATTTCAGTTCGTGAGAAGTTACGATTTACTACTACTGAACAAAATTAAGAAACATTAATCGCTGTATGTACCGGAGCCATCCAAAATAGCTTTTCGCTTAAAGCCATGAAACTAGACCTAGAAAATATTGAAGGTATTTACGGCTATAGTTAGAAAAATATTACTCTTTAGGATGTAGTTTAGTGTATATGTACATATGGTACCGTAAAAACCCAAGTGAAAACACGTTTTCCCTAGTTAATATTAGTTTTCCATAACGCCCCGATGAAAGCGCGTCTTTCCAAGACTTAAAAAACTGTACTTACAGATTTTACCAAAGTAAAAACGATGAAAGATACTTAGTAGCTTTGACGTTCATAAGCGCAGTGTAACATGCCTACTTGGAAAATAAACTATCTTTATCTTATCAAGTTCCGAACGGAACATAATATCAACTGTCCGTAGAAATCCCAAAAAGGCTGGAAGATTAAGGCAAAGTAGGAATAATAAAGGCAAAATACTCCATAATGTTTTGACACATTCTCATCTCCTAATACATCTTTCTCGCGCGACCTTTTACTCTGGAGTGTTAATCCAATCGTTTACCGAGAGCGAGCGAGTGGAACACTTGAAACACAATAACAGGCCTATTCGGATTTCGAGATAATCACAAGATCTTGAGACGATTTAGAGATCAACTAGATCTACATTAGATATCGACTAGATGTGACTCTAACTTAACCGATCTTTAACTTAACTTGTCGAATTTGTTCAAGAGGACCTCCAGAATCGCGGAAACGTCAAATATGACATATCTATCTTACAAATCTTTAAATTATCCGTATCGTAACTTGTTGAAGTCTAGTAGAAATCTAATTCATTTTCCGAATCGAGCCGTAAGGCTGATTTTACACCAGGGCTAAGTAACTTCGTAGTTCGTAGCTTAGGCAGCGAATGAGGGGGCTCCTAGTTATCGAATATCGTCGGGTTACAAGCAAAAGTCACTAACTAACACCATTGAAATTATTGGACAATAAACCGTGTTACAAGTGCAATAAAAGTGTAAGTGCATTGTTACTTTAATTTTTTGATAGTACTTAGTGACTTTTGCTTGTCACCCGACGATATTTACTCTCACAGGTAGGTGACTTCGAAATGTAAATTGCTTGTCAATAAGAGAGAAAATATTATCGCTGACCTCTGTCACCAAATTTTTGACGCGAATTTTTTCTCAGAAAAAAGCTCTTGCTCTCAGTAAATAAGTACCATGAAAAAAGAAGTCATGATGCGAATTAGGTCAGTACGCACGAGCGCTTTTCACGCGCGCTGTTGCCAGGTTAAGGTACCTAATACAAAGGCTGCATTATATCGGCTCAGGCGTTTGTCGCCTGGCAAATGTCAGCGGCGTGTTCCCAGGAAATTGAATTGGTAATTTGAGTGTGATCGAAGGCTTTGCGGCGCGCGCTGTGTGCAATCTGAGGCGATGCTACACTGTGTGTGGCCGCACACAGCTATTTGGCCACACATAGCTATTTGCAACGATTGAGACGACCCGGCAAATTGCTTTATGTGGATTGGGGATTGAAATTGTGAGGTGGTTACACGTTTTGCAATGGTTGACGGTTTCTATACAGGACAACAGCCTTAATCAATATTAGTTAGGAACATTTTCTTCTAGTTATGAAGAATATGCTTTCAAAATTAGTTTAATAAAATCTAATCTCCTGAAAAAGACAATACAAAACTTGTTTAAAAAAGAAAATGGCGTTCAAACGAGAAATGCCGTAACTACAGAGTTGCGTTTCGATATGTACGAGTTGGTAGCCTCATACCCGCTCAATCAATATGTTTATACGTGAAAATTTCTAATACCATACTGAAAGTTTCTGGATTCTGATATATGAGAAGACTTATTTTTTCTAAGTGGCCAGTCCAAGAATTTTCAGTATGACCTAAGTATTTACAGTCCCATTCCATTCTTATATATATATTTATTATTATATATACCATCTATTTTTTTAACTTTAGTCCTTACGTTATTTTTTTTCGACAGGAATCCGGATGCTCGACCAGCCTTACATGACGGACCTCATAGAGGCCAACTCGATGGGGCACGAGCCCCACAAGATCCACATCTACAGCGCGTCTTGGGGTCCCACGGATGACGGACGCACCGTCGACGGCCCGAGGAACGCCACTATGAGAGCCATCGTCAGGGGAGTCAATGAGGTAAGCTTGAATCCAGCGAGTCGCGTACCGGGCGATAAAAAAATACGAGACTAGAATTGTCTCTATAGATCTAATAGTTTCCGAGATAAGGCCTTTAAAAATTTATAATTTTTCCTAACTATAGACTAAGTAGTATGCACTTTTGTCTCAGGCGATGCCGCTTGTCACGATTGTTCCTAAGGTCAAATAAAGCTGATTTGGCCCGGTAGCCACGAGATCGTACAGTGCCTAACCCCCAAAAAGGAGGGGAAACGGCCGACTCCCCAGGTCCAATCTATGCTATATTTCTTCTTGCTCTTAGCAACTAGAGTATGTTTTATATAATTTAGCCCTGTTAGCTCTGTTTAGTTTGCAGAAGAAACACTTGAGTAAAGTGAAAATAAACTGAAACAAGACACTTAAGTCGATGTATAAAATTGAGAAATTGAGTGCTCACGTTATTGAACAAACTACTCGTAATACGGTCTTGTTTGTTCAGAGACGCCCACTCTTCTAAGTTCGACACAAAGTATACGGAAAGTAATACTCTGAAGGCTTCGCCTCATGTAATTATTCATGTTTTTCTTAAATCACTTCAGCATCTTCTGAAGGTAAAATGGTTAAAATTCTCACACGTCGCACGCTGGGTGAAATTTGCATTTAAAATATGTTCGAGCTTGTGAACATGCTATCTTCATGCGGTGTTTCTTGCAGTATTTTAATGGGTATTTAGGTTGAATATTAAGGACTCGTCTTTAACCGAACGCCAGCAATTTGATGTAGGTAATCATTAATTAAAAATTTACGGAACTTCACGTAGGTATTCAAGTTTCTTCAGAAAACTTTCAGGCATTTGCCATAAAATTCGCTTCACCTAATTATGTAGATGATGTAATTTATAGTTAATTTTCGTTAATGGAGCCTGTTGGGCGTAGATTTCAAATTTGCTGAATATTTAACATCTCCCACACAACCTCTATGGCATACTACGTACAGACCTACACTAAAGGAATCACTTTAATGTAGTACCTAGTACATAATATATCATAGAGTTCGTAATAAAAGAAAATGGCTTTGCCTCTATTCGCTACGTGGGAAAAAAAGTACAAAACGTGATAAAACCGCGCGCTGTGGCATGAATGTAAAATAATTACAAAGGACCAAATGTTAATAAGTACTGACAAATGTTAAACAGTCAAATTACTAATATAACCCATCCGTGGCTTACAAAGGCTTTGCCAATTAATCCTTCAGCTGACATCCTATAGGATTATAATTATTATAATTTTGAGTTGTTGGAATTTTAATTTTCCGTTAATTATTCCGGCACATTCCCGCTGCCGGAATTTGCCAGACGAAGGTTATTTTAAATATGGTTTTCAAATGCAACAATCGTATTTTATTTACGAACATACTAATTTATTTCTATTGATGAACGTTAATAAACGAATCACTGCCATGTGTTGCACAGTAGGCATCCGCCGCCTGAGCCACGTTAATTCAGGATCTAATTAAGCAGTTAACGCAATTAGGCTTTTGATTAATTAAATAGGATGCGTAACTTGCTCCTATTGAGATTCGTACTCTTGAATAACGCCATTGCCAGTAATAACGTCAGAAAATAAAGTAAAGAGATTTATTTTTGTCTCATGGTTGTTTTTGGAGTTCCGTTGTTACCAAGGAGTCCGGAGGAGGAGTTAGTAGGAGAGGATTCAGATCTAACAATTTATGTTCTTGCTTTGGTTTGATACGTTCTTGAAGATTGCTCACGCCACAGAATAAATAATAGTACTAGGTACAGAAGATTCACTCTCTAACAAAACGCGTCTGTTACGATTAGGACAGATATGACCGCTGCGTGGCGCAAGCGCCACGCGCTGCTTATGGTTAGCCACCAAAATTAGTGTGGGACGGATGTACTTGTAGCTACTTGTTGCGACGCAACGAAATCGCGGAGTGAGCCACGCTACGGGAAATGCGACGGTCCGACCAAGTTAAAGCGCTTACCGGGTCACCTTTAAATCTGTGCGTGCGGAATGCAATAAATAAAGAAGCATAGCGGGAAACAACGAAAAAGGCCGTACAGCGACCTCAATGACCACGACTGCTCTAACAAGAGTATCCGACTGAGAAGAACAAAAGAGATGCGAAATGCAGTGAAAGTAGTGCTTAAAATGTACGCCAATCACCAAGACGAACGTTAAGATCGTATCAATACCATAACAAATTGATACATCTGAATTGGGCTCAGGGAACTTGTAGTTTCATCATGTCTGAGCTAGTTTAGAGATCCTTAGTACCAGAAAGTTTTCATTTATTCGTAACTTTATACGTAATAAAAGTTTGAAGAAGTTTTATTTCATAAGTTTCTTGGATTATATAACAAACAGATATCAGATGTGTTTTATAAAAATAGAACAAAGGTCAACATGGTGTGGTTTTAGTTAAAGCACAGTGGGCGATATCATAAAAATAATTGATCAATCAATAACCTATTCATTAGGTACTTCCTCGAGGAGAGATAAAAGATAATGTGCGATTAGTTCGGTGGGCGGTAAATGTGAAAGGCTTGTACACAAACACATTCATGTTATGGTTCTGGATTATAAAAGAGATTAATGAACTAAGTTCGTTTTTAGCGTTAGAAAGAAGGTAAACAATCTAGATGTGTCTTTTTATTGAAAAACACTTTTGAAAAATAAGTCACGGCAAAAATGTAACAATTATGAATCATATGCGATTATTTACATTCTTTTGTTTTCATAAGTAATCGTTACTGCTTTAAAAAAAGCCTTTTTCAATTAAAAGACATTTCAAGATCGCGTAGTCTTTTTCTAATGCTAAAAAAACGAACTATAGCTAGTAGCTAACTAGCTCACTAAAAATACTGATGTTGATATTTTTTTCTAAAATAGGCTATTCTAGAGGTTTTTTTAAAATATATTTATAAATATTCATATACGAGTAGCTTCGATTACCAACTGGGGGCCGATTTTTGAATTTCGAACGCTAGATTTCGTGTATTTCGTCCAATAATATCTCCACTACTAGGCATTTAAATTCTACTAATAGACTTGAAAACGAGTGGTCAATACCACTCGATTCCAAATTTCTTTCTCTCGTATTTCAAAAATTAGCATTTCGCCGTTTTCCACCGATTTTCGAATGACCTAATCGAGCGATCGAAATTCAAAAATCGCCCCCCTGGTATTTTTATTTTCTTAAAATAATTTCGCAGTACGTAAAGAAAATAAAAAAAATGAAATAAAAAATAAATACTTTAATAGACTATAATAAATAAATTAAACAAAATAGTATTAAATTCGTGTTACTTACGGTAAAAACTATTATGAATATCATAGGTACTTTCAATTTAATTTTAATAGACGAAATTCCCCTATTCTATAAACAGATAAAGTTGAAGCCACCTACATTTATACCTTTCAAAAAACATTACTCTTTACCTGAAGACTTTAGTTCACAATGAGGGGTGAACTACGACCAAGGGGTGCCAGCTGGGGGTGAGTCCGGGGCTTAGGTAAGGGAATCGAACGGTAATCCGATATTTTTCTAAGCCTAATGGATTCTTCCTGCAAACCACTTATTTTCCCAGCCGTTTAGGTTTCTTTTGTTGAGAACGGAACTCTAGAAAAAGTTTTTGCAGGTAGCTTTCTTTTGTTTCACATAAATATAGAATCAGTGACCTTTTTCTTACAATTAGGTATTTGATATTATCTTATTGTCCAGGCGGCTTAGCACGGTCGCGTTTTTATCCCTTGTCACCATGCCTGTCACGTTCTAACAAGTATGTAAGTGCGAAAGGGACGCGCATAGTGATAGTCGATAAAAATGGAACCGTGCTGAGCCCGCAGGTGACCATTGCTAAGTATTTTTAAGGTAATTTGCACTAGAAAAGTCTATTCAATTGCGTAAATATGCTAAAAATATCTGTGATTTCATATATAAATATTATTTTTATGATTATAATACAAATTTTATTAAGTAACAATATTTGTGACGTTCCACGGGAAAAGGTACCTTATGAGGGTTTCTAGTTTCGGAGATATTAAATGTTTTGTAAAGAGGTGAAAAAATGCTCAATTTTTTTTTATTGTGTGATCTGAAACCTTAATGCCTAACGTTTGTTTACCTGTTTTTATTTTTGTTATAAGTTAGTTATAAGCCTAGTAATGTCGTCTCAGAGTTTAGTAGAAAAGGTACCTTATGGAAAAAAGATTGAAAATTCCCAAAAAAACTAGTCAATACGGGAAAAGAAGTTTGGTAGAGAACTGTATTAGCATTCTGCAAAACTAATTTGATAATTTCAGTTTTGGTTGGGGCGCCTCGCAAATATTATAACCGTACATAGACCGACATCACAAATCCAAGTAGACTGCTATTATACCAAAGTTACTCTCGTCAAGTCTTTCTTAACTAGAATAATCTTCATTTGGTTTGGTCGCATGCAGTAAATCAGCCATTGGTTTGCTGAAAAATGCCAATACCCGACGCATTACCTTATGGAATATCTGAGGTCATTGAACCTCAATGCCGCTTATCTTCAATAGCAACCGAAATATATTATTGATAAGAAATAGACGATTTATACCATCTTAACCCCAAAATATTATTAGTTTATCCTAACTGTTCCATCATCATCATGCCTCATCATGTAACTTGACCACAAGGTACCTTTTCATTACATACAAATTATTGGTCTTTTTTAAGATTATTATGACGAAGAACTAATTAAATTGGGGGCAGTTTAATGTAAAATAATATTTTCTATTCATAAAAGATAAACTATAATATGATTGATATTTTGTAGTGATGTATTATTAGATTTATTTCCATAAGGTACCTTTTCGTAAATGTATGGAGCAAATACTGTTATTGTTATGTAAGTTTAAAGTGGCATAAGGGGTTAAATATAGTATTTAGTTGGGGTTTTAGGATTTATTTCATTTGAATGACAGGATTTCTTTCATATGTGCTCAGAATAATTGATTGTGTGTCACATTAAAAGTAAAAATATTCAATTTTGTGATTTTATATGAAAAAGTCAGAAAATACATTTTCACCTCTAAATCGGTATTGTTTTTTGCTTAAACTGTCTGTTAGTGTCGTTTTCTAATAGATAAAATTTAAATCTTGAGAGCTCATTGCAATCAATCGTGAAAATGAAATAAAACTTTATTTTCAAGAGATTGGTTAGTATACACATAAATCAGTCGATATCAAAAGTTTCTATTTGCATTACAGAACAAGTCGCAATATTTTTTTAATCTCAGATATATAAGGCATTATTATTTGTAGTCAACTATGTAACTTACTTCAGGAACATAGTTTTTTAGGCGGCTAAACTTAAAACTTCTCTATCGTAAAGTTGCTCATTTCACAACATTATTTTCAAAAAATCATATCTCTGTAACTATGCAACCTAGAAGGTTGATCTTTTGTGTTATCGATAGCTTATTTATTGTAGATTACTGGGGTATGCATAACTCCATACCCGCCATAAGGTACCTTTGACCGTGGGACGTCACATTTATTCTTCAGTTTAAGGAGTTACATAACTTACAAATAAACTTTACATATGTATACATATATGTATCTTGGTAATTCTTATATTATCTCAAAACTTTAGTTGTTTAATCTCTGCAAGACAAGTAGGTACTTTGCGAAGTAAAATGTCGTGGTCTGCCCTGTCTTGTCACTTTAGAAACAACAGCTTAAGAACTTAGTAGCTGAACTAAAATTAACAAACTTCATTTTGTAAACTAATATTATTATACTCTCTTAAGCTGTCGTAATACTTTGTAAGATTGTTCTAAGATAATTTGAAACTATTTTCCATAAATACCAGCTGCATGCCACATATCCATTAATCATTAAAATTATTTATACATAATACCCGTCATGGGCTCTTACACAAGCTTGCTAACGACATTGAAGTACAAAATGATATCTGTTCACAGCCTTTGAATTTAATTTTAGTCATTAATTTTGATAATTTCCGACCACCCAAAATGTAAAGTTAATGTGGTGTAACACTAGATTTTGGCAGACGTTTTGATTTAGACTATTTTAGACGAAAAATAATATTAAGTTGGGGTATAGGTTAAATTAGGTTATAGTGTTAATTTCTTTGAACAACAATTTTTTTTGGCAATTTCTTTGAATTTGTACTTTAAAATACCGTAAACTCAGGTAACTTTAGTCCAGAACTTACAACTATGGTAAAAATTTAAGTTCATGTAGTTAAGTACCTAAATTTAAAATGTATTTTTAAATCAGTCAGTTACATTTACATCGATATAGTGGATCATACTAGGCTAAGCCTGTCCCATGACTCCACGTTAGCGCATTAGTTTAATAGCGATATTTCCATAATATTTTTACCTAAAATTAGGTTACAATTTAAAAAAAATATGATAAAGAAAACTCATCACACGGCTTGTCAATAATCAACATTAAAATTGGACCATAGTTGTAGTTATAGGCCTATAGTTACCTGTATACGGTATTGACATGAAATCAGAAGGTATAATATGTATTTTACGTCTGTCAGATTGTCAAACGTTCATTTTCTATCTTGGTTTGGCTCGAACTCCATTTCCACGACTGACGCCATCATTTCCTGCCTTGCCGTTTAGCGTACCCGTATATGTAGGTATACACGAAGTATCCACTTTACCACTTTAGACTTTTTCTTTGCTTTTTTTAAGGCTGAACACGAAACCTACAATATTATATGTACCTACAGCTTGTATGTAAACTTATTGAAAATTTAAATTTTTTGTTGGATTTTAAAACTATTTTGAATTAAATTAGAACGAAGTAGATATTGTTCTTTGCACGGCGGTTACCACTTCTTACTGTACTGTACATTCTTACTTTACTCAAGAAAATACTAAACCTCTTTCAGACTTCCGTTCCAGGCTTCTAGCACTTCAGCGCTTATAGCCTCAATAAAACATTCCTTTTGTTTTTTCCCTGTGTGCGAAAAAGGTCTTAGAGATTTACGCGCAAGTGCCTGATGGTCTGGAAGGGTTATAAATCGAAGCTGCTTAAATTTATTACAGTACAATAAAGAAAAGTAGGCGATAAATTGTAATTCCAACGTATTCTGCAAGTACTTAAATCCCAAGGATTTACTAGCGCTTAGAAAATACGCATCTAAGGTATTCTAAGTACAGTCGACGTCATGTTTACACTTTTTGCCTCATTACAAAGGAGTAAGGTGCAAAAGGGTAAACATGTTTTTGACGTCGACTGTACCTATACGTGCTAAAAGAATCATTAAAATTATCCACTAAAGTATCTTCCACGGATAGCTTCAGCCATTCAGTCGTTAATGTATAGGTACTTACCTATATCGTTGACAAGATCTAACGAAAAATATTTTGACCCTTACATAGGTAGTTATATTTATTGATAGTATTAATCCTTTACTTATGTGTGAGATAAATAGTGATAGGTAGATGATGTAGCCAAGTGCAAAAATATACAGCAAAATGTAATCTAAAAAATAACAATTTAAAAAGAGCTACACAGCACTTAGATATTCAAGAGCTTTGTAGCAAATCCTCGTTTCAGATGAGAGGTAACGACCGGGATTTTGCTGAAGAAACGAGCCGTGACGAACCGACTGTCGAAGTATTCTAATTTACGCGAGTGCGCGGGCCAGTTGGATTCTCGGGTTAACCAATGTATCCTGATCTCAAGATTCGTGACGTCTGTTGCGTAATTGGACAACGTTTTTAAACTAGTTTTCCTGAGCGATCAAGTCACCAACGCTCGTCTTAGCATCGTAATGAGACCGCTGTATAATAATCTCACAAGCCGAGAAAATGTTTATAAAGCGGTTAAATAATACCTCGACTTAATTTCTTTGGACTAAGTTGTTGGCCCATGACTAAATTAATGTATTCAGGTAGGTAAGCTGGGGAATTTCGTAGCTTTAATTGTATCTAAATATTTTATAAGGCAATTTGATGTAGGTACCTACTATAAAATGACTTTTTATTGAGTTATCCAAATATTTTACAACTCCATAAATATGATTAGCGAAGTCTTTGTACCCCAAAATTAACTCTTAAGTTCTAAGCGTCACTGAATATCAAATAGTAGGTAAGTATATTTGCCTATGACATAAAAGGTTTGGTTTTGTAAAACATTATCTAGTGCTCTCATACCGGAATAGGTAGAATGTCTTAGTTTATTACATACCTATATATCGTCGTTGCGCTTTTCAAAGCTGATATGTGTTCGATTTTTGATTGACAAATAGTTACCTAGCTACAAAATACATAAGGTGTTAATTCATTTGATTAAGATCTCGCACATATAAGATTTGGTAAGCGCAACGACGATATGTTTTTTTTTAACACAATAATTCGGTATATACCTAAGGGTGTTATTAGGTAATAATTTTTCGTCATCCGTTACGCCTTGGGTCGAAAAATACTTTCGATTAATATCCGAATTCGTTAGTTATCCATTATATAAGCGACAAGTTCCATATATACATATTTATGTGCCACAATCTCCATATCAAGGTTAACTTTTGCCACCGTTGAGTGGATTCATATACCCCTCTTCTTTATATCCCTTCTGTTTGGATGGCTGACATTGCAATATGCGGCTGATGGAATATCGCTCTAGCATATTGGATTGGATTTAAATGCTTCAGTGACCAGTAAACGGTCTGTTTTTTTCAAAGTGTCTGGTTTTATATAGGATTCCATTTGTGCTCGATAAGGGATCTGACACATGGATACGTCGTTTAAGTACAGAAATCACTGCACCTTATAAAACAAAGGCCCCGACGCGTCTGTCTGTTTGTGTATAAGTACTTATGTTCGCGATAAACTCAAAAACTACTGAACGGTTTTTACGCGGTTTTCATCTACCTATTAATAGAGTAATTCTTGAGGAAGGTTTAGTTGTATATTTTGTTAAGGTTTTGTACACAAAACGGGTTAAACCCGTACGATATTTTTAGTACAAAATAAAATTGAAATAAAGGTAAGGTAAAGGTCCCCTGTTTCGGCAGTTTAAGGCTCTTGAGAGTTTGTATATTTTTTTTAAATATTACTAAGCTTATAAATACCTTGAAAGCTTTTGAGTAAGTTTTATTAGTTCTTTGTTAATAATTTAATGTATAAACTATAGGGTTTTAGTTTTTTTATATGAATTTTTTCGTGTACTTCTTATTTGGCTCCCATTTCGTGATACAAATTTAGCTTAGCTCCTAAGTTCGTGAATTCATGTCCCCTGTTTCGGAATTTTTCTTAGAGTAATTGGTGACATTTTGCTGATAATCATTTTAAATATTTAACGATCTTACCTACCTACGAGTAATTGTAAGGTCAAATTAAAAATAATATTTAAATAAAAAAAAAATAACTATCTTATACGTTAAATATAAACATACCTACACAAAAATTAATCAAATAAATTGATTTATAAATAAAATTGTGCTAGTAGTTAATATGAGAATATACGTGGAATATACCTTAAAAACCATAACTCGGGTCACATTCAAACTCGTTTTATGAGAATTCTAGTGAAAAAAACATATACCGAATTTCGCTCATACGAAACTTCATGAAATACATTAATTGTTTTCTAATTTCTTTTTTTAATTATCTTCGTTGTTATATTTAAAAACAAGCACTCAAAATGTATCTAGAAAATCCTTGATTCGTTAGTGGCACGAAATAGGAGACACACGTAAAATAAAATGACCGCTATTTCGTGAGTCGATTTATTGCAATTTTAAGGTATTTCTATGCATATATTCTATCTTTTTTCTTATCAAATCAATTACTAAGGAACCCACAGAAACACTCCCAAAAACTTTTATTCGAATGGGTTTAGCTTTTTCTTCCTATAAGCTTAACAAGTGAGAGCGCGCACCTTACGCCTAAAAAAAGTGCACGCATACAACACAGCTGTTCGCGGCCGTCTGACAGTTTCGACCGTCGTATTACTCTCAGTTTAATCACTAAAATATTGGTTATTATTTTATTGAAGAGATTAAATAATACAGATTTTTTTCATATATATAATTTGATTAAAAAATATTTGAATTCCTTATTATTTGCGTCAGAAACAAAACTAACGAAATAACGTACTAACACGAACTTGGGGCCCGTTACCTTACTCAATTATCTACAGAATTTTACGCACCTACATTAAACTTGTCTCTATAAGTTTACTCGGGTAATTCCGAATGTCGAAAACTGTCGGATAATTCCGAAAAGAGACTTTTATTATGATGGAATTAAGGGTGATTTTCATCTGTTTTTCGGAATTATCCGACATTCGGTAATACCCGAATACACCTTATATCAACTAACCCCCTTATTCATAAACACGCTACAGACCTCTCCTCAGATTAGCTAATAATTGTTTGTCCTTATCTGTCATTTTGACTTATGTATTTGTAAGAAAGGGATAAAACATTATTTAACAAAATCAGTCCCGTAAAGTTTTATGAATAACGGTTAATGTATATGTGTGTATGTAGCATGTTAGACATGTACCGATCCGCCAGTTTAAAAAGTGTAGGCTCAAGTACATAGTCCTAATTAGACATTATAGCACAGAATAAGTACCTATTTCATTATTATACTTATAGTTCAAATGGTAAACGTGTGGGCGTAAATGGCGTGATATTTACGAAAAACAATTAGTTTAGGCCCGTAAGGAAACAGCACGTTCAGTCCGGTGGTCCGGGCAAAATTCGGTCTACTTACTAAATAAGATTAATTATTTATATATTTACCTATTTAATCTTTTTTCAAAATCAAAATCAAAAGGATTTATTGCACACATATTACATAATATTAGGTAGGTAGGTACCTACACATAATATGGACCCTGCAAGGGCGCAGCAATCTTATAAATAAATAACAAACTAAGTACTACAATAGTTTCATCTGAATTACATAACATTATATATATGATTCCACAAAAGAAAAACTTATCGTACAAAAGGCGGACTTCATGCCAAAAGCATTCTCTACCAGTCAATCTTAAGGCAAAGCAGAGAGATTGTGGGCGGTATTACTGGTACCTACTACTAACAAAATATAAAACGCAACGCTAAATAAAAAATTAACATACATTAAATTTCACGGGTCACTAATGAAAGCACTTTTTTCCTGTTCTGAAATAGCACAAATTAACTTATTGAATTTCTCTCAAATTCCGATTTGCGTGGGCTTCAGCAAATTTGATTACGCGTCGACATTTTGAATCATCGCCCAAAATTAGACGAGACTTAAATAAAAAAGCCTTTTTACAAAATCTAATCGAAAGAGTAGGTACAGTCAGCAGCAGAAGTTGCTAAGCGGGCCAGGTGTTGAAAATGATCTTGACGCGACTTTATTGTTAAGAGAATAAGAGCGTGTCAAGGTAATTTTGAACACCTCGGCCGCCTAGCAACTTTTGCTGCTGACTGTACCTAGCTGTTTTTATAAAACGGTTTACCTGTAAAAAAAACAAATTTATTTATAATTAACTAGTATATTACGGCTATTTCCATTATTTAAAAAAAACGAATAAAAAATATATAATTATTTATATTTCTAAAAATGTGCGTGTTTCAGCATGGCCTAACCGTTTACACAGTTAGGCGTAGTTTCTAGTTCAGTTTCCGCGTGATATTTTTATTTACATAGGTAGCGAATGAAATGTTTCAACTTAAAGTTCAAAGAAAACATTGATGCCAACCACAAGACTTAAAAAGTCACAGTCATAAGAATAAGAATAATTTCATTTATTCCTGGCAAATTTAAACTAAATTTCATACAAACGTATTACAAAAAAGTATATTTAAAACGTGAAGTACCTATATATATAGTTTACCACGAAATGGTCCCGCCTCAGCATAATGCTAACCCTAAAGTCAGCGCTGATCTTCCGGCGATGTAAAACTTGGCATTTCTATCAATCATCGTTTTCCTACCATAATCCTGTCATTTTACCGTGGCTTGCTATACCAGCCTAATATCCGCACATTAGGTAAGTATGTCACTTTAAATGTTCTGTATATTGTGATCAGGGTCGTAATGGTTTGGGCAACATCTACGTGTGGGCGAGCGGCGACGGGGGTGAGGACGACGATTGCAACTGCGACGGCTATGCTGCCTCCATGTGGACCGTCTCTATTAACAGGTAGGTAAAACAAATAGAGATAGACTAAGTTAAGGTGTCAGCTTAACTTGGTAGATCTCTAAATGTGTGCTGTTTACTACGCACAGGTTTTTTTGGTTTACCTTATCTCTTACTTAATAATAGAGTTTACAAATTACCACTTACCTGTGTTAACGAACGAAGGTATTTTATGTTGATGCATAATTAAAAAAAAATCTCTTATTCGTCAATTTCCCGCAATAATCCTCGAACGAGCAATTAGCGGGGTTTTCTCAACTCCGCGAAGTTGCTCCGTGCTTAATTACTTAATACAAAGTGGGAAGAAGCCAATTACGCTGCCGACCGGCGGGTCAGATAGATTCTGCAACAAGTTTATAATGCTCGATGAATGTTAATTGACGGGATGATGAAGAACGATTTTATTGACGATTAAATATATAGGCTCACGAGTTGGATAAAGTGCCATGACAATGAGAGACGGCTTACGCTCCGTAGCGATCGAAACACAACTGTCACTGTCGCACTAATATGGAAGAGTGATAGAGAGACACAAAGCGTTTCGTTGTCGAAGCGATAGCGAATGACACCTTGGCTAAGCCTGCATATTACAGTACCTATATCGGAATACATCCTTATTTTTAGCCAGTCCGGTAACAAAGGTGTGTCACAATATTATGTTTGTCCACTTTCTATTCAAGTCAGCCATCAGTGTCATCACTATCTATTCTCCGTAATAGATATTTGATTCTAACTCTTTAAAGAGAAGAGGCATTTTTGGCTTCAACAATATCAATTACCTATTTACACAATATACCTGGAATTCGTTATCGTGAATAGGTACTTACCAATTAAGAGCAAAGTTAGGTTTCTACACAGAATCATTTATAAACACGGGTATCCGATTAACCTATACAGTGTGGAAGGATAAGTCGGGCCCTGGAGGGAAACTACCTTAAATCCTTAAGCTGGCTCATTTTACTTAAAGGAGACATTCCGTTATTTTTAAAAAGATACAAAACTGCATTCAAAGATTTTCTAAAACTCGCTTGCCTCGCCCGGGACTCGAACCGACAAAAAATAAACACTCGCAATTTTATTCTACTAGTCGATACAGTTAATGTTAATATTTCTCCAAGAAACATTAGGTCTTACACTCGTCTGTCATACAAAATATCCATAAAATCTAATATTTAGTACTTAAGATTTTTTTAGACAAGCCAAATTGAAGAAAAAAAGAAAAACCTTTGAAAGCAGTTTTGTTTCTTTTTAAAAATAAAGGAATGTCTCCTTTAAGTAAAATCAGCCAGCTTAAGGAAAGGTAGTTTCCCTCCAGGGCCCGACTTATCTTTCCACACTGTATAGTTTAAACCAAACTGTATAATTTACCTATTATTAAGGTAGGTATAGGCTAGCTATATAAATCACTCATTATACTCGTCGTACAAGAGGTGGATATTATTAAGTAGATTAGCCCATTTAGCTGTTCTGTCTACAATTTTGCAGTCGTAAATCTCCACCAGGGATGGTCAATAATAAAATTTCTAGTTATAAAAATTACGTATCCTGGCTTCATTTATTTCAGCGCTATCAACGACGGCCAGAACGCACACTACGACGAGTCTTGCTCCTCCACTCTGGCTAGCACGTTCAGTAATGGCGCAAGGGACCCAAGCACCGGTGTAGCCACCACTGACTTGTATGGCAAGTGCACGGCAACGCACTCTGGGACATCCGCGGCGGCACCTGAGGCCGCTGGAGTTTTCGCTCTGGCACTTCATGCCAAGTGAGTCACTGTCATTTATGCAGTTTTCCTTGCCTATTCTATGTTCAAATCGCGTGCGAATCAGCGCACAACAAGTCTTATTTCACCGATTTTTGCCACGCGAGAAAGAGAGCAGAAATGTCTCTTAATTTCAAATTGATTTGGGATTAATATTATTCAGCAGCATCTGAACACGAATGTGAGAGGTGGGTCTTTAGTCAGCTCAATCTCGAAAATACCATTCAAAAACATCTGGAGTTTAAAGCTAAGAAATTAAAATGTGACTACCATTTGGCTTCTGTAAAAAACGTTAAACATAAAACCGTTTCTTTTTCATTCTAGCCCGAGTTTAACTTGGCGGGACATTCAGCATCTGACCGTGTTGACTTCAAAGAGGAA
This sequence comes from Cydia splendana, assembly GCF_910591565.1. NCBI lineage: Eukaryota > Metazoa > Arthropoda > Insecta > Lepidoptera > Tortricidae > Cydia > Cydia splendana. Next base: position 12,173,258 of record NC_085977.1, on the reverse strand, counting down.
CTCGCTTTACGATGCAAAGGTTTGGCCCTTTTTAACTAGGTTGGTATGTGTACTTTATTTAGGTGTAAATAGTGTGATATTAGGAACACCATCCATAAACCTTATTTCTTTGCAAAAAGGTTGACAACACGTTAACAGTGTGGGCGATGTTACATTGTATGTCTGTATGTGCTTAGTGTTGATGTATGGAATTTCTGGGAAAATGTAATAAACTTTATCATATTTGAGGTGCTAAATTAAGTCTATTTAATTTTTATGGTCCTATGAGGTGTAGGCGCTGCGATGTGACTGTAATTTGACTTTTTATGAAGATTGGTACATTTTACGATCACTTCCCACACATCGAAGGCTGACTTGGCACTGTAACGTCAATTTCCAGTAAATATGCTTAGTGGGTGTTCAATGTTCATCCCACTTTGGAAGTTTATTACTCTGTTTACAATATTGGGTATATGAACCAAACTAAGTTAATAACAGCGTGGAGCCCTTCTCGGTAACTGTAACTAATGATCTCTGGGATAATTAATTATGTTTCGTCTATACTTAGGGTAAATTAATTTAACTAGTTACTTACTGTAATAACGCTGTAACCCGAGTTAAGTAAGTTAGATTATAAACATAGTTGATGGTTTGTATACAATTTTTTTGATATTTAAATAAGTAATAGTGTGTTTATTTTTGATTAGTAATCGAAACGTAGTGTTATATTCTCTCCGTCTCTGCTTCATTCAAAATTATTTAAAAGAATAAACCAATTGTTTTATTTCAGGGCCGCTTCCACTGGACGATGAACGGGGTCGGGCTGGAGTTTAATCATCTCTTCGGGTTTGGCGTTCTGGACGCTGGGGCAATGACTGCATTGGCTGCCAACTGGCGCTCCGTGCCGCCGCGGTACCACTGCGAGGCTGGCTCCGTCAACACCCACACGTAAGTCTACACCTACACCACCATATCTAGGCTCTCGGCGTGCTGACGCGTGTATCATGGCATTGGTTGCCAAGATTGCAGTACCTACTATGTGCTGCAAGCTGGCCAAAATTCTGCCTTCCAATTCAGCTCAAAGCCTATAACCTCCATGAATACCATAAACCAGCACGTTGGCGGCATCTTGGCAATCCTTCGATGACCAATGGACTGAATAACAATAGGTATTGAATAGGTAGGAATTCAAGGTAAAATATCCTGGTGGAATAAATGCATCAAATCAATTTACTAATATGTTCTATTACAGAAAAATCCCGTCAGAAGGCAGCATTTTCCTCCGCATCGAGACGACGGCATGCGGCGGCTCGCCCAGCGAAGTCCGCTACTTGGAGCACGTGCAGGCCGTAGTCAGCGCCAACGCCACGCGCCGCGGAGATCTGGAGCTGTTCCTCACGAGCCCCATGGGCACGAAGTACGTTCCTTTCTGCTGCTTCTGTTGCTGTACGGAAGACCCGCTATCCCTACACGTACGCTTAACCTTCCGTATCTCTAGATTCCAAATCTGAGCAAACTTAGCATCTGAATCGGGACAATCCACACTTCTAGTGGGAACATACTCCGCGTTGCAGGCATGAAACCTGGCTGTATAGAGAATTTTATTTCCTTAACTTCTAAACGCATACTCAGATGATCAGATGGTTCAAACATGATTGTCTAAGATGCACATCCAGGCCTCGGGAGTTTTTCTACCACAAGAGTCTATGAAATTCGAGCAAGTTTTCTGAATGTTTTTTATTTTATTTTGCAGGTCGATGATCCTGAGTAGGCGAGCCAACGATGATGATAGCCGGGACGGCTTCGCCAAGTGGCCATTCATGACCACGCACACCTGGGGCGAGTACCCGCAGGGCACGTGGACTTTAGAGGTACACAGTTATTGCCAAAACCCCTTGATACAGATTTACTGACCTGTTTTAATTATTCTTTAAAAAAGTAAGATTTAAAATTTGTTTATTTGATATTTTATTTAATTACGTTGCTGTTGTTCCGGCTCCGTATGAATTTCGGTAAAAATAGATAGTGGAGTTTATGGAAGCAAGCAGATGTAAACTTCTTCTTCTTAATCCTGATGAGTTGACATTAATGTCAATAATGTTTATAATATCGTAATTGCAAATCTCAGCTTACTTACCCTCAGTTTACAACTGATTTAAAAGTGTAAATTGAATGTGTTACTTAAGAGAAGTGTTGGCTAAGACTCGGTTTTATCTATTAACTCAAGACCCCAATGTACTCTGATTACGCTAAGAATGAAGTAGGTATAGAAGCACCCTACTTGAAGTAGCACTTGATATGAAAACTTAACACGGCCCAACTCTATTATAATGTCAATCCACAAAGACATTCTCAGAAAAAACGGTTAAAAATGTTTCTTGTTCAAGCCTCAAATTTAAAATGTTATTGTATCGCGCAGGCTCGCTTCAACGGCGGCTCAAGCCCGTCGCAAGCCTCCGGCTGGCTGCGCGGCTGGTCGCTCGTGCTGCACGGCACGCGCGCGCCGCCGTACGCGCAGCTGCAGCCGCAAGACCCGCACTCCAAGCTAGCCGTCGTCAAGAAGGCGCACGAGGACGCTCAGCATTAGACAGACCGAGACCGCCGTAGCCGAAGGGAAGATCAGGCCAGGCCGAGTGACAATCTTTCGCAAGAAATGCCAAATGAAACTTAAGTACTCGTAATGAATGATTACGTCACATTTCGTAGCTGTTAACCAAATAGATTCGTTGTCGTTAAGTGATTGTCATTTTGGCTGCGGCTCCAATGGGGTTGGCAACTGTCAAAGGTTTGCTTAGATGGCGCCATCATAGCTTGCCCCTTTTTCTACGAGGTTTGGCTTAAAGGGCTGGCATCCAGGGCATAAACTTCCATTAAAAAAACAAAAATTTGGCACAATTCTAGGGATTGACAGGGCAAGCTATGCTGGCGCCATCTGCTAAATCCCGGCCAACCCCATTTATGCTCGAGTTTACCGTTATCAAAAACAATTTTAGAATGTGTAAAGTTAAGAATAGGCAAGTATGAAGCTGTATTGTCAAACGTCTAGTGTTGACAACTATTAAAGTGACCGCATAATGAACGAATGTACGAACGCTGTCAGTTCAAATCGAACGGATCTGTATTAAACTTTACACATCTAATACATGTATTAACGCACCGCGCGAGAGACATATTTTGACTCAACTCCGGCCGAAATGTAAACCCATCCTGTGGGCACAGGCACGCGCCTGTGGGCGAACCTTGTCGCTACCCAGTTGCGGACCTTTTCAGATTCCTGGTACAGTCGCCATTAGATATATCGGAGCGGCCGAGGTGCTCAAAAATATCTGAACAGGCACTCTAACGCCTTGACAATAGAGGCGTGTACAGATATTTGTGAGCGCCTTAGTCGGACCAGGTGATTAAATTATAACGGTAAACGCGATCATACTTCCAGGCACATGTTTAACACGCACCAAAGTACATCCTTTTAATTAGCGATAATTTAGAGAAGTTGAAGGGATTTTATCCACCGGCCAGTTGGAAAGGAAGATCAGAACTTATACGTATTGATACAAAAACCAAGAATATAAAGACAAGTGCAAACACTAAGATATTAAGTCGTTACGTCGATATTTGCTGCTGAGTGTTTTTAAATGACCGTTGAATAAGTATAGAACAATGATTTGCGCAGAACATTGAATGAAGGTATCTCAGTATCAATTATAATTCACGTGTTTAACAGCAAAAATATATAAAGTCGTCGTTCACTTAGAAAATATTAAAAAACCAGTAAGTGTCTGAAAATATATTGCGTATTTTAAGCAAATATTAAAGTAGCGCCTTAAATTGTGGGGTCAGATTAAAGGATGCTAGTTACTAATGCGTGTTAACGCGTGCTGCTACTAAATACGTGCGTGCTTGCTACGGCGGAAAAAAAACTTTATTTTGTGTGCTTAAAGTAAAGGTTGAAAAATAATAGGCGGAACAAAATTACATCTTAATGTAAACTTGTAACGCGATCTGATCTCAGGCTATGTTGATTGGTTTATGAAAAAGATAAAAAAAAAAAATTTGGGAATGTGTTAGCCACTAAATCAGTCTAGTCAGTTTTGGTAAAGTCGAGAGAGCAATTGTGGCGAAAGGTGCAGACCAAGTGGTGATGGGTGATCTAATAAGAGTCTAGCAAACGAGTTTATCATCAGAATTTACTGCTTCTACTAGTGAAAATGTGTGGAACTTGAAGTTATTGTCTTTATAATGAGGACCTTTATTTTTTGAATGATAAGTTAGATTTCATATCTGAACGTAAGTGTGTTCGAAGTAACGTAAAATATAGTTGACAACCGATTAATATACGACCATTTAATTGATAACTTCATTGAATATTTTTTTCATATTTTGAATGCTTGATATGACACTGTTGATAACGTGAACCAATCCTTCTTTGAAAATATTTTATACCTTCTATTTTTTAGCAACCGATACATTCGAGCCAAGATTAAAACAATTTTTAAAATAAATATTAAAGCAGTGCTTTCAAATGTTACGAACGTATAACGCAAAAAAAGGAACAGGTGGTGACCATATCCAAAGTTTACTCCATGCGATTAATGTTTATTTCACATTTGAATAAATCGGTAAATCTGTAGATTTCGGAACCAATTACCAGCAACTTGGTTTTACTGAGCATATTTTGCAGTATTTTGTAGTTTAATATTTCTCCTACAATTTTGAAATAGTTCACACAAATTTATAAAAAAAATACTTCATCGCATGGAGTATGTCGGCCACAATTTTCAAATTTTTTTTACACATATACACCTACCTATTTAGGTTAATATAGGTTTTGTATCAATTTATTAAAAAATACTGAAAAATAATTGAAAGTTGTGGCCTTTATTTTGAAATTCAAAGCAGGAGGAGAATTATTGTTGGTTGGAATAATTCTTACTCATATTAATTTTTGTAGGTACTTATTCTATTTTATTTGTCGTAAAAATTATTAATTTATGCAGGCGTGAGCTTCTCACTTTAATGGCTATTATAGCATTTTTTAATTATAATTTAGTTGTAATTATTACTTCTTTTTAAACAGATATCTACCTTATTTTGGTGATGTGAGACGTGAGAAGTTTATCTTTGACTTTAGTTTGTGGATGATACGACATATCAAAATTCAGGTTCAAAGTCGGTAAGCGTCAGGACCCCTGGACCACTTGAGATATTTGATGTTTAGATAATATCAAAATACACTACCTTTTTGCTACTATTTGGTACCTAACTTCAAATAATTAGTACCTCGATTGACAGCGAAAACCCGAAGAACTAAAGTGGCCATACATTCTGACGTCAGGATGTCTGGACCATTTTTTTTTCATGGTTTGAGACAACACAACTACATGACATGCTAGTAAATATTTACTACCTTTTTAGTACCTCAACATATATTTTTTCCATCCTTTTTGGTATTCCAGAAAAAAAGTATGTTCAAAAAAGAAATTTTATATTAGGTTTTTTTTGCTATGTATAGCTTTTGTTTTTGGGATAAGTATACATAATATATTTATGATTGTGGCTATAAAATCATACACTTAAATAAAAAGAATCATTTTATTAACTAGAATTGAAAGTAAGTACCATCGCCTACACTGTTAACTGTACATCGGTGGACCTTATGTCTTTGTAATAAGGTTCAACAATATACAGTTAAGAGTGTTGTTGTTTGTACATGATTTAATAATAAAAACCACATTTCTTGGCGTGATTTTAACGCGGTTTACATACTTATACTTGTCACTTGATATTTATAACATTAATAGTCCTTTTATTTGTAGGTTTTTTTATTTTTTCGGTAGTTTTAGTTTAGCATTTTTAGTTATTAGTTTAATTAATTTTTGTTCGTCATTATTATTTAGTTTATATTTATATCTAAGTATAGTCCGTGGCGTTCACGACAAAAAAGTGCGATTTACGGCAATTGATGATGATGGAATTTCCTTTTGCAGAGTTGCTCCTTTTGACTAACAGATTGATTTAGGAAGGGGAGCCAACCAAATTTTTCATGCAAAATTTTGACTTAAGGGGGTGCCCCCCGAAATTTGTAAAAAAATAAGTTTTGCTATGTGCTCAAGTTTCGTATCATTTTCGGGTAAATCAAGGATGCTAAATTCATTTCTGATATTTAATTTATACGGTTTCATAAAAATAATATAAATAAAAACTTGCCATTTTATTTTTTTCCGAATAAATGCCTAATTTTTTCTAATTTTTATATATACACATAAAATAAAAATTGCATGAAAAAGCTCTACTATTTCTCGTTATAAAAAGTATACACATGGCATATTTATTTATAAAAATGTAGAGAAAAAAAAAATTAAATGCAGACTTACTTTGGACTACCAGCTCACTGAATAGTATACAAAGATGAGTTACAGCTATAAGAATTACGGCGTTTCATAATGATGAGATACCCTTTAGCATAGTGAGTCCTTAGAACCCTTCGATCATTTTAGAAACGGGAGCCACCTTGATTTTTGGTGCGGTGTGGATGATTTGTCCCATACAATCATAAATTTATGAAAGCATCTGTTTAGGTTTCTGCATTAAGTTTGAAGTCATTATCGAGTTAATCAAAAGAAAAAAAAGGGAAATAGACTAATAATTACATTATTTCGTATTTTAAAGATTTTACTATCTATATATTTGTAAACACTCTTTAACATTGCTTATGCTCGTCATTGCCAAATATTTATTTTTTTTGTTCTCACTAATGTAACATAAATATGCCATATGTATACTTTTTATAACGAGGAATAGTAATTCCTCGTTATAAAAAAATAGCCTTACTGGGCTTTTTCATGAAATTTTTATTTTTGTGTGCATATAAAAATATTCTTATTTTACAGGCTTTTATTCGAAAAAAATAAAAATACCAAATTTTTATATGTATTTTTTTTAAATTATTTATACAGGATATAGCCATTGGAGAAACCCTGAAATCCCACGTAGGGTTACTTCTAAGAAATGCTGTAACGGTAATATTTTTTAAATTAGATCAAAAGATAAAAAGATACATTATCAAACAAAAGTTATTTCCAATAATCGACAACAAAAAGAAACATACATCTTTGGCAGTGCTTTTGACAATTTTTTTGAAAATGTGCGGCAATGGGCAATGGGCGGCATGACATTTGTCAAAAGTCAGAATCTTATTAATGTCATAAATAAAAAAGATAATCAAAATGGTCGAAGAAGGTTTCATACTATTTATTACCTCAGGATCTACTAACACATACAGGTTGCTCCAAAGTAAAAAAAACATAATTTGTTAATTTCTTCGTAACCGCTACACCGATTATTATGATACTTTGTATACTGGTTCTAAATACCCTAATACATATGTACATTTCGGCTTTGTCCAATGGCTAGGGACACCCTGTATGAAACCGTATAAATTAAATATCAGAAACGAATTTAGCATCCTTGTGTTACACGAAAATGACACCAAACTTGACCACATAGCAAAACTTTTTTTTTTATTAATTTTGGGGGGCACCCCCCTTTAAGTCAAAATTTTGCATCAAAAATTCGATTGGCTCCCCTTCCCAAATCAGTCTGTGAGTCAAAAGGAGCAACTCTGCAAAAGGAAATTCCATCATCATCATTTGCCGTATAATTAAGTGAACACCAGGGACTATAACATTATGAGTATTATAAGATTTCTTTTTTTAAGTGTATCTTTTTTCTGGGTCGCCAAAAAAATAAAAATAAAATATATGTTGAGGTACTGAAAAGGTAGTAAATATTTACTAACATGTCATGTAGTTGTGTTGTCACAAACCATGTAAAAAAAATGGTCCAGACATCCTGACGTCAGAATGTATGGCCACTTTAGTTCTTCGGGTTTTCGCTGTCAATCGAGGTACTAATTATTTGAAGTTAGGTACCAAATAGTAGCAAAAAGGTAGTGTATTTTGATATTATCTAAACATCAAATATCTCAAGTGGTCCAGGGGTCCTGACGCTTACCAAAGTCGAGCAAAACAATCTATTTTACGGAGAAGTATTTGACCATAAACATATTTTCTCAAAAATCTGTAAAATTGCTTGATACTACAAGTCCGTTATTTCTTACAAATCATTTGATTTTTAATACGCTTATAATTTTTAGTTAATCGAGATAAATTTAGAAACGTTTTTCTGAAACGTTTCCATTTCTTTTTAACGTTTTTAAGTTTTTAGAGTTTATTTTTGTTTGATTGTTTCGTTTAAATAATCAAATGGACGGCATTTGTCCCAGCCAAATGACGTCCATTTGACAGCATCCGATTTTCGTGGCGCATCCTCCCATGTCACCCAGCGTGCGCCAGGAAGATGAAGGATTAATAGCATAGACGTTATTGTTACAGACATAAGGTATATAATAAAGATATTTATAAACATAGAGGTAATTATGCGATCAGAGAACTTCCTTTCGGGCCCAGTGAACATGATTATTTACGATTACCTCTGGCTCCTTATATATTTTCTTAACATAATATTTTTATTATTAAATACAATAAATAAAAAACAATTTAACGTGTTTTTCAATTCTTATTACCAATTGAAAATGGAACTGTGTACGCTCCGGCGTTATAAACTTGCACGGTTCATTGCTGGTTAGGTAGTCCTTAGAACATAAAATTATATAAAGAAATCTATTATGTACCTACTAAGAAATATATAGAAAATATAATGTGATTTGGTGTTGTATATGAATTAAATGATGTTTTTGTAATTGCAACTCCTTTCCCTTTCTTACTGTTCATGCAAGTATCCCGAGGTAGTAAAATCTCTAATAAAGATATATTTGAAAGTTTTCTTCAGTCGTTTAGTTTGATAAAGGAATATCTCCACGTGACCCACCAATTATTTGTCGGTATCAAATCACCTATGCAAAATGTGTTCAGGAGATCTGTCTAATATTTAGAACCTTTGGAACGTGTATAGGGCAAAATAACGATAAAAAAAATTAACAACTACTCTAGGTAAAGTCACTCGTGAATATGACGCGATGAAAGAAAAGGGGTTTACGATATTATTTAATTCTTCCGTGTAAGTACCTTTTACTTTTTGATAAGATTACGTAACTAACATTAGGTGCAAATAAAACAAGAAATAACCTGTAAAGCTATATTATAATAAGTTTAACGATTTGCGGCAGTATTTCATTATAAACCTTCATTAGTTTAAACTATACAAATACATAATATCAGTACCACAGCGTACGTTACACTTAATATTACTTAACTTATTAACACTATATACAAATTTCAATTTATCAAAATGTTGGTCGATTCAAAAGGCACTTGCGTAATCCATCAATTTTACTTAAAAAATTCGTTGTCCAAACTCTGATTACATTTTATAAATACGCTAAGATAACTACGAAAACATGGCAACATTATGTACATTTTTAATCTCAAAAAGCAGTGTTTAAAATTACCACGCTGTATTAAATGTAAGAAAAATTACCACGACTTATTTTAGCTAAGAAAGTTTGAATAATGCAAAAATGAAAAAAAAAAAAATTAACATGGTTTAAATTATCATAAAGAGGACCTATAGGTTTATTAATATATGTTACATTTATTCGATGAAATAAGATTTACAAGATTTAAAAATATGTGTTTGGTTCTATTTTTCATTAAAAAATCTATGCTTTAATATACTTATAGTCTTTAAACATTAAATAATAAATACTTCAAGCGAATATGTCAATTGAACTGATATGTTGTAATTAAACAAGTACAGATGCTGCATATAATTGTTTTCCATCGTATTTTCTCGGAAACGTTCGTATTTGTCATGTTACTTCAGTCAACCTCAGTACTTTATGTACCGAGACTGAATGAAATAGCAAGACACGTTCGTAAGTTTCCGTGAAAATACGATGAAAAATAATTATGCACTATCTGTATTCACTGATTATAAAGCACGTTTTAAAATAATCTCTATGAGGGTAGTTAGGTATAACTATAACAATACGAGTATATACTTTACAAAAACAAAATGAGTCAAGTATGACACCCTGTTTTTGACGATGTCCTCAATCTTGTAATATACACATGATTTAAAGCGATTTCCAATTTTTCCGGATACCTTATTATTTGTTGGGGTTGCCCTGAACAGTCTTAAATTGCCGTGCTTAAAGAGAAAATCTTAAAAATATTGCCGTGTCACTAAAAAAAAATCGAAATACTGCGGGAAAAATGTATGGGAGATACGGCAATAGAACTGCTGCCGTAAGTATACGGTGTTTTTGATCACAATGCACTTGAATTGCAGTACTTTACGGCAATTACGCACTTTATAATTTATCCAGACTATAATATAATTTAACTTTAATTACTAGATTGGAACAGCCACATCTGAAGATAGTATTAAAAATATTTTTCCCATTTTCGAACCATATTTTGACCAGTTATACTTTTTCCATATCCTAAATTGACTGTAACTAAACTGATTTCGAAATAGAGTAATTAAAGTTAACAACGATATCGATTTGTTCAAAGAATATGTCGTAGTGTATAGGTACAAAGTAAAATATTTCATTACAAATATGTAGGTAGGTACAATCCTGTTATTTTGACTCCTAATAAAGTAATAGTTACCTACACGTAAACAATATCTATATATCTTACACTATAACACTATTAGTTTTGGCTAACACTTTGCACTTGATCATAGTCACTTTCACTCACTGCTATAGAAGTAATCTGTAACAGTCCACTACTTCTTTAATTAGGATCCATTCTCGACTATCTCTTAGAATATATATCGCTCACAATATATATCGGTATTTCCTTTTATGCTTCACTTAACTTGACAAATATCATATATCTCTTGTTTTTAAGTCAAAAGAAAGAGATGGAGTGCTAATACTTGCTAAATACAGCTACGCGAAGCAGCTTAGTAGCAAAATAATTGGTAATCAGTCCATCCATTGAGCAGGCTTGACGGCATTTTACGTCCACAAATAAGACATTGTACTAAAAAATCCGAAGAATAAAAGCTGCTGACGATCTTATGGTCGCTCTTATGGCGAAATTATTTCAAGCAATAACATACGTCACTTTCGGACTACTGTATAGGTATGTACCTATAGTAAAAGACGCACGTTTTATATTGTCACAATCACGCGATAAGTCCAACCATACGAGTACTACGTCAAAAACTACTGGCCAACTTTCTGACAGATTGTTTTTCATCTTCGAGGTACAGTTAGAAGTAGTCTCCTATATAAAATTTCTTGCAAGTGTGCATCTAGCACAGCTTCTGTTTACTGGCATTCAATTTCTTCCTACAATGTCTTGACACTTGTTTCGTAGCCGGCCCTTTAAACGCCCATTTCGTTGTAATGCCGGCCGTTTGGCACGTCCACGCCGCGCTCTGAGATCCCGTTCAGGCCGTTCGTGTGCCCACGGGAGCTTAATTGTCAGAGATCTGGAAAATACAACATTAGTTGAAGAATAAGGTTCTATTTTCTATGTTGTCATACATTTTCGGAGATCGGACTCGGACAGAGCACTGAGGTAAGGCAACTAAATATAGACTTTAAAGCTTGAAAGGTAAGGTATCATTTACAATAGTTGTGGTTATTTACCCATAGTTTCTTGCTGTAACTCTAGTTTGTACGCGGGGTTGTCGTACGGTGGAAGCGACGACTCCCTTGGAGCGGTAGGTACAGCTGTAAACAAGTAAGCCTTGATTAATTTTTGTTTTTTAATCTTAAAGAGTAGAGTAGAGAATCTGGGAAGTGAGAAGGAACATACTAGCTATATTTCTACGACACTAAATGAGTATTAGTGTGATAGGTACTAGCTATATTCATAATACTAGCCCCAGCATGCCGTTAGTTTTTAATTGACTGACGCAGTAGTAAGTACATCACCATTTGAATGGGGTTGAGTAGCATAGTTAAAAATAAATAAAATGTGGAAACACCATCGTTTACTTACGAGTAATAGGTACAGAGCGCGGGCGATGTCGACGGACAACCACCAGCAGAAGCAACAGTGACGTGAGCGCGCCCAGAGCGGCCACCACGCCCACTACCACTAGAGCTCCGTAGTAATCTCCCCGCGGCGCCATGGCGCCACCCACTGATGAGGCTTCGATGACATCTGGAAATGGTGAAAAGTGAGACTCAGCAGACCAGTAGGTAGTCAATTTAACTATTTCGCAGCATTTTATGTTTCTCGTTACACAACGAAGTCGTGAATAGTTAGATGCAAAAAATTTTTTTGTTAATGATGCATTGTAACCCATTCTCAACATACATTAATAAATTTCACTTCATTTCATTACATTACATTTCATTGTTCTTGTATAATCTTAATGCCAAGATAATTTTTGTATTAGATCATGTTATACTCACTGTCGATTGGCTCAGGCGAGTCTAGCGACTTTGTGTTAATTTCTAGCACGTTACTGGTCTTCACTTTTCCATTTGTAAGGAACAGCTCAAGCCACACACGACACCTGAAAATGAAAATAATTCACATTTAGCACATAATTAACTTAATATCATAACATAGTTCGTTACATCGTTGGTTACGAGTCTTTTGTGTATAAGCGGATAAGCTTGGTTGAAATACATATTTAATTACACAAACGGGTCTACCGCGATATAATTTCATTGTTTTTACCTTTAACTAATTTCATTGTTTTGGTGGAAATAGTAAAAACTATAGCTAGTTTCTGGGCTATTACCGGGAAAATCGAAGTTCGCAAATTGCGGGCATCTTGCTCTGTCACTCTAATCACGCCTTCACTGGAGTAAAAGAGAAAAATCCCCCGGAATTCGCGATTTTCGGTTTTCGTGGTACTGGTTCCGAAGTGGAGGAGGAAATGTCGCAAAGCGGAATGTGGGTTCCGGGTATGAAAGAGAGAGATAATGCTAAGAGAAAGAAAGAGACCTTGTGTCAGACTCCAGGCCAGTGAGCGTGATGACGGGCGCCTGGTCGCGCACGGCGAGCCGGAACGCGTCGTGCTCGCGGCGGCCGCCGCCGCACGCGTGCGCCGCGCGGTACACGCGCACCCAGCGCTCGGCCGGCGCGGGCACGCCGCGCCATGTCAGCTCCGCCGCCTCAGACCCTACCGAGCGGGCTTCCAGCTGCACTGACCAGTTGTATGGGTCTGGAATGAGAAGGTAAGGGTTTAGGTAAGTAATTAAATTCTCACATTTTATTTTAACCTTTAAACCTAGACGTAGTCGACGTCAAAGATATGAACGACGTGAAAGATCCATTGGAATAAGGCGAAAAATGTAAACATAAACATATCTTGACGTCGACTGTACATGTAGATCGATAAAAGAGCGAAACCGTTGCCGAGTAACATGACCTACGGGACTTCTTACACCGTTCCTTCTGCTTTCACTTACGAGTAGGCATTTCTCACGGAGAAGATTTTCATGGCATTTCATGTTAAATATTTGCTGGCGACACTAGCACTAGAGAAGCCTCGTATCTGCTCCCAGGTCGTAGCTACTATAGGAACACGGAGTCTCAGCTGTGGTGAAGCAGCTCCGTCATAGTAGCACACTCATCGACATAAGGCGCGGTCGTGAACTCGAGCACAGCGGGGTCGTGCAGCTCAGTAGTGGCTCCAGGTGGCGGCACTAGTACTAGAGAGGCCTCATATCTGCTCCCAGGGCGTACCTCCTGTAGGAACACGGAGTCCCGGCTGTAGTAGAGCAAGTCATAGTAACACACTCACCGATATAAGGCGCGGTCGTGAACTCGAGCACAGCGGGGTCGTGCAGCTCAGTAGTGGCTCCAGGTGGCGGCACTAGTACTAGAGAGGCCTCATATCTGCTCCCAGGGCGTAGCTCCTGTAGGAACACGGAGTCCCGACTGTGGTGGAGCAAGTCATAGTAACACACTCACCGATATAAGGCGCGGTCGTGAACTCGAGCACAGCGGGGTCGTGCAGCTCAGTAGTGGCTCCAGAGTCCAGGTGGCGGCACTGGTACTAAAGAGGCCTCATATCTGCTGCCAGGTCATAGCTCCTGTAGGAACACGGAGTCCCGGCTGTAGTAGAGCAAGTCATAGTAACACACTCACCGATATAAGGCGCGGTCGTGAACTCGAGCACAGCGGGGTCGTGCAGCTCAGTAGTGGCTCCAGGTGGCGGCACTAGTACTAGAGAGGCTTCGTATCTGCTCCCAGGGCGTAGCTCCTGTAGGAACACGGAGTCCTGGCTGTAGTAGAGCAAGTCATAGTAACACCGATATAAGGCGCGGTCGTGAACTCGAGCACAGTGGGGTCGTGCAGCTCAGTAGTAGCTCCAGGTGGCGGCACTAGTACTAGAGAGGCTTCATATCTGCTCCCAGGGTATAGCTCCTCTAGGAACACGGAGTCCCGGCTGTAGTAGAGCAAGCATAGTAACACACTCACCGATATAAGGCGCGGTCGTGAACTCGAGCACAGCGGGGTCGTGCAGCTCAGTAGTAGCTCCAGGTGGCGGCACTAGTACTAGAGAGGCCTCATATCTGCTCCCAGGGCGTAGCTCCTGTAGGAACACGGAGTCCCGGCTGTAGTAGAGCAAGTCATAGTAACACCCTCACCGATATAAGGCGCGGTCGTGAACTCGAGCACAGCGGGGTCGTGCAGCTCAGTGGTGGCACCAGGTGGCGGCACCAGTACTAGAGAGGCCTCGTATCTGCTCCCAGGGCGTAGCTCCTGTAGGAACACGGAGTCCCGACTGTGGTGGAGCAGCTCCGTCATGCTGTAGATCGGGTTGCCAACGGGTCGGTAGCTGGAACAATATACATAAATTAAATTAAATATCCTAAAACCACCCAATTATATTCCAGTAAATATCAATACTAATCTTTTTTTTTGGCGTTGGCTGAGTTTTTTCGTCCTTCTGTGAAAATAAAAATCCGCAGAACTGTGACATTCACATCGGAACGAAGATATTACATTTTGTTTTGACATACTTTTGGGAGCTTTTAGATTATGGTTTGGGTGGTTTTACGGTATTTGGGTCAAAATTATTTTCGTTGTCTTATTTTTTGTCCCCAAAAAATGTGACGGAGTGTAGCTTTTTGTGTGAGATGAAATTGAGTTTTTAATTTTTCTCATGTTAAATATAATCTACAGCTAGAAAGACATGCGATAGCACTCGACTTTTTTATTAATTTGATAGAAGACGGAAATACAAGCGTGACAGAGTGGTCAGAAACAAGACAACGAAAATAATTTTGACCCATTTAAAAAATATTTGGGGATGGGAACAATCTTACACAGATCGAGCTAGCCACAGAATAGGAAAAGCTTTACTTGGTTATTAGTAATGTCATAGTATTAAAGGATAAATAAGGTAATTGCGGACAAATATAGAAATATAATAGAAATATTCGTAAAAACACAAACAAGACAATTAATGAAAATAAAACGTAGAAAGAATAAAGTGCCACGAAATGGCCTCATTTCAGCATGTTGCTGGCGACTTCCAGCATTGATCTTCCAATGAGACCATTACGTGAGAAAAATGTAATAGGCAGAGTAAGACCAAGATAATTCTGCACCCAACAATTTTGATAGCATACGCAATGCAAGTTATTTATACGTCATAATTTCATAAAAGTTTGACGTTTAAAATAACACTTGTACTGCGTGTGCTATCAAAATCATTGCAGACTTATCTTGGTTTAACTCTAGTAGTATAGGTGACACATTTTAGATGATACAGGCATGTTATTACTGTAGGTACCGTAAAACGGGGTGAAAAGACAGGATTTTCAACTTCAAGGACGACTTTCGCCAATAAATCAAATGATAAAAGTAAAAAAATTGATATCATTTTTTGAGTCTTGGTTAGTTCTTCAATTTTGCATTTGTGAAATCAATTTTTACCCACATTTAAAGAAATTACAATTCAGAGAAAATCAAGAAAAACTTAGTGTCCGACCGAAACATGTTTTTTTGCCGAAACCGAAACCGAAACCGAATGTTCGGCTTTGGCTCTAGTTTCGGCCGAAACCGAAACCGAAACCGAAACTTTTGTAGACTTGCTAAAATCGTTGATAAAATGTCCTAAAACCGTTTTTACACAAATATTATGGGGCTGTCAACACCCAATGTCCTTGAAATTGATGTAAATTAAGCAGTTTTTTAAGAAAATTACTGGAGTTAGACCAAGATAATTCTGCAATGATTTTGATAACACACGCAGTGCAAGTGTTATTTTAAACGTCAAAACTTCTATGAAATTATGACGTATTAATAACATTTGCACTAGTAGCACTACGTATGCTATCAAAATCATTGCAGAATTTTCTTGGTCTAACTCATCAGTCAAGCTAACATGTAGATTAGATATAGGGTCAACCAAAAAACCAACCAAAAACGCGAGCGCAGCGAGCGCGAATTTTTTTGTTAGCAATATCGCAAGGGAAGTAACAAGAGTGGAAAACCGAGAAAAAGGTGGATGGACTGTGTGAGAGATGATATGAAACGAACGCAAGTGAATGATGAGATGACGGGCGAGAGAGAGGTATGGACGAAAAAAACATACTGTGCCGACCCCAAATGAATGGGCAAGTGAATGATGATGATCGCAAGGCCGCGTACCGATCTTCACCTGGGCCTAAAAGTCCGAAGTGCCCCAGTGAGGCGAACTTTCATGCGAAGTCAAAGCCGTGCTTCAGGCTTCAGGATAAGTAGTTGAGCACAGACTCCAACCAATGTCCATTGTATTAAAAAGCGAGACCGCAGGCCGAGCATGGCGCAGGGAGGCCCAAGGCTAAGCTGAAGTAGAGGACATGTGGAATACAAACCAATGGTAAATTGAGGTAAAGACTAAAAAATTAGGTTCTGGTCGAGCATTCGTATGAAAAATTGTACTGGGGACACTTTTAAGGGTTTTTTTTTTTTTCATTTTAAACAATAGTCAGATTTTCAGCCTCGCAAAATATTAACTGTACAGAAAATCAACTTTGCGGCACTACTTGAGCGTAGCCTTTAGCCTCGCTTAAAATTTGCCATTAGAGGTAGATAGGAAATGACTGAATAAGTGAGTGAATAAGAGCGAAAAAGACATCGTTCGACTCGGGCCGAGCTGATACTCGGCCAACGGCTACGTCCGACAGTGCTATCTCATTCACTCCGATAAAATTAGACAGTGTGCGTTATAGGTATTGACAGCCTCTTAAGACTGCGTCGACCGTCCAGTGGCGCCCTCATAATGGAATTGTGTTTTATAATAATAAATCAATTAATTTCTGTACCTATACATGAATCAGTATATGTAGGTTATTACTATTGTTGTCCTACTTATTCCCCAACTTTTGGTCTTAGTCCGAAGTACCATTTCGTAAGTTTCGGCCCGGCCGAAAGGTTCGGCCGTTTTTTGGCCGAAACCGAAACTACAGCCGAAACATGTTTTTTTGGCCGAAACTGGCCGAAACCGAAACCGAAACCGAACCTTCGGTCGGACACTAGAAAAACTACATATTTTCGCCATATCCTTAAAACGGGGTCGATAGACACAAGAAAGGGGTGAATAGAAAAATTAAGTTTTAGTAGTCATAGGCATCGAATTTGGTCATTATTATGTTGATACCTACTTTATTGGCAAATAGTAAATATATCTGTTAAACAGTTATTTGATACAAAATTGTTTTTTCATGTCTTTTAACCCCCAAGGCGTGTTTTTTCACCCTTTTGTGGTATCTAATCAGTAATCACGCCCTATGGCGTAACTAATCACCCCATATGCGTGTCCACTGACCCCTTCATCATGTAAAATTGCTTGTTGGTAGTTTTTTGTAAGAAAATGCTTCATTCAAGAGAAAATTGGTGATATTATTTATTATTTAGGTAGGTACTACAGATACTATATTACCAGGTTAGCTAATGTTTACTTTGTTAAAGTCCCTACATTTACCGCTAAACCAAAGTTCAGACAGGCTTCATTTCTTACCTCGGCGAAGCCTTACTTTAGAGTTAAAAAAATCTATCTTTTAGGCAGTTTGATTAAGTTCTTTTGGTATCAAAGTAGAGAATAAATAGTCTACTATATACGTATTCCAAAAACTCTGAGTTTAGAGTTGTACGTACTTAAATATAACAACTTGAAAGAAAAAGTTAAAAAAATTTTATTCACCCCACGATATCTGTTGACCCCGTTTTACGGTACCTGCCATAAAAACACTTAAAACTCTTCAAACATTTTTATTTTATTTACACATTAAAATACGCGAGGCATAGTGCAATTAACACTGTGATTATTAATTGTATTAATATTTTAGCTACTTATTAAAATCCTATAGAACTACTTACTTATTAGTTTTTTGATGACGTTATTTTAACCTTAAATAAGTAAAGTGTCATTCTATGGAACTTGCTAACTATGCATGTAAACAAACCGCCATATTGAAATTGTCACTGAATGATGATTTCAATATGTCGGTTTGTTTACATAGTTATCAAGTTCCATATAATGACACTTTATATAGGTAGGTATTTACATTTACTTACTGATGCTTACTGAACTTAAAATTATTTATAGTTTGTCAAAGGACTGTCTCATTTCAAACATAGACAAGAGTAGAGAGAATCATACTATCTTTGTCTTACACTAGTACTAGCACCCAAAAGAAAATGATGAGTATAGTTTTTTTGTTCTTATTTACTGACAAATTTGGTTTGACCAACTATATTTATGTCATTTCACAATATAAATATTATCATCTATACTCAAACACAACCACGTGGTCACTAGAAACAGGCGCGACATTCAAATTTTCTATGGGATGTCAACTCTTCGCGCCTACATCTTTTAAATTTCCTACTGACAAAGTGGGCGTGCCAGAGTATATTAAACGGATTTTTTTTTAAGTTTTGATTCGTATCAATGACATATTTATGACATTTTAAACTATTTCTTTCGTTAGTATTTTCATTCATTAATTCAATTAAATAACAATTGTGCATAAATAATACTAGGTGCCTATAGGTTATATTTTTCTTTTAGCAACAGGTACACAAATCTATCCATGTACATATGTATATCTAGTAGTAGTAATAATACCTACTTACCTAATATATTATATTCAACTGTTTACTTTATGCTGCAAACATGCAGCTCATAGGATTAACATTGCGAAGTACATAAAACAAAATAACACGCGTCAAACCCATTTCATTCAGCCAATAAATGCTACACCACGCGTTGTATTGGGTTGAACAACAAGCGTTGACAGTTACTTTAAAAAGCTCGTATCTCGTAACTTGTGGATTGTCTTACATTGCGGGCCATTATTTTGTATGGTTAATATTTTCATTGTAAGCATTTGTAAGCAAAATTTATCTCAATGTATACTTCTTAGGTCGAACGATGGGTTAAGACGGATGTTTACGAAACACGTATTAATTGAATATAATTCGATCGTCATCACAATGTTAAATAAAAATATTAAAAAATAAACAATAATAATAAAACATTTTTAACACACAATTCAACACCATAAAATATTTTTTTTTAAGATTATCAATATTTTTTTGGTTCTTGTAAAATAAATAAAGGCGATGTGACCCTAATTCATATTTTCATGATTTATGTAGTTTTCTTGGTTTCAGAATGTATCGATTTATATAGATAGTGAGGAGTTCTTCAATAATGAGGTTTGTGAACAAAGCACTCGTTTAGTTTTGATCTTTTGATAGAAAATTAGCTTAATGGTATTTTATTAAAAGTGTCACAACTATTCTATAATTTGTCATTTTCATAGTGATAATTCGTGCCGCAATAGCCTCAAGAAGTATTGCATTATGGGAGGGTACTAGGCGACGAAATATATAATTTATAGATATATGTATAATATAAATACTACAATCTGGAAATAAATTTATCAAAACAAAAATCATGCAATTTAAACAAGTGAAAAGCGCGCTCTAGAAATTGATGATTCGTTCAACAGCCACTGTGTAGACACCTTCACCCTAGTATGTTTTGATATTGATACAGGCAAATTGGAAATCACATGTTCAAAAAATCAAAAATAAAATGTTCAATTTCATCTATACCCTGAGAGAATAACAAAAATAGATTAGTCTACAATCGGCAAAAATATCATATTATGCTTATACTTGGCTCAAGTAGGGTATTATTCTTTGGGGAAATAGCCCAAACCCTCTCGCGCATGAGGAGGTTTTTGGGACGTATATAGGCTGAAACATGAATACAATTATGAACCCTTTTCATTTCCAAATAGATAAACAAAGCATCCTGCCTTTGCCTGTCTCTAAAAGTAAAAACTATTATATCTACAATACAAATAACATGATATATATTTCCACTGTTTAAAAGCATATTTTAAAACTCAGCTACATTCATACATAATTTAAAATCCAGAGGTAAAACGTTAACATTATAATATAACACGTATAGTTACTTATTATTAGATACTCGTTGTTGGATTTATAACAAAAGCACGCTCAGTCTGTTTATTGGCGTACATGTGTCTCTCCCTGGTCCACACAAACTTCCAGCCGGTCGCTTTGGCCACTTAGCGTGCCTTCTAAAATACTTGTCATTGTTAGCTTTGTAACTCCCACCCT